>NC_060081.1:38147075-39397075 GCF_922984935.1 Meles meles | reverse complement strand
AGAGCGAGAAAGCGAGCGAGAGAGAGCGAGCGCACAAGTAGGGAGAGGGGCAGAGGGAGAAGCAGACTCCCCACTGAGCAGGGAGCTGGATGTGGGGCTTGATCCCAGGACCCTGGGATTATGACCCAAGTTGAAGGCAGATGGTTAACCAACTGAGGCACCCAGGTGCCTCCCCATTCATGATTTTAAAAAAACTCAGCAAACTAAGAATAGAGAATAACTCTATGTTCCTCAAAACATATTCCTCAAAACATCTACAAAAAGTCTACAGCTAATGTAGTATTTACCAGTCAGAAACTAGAAGCTTTCCCACTCAAACTGAACAAAGCAAAAATACCCCTCTGGGTGCTTCTTTTCAACAACAAATTGGAGGGCCTACCTAGTACAATAAGACAAGAAAATGAAAAAAAAATTATACAGATTGAGAAGGAAGAAATAAAATTGTCTTTGTTCACAGATGACATAATTGTCTATTTAGAAAGTTCAAAAGATTTGACAAAAGCATAAGAAAAAAATATCTCTTGAACAAATAAACAGTTATAGCAAGGTTTCAGGATACAAGGTTAATATACAAACTTGATTACTTTCTTCTATACCAGCAATGAACAAGTGGACCAAATATTAAGTTTATATACATTTAATAAAATATGTGGAAGATCTATATTAGGAAAACTATAAAGCTCTGATGAAAGAAATCAGATAATTAAGGTAATGAAGAAATATTACATATCCATGAATAAGAGGACTCAATATTGTCAGATGATAATTCTTTCCATCTTGAACTTTAGATTAAAGACAATCCCAATCTCAATTCCAGCAAGTTGTTTTGTAGATATTAACAAACTGATTTTTCAGTTTATATGGAGAGGTAGAAGACCCAGAATTGACAACATAATATTTTAAAAAAGCTGGAGGACTGACACTGCCCAACTTCAAGACTTACTAAAAAACAGCAGCTATCAAGACAGTGTGGTATTGGTGAGTTAATAGGCAAATAGATCAGTGGAACAGACTAGAGAGTCCAGAAATACACACACATAAATATAGTCAATTGACCTTTTAAAAATATTTATTTACTTATTAGAGAGAGAGAAAGAGACAGCAGGGGGAGGAGCAGAGGGAGAGGGACACAAGCAGACTCCCCAGTAAGTAGGGAGTCTGATGTGGGGCTTAATTGTAGGGCCCGAAGATCAAGCCAAAATCAGGAGTTGGACACTTAATCCACAGAGCCACCCAGGCACCCAAATCTTTGAGAAAAGAGCAGAAACAATACAATGGAACAAATACAGTCTCTTCATTTATTTATTAATTTTTTCAGCGTAACAGTATTCATTGTTTTTGCACAACACCCAGTACTCCATGCAATACGTGCCCTCCCTATTACCCACCACCTGGTTCCCCCAACCTTCCACCCCCATCCCTTCAAAACCCTCAGGTTGTTTTTCAGAGTCCATAGTCTCTTATGGTTCGCCTCTCCTTCCAATTTCCCTCAACTTCCTTCTCCTCTCCATCTCCCAATGTCCTCCATGTCATTTGTTTGCTCCACAAATAAGTGAAACCAAATGATACTTGACGCTCTCTGCTTGACTTATTTCACTCAGTATAATCACTCCCAGTCCCGTCCATGTTGCAACAAAAGTTGGGTATTCATCCTTTCTTTTTCTTTTTTTTTTTTATGAACATATAATGTATTTTTATCCCCAGGGGTACAGGTCTGTGAATCACCAGGTTTACACACTTCACAGCACTCACCATAGCACATACCCTCCCCAATGTCCATACCCCCCCCAACCCCACCTCCCCTCAGCAACGCCCAGTTTGTTTTGTGAGATTAAGAGTCATTTATGGTTTGTCTCCCTCCCATCCCCATCTAGTTTCATTTATTCTTCTCCTATTCCCAAACCCCCATATTGCATCTCCATGTCCTCATATCAGGGAGATCATATGATAGTTGTCTTTCTCCAATTGACTTATTTCACTAAGCATGATACCCTCTAGTTCCATCCACGTCGTCACAAATGGCAAGATTTCATTTGTTTTGATGGCTGCATAGTATTCCATTGTGTATATATACCACCTCTTCTTTATCCATTCATCTGTTGATGGACATCTAGGTTCTTTCCATAGTTTGGCTATTGTAGACATTGCTGCTATAAACATTCGGGTACACGTGCCCCTTCTGACCACTTTGTTTGTATCTTTAGGGTAAATACCCAGTAGTGCAATTGCTGGGTCATAGGGTAGTTCTATTTTCAACATTTTGAGGAAGCTCCATGCTGTTTTTCAGAGTGGTTGCACCAGCTTGCATTCCCACCAACAGTGGAGGAGGGTTCCCCTTTCTCTGCATCCTTGCCAGCATCTGTCATTTCCTGACTTGTTAATTTTAGCCATTCTGACTGGTGTGAGGTGATATCTCATTGTGGTTTTGATTTGTATTTCCCTGATGCCGAGTGATGTGGAGCACATTTTCATGTGTCTGTTGGCCATCTGGATGTCTTCTTTGCAGAAATGTCTGTTCATGTCCTCTGCCCATTTCTTGATTGGATTGTTTGTTCTTTGGGTGTTGAGTTTGCTAAGTTCCTTATAGATTTTGGACACTAGCCCTTTATCTGATATGTCGTTTGCAAATATCTTCTCCCATTCTGTCAGTTGTCTTTTGGTTTTGTGAACTGTTTCCTTTGCTGTGCAAAAGCTTTTGATCTTGATGAAATCCCAATAGTTCGTTTTTGCCCTTGCTTCCCTTGCCTTTGCCAATGTTCCTAGGAAGATGTTGCTGCGGCTGAGGTCAAAGAGGTTGCTGCCTGCGTTCTCCTCAAGGATTTTGATGGATTCCTTTCTCACATTGAGGTCCTTCATCCATTTTGAGTCTATTTTCATGTGTGGTGTAAGGAAATGGTCCAATTTCATTTTTCTGCATGTGGCTGTCCAATTTTCCCAACACCATTTATTGAAGAGGCTGTCTTTTTTCCATTGGACCTTCTTTCCTGCTTTGTCGAAGATGAGTTGACCATAGAGTTGAGGGTCTATTTCTGGGCTCTCTATTCTGTTCCACTGATCTATGTGTCTGTTTTTGTGCCAGGACCATGCTGTCTTGATGATGACAGCTTTGTGATAGAGCTTGAAGTCCGGAAATGTGATGCCACCAACTTTGGCTTTCTTTTTCAATATTCCTTTGGTTATTCGAGGTCTTTTCTGGTTCCATATAAATTTGAGGATTATTTCTTCCATTTCTTTGAAAAAAATGGATGGTATTTTGATAGGGATTGCATTAAATGTGTAGATTGCTTTAGGTAGCATAGACATTTTCACAATATTTATTCTTCCAATCCAGGAGCATGGAACATTTTTCCATTTTTTTGTGTCTTCCTCAATTTCTTTCATGAGTACTTTATAGTTTTCTGCATATAGATTCTTAGCCTCTTTGGTTAGGTTTATTCCTAGGTATCTTATAGTTTTGGGTGCAATTGTAAGTGGGATTGACTCCTTAATTTCTCTTTCTTCTGTCTTGTTGTTGGTGTACAGAAATGCAACTGATTTCTGTGCATTGATTTTATATCCTGACACTTTACTGAATTCCTGTATAAGTTCTAGCAGTTTTGGAGTGGAGTCTTTTGGGTTTTCCACATATAGTATCATATCATCTGCGAAGAGTGATAGTTTGACTTCTTCTTTGCCAATTTGGATACCTTTAATATCTTTTTGTTGTCTGATTGCTGAGGCTAGGTCTTCTAGTGCTATGTTGAATAGCAGTGGTGGTAATGGACATCCCTGCCGTGTTCCTGACCTTAACGGAAAAGCTTTCAGTTTTTCTCCATTGAGAATGATATTTGCGGTGGGTTTTTCATAGATGGCTTTGATAATATTGAGGTATGTGCCCTCTATCCCTACACTTTGAAGAGTTTTGATCAGGAAGGGATGCTGTACTTTGTCAAATGCTTTTTCAGCATCTATGGGGAGTATCATATGGTTCTTGTTCTTTCTTTTATTAATGTGTTCTATCACATTGATTGATTTGCGGATGTGGAACCAACCCTGCAGCCCTGGAATAAATCCCACTTGATCATGGTGAATAATCCTTTTAATGTACTGTTGAATCCTATTGGCTAGTATTTCGGTGAGAATTTTTGCATCTGTGTTCATCAAGGATATTGGTCTGTAGTTCTCTTTTTTGGTGGGATCCTTGTCTGGTTTTGGGATCAAGGTGATGCTGGCCTCATAAAATGAGGTTGGAAGTTTTCCTTCCATTTCTATTTTTTGGAAGAGTTTCAGGAGAATAGGAATTAGTTCTTTAAATGTTTGGTAGAATTCCCCTGGGAAGCCATCAGGCCCTGGGCTTTTGTTTGTTTGGAGATTTTTGATGACTGTTTCAATCTCCTTACTGGTTATGAGCCTGTTTAGGTTTTCTGTTTCTTCCTGGTTCAGTTGTGGTAGTTTATATGTCTCTTGTTGGCATAGAGTTGCGCATAGTATGTTCTTATAATTGTCCGTATTTCTTTGGTGTTAGTTGTGATCTCTCCTCTTTCATTCATGATTTTATTGATTTGGGTCCTTTCTCTTTTCTTTTTGATGAGTCTGGCCAGGGGTTTATCAATCTTATTGATTCTTTCAAAGAACCAGCTCCTAGTTTCATTGATTTGTTCTATTGTTTTTTTTTTGTTTTTTTTTTTTTTTTGGTTTCTATTTCATTGATTTCTGCTCTGATCTTTATGATTTCTCTTCTCCTGCTGGGTTCAGGGTTTCCTTCTTGTTCTTTCTCCAACCTCTTTAGGTGTAGGGTTAGGTTGTGTAGTTGAAACCTTTCTTGTTTCTTGAGAAAGGCTTGTACCGCTATATATTTTCCTCTCAGGACTGCCTTTGCTGTGTCCCACAGATTTTGAATCATTGTGTTTTCATTATCATTTGTTTCCATGAATTTTTTCAATTCTTCTTTAATTTCCTGATTGACCCATTCATTCTTTAGAAGGATGCTGTTTAGTCTCCATGTATTTGGGTTCTTTCCAGCTTTCCTCTTGTGATTGAGTTCTAGCTTCAGAGCGTTGTGGTCTGAAAATATGCAGGGAATGATCCTAATCTTTTGATACTGGTTGAGACCTGATTTGTGACCGAGGATGTGATCTATTCTGGAGAACGTTCCTTGTGCACTAGAGAAGAATGTGTATTCTGTTGCTTTGGGATGAAATGTTCTGAATATATCTGTGATGTCCATCTGGTCCAGTGTGTCATTTAAGGCCTTTATTTCCTTGTTGATCTTTTGCTTAGATGATCTGTCCATTTCAGTGAGGGGAGTGTTCAAGTCCCCTACTATTATTGTATTATTATTGATGTGTTTCTTTGATTTTGTTATTAATTGGTTTATATAGTTGGCTGCTCCCATTTCCGGGGCAGAGATACTTAAAATTGTTAGATCTTCTCATTGGACAGACCCTTTGAGTATGATATAGTGTCCTTCCTCATCTCTTATTATAGTCTTAACTTAAAATCTAATTGATCTGATATAAGGATTGCCACCCCAGCTTTCTTCTGATGCCCATTAGCATGCTAACTTGTTTTCCACCCCCTCACTTTAAATCTGGAGGTGTCTTCGCGTCTAAAATGAGTTTCTTGTAGGCAACATACTGATGGGTTTTGTTTTTTTATCCATTCTGATACCCTGTGTCTTTTGATTGGGGCATTTAGCCCATTAACATTCAGGGTAACTATTGAGAGATATGAATTTAGTGCCATTAGTAGCCTGTAAGGTGACTGTTACTGTATATTGTCTCTGTACCTTTCTGATCTACTACTTTTAGGCTCTCTCTTTGCTTAGAGGACCCCTTTCAATATTTCCTGTAGAGCTGGTTTTGTGTTTGCAAATTCTTTCAGTTTTTGTTTGTCCTGGAAGCTTTTTATCTCGCCTTCTATTTTCAATGAGAGCCTAGCTGGATAGAGTATTCTTGGCTGCATGTTTTTCTCGTTGAGTGCTCTGAATATATCATGCCAGCTCTTTCTGGCCTGCCAGGTCTCTGTGGATAAGTCTGCTGCCAATCTAATGTTTTTACCATTGTATGTTACATACTTCTTTTCCCGGGCTGCTTTCAGGATTTTCTCTTTGTCACCAAGACTTATAAATTTTACTATTAGGTGACAGGGTGTGGACCTATTCTTGTTGATTTTGAGGGGGGTTCTCTGCACCTCCTGGATTTTGATGCTTGTTCCCTTTGCCATATTAGGGAAATTCTCTCCAATAATTCTCTCCAATAGACCTTCTGCTCCCCTCTCTGTTTCTTCTTCTTCTGGAATTCCATTATTCCAATGTTGTTTCGTCTTATGGTGTCACTTATCTCTCGAATTCTCCCCTCATGACCCAGTAGCTCTTTGTCCCTCTTTTGCTCAGCTTCTTTATTCTCTGTCATTTGGTCTTCTATATCACTAATTCTTTCTTCTGCCTCATTTATCCTAGCAGTGAGAGCCTCCATTTTTGATTGCATCTCATTAATAGCTTTTTTGATTTCAACTTGGTTAGATTTTAGTTCTTTAATTTCTCCAGAAAGGGCTTTAATATCTCCAGAGAGGGTTTCTCTAATATCTTCCATGCCTTTTTCGAGCCCGGCTAGAACCTTCAGAATCGTCATTCTGAACTCTTGGTTGACATATTACCAATGTCTGTGTTGATTAGGTCCCTAGCCTTCGGTACTGCCTCTTGTTCTTTTGTTTGTGGTGATTTTTTCCGCCTTGTCATTTTGTCCAGATAAGAGGATATGAAGGATCAAATACAATACTAAAAGGGTGGCAAAGACCCCAGAAAAATGTGCTGTAACCAAATTAGAAGAGACCCCAAATTGTGGGGGGGGGGGGAGAAAGGGGATAAAAAGAGGTTCAGAAAAAAATTTAAAAAATAAAACAAATAAAGAAAAAATATAAAAAAGAAAGAAAAAATATATTTTAGATAAACTAGTAAAAAAAATTAAAAATAAAAGGGTAAAAGTTTTAAAAAATTTAGCAGAAGAAGAAAAAAGAAAGAAAAAATATTGAAAAAAAAAATTTGAATTAACTGCAAGACTAAAGAATCATGGGAAGAAAGCCATGAGTTCTGTGCTTTGCTTTCTGCTTCTCTGGAATTTCGCTGCTGTCTTAGGTATTGAACCTGCTTTCCTTGATAGGTGAACTTCATCCTGGCTGGAAATTTTGTTGATCTTCTGGGGGAGGGGCCTGTTGTAGTGACTCTCAAGTGTCTTTGCCCGAGGCAGAACCGCACCGCCCTTACCGGGGGCCGGACTAAGTAATCGGCTCGGGTTCGCTTTTAGGAGCTTCTGTTCCCTGAACGCTCTCCGTAGAGTTCCAGAGGACAGGAATGAAAATGACGGCCTCCTTGTCTCTGGCCCAGAGGAGCCAAGAGCCCGGGGCCCCACTCCTCAGTGCACCCGCAGAGGACAGCACCCAATCACTCCCGTATCCCCAGCCTCCAGCCACGCTCCGAGCTCACCCAGCCCGCGACCAGTTCAAGGTAACGCTGGGCTGAGAGTTCAGTCCTCGGCTCTGTCTCTGTAGTCGGCTTCTCCGTTCTAACACCTGCGAGCTCTGCAACACTCCGACACCCCCGATCCTTCTGTGACCCTGTGGGACCTGGGGCCACGCTGATCCCGTGTGGGCTTCACCCCGGTTTAGCCTTTGGAGCAATGTCCCTCAGTGGAACAGACTTTTAAAAGTCCTGATTTTGTGCTCCATTGCTAAGCCGCTTGCCGGGTGCCGGCCCCTCCCCCTGCCGTCTATCTTCCCGTCATTTTAGATTCACTTCTCCGCCAGTCCTACCTTTCAGAAAGTGGTTGATTTTCTGTTTCTAGAATTGCTGTTCTTCTTCTCTTCGATCTCCCATTGGATTTTTAGGTGTTTGCAATGTTTAGATAAGCTATCGAGCTGATCTCCTGCTACCTGATGTAGTCTCAGCCTGCTACTTCTCCGCCATCTTGAGTCCTCCAAGATAGTCTCTTCAACAAATGGTGCTGTAACAACTGAACATCCACATTCAAAAAGTAAATCTAGACACAGACTTAAGATTCTTCACAAAATGGGGCACCTGGGTGGCTCAGTGGGTTAAGCCACTGCCTTCGGCTCAGGTCATGATCTTAGGGTCCTGGGATTGAGTCCCGCATTGGGCTCTCTGCTCAGCAGGGAACCTGCTTCCCCCCCCCCTCTCTCTGCGTGCCTCTCTATCTACTTGTGATCTCTCTCTGTCAAATAAATAAATAAAATCTTTTAAAAAAATTCTTCACAAAAATTAACTCCAAATGGGTCATATCTCTAAGTGTAAAATGAAAAACTATAAATATAACATAGGAAAAAATCTCTACGACCTTGGGTATGGTGATGGCTTTTTAGATACAACACAAAAGCATGATATATGAAAAGAATCATTAATACGCTGGAATTCATTAAAACTGAAAACTCCTGCTCTTTGAAAGACATTGTCAAGAGAATGAGAAGACAAAGCACAGAATAGGAGAAAATATTTGTAAAAGACATATCTGACAAAGGACAGTTGTCCAAAATATACAAAGAGATCTTAAAACTCAACAAGAAAATGAACAACCCAATTAAAAAATGGGCCAGGGACCTTAGTAGACACCTTACCAAAGAAGATAAACAGATGGAAAATAAGCATATGGAAAGATATCTCACATCATATATCAGCAGGGGAATGGAAATTGAAATAATAAGATACTACTATACACCTATTAGAATCACCAAAATCCAGAACACTAACAAGACCAAAAGCTGTTGGGGATGTTGAATAAGAGGAACTCTCATTCATTGCTGGTGGGAATACAAAATGTACAACCATCTAGGAAGATAATTTGGTGATATCTTAAAAAACAGTATGTACTCTTGCCATATGATCCGGCAATCACACTCCTTAGTATTTGCCTAAAAGAGTTAAAAATGAGTGTCCACACAAAAACCCACATTCAGCTTTTTGTTGTAGCTTTATTTACAATTGCCAAAACTTGGAAGCAACCAAGATATCCTTCAGTAAGTGAGAGGATAAATCAGGGTGCATCCAATCAATGGAATTTTATTCAGTAATAAAAAGAAGTGAGATATCAAACTATGAAAAGACATGGAGGAACTCTTAATTCATATTACTAAGTGAAAGATGCCAATATGAAAAGGCTAGATACTGTATGATTTCAACTATATGACATTTCTAGAAAAGGCAAAATTCTAGACACAGTAAAATGATCAGTGGTTCCCAAAGGCTGGGGGCAGGCTGGGAAGCAAGGGATGAAGAGTTAGAGCACAGAGGATTTTTGGAGCAGTGAAACTATTCTGTACAATAATATGCTGGTAGGTACATCATTATACATTTGTCCAAACCCATAGAAAGTACACCACCAAGAGTGAATCTTAATGTGAACTGTAGGCTTTGGGTAATTATGATGTGTCAGTGTAGGTTCATCAATGGTAATGAATGTACCACTCTGGTGGGGGATGTTGATAGTAGGGGATGCTGTTAGGGGTGATGGGGAGGAAGTACATGGGAAATCTTTGTACCTTCTACTCAATTTTGCTGTGAATCTAAAACTGCTCTAAAAATGAAGTCTGTGTTTTAAATGTCATCCCACATGAACTTATACACTGTGTTAAAAGTGTTTTATTTAGGCCTCGGAGTATAGAAGGGTGGTTGGACCCTTATTGATATTTTCAAGTTTGAAGTACAAAATCTAAAAGACTTTACACCCACAAATATGAGGACTATAAAATGTGCTTTCTTTCACTCTTCATTTGTTTCAAAGGAAGCTTGAATAGAAAACTGAAATGAGGAATCACCTGGTATGAATGCTTTTTAATTAAGGCATCAGAAAGAAACTTGTTGGATTATGTAGTTTATTAGTTTATGTGGACAGAGGAGACAAGGCTGGGAACTAACATCATGAAGACATAGCATCTGCTGTAGTTTTGTTTTCTCCAGAAGCTGACTCTGAGACAGAGGATCAAGTCCAAGTCCTTTATTTGGACAATGAAGGTGACCCCAAAAGGGGAGTGGAGAAATAATGCAAGGAAGGGAAAGCAACCTACTGTGATTGTGTCATCAACTCAGCCACCCATGTGGGCAACTGGGGCTTAGGTGTGCAGAGCAAACTGTAAAAAGTTAAAATACTTACTGTACTCATGAAAAAGGAGTGGGGATATTAAAAAAATTATCCTCTAACTCTTGTCTGAGTTGGAGGTTGAGACTTTAATCTTCTCCATGAATTTGTGGAAGTGGAAGAGGCATAATGGTCATGAACCAGGTGATGAGTTTTGTTTGAGGCATGGGGTGATAGATCAGGGAAACAAAAATGGTGATGGTGATCAGTCTCAGTGAAAGTTTTGTGGGTAAGAGAGGAAGGCTCTTCCAGACAGAACAAATGGCATGTCTAGAGGAGAGGAAGTGGGGAACAGTGTGGTGAGTCTGGGAGATAGTGTATTATCTGGTCACCCCATCATCCTGTTATTGATGCTATGGAATCATGGGCTGGGGAGGGGGCAGGAAGCGGAGGGAGGGGCCACCACAAGGCAGAGGGTCTTATGTTTCTGGACTTTGTCTCAAAATAAAGGGGAGGCATGGAAGGTTTTTGTATACGTGGGCAGTGTTTCCAGTCATACAAGGGCCCTGAAGTAGGTTGCAGGTGTGAGCAACAAAGGCAAAGGGAACTGAAGTGGAAGCTGGGCACATAGAAATGAGCTATTAGCTCAGGCTACCATGGCAAAATGCCACAGACTTGGGGTCTTAACCAACACTAACCTATTTCTTCACAGTCTTAGAGGCTGGAAGCCCAAGCTCTAGGTGCCAGCAGATTGTTTTCTGGTGAGATCTCTCCTTGGCTTGCAGACATCTGTCTCCCTGTGATATTTTCAGTTGGTCTTACCTCCTTGCCTGCATGCTCCTGGGGTCTCTGCCTCTTATAAGGACACCATTCTTACTGGGTAAGGATTCACCCTAATGGCCTCATTTAACTATGATCACCTCTTTAACAATCCCATCTCTTAATTATAGTCACATTAGTTAAGTTAAGCCTTTAACCTATGGATTTGGGGGTGGCATAATTCTGTCTATAACAAGTGGTGAGAAGGATTTGAGGCCATCTGGGTAGAGTCCCAAGAATGTCCACCGGTAAACACCTCACTGTACCTTCTTTAGTGATCACTTTGCATTATGGGTGTGTATTGAGCACTCTGTCACTGGAATCTCCCAATCTTGCACAAGAGCTGTCTCACCCCATGCCTGGACAGTTGGCATTACCATGTTCTCAGTCTTCAGCCATCTGCAGGGCTGGGTCAATTCATTGGAGTGGAATGCCTCTGAAAGGGCTGAGGGCATGGTCTCATGCTGGTCTCATGCAGGTGCAGGGAATGGAGGCCTTGGGCATGCCAAATGCTTCCCTGGAAGTCTACTGTCTGTGGTAGAGGGGGCTCACCATCCAGGCCTCCAGACTAAGCAGAGGATGAAGCTATAGCTTTCATTGGATGCTGCTTCTTTTTCTGTGTAGAAGAATGTGTGGCTTTTCTCCCCCTGTCAGATTTAGGAATTTACTTATGGCCACCAGGGATGCAACCTTTTTCTCAGGATTGATGGTATTTACACCAGTATGCAGCACCAACTGGCACTCTAGACAGTCTCTGCAAGTGAGCTGCTCCATAAGCAAACAGGAGCTTATGGAATTTTTCTGACAGGTTGAATATTTATAAGCAGGTTTATCTTAATTCAGATTGCTGAGTCGCCGTGCTGAAAATATGTTTTCTTCTCTTACACAGTGTCTTTGAGCTGGAAGGTAACTGGAGGTCAGATTTCTGGGGCTGCAGATCGGAAGAGACTTGGTGATTGGGTGAGCTGGCTGCACAGGGTGGACGGGCTCACCATTTCATTCATAGGCAACAAGAAGAACATCTCTTGAGAAATCCCTTTCCCTTAACCAGCTGGTTTACACTCAGCCTGGGGTTCAGCACTAGCTCTCCTCTTGAAAGAACCAACTTGTTTGATAAGAAACATGCTCATACTGGGCTGTGGCTTATGGGGGGTTCTGTCTGCAGTGGATGGAGGGATGTCATCTAAGCAGAGACATCTGTCCTCAATCCTGTTTGCCATGACAAATACTCAGTGGGAATTCCTTTTTTTTTTTTTAAGATTTATTCATTTGAGAGAGAAAAGAGAGAATGTAGGAAGGAGGGGCCAAGGGAGAGGGAGAGATAGTCTTTAACTTTTTTTAAGTTTAAATTCAATTTAATTGACATATACTATATTATTAATTCCAGAGGTAGAACTCAGTGATTCATTAGTTGCATACAACACCCAGAGATGCCCTCCTTATTGCCCATCCCCCAGGTACCCCATCTCTTCACCCTCTTCCCCTCCAGCAACTTCCAGTTTGCTCCCTGTAGTTAAGAGTTGGTTATGGTTTGCCTCCCTCTCTGTTTTTGTCTTATTTTATTTCCCTCCCCTTCCCTTCCCCTATCTTCTTTTGTTTTGTTTCTTAAATTCCACATATGAGTGAAATCATATGGTATTTTTCTTTCTCTGACTGATTTATTTCATTTAGCATAATGCCCTTGAGTTCCATCCACATCATTGCAAATGGCAAGATTTCATTCTTTCTAGTGGCTGAGTAGTATTCCATTGTATGATCTATACTAATCTTCTTTTTTAATTCATCTGTCAATGGATGTCTGAGCACTTTCCATATTTTGGCTATTGTGGACATTGCTGCTATAAACATTGGGCTGCATGTGGTTCTTCTTTTCACCACGTCTGTATGTTTGGGGTAAATACCCAGTAGTGCAATTTCTGGGTCATAGGGTAGCTCTATTTTGAACTTTTTGGGGAACCTCCATACTGTTTTCCAGGGTAGCTGTGCCAACTTGCATTCCCACCAACAGTATAAGAGGGTTCCCTTTTCTGCACATCCTCACCAACATCCATTGTTTTCTGAGTTGTTATTGTTAGCCATTCTTACTGGTGTGAGGTGATTATCTCAGTGTGGTTTTGATTTGTAGTTCCCTGATGCCAGTGGAGCACTTTTGCATGTTGCCTGTTAGCCATCTGTGTGTCTTTGGAGAAATGTCTGTTCATGTATTCTGCCCATTTCTTGACTGGATTTTGGGGGGGTTTTTTGGGTGTTGACTTTGGTAAGTTCTTCATAGATTTTGGATACTAGTCCTTTATCTGATAAGACATTTCCAAATTTCTTTTCCCATTCCCTAGATTGCCTTTTAGTTTTGTGGATTGTTTCCTTTGCTGTGCTCAAGTTTTGTTTTTTTTTTAATCAATAAATGAAGTCCCAATAGTTGAATTTTGCTTTTGTTTCTCTTGCCTCTGGAGACGTGTCTAGCAAGAAAGAGGGGGAGAGAGCCTTAAGCAGGTTCTATGCTGAACATGGAGCTGGTTACTGGGCTCTATCCCACCACACTGAGATCACGACCTGAGCCACAACCAAGAGTTGGATGGTTAATCAACTGTGCTCCCCAGGTGCCCCTTCAGTGGGAACTCTTTACAGAATGAGTTGGTCACCTACCTAAGGAATTGGGACTTTTCTTGGTTTTAAACTGTAAAGTCCCATATCCCAGAAACTCCCTCAGCCCTGATGGGTCATTGTATTTAGGCCAAGAAGAGGCAGACCTTCTCACTGAAATTATATTATATCCCACAGCAACTATTACATCTGCAGAATTCTCTAGTTTACAATTCAACTGGAGGTCAATGCATCTGTCTTCTAGGGGTGACCACCTCTACCTCTCCACAGTCTTCATAGACTCAATTGTCTCTTCCTGAAGGAAACACTTTTTTTTCACTTAAAATTTTTTTATTAACATATAATTTATTATTAGCCCCAGGTGTACAGGTCTGTGAATCGCCAGGTTTACACACTTCACAGCACTCACCATAGCACATACCTTCCCCAACGTCCATAAGCCAACCACCCTCTCCATACCCCCCTTCCCCCAGCAACCCTCAGTTTGTTTTGTGAGATTAAGAGTCTCTTATGGTTTGTCTTCCTCCTGATCCCATCTTATTTCATTTATTCTTTTCCTACCCGCCAACCCCCCCATGTTGCATCTCAACTTCCTCATGTCAGGGAGATCATATGATAGCTGTCTTTCTCTGATTGAACTTATTTCGCTAAGCATAATACCCTCTAGTTCCATCCACATCATTGTAAATGGCAAGATTTCATTTCTTTTGATGGCTGCATAGTATTCCATTGTGTATATATACCACCTCTTCTTTATCCATTCATCTGTTGATGGACATCTAGGTTCTTTCCATAGTTTGGCTATTGTAGACATTGCTGCTATAAACATTCAGGTGCACATGCCCCTTTGGACCACTTTGTTTGTATCTTTAGGGTAAATACCCAGTAGTGCAATTGCTGGGTCATAGGGTAGTTCTATTTTCAACATTTTGAGGAAGCTCCATGCTGTCTTCCAGGGTCATTGCACCAGCTTGCATTCCCACCAACAGTGGAGGAGGGTTCCCCTTTCTCCCCATCCTCGCCAGCATCTGTCATTTCCTGACTTGTTAATTTTAGCCATTCTGACTGGTGTGAGGTGATATCTCATTGTGGTTTTGATTTGTATTTCCCTGATGCCGAGTGATGTGGAGCACTTTTTCATGTGTCTGTTGGCCATCTGGATGTCTTCTTTGCAGAAATGTCTGTTCATGTCCTCTGCCCATTTCTTGATTGGATTGTTTGTTCTTTGGGTGTTGAGTTTGCTAAGTTCCTTATAGATTTTGGATACTAGCCCTTTATCTGATATGTCGTTTGCAAATATCTTCTCCCATTCTGTCAGTTGTCTTTTGGTTTTGTGAACTGTTTCCTTTGCTGTGCAAAAGCTTTTGATCTTGATGAAATCCCAATAGTTCATTTTTGCCCTTGCTTCCCTTGCCTTTGCCGATGTTCCTAGGAAGATGTTGCTGTGGCTGAGGTCAAATAAGTTGCTGCCCGTGTTCTCCTCAAGGATTTTGATGGATTTCTTTCTCACACTGAGGTCCTTCATCCATTTTGAGTCTATTTTTCATGTGTGGTGTAAGGAAATGGTCCAATTTCATTTTTCTGCATGTGGCTGTCTAATTTTCCCAACATCATTTGTTGAAGAGACTGTCTTTTTTCCACTGGACATTCTTTCCTGCTTTGTCAAAGATTAGTTGACCACAGAGTTGAGGGTCTATTTCTGGATTCTCTATTCTGTTCCATTGATCTATGTGTCCGTTTTTGTGCCAGTACCATACTGTCTTGATGATGACAGCTTTGTGATAGAGCTTGAAGTCCGGAAATGTGATGCCACCAACTTTGGCTTTCTTTTTTCAATAATCCTCTGGCTATTCAAGGTATTTTCTGGTTCCATATGAATTTCAGGATTATTTATTCCATTTCTTTGAAAAAAAAAAGGATGGGATTTTGATTGGGATTGCATTAAGTGTGTAGATTGCATTAGGTAACACAGTTATTTTCACAATATTTGTTCTTCCAATCCAGGAGCATGGAACATTTTTCCATTTCTTTGTGTCTTTCTCAACTTCTTTCATGAGTACTTTATAATTTCTGAGTATAGATTCTTTGCCTCTTTGGTTATGGTTATTCCTAGGTATCTTGTGGTTTTGGGTGAAATTGTAAATGGGACTGGCCTCTTAATTTCTCTTTCTTCTGTCTTGTTGTTGGTGTAAAGAAATGCAACTGATTTCTGTGTATTGATTTTATATCCTGACACTTTATGAATTCCTGTACAAGTTCTAGCAGATTTGGAGTGGAGTCTTTTGGGTTTTCCACATATATTATCATATCATCTGGGAAGAGTGATAGTTTGACTTCTTCTTTGCTGATTTGGATGCCTTTAATTTCTTTTTGTTGTCTGATTGCTGAGTCTTGGACTTCTAATATTATGTTGAATAGCAGTGGTGATAGTGGACATCCCTGCCATGTTCCTGACCTTAGGGGAAGAGCTCTTAGTTTTTCCCCATTGAGAATGATATTCACTGTGGGTTTTTCATAGATGGATTTGATGATATTGAAGTATGTACTCTCTATCCCTACACTTTGCAGAGTTTTGATCATGAAAGGTTGCTGTACTTTGTCAAATGCTGTTTTAGGATCTATTGAGAGTATCATATGGTTCTTGTTCTTTCTTTTATTAATGTATTGTATCACATTGATTGATTTGTGGATGTTGAACCAACCTTGCAGCCCTGGAACAAATCCCACTTGGTTGTGGTGAATAATCATTTTTCCCCCATAAATATTTTATTTATTTATTTGAGAGATAGAGAGAGACAATGAAAGAGAGAGAGCATGAGAGGAGAGAGGTCAGCGGGAAGAGCAGACTTCCTGTTGAGCAGGGAGTCCAATGTGGGACTCGATCCCAGGACTCTAGGATCATGACCTGAGCCAAAGGCAGTTGCTTAACCAGCTGAGCCACCCAGGTGCCCTGAATAATCCTTTTAATGTACTTTTGGATCCTATTGGCTAGTATTTTGGTGAGAATTTTTGCATCCATGTTCATCAAGGATATTGGTCTGTAATTCTCTTTTTTGATGGGATCCTTGTCTGGTTTTGGGATCAAGGTAATGCTGGCCTCATAAAATGAGCTTGGAAGTTTTCCTCCCATTTCTATTTTTTGAAACAGTTTCACGATAATAGGAATTAATTCTTCTTTAAATGTTTGGTAGAATTTCCCCTGGGAATCCATCTGGCCCTGGGCTCTTATTTGTTGGGAGATTTTTGATGACTGTTTCAATCTTCTTACTGGTTATGGGTCTGTTCAGGTTTTTTATTTCTTCCTGGTTCAGTTGTAGTAGTTTATTTGTCTCTAGGAATGCATCAATTTCTTCCCAATTGTCAAATTTGCTGGCGTATAGTTGCTCATAATATGTTCTTATAATTGTATTTCTTTGTCATTGGTTGTGATCTCTCCTCTTTGATTCATGATTTTATTAATTTGGGTCCTTTCTCTTTTCTTTTTGATGAGTCTGGCCAGGGGTTTATCAATCTTATTAATTCTTTCAAGGAACAAGCTCCTAGTTTTCTTGATTTGTTCTACTGTTCTTTTGGTTTCTATTTAATTGATTTCTGCTCTGATCTTTATGATTTCTCCTGCTGGGTTTAGGCTTTCTTTGTTGTTCTTTATCCAGCTCCTTTAGGTGTAGGGTTAGGTTGTGTACTTGAGACCTTTCTTGTTTCTTGAGAAAAGCTTGTACTGCTATATATTTTCCTCTCAGGACTGCCTTTGCTGTGTCCCACAGATTTTGAACAGTTGTGTTTTTATTTTCATTTGTTTCCATGAATTTTTTCAATTCTTCTTTAATTTCCTGGTTGACCCATTCATTCTTTAGAAGGATACTGTTTAGTCTATGTATTTGGGTTCTTTCCATCTTTCCCCTTGTGATTGAGTTCTAGCTTCAGAGCATTGTGGTCTGAAAATATGCAGGGAATGATCCCAATCTTGTGATACTGGTTGAGACCTGATTTAAGACCCAGGATGTGATCTGTTCTGGAGAATGTTCCATGTACACTAGAGAAGAATGTGTATTCTGTTGCTTTTGGATGGATTGTTCTGAATATATCTGTGATGTCCATCTGGTCCAGTGTGTCATTTAAGGCCTTTATTTCCTTGTTGATCTTTTGCTTAGATGATCTGTCCATTTCAGTGAGGGGAGTGTTAAAGTCCCCTACTATTATTGTATTATTATTGATGTGTTTCTTTGATTTTGTTATTAATTGGTTGATATAGTTGGCTGCTCCCACATTAGGGGCATAGATATTTAAAATGGTTAGATATTCTTATTGAATTGATGCTTTAAGTATGATATAGTGTCCTTCCTCATCTCTTACACAGTCTTTGGCCTAAAATCTAATTGATCTGATATAAGGATTGCCACCCCAGCTTTCTTCTCATGTCCATTAGCATGGTAAATTGTTTTCCACCCCCTCACTTTAAATCTGGAAGTGACTTTGGGTCTAAAATAAGTTCTTGTAGACAGCATATTGATGGTTTTGTTTTTTTATCCATTCTGATATCCTGTGTCTTTTGATTGGGGCATTTAGCCCATTTACATTCAGGGTAACTATTGAGAGATATGTGCCATTGTATTGCCTGTAAGGTGACTATTACTGTATATTGTCTCTGTTCCTTTCTGATCTACTACTTTTAGGATCCTTCTTTGCTTAGAGGACCCCTTTCAATATTTCCTGTAGAGCTGGTTTGGTGTGTACAAATTCATTTTGTTTTTGTTTGTCCTGGAAGCTTTTTATGTCTCCTTCTATTTTCAATGATATCCTAGCTGGATATAATATTCTTGGCTGCATGTTTTTCTTGTTTAGTGCTCTAAATATGTCATGCCAATTCTTTCTGGTCTGCCAGGTCTCTGTGGATAAGTCTGCTGCCAACCTAATATTTTTACTATTGTATATTACAGACTTCTTGTCCTGGGCTGAACTCAGGATTTTCTCTTTGTCACTAAGACTTGTAAATTTTACTATTAGATGACAAGGTATGGACCTATTCTTATTGATTTTGAGGGAGGTTCTCTGTGCCTCCTGGATTTTGATGCTTGTTCCCTTTGCCATATTAGGGAAATTCTCTCCAGTAATTCTCTCCAATATACCTTCTGCTCCCCTCTCTCTTTCTTCTTCTTCTGAAATCCAAATTATTCTAATGTTATTTCATCTTATGGTGTCACTTATCTCTCGAATTCTCCCCTCGTGTTCCAGTCGTTGTTTGTCTCTCTTTTGCACAGCTTTTTTACTCTCTGTCAGTTGGTCTTCTATACCACTAATTCTCTCTTCTGCCTCATTTATCCTAGCAGTAAGAGCTTCCATTTTTGATTGCACCTCATTAATAGCTTTTTAAATTTCAACTTGGTTAGATTTTAGTTCTTTTATTTCTCCAGACAGGGTTTCTCTAATGTCTTCCATGCCTTTTTCAAGCCCAGCTGGCACCTTGAGAATCATCATTCTGAACTCTAGATCTGAGATATTACCAATGTCTGTGTTGATTAGGTCCCTAGCATTCAGTACTGCCTCTTGTTCTTTTTTTTTTTTTTTGTGGTGAGTTTTTCTGCCTTGTCATTTTATCTAGATAAGAATATATGAAGGAGCAAATAAAATACTAAATGGGTGACAAAGACCCCAGGAAAATGTGCTTTAACCAAATCAGAAGAGACCTCAAATCATGGGGAGGGGGGGAGAAGGGGGTAACAAGAAGTTCAGGAAAAGACAAAAACAATTCAAAAATAAAGAAAAATATTGAAAAGAAAATATATATATTAGGCTAGTGAATTGAACAGGGTTACCCACTTATTTTGGTCTCTTAGAAGAAATTACCTCCCCAAATTTTAAAGAATGAAAACATATATAAGGGTAAACACAAGGAAGGGATGGAATATGACTATAAAGATGAAAATATTTTAAAAAGATTTTCTAAAAAAGGAGTTGATAAGATAAGTTGGTTGCAAGAATAAAGAAAAAGAAAGTGGAAAGAATTTGCTCAGGCTGGAGACTAGAACAAAGCCCTCTGCTAGATTTAGGATATATTTTGATCTATCAGAAGAAATTGTATCCCAAATTTTTTTTTAGAAGAAAAAACCCTTTGTGTATACAAAAAAAAATTTTTTAGATATAATGAGGGATAAAATATGGTTATAATAATGAATGTTTGAAAATGATTTTTAATGAAAAATATTGTTAAGATAAGCCAGTTAAAAATGTTAAAAGAGGAAAGAGTGAAAGTTAAAAAAAATTTAGCATAAGAAAAAAATAAAATTAAAAAAATTAATTAGCTTTGCAACACTAAAGAATCATGTAGAGAAAGCCATGAATTCCATGCTTTGCTTTCTCCTCCTCTGGAATTCTGCTGTTCTCCTTGGTAAGTGAGCTGGTCTTGGCTGGATTTCTTGTTGATCTTCTGGGGGAGGGACCTGTTGTAGTGATTCTCAAGTGTCTTTGTGTGAGGCGGAATTGCACCACTCTTACCAGGGGCTGGGCTAAGAATCCGCTCGGATTCGCTTTCAGGAGCTTTTGTTCCTTGAACGTTTTCTGTAGAATTCTGGAGGATGGGAATGAAAATGGCAGCCTCCCAATCTCCAGCCTGGAGGAGCCGAGAGCTCAGGGCCCCACTCATTAGTGCGCCCTCTGAGAAAAGTGCTCAATCACTCCCATCTCCCTGGCTTCTGCGCTCTGAGCTCACCCAGCCTGTGACCAAGTGTCTCTGTCTCTGGCACACAGCCCCACCTGGAGTCTCCAAACCCTGCAGATCCCTGCGCTCTTCCAGGGGAATCTTCCCAGATCTTATGTGGTCCCTGCTCACAGAACAGTAATCTGACTGTACCATGGATCACAATTTAAGGTAACCCTGAATTGAGAGCTCACTCCTTGGCTCCATCTCTGTAGCTGGTTTCCCTGCTCTAATACCTGCAAACTCTGTGACACTCAGACACCCCCGATCCTTCTGGGACCCCACGGGACCTGAGACCACACTGTCTCCATGTGGGTTCACCCAGCTTAGCCTCTGGAGTGATGTCCCTCAGTGGAGCAGACTTTTAAAAGTTCTGATTTTGTGCTCCATTGCTCTGCCGCTTGCTGGGAGCTGGCCTCTCCCCCCGCAGTCTATCTTCTGTCGCTTTGGATTCACTTCTCCGCTGGTCCTACCTTTCTGAAAGTGGTTGATTTTCTGTTTTTAGAATTGCTGCTCTTCTCTTTGATCTCCTTTGGATTTGTAGGTGTTCAGAATGTTTTGATAAACTATCTAGCTGATCTCCTGCTACTTGATGTCATCTCAGCCTGCTACTTCTCCACCATCTTGACTCCTCCCTCCTGAAGGAAACACTTTGATTACCATGCATGTTTTGTAATTTCCCAGCTGCATTTGGGCTGCCTTACTCAAAGACAAGTGAAAAATGTATTTGTCACAAAAACAAGGCAAATAACTATCCACAACAATGTGCAACATTTCATAGAAACCATTAGAGGAGATTCCATCTGTCAGTATCCCCACTAGGGGCAAATAATTTCACATAGACTGTCTTCCCCTTATAAATGGACTTCTGTAATGGTTTTTTTCCTCCTAGTATTCAGGGATTTGGAACATGCTCTATCGTATCCTAGTGTTTCTTGCTCTAAAACTGACCTTTGGGAATTTGTATGTAGGAGGGCTGTTGTACATGCATTTCAGGGGTGTATTTATAGTTCACAGTGAGTTCCTGAAACTATGATCCCTCACTCATGGTGAACTGTATTCACCTAGTATGAGCCTGCTTCTTGGGGCATGGTTGATTAGATTGGGGGCTGCAGGAAGATATTGAGCCCAAACTGTGTTTGTATCTCTGGGAATGGCAGGGAAGGGGGATTCGAAGAGAAGAATGAAGTCATGTATAGAGAGAAGCAGAGACTGGGGATGAAGAGAGAATCCAGCCAGGGATCTCCAGAACTCCCATTTCAGTCCTTCCTGGCCTGAGTGTCATTCTTGCTCAGGAGGCCCTGTTTCCTGATGCTGAGCCTCCTGTGTTACTTGAATCCATTTGTGTTATTTTTCACCACATTGTTGTGTATAGAATTCCTTCCCTAGGGCCATTCTTTTTTATTTATAGACACAAAATGGGCTATGAGACATGATCTGGGACCACACTTGCTGATGTTTGCTGAGCCCTTGGCAAGGTTCAGGGGAGATAGAGATGAACACAGCATCTGCTGCATGTTCCACCTGCTCCTGTGAGTCTGCAGAGAACTGTGAGAAGATCCTCTATCCCTCACAGGACAAGGTACCATAGCAACCATGGATGCCTGGTCCCAAGTGTACAAAACTTTGATGTTTTTAGTTCCAAAGAAAAAAAATGAAAAAGCCACCCAAATTTGTTGTGTCTGTTCAAAGGTTATTGGTTTTTTTTTTTTTATTATTGAGGGAAAATAATAAGTCACTGTGTTCTTTTTTGTAAGGTAGACTTGGAGACACAGAGACTTTTGAGTAGATGGAGAGGTCCAAATAAAAACACAAAAATGTAACTGAAGCTGAGACTGGTGCATGAGGACCAAGTAACACTTTACCAGAGGGGAGGAGAGTGGGGGAATGGGTTAAATAGGTGATGGAGATCAAGAAGTTCATTTGTTGTTATGAGCACAGGGTGATGTATGGAAGAGTTAAATTATTATATTGTATACTTAAAACTGGTATAACACTGTATGTTAACTGGAATTAAAATAAAAACATTTTTATTGTGTTATATTTGAGAAAATAGTAAAATCATGAAGGTCACTGTGACCCCCAACCCTACCTACCCCTCACCCTTAGGTCATAAATCTTCCATGTGAAAGATACACTTCCTTTATCAGGAAGCAAGACATTCTTAATACCAGAGACTGGCATTTTGGCAGTCAAGAAATCTTACAAACAAACCTTGTTAAACTCACACTTGTTTTTATAATTACCTCTTCACCATTTACTACCCCTAGCCCAAACACTTTGTCTCATCAGTTTTTCACAAATTTATCATTTCTTTGTCTAGACGGTGTAAAAGCATCTTTTTCCAGTAAATTTTTCAGGTCTTCATTCTCTAGTGAAGGCCCCATGTACATGTAAAAATTCAATAAAATTTGTATGCTTTTCTCCTCTTAATCTGTCTTTGTCTGTTTAGATTTTTGGACCCATCCAGGGACCAAAAAGGGTGGAGAAATGTTTTTCTCCCCTACAGATGCCAATACTATTTATAGACAGCCCAATGACTGAGGGTATATGAATGGAGAGACTGTGGAATAGTGAATGAATCTGGCCTAAGTAAGGCCACAAGAGTGTCCAAGAAATGGTGTTGGGCTAAAAGGAGACAATGTAGTTATATTGCTCAGAGGACTCAGAAAACCCAACTGTCAAAGTTTACAAATCTGCAGTATTAGTACACTATCTGCCTCCATGTTCACTGTTAATGCATATCGAGAGCTTTTTACTGCATATACTTCCAGCTCTCCACCTGAGGACATTCTCTGATATGCTTGGCCAAAGATGAGTAGGCAGAAGTTCATACCCCTGGAAAAAACCCTCAGCAAACAATGGTGGTATTTGATACATTCATACTCCCACTTCCTCACCATTGTCCCCAGGGTAGGAGAGTTCTGTGCCATGTTCTACACCATCTTGATTGATCCTCAGTTGCCTGCGGCGGTGTCCTGATCTATCCCACATCCTTTATTGCCTGGCTTCTTTTCCCTACCTCATTTCCCCATTTCTGTAGTGGTACTTCCTGGGACCACCTCCAAAATAAACTATGTGCACTCAAATTATCCTTTCAGGTCTGTTTTAGGAATTCAAACCTAAGAAAAATCAATCAAAACCAGATAACTGGTATTCTGCATCTAGACATTCTCCTTCAGCAGAAGGGAAATCGGACTCATTGCTTATTAGATCATGAGCCTTAATTCTTAGTCTTTCTGGGGGAAGGGACTCTCTGGGTCTGCTTTTCCAGATATAGATAAGTTACTGGTGGCTTGCTGTGGGATGCTCCCCAAGTCCTGTGCTTGCTCTGGATCACCACGTTGACTTTGAATGTTGTAATATCATCACGTTTCTATCAATTAAGTGGACACGCAGGGACAATTCAAGAGAACCAGTTTTGCATGTGGCCGCTCTGTGACATTTGGAGGCAAGGCCAGATCTAGGGATGGAGGGTAGGTGGCAGCAAAGTCTTGGTCATATCTGTTGGAACATGACATCCTCTTTTGCTTGTGTTGGGAGGTGTATTTCAGGCTCACCACTCCAAAGGTTTGAAGTTTTTTTCTTGTCATGACTGTTTTTGAATAAGCTGATATCTGCATTCTTGAACTTAGCACCCTCTTTGGCCATATTGTTTCTGAAACTGTTTACACAGTCAAGTTTAAAAATTTAAAGCCAGGAAAGAGATGATTCCAATAAAAACCAATTAAGGAGGACTCTTAAATCTTACAAATCCACTTGTCTGCACATCTGAGGCTAATAACTTTTAGTGTATGTAAGTAAAAGTAATTGGTTAACTCCCATTGACTTTCTTTAGAGCCCCTTTCTGATCCTGGTTCTTCTTGGGCTCCTAAAAGAGGGAAGTCAATGGACTGAAATGGTTTCTGGTAGCCGATCCCCCAGTAGGCAATTTAGACCAAACCAGAGAGCCTATAAAACATCAAATGTGCATCAAAAAATCAGGAAAGATATAATTATTGATTTTGAAGATCAAAAAGTGAGATCAAATAACTGAGAATATTAGTACTATTGTCCTTTAGGTAACACAATTATCAAAAGAGCTGTGAGAACATTTTTGGGGGGCAATTTTATTCCCACTAATGTTTTAAAATTTCTCTGTGAGATCACAGATAAGCTCCAATCTCAGCTTGTTTGAGTGTCTGAAATGGGCCTTTGTAACCAGAACCATCACTGTGAAATCTTCTTTTTATGTTCTTTCTGGTGCTATGCTTATCAAGAGGGTGACTTTGAGGACAAAGTTAGAAGTGACATAAGTAGCCAGTCCATCTGCAATTAGCTTTCATGATGTGTTAAGGGGGCTTAGGCAACCTTTTTATTTATTTATTTATTTTTTTATTTTTTTTCCCCCTTTTTATTTATTTTTTCAGCGTAACAGTATTCATTCTTTTTGCACAACACCCAGTGCTCCATAGGCAACCTTTTTAATCCCAGAGACCCCAGTAGAATTCAGAGAATGTGTCCAGTACCAGAAATTCTTGATAACATGCTAAGAAGACAAAGGAGTCTCCCCTTGGAGTTGTGGGAGACCTTGATGAAGGGTTGAAATGACATATGATAGAGGAGGGGGATTGGATCAAAATTCCCCAAAGATAGAGAAGTAGTGTTCATATTGTTCATAGTAGCAATGTCCACAATAGCCAAACTGTGGAAGGAGCTGAGATGTCCTTTAACAGATGAATGGATAAAGAAGATGTGGTTCATATATACAATGGAATATTATTCAGCCATCAGAAAGTATTAATATGTACCATTTTCACCAACATAGATGGAACTGGAGGGTATAATATTAAGTGAAATAAGTCAATCAGAGAAAGACAATTATCACATGGTTTCACTCATGTGTGGAACATAAGGAATAGTGCAGAGGACAATAGGGGAAGGGAGGGAAAACTGAATGGGAAGAAATCAGAGTGGGAGACAAATCATATGAGACTCTTGACTCTGGGAAACAAACTGACGGTTTCAGAAAGGGAAGTGGTTGGGGTTCGGGGTAACTGGATGATGGGCATTAAAGAGGGTATGTGATATGATGAGCACTAGGTTTTATATTCAACTAATGAATCATGGAGCATTATATAAAAAATTAAAGATGTACTGTACCTTGGCTAATTGAATTTAAATTAAAAAAAATGTTACCAGAATGAACACAACAACAAACCATGCCCCCTTCTGCACTAGATTAGAAATTACTGAAAAGACATAAAACACATCCATTATGCCTCTGTAAAATGTTACATATTGCTTTTGATGGGCCTGAAATTATGAGGAATGCATAAAAGCCAGTAAGGAGATGAGATCAGATTGAAAGTGAAGTTCACCAATTCAAAAACATGCAGGTGAAGATTCTTTAGAAGATGAGAGCAGGGTCGCCTGGGGGGCTCAGTTGGTTAAGCTGCTGCCTTTGGCTCCGGTCATGATCCCAGGGTCCTGGGATTGAGTCCCACATTGGGCTCCTTGCTCTGGGGGAGCCTGCTTCTCTCTCTGCCTCTGCCTACCGCTTTGCCTGCTTGTGCTCTCTCTCTCTCTCTCTGACAAATAAATAAATAAAATCTTAAAAAAAAAAGAAAAGAAGATGAGAGCAGTCCAGGGATATTGCATGAGGGCTCCAGCAGAGCTTGGAGCTTGAGGTTGTCAGACAGAGGAAGAGGGGCCCTTGGGGTCTCCTACCTAGGTAATGGATAGGGTATTGTCAGAGCAGTCAGTGGCAGCAGGCAGGTGGGAGCACCTGTAATTGGGAAAGAGGACAGTGTACCCGGTAGATGCTGCTGTCAGGAATTGACAAGCAACACACACAACATCTCGATATGAAGTATCTCCCAAACACCTGTAGTGTTTCAATCAAATTTGCAAACAAGACAAAGACAGCACAGCACTACTATTTTTAAACATTATACTAGAGGCCAATGCAATAAGGGTTAAAGTGAGATATTTGGAGATGATCTGATTATTGACAAAAATCAAGAAAATCGAGTGACAAGTTATTAGAACTAGTTAGATTTCTATAAAGTGATCTGAGGTAAGCTCCACATAAAAAGTCAAAAGATTTCTTAAACACTAGCAATAATAAATTAGAATATGTAATACAACTGTGGTTCCATAACCATAAAATTATAAAATACTTAGTAATAAATGTGACAACAAATGTGTAAGATCTACCTGAAAAAATTACAAGTCTTCTTATGAAATGTCACTGGTAGAGCTTTGCGCAGTGGCAGTATCGTAGCCAATGAGGTTTATCCGAGGCGCGATTATTGCTAATTGAAATGAAATGTCACTGGTAGAGATCTGAGTGAAGAGCCATATTGTGTTCCATACTATTTGTCAATTCTCACTAAATTAATCTGTAAGACACAACAGGATTTTTAAAAAAGCATAAGAGGGAGTGCATTGTAGATTCTTGCCTTATCCACTATAAAATATGGTGGTATTATGGAGGGTACGTATTGCATGGAGCACTGGGTGTGGCACAGAAACAATGAATTCTGGAACACTGAAAAGAAATAAAATAAAATGAAAAAATCATGATATATATTACATATATACAATTAAAGGCCCAACGCACAAGTTATAACTACAAAAGTATTAGAAGATAATATAAGAGCAGTTGTTAATACTCTTGGAATAGAGAAATTTAATTAAGCAAGACACAATGCAGGGGGAACAAAAAACCCCATTCAATTACAAGAAGGTAATAGAGCAAATATTTGTAACATATGGCAGTTAAATGACTAATATCCAGACTACATAAAGCACTCCAAAAAGCAATCAGTAAAAAGATAAAGCAGTTCTCTATAAAAATGAACATGTCTGACCCACAGAATTAGCATACACTTAGAAGTGCAGACAAAACATATTTTACCTTATTTCTCTATGCTTGATCTTATCTATTCTGTTGGGATCCCATAATTTTGTGCACTCTAGTAAACTTAATGTGATACCTTAAGCAGTTTCTTTAGGTAGATACTCATCTCATTTGGATAAGATGCCTAGGTTTTCTGACTTCCATACCTCCCTCCTTGCACACTAAGATACATCTAAGTGCGTGGGTGAGTCTGTGACTTGTGTGGCATTGTGATGATAAGAACAAGTAGAGGATTCATGGGTTTCCTGGGTGATTCAGTCAGTTAAGAGTCTGACTCTTGATTTCAGCTAAGGTCATAATCTCAGAGTTGTTAGGCCCTGTGCTCAGCAGGGAGTCTGCTTGAGGTTCTCTCTCTTCCTCTTCCTCTGCCCCTCCTCCTACACATACACTCTCAAATAAGTAAATACATCTTTTTTTTTTTAAAGAACAAGTAGAGGATTCATATATTGACTTCTGGATCCTCCCTCATGTTGCCTCAGTTGGTGGATTTTGGCAGTCCAGGTGCACCTGTTCCATGCCCAAGTCTTTGATCTCCTTTGGCACCTACAGTTGAAGTTTGCTTTGATGTCTTGGGTTCTGATTTTTCTCCCAGCTGGGTCACCCATTCTGGCTGACCAGACCCCACAGCTGCCCTCCCTATGGCCCCCTTGAGGTCTACCTATGTCCCCAAGCCACGTGGCCCATCCTACAGTTCTTACCTATGAATGAACTACTTCTTTCATCAGTGTCCTCTCCCAGTTTGGCATGCTCCCCAGCTGGCCACCCAGATTCCTTGGCACCTGAAGAGGCTGCAAGAAACTCTGAGTTCCATCAGTGCCACATGGAGGTTTGCCAGATAAAATATAGGCTATTCAGTTAAATTTTAATTTCAGATGAACAAGAAATAGTTTTTTAGTATAAGTATGTCCCAAATATCGCATGTGTCAACTATTGTATGGAGCATAGTTACACTATAAAAGTATTCATTGTTTATCTGAAATTCAAATTTAACTGGGCAAATTTAACTTTATTTTTATTTAATTTAATTTATTTTTATTTGCTACATCTGTCAACCCCAGCCATGTGGGAGCCAAAGACTGCTTGGGAAGGTTTTACTCAAGCCCTTCCTTTTGCCTGGCACTTCTGCCACCTTGCACAGTGGGTTGAGTTTGTTGTGCCCACCCCTGCTAGGGCTGGGGTTGAGTGTGAGACCATCTCCTTCCACAACCTGGAAGGGAAGGGGGGTTGAAGTTCTCCTGCCTTTTACCCCCCCCCCCCCCAGTTTATACACACATCTCCACTCTTTCAACACAGAGCAGCAAACTAGAACAAGTGTCTCGTGGTAAGTTACTGGCTCTCTTTTGATCTCTTCCAGGTCTGCAGCCTCTTTCCTTAAGTCCTCCAGGCTTAACTCCAGATAAGTTAAAGGAGAGAGATAAAGGAATTGAGAAAATCTTTCTCTCTGCCCACAGCCTGGGTTTAGAGCCCATTATCTTGTTGTGAACTCCAACCTTATTTTGAATATTGGAATGTGAATATTAATTCTTGGTAACCCTGCTGCAGATAATTCTGAAATCCCTCCCTGGAGTCCCCAGCCCCAAGTACAACTGAATTCCTTATGCTCACTAGGGAAAGTCCACTAAGGTATAATTTTCAAGAAGTTAGAAACATGACTCTTATACAAATATGAAATGAACATATGCCAAAAGTTTTATTTAACTCATTAATTCTTTTTTTTAAACTCATTAATTCTTAAAGGAATCAGTCAGTTGTTAAAACAGGTTCAAATCAGATTTTGAGTTACAGAAAGTTATATCCTCTCTGGGACAAAATCCATTTCTATTGCTATGAATAGGAACCATTTACATTGATATTACTTGTCTTCAATTTTACTGCTACTCTTACAGGTATGTAAAATAACCTAGCCAGTGGAAAGTTAGCCAGAGACACACACCTCTATGGAATTAGATAACCCCTGGAGGGTTGCCTTGGCCATGTCCAGGTTGCCCTAACAGGATACCCAGAGATCTCTTCCTCATTCTCAAATCTTGGGCAGTTTTTCCTTAAAAAAGTATAATATTTTTTAAAAAAGTATAATATTCTCTTGAGCACTGGGTGTTATATGCAACTTGTGAATCATTGAACACTACATCAAAAACTAATGATGTACTATATGTTGGCCAACTGAACATAATAAAAATTTTTTTAACCTGTTAAAAATACTAAAAGACTTCTAACACTATGTTGAACCAGAGTGGTGAGAATGGGCATCCTTGTCATGTTTGTGATATAAAAGTGAAGGCTGTCAGCTTTTCCCCATTGAGGAGGATATTTGCTGTGGGTTTTTCATAGATTTTATGAAGTTGAGGAATGTTCCCTCTTTCCCTATACTTTGAAGCGTTTTAATTGGGAACAGATGCTGCATCTTGTCAAATGCTTTTTCTGCATCAATTGAGAGGACCACGTGGTTCTTCTCTCTTCTCTTATTGATTTGTGCTATCACACTGATTGATTTGTGAATGTTGAACCACCCTTGCAACACAGGGATAAATCCCACCTAGTCATAGTGGATAATCTTTTTAATGTACTGTGGGATCCTATTAGCTAGGATCTTGTTGAGAATCTTAGCATCCATATTCATCAGGGATATTGGTCTGAAATTCTCCTTTTTGGTGGGGTTAGCAACAGCAATCAGACAACAAAGAGAAATAAAAGGTATTCAAATTGGCAATGAAGAAGTCAAACTCTCTCTTTGCAGATGACATGATACTTTATATGGAAAACCCCAAAAGATTAGTAATCTAGTCCATAATTTATATGGAAAACCCCAAACCCCAAACTACTAGAATTCATACAACAATTCAGTAATGTGGCAGGATACAAAGTCAATGTACAGAAATCAGTTGCTTTCTTATACACTCATGATGAAAATACAGAAAGAGAAATTAGAGAATCGATTCCATTTACTATAGCACCAAGAACTATAAGATACCTGGGAATAAACCTAACCAAAGAGGTAAGGGATCTGTACTCAAGGAACTACAGAACATTCATGAAAGATATTGAAGAAGACACAAAAAGATGGAAGACCATTCCATGCTCATGGATCAGAAGAATAAACAATGTTAAAATGTCTATACTGCCCAGAGCAATCTATACTTTCAATGCCATTCTGATCAAAATTCTATCAGCATTTTTCAAAGAGCTGGAGCAAACAATCTTAAAATTTGTATGGAACCAGAAGAAACCCCGAATTGCTAAGGAAATGTTAAAAAAGAAAAACAAAACTGGGGGCATCATGTTGCCTGATTTCAAGCTTTACTACAAAGCTGTGATCACTAAGACAGCATGGTACTGGCACAAAAACAGACACATAGACCAGTGGAACAGAGTAGAGAGCCCAGATATGGACCCTCAACTTTATGGTTAACTAATTTTTGACAAAGCAGGAAAAAATATACAGTAGAAGAAAGACAGTCTCTTCAATAAATGGTGCTGGGAAAATTGGATAGCTATGTGTAGAAGAATGAAACTTGACCATTCTCTTACACCATACACAAAGATAAACTCGAAATGGATAAAAGACTTCAATGTGAGACAGGAATTCATCAGAATCCTAGAGGAGAACATAGGCAGTAACCTCTTCGATATCAGCCACAGCAACTTCTTTCAAGATTTGTCTCCAGGGGTGCCTGGGTGGCTCAGTGGGTTAAAGCCTCTGCCTTTGGCTCAGGTCGTGATCCCAGGGTCCTGGGATCGAGCCCCGCATCGGGCTCTCTGCTTGGCAGGGAGCCTGCCTCCCCTCTCTCTGTGCCTGCCTCTCTGCCTACTTGTGATTTCTGTCTGTCAAATGAATAAATTCTTTAAAAAGAAAAAAAAATGATTTGTCTCCAGAGGCAAAGGAAACAAAAGCAAAAATGAACATTTGGTATTTCATCAAGATCAAAACTTCTGCACAGCAAAGGAAACAGTCAACAAAACAAAGAGGCAACCCACGGAATGGGAGAAAGTATTTTCAAATGACAGTACAGACAAAAGGCTGATAGCCAAGATCTATAAAGAACTCCTCAAACTCAAACTCAACACACACAAAACAGATAATTGTGTAAAAAAAATGGGCAGAAGACATGAACAGACACTTCTCCAATGAAGGCATACAAGTGGCTCTCAGACACATGAAAAATGTTCATCATCACTAGCCTTCAGGGAGATTCAAATCAAAACCACATTGAGATGCCACCTGACACCAGTTAGAATGGCCAAAATTAGCAAGACAGGAAACAACATGTGTTGGAGAGGATGTGGAGAAAGGGGAACCCTCTTACACTGTTGGTGGGAATGCAAGTTGGTGAAGCCACTTTGGAAAACGGTGTGGAGATTCCTTAAGAACTTGAAAATAGAGCTTCCCTATGACCCTGCAATTGCACTACTGGGTATTTATCCCAAAGATACAGATGTAGTGAAAAGTACCCCAATGTTCATAGCAGCAATGGCCACAGTCACCAAACTGTGGAAAGAACCAAGATGCCCTTCAATGGGTGAATGGATAAAGAAGATGTGGTCCATATATACTATGGAGTATTATGCCTCATTTCCATCAGAAATGATGAATACTTAAACAACTAATATAGGGAATATGTAAATTCCCTATATTAACTTTTGTAACAACATGGATGGGACTGGAGGAGATTATGCTGAGTGAAATAAGTCAAGCAGAGAGAGTCAATTATCATATGGTTTTGCTTATTTGTGGAGCATAAGGAATAACACGGAGGATATGTTAACACGGAGGATATGTTAACACGGAGGAGAAGGAGAGGAGAAGGGAGTTGGGGGAAATTGGAGGGGGGAGATGAACCATGAGAGACTGTGGACTCTGAGGAACTAACTGAGGGTTTTGGAGGGAAAGGGGATGGGAGGTTAGGTGAGCCTGGTCGTGGGTATTGTGGGTGGCATGTATTGCATGGAGCACTGGGTGTGGTGCATAAACAATGAATTCTGGAACACTGAAAAGAAATTAAAAAAAATAAAAATTAAAAAAATGCTAGAAGATAAGTTGAAAGAAGAGGAAATATGAGTGGCCAATTAATATGACTCTTATATTACACTCAATCTCACCAGCATATGTATGGGAAATCCATAATAAAACAACATAAGAATTTTCATCAGTTAATATCCAGGGTGGAGAAGAAAAGACTCTAATGCATTGATGTTGGAAGTATATATTGGTTGCATTTTTTTGAGTACAGTTTGGTAACTGTCTACAGAAATTTTCAATGCGTGGGCATTTAACCCAACAATTTCACATGTAGGTATATTTCCTAGAGAGACATTTGCAAACACACAGATGCACAATCATGATAGCACTATTTGTTCATCTACCATTTTGTAGATAAACTGATAGATAAAGATAAAGTGCTTACTGTATGTGAAGCTCAGAGATGCTTATGATAAATCAGTGAGCAAAGCAGGCAAAATTCCCTGTCCTGGTGGAACTTGTATTCTCATGGGGGTAGACAGACAGTAAACAACTAATATAGGGAATATGTAAATTCCCTAGTATTTCAGAAGATAATAAATATAAGGGAGTATAAGGAGGAAAAATTTTCTGCGACCCTCTTAGGGTCCCTGGCTGGGTCTGAAGATTAATCTGACAGGATAACTAACAGAAGAAAAGCATACACATTTATTTAAAATAAGTTTTATGTGACATGGGAACCTTCATTACGAAACGAAAACCTGAAGAAATAGATCTGTTTATCTTTATGCAAGGTTTGAGGAACAGTGGACAGTCCTGGAGGAATATGGTAGGTTAAGGAAAAGGAGCTAAGCATAGTAAACCAGGGGAATCTTATTGCTAAATTCAGATGCTTCTTGCCATCACTTTTTCTTTGGAGGTAAAATCTTCTTTTCTCTGGGTATAGGGAGAGTACCTCTCATGTTCCAGGGGAGAAGGTCAGAATGATCTTCTTGCTTCTACTGTTTTCTCAAACTCCTTTAGCTTAACATATTCAAGATGCAAAGGTGACTTATTCTGGGGTAGTGTGTCCTGAACTCTATTGGGAGAATCAGAAGTACTTGGCGGGGGGCGGGGGCTAGTGAGAGTGGGGAACAGGTTTCAAAATTAAATAAGGTGGTTGGATGGGCCTCTCCAAAGTGAGATCTGAGAGAGCCTTGGAGGTGAGGGAAGGAGTCATGCAGGTGTCCTGGGGAACAGCAAGGGCAAAGACCCTGAGCTGGGAGTGGGCTTAGCATGTCTGAGAAATAGCAAGGAAGCCTGTATACTCAGAGCAAGGTGAATGGAGGCTGGGCATTTCTTGTTCCATTTAAAAAAATAGTATTTATTTTAAAAAGCTAAAAATAAACTTAAAAATATTTGTTAGCTACAGTCATTGATTTTCTCAAGCTCTACATGATAATGCTTCCATCTCATTTTTTTTAACATAAGAAGCAATTTGTTGTACTGATGTACGACAAAATTTTAAAGGTTCCAAAAAGTATAAAGTCAAGTACTACTCAGAGATAATCAGTATTCACATTTTAGTGTATTTACTTCCTACCACCCCCTCATACATATGCTGTTAAAGAAAAAAGTTATTCTGACAGTTTTTTTTAAATGGTAAAGAAGACTACTCAGGACTGTTGTGATGGGTGACAAGGCTGTTGCCATAGCAGACAGAGACTGGGCTCAACTCCGAATACAGCAAGAACAGGTGGTGGTTTATCGCCAATGAGCAGAATGCAAGGGGTCAGTGGGCAGAAAATTACCTACAGGAGAGCTCAAGGGTGGGGGGATTCTTACTGAGGACAGGCCAGGGTGATCCCATATCATGATTCTTGCTAAGAATGGGCCATGCAGGTAGGGAGCGTGGCCAGTGTCGAGGCCTAATTGAGAAGAGGGCTCAGAGGAACCTGACTGGAGTTCGGTCAAGGAGAGCCTTTGTCAGTGCTAGAGGGACAAATGAAACATTTATTTAGGAAAGACCCTACCCCTTCCTTCCATCTGTTGCCACATGAGCCCTCCCCAGCAGAATGGGAAAGCACAAGAAATGAAAGAACAAGGAGAGTAGAATCTGAGAAAGTCACGGGCCTTGAAGGTAAAGTGAGCTGAACAGAAGACAAACTCTGCTTGCCCTAAGGGAGGAGGGGAAGGCTGTGTCAGAGAAAAAGGATGGGAACCTGGATATTATATACAATTTTCTCATAATGCCTCTTGATAAAAAGTGAGGCCATAATATTAGGTATTGGGATTAGTAGTTACAGTTCCCCAGGGAAGCACTGATTTTGACAGATAATCGAGTAGGGAGCTCCTAATTAGCACCTAATGAAGCTAGCCCTGACTGTTAAGACACAAGATCAACTTTGTGCTGTGAGGCAAGCGGCTTTGTGTTTAATTTGCTCTTCAGGTACCAATCTGTTGTATAACCCTGAATAAGTCACTCAACTTGTCCAAGACTTTACTTTCTTTATCAGTGGGTAAACTGAATGAGTGGGATCGGCCCATTTGTAAGCACCTATGAATCTATAAAATTAAGGTTGTTGTGAAATGAGATCTGTGCTTTCCCCTTGTTTTGGGCAGCTTCCCCTCCCCCATTCACTGTGGCAAATGTATATGCCTTCCCATCCCTTGAAAATGGTGGCTGGCTCTCTGGCATCTGTTTGTTCCTGTGGTCTCTCTGGAAGAGATCTTCCTGTGGCCTCATTGTACCAATCTCAGGGTTCTCAGAAAAGAGCAGACTAGTGATTACCACGATGTGCCATGGTGGTCAGAATATTGAGTCTGGGGGAGAGGGGGAGCGGGCTATGGACATTGGGGAGGGGAGGTGAACCATAAGAGACTATGGACTCTGAAAAACAACCTGAGGGTTTTGAAGGGTCGGGGTGGGAGGTTGGGGCAACCTGAGGGTTTTGAAGGGTCAGGGGTGGGAGGTTGGGGGAACAGGTGGTGGGTAATGGGGAGGGCACGTTTTGCATGGAGCACTGGGTGTTGTGCAAAAAGAATGAATACTGTTACACTGAAAAAATAAATAAAATGAAAAAAATCTTAAAAAAAAAGATAAAAAAAGATAAGAATATTGAGTCTGGACTAGGGTAAACCTGAGGGAAATGGTTTTTTAATGTTAGTGTGGACAGTGAGATGATCCATGTGATGGTAGGAAGAGCTTAATGGAGATGTTTCCTCCTTTCTCTTCTTCCATCTCCCCTCTCCTCCAGCCCTGTTGCCCACCAGAACCGAACTACTTAATTATTGTTGCTGATAAAGATTAATTGTAATCATGTAGCTTGTGAATGAGTGAAAAGAGAAATTGCCTGTGAATCACCCAGGGTCTTCTTCCAAACCTTGCTGGAAACTAGGCTGTGTTTTTTTTTATGACTTCCATGCTTTGCAGGGCCTCTAATTTTCCCCGGTTGGTGACCATTACAGAGCTTTATATAGAACAGTGAAACAACATGTCAAATTAATCTTTGTGAAAGACACAGTCAGACAGTGCCTTCGTAAGCAGTAGGCTCTGATGTGAACATGGGCAAATGAGACACAACTTCAGCTTACCTGCAACACTATGGCTTTGCATAGCTTTCCCACCTGTGGCACACACCACACTTTTGAAGCATCATGGACAATGCCAGCTTTGTCCCTAACTCCTGGAGGTGGGGACTGTCAGAATGGCCAGTTTAGAGCTGGATGTGGGCATTTGACCTGTACTCACAACCCCTTCTGCTGCCCCCTGCTCTGGGCCACCATCTCTCCCCTGGATTATTGCAATAGCTTTGTGACTGGGCTCCCTGTTTCTACAGCTGTCCCCACAGTATACTTTCAAATCAGCAGCTAGAGGGATCCTTTGACACTATAAACTTGATCATGTTACTGCTCCTCAAAGCCTACCCAGGCTTCCCATCCCATTCTGAGTAAAAGACAGTCCTTACAATGCCCTACTTACTTCTCTGCCCCCTTCCCTGGCTTCCTCTGCCTGGAAGAGTCTTTACACTGGGTGTTCCCTCTGCCTGGAATTCTCTTTCCCTCCCCTCCTTCAGTCATTTCAGTGAGGTATTTTCTGCTCCTGATGATGCAAATGTATCCCCCACACTCCCTTTCCTCTTCCCTGACACTTACCAACATCAAATATGCCATTTTAAATTTAAGGCAAACAGTCCACTGATTATTTTCAAAACTGCCCATTTTACATACTAAATAAATTATCTATCTCACAATTTTAAAAAAGATTTTATTTATTTATTTGACAGACAGAGATCACAATCAGGCAGAGAGGCAGGCAGAGAGAGAGAGAGGAAGGGAAGAAGGCTCCCTGCTTAGCAGAGAGCCCGATGACTACGACGACGATGACGATGACGATGATGACGACGACGTGGGCTTGATCCCAGGACCCCGGGACCATGACCTGAGCCAAAGGCAGAGGCTTTAACCCAATGAGCCACACAGGTCCTCCTGTCTATCTCACAATTGACTGTTAAACAACATGGAGGTTAGTGGTGCCAACCTGCTATGCAGTTGAAAATCTGCCCATAAGATTTGACTCCCTCAAAACTTTACTAATAACCTATTGACCAGAAGATTTACCAATCATGTAAATAATTGATTAACACATATTATATATATATTATATGTACTGTATACTGTATTCTTTTTTTTAAAAGATTTTATTTATTTATTTGACAGATAGAGATCACAAGTAGGGAGAGAGGCAGGCAGAGAGAGAGAGAGAGAGAGGAGGAAGCAGGCTCCCTGCTGAGCAGAGAACCCGATGCGGGGCTCGATCCCAGGACCCTGGGATCATGACCTGAGCGAAAGGCAGAGGCTTTAACCCACTGAGCCACCCAGGCGCCCCTGTATACTGTATTCTTAAAGTCAACTAGAGAAAAGAAAATGTTATTAAGAAAACCATAAGGACAAATATTAAGTCATTATGTTTTATATCTAAAAATAATGAACTATTATATGTCAATTACATCTCAATAAAATAAATGGATGTCTTAAAAATCAGGAGGGGAAAATACATTTACAGTACTGTATGCTATTTATTGGAAAAACATCCACATATAAGTGGGCCCATGCAGTTCAAACCTGTGTTGTTCAAGGGCCAACTGTATACTTACTACTATTATTATTTACTGTTTATCTCCCTCAAGTGAAATAAGTTTCATGAAGTTGGGGCTTTTTTCTGTTTTGTTCCATATACTTGGGATTATATCCTTTTGAACAGTGCTTCACAAGTTTTAACATGCCCAGGAATCACCTGGGGATTGTTCTAAAATGTTGATTCTAATTTGGTAGCTTTGGGATGGGATAGATTGTGTTCCTAACAAGCTCGGGTGGCCCACATTTAGAATAACCAGGCTGGCATCCATGTGGATTCCTACCTATAGGCAGGGCCACCAGTTGTTTTCTTTCCAAAGCCAAGCTCAAGCTCCCAGGGCTGGGTTGATGGTATCAGAATCACCTGGAAGATCTTTCAGCTAGATTTCTGGTGCCCACCTCCGAGGCTGTGACTGAGTGGGTCAGAAGTAGAGCCTTGGAATCTTTTTTATAAAGCTCTCTAGGTGACTGGAATGTACAGCCAGCATGGGTTCCCACTGATAGAGAAAAGAGAACTTCTTGCATGTACAAATGTGATTCTGATTCTTGCCAAATTGTCATCTAGTGAATACAGAATGAAAATTGACATCTTGATTGAAAATTTTTAAAAAAATTTCTTTTTCCTCATTTGCATCATTTGGTTAGCCTCCAAAAGAATCTAATGATTTCAACAGAAAAAAGGAAAATGTGTATAATCAACTCCAAATATACCCATTCATCCCTTTAAAGTTCTATTTAGTATTATGAAAATAACACAAGCACATGGTAAATAGTTCAAACAGTAAAAAGGTATGCAATGAAAACCCAGCTCTTCCATCCTGGATTTCTAGTCTCATTCCTTGGGGGAAATTATTGTCGACTGTTTCTTGTGAATATTTACAGATAGTTTCTAGACACACACACACACCCACTTTTTTTTCTTGTTAAAAAAGGGGGAAGCACTTTGTGTCAGGTTTTTCCTTATCACCACGTATTTTGTTTGGTCACATATGCCATTGTGTTTTCTAAGATGGCGACAACACTAGGTTTTCCCTGACGCAGTGCCCACTGAGACGTGGGATTTGTGATTCTTTCCTTGGAATCTGGGTGGGCTTGTGACTGTGTCGGGAGTCACATTATGTCATTCTTAAGGCTAGATCATTAAAAATGGTACAACTTCCACCTGGTCCTTTGGGATGCTCACACTTGGAGCCCAATCACCAAGAGAGACCACATGGAAAAGCCATGTTTAGGTTTTCTGGCCAACAGCCCTAGGCCTACTCTGAGCCAACATCTAGCATCACCTTCCAGAAATGTGTGAGAGTGAGTGTCAGATGATTCCAGCCCCAAGCCTCAGGCCACTCCAGCACAAAGCAGAGAGGAGCTGCAACAACACTGGACATGGCATTTCCTGATCCTACTTAAGGGTGACACAGCAGGAGTTTTAGGAGGTTGCTGTAACCTGAGTTGACATTTGTGGATGACCTTGAGTCAGTCATTTTGTATGAGTGTAGCAAAAGCAAACAAATTTCACATCTTAAAACGTCATATCGTCAGTGTATATTTCTCACTCATATGACAGTTCAAGGAGGAACAGGAGGCTCTCCTCTACGTCGTGATTTGGGGGATCCAGTTTTCTTCCGTATGCCGACTCTTCCACCTTGCAGACCCTCTTTGGAATCCTTTACTGTATCTTATTCATTTAAATGGTCTATCAGTAAAGAAAGAGAATACAGAGGATTGTGTAGGAAATTGTATGGCTTGGCCTTCAGTGAGTTCTATCACTTCTGTCCACAATCCACTGGCCAAGACCCAAACATATGATCTTGTCCTAACTGCAAAGGAGTGTGGGAAAGATGGTCTTCTTGACTATTCAGGGAGTATCTAGCTGGTTTCTGACACATAGTGCCTCAATTTCCTCTCTGTGGATGAGGATAATAATAATGGCAATATCACCAGATAGCTGCGCGGACCAAAAGGTAAGAAGTTGCTTTATCACTGAAAAAGTTGAAAGAGCTGTACACATTTTAAGTATTCTGGTGTTTCCTTCAGAGAAATTATCTGAGATTATAGACATTTTACATCATCATTCTGCAGTCCTTGTGGATGGGCAAGGACAATCATAATATTGTGGGCAATATTATATTATATTATAATATAATATAATATAATTATATTATAATATAATATAATATAATTATATTATATTATAATGGGCAATCATAAGCCATTGCCCCTGCCCTGGGTTGTCTTATATCTAAGCACTGGCAACCATTGCCCTACACCAACGATTGCTTCTCCGTGATGGAGAAACAACATGTTATACAAAACAATTCACCCACATGTTACTTAAGCTCAAAGAAAGAAATATCAGGAACATGGTCAGTCCCTCACCAGGTATCATTCAAGTGGGACATTAAACAGAGATGCACTTGTTCTTTCTGTCTTCAGTTTTGTGCTATACTGGTGGCTACCCAGACTCTGTTTCCATAGCAGCATATAAACTTCATATACACAAGAGCAAGAGAAAGATTAAGTAAAAGAGCTGAAAATAATGCCCACAAGGCTTTCTTTTTTTCTTTTTCTCTAAGGTACTTAAATTGGGGAAAGCACAGTCTTTTCATCTGTACAATGGGATAATAATACCTGAGCTGCCTAGCTTAAGCACTGTGCAGAGGATCTTTTAAGGAAATGCTCTGGACAGAGCTTTATAAACTGCATAAAATGTACACCATAAAGTGGTGTGCAATGGTGCTTCTCCTACTATTGCTTGAGAAGCAGTGGGCATCAGCCTTATTGTGTAACTCTAAAAAACCACAACCATTTTACTGATTATAAATTTTCTGTATAAAACTTGGAAAATAGAGGAAAGTATAATTATAGTTTCTGCTGAGTAATTTTATGTCCAGTTGGCTCACCCTCACAGGATTGGTAGTAGGATTCTGTCTTTCTGCTTGCATAACAAACAGCTAAGCAAGCCTATTAGATTCGAGGTACTTATGCTGCTTGCTTTATCCATTTATTTCCAAAGCAAGCAGCTTAGCTGTTTCATGACATGCATCACGGCCTGAACAAAGTCCATTTCCTTTGGCCCTTCCTAAGAAGAATATATCTTTCCTAAAGATATAAGCACAGCCCAGATTTAAAGATTCAAAGATGGATGCTGCAGGGTTATTTACAAAAGTGAGAGGTTGAAAATGTAAACAACTGTCATTAAAGTAATGATTAAGTAAATCATGGAACATTCCTGCAGTAGAAAATTATGGGATTCCCCAAGAATAATGTTTAAGTTATACTTTTAATGGTATAGGAAATTGCTTATTACATAAATATTCACAAGATGGTGACTGCTATATAGTTTTATCTCCACTGGGTTCAAACTGGAAAAACGACAGGGAAGAAATAGGTCAAAAAGAACTACATTGCTTCTGGATGGTAGCATTATGAGAAAGTTTCTTTTTTTATGTGTTCTTCACTGCCAGCACCCGCTTTTCTATAGTACTTTTAAAAGTTTTTACATGGAAAAAAAATTTCTACATGGAGCAAGATTAGAAAAAAAAAAGTAAAACACCAAGTTAAGTTTAAAACTCTCCAAATTGCAAATTCCTCTCAAACAGACGTTCCCTATCTCAACTCCATTTGTCTCACTTATTTACAGTTTCATTTGTTTTTTCTTATAAATGCTTATGTAGCCATTGGTGCCACCAGCACTAGGTGAAATTCAATTCCAAATATGTAAAGACTGGAGCCCGCCACTCACCAAAACTTCATCTGCTGAGCGGATCTTCAAAGGAACTGAGAAGTAAGTGGTTCTCCTATTGAATTTCCACCTTCAGGCACAGGTCAGAAAGCACAATCAAATGTTTTCCATAATGGCAAGCATATCTTTCACAAACAAGATTACGGGGAAAAGGAAGTATTAACATGGATCCAATTATAGCTGCTGCCTGTTGGAGATTAACCTCCATGAAGAATCAGGTCAATTTAGAGAAGACAGTTTTGCTGAGGATGCAAACAGACTAGGTTTCCTTTAGAACTTGATAATCTCTGTGAAGGCTCAAGGAGTGTTTCATGTGAATGGAGACTGAATGTCCTTTAGAGCAGTTTGCACAGAGAATAGTCAATGAAACAACTTATAGGTGGGATTTCCATCATTAGAAGTGGAGTGTGCCTATGGGACAAAGCATTTCCAGGATCATCTTGTCTACCTCACCTGCTCTTGCTGGTTTTCTCCAAAGGCCTCTAGAAGTCCAAGTCACATATGGGGTGACTTCTGAGCAGAAGCCAATAAAGTCCGATGTGTACTATCCATTGGTGTCACATATAAAAATAGGGATATTACTTGTTCTGAGTGTCAGTATTTCATGAGGCCTTTCAGAATCCTTGACAACGGAGACCCTACAGATACTCACCTTGCATCTTTCCTAGTGGGGAAGATGAGTCAATCACAGATTTCTCTTATTAGAAATTGCTTTAAAACTCAAAATTTGGGCTTTACTTGGAGGGCAGACTTAGTGACTGCAATGGTGTTTGTAGATCCTAGGACTCTCAGCAATATCCACACTTGAAAGAGATCTTCAGATGAACACACTTTGTTGCCCTCTGATCTTTTGTAACTAATGTCTGATATTGGTTGATATATCAAGTAAAGCTGGTGTTAAGTAGTGTGGTCTTGAACTTTTCTGGGACCAGGGATATTTGTTAAGGAGGATGTTATACATGGAATAGTCTGGTTTGGGGGTTCCATCAAAACTTGTACTGATTTACTTTCACTGATAAGACAAGATTTCCTTGTCTCTCTCATGATGTGGCTCCTGGCTCTTTGCTTTGCATTTCTCCTCCTCTGTCCCCATGAGGAGTTCACCAATTCCCCTTACCTTTCTGGGCTTGTTCTCAAATTTCCCTTGTGTTTGTCTGACCAATTCTGGGTAAAGGTACTGTCCTTGTTTGGAGCTCAGAGCCTCTCTGCACATAAATTCTTATGGTAGGTCCTGCCTTGTCTTCTGTCATGGAGTCCCTGCATGGTGACCTGACTTGTACCCTTGCACCTTCCATGTCCTGGAAGCCAGCTCTGCTTTTTCAGGATCCTTGTCAAATATTAGAGCTGTGACTTTAAACCCAATTCTAGACCTTTCTGGTGCCAACAAGTTCCAAATATTACCACTTCCCCATCCCTCCCAGTGGGAGTGTCCACAGAATGCTTGTCATCGGTGCTATTTCACTCTGTGTCTCTAACTTTCAGGTTTTTTTTTTCTTTCTGAAATTCAGCATACTGTTGATCTACCCTGACAACAAGCTGCAGGGAGATACTTCCTACCTGAGTAGAAGCTTTTCAGGTGACTCTGTTCCACCCCTCAGATCCAAGAGATGAGGGTAACTAACTCAGTATTCTCTTACCCAGAAGTTAGATCAAGTTGAAGAGTGAATTTTCTAAGGTGGTGAGGCTTTCTTAATGATATCAACTTCTTTTTTTTTTTAAGATTTTATTTATTTATTTGACAGAGAGAGATCACAAGTAGGCAGAGAGGCAGGCAGAGAGAGAGGGGGAAGCAGGCTCCCCACTGAGCAGAGAGCCCGATGCGAGGCTCCATCCCAGGACCCCGAGATCATGACCCAAGCCGAAGGCAGAGGCTTAACCCACTGAGCCACCCAGGCACCCCGATGATATCAACTTCTTATCCCAGCTTTCTTGAGGGATCATTGACAAATAAAACTATAAATATTCAAAGTATATAATGTGATGACTTGATACATGTATACATTGTGAAATGATTACCACAATCAAATTAACACACCTATCACTTAATGTAGTTATCTTTTTTGTGGTGAGAACACTTATAATCTACTCTCAGCCAATTTCTGGTATACATTATTATTACTGTGGTCACAATGCTGTCAGTTAGATTTCCAGAATATATGCATCTCCTTACTGAAGTTTTGTACTCTTTGACCAACATTTCCCATTTCCTCTACTTTCCAGCTTCTGGAAACCATCATTTACTCTCTATTTTAATCAGTTCAACTTTTTTTTTTCTTTTTGTATCCCACATATAAGTGATACTATTCAGTATTTGTCTTTGCCTGGCATAACATTAGCTTCTGATTCAGAAGCAAAGATAAATCTCCCTGCATGACAGGCAGGCCATTCAGGAAGGTAAGACCAAATTATAAGGATGGCTTTGCAACCTCTGATGATTGTACTGTGGAAATATCCTCACCACCGTCATGAAGTTTCATAGTCAACTGTGAAACACGTGCCCCTCCCTAAATGGTGAAATTAAAACAGATTATCTAAGGAGAATACCCTTCATTTGTGGGGTAGTTAGGTCACATAGCTCAGATCTTGTCCTTTCAAATGTAACATTCTTCTCGAAGATTTCTTACTCATGTTCTGGCCTGAGTAGAGACACAGCTCTTCCCCTTAAAAATATAATTGGAAGTCTGACTCTCAATAGAACTTCCCTAAAGTTTTCTAGATTACAGAATGAAAATATATGCTGAAATTAACCACAAATAAGATAATCTGGCTATAAAGTAGAGTTTTCTTGTTTTGTTTTATTTGATTCTTGTGATGCTCTGCAGGGGATGTATTCCTCTTAGACCTCAGCTTTCTAAGGTATCAAACCCGGGGTGGATGTTAAGAAGTCCACAGATGAATTTCAGCAAGGTCCATCAATACTTTGAAATTGCAATCGAATGTTTGTGTGCCTGTGCATTTTTCTGGGAATAGAATCCACAACTTTCATGAGAATCTTAAAGATGTCTTTGTATATCTAAGTGGTAGGTACCATCTTCACCCCTATAACATCTGATGCCTCCTCAAATTTAAGAGATTAAAAGCAGGAGACAATGGGTAGATCCTCTCTCTTCCTTGGGTTTTCTTCCTTGGGGTGATTGGCCCCAGGAAATACCATCTCTTTCAAGGGGGACAAAACCACACTGCTAATGAATTCAAAACACAAATCCAATAGAAACAGTACCCTAACATTTGGGATCATGTTTATTATAGAGCTAGCCTCTGTCTGGATCTCAACAAGGTCTCATACAAACCAAAGTTTCTCATTTTATGCCTGTAAAAATAGGAAATAGTTGTTTGAAGCCCTCACATCGTTTTCTTCCAATTTCAATTGAATTGGGTTTTTAGAATGTTTAGCAAATTTTGTTTTTATAGAGACCCAGTGGGGAGAACTTTAGCTTTAATCTGTTTTATGTTTTCAGAAGGTTAGAACAATTAATATTGTGGAGATAGTACCACATATAGTCCCAGGGATAGCTATGAATATAAAACAATACATTAGTTTAGTTCCTCCAATGAATGGCTTAATGTCTCTGTCAGCAAATGTAGCTTCATGGATAATTGGCAAAATCACACAGATACTTTTCCAAGGAATCCACATTGGGCTCTTTGGAGATCAGTAGAAAAGTCACTGGTTCTGATGTGATTGATCCCATGGGAAGGATGCTACCCTTGAGATGGAGAGGCCAGAGTTACGATGCTGCACTAGGTACCAACAAAGTATGTACACTTTGAATTACGTGGTCTGTCTGGATACTCACCTGGGTTCTCATCTGTAGGATGAAGCGCTCTGAGATCCAGTGCAGCTCTGACTTCCATGAGTCTATTGACTGTACAAGTTTGAGTGGCTCTGAAAAGGCTTTGGAGGCAACACATTGTGTTAAGTATGGGCAAAAGGAGCCAGGGACAGGGCACCAGTACTGTGGGTTAGGGTGGTGCTAAAACAACTTTAAGTGGTTAAATTGAAAAATACTGGGACCATGATGATCTTATTTCACTTTCTGGGATGTTCAGGTGGACGGTCCAAAATTTATCCAATAATTGTAAAATTTCCCACCCATCTTTGGCTTCCTGAAGGCAAGCAAATTTGAGCTGATTTCCAGAAATAAGAAAGAAGCATAAGCACAGTTGTTTAGGGCCAGATTTTTACTTCCACTGTCATCTGTTTGCCCCAGTGCACTCTCTCCTTTACTCATGGTAGTTATCTGAAATAACACTTATATGTTGGACAACTGTGGAATGAACATAGGCATCTATTTCCCAGGAGGACTCAGATTCACTCAGTATTTGCCTCCAAGAAAAGGCCCAAGTTCCCAAGCTAGGAAAATATTGCTAAATAGCTCAACACTGGGACCTGAGTAATGGACATGCAGAGCATTTTCACTTGAAGACATTAGTTAGCAGTTTAAGCAGCTTTCACATAGTCCTGCCAGTGATACGCATGCTTCTCTCAGTTCTCACTTGATAATTTGTTTGCAAAACCTTCAGTGATTTGGCAAAAGCTGAGTGTCCCCACCTGCAATGCCTACTAGCAAACTCAGCTTTGAATTTCAGAATTTTTTTTTTTGGTAGATGAAATTTACAGTGACCCCATTAAGACTGTGAATCAACAGAAGGCACCATTTATGAGCATTTCCCAATGGGGGGAAGGAGAGCTGAGTAGAGAGCCATCTGGAGACATCCAGATGAAAATAAAGCTCAATCATTTTAACCCTCATGTATGGAATGTTTTGCTGAGGCTCAGCCAGTGACCTAGAAATTCATGGCCAGAAAGGTGATGTTTTAAGATGTTTCTGAGTAAAAAGAATTTTCAGTATATACTACTGTCAAATACAAGTTTTATGCTAAATTTGACACAAATGCAAATCAGATACAGAAAGCCTATCCTAAGTGAGTTTAAAAGGAAGACAAGTTCATTAATAATCAGGACATGTAGGGGTATTTGAGGAGGTGTGAAGAGCCATAGCCATGATACAGTTGTGGAAGTTGCCAGAATTTCCACAGGATATTGCACAGGAAACTGTAAGCTCAGCTTGGTTGGAAACCAGGTTGGAAATCAAGTTGAAAGAGTAAATCGGACCCAGGACCTTTTCATGATGTTTTTATTGTCACAGGCTGGGAAAACTTTAACCTTTTTAAAACTAACATGATGGCTTATTGTCTCAATGAGAGCTTTGGAGCTGTTAAAGGCCCCCAGTGGTCAGGAGGCTCCCAGGAGACTATAGCTTGCCTAGACTGTCTTTTTGAAACTTTTGAGATATTCACTGAACCTCCTAGTAAAAATGCTCTACAAAGCATTACAAGAAATCCTAGGAAGAATCACTTCTAAGAATCTTGGAGTGTAGAGACAATTGTAAGTGTCTTAAGAAAGACATAAGGAGAAAGAAAATGATGCTCAACAGGCACTTGATGAAGTCAGTATCTCTCTCTGATAAAACTCTTTGAACTAGGATGAAAATGGATGCTTAATTTGATAAAGATGGTTACAGGGGATACTTGCTGTTTGGAGTCACTCCATGACTATTTTCTAATCGGCTTACACCAATTAACATACCTTGTCTTCTTGGGCTCTAGGGACTTGTTTAGGAATGAGTAAGTGACTGTCCACTGGGCTGATGTGACATAAAGATAATTCCTCTAGCTCCTGGGAAAGCAGCTACCTGGAGGGATGTTCCCTTTCTTCAATGTGAACAGGAACACATGCAGCCCTGAGAGGCCTCTGGTAGCCATCCTGGGACAAGGAGGAGAAGTGTGTCTTGGACCTAAGATGAAGAAGAGGGATGATTGATTGGAACAAGCCTCTCCTGAACTGGCTGTGGGACTTCTCATTTGTTTCATAGGCCAACTTGAGTTTACTTTCCTGTTACTGAAAACTACCGAAAGATTGCTAATTGACTAAACATCGATCTTCAATTAAGAAGAAAAATTACATTTCATGGAGAAACTTTAGAGACATTCTCATTAAAGTCAGAAACAAGAAAAGATTGCCATAGTCCCTTCTGTAATTCAATGTTGTTTTACACTGCATTAACCAGGGTAGTACAACAGATTACAGCAATGAATTTTGGAAAGGAAGACTTATAGATGAAATTATCATCAGTTACAAATCATACTATTTTCCATTTGAAAAACTTAAAACAAGCAACCAGAAAACCATTGTAAGAGAGTTCACATATATGGCTGGATATCAAATATAGGGGGAACAATCTATAATTCTCCTCTGTACCAGTAATAATGTTATAAAAATCTAGTGAAAAATGAGCTCACTCACAATTGCAATAAATAATATGTAAAAAACCATACTTAAGAATTAACAGCATTTAACAGAGGCAGACATTTCAGACATATATTTGAATAATACACAGTGTTAGTGGGAATGCAGGCCCATCAGACATTGCTATCAGTTGTAATAAAAATGGTATATTCATTTTTGGAACTCAGTGAGGCAATGAATACCAAAAGCTTTAACAGCTTAAGAAACAAAACAAAGCAGTTTGTTTCCTAGCCTTTATTTGTCCAGAAACTTATCCTAAGAAAATTATAGAATCTTTTCAAAGATTTAGTTCCAAGGAAATGTTTTATAAATACAGGAAATAATTAAAAAGTAGCACAAAATGGATTAGGCAAATTAATTCTGGCATATTCATACATGATGTGATAGTCTGTAATTATTGAGAATATGTTATAAAAGTGTGTTTGTTGGTTTAGAAAGATGTATATGATATAGTATATGAAGAAGCAGTTTACTGAACAGTATGTACAGTGTAATCTCATTTTATGATTTTGAAAATTTTTGTAGTTTTGAGTTTTTGTTTAAATTCCATTTAGTTAACATACAGCATAATATTAGTTTCAGGAGTAGAATATAGTGATTCATTCACTTACATATGACCCCTGGTTCTCATCACAAGTTCCCTCCTTAATTCCCATCACCCATTTAACCCATCTCCCTGCCCAACTTCCCTCCAGCAACCCTCAGTTTGTTCTCTATGGTTAAGAGTCTGTTTTTTATGATTTGTCTTTCTCTCTCCCCCGCCATGTTCCCCTGTTTTATTTCTTAAATTCCACATATGAGTGAAATCATATGGTATATATCTCTCTCTGACTTATTTCACTTAGTATAATTCTTTCTAGTTCCAACCATGTCACTGCAAAAGGCAAGACTTCATTCTATTTTGTGGCTGAGTAATTCCATTGTGTATATATGCCACATCTTCTTTATCCACTCGTCAGCTGTTGGACATTAGGGCTCTTTCCATAATTTGGCTTGTTGATAATGCTGCTATAAACATCAGGGTACCTGTATCCCTTTGACTCTTGTCTTTGTATCCTTTGGATAAATAGCTAGTAGCACAGTTGCTGGGTTGTAGGGTAGCTCTATTTTTAACTTTCTGAGGAACATCCATACGTTTTCCAGAGCAGCTGCACCAGTTTGCATTCCCACAAACAGTACAAGAGTATTCCCCTTTCTCCGCATCCTTGCCAACATCTGTTGTTTTCTGTGTTTTTTAGCCGTTCTGACAGGTGTGAGGTGGAATCTCATCATTGTTTTGATTTGCATTTCCCTGATGATGAGTGATGTTGAGCATCTCTTCATGTGTCTGTTGGCCATCTGTATGTCTTCTCTGGAAAAATGTTTATTCATATCTTCTGCCCATTTCTTGACTGGATTATTTTTTCTTTGGGTGTTGAGTTTTATAAGTTCTTTATAGATTTTGGATACTAACCCTTTATCTGATATGTCACTTGCAATGATAAATGGTTGCAATGTCTTCTCCCATTCTGAAGATTGCCTTTTAGCTTTATCGATTGCTTCCTTTGCTGTTCAGAAGCTTTTTATCTTGATGAAGTCCCAGTAGTTGATTTTTGCTTTTGTTTCCCTTGCCTCAGGAGACATATCTAATAAGAAGTTGCTATAGCTGAGTTCATAAAGGTTGCTGCCTGTGTTCTTCTCAAGGATTTTGATGGATTCCTGTTTCACATTTAGCTCTTTCATCCATTTTGAATCTATTTTTGTGTGTGGTATGAGGAAATGGTCCAGTTTCTTTCTTTTGTATGTTGCTGTCTAATCTTGCCAACACCATTTATTGAAGAGACTTTTTTCCACTGGACTTTCTTTCTTGCTTTGCTGAAGATTAGTTCACCATAGACTGTAGGGTCCATTTCTGAGTTCTCTACTCTGTTCCATTGGTATGTGTGTTTGTTTTTCTGACAGTACCACACTGTCTTGATGATTATAGCTTTGTAAAAGAGCTTGAAGTCCAGAACTGTGATGCCACCAGTTCTGGTTTTCCTCTTCAACATTCCTTTGTCTACTAAGGGTCTTTTCTGGATCTATACAAATTTTAGGATTATTTGTTACAGATCTATGAAAAAAGTTGATGGTATTTTGATAGGGATTGCATTGAATGAGTACTTGGCTTTGGGTAGCACAGACATTTTTAAAATTTTTTTATTTATTTCTTATTTTTTTTATAAACATATAATGTATTTTTATCCCCGGGGTACAGGTCTGTGAATCGCCAGGTTTACACACTTCACAGCACTCACCGTAGCACATACCCTCCCCAATGTCCATAACTCCCCTCCCCCTCTCCCAACGCTACCTCCCCCCAGCAACCCTCAGTTTGTTCTGTGAGATTAAGAGTCACTTATGGTTTACCTCCCTCGCAATCCCATCTTGTTTCATTTATTCTTCTCCTATCCCCCTAACCCCCCATGTTGCATCTCCACGTCATCATATCAGGAAGATCATATGGTAGTTATCTTTCTCCGATTGACTTATTTCACTAAGCATGATACCCTCCAGTTCCATCCACGTCGTCACAAATGGCAAGATTTCATTTCTTTTGATGGCTGCATAGTATTCCATTGTGTATATATACCACCTCTTCTTTATCCATTCATCTGTTGATGGACATCTAGGTTCTTTCCATAGTTTGGCTATTGTGGACATTGCTGCTATAAACATTCGGGTGCACGTGCCCCTTCGGATCACTATGTTTGTATCTTTAGGGTAAATACCCAGTAGTGCAATTGTTGGGTCATACGGTAGCTCTACTTTCAACATTTTGAGGAACCTCCATGCTGTTTTCCAGAGTGGTTGCACCAGCTTGCATTCCCACCAACAGTGGAGGAGGGTTCCCCTTTCTCCGCATCCTCGCCAGCATCTGTCATTTCCTGACTTGTTAATTTTAGCCATTCTGACTGGTGTGAGGTGATATCTCATTGTGGTTTTGATTTGTATTTCCCTGATGCCGAGTGACGTGGAGCACTTTTTCATGTGTCTGTTGGCCATCTGGATGTCTTCTTTGCAGAAATGTCTGTTCATGTCCTCTGCCCATTTCTTGATTGGATTGTTTGTTCTTTGGGTGTTGAGTTTGCTAAGTTCCTTATAGATTTTGGACACTAGCCCTTTATCTGATATGTCGTTTGCAAATATCTTCTCCCATTCTGTCAGTTGTCTTTTGGTTTTGTTAACTGTTTCCTTTACTGTGCAAAAGCTTTTGATCTTGATGAAATCCCAATAGTTCATTTTTGCCCTTGCTTCCCTTGCCTTTGCCGTTGTTCCTAGGAAGATGTTGCTACGGCTGAGGTCAAAGAGGTTGCTGCCTGCATTCTCCTCAAGGATTTGGATGGATTCCTTTCTCACATTGAGGTCCTTCATCCATTTGGAGTCTATTTTCGTGTGTGGTGTAAGGAAGTGGTCCAATTTCATTTTTCTGCATGTGGCTGTCCAATTTTCCCAGCACCATTTATTGAAGAGGCTGTCTTTTTTCCATTGGACATTGTTTCCTGCTTTGTCGAAGATTAGTTAACCATAGAGTTGAGGGTCGATTTCTGGGCTCTCTATTCTGTTCCACTGATCTATGTGTCTGTTTTTGGGCCAGTACCATGCTGTCTTGATGATGACAGCTTTGTAATAGAGCTTGAAGTCCGGAATTGTGATGCCACCAACTTTGGCTTTGTTCTTCAATATTCCTTTGGCTATTCGAGGTCTTTTCTGGTTCCATATAAATTTGAGGATTATTTGTTCCATTTCTTTGAAAAAAATGGATGGTATTTTGATAGGGATTGCATTAAATGTGTAGATTGCTTTAGGTAGCATAGACATTTTCACAATATTTATTCTTCCAATCCAGGAGCATGGAACATTTTTCCATTTTTTTGTGTCTTCCTCAATTTCTTTCATGAGTACTTTATAATTTTCTGTGTATAGATTCTTAGTCTCTTTGGTTAGGTTTATTCCTAGGTATCTTATAGTTTTGGGTACAATTGTGAATGGGATTGACTCCTTAATTTCTCTTTCTTCAGTCTTGTTGTTGGTGTACAGAAATGCAACTGATTTCTGTGCGTTGATTTTATATCCTGACACTTTACTGAATTCCTGTACAAGTTCTAGCAGTTTTGGAGTGGAGTGTTTTGGGTTTTCCACATATAGTATCATATCATCTGCGAAGAGTGATAGTTTGACTTCTTCTTTACCAATTTGGATGCCTTTAATTTCTTTTTGTTGTCTGATTGCTGAGGCTAGGACTTCTAGTACTATGTTGAATAGAAGTGGTGATAATGGACATCCCTGCCGTGTTCCTGACCTTAACGGAAAAGCTTTCAGTTTTTCTCCATTGAGAATGATATTTGCGGTGGGTTTTTCATAGATGGCTTTGATAATATTGAGGTATGTGCCCTCTATCCCCACATTTTGAAGAGTTTTGATCAGGAAGGGATGCTGTACTTTGTCAAATGCTTTTTCAGCATCCATTGAGAGTATCATATGGTTCTTGTTCTTTCTTTTATTAATGTGTTCTATCACATTGATTGATTTGTGGATGTTGAACCAACCCTGCAGCCCTGGAATAAATCCCACTTGATCGTGGTGAATAATCCTTTTAATGTACTGTTGAATCCTATTGGCTAGTATTTTGGCGAGAATTTTTGCATCTGTGTTCATCAAGGATATTGGTCTGTAGTTCTCTTTTTTGGTGGGATCCTTGTCTGGTTTTGGGATCAAGGTGATGCTGGCCTCATAAAATGAGTTTGGAAGTTTTCCTTCCGTTTCTATTTTTTGGAACAGTTTCAAGAGAATAGGAATTAGTTCTTCTTTAAATGTTTGGTAGAATTCCCCTGGGAAGCCGTCTGGCCCTGGGCTTTTGTTTGTTTGGAGATTTTTGATGACTGTTTCAATCTCCTTACTGGTTATGGGTCTGTTCAGGTTTTCTATTTCTTCCTGGTTCAGTTGTGGTAGTTTATATGTCTCTAGGAATGCATCCATTTCTTCCAGATTGTCCAATTTGTTGGCGTAGAGTTGCTCATAGTATGTTCTTATAGTTGTCTGTATTTCTTTGGTGTTAGTTGTGATTTCTCCTCTTTCATTCATGATTTTATTGATTTGGGTCCTTTCTCTTTTCTTTTTGATGAGTCTGGCCAGGGGTTTATCAATCTTATTGATTCTTTCAAAGAACCAGCTCCTAGTTTCATTGATTTTTTCTATTGTTTTTTTGGTTTCTATTTCATTGATTTCTGCTCTGATCTTTATGATTTCTCTTCTCCTGCTGGGTTTAGGGTTTCTTTCTTGTTCTTTCTCCAGCTCCTTTACGTGTAGGGTTAGGTTGTGTACTTGAGACCTTTCTTGTTTCTTGAGAAAGGCTTGTACCGCTATATATTTTCCTCTCAGGACTGCCTTTGCTGTGTCCCACAGATTTTGACCTGTTGTGTTTTCATTATCATTTGTTTCCATGATTTTTTTCTATTCTTCTTTAATTTCCTGGTTGACCCATTCATTCTTTAGAAGGATGCTGTTTAGTCTCCATGTATTTGGGTTCTTTCCAGCTTTCGTCTTGTGATTGAGTTCTAGCTTCAGAGCATTGTGGTCTGAAAATATGCAGGGAATAATCCTAATCTTTTGATACCGGTTGAGACCTGATTTGTGACCCAGGATGTGATCTATTCTGGAGAAGGTTCCATGTGCACTAGAGAAGAATGTGTATTCTGTTGCTTTGGGATGAAATGTTCTGAATAGATCTGTGATGTCCATCTGGTCCAGTGTGTCATTTAAGGCCTTTATTTCCTTGTTGATCTTTTGCTTGGATGATCTGTCCATTTCAGTGAGGGGAGTGTTCAAGTCCCCTACTATTATTGTATTATTATTGATGTGTTTCTTTGATTTTGTTATTAATTGGTTGATATAGTTGGCTGCTCCCACGTTAGGGGCATAGATATTTAAAATGGTTAGATCTTCTTGTTGGACAGACCCTTTGAGTAGGATATAGTGTCCTTCCTCATCTCTTATTATAGTCTTTGGCTTAAAATCTAATTGATCTGATCTAAGGATTGCCACCCCAGCTTTCTTCTGATGCCCATTAGCATGGTAAATTGTTTTCCACCCCCTCACTTTAAATCTGGAGGTGTCTTCGCATCTAAAATGAGTTTCTTGTAGGCAACATACTGATGGGTTTTGTTTTTTTATCCATTCTGATACCCTGTGTCTTTTGATTGGGGCATTTAGCCCATTAACATTCAGGGTAACTATTGAGAGATATGAATTTAGTGCCATTATTAGCCTGTAAGGTGACTGTTACTGTATATTGTCTCTGTTCCTTTCTGATCTACTACTTTTAGGCTCTCTCTTTGCTTAGAGGACCCCTTTCAATATTTCCTGTAGAGCTGGTTTGGTGTTTGCAAATTCTTTCAGTTTTTGTTTGTCCTGGAAGCTTTTTATCTCTCCTTCTATTTTCAATGATAGCCTAGCTGGATAGAGTATTCTTGGCTGCATGTTTTTCTCGTTGAGTGTTCTGAATATATCATGCCAGCTCTTTCTGGCCTGCCAGGTCTCTGTGGATAAGTCTGCCGCCAATCTAATATTTTTACCATTGTATGTTACAGACTTCTTTTCTCGGGCTGCTTTCAGGATTTTCTCTTTGTCACTAAGACTTGTCAATTTTACTATTAGGTGACGGGGTGTGGACCTATTCTTGTTGACTTTGAGGGGGGTTCTCTGCATCTCCTGGATTTTGATGCTTGTTCCCTTTGCCATATTAGGGAAATTCTCTCCAATGATTCTCTCCAATAGACCTTCTGCTCCCCTCTCTGTTTCTTCTTCTTCTGGAATCGCAATTATTCTAATGTTGTTTCGTCTTATGGTGTCACTTATCTCTCGAATTCTCCCCTCATGACCCAGTAGCTCTTTGTCCCTCTTTTGCTCAGCTTCCTTATTCTCTGTCATTTGGTCTTCTATATCACTAATGCTTTCTTCTGCTTCATTGATCCTAGCAGTGAGAGCCTCCATTTTTGATTGCACCTCATTAATGGCTTTTTTGATTTCAACTTGGTTAGATTTTAGTTCTTTAATTTCTCCAGAAAGGGCTTTAATATCTCCAGAGAGGGTTTCTCTAATATCTTCCATGCCTTTTTCGAGCCCGGCTAGAATGTTCAGAATCGTCATTCTGAACTCTTGATCTGACATATTACCCATGTCTGTGTTGATTAGGTCCCTAGCCTTCGGTACTGTCTCTTGTTCTTTTGTTTGTGGTGATTTTTTCCGCCTTGTCATTTTGTTCAGATAAGAGAATATGAAGGAGCAAATAAACTACTAAAAGGGTGGCAAAGACCCCGGAAAAATGCGCTGTAACCAAATCAGAAGAGACCCCAAATTGTGGGGGGGAGAAAGGGGATAAAAACAGCTTCTGAAAAAAAAAGAAAAAAAAAAGAAAGAAAGAAAAAAAATTAAAAAATAAAACAAATAAAAAATATAAAAAAGAAAGAAAAAATATATGTATTTAGATGAACTAGTCAAAAAATGTTAAAAAAGTAAAGGGTAAAAGTTTAAAAAAAAATTTAGCAGAAGAAGAAAAAAGAAAAAAGAAAAAAAATTGAAAAAAGAAAAAAAAATTGAAGTAGCCACAAGACTAAAGAATCATGGGGAGAAAGCCATGAGTTCCGTGCTTTGCTTTCTCCTCCTCTGGAATTGCTCTGCTGTCTTAGGAATTGAATCTGCTTTCTCCTTGATAGATGAACTTCATCCTGGCTGGATATTTTGTTGATCTTCTGGGGGAGGGGCCTGTTGTAGTGACTCTCAAGTGTCTTTGCCCGAGGCGGGATTGCACCGCCCTTACCGGCGGCCGGACTAAGTAATCGGCTCGGGTTCGCTTTTGGGAGCTTCTGTTCCCTGAACGCTTTCCGTAGAGTTCTGGAGGACGGGAATGAAAATGGCGGCCTCCCAGTCTCCAGCCCGGAGGAGCCGAGAGCCTGGGGCCCCACTCCTCAGTGCGCCCCCAGAGGACAGCACCCAATCACTCCCGTATCCCCAGCCTCTAGCCGCGCTCCGAGCTCACCCAGCCCGCGACCAGTTCAAGGTAACCCCGAGCTGAGAGTTTAGTCTTCGGCTCTGTCTCTCCAGCCGGCTTCTCCGTTCTAATACCTGCGAGCTCTCCGACACTCTGACACCCCCGATCCTTCTGTGACCCTGCGGGGCCTGGGGCCACGCTGGCTCCGCGTGGGCTTCACCCCGGTTTAGCCCCTGGAGCAATGTCCCTCAGTGGAACAGACTTTTAAAAGTCCTGATTTTGTGCTCCGTTCCTCCGCCGCTTGCCGGGAGCCGGCCCCTCCCCCCGCGGTCTATCTTCCCGTCGTTTTAGATTCACTTCTCCGCCAGTCCTACCTTTCAGAAAGTGGTTGATTTTCTGTTTCTAGAGTTGCTGTTCTTCTTCTCTTCGCTCTCCCGTTGGATTTGTAGGTGTTTGCAATGTTTAGATAAGCTATCGAGCTGATCTCCTGCTACCTGATGTAGTCTCAGGCTGCTACTTCTCCGCCATCTTGACTCCTCCCTATTTATTTATTTTTAAGGTTTTTATTTATTTGTTTGACACAGAGAGAGATCACAAGCAGGTAGAGAGGCAGGCAGAGAGAGGAAGGGAATCAGGCTCCCCGCTGAGCAGAGAGCCTGATGCGGGGCTCGATCCCAGGACCCTGAGATCATGACCAGAGCTGAAGGCAGTGGCTTAACCCACTGAGCCACCCAGGCGCCCCATGTTCTTTCTTTTATTAATGTGTTGTATCACATTGATTGATTTACGGATGTTGAACCAAACTTGCAGCCCTGGAATAAATTCCACTTGGTTGTGGTGAACAATCCTTTTAATGTACTGTTGAATCCTATTGGCTAGTATTTTGGTGAGAATTTTTGCATCTGTGTTCATCAAGGATATTGGTCTGTAGTTCTCTTTTTTGGTGGGATCCTTGTCTGGTTTTGGGATCAAGGTGATGCTTGCCTCATAAAATGAGTTTGGAAGTTTTCCTTCCATTTCTATTTTTTGGAACAGTTTCAGGAGAATAGGAATTAGTTCTTCTTTAAATGTTTGGTAGAATCCCCCTGGGAAGCCATCTGGCCCTGGGCTTTTGTTTGTTTGGAGATTTTTGACGACTGTTTCAATCTCCTTACTGGTTATGGGCCTCTTCAGGCTTTCTATTTCTTCCTGGTTCAGTTGTGGTAGTTTATATGTCTCTAGGAATGCATCCATTTCTTCCAGATTGTCAAATTTGTTGGCATAGAGTTGCTCATAGTATGTTCTTATAATTGTCTGTATTTCTTTGGTGTTAGTTGTGATCTCTCCTCTTTCATTCATGATTTTAGTTATTTGGGTCCTTTCTCTTTTCTTTTTGATAAGTCTGGCCTGGAGTTTATCAACCTTATTAATTCTTTCAAAGAACCAACTCCTAGTTTTGTTGATTTTTTCTATTGTTTTTTTGTTTTTGTTTTTTTTTTTTGGTTTCTATTTCATGGATTTCTGCTCTGATCTTTATGATTTCTCTTCTCCTGCTGGGTTTAGGGTTTCTTTCTTGTTCTTTCTCCAGCTCCTTTACGTGTAGGGTTAGGTTGTGTCCTTGAGACCTTTCTTGTTTCTTGAGAAAGTCTTGTACCGTTATATATTTTCCTCTCAGGACTGCCTTTTCTGTGTCCCACAGATTTTGAACCGTTGTGTTTTCATCATCATTTGTTTCCATGAATTTTTTCAAATCTTCTTTAATTTCCTGGTTGACCCATTCATTCTTTAGAAGGATGCTGTTTAGTCTCCATGTATTTGGGTTCATTCCAAATTTCCTCTTGTGATTGAGTTCTAGCTTCAGAGCATTGTGGTCTGAAAATATGCAGGGAATGATCCCAATCTTTTGATACCTGTTGAGACCTGATTTAGGACCTAGGATGTGATCTATTCTGGAGAATGTTCCATGTGCACTAGAGAAGAATGTGTATTCTGTTGCTTTGGGATGAAATGTTCTGAATATATCTGTGATGTCCATCTGGTCCAGTGTGTCATTTAAGGCCTTTATTTCCTTGTTGATCTTTTGCTTGGATGATCTGTCCATTTCAGTGAGGGGAGTGTTCAAGTCCCCTACTATTATTGTATTATTATTGATGTGTTTCTTTGATTTTGTAATTAATTGGTTTATTTAGTTGGCTGCTCCCACCTTAGGGGCATAGACATTTAAAATTGTTAGATCTTCTTTTTGGACAGACCCTTTGAGTAGGATATAGTGTCCTTCCTCATCTCTTATTATAGTCTTTGGCTTAAAATCTAATTGATCTGATATAAGGATTGCCACCCAGCTTTCTTCTGATGCCCATTAGCATGGTAAATTGTTTTTCATCCCCTCACTTTAAATCTGGAATTTTCTTCATGTCTAAAATGAGTTTCTGCAGGCAACATATAGATGGTTTTTTTTTTTTTTAATCCATTCTGATACCCTGTGTCTTTTGATTGGGGCATTTAGCCCATTAACATTCAGGGTAACTATTGAGAGATATGAATTCAGTGCCATTGTATTGCCTGTGAGGTGACTGTTATTGTATATTGTCTCTGTTCCTTTCTGATCTACTACTTTTAGGCTCTCTCTTTGCTTAGAGGACCCCTTTCAATATTTCCTGTAGAGCTGGTTTGGTGTTTGCAAATTCTTTCAGTTTTTGTTTGTCCTGGAAGCTTTTTATCTCGCCTTCTATTTTCAATGAGAGCCTAGCTGGATAGAGTATTCTTGGCTGCATGTTTTTCTCGTTGAGTGCTCTGAATATATCATGCCAGCTCTTTCTGGTCTGCCAGGTCTCTGTGGATAGGTCTGCTGCCAATCTAATATTTTTACCATTGTATGTTACAGACTTCTTTTCCTGGGCTGCTTTCAGGATTTTCTCTTTGTCACTAAGACTTGTAAATTTTACTATTAGGTGATGGGGTGTGGACCTATTCTTGTTGACTTTGAGGGGGGTTCTCTGCATCTCCTGGATTTTGATGCTTGTTCCCTTTGCCATATTAGGGAAATTCTCTCCAATAATTCTCTCCAATAGAGCTTCTGCTCCCCTCTCTCTTTCTTCTTCTTCTTCTGGAATCCCAATTATTCTAATGTTGTTTTGTCTTATGGTGTCACTTATCTCTAGAATTCTCCCCTCATGGTCCAGTAGCTGTTTGTCCCTCTTTTGCTCAGCTTCTTTATTCTCTGTCATTTGGTCTTCTATATCAGTAATTCTTTCTTCTGCCTCATTTATCCTAGCAGTGAGAGCCTCCATTTTTGATTGCACCTCATTAATAGCTTTTTTAATTTCAACTTGGTTAGATTTTAGTTCTTTTATTTCTCCAGAAAGGGCTTTTATATCTCCAGAGAGGGTTTCTCTAATATCTTCCATGCCTTTTTCAAGCCCGGGTAGAACCTTACGATTCATCTTTCTGAACTCTAGATCTGACATATTACCAATGTCTGTATTGATTAGGTCCCTAGCCTTTGGTTCTGCCTCTTGTTCTTTTTTTTGTGGTGAATTTTTCTGCCTTGTCATTTTGGCCAGATAAGAGTGTATGAAGGAACAAGTAGAATACTGAAAGGGTGGCAAAGACCCCAGAAAAATGCACTTTAGACAAATCAGAAGAGACCCCAAATCATGTGGGGGAGAAAGGGGATAAAAAGAGGTTCAGAGAGGGGAGACAAGATGGTGGGGAAGTAGGAGGAGGCACCTTTTCAACCTGAACCCTAAAGTGAGCTGATTACCTACCAAAGAACTCTGATCACCCATGAAATCAGCCTGAGATCAGAATTATACACGTCTGGATCTCTACAGGAGCAGAAGATGCCAGTGGCAGGTAAAGCAGAGTGGGAACATAGGACTGATATCAGAAGATAAACTAAAGGGGGAGGGAGCCACCAGAGGCTACCCATTGGAAATTAATACCCCAATATGAGAGTGCCCTGTGTCTGGGGACCAGCATTAGCTTGGAGTCTGGTTGAACGCACTCAAAAAAAAAAAAAAAAGAGCAAAGGATTGCGTGGGGATATTGTGGGAATCGGGGCAGTTAGGGACAAGGGCTTAAGTCCCCGGACCCAGGACAGCCTCCCCTGGTGCTGAGCCAGAGAGAGTGTGGTGGAGAAAGCACGTCTTGGTCCCTGAGCCTCCAGCACGCCTGAGAACATGTGGGCTCTGGCTCCCAAGAGGGTCTGGGAGCCTGGTCAGATGGCATTCCCGAAACACACGCGTCCCACACCCTCCCCTGGGAGAGGTGCGCACAGGTACTAGCCTGGAGCTCTGGCATCCTGAAAAACCAGGCATTTCCAGCCTGGGCCAGTGGGAAAATCTCAGTGTGTGGTTGCTGCTTGGAACCTCTCTGGCGGTCTAGAGCTGCCCAGACAGCCACCGCTGCCATGGTATTGGGTACAAGGAGGAGATCCTGCATCCCCAGGGACTGTGACTCAGAATCTACTCTGACAGCAGCTCTGCAGAGCATTCTGAGGCTTCTCTCTGAGAGGGAGGTCTGGGTGCAGTTTGCTCTCCTCTAAACTTCCAAAAACCACCAAAAGCTGTCAAGGCGAGAGAAAACAGATGAACAAACATAAAATCCTCCAGAGAACAAAAGCCTGAAAAAAATGGTTTCCTCAGAGCCCACCCCCTTGAGGGGGGTGGGAGGACCTAACTCAGGGAACATCATTGTCTGAAAACCCACGTGGCAGGTCCCTCCTCCAGAAAACCAACCAGGAAGAAAGAAAAAACAAAAAAAAAGAAGATGACAAGAGAACAACCACCACTACTTCATAAATACAACTTTTTTTTTTTAACTCTTTACCAATATTCTGGTTCTTCTTTTTATATACATAAAGATAATTTTTTAACCTATTTACCATCACAGTGAGATGTCCAGTACATCAAATTCCTTAATAACCTTCTAACCTGAACTTTTTGTTACATACACCCGTGTTTTTCTTTTGCTTTTCTATTTTTTAAATTTTTTTAAAAATTTTAATTTCATTTAGTCTAGTTTATTCTTTTTTAATTTTTATTTTCTAATATACATATAAAGTTAAACTTCAAGGTAATCCCCTTTCCAAAATCAATGCTATCCCTATAGGTAAACCAATTTTTTTTTAAAGATTTGTTTATTTGACAGAGAGAGATCACGAGTAAGCAGAGAGGCAGGCAGAGAGAGAGGAGGAAGCAGGCTCCCCGTTGAGCAGAGAGCCTGATGTGGGGCTCCATCCCAGGACCCTGAGATCATGACCTGAGCTGAAGGCAGAGGCTTAACACACTGAGCCACCCAGGTGCCCCTAGGTAAACCAATTTTTAATCCCCCATTATCTTAGGAAAGTTGAGTCCCTTAACAAAAACATCAAGATACATCCAGGAAGAATCAATAACCTTCCTCGCCCACACGGAGAATTTATAACCACTCTCCCATCTTTTCCTTCTGCCAGTGTTTCTGTGTATTTGTGTTTGTCCTGATAGTATATAAATATTATACTTGGGGTTCTTTCTGATGAGGTTCTTCAAAGTATAGGGATAGAGGGAACATTCCTGAACTTCATAAAATCTATCTATGGAAGACCCACAGCAAATATCATCCTCAATGGGAAAAAGCTTGCAGCCTTCCCGTTGAGATCAGGAACACGACAAGGATGCCCACTCTCACCACTCTTGTTCAACATAGTATTAGAAGTCCTAGCAATGGCAATCAGACAACAAAGAGAAATAAAAGGTATCCAAATTGGCAAGGAAGAAGTCAAACTCTCTCTCTTCGCAGATGACATGATTCTTTATATGGAAAACCCCAAAGACTCCACCCCCAAACTACTAGAACTTATACAGCAATTCAGTAATGTGGCAGGATACAAAGTCAATGTACAGAAAACAGTGGCTTTCTTATACACTAACAATGAAAATACAGAAAGGCAAATTAGAGAATCGATTCCATTTACTATAGCACCAAGAACCATAAGATACCTGGGAATAAACCTAACCAAAGAGGTAAAGGATCTGTACTCAAGGAACTACAGAACACTCATGAAAGTAATTGAAGAAGACACAAAAAGATGGAAGACCGTTCCATGCTCTTGGATTGGAAGAATAAACATTGTTAAAATGTCTATACTGCCTAGAGCAATCTATACTTTTAATGCCATTCCGATCAAAATTACACCGATATTTTTCAAAGAGCTGGAGCAAATAATCCTAAATTTTGTATGGAATCAGAAGAGACCCCGAATTGCTAAGGAAATGTTGAAAAACAAAAACAAAACTGGCGGCATCACGTTACCCGATTTCAAGCTTTACTACAAAGCTGTGATCACCAAGACAGCGTGGTACTGGCATAAAAACAGACACATAGACCAGTGGAACAGAGTGGAGAGCCCAGATATGGACCCTGAACTCTATGTCAAATAATCTTCGACAAAACAGGAAAAAATATATAATGGAAAAAAGACAGTCTCTTCAATAAATGGTGCTGGGAAAACTGGACAGCGATATGTAGAAGAATGAAACTTGACCATTCTCTTACACCATGCACAAAGATAAATGGATATGGATAAAAGACCTCAATGTGAGAGAGGAATACATCAGAATCCTAGAGGAGAACATAGGCAGTAACCTCTTCGATATCAGCCACAGCAACTTCTTTCAAGATATGTCTCCAAAGGCAAAGGAAACAAAAGCAAAAATGAACTTTTGGGACTTCATCAAGATCCAAAGCTTCTGCACAGCAAAGGAAACAGCCAACAAAACAAAAAGGCAACCAATGGAATGGGAGAAGATATTTGCAAATGACAGTACCTTTCAACAAAAGGTTGATATCCAGGATCTATAAAGAACTCCTCAAACTCAACACACACAGAACAGATAATCATATCAAAAAATGGGCAGAAGATATGAACAGACACTTCTCCAATGAGAACATACAAATGGCTATCAGACACATGAAAAAATGCTCATCATCACTAGCCATCAGGGAGATTCAAATTAAAACCTCATTGAGATATAACCTTACACCAGTTAGAATGGCCAAAATTAGCAAGACAGGAAACAACGTTTGTTGGAGAGGTTGTGGAGAAAGGGGAACCCTCTTCCATTGTTGGTGGGTTGTGCAGAGGTCATACATACTCTGGAGAACAGTGTGGAGATTCCTCAAGAAATTAAAAATAGAGCTTCCCTATGACCCTGCAATTGCACTGCTGGGTATTTACCCCAAAGATACAGATGTAGTGAAAAAAGAGCCATCTGTACCCCAATGTTTATAGCAGCAATGGCCATGGTCACCAAACTGTGGAAAGAACCAAGATGCCCTTCAATGGATGAATGGATAAGGAAGATGTGGCCCATATACACAATGGAGTATTATGCCTCCATCAGAAAGGATGAATACCCAACTTTTGTAGCAACATGGACGGGACTGGAAGAGATTATGCTGAGTGAAATAAGTCAAGCAGAGAGAGTCAAGTATCATATGGTTTCACTTATTTGTGGAGCATAACAAAGAACATGGAGGACATGGGGAGAGGGAGAGGAGAAGGGAGTTGAGGGAAATTGGAAGGGGAGATGAACCATGAGAGACTATGGACTCTGAAAAACAACCTGAGGGTTTTGAAGGGGTGGGGGGTGGGAGGTTGGGGAACCAGGTGGAGGGTAATAGAGAGGGCACGTATTGCATGGAGTACTGGGTGTGGTGCAAAAACAATGAGTATTGTTACGTTGAAAATAAATAAATAAATTAAAAAAAAGAGGTTCAGAAAAAAAGAGAAAAAAATTAAAGAAAACAAAGAAAAAATATAAAAAAGAAAGAAAAAAATATATAGGATAAACTAGTTAAAAACCATTAAAAAAGAAAAGGGTTAAAGTTTAAAAAAAATTTAGCAGCAGAAGAAAAAAAAATTGAAAAAAAAATTAAATTAACTGCAAGACTAAAGAATCATGGGGAGAAAGCCATGAGTTCTGTGCTTTGCTTTCTCCTCCTCTGGAATTCTGCTGCTGTCCTTGGTATTCAACCTGCTTTCCTTGGTAGATGAACTTCGTCCTGGCTGGAATTTTGTTGATATCTTGGGGGAGGGGCCTGTTGTAGTGACTCTCAAGTGTCTTTGCCGGAGGCTGAATTGCACCGCCCTTACAGGGGGCCAGACTAAGTAATCTGCTCGGGTTCGCTTTTGGGAGCTTTTGTTCCCTGAACGCTTTCTGTAGAGTTCCGGAGGATGGGAATGAAAATGGCAGCCTCCCAGTCTCCAGCCTGGAGGAGCCGAGAGCCCAGAGCTCCACTCCTCAGTGCGCCCCCAGAGAGCAGCGCCCAATCACTCTCGCATCCCCAGCCTCTGGCTGCGCTCCGAGCTCACCCAGCCTGCGACCGTTTCAAGGTACCCCTGAGCTGAGAGCTCAGTCCTCGGTTCTGTCTCTGTAGCCGGCTTCTCCGTTCTAATACCTGTGAGCTCTGTGACACTCCAATACCCCCAATACTTCTGTGACCCTGCGGGACTTGGGGCCACTCTGACCCCACATGGGCTTCACCCCAGTTTAGCCTCTGGAGCAAAGTCCCTCAGTGGAACAGACTTTTAAAAGTCCTGATTTTGTGCTCTGTTGCTCCGCCACTTGCTGGGAGCCGGCCCCTCCCCCCGTGGTGTATCTTCCCATCGTTTTGGATTCACTTCTCCACCAGTCCTACCTTTCAGAAAGTGGTTGATTTTCTGTTTCTAGAATTGCTGTTCTTCTTCTCTTTAATCTCCCGTTGGATTTGTAGGTGTTTGTAATGTTTAGATAAGGTATCTAGCTGATCTCCTGCTACCTGATGTAGTCTCAGCCTGCTACTTCTCCGCCATCTTCCCCACTTGTCCGGGTAGCATAGACATTTTAACAATATTTGTTCTTCCAATCCAAGAACATGGAATGTTTTTCCATTTTTTTTGTGCCATCTTTAGTTTCTTTCATAAACATTTTATAGTTTTCAAAATACAGATCTTTTTACCTCTTTGCTTATGTTTATTCCTAGGTATTTTATGGTTTTTGGTATAATTATAAATGGGATCACTTCTTTGATTTCTCTTTCTGTTGCTTCATTATTGATATACAGAAATACAACAGATTTCTGTACATTAATTTTGTATCCTGCAACTTTTTTTTTTAAAGATTTTATTTATTTATTTGACAGAGAGAGACCACAAGTAGACAGAGAGGCAGGCAGAGAGAGAGAGAGGGAAGCAGGCTCCCTGACAAGCAGAGAGCCCGATGTGGGACTCGATCCCAGGACCCTGAGATCATGACCTGAGCCGAAGGCAGCGGCTTAAGCCACTGAGCCACCCAGGCGCCCTGTATCCTGCAACTTAACTGAATTCATGTATCAGTTCTAGCAATTTTTTGGTGGAGTCTTTTGGGTTTTCTACATAGAATATCATGTTGTCTGCAAATAGGGAAAATTTGACTTTTTTCTTTCTGATCTGAATGCCTTTTGTATCTTTTTGTTTTCTGATCACTGAGGCTAGGGCTTCTAGTAATATTAAAAAGCAATGGTGAGAGTGAACATCCCTGTGTTGATCCTGACCATGGAGGAAAAGCTCTCAGTTTTCTCCCATTGAAGATATTAACTGTGGGTCTTTCGTATATGGCCTTTATGATGTTTAGGTATATTCCCTCTGCCCCTACCTTGTTAAGGGTTTTTATCATGAATGGATGCTATACTTTGTCAAGTGCTTTTTCTGCATGTATTGAGAGGATCATATGGTTTTTACCTTTTCTTTTATTAATATGGTGTATCACATAGATTGATTTGTGAATATTATGCCACACTCCAACCCAGGAATAAATCCCACTTGATTGCAGTGAATGATTCTTTTAACATCCTGTTGCATTTGATTTGCTAGTATCTTGTTGAGAATTTTTTTTGTTGCTGTTGAGAATTTTTGCATCCATGTTCATCAGGCATACTGCCTTGTAATTCCCTTTTTTAAAAATTTTTATTTGTTTATTTTCAGCATAACAGTGTTCATTGTTTTTGCACCACACCCAGTGCTCCATGCAGTATGTGTAATTCCCTTTTTTAGTGGGAGTCTTTGTCTGGTTTTGGAATTAAGGTAATGCTGGCCTTGAGAGTTTGGAAGTTTTCCTTCCATTTCTATTTTTTTTTTTCTTAGAACAGTTTGAGAATACGTGTTAACTCTCTTTTAAATGTTTTGTAGAACTCCCCTGGGAAGCTATCCAGCTTGGACTTTTGTTTTTTGGGAGATTTTATATCACTGATTCACTTTCTTTGGGGGTCGTTGGTCTGTTCAGGTTTTCTATTTCTTCCCGCTTCAGTTTTGCTAGTTCATTTGTTTCTAGGAATTCATCCATTTCTTCCAGATTTCCCAGTTTGCTGGCATATAATTTTTCATGATGTTCTCTTATAATTTTTGTATTTCTGTGGTGTTGGTTGTTATCTCACCTCTCTTATTTGTGGCTTTATTTATTTGGGTCCTTTATTTTTTCTTCTTGATAAGTCTGGCTAGGGGTTTATCAATTTTATTAATTTTTTCAAAGAACCATCTCCTTATTTCATTGATATGTTCTGCTGGGGGTTTTTGTTTTTGTTTGTTTGTTTCTGTATCATTTATTTATGCTCTAATCTTTATTATTTCCCTTCTGCTACTTCTGGTTTTAGGCTTCATATGTTGTTCTTTCTCTAGCTCCTTTAGGTGTAGGGTTAGGTTGCATATGTGAGATTTTTCTTGCTTCTTAAGACAGGCCTGTATCGCTATATAATTCCCTTTTATGGCTGCCTTTGCAGCATCCCCAGTTTTGGACCATATCATGTTTTCATTTTCATTTGTTTCCATGTATTTTTAAATTTCTTCTTTAATTTCCTGGTTGACCCTTTTATTCTTTAATAAGATGTTTTAATTCTTTAATAGGATGTTCTTTAACTTCCATGCATTTTGGTCTTTCCAAATTTTTTCTTGAGGTTGACTTCAAGTTTCATAATGTTGTGGCTGGAAAATATGCATGGTATGATCTGTCTTTTTGTACTTGTTGGGGCCTGATTTGTGACCTAGCGTGTGATCTATTCTAGAGAATGTCCTGTGTATACTCAAAAAGAATGTGTATTCTGCTGCTTTACAATGAAATGTTTTGAATATATCTGTAAAGTCCATCTGGCCCAGTATATCATTCAAAAACATTTTTCCTTATTGATTTTCTGCTTAGATGATCTGCCCATTGATTTAAGTGGGGTGTTAAAGTCCCCTACTTTTATTGTAATATTGTTAATGAGTTCCTTTATGTTTGTTACTATTATTAAAGATTTTATTTATTTATTTGATAGAGAAAGGGAGAGAGAGAGAGGGAACAGTGAGAGAGACAGTGGAGAAGCAGGCTTCCTGCTGAGCAGGGAGCCTGATGCAGGGCTCAATCCCAGGACCCTGGGATCGTGACCTGAGCTGAAGGCAGACACTTAATGACTGAACCACTTAGGTGCCCCTGTCTTATTTTATACAGTTGGATGATTGCTCCCAAGTTGGGGGCATAGACATTTATAATTGTTAGATCTTCTTGTTGAATTGGCCTCTTTATTATGATATAGTGCTCTTCTTCCTCTCTTGTTATAGATTTTGGTTTAAAATCTAGTTTGGTGTAATGTTCAGTGATTCATTTGTTGGGTATAACACCCAGTGCTCATCACAACATGTGCCCTCCTTAGTGCCCATCACCCAGTTACCACATCTCTCCACCCCCCATGATGTACCATATGTTGGCTAATTGAAATTAATAAAAAAAAAGATGGAATACAAGTAAAAAAGTAAATAAAATCTAGTTTGTCTGACAGAAGTATTACTATTCTGGCTTTCTTTAGACACCCATTTGCATGATAGATGTTTCTCCATCCCCTCACTTTCAGTTTTTAGGTCTAAAATGAGTTTCTTGCAGGCAGACCCATATAGATGGGTCTTGTTTTTTTGTTTTTTGTTTTTTTTTAAACCCATCCTGACACCATATGTCTTTTGTTTAGGGCATTTAGTCCATTTACATTCAGGGTAATTATTGGTAGTTATGTATTTAGTGCCATTTTATTGCTTGTTTTGTCATTGTTTCTGGAGATTTCCCCAGTTCATTTCTAGTCCTGTTTCTGGAGATTTCCCCTGTTCATTTCTAGTCCTGTTGCTTTTGGTCTTTCTAGTCCTGTTTCTTTTGGTCTTTCTTTCCTACTCAAGAAGGGTCTCCTTTCATATTTGTTGCAGGGCTATGTACAGTGTAATCTCACTTTAAAGCAGAGGTGGCATGACAGAGGTAGGAGTGGGGATAGAGAGAATGAACTAGATGTCCTAGGGGATACCATGTGTCAAGGAGGCTGCACATGGGTCTCTATAAGGTGGCAATTCCAAGAGGGAGGACATGGAGAGAGAGACAACAAGAAGAAAGTTACCACTTGCTTCTGTGTGTCGTTCTCCTCCCTTGTGGCTCCACCATATTTATTAAAACACATTTGTCATTGGGTTTCCTGTGGAAGGCATATGGGACTGAATTTTTTTTTAATTAATTTATTTTTTCAGCGTAACAGTATTCATTGTTTTTGCACAACACCCAGTGCTCCATGCAAAACGTGCCCTCCATGGGACTGAATTTTGCACTGTTTCCTCATCTTCCTACCAGCATGGCTTTGGGACATTCTCCTGAGTTATGAAAAATAAAATGTAGATTTCCATCAAAAGCTACTGTTTGTTTGGTTTGGGGCAGACAGAGGAGGTCGTGCAAGTGAGCAAACACAGCCTGATGCCTAGAAATCTGATAAGCAATGATCATCCTCATGGGGCCTAGGTGCAGATTAACTAGCAGTGGACAACCTGTAGTCCAGAAGCAGAGCTGATTACCTGGCTGTCATGTCACCCCTCCACACTCCCCATCAAAAGCATTGAGGGATAGAATGGGGTCCCTAAAGCTCAATGCTTGCACACACCCCCACATACACACCAGCTTCACACACACACACACACACACACACACACACACACTCACATGTACACATATGTGTAGACAGGGACAATGTCACAGTATAAGTGACAACATGGGGGTAATTTTTATTTTATTATGTACCCCATATAAGATCCAGGACCTTCAATGATCCAGTTCCAGTACTTTGTCACATTCAAAGAAACACAGTCTAGCAAACAAAGATAATAAAAAAAATAAATGTAATCCCAATCTTTGGAGGTATCTGCCCAAGAATGTCAATGGGAACCTAATACTTAACCTATAGGACTTTTTGGAAATTCCCTCCTTGCTCCTCTGTCATTGTCTCATACTCTGAGATCACTCTTTTGATCCCCCTTTCATGGAAACTCTCTTCTTTCTTCTATTTCTCTCCTCTGCTCCTCCAGGACTGTGTCTCTCTGTCCTTCTTTGTTAAAAGAAGTGAGAGGTTATACCTGGTTTTGAACAAGATAGTCCCTGAAAGAGTGGCATTGGGGATGTTCCTTGAAGAATGCAGTAAAGAGAAAGAGAAAGGGCTTGAGCAAGGAGAAGAGATGGGGGAACTCACAAGTTGCTTTAGAATCCCAGAACTATGGGCTTTTGAGCAGGAAAGGCAATCAGGAAGGTGTGCGGCCACGGTACAGCTTGAACAAAGCTCACCAAAGTTCATGTCATGGGAGATACCCTCTAGAATCTCATGTGAACTGGACATAAACTACAGTGTGGCAAGAACAGTGTGATTTAGGAGGTGTGCACAGAGTCATTTAAGAAGACAGAAGAAGGACTTGTGGAGGTCAAGGAATGTTGCCTGGAGGAGGGTAACATGGAGGCAAGATGGATATATGACATTGATTAGGCAACTGGGGGCTTTTCCTGGCGAATGGAATAGTCTGAGTAAAGGTAGGAAGATAGGGATATTCAGGAAAAGTATTATTTGAGTATAAAGTTTAAAGAAGGGAGTGATGGGAGAGATCCGGAGAACAAGTTTACAGTGAAAGTCTTGTCAGTCTGCTAAACAGTTCAGACTATGGTCCGCAGGGGGCTTTTGGAGGGTTTCTACAAAATATGGTGTAGCTAGACTTGAATTGCACACAAAGCTATTCAGGGACACGTGGGGAATGCACCAGGCAAAGCGAGATGGGCGAGAATCTCCTCTCTTAGATACAGAAAGTGAGAGAGTGGGAATGGTCAGATATGATTCTGAGGTTTCCATTTGGGGCACAAGTGGACAGTGAGGTTTCCAGTGGAAGGCAGGGAAATCAGGGGAAGTACAGCTGTGCAGGGAAGTGTGGGTTTGGCTTTGGCCATGTTGGCATGGATGCGGGGCAGTGTAGGTGCAGAGTCTAGTAGGGGACAGAGTAGGAGCATAGGGAGAGAAGGGAGAGACAAATGAAGAAACAGACTCTTAACTACAGAGAACAAGCTGATGGTTACCAGAGGGGAGAGGGGTCAGGGCACAGGTTAAATGGATGATGGGTATTAAGGACAGCTCTTGTGATGAACATCAGGTATTGTATGTAAGTGTTGAATCACTAAATTGTAAACCTGTAACTAATATTACATTGCATGTCAACTAACTGGAATCTAAATAAAAACTTAAAAGGAAGGAGGAAGGAAGGAAGGAAGGAAAGAAAAGAAGGAAGGAAAGAAGGAAGGAAGGAAAGAAAGATAGAAAGAAAGAAAGAGAGAAAGGGATAAAGAAAGAGGAAGGAAGGAGGGAAAGAGGGAAGGAGGAAGGAAGGAAGGAAGGAAGGAAAGAAGGAAGGAATCCCAGTCAGGGTCAGGCTGACTGTGGGGACATAGGAGCTGTTGCTGAGTCCAACAAGGAACATGGAGGAACAATGATGAGCATGGGGTACAAGGGAGGACCCCGGGGATACCAGCAGTCCAGACATGGATGGAAGGAGAGTCATCCACTGTAGGCAAATAAGAAGGGTGGCAGCTGCATGGAGGGTAGGGTGAGAAGTGGAGAGGGGACACTGTAATGCTGGAGCGGCTATTGGTTCAGCATGTAGAGAAGCTTCCGTTCCTTGGGGGAGGGACAGGGTTAGATCAGGGACTCAGTCTGGCCATGGTGGAAGATGGCTGGGAGGAAGATGGGGGAAGGGCTGTTTCAGTGTCTGAACACAGACTAGAGAAGACGGACCCTAGTGGGACATCCCCTGAAGTAGGGGCCCAGGATGCTAGAATGGCACCACTAGAGTTTAAGTCCTGGCTCTGCCACTTGCTGTTTACATGCCTTGGGCAAATCCTAGTTGTGCCTTCACTTCTTCATCTGTAAAATTGAAGTAAAAGTAGGGTAGTAGTGAGGGTAAAAAAAGTGTATGTTACAACATAATACATGGTAAGTGCAATGTCAAAACTGCTATTATTGTATTACACATGGCCTGTGTAGAATATATATATTCTATATAGGTATATAAAATATGGAATATATATATAATATGGAATATAAAGTATATATTAAACAGTACATATATTATAGTGTCTATACGTACTATATGTATGTACATATATATGTACTATATGTGTGTGTATATATATGTCTGTACATATATACATACTATATATAGTATGTACTATAAATAATGTATATGTAATTATTATAATAAATTCTACCATTATAACATGTGTTATTTAAAATAATATATTCTTATATAGTATATAGTGTATATAATATATTTAATAATATGTTATGATATTACACACAAATACTATATAATTGTGTATATTGCTAGTAGAGACACGGTGCATATATTGTTACTATAAAAGCAATCATTATTATCATTATCATCATTATTACTATAATCCAGTCAGTGGTATAGATGCTGAGGTAAGTAGAGAAATAGTGAGAACAACAGAATTTGAGAGCCTAGGAGTTCAGTGAATGTTGATGTGAATAGAAATAAAGAATCTGATGAGTATGTGTGTGTGTGTGTGTACGCACGGATAATGAATTTGGCTTTAGACACAAAATCATAGAAAAAGTTGATAGAGATATTGTAAGCTAGCTGGTTCAACCCATGCTTCTCTGAGCTGCCTGAGGTCATGGGGTCATTGATGGAAGTCTCTTGCCTCCTCTCTTGCAGGTGCTGAATTTGGGTAGAATCCAGCAGATATGATGAGCCTGGAGAGGAGGGTATAATCTTGCAGGAGGTCCTTCCACTGGAATTTTTGTTGTCCTTCTTTTACTTAGGGTCCAGCCCAAACTTCTCTCCTGCCCATCTTGCCCCTCTCCACTTCCTTTTACCATTTTGACATTTAGAGACCCTGTCCTATACCATCCAGGGGTGCTAATATTTGCCTCTGGAGGGACTCCTGATGGAAGGCTCAGAGAACACTTAAAAATATAACAGGTCAATTCTTCAAAAATCCAACATAATACAGGAAGGAGCCAGTCTTGTCCCCTAGCCTGAAAACAGTGAATCACTGTGTCCTCAGGGTCAATTTCCTTGGAGAAATGCAGGGACAGGCAGATGATGTGCTTCTGAGGAGGTATCTAGGGTGCAGAGCTGTTTTCCTGGCCCTAGGGAGTCCCAGGGATTTTTTGATATCTCTACCAAAAGACCTGTAGAGGGCCAAAATGTATTCTCTGAATTTCTCCCATCATCTTGGCTTGAAAGAAAAGAGTAATTTCAGGTAGTTTGTGATTCTAGAGGTGTTATGAAAGATGTCTTTCCAGATACATTTTGGGAGGTTGTCAGAATAAATCTAACCACTGCCTTTTCTTCCTGGGTTCATTGTGAGTTCATCATGAACCTATGATGGATGAGCGTTTGTCCTTACACCATCTTGACTTTCCTTCCCATGCCTCATTCTTCTTGGGGACCAGGAGGCTTTTGTGTGCTGTCCGCAGGCTCCCCTGTGCAGCTCCCTAGCTGTCTCCTGCCCTCCCTGCCTTTCCTCAGCACCCACTGTCCTCAGGTCCTCTCTGGAACAGGGTCAGTGAGACACTGTCTGTGCCAGGAGCAGAGCTGAGCGGGAACCTGATGTGAGGGTGAGGAGCCCGAGGTCTGCTGATGTCAGGGTGGAGGCTCATTTTGTCCAGTAGCTTTTCTATGGGTGACAACCCCTCACACAGATTTCCCAGATTTAAGTGGAGGAGTAAGATATAAAGGACGAAGGCCCAGTGAATCTCTTCCATTCAAACTGTTCTTTTCTAAAAGAGGGCAAGCACCAGAAGCTTGCCTAATTTCCAGTCGAGTCCTCCCAATGTGGACACCTTTCCAAACTTGGGCATTTATAGAGCATTGGCTCAGAGTGATAGAACCCACTACAGACTGTGCTAAACAGTTAATCAAAAATACAGCTACACAAAAACATGAGGAATGCTTTAAGTGTAATACAGTTGAAAAATAAAAATTTTTAAATTTTGATTAAAGTAAAAAAACCTGCAACTATACACAACGATGTAATATTGAGCTTTAAAAAAGCCTCAAAACTGTTTGCACCATGACATACTTTTAATAAAATTAAAAACAACTAAAATGAAACAACATACTTTTAGAAATACATATGTGTCAAAACCATATGTAAAACAAAGTAGATGTGAATCCTGTGGTTACAACAATTGTGGAGAGGTAGAGGAATGAATGGGGGAGGAGCATATGGGTAGATGTAAATTATGGTCACTATTTTGGGTCTTGTGTTCATGATGTATTCACACCTATGAATTATATTCTATTATTAAAATAATATAAATTGTAATAGTATAAATTAAAATGATCAGATCAATGACAAAAATGTTGATTGATCTAGTAAACACACACCTGCCAGATCTTGTTCTAAGCACTTTATAAGTAGTCAATAATACTTAATTCACTCAATTCTCAAAACAGCCATAAACAGTAGATATTAGTATTATTTCCATTTCCATGAAGAAACTGAGGCACAGGGAGGTCAAGTAACTAGCCCAACCTCACAAAGCTGAGCTGGAATTCTAACTCAGGCCATGTATCTTCAGAGACCTGCACTGAACACCAGTGTTATGGTTAATGTATTTGTATGAGCCTGAGGTGTAAATAAAGGAGAACAAGGTATCTGAAGGAGCCAGTTTCTACATGAAGCAGGTGAAAATGAGATTAGAAGCAGGGATGTCTGGCTTTAATCTGGGTACAAAGCAGATGGTTTTGTATAGGATAGTTATTCTGCTGGTTACTGTCTCCACCTTCCCAGACAAAGGCTTTGCATTTTACAAAGCCTTTCTGGATTGATTCTGATAGTGGGATTTTTTTTTCCATTTTATTTATTTTCTCAGCGTAACAGTATTCATTGTTTTTGCACAACACCCAGTGCTCCATGCAAAACGTGCCCTCCCTATTACCCACCACCTCTTCCCCCAACCTCCCACCCCTGACCCTTCAAAACCCTCAGGTTGTTTTTCAGAGTCCATAGTCTCTTATGGTTCGCCTCCCCTTCCAAATTTGACAGTGGGATTTTTGGTGACATGGCAGACTAATAGGGGGATCTATTGATTGAGTCTTGGAGCTCCCTCATGTCCCAGTGCAGAGCTGACCACTGGCTAGATGGAGTTAGTGTTTTCAAGATTTATCATCTATTGAGCAAATACTGACTTCTTGAATGAACTTGTAGTGTTTTCGGCAATAGAATTCAGTATTTGTTTCCTAACTTGTCTGGTGACCAAATGCAGTGAGTAGTCTACCATCAGTTGGAGGACACATGATGGAAGCCTCTTTTTTTTTTTAAATTCTTAATGTTAATAATATATTTTAATTCATTATATACAAAATACCATTTCAACATGAAACCAGTATAAAACTTATTGAGATATTTTACATTACATTTTGAACTAAATCTTTCAAATTCAATGTGTATTATATATTTTTGTGTTACAATGCATCACAATTTTTTTTTAATTTTATTGAAGACTTATGGACAAATATAATGGTATACATTTAACATATACAATGTGATGATTTGCTATAATGGTGGGATGATTGCCAAGGTCAAGATGAGTAACACACCAGTTAACTCTCATTTGTGTGTATGTGGTGAGAATGCTTAAGGTCTACACTCAGCAACTTTCAAATACACAGCGCTGTATGGTTAACTGTAGTCCCCATGCTGTGTATTAGGTCTTCAGAATTCATTCTTGTTGTAACCAAAAACTTGTACCCTTTGACTTACGTTATCCATTTTTCTCCTCCACATGACCCCTGGCAACCACCATTCTAGTCTCTGTTTCTATGAAATCAGCTTTCTCTCTCTCTTTCAGATTCTACATGTAAATGAGATCCTGTGATATTTGTCTGACTTATTTCACTTAGCATAATGCCTTTGAGGTCTATCCATTCGTTGCAAATGGCAGGATTTCCTTCTTTTATATGGCTGAATAATATTACACACACACACACAAACACACACACACATTTTTAAAATCACATTTTTAATCCATTTGTTTGTTGATAGATACTTAGGTTGTTTTCATGTCCTGGCTGTAGTGAATAATGCTGCAATGAACATGGGAGTAGAGATATGTCTTCCAGATATTAATTTCATTTCCTTCAGTTATATTCCCAGAAGTGGAATTACTGGATCATAGGATAGTTCTATTTTTAATTTTGGAGGGTACCTCCAAACTGTTTTCCACAGTAGCTGCACCAGTTTATATTCCCACCAATAATGCATGAGGGTTCCCTTTTCTCCACATACTCCCCAACACTTGTTATCTCTCATCATTTTGATGAGAGTCATTCTGACAGATGTGAGGTGATACATCATCATGGCTTTAAGCCTCCTTTTCTTTTAAGTCAGAAGTTCTCTGTTCTCTGAGAGTGGTCTCCAGAACAGCAGGGTTAGCATTTCTGGGGAATTTTTTAGAAATGCACATTCTTGGGCTTCTCATTAGTCCTACTGAATCTGGAGTTCCAGGGGTGGGGTCCAACTGGTGTGTGCAGGCAATTGTTTACCAACTGGCTTGCTGGAAAAAAAAATAGTTATGTACACATGTTTGTTATAAATTTAACTGGTACGTAGACTATGTAGCACATAATTTATGAATAATAAAATATTTAATGCTCTTTGTGATAACATTCATGTAGGAAATTGATTTTCGCAGAATACTTTCACTCGCCTTTGTCAAACTTTGATATCAGAGACAACTTATGGTTGCAATTAATGAATGAGTTTTTTTCCAACATGAATGTTTGTTGGTATTTTTGTTTACATTACAGGGTAAGATCAAAGCCAAACAAAGGAAGATGTATGTCAGAATGTCATCTCTTTGTCAAGGACATAAGTAACTTCTTTGCTAAGTCAGATAATAGTTTTCAAATACTGGAAGACTATTTCCTCAAAAAAACATTTTTTCACTGTTCACAATGTAATAGCTATAGGTTGGCATACATCTAAGTTTAATCTGTATTTTCAAAAAGATTTTATTTATTTATTTGTCAGAAAGAGAGAGAGCACAAGCAGGGGGAGTGGCAGAGGGAGAGGGAGAAGCAGGCTCCCCACCAAGCAGGGAGCCCGATGAGGGGCCTGATCCTACGACCCTGTTTTAAAGATTTTTTATTTATTTTTTTGACAGAGAGAGAGAGAAAGAGAGAGGTCAAGTAAGGGGAGCAGCAGGCAAATGGTGAAGGAGAAGCAGGCTCCCTGCAGAGCAGGGAGTCCGAGGTGGGGGTTTGATCCTAAGACCTTGGGATCATGACCAGAGCCAAAGGCAGACACTTATATGCTTGGGCCACTGAGGTGACCCTAATCTGTATTTTTAAGCTCTTCTTCATCACTTTCTTAAGTCTAGACAATAAGATAATCCAAGTCCAGACATGTAACATTTGCCTACTGTATGGTATAAGTACTTCTACAATAGCCAATTTCAAGCAACATGACACCATGAACAAAGAACTAGGAAAAAAGGCACAGCAGCTCTCCACATACCCTGTTTCCTTCCTATAGAGACAATAGTCATAGATGTCCTCCAGAGCAGACATAATAGAAACATGTAGAAAATACTTTTAATGTAGTTTTTTAAGACATAAATTTTAATTATACATTTTCATGATTTATTTTTTTAGTGACAGCTGTGTTTCACAATTCCTTGAAATAGTCCTGAAAATTTAACCATCAACTCTCATGAGCTGTTATGAATCATTCCAGTAACATCAGGCCCAGCAGTGTTTCAACAAGCCCTCCAGGTGATTCCAATGATCTCAAATTCTTTTTTCCCTCTTTTTAAGAATTTGTGTATAATTAACATACAGTGTTTCAGGTGTACAATATAGTGATTCAACAATCAGATGCGTTACTTGGTGCTCATCATGATAAGTATACTCTTTTTTTTTAATTTATTTTTTTATTTGAGAGAGTGAGAGAGAGAAACCAGTGGGAAGGATAGAGGAGGAAGGAGAGAAAGAATTTCCAGCAGACTCCTTGCTGAGTGAGGAGCCTGACATGGGGCTCAATCCCATGATCCTGAGATCCTGAGATGATGACTTGAGCCAAAATCAAGAGTCAAAATCAAGAGTGCCTGAGCTACCCAGGCACCCATGATAAGTGTACCCTTAATCTCCTTGACCCATTTCACCCATCCACTCACCTCCCCTCTGGCAACCACCAGTTTGTTCTCTATTCGTAAAAATCCACTTTTTTTGTTGTTATTTTTCTCTTTTCCTTTTTCTCTTTGTTCATTTGTTTTTTTCCCCTGAAGTTTCACATAATGAGTAAAATTATATGGTATTTGTCTTTCTCTGACTTGCTGTTTTCACTTAGTGATGATGCTGAATTTTGAGAACCACTGGCTAAGCTGGTGCCAAGGAAAAGAAAAGCATTTAGCTGTAATTAACCTGGTGCCACCTACTTAGGTCTGGCCAACCAAATGTACTTAAATGTTTAAGCAAGTTCAGATTTTGGGAGGAAGTATTCTAAAGGAAGAAGAGAGAAATGAGAAAAAGCTTTGAGTTTGAGTCTTTGATTCCCCCCCCCCCCAGATTTGGCCCAGTTCAGAAAACTATTAATAGATACCCTAATAAACCTTAAGCCAAATAATGGCTCAGTTTATCCTCTTGAACCAAAACAAAATGGCAGCTAATGCAACTGCTCAAATGACATTTCTCCTGGGGTCTTAAAAGTCGGTTGATTTATTCAATAAATATTTATTACACGTCTATGATATGCCAAGCACTGTTCTGGATGTTAGTGATACAGAGGACTGAACAAGATAGACAAGGTCCCAAAAAGTTTATATTCTAGGAAGAAGAGAGTAAGCAAGCAAACAAAACAAGTAAAAGTCATATAAGCAAGGTAATTACTGGAACTATCTCATGCTACAGAGTAAACAGAGAAAGACTATGTTATAGAGGGTGGTGTGACAGAAGGTACTATTTTTGGTTAGACTGGTCATTGAGGGTCTCTTTGAGGAGGTGACAGTTCAGTGAAGAAATAAATAGTGAATTTAGTTTGGTTTGATGTGTCCAAGTCCTTCCTGGAAAGGAGGACAACATGGCTGGAAGAGTGTGAATGAGGAGGGAATGGTAGGAGATGTGTCAAGAGGCAGGCAGGGCCAGATCAGGTAGGGAATTTTAGACCACAGCAAAAGTTTGAGATTTCATTCTAAGCAATGGGAAGCCTTTGGGAGGCTTAAAGCAGGGGAACGGTTGGCCTAATTTCTGCTTTAAAAAGATCTCTGGCTGCTGAGTGGAGATTGGGCTCTGAAAAGAAGAGTGGAAGCAGGGAAATGCATTGGGAGACCATTGGAAGAGTCCAAGGACCAGATAACATGACCTGGAATGGAAGTAGCTAGCTTTGGGGGACATTACAGGGGACAAGCAGATTGGACTGACAGAGGGGTTGTACCAAACTCTTTATAAGAACAAAATGGACCATTAACCTTATAATCTTTAAGCAAAGTGGACTAAAATTGTTTGTATCGATGCCTGCTAATCTCTTACCTGCTTTGGTTGATCCATCAGTTTCTATCTTCTTCTTCTTCTTCTTCTTTTTTTTTTTTTTAAAGGGTGGGTATCTTGTGTATTTTTTTTTTTTTAATTTATTTGACAGAGATCACAAGTAGGCAGAGAGGCAGGCAGAGAGAGAGGAGGAAGCAGGCTCCCTGCAGAGCAGAGAGCCCGATATGGGGCTCGATCCCAGGACTCTGGGATCATGACCTGAGCTGAAGGCAGAGGCTTTAACCCACTGAGCCACCCAGGCACCCCAGTTTCTATCTTCTTTACAGAATTGTGGGCACGGTGTCTTAAAAAGGTGGTATCCTCTTAACTGGGTGGGTGACTGAGGAGGCATCAGTCAGGAGATACTCCATGGAGACAAAGTATAATCCCAAGTCTATACCTAGGAGCTAAGGTCAATAAGGGCCAAGCAGGAGTTAAGAAGGGAGACCACCACCACAACTCCTTGTGCCTATGTGCAGGTGGGAGCAGCTTTTACCAGTGTGCCTTTGTAGTGTCCCCAGCCTACTTGAATTGGGTGGATGAGTGCCCTGTGTGGGTCTAGGGAATTTCACCTTTCCCATGCAAAGTGGTTGGGTTTGTGTGTGCATTTTGCCAACGGTAGGCTGGGAGGGTAACTCCCAAAGGGCTCCGTCCTGCAGGTTGCTTAACCTGTGGTTGAGTGCTAAACGTCCTTTGATATATATGGAATAGGAGCTGTCACTGGGAGATTCACAAGGATTCTCAGTCTGATGCTTAGGTCATTACTATGGTGAGAATTCTGTAAATTGTTCAGCATATGATTTGTATTCACTGATTTAGGAAAACCATGAACACTGTAATACCTCATTTATCCAGAATTCTCTGAGACTATGACATTTCATATAAATGCATTTTTCATGTATACCTTTAAATGTCAAGGCAACTTTTATGTCATGAACATTTTGAGCATTTTAGAGGGAAGGCTTTCTACAGCAGGCGAGTCTCTTAAGCAGGGTTTTACATGATTTAACTTCCCTTGATGACTCATATTCACCCATTGTGCCAATCTGTCACTCCTTTGTACTCTACTGCAGTGATGCAGCAACTCCAAGCCCAATGAAGCTGCTATTGTGTGAATTCCTTCACTCACTTCCTTTCTCTGTGGGGAACTAAACCCTCTGCTGAGGGTTTTATGTCATTAACACCTGCTAATGGCTCCAGAGCAAGCAAACAAGGACTACCCCTCCCTGTTTCTTATTTGCATATTGGTGTTTTAAAAAAATTTTTAAATTTTTAAATTAACATATAATGTATTATTAGCCCCAGGGGTACAGGTCTGTGAATCGCCAGGTTTGCACATTTCACAGTACTCACGCATATTTGTGCTTTTAAGAAGATAGTTTTTATTTGGGAAGTTTTGTCTGAATTAGCTAGTCTGCTGTTACTGAAAACAGAAGTCTCCAGAAGCCATGCCTATGTTTTCTGAGCCATGTCTACATTTTCTTTATGTGACCACATTTGTGTATCATTAATTAATTAGTTAGTTAATTAATACAAAAATATTTTTATCATTGGTCCTTGTTCATGTAAACTGAAGAGTAAAGAGGAGTCCTCAGGATGATAAAATAAAATGCCTCCAGGTCATCCAAGCAGAAGTTAGCCCAGGGAAGAAATTTGACTGGAGGAGACCAGGAACCTCCAGTATGTAAAATAACATCAGTGAGACCTCTGTCCCAATGCAGGGGCCATGGCACTCTCTCTCAGCCATGAGTCAGGCAGCCATGAATGGATGTGGATGGGGAGTTTTGGGGGCAAATATTCACAGCTGCAATGCATACAAATTTTTAAAGAACTGGTTTATGCACTAAAGAGATCCTGGCTTGTAGGGGAGGTTACATCATAGAATCTTCTAGAGATCTCACTATCCTGCTATGATGTGCAAGAGCTGCCTTGTTCTAGGAATTTGTGGTGGGAAGCATTTGACACAGTCATTTACATGAAGACATAAGTGGTGTCTTTCTTACAGTCCCTGGACTTTGGCAAACAGAAGGGTTCTTCCACTCCATTGATGTATGTCCTTATCTTTAGCAACAGTTAAGACTCCATCAGTAAATTGCTGTAGCACAGAGACAAGTTTCTTCTTACAGGCCAGATACTGGAAGTGTAGGTGGGAAGGTTCAGAGCTGCTTTTTGAACCATAACAGAAGAGAGATGAACCAGAAATGTGTCTACATTTTGCCTGCTGTTTTGTTCCCTTTTGTTGGGGAAATATATGATTATTTTGTAACTATTAATACTCAGACGCAGGTAATTTTTTTTCTTTTTTTAAAGAGAATGGTCAAAGATTGTCACAGCCTGTGTCACATCAAACTGAAACAGCGTCAGCCCCTTCCTCTGTATTTCTGTGGTAATTGGCTCCATGAGCTACAAACAACCATATGAGGGTTGAACAGGATGAGGCCATCTGGGCTTGGGCAAAGTGTGCTTTCCTGGACAAGGGAAGGAACAGGGCTGCCTGGGGGCTGTTGGCTCTTACTTGAAGAGAAATCCTTGGTCTAACGACTTTCCTTTGTTCCTTATTTCTTCACCTAGACCCAAGGGACAGACACTCTGCTTGTCCTGCAGGGGAAGCTGTTGGCAAAGTCTTTGTGTCCTGTAAATGGTCAAATTGAGCCTTCTCTGTCATTACTGGGAAAGGTTTGTGGAAGGTTTGTGGAACGCTTCTAGGGTAAGAGCTATGTTTGGGTTGGAGTGATGATGCATAAAATCTATGGGGCCATCCTTCAAGGGGCTTAGAGTTTGGTTAGACAAACAAGAAGAATTAAACAAGACAAAATCAAAACAGAACAACAAAACAACCAAACAAAATAAAAACCCCCAAAACAGCCACCACCGGTCCACCATTTCTTCCCCTCTCACCCTGCCATGTAAGCATATTCATTTAATTGCTGATCTGTTTTCTTTTACATGAGTATTTGTTTCTTTGTTGGGGGAGGGGCTTGTGTATTTCTTGAACTGGAGATTATTAGCACTTTATGCCCAATGATCTGATCTCTCTGTTTTCTAGGTGTAGGGAGTGCTGTCCATAAATCACAACCATCCAGCGAATGCTTTACAAAGAGCTTTCCGAACACTGCATTTCATTTGTGGAGGGAAAAAATGCCTGCATTTAACTTCTGGCTCCTAATCTTCAGTTGACAGAAACCAGGAAACTGCTCAATTTCATATGTTTACTTCAAAATACCCTATCTCAGCCAAGTGTCTGGCTGCTCCATTCTATAAATGCAGGCGCCACCATCATGCCTTGTATTTCTTTCCTTTCTCCCTATGTTGGCTGATGCTTGTGTCCAAAAGGCAGGCTTTCAACAAATTGCATTCTGATTGACTGACCTGGATTTCTGCTGGGGAGCTGAATGCTAAAGCCAAATTCGACCAAAATTTGCTTTGCTGGGTTTTTTAAATCTCTTTCAGAAACAGCCTCAGATATATTTTATGACAGGGATGAAGAATATTATTTAAAGACAATGGTACAAGCCAGAGTCACAGTAAAGAGGGTTTGAGAGTTGGGTGAAATCTCAGGTTATCTGCTTGAAGTTTTTAGCTATTCAAGAAGATTCGTTTTTTTTTTACAGTATCTGTTGAGACCGGGTTTCCAAGTTCATAAAACCACAGACCTCTGAGTGACTGGAGTTTGTGTTTTGACTGTTTGCCTTGATATTTCTTTTGAGCTTGAATCTCAGAGTGATTTTAACCCATCTACGCAAGGAGCCTCGTATCCTGGTAAGGAGCAAAGTGAGGTGTGGATTGCATAATGATACTTGGTGATGCCGGGGCAAAATCCAGGGATTCATAGCCTCCTGACTGTTCACAGGGACCCTGGTCAAGGCCATCACCATTTCAGCTGACCTAGCTGACTTCAGTAGATTTCAGTTGATTTCTTGGACTCTAGCTGTTTCCTCTTCCAGTCCAACCATGCTGTTTTCCCAAAGCCCCAGGATTATCATGGTACTTTAGCCAATCTAAACACTTTAATGGCTCCCTTTTATTTTTCTAGTAAATTTTTTTCTTTTTTAAATTTACAGGGAAATCACAAAGGTACAAAATTCCCATATATTCCAAACTCTATTATTTCCTATTTTCCTGTATTATTAATATTTACTGGTACTGTGATATAGTTGTTAAAATAATGAACCAAAGCATATGCATTGTTACTAACAAGTCCATAGTTTACTCAGGTTTTCCTATTTTTTTTCATTTTTTAAAAAAATTTAAATTCAAATAGCCAAAATATAGTAGTACATCACTGGTTTTTGGTATAGTGATCAGTGATTCATTATTTGGCTATAATAACCAATGCTCTTCACATCACATGCCCTCCTTAATGTCCATCACCCAGCTATCCCATCCCCCCACAGTTTGTTTCCCAGAGTCAAGAGTCTCTTATGGTTTGTCTCCCTCTCTGATTTCTTCCCATTCAGTTTTCCCTCCCTTCCCCTATTGTCCTCTGCACTATTCCTTATGTTCCACACATGAGTGAAACCATGTGATAATTGTCTTTCTCTGACTTATTTCACTTAGCATAATACCCTCCAGTTCAATCCATGTTGATGTAAATTGTAGGTATTCATCCTTTCTGCTGGCTGATTAATATTTTATTATATATATGAACCACATCTTTATCCATTTGTCTGTTGAAGGGCATCTTGTCTCCTTCCACAGTTTGGCTATTGTGGACATTCCTGCTATGAACACTGGGGTGCAAGTGCACCTTCTTTTCACTGCATCTGTATCTTGGGGTAAATACCCAGTAGTGCAATTGCTGGGTGATAGGGTAGCTCTATTTTTAACATCCTGAGGAACTGCAGCAAATTCTTGTAAGACACATCTCTAAAGGCAAGGGAAACAAATGCAAAAATGAACTAATGCAACTCCATCAAGATAAAAACCTTCACTGCAGGGGAAACAGTCAACAAAACTAAAAGGCAACCTATGGAATGGGAGAAGATATTTGCAAATGACATAACAGATAAAGGTCTGGTATCCAAGATCTATAAAGAACTTACCAAATCAACACCCAAAAAACAAATAATCTAGTCAAGAAATGGGAAGAGGACAGGAACAGACACTTCTCCAAAGAAGACATACTATTGGTCAACAGACACATGAAAAAATGCTCCATATCACTTATCATCAGGGAAATACAAATCAAAACCACAAAGAGATACCACCTTACCACAGTTAGAATGGCTAAAAGTAACAAGACAGATTTTCTTAGTTTTAACCTAATGTCCTTTTTCTATTCAAGGATCCCACACCATTTACATTTTAGCTTTCATATCTCCTTAGGCTTCTCTTAACTGTGTTGTTTGTCAGGCTTTCCTTGTTTTTGATAATCTTGACAGTTTTGAGAAGTCATGATAAGGTGTTTTGTTGGATACCCCTCCATTGGGATATGTCTGATTGTTCTCCCTCAGAATTAGACTGGGATGATATGTTCTTGGGAGAAAGACCACAGAGATAAAGTGACTTTTTTTTTTTCACATCATCTTAAGGGGGCTTACTATCAAAATTGCCTGTCACTGTTGATGTGAACCTTGATCACCTGACTGATGTAGTGTTTGTCAGGTCTCTCCACAGTGAAGTTCCTCTTTTCCCTCTTTAGAAGAAAGTGTGTAGCCCTCACTCAAGGAGGGTGCAATTAAGCTCCATTTCCTTGAGTGTCTACAAAGATTATTCAGAATTCTTCTGCACAGAGATTTGTCTATTCTAATTTTATTTTCATTTATGCGATCATTTATTTATATCAGTATGGACTTTATTTTTTTATACTTTTGGCTATAATCCAATGCTAATCTATTTTTTCTTCAAATTATTTTAGCTTTGACCATCACAAGTTGTTTCAGTTGGCTCCTATGTCCCTTTCACAGATGCTTATCACTGTGGGGATTTTTCAAAAAGCATTTCCTTACTTTCTTATGGTACAAAGATGCTCCAGGTTTATCTTGTACTGTTTTCTAACCCAGTCCTAGAATCAGCCATTTTTTCAAGGAGCCCTGGTTTCCTTTTTGATTCCAAAGCTACTTAGATAAGCACCTTTTCCCTCCACTCCCTTTAGTGAGGTTGCTTCATATCTTTGTAGCAGTTAAATTGTTATATCACATTCTGTACTCCATCTTGACATCCTAAATAATTTTTTAAAATTTGTATCCATTAAAATTTATCTCTCTGCTGTGAGTGTTATGGCTTTTGGCAAATACATAGTGTCACATATTCACCATGAAAGCATTGTGGTTGTCTGAGTAATGACCCATTGAAGATGTCTACATCCTAATCCCTGGAACCTATGAGTATATAACTTTATGTGGTGAAAGGCATTTTGCATATGTGATTAAGTTAAGAATCTTGAGATGGGGAGATTATTCTGGGTTATCTGGATGAGCTCACTATAATCACAAAGGTTCTTATAAGAGGGAGACAGTTAGTAGTTGGAAATGTGATAGAAGCAAGAGGTTAGAATGATGTGAGGAAGGGGGCTACAGTCCAAGGAATGCAGGCAACCTTGGGAAGCTGAAAAATGCAAGGCATAGATCCCACCCTGAAGCCTCCAGAAGGAATGCAACTATTCTGACTTCTCACCATCAGAATTGTAAGAGAGTAAATTTGTGTTTTAAGCCACTAAATTTGTGCTAATTAATTGCAGCAACAATGGAAAATTAACATAGATTTTAGTACTTGAAATGGGGTGCTGATGTAACAGATACCTAAAAATGTGGAAGTGGCTTTGGAATTGGGTGATGGATAAAGTCTGGAAAATTTGTGAGAACTGTGATAGAAGAAGTCAAAATTGCCTTGAACAGACAAATATGGATGTTAAAGACTTTGCCTGTTAGAGGGCTCATGAGGAAGTAAGGAACATGATGTAGAAAACATGTATTGTCTTAAGGAATATTGTCATAAACAGAACATAAAAATATGAACATTAAAGGTATTTCTGATAAAGGATCAGAAGGAAATGGTATTGGAAACTGGAGGAAAGGAGATCCTTGTTACATAGTGACAGAAAACTTAGCTGACTTTTGTTCTGCAGTTGTGTGGGAAGCAGAAAAGCAGAACTTGTAAGTGATGAATTTAGGTATGTAGCTGAAGAGATTTCTAAGCAAAGTATTGAAAGTGAAGCTCAGTTCCTTCTTGCTGAGAATAAAAAGATAGATAGAAAAAAAAGAATTTTATTAAATAAAAGGAACCAAAGGCTTAAAATTGGGAAATTCTTAGCCTATCCAGATTGCAAAAGACACCAAAATTGGAAGGTCCACTGTTAGAAATATATACTCTGGAGAGAAATCAAAGTATAGCTGGACAAACTTTTGCTAGTGTTTCAGAGGTAAAACAGGAGTACAGAATTTAGTCATACATAGGGCTCTCTGAAAAGATTACATTTGTGACTTATGGATCTCCTCAGTGATAGCAACAGAAACCAAAAATAGAGATGGAATTAACCCAGGAAAGATCTATAGAAGAGTGTCTTGTCTAATGGAGTGAACCCCCATGAAATACATGGGAGACCCACTGATTTTTTAATGTTATGCCAGTGAAAATTGTGGTAATTTGTTCTTATAGCAATAGAAAACTAATACACGTACCGAATATCCATATTTCCTGTCTTCATCAAAGTACCTTGTTTTTATTTTTTGTTTTTAAATAATTTTTTCTTTAGATAAAAATGTTTAATGTTTGTTAAAAAGTTTAATGTTCACAGCAAAATTGAAGGGAAGTTAGAGAAATTTCCTGTTTACTCCTTGCTTCCCTGCCATGCACACATAGCTTCCTCCATTATCAACATGCCCCACCAGAGTGATACATTTGCTACAACTGATGAACCTACATTGACACATCATAATTACCCAAAGCCCATAATTTGTCTCATGGTTCACTCTAATGTCATATATTCTATGGATTTGGATGAGTGGATAATGACATGTATCCATCATTATGGTATCATACAGAGTATTTTCACTCCCTAAAAATCATAAGTGTTCTGCCTATTCATCCTCCCCTCCCAACCCTCCAATCTCTGACAACCACTGATTTTTTTTTACATTATTAAATTTTTTTTATTATGTTCAGTTAGTCAATACATAGACATCATTAGTTTTTAATGTAGTGTTCAATGATTCATTAGTTGTGTATAACACTCAGTGCTCATCACAACCACCAAACACTTATGAAAGAAATGGAGGAAGACACAAAGAGGTGGAAAAACATTCCATGGTCATGGATTGGAAGAATCAACATTATTAAAATGTCTATGCTACCCAGAGAAATCTACACTTTCAGTGCAATCCCTATCAAGATACCATTGGCATTTTTCACAGAGCTGGAACAAACAATCATAAAATTTGTATAGAACCAGAAAAGACCCTGAATTGCCAGGGGAATGTTAAAAAAGCAAACCAAACCACTGATTTTTTTTTTACAATGTTCATAATTTTGCTTTTCCAGAATGTCATATAGTTGAAATTATATAGTATGTAACCTTTTTAGATAGGCTTCTTTCACATCACTTTATTAGATGTCTTTTACAAATATTTTCCCCCAGTCTGTGGGTTTCTTTTTTTTTTATTGTCTTGACAGTGTCTTTCACAAATCAGAAATTTTATTTGTAATGAATTCCAACTTATCAATGATATATTTCATGGATGGTGCCCTTGGTGTCATATCTAAAAAGTCATTACCATACCCTAAGTCATCTAAGTTTTGTCCTGTGTTATCTTTAAGGAGTATTATTGCTTTGTACTTTACCTTTAGGTCAGTTATCCATTTTGAGTTAATTCTTGTGAAGAGCATATGGTCTGTATCTAAATGAATTTTTTTTTAACATGTAGATGTCCAGTTTTTCCAGCACCATTTGTTGAAGAGACTATCTTTGCTCCACTCTTTTGCTTTCTCTCCTTGTTAAAGATCAGTTGATTATATTTACATGGATCTATATTTGGACTCTATATTCTGTTCCATTGATCTGTTTGTCTATTATTTCACCAATACCATACTCTCTTGATTACTGTTGCTTTATAGTAAGTCTTAAAGTTGGGTAGTGTCAGTCCTCCAACTTTGTCCCTTTCCTTCAATATTGTATTGGCTATTCTGGGTCTTTTGCCACTCCATTAACTTTAGAATCAGTGTCAATATCCACAAAATAACTTACTAGGATTTTTATTTTGATTGCATTGAATTTATAGCTTAAGCTGGGAAGAACTGACATGTTGACAATTTTGAGTCTTCCTATCTATGAACATGGAATATTTTCTCATTGCCTTCATTCTTCTCTGGTTTATTTCATCAGAGCTTTGTATTTTTTTATATAGATCTTTTACATATTTCCTTAGATTTATACCTAGGTATTTAATTAGGAAGGGTGTTAAAGAAATAGTATTGGGGGCACCTGGGTGGCTCAGTGGGTTAAGCCGCTGCCTTCGGCTCAGGTCATGATCTCAGGGTCCTGGGATCGAGTCCCGCATGGGGCTCTCTGCTCAGCAGGGAGCCTGCTTCCCTCTCTCTCTGTCTCTCTGCCTGCCTCTCTGCCTACTTGTGATCTCTCTGTCAAATAAATAAATAAAATCTTTAAAAAAAAAAAAAGAAATAGTATTGTATTTTAAATTCCACTTGTTCATTATTGATAAATGGGAAAGCAATGGACTCTTACATATTAACCTTGTATCATCATATTCTCCAATCTTGCTCTATTGTTTATTTGTATCAGGAGGTTGTTTTTTGTCGATTCTTTAAAATTTTCTATGTAAATAATAATGTCATCTGTGAACAAAGACAGTACTATTTTTTCCCTCCCAATATGCATAACATTTATTCCCTTTTCTTATCCTATTGCATTAGCTAGAACTTCCAGTATGATATTGAAAAGAAATGGTGAGAAGGGATATCTTTTTTATTTATTTATTTTTTTATAAACATATAATGTATTTTTATCCCCAGGGATACAGGTCTGTGAATCACCAGGTTTACACACTTCACAGCACTCACCGTAACACATACCCTCCCCAATGTCCATAACCCCACTCCCCCTCTCCCAACCCCCCCTCCCCAGCAACCCTCAGTTTGTTTGGTGAGATTAAGAGTCACCTATGGTTTGTCTCCCTCCCAATCCCATCTTATTTCATTTATTCTTCTCCTATCCCCCTAACCTCCCATGTTGCATCTCCACTTCCTCATATCAGGGAGATCATATGATAGTTGTCTTTCTCTGATTGACTTATTTCACTAAGCATGATACCCTCTAGTTCCATCCACGTCGTCGCAGATGGCAAGATTTCATTTCTTTTGATGGATGCATAGTATTCCATTGTGTATATATACCACTTCTTCTTTATCCATTCATCTGTTGATGGACATCTAGGTTCTTTCCATAGTTTGGCTATTGTAGACATTGCTGCTATAAACATTCGGGTGCACGTGCCCCTTCGGATCACTACGTTTGTATCTTTAGGGTAAATACCCAGTAGAGCAATTGCTGGGTCATAGGGTAGTTCTATTTTCAACATTTTGAGGAACCTCCATGCTGTTTTTCAGAGTGGTTGCACCAGCTTGCATTCCCACCAACAGTGGAGGAGGGTTCCCCTTTCTCCACATCCTCGCCAGCATCTGTCATTTCCTGACTTGTTAATTTTAGCCATTCTGACTGGTATGAGGTGATATCTCATTGTGGTTTTGATTTGTATTTCCCTGATGCCGAGTGACGTGGAGCACTTTTTCATGTGTCTGTTGGACATCTGGATGTCTTCTTTGCAGAAATGTCTGTTCATGTGCTCTGCCCATTTCTTGATTGGATTGTTTGTTCTTTGGGGGTTGAGTTTGCTAAGTTCCTTATAGATTTTGGACACTAGCCCTTTATCTGATATGTCGTTTGCAAATATCTTCTCCCATTCTGTCAGTTGTCTTTTGGTTTTGTGAACTGTTTCCTTTGCTGTGCAAAAGCTTTTGATCTTGATGAAATCCCAATAGTTCACTTTTGCCCTTGCTTCCGAGAAGGGATATCTTTACCTTGTCCCTGATCTTAGTGGAAACTTTTGAATTTCTCACCATTAAGTAAGGTGTTAGCTGTGGGTGTTCTGCAGGTATTACCAAGTTGAGGAACATTCCATCTATACCTAGTTTACAGATATATTTTTTTTCAGCATGAATAGGTGTTTGATTCTAAGAGCAGCAGATGTGCCCTGCTACACTTCTCAGCCTCATTCCAGCTAGCTGTAACTATGTAAGTTCTGGCTATTAAGAAATAAGGAGAGGGGCGCCTGGGTGGCTCAGTGGTTTAAGCTGCTGCCTTCGGCTCAGGTCATGATCTCGGGATCCTGGGATCGAGTCCCGCATTGGGCTCTCTGCTTGGGAGGGAGCCTGCTTCCTTCTCACTCTCTCTGCCTACCTCTCTGCCTACTTGTGATTTCTCTCTGTCAAATAAATAAATAAAATCTTAAAAAAAAAAAAAAAGAAATAAGGAGAACCTGTGAGGTAAGACTTCTAGAATTGTTCCTTAAAGTAGAGGAAAGATGGCAGGGAATGCCTTTTTAGCATTTTTCTCCTCCTTTTTCCTATCTCTGGAAAGTAGATAAGATGGCTAGAAAGATAAGTCATATATAGAGATGGAAGTTAAGTGTTAAGGAAGGTAGAAAAGAAAGATCTAAGGAACATATGTCCTCAATGATTTTATACCACATCTCTTATACCCATTGTACACAACCAACCTCTGGGATTGGAGTCTGTAATAGTTTTTAATTGCTATATAACAGATTACCACAAATGTAGCAACTTATAGTAAGTATTAAAGTTGCTGTAAGTTATTATATTACAGTGTCTGTGGGTCAGGAGTCCAGATATAGTTTAACTCTTCTCAGGGTCTTGCCATGATGAAATCAAGTTGTAGGATGGGGCTACAGTATCATCTAAGGCTTTGTTGGAGTCCTTTTCCAAGCTCATTGTTGGCAAAATTAATTTCCTTATTTTGTAGGACTAGAGTTCCTATCAGCCAGGATAGGATAGAAGAAGAAGAAGGGCTTTCCCAGGTTAGCCAGCAGCATTCCCCAACATGGAAATCTGCATGACAAGCAGAAAGGGCCGAGCTTAACAATGAAGGTAATATGTATTACTCAATACATGGACCCAAAGGTTTTTAGGTGCATCATTTCATCTATGCCCTGTACAATCCTCATTATACATGTGGAGAAATTGGGTACAGGAAACAGAAGAAAATTGCTGAAGACTGTAGAGCTAGTAAATGGTGAGATCAGGGTTTAAATCTCAACCTGTATCTTTGAAGTTTGTTTACTGAACCACAATGGTGTACTTTCCCTAATAGATGGGGACGAACATTCTTGTTTTATCCAGTTAAGAAAACTATGGCTTAGTAAATTTGGGGGGTTTATCCAAGAGGCTAGGACCCCAGCCAAGATCTCATATATTCTTGATTATCTCACCTTTTTATCAAATTGAAAACTTTCTGAGGGCAGAATCCCTGCTCTGTTTTTCTCTGTAATATATCTCCCAGTATAAACTAGGTGTTCAGCTAATGTCAAGTGAGTGAGTGGGCAGTATCAGACTTAGTTCCTTTGTTAGCTAAATCTGGTATTGGGTGTGAATTTAACATGGTCTGTAGTGTCTAGAACTCTATCTTATTAGGTGCTTGAAGGAGGAATATCCTAGCAAAGGAAAGGAGCTTGGTTCCCCAGAGTTGTGGCAACCTTCTATAGATGTTCTCATTACCCAAACCATTTTGTCTTTTGATTCAACTGACCACTCCTCCTATAAGCCACCCAGTCTCTTACTCCTCTATGTTAACTACTCATTGCTTTAGTCACTATGCAGGAGTGTCCAGTAGAATTTTCTGTGATGATATAAATGTCCTATATCCATACTGCTCAACATGGCAGCCAGTAGCCACGTGTGACTATTGAGCCCTGGAAATGTAGCTAATGCAACTAGGGAACTGAATTTTGAATTTTATTAAATTTTAATTAATTTAAGTAGTTACATGTGGCTAGTGATTACCTATTGTAAAAGGCAGATCTATACTTAACTCCCACTTTGCTTCTACCAACCCAGGTTTCTACCTTGAGACTCCACAAATTAATTTTTATCTGACTATTGAACACTGCCTGATCTCAATGACCAAATAAGTTCCTCTAGAATGCTTTATTAGCCCCATGCCAAGTCTGAGTTGTGTTTGGGTTCTTGATCCCACACAGCTGATCACCTACTACCTGGTTGCTTAGCTGGAAGTCACCTTGGTGTTTCTTGATGCTCTTTCTTCTACACATGGAGACTCTCCTTCCTGTTATCCTTCCTTTTGCCACTGGCTTTGTTCTGATGTTAATCACCTGCCTGGACATTTGCAATGATCTTCCCATTGAATCTCTTTTCTTTATGCTTCCCCTGGCTTGGTTGGGAAGCAACCAAGTTGGTTGATTGCATCACTGGTCCCAATTCTTCACTCCTCTGTAATAGAATCATTCACCCATCCATTTGTCATGGCTTCATCGTGGATGGACTTTGAGGTAGAGCTTGGTCATGTGACTTGCTTTGACCACTGAGATGTTGACAAGAGTGATTTGAGCAGAAGCTTGGAATGTGCTTGTGCATTTGGGCTTGCCTTTTGTGCTTCTGCTAGGACTCTGAGAAGAAAATGCTCTGGGTAGCTTCTGGTCCAAAGAGGGTGAGAGATACTTCAAGTAGACCTGGACCCCATAGATAGATAGTCTGGAGTTAAGCCTAGCCACCCCCAGCTAAGGTCACCTATAGCCAAAACACAGGTGCAAGAGTGAGAAGTAAATTTTTATTGCTGTATGCAACTATGATTTTAGAGTGTTTTTATTTGACAAAATCTGACTAATACAGAGTTTTCATCTCTTCTCCTTACTGCCAAGTCTCCATTGTGAAACATAGATCTATCTTGTTATTGGTATACAGTGCCTGATTTTTCCTGCAGGATGAAATCCAAATGTTTATACTGGCATGGAAGCCTTGCCTTGCCCAACCTCAGCTTCTTATTTCCATCTTGCTCTACATGATGATGACTCATTTACCACCCTGAATACTTGAAGGTTTGAAGTATGATTTGGATTTTGTCTCCTTCATACATTTGTTTTGTCTTTCCTTCTGCCAGAACTTTTATGCTGAACCTGTTTTGTTAATTCCTACTTATTCTTCAAGTCCAGCTTAAATGCCACACTTTGAAGTGTCCCATTTATGACTTCATGGTACTTCATTGTATTACTGTTAGAAAACTAATTTCATGGCATTGTAGCAGGTTGTATCTGTAACCTGACCTATGCTGATAGCTTTAGGGAAGTGAATTTATTTTATTCATGCTTCTGTCCTTCATATCTAAGCCTAACCCATTTCTTGGCATAAAGTAGATGCTCAAAACAGGTGTAATGAGTAAATTTTAAGGGACGTCATTTGGCAGTCCGCCCTTCTAGGCGGTGTGATGAGCTTGTGGAGAGCAGATTAATTTAGAGGTCTCATGCAAGCAGCATTCCTGTGGTTCTCAGAGTAATTTTGCCAGCAAAGGAGTTATGCCTGGAAGAATCTGTTAGAGATTCTGTCTGTTCTGTTCCAGAATAGGTGGGGAGGCAGCAGCATAGTGCCATACTTGGATTACAGGACAAGAGAACCAGTTTGTCACCCTGGCTTTGTCAGCAACTTTTCTTCCTATCTCACTGAGCTTCAGGTTCTTTGTACAATGAGGTTCTTGGATTTGAGAGTCTCCCCAGGCACTCCTGGATCTGATTTACAGCTGTGGTCTCTACAGAATTCCTCAAGTCCCCAGGAGACATGAAGAGCCATAAAGGGTGGGGCAGCTGGATTAGGGAAACTAGTCCCTCACTATGGTCAGGGAATTTGGTTCTCACCAGCTTTCCCTGGACTTATACTCTTATTACACAAATACTGGATAAAAATGACATCAAAACACAGTAGCTTAAATAATAATTTATTATTTCTCATGTTTTTGTGGCTTGGCTAGGTTTATCTGGGCAGATTTTGTTGGGGATCTCCTCTGTAGTTATAGTCAGATGATGGCTGGGAATGGAGTTATCTAGAGGCTTAACTTGGCTGGATGTCCAAGATACCTCAACCTCATGGTTAGCAGCTGATGCCAGCTGTCAGCTGGGGCTGTCAATGGAGCATCACATGGCCTGTCCATGTGATATGGGCTTCTCACAGTATGGTGGCTGACTTCTAAGTAGGAACATCCCAAGAGTGAGAGTTCCTAGTGCCTCAGGCAGAAGCTGTAAGATTTCTTATGACCAAGGCTCAGAATTCTCAGAAGATCATTTTTGCCACATTTTTGGGTAGGCAAGACACTAAGGCCTGCCTATATTTAAGGAATGAGGCACAGACCCAGCCTCTCCATGGGAGGAATGTTGAGGAATGTGCAGCCCTCTTCAATTCATCTCAGCCTAGGAATGTGCTGAGATAAGGATCTTGGAACTCGAAAATCTTTTAAGATTGGAAAAGCCCAGGTGAATATAGCTAAACATTTTGGGGTGCCTTGGGGCTATCCTCAAGTTTGAGAAGGGGTAAGTCTAGATTTCATCCTAATTTTGATCAGAGCATCTCTCTGAGATTTGGGTTCTGCTGTTCTTTTTTTAAAAGAGTTCCATGACTTTTAAAGGTAATGCCATGATCAGGGTTTTGTATAGGTCCCACAGGCTTAGAAACAAGTATATGTTGAGTAAGTTGTCCCCTAGGCATTTATAGTTCATTCTGGGTACCTTACAGCAGAAGACAGAGATGCAATCTTGGCCTGACCTTATAGACAGAAGTGCTTTCTGTCTTCTCAGGAGCCCAGGCAGAACTTGAGGAGACTCTCTTCCCATGGAAAAATACACTTTGGAACTTGGTTAAATTTCTCACTGGTCTGATTTCTTCTGGAATATTAATTTTGTTAAAATTAAGTACAAAATATAGACCAGGTGTGAGAATTCCTTGAGCAGACAAAATCATTTCACCCATATAAGGAAAAACTAAATCTAGCATATTTTATCAACATAAGCAAAATTTAAGTTACTTCTTGTCAATGTCTCTGATAATCATAAAGGAAATTGAAGTCATCTTCCTAAAACTAATATGAGATAACTTTTAAACTTTTTTTATTTTTTAAAATTTTATCTAAATTCAATTGATTAACATATAGTGTATTATTAGTTTCAGTGGTAGAGTTCTGTGATTCATCAGTTGCAGATAACACCCAGTGCTCATTATACCACGGCCCTCCCTCATGCCCATCACCCAGTTACCCCATCCCCCCACTCACCTCCCCTTCAACAACCCTCAGTTTGTTTCCTGTAGTTGAGTCTCTTATGGTTTGTCTCCCTCTTTGATTTCATCTTATTTAATTTTTCCCTCCCTTCCCCCATGATCCTCTGTTTTGTTTCTTAAATTCCATATATGAGTGAAATCATATGATAATTGTCTTTCTTTCATTGGCTTATTTCACTTAGCATAATATCCTCTAGTTGCATCCATGTTATTGCAAGTGGTAAGACTTTGTTATTTCATTCTTTTTGATGGCTGAGTAATATTCCATCACATGTATGTGTGTGCATGTGCGTGTATGTGTATGTGCACACATGCGTGCCACACCTTCTTTAGCCATTCATCTGTCAAAGGACAGCTGGGCTCTTTCCATAGTTTGGCTATTGTGGACAATGCTATTATAAACATTGAGGTACAAGTGCCCTTCTGGATCACTACATTTGTATCTTGGAGTAAATCCCTAGTGTTCAATTGCTGGGTCATAGGATAGCTCTATTTTTTAACTTCTTGAGGAACTTCCATACTTTTTTCCAGATAATTACTTTTAACCAATTCTCTGCTATCTGGAAACCCCATTAAAATAACAGGTCATGGGTCACCTGGGTGGCTCAGTGGGTTAAAGCCTCTGCCTTCTGCTCAGGTCATGATCCCAGGGTCCTGGGATCGAGCCCCGCATTGGGCTCTCTGCTCCGCGGGGGGCCTGCTTCCTCCTCTCTCTTTGCCTGCCTCTCTGCCTAGTTGTGATTTCTCTCTGTCAAATAAATAAAATATTTAAAAAAAACAGTCATTGTAAGGATAAACAACTTCCTCATTTTCACTTTATAAACCACCCTGTAATGCCATGCCCCTGAGCTTCATATCAGTTTTAAATTTTGAAAGCTCCAGTTCACAAACTGTTCTTATATGCCCAATTAACTCTTACTAAATACTATTTATTGATCTAGTGGTTTTAATTTAGCTATTTCTGGATTTTTGACATTGTTAACTCAGTTTTCCGCTTGGAGTCAGGGTCCACAGGTTGTACAACCTGTAGCACTTGTCACACTTCCATCATCTGATGTATCATGAACTTTAAAAGGAGATACTAACTGAAGCCCTCTTTGAAAAAGCCTAAGAACATCAACTTCCTGTGCTGTTAGTTGTCATTTGCCCCATTAGACTAAAATCTCTTTGGGGGTAGGAAGTGGGGTTTCCCCATCTCTGTGTCCCCCTGGTATCCTATTTGCACACAGGATGTTCTCAATGATGTTTATACCTAGGTTGGATGAATTTAAAAGCTCCAAGCTGTCTTAATGACTGTTTCCTTGGGAATCCCTTCATAAATCTCTGAGTGGCCCTGGATTCAGTGCTTTGAAGAAAATGTTTTGCACTTAAAAGAGAGAGAGCTATCTTTCCTGCTTTGATGGATTGGTGACTGGGCTAGGGTGAAGAGAGGTGACTCACCATAGAGGTTAGGGTGGACAGGGAGAGGAGGAAGACTTGACTGTCATGCTACTTGGGGAACCGCTCCAAGGTTGGGTTTGTCATGCTCCTTGTCTGCTTTTAGTCATTGGGGTTATTAGGTTCTGTTGCACATGGCCCTGACTCTCAACTGTTAGAAGTATAAGATAGGTTGAGAATAATCCAGGTCCAAAACCTGCCATTAATTTGTCAAGATTCAATTTCCCTTTTCAGGTACCACACTGAGTATGTATATTTATGTGTATCTGGTGGAGGCTTGGGAATTAGATTACTTTAGGACAGTTGGCTGTTCAAGCACATGTCCTTGGCCCCTCTGGGTGCAAATGTCAGTGGGGAAAAATAGAAAAGCATTAGCTGGTCCCTGCAAGGGCAGCACTCACCCTGCCACTTCCTTCTCCCTCAAATTAGTGGTTGGTTCAGGTGAAGGGCTTTTCCTGGTATGTGTTGGCTGGCTGGTGGGGACTTGGGTTAACAGGAGTGAATCTTTCTGGACTGATGAAGCCAGACAATAGGGAAGTCTTGAGCCTTCAGTAGTAGAATCTGTCTTGGTTTGAGTTTCCTCCCAAGAGTAGAGTCTGAGACTGGGGCTTGGGTGCACGTAGTTTTCTGAGAAGTGATCTTGAATGACAAGAGACTGGGACACTTGTCCATTGGTGCCTTCTTCCCTTATTGGCTGTGGGTATTCCCTAGAATGTTGAGGATATGTTTGTCAGTGAGAGGTGAGTCTAAACTTACAAGGAACTGTCCACCAAGCAGGCTAGAATCAGAGGTGAGTGGAGCAGATGTGATGTAGGACATCTTCTACTTCAAAAAGGGATGACTTCTTTTTTTTTTTAATTTGTTTATTTACAGCATAACAGTGTTCATTGTTTTGGCATCACACCCAGTGCTCCATGCAGTACGTGCCCTCCCTATTACCCACCACCTGGTTCCTCAACCTCCCACCCCCCCGCCCCTTCAAAACCCTCTGGTTGTTTTTCAGAGTCCATAGTCTCTCATGGTTCATCTCCCCTTCCAGTTTCCCTCAACTCCCTCTCCTCTCCATCTCCCCATGTCCTCCATGTTATTTGTTATGTTCCACAAATAAGTGAGACCATATGATACTTGACTCTCTCTGCTTGACTTATTTCGCTCAGCATAATCTCTTCCAGTCCCGTCCATGTTGCTACAAAAGTTGGGTATTCATCCTTTCTGATGGAGGCATAATACTCCATTGTGTATATGTACCACATCTTCCTTATCCATTCATCCATTGAAGGGCATTTTGGTTCTTTCCACAGTTTGGCGACCGTAGCCATTGCTACAATAAACACTGGGGTACAGATGGCCCTTCTTTTCACTACATCTGTATCTTTGGGGTAAATACCCAGCAGTGCAATTGCAGGGTCATAGGGAAGCTCTATTCTTAATTTCTTGAGGAATCTCCACACTGTTCTCCAAAGTGGCTGCACTAACTTGCATTCCCACCAACAGTGTAAGAGGGTTCAAAAAGGGATGACTTCTGATGATGTCTTGAACCATAAGGAGTAATGGGCCCTTAGGACTTACTCTTTGAGAAGAAACAGGAGCAATGGGTTAGGTGGTAGGCTTGACTAATTCAGGAATGTTTAAAATAGAATTGTTGCTAGTTAGAAGACCCACCACTATTGTCTACTCTTGGTTTTACTTTTACCAACTTGAGGTATTTTCTCATCTGAGACCAAAAATATTCTATTAAAAATAAGTGCTTGGGGCACCTGGGTGGCTCAGTGGGTTGGAGCCTCTGCCTTCAGCTCGGGTCGTGACCCTGGGGTTCTGGGGTTGAGCCCCGCATTGGGCTCTTTGCTCAGCGGGGAGACTGCTTCTTCCTTTCTCTCTCTCTCTCTCTCTGCCTGCCTCTCTGCCTGCTTGTGATCTCTGTGAAATAAATAAATAGGATCTTTAAAAAAAAATAAGTGCTTCACACTTACCTTTAGTTTTACCATCTTTCCTGCATTTCTTTAAGGAAATCCAAATATTTGAAATATTTGGAGAGATAATGGCCAAAAATTGTCTAAAATTAATGAGAGACCATAAGCAAGAGGCTCTGTGTACCAAATCGGGAGAAATATAAAACACACACACACACACACACACACCATAGTCAAACTACTGAAACCCAAAGATAAAAACTTGAAGGCATCCAGACAGAAAGCAAATACTATGTAAAAAAAAAAAAAAAAAAAAAAAAAAAAGAATAAAAATAAAAGCATTTCTTCTTTTCCATTCTCTCTTTTTTCTCCTCTTGGGACTTCAATTATATGTATGTTAGACTGCTTAATATTGTCCAACAGCTTCTGAAAGTTTTTTTCTATTTTTCACTCTTTTTACTTTTTGGGCTTGAGTATGTATAATTTTTATTGACCTATCTTTAAGTTCATTGATTTCTTGCTCAGCTGTGCGCATCCTGCTGATAAGGCCAGAGGAAGAATTAATCTCTGAAATTTCATTTTATATTTCCATCATTTCCATTTGACTCTGACTCACTGCTGAAATTCCCTATTAGTTCATGTTTCTATTAAATTCATCAGATTCATGTTCAATGTTTCCATAGATTTCTTAACATAGTACTCAGTTATTTTAAAGTCTGTGTCTGACAGTTCTAACATCTGAGTCATGCGAGTCTGGTTCTGTTGGTTGTTTTATCTTTCTACATTTGTTTGTTTTTTTCTTGCCTTTTTTTGTGTGTATCTCAAAATTTTTTATTGCATGCCAGATATTGATGGTAGAAAAATAGAGACTGAAGTAAACATAATTTATATCCAGAAAAGGATGTGCCTCTTCTACAGGCCATCAGAATGGGTGGTTGAATCAGTCTACTTAGGAATTGAGCTGGGTTGTGACTTTGTTTCTGCTATCATTTCCTTCAGTACACCACAGACTTCATATTCCTCTAGCAATGAGATGCTGTTATCTTGTGCTAAGTGTGGGGATTGGAGTGTTTGGGGGGTTGTCTTAGTTTTCCTATTTCACACTCAGCTTTCAGTAGTAACTGTGTGGTCAATTTCTCCTGACACTCAGAGACTTTGTTGCTTGTTACATGGTGCTCTTGATGCGGACTGGGGCTGGGCAATCCCTCACTTTGCTGGTCTAGCCTCAGGCTTAGGCAGAGGCTGTGTACCTGAGTTTTAGGAATAGGGATTTATCAGCATATCTCCCACTCCCATGGAAACCAAACTCCGTAGGATTTATCTGTATTGGATCTTGGTTGGGAGAGAATTTTCTGCCCCTTTTCAGTAGTAGCAAACCTCTGCTTTGTATTCGTGTAGTATTCTGGGCTGGAGAGCATTTCTTTCCTACACTCTGCAGCTTAAGCCTGTTGCTTCATCTGAAGGAGGGTCTGGGAAGTGTGTAGTGCACAGAATTGTGCAGAGGCAGCAGATCACCACCTGTATACCTGCACCATCTTAGGGCACTCATTCCAGTGTCCTCTCTTGCACCAGTCTTTCTATGTGCTTCTGGTGAAGGCCCATAACAAAGAATTTGTGAGCAACTTGGGAACTCTCTTTGTGCCCGGGACTCAAGGAATTCTTTTTTTTTTTTTTTTTTTTTTTTTTTTTGACTCAAGGAATTCTAAACTGATATTCTGGCCCACACTTGGCTTTTTAGAATTCACTAAAATTTTAACTGATTTCTTCTTACCCACTTTTGTGGTGACCTCCTTTGTCAGGCTGCAGTGAGCTGACGAAGGTGAAACAGTTTGTGTGATCCCTCTCTCCTCGGAGGTGTGTTCATCCTTTGGAATTTAGTTCACTTGCTTGCTTTGTGAACTTAACTCTCTGATGGGCTCAAAAGAGTTATGTGTTTGTAGATTTTCTAGCTTTTCCTCATTATTAGAGTAGGAAGAAGTGTTCTTCTATGACTTTCTAGATCCTTTGTGGAAGTGGGGCAGCTATTATTTGAATGTCTATTATACGCAGGAAACTGGGCCAGGCTCTGTTTGTTGACTTTGCATGATGACTTGTCTTTTTTGGCATATCCCTCTAAATGGACAACTTACTGATTTGTGGAAAAGCCATTTCCTGGGTTTCTCCCTTAACTTTAACATCACAGTATTTGGGATGGCAAGGCCCCACCCTGGTCCTGTACCCAACATTCTGGGATACCATCCTGACTCTGGCCCAGCATCACTTTCTTGGGAGGGGATGGTGGTCACGTCTATTTTTCTATCTAAGGGTAGTGTGGGGAAGAGTAGGAGGAGATCAGGTGTGTTGTCAGAACTAACTCCATGAGAGTGTTGACTAGATGTCCCTTCACTTGGAGTTGAGTTCAAGCAAATATCCTCCCGTTCTCTTGTCCTAACATTAGAGATTGGACCAAGTTTCCTTAGAATGGATCCTCCAGAACATAGTGGGCCAATGACTCCTGGAGTTTTGAGATTTATATGCACATACATATTTTCTCATTTAAGAGGTTATAAAAAGGTAACTGCTATCAGATGGGGTTATAGGAAATGCTCTGTGTTAAAGTAGTGCTCAGATTTGGGAGGGACAAAACCACTGCTGAGCTTCTATATATTTCAAGAAGGTTAGCACCCCTGTCCTCCACCATTTCATTCAGGCCATCTCAGACTTTACATAGCTTATTTCTTGGGCAGATCAGTGGTTGCTGGGGGCCAGGGTTCAGGGGAAGGAGATGAGAACTTTTTGGGAAATGAAGGTATTCTGCATCTTGATGGTACTGGTTGTTACATGGGCCTGTTTTATGTACTTAGCAAGACTTATTGGACTGTTTTTATTAAGATGGGTGAAATGTGTTGTATGTAAATTATACTTAATTTTTTATATTCTTTTTTTTAATCTTATGCTATTCACCATACAGTTTTTGATGTAGTGTTTTTGATGTAGTGTTCCATGATTCATTGTTTGCATATAACACCTAGTGCTCCATGCAATATGTGCCCTCCTTACTACCCATCACTAGGCTAACCCATTCCCCACCCCTCCCCTCTAAAACCCTCAGTTTGTTTCCTGGAGTCCATAGTCTCTCCTGGTTCATCTCCCCCTCTGCTTTACATCCTTCATTTTTCCCTTCCTTCTAATGTCCTGCATTGCTATTCCTTATGTTCCACAAATAAGTGAAACTGTATGATAATTGAGTTTCTCTGCTTGACTTATTTCACTTGGCATAATCTCCTCCAGTCCCATCCACGTTGATGCAAAAGTTGGGTATTCATCCTTTTTGATGGCTAGTCTATTTTTTGACATCTTTACTCATATTCATATATATATACATACATATATGTATGTATATGCCTAGCAACAACCCACAGTATTGTTTCAAACTTTTGTTCAAAATTTATGCATTCAGTTTCAGAATATACATATCATTCTGCAGTTTGCTTTTTGAAATCAACATTACTTTTTGAAACCTACTCATAATGATATGTATCTAGGTCTAGGTAATTTCTCTTACTGCTGTGCAGATTTCTATTGTACTAATACACCACAACTTTATAATTTTCATTTTTTTGGTTGTTATTGTTAAGAACATGTAGCATGATCTTCCTTTTCTAACTATGCAGTGCATCGCAAATCCCACCCAAAGATCCTAATTTTCACATTTTCCCCTTCCATTACTCTGACCCTATTGCAGGTCACTGTTCTAAAACAGGTGTTGGCAAATGTTTCCTTAAAGGGTCAGAGAGTAAATATTTTAGGTTTTGTCAGCCAGTGGGAAGAACTAAGAATATGATGTGGGTATTTATACAGCCAGTAGAAAAAATAAAAACCATTTAAAATGTAAAAGTAAAAACCATTGGTAGCTCATATACTGTGAAAAAGCGATGACTTGGTAGGATTTGATTCATGCACCATAGTTTGTTGATCCCCATAGATTCTTACAGTTCCAGACAATTTTCTGGTTCTAGTATGAATTTATTAATTAACAGATAAATTAATCCATGTGTTAATCATACACACACACATACTTGCACACACACACACACACACACACACTGTAAGAAGTTAGGTTGTTGTCACATCCACACTTCTTTTTAATTTAATTCAATTCAATTTTTTTTTATTTTCAATGTCCCAAGATTCATTGTTTATGTACCACACCCAGTGCACCATGCAAAGGGGCCTTCCTTATACCCACCACCAGGCCCACCTAACTACCCACTCTCCTCCCCTCCAAAACCCTCAGTTTGTTTCTCAAAGTCCACAGTCTCCCTCATGGTTTGTCTTCCACTCTGATTTCCCCCAATTCACTTTTCCTTTCTTTCTCCTAATGCCCTCCATGTTATTCCTTATGCTACACAAGTAAGTGAAACCATATGATAATTGACTCTCTCTGCTTGACTTATTTCATTCAGCATAATTTCCTCCAGTCCCATCCACGTTGATACAAAAGTTGGGTATCCATCCTTTCTGAAGGAGGCATAATACTCCATTGTATATGGACCATATCTCTTTATCCATTTGTCTGTTGAAGGGCATCTTGGCTCTTTCCACAGTTTGGTGATTGTGGCCATTGTTGCTATGAACATTGAGGTACATACGGCCCTTCTTTTCACTACATCTGTATCTTTGGGGTAAATACCCAGCAGTGCAACTGCAGGATCATAGGGAAGCTCTATTTTTAATTTCTTAAGGAAGCTCCACACTGTTTTCCAAAATGGCTGTACCAACTTGCATTCCCACTGACAGTGTAAGAGGGTTTCCCTTTCTCCACATCCTCTCCAACACTTGTTGTTTACTGTCTTGTTAATTTTGGCCATTCCATCCATACTTCTGATTGAGGAAAGCCCCAGGGGAACTGGTGTCCCATTTCCTGCAAATTTGCTGTTGCCCTTGGTTTTTAGAAGCAACAGTGCTGAGAGTGGCTCCAGTTTCTACCTGCAAGGTGCCTCATGTTTCTGTGTCATCTTAGCTGGTGGTGTACCCTTTTTTTGTGGTGACTGGATGTATAACAATGATGCTTCTGTTTTCACAGTTGTTTGTAGTTGTAGGAACACAAAGGTACAATCTCCCACACACCCTATAACACTCTCACAAGGAATGTGATGTATGTATTGGGTAGGGTCTCCATGATCTCAAGGATAAAATGCTGTGAGGTTTTTGGAGGAGCAGTAGAAGGCAGAACCACACAAATGTGCGGAACTCTGGAAAACAGACATTAGGGAGCATCAAAGAGTTTGACCTCATCTTTCTAAAGATAGCATAGGGAATGGGATATAGGCAAGACTGGTATGGGGGAAATACCTACCCCCTGTTGTTCCCCTAGATGACTAGGACAGATGACTAGGAATAGATGACAATAAAAAAAAAGACTCAGATTAAATCTGTTTTTCATAAAACCTGAATCCTAAGTAGAATTTGTCACGGCCATTTTCTGTCCTCCCAGTAGGACTACATTCAGATTCAGTGTGGCAATTGACATCCAAGCTACTCTACCATTTTTGGGCAAAGCATGCTTAGAGTCTCTTCCTCTAGTGAGCTTGAAGGCACTCTCTGGGAGGTGGCTGCCTTAGGGGACTATGTAATGTTCCTTACTGGTACAAGGACAACCATTTGTGTGTTGAGAGAAGAGATACCAGAGAGGGCCAAGGAGGGAATATGTGTGTGTGTGTGTGTGTGTGTGTGTGTGTGTGTGTGTTGGCAGTGGGAGAGGCCAGATAGAGAAACTGTCCCTTTTCAAAATGCCAAACACACATAGAAAGCATGCTTCCAGATCCCAGTGCCCTCTCCGATTCTGTCAGTCTCTCAAATGTGGACTGGCCCAGTGCTGCAGTCTTTCACTCCCACCATCCCCTGCCTCTTATTGCCCACCTCTCCACCTTCTGTTTCCCTCCAGCAAACGCACTTCCCACTTCTGTCTCAGCCACACTGGTCTGACAGAACCCAGAGAAGATAGGAAATAAAGAGGAACAATTTGTTGAAGATTTCCCGAAGAGGTGCCCCCTCAAGTGTATTCCAGGCCCTGAACCTGAGTGATGGGGCTTATGCTGTGACTTAGGCAGGCAACCCCATGAAGAGATGAGTGGAATCAGTAGATAGAGCTGGTAGATGAGGTAAGAGTCCTTGCCTTCTTTTCCAGAATTCTCTACCTGTGCCTGGGGCAAGTCACTGTCAGAGCTGGTAATCAGTGCAGGTTTTCAACCACTGGTTTTATGATCTATTGATTCAAACATGCTGCCTTTTATGTGGATCAAAGAGCTCAGCAGTGAAGCCCTACAACTCCCAGAGCTCAGTTTTGCTGCAGCCCACACAGAGGGCTGCCTCAGACCGTTTGTATCTCAGTGATGTCTTCTAAGTAATTCTGTGAATAGAGATGTCTATTCCCTGCAGAGATGGAATGGTGCAAAGAGAGGAACTCAGAGGTAGGATTCTATAAGAAAACAAAGCTCACTAGTGAACCAAACGTCCACAAGTTTAAATATTTAAATCCAAATTTCAGCTGAGAGGAGAATTTGCCATGAGATACGGTCGGACTCTGTGTTAATTCCCTGCTGTAGAACACGGAGGGCCTTTTGTCCCCTCTGGTATCTGCACATGCTGCTCCCTGAGCCAGGTCCATGCATCTCCCTGCTACTGATCCCCCAGTGAATTCTCACTCGTGGGTTGGACACCACCTTAGTACCTTCCTGTGCTGTCTCAGCACTGGAATCTCCTGTTATAGAACTTGTGATGTGGGCTGTTATTGCTCACATATTCACCTGAGTCTTCCACTAGATTAGAACAGTGTCCTCACAGCCCAGCGCTGTGCTTAGGACAAGGCTGAATGGAGCTGAAATGACCCCTGGAATGGCCAAAGGCACACAGACCCAAAGAGAAGAACTTTAGAGCATCATGGTCAAAAAAGGAAGAGTGATCATCAAACCAGGTGGCACAATGTGCCATAGTGAGGAGAGGCAGGAGGTCAGGAGCTGAGAATATGAGGACTAGCCTTGGGATGAGTTCCTGGAGGCTGCAATTCTAAATGCCAGCTGTGAACCATGCCAGGATGTCTTCACTCATTTCCTGCTTGCTGGATGAGGATGAGGAGGTCAGGTAGGGGGTTCAAGGTGCTGGGATGGGCCAAAGGCTCAGTACCAGGCATGTAGCCTCTGAAGCTTGTACCAGAGGCTCATGCTAAGGGGTGTTGTGACTCTAGGACAGGTCCAGGGGGTGTGCAAACTCAAGAGTGGCTTCAACATGAAAGCTCCAACAGCTCAGTCATGTAAGGCAGAATAGGAGATGTTGGACATTAGGTGTGTTCAGCTCCTGGCAGGGTTTATCCAGGGTTGGTGATGGGCAGTGTAGGAGCCAGGATCCCTACAGGGGGAGAAGATATAGATCTGTAGACTTCAGGATCCAGGTGAAGCTGGACAGAAAAAAATAGCATAGTTTTATTAGCTAGGGTTCCCCTGAAGTGGACTCAGTGTCTCTGGAACATAGACATCCTATCTTACTCTTCTGCATTCCCTTGTCTCCCAGGCCTGCTGTGTAGAAGACCCTGAAGAACATTTGGTTGAACAGAACTAAAATCCAGCTTGGGAGGGTCAGAGAGGAGAGGAGAGGAGACTGACTAACTGCCCAATCCAGAGATAAGGATTCCAGGGCAAGTCATTTATTTGGGAAGTAAAGGGAAACAGTGATGGGAAGGGTAGGAGGTGAAGCTGGGAAGGGAAAGCAGCCAATCAGGTGTATTATGAAATGAGTGAGCACCTAGTGGTCCACCTTGCTGGGAGCCTCTGGGAGCCAGTGTAGACTGTGCCCCAGAACCATCCTGCTTCTGGAACGTGGAAGCCTGCGCATTTACCCAACAATTCTCATCTGTCATTGGCTGACAGTTGCTTTTCCAGAACCTCAATTTCTTCTCCATCATGAATGGGGTGAAGTGACACTAACCCAGACGAAGAAGCGCAGTGCTGACAGTGAGCTTCTGGGCCCATGTGCCCTGAATTGATAAGGCTTGAGTGCTAAGACATACTGATACACCTGCCATAAATCTTCACCGTGAAGACTTGCTCCTGGACCATCACACACCAGGGTCAATTTTGAGCAGCTGTGAATAGTGTGCCTGCACGGACCCTTGAGCTGGCTGCTGACACTCCACTTGCCCCTGTTGAACTGGGTGTGGTGGAATCTGTAGGCATTCCCACTACACTGAGTCTCTGGAGGAGGGACACCCCATCTTGATTCTCCTGCATTCCCTTGTCTCCCAGGCCTGCTGTGTAGAAGACCCTGAAGAACTTTTGGTTAAACAAAACTAAAATGCAGTTTGGGAGGGTGAGAGAGGAGAGGAGACTGACCGACTGCCCAAGGGTCACCATCAGTGACCAGTATTCCCAGGTGCATGCCGGCCTCACCTGAGCCTCCTATGGGCAGCAGCAGCAGCAGACAGTCACAGAGGGCTCTCTATCTGCCAGGTGTTGTGCTCCAGCCCTTACATACTTTCTCTCATTTAGTCACAGTGCCTTTGGAGGTAAGTACCAGAAGCAGCCAGATGAAGGAAAATTGAAAGTCTGAGAATGCAGTTTGTCCCAAACCTATATTCTTTTTCGAATTAATTATTTTTATTGACATATAATGTATTATTTGCCCCAGGGTACAGGGCAAATACATCTCACATCTTTATCCATTCATCTGTTGATGGACATCTAGGTTCTTTCCATAGTTTGGCTATTGTAGACATTACTGCTATAAACATTCAAGTGCATGTGCCCCTTTAGATCCCTACATTTGTATCTTTAGGGTAAATACCCAGTAGTGTGATTGCTGGGTTGTAGGGTAGCTCTGTTTTCAACTTTTTAAGGAATCTCTATTCTTTGACATGACGTCCATATGGGACACTGATCTTCAATTTTTAAAAAAAATTATTTATTTATTTATTTTTATTTAATTTATTAATTTTTTCAGTGTAACAGTATTCATTGTTTTTGCACAATACCCAGTGCTCCATGCAAAACGTGCCCTCCCTATTACCCACCACCTTTTCCCCCAACCTCCCACCCCTGACCCTTCAAAACCCTCAGGTTGTTTTTCAGAGTCTCTTATGGTTCGCCTCCCCTTCCAATTTTTTTTTTTATAAACATATAATGTATTTTTATCCCCAGGGGTACAGGTCTGTGAATCGCCAGGTTTACACACTTCACAGCACTCACGATAGCACATACCCTCCCCAGTGTCCATAACCCCACCCCCCTCTCCACTCCACCCCCCTCTCCCTCCCCCCTCCCCCCAGCAACCCTCAGATTGTTTTGTGAGATTAAGAGTCACTTATGTTTTGTCTCCCTCCCAATCCCATCTTGTTTCATTTATTCTTCTCCTACCCACCTAACGCCCCCATGTTGCATCTCCACTTCTTCATATCAGGGAGATCATATGATAGTTGTCTTTCTCCGATTGACTTATTTCACTAAGCATGATACCCTCTAGTTCCATCCACGTCGTCACAAATGGCAAGATTTCATTTCTTTTGATGGCTGCATAGTATTCCTTTGTGTGTGTGTGTGTGTGTGTGTGTGTGTGTGTATACATCTCACATCTTTATCCATTCATCTGTTGATGGACATCTAGGTTCTTTCCATAGTTTGGCTGTTGTGGACATTGCTGATATAAACATTCGGGTACACGTGCCCCTTCAGATCACTATGTTTGTATCTTTAGGGTAAATACCCAGTAGTGCGATTGCTGGGTTGTAGGGTAGCTCTGTTTTCAACTTTTTGAGGAATCTCTATTCTTCGACATGACGTCCATATGGGATGCTGACCTTTAATTTACTTCTTCCTGTGAATGAGCAGCTTGTCCCAAACCCAGGGCTGTCATGCTGGGTGAGCTCATAGCAAAATCTGTGCACTTTGGATAACAGAGGTTACCCAGACTCAAGACCTCATGGAGCCCAGCCTTCATTTTACAGTGAGGGGAAACGCCTGCTCCAAGGTTCCCCCAGCTAGGTCTAGAGCCTCCCCTAGGATTCTCAGACCAGAGCTGCATTCATTCATTCACATTGCTTCTCCTTCTGACAGAAAAGCATTTTTCAAAAAACAATTTTGCTTATGTGACCCATTTTCTAGGTTGGATTTTCCCAGGTGAGTATTTTGTGTGTGTGGATAAGTGGATACCTTATAGAATTGTTATGCAATGTTTAGTCTAGGAGAAAAGGCTAATTTTTGGCAAGAATTCTGTGGCTATTAGAAAGAGCTCCTTGCTAGGACCAAGTCTCGGGACTTGGGAAAGAAGGCTGAAGGAGACTGAGGCAACCCTGCACTCCAATGTCTGTAGCTGTCCAATACCCTGAAGTCAGTTCAACCTAACATTGTTCTCAGGAGGCCTTCTCTGCCCTATTTCCTGGGTTCATGAGTCCTACATACTTATTCCAACATTTAGGGCATTGTCCAGGAAAATGATTTGGACTGCTGCTGGAAAGACATCTTTCTTTCCCAGAGTTTCGTATGTATGTAATTTTTCCAATTTTAAGAAATGAGACTGATATTTTCCTGGGTCTGTGGAAGGAAGGAACAGGATCACAGTAACTCTCTGGATGCCTGTCCTTCCCTCTCCTTCCCATATACTCATCTCTGCTGTTGGCCTGGGAGAGCCCAGGTTCTCACTTCACTCCCAACCTTCACCTTCATGGCCCCAGGATTTTGTATCTCTGTCTTGTCAGACTCGTCCTCCCTCAGCCTCTGGTTTCCAAGAAACAGAAAATTTGAGTGGCTCAATTCTGTGCCTTCTAGTTGTCCACATCTGACATGGAAATATTCTGAAGATATTTATCCTGACTGTTCCCCCAGTGTCCTCTGTCTTTGGGGTTAACCTAAAAAATGCCAAACCTCTCTGTCATTTCCTGGGGCAAATCAACATTTCCAGGCCAGGCCTCATTCTTCCTGGAAACTTAGAGAAAGTAGGTATCAGTGCAGAGTCCCTGCTGGGGACCTCCATCATCAAGGCTATGGTTGTGCCCACAGAATGACCTCTATGGGAAAAGGCATCAGGAGGCAAGGGTGATCAAGATAAACACGACATGAGTTTCCTGACCAGACTGCACCACCAGATACACCTGCAGGGCTTACAAAAGTATAGAATCTTGGGTCTCACATCAGTTAGCTTTTGCTGTGTAACAAACTGCTTCAAAGTATAATGGCTTAAAAATCAGCCACTTATGTAACTCATGATTCTGTAGGGGGTTATTTTGGTCTGTGCTTACTCATCTGATCTTGATGGGTTTCCGTGAGGCAGTGCGGTCCACTGGCAGATTGACCGAGACTTGGCTTATCTGGGAAGACCTCCCTTACATCTGCCGGGGCAACCAAGGCAACTGGACCCCAAGTGTCTCAGCTTCTAGCAGGCCAGGTCAGGCTTGTTCACATGGAGCCAAAGAATCCAGGAGCGGTGAGAGGGTAAGCCCTGAAGCACAGGCTCCTCTCAAGTCCCTGATTACATCACATTTGCTCATGTCCTGTTAGTAAAGCTAGTCATGTGGACAAGCCCAGAGTCTTTGTGGGATGGGCCTACTCAAGGTCATGGACACGAGAGGTGTGAACAAATGGAGGGCATTACTGAAAATATCTACCACAGATGTACTGAATTTGGAGGGTGGCCCCAGGAATCCCTAGTTTTAACCGGTGCCCTGGGTAATTCTCACATAGGAGGTCAGTCGGAAACCACTGAATACAATGATGGGTTGCATTGATGGGATGTTTGCAGAAGCGGGGCAAGTAACAAATGCTTGACGTCGCAGGTGTAGGGCAATAGGAGATGCTCAGTCTGGATGAACTGGACAGTCCCCAAATGGAAGGAATTAAAAATCATTTTTCTTAGCATACTGACCAGGCCAAACCACTTAGGTCCAAGTGGCACATGGCTATAAGCCCATGGCCCTGTTTTATCATGATGACTTCTCAAACTGTTAGAAAGACAAGTGGCCCCGGAAGGAGAGGCCCCGCATCACTCCACATAGAACACTACTTGCGTCCCAGCTGCCTTGCTGTGGGTGCTAAAGCAGGGCAGCTGGCACTCAGGAGGTCTCCCTTCCTCCCTCCCATCTCAGACTCAACCCCTCCCCCTTCCCATTCCCCCTGAGATCCTCCCTGACCGGCCTCCACTTCATTTCTCCTTCCGGCACTTCTTACCATGTTTTCTCTGTTCATGGGTTTCTGTCCCTCTCTCCCAGGAGAACATAAGAACCAGGAACTCTGTTTTGTCCACTTCTGGGCCCTAGAGCCTGGCACTCAGCAGGCCCTTCATGAGTATTTCTTCAATGAATGGAACTCCCCCGCCGTCATTTTTAATTTTTGATCACCCCTCTTTGTTGCTCAGGGTCTGGCCTCAGGAACAGTGTCAGCCTGGCTTCAAGCATCTCTCTCAGTGCTCTATGCTTGCTCTGTGGACTGAAGCATGTTGAAGAAATAGATTCCTCCCATATATGCCCTTCTTCCCCCCAACCCTTTCGCCCTGTAAGAGTTTTCTCTTGAAGATTCTCAGAGATGGATGAAATCTCCCATCCTCTCTGAGTCAGGCCTTATCTGAGGAAGAGCCAGGACGGTGGGAGGGACTGCGAGACCTGGGAGTGAGCACGTGTTTGGAGACCTTTGCTTTAGGTGTTCCTCCACTCAGCATTTATTATTATTATTAATTGTTATCATTATTGTTATTATGGTAAGAACATTAAAAAAATTTTTTTAAAAGATTTTGTTTGTCAGAGACAGCGAGCAAAAGTGGGGGAAACAGCAGACAGAGGGAGAAGCAGGCTCCCTGCCGAGCAGGGGGCCTGATGTGGGGCTTGATTCCAAGACCCTGGGATCATGACCTAAGTTGCAGGCAGACGCTTAACTGACTGAGCCACCCAGTTGTCCCAATGGTGAGAACATTTTAGTCCAACTCTCAGCAAATTACAATGATATGATACAAGGTTTTCTGTTGTAGTTGCCATGTTATACATTAGAACCTCCTCTCATAGCTGAAAGTTTGTACCCTTTAACTAACCATTCCCTACCCCTTCATCCCTCCAGCAGAGGCAACTGCTTTTCTACTTTCTATTTTATGAATTTCACTTCTTTTTGTTAGTTTCTACATGTAAGTGAGACCATGCAGTATTTGTGTTTCTCTGTTAACTTAGCATAATGTCCTCAAAGTCTATCCCTTTTGTTGTAATGGTAGGATTCCTTCTTTCTCAAGCTGATTAGTATTTTGCTGTATATATGTACCCCATCTTTATCCATTCATCCCCTGATGGACACTGAGATTTTTTCCCCATCTTGGCTATTGTGACTAATGCGGCACCACCGACTCTTTAGAATGCAGACAGTTAGAACTGCGGGGACGGTGTCTCATAGATACACCTGGAGGGGGATGGGTGTGTGTGTGTGTGGCCAGCATGGGGCCTGCCGCTCAGTGTATCACTGGGCCCCTTACTTCCTAGGGAGCATTTGAATTTGCTCCCCCAGATCTTACAGGCAGGGAGATTGAGCTTCAGGAATTTAGAAATTCTGCCCACAGTCCCAGAGCCAATTCGAGACCCCACCTTCCCACTTTCCGGCCCACCAGATTCCCACCACACCACCCTTGCCCTCTCTCATCCTAAAGGGGTGAGCAAACCAGATTTTTCCTTACCAAACCAAATTCCAGCTTGACTGCCCCTGAAGTAAACAATATGCATGGGCCCAAAAATGGCTTTAGAAAAAGAGAAAAGGATTTAAGCATTATGTAAAGATAAACAGGAACTCCCAGGAGGCTGGAGTTTGAACTGTTCAAGAGGGAAAGAGAGCCCCCCAGATGGGCTTTTGATGCATCTGTTTAGAATACAGGGGAACAGGAGAACAATGCGGCGGAACCCAGTCCTCTCAGAAATGTGGCGGTGTCGGAGCTCCTGTGGCGGCAAATCTCCTGCGGCGTATATCTGTTTCTCTGTTACTGCTTACACAAAATCATCCAACTGCTTGGGTTTGCATCTCTTTGGAAGCAGAAGGGAGTAGCCCAGGCTGTTTTAGATCACAGTTTACCGGCTGGAGATATGGCACTTTTTCAAGGGTCGAATGTTAGAGGCAGACGCACCATGTTCCCACTCGGAAATCCAGAACTTACTGGATGGGAAAGCTCACATAAAACAAGAAAATCCAGCAGTTCCAAGTATCAGAGGAGTTGCAGATCCAGGTCTTTTTCCGATATGCCTCAAAGCATGTCCAGATGGCCCACTGGAAAGAGTGTGTTGCTTTACGATGCCAGGAGACGGTCCTGCAGGGGTCTCCCCTAGTCTGGGCCAGGTGGGGTGGGTGGCATGGCTAACTGGGCCTGGAACCAAATGACACTTGTTCAGAGGAGAAGTTCTGTGCTTTATTTCTGGGACAATGGGTGCTCCACCCAACCCCATCTCTTTTCTGGGGGTCTGGCAGGAGGAGAGGCTGGTCCGCTTCTGCCAGAACATCCCAGCATGTAACACAATCAGACTATATTGCAATAGGAGAGCATTTGCTCAACCCACCTTCCCGAGTATCCTTGGCTTTTAAGACCAGTGCCTGAGGCCAATGAGATGCTGTTTCTGCAGAGAAGTTGGTGAGGAATAAAGTAGCCTTTTATAGGTGCTTCTCAGAGGTGTCAGCCATCTGGGAGCTGCTCTTAAGAGGCAAGGCTGGGCACAAGAGACCAATAGGGGTAAACCAAGGAGAAACAGTGGTCTGAGTGAAAGCTCAGCCCTATAACCAAGAATCTGGGAGCTGAGAAGTTGGAAGTGCTTCCCTACTAAACGAAGTCTACTTCGTCGTCTCAAGACCAAGAAAAGAATCTACAGGGCTACCAGTAGGATTCATTATCAGCTCCAGAAACAACTTTCTGAGCCTAGCGATGATTACCAAGGGAGGCAGATGCACCTGCCAGCTTAATGGGATTATTTCCCAGTTTTACCCTCAAATTCATATGTGCAACCAGACCATGGCCCTGAATTCCAGGTCTGTCTATCCAACTGTCTACCTGGCATCTCACATTTGACACATCCGAGACAAGTTCCTAACCCTTCCCATCTACACCAGACTCTCCATGTCTTTCCCATCTCAGTCAATGGCAAATCCACCTTTCCAGGAGCTCAGGCAGAACATCTTCTAGTCACTTGTGACTCTCCCCTTTGTTCATACTCTATACGCAATCCATCAGCAAATACTGGTGGGTGGACCTTGGAAACATACCAGAATCTGCCTAGGTTTATGGCCCCTACAGTCACCATCCTGTCCTGGGCCATTGTCACCTCTTATCTGAATCCAGTTTTGTGGCAGTCTCCTAACTGCTTAGCTAATTACCATCTTTCCTTAGCAAGTAGAGTGATTATCTTAAAAACATGGGTCAAATTATGCCATTCTGCTCCAAACCATTCATTTCTTTTCTTTCTAACCAAAGTAAAATCTGAGTTCCTGACTATTGTCCTGCATGCTGTAGCCTACCACCCCCTCTCTGACCTCCTTTCCAACCTGCTTCCCAAGTCTCTACTTCAGGACCTTTGCGCTTGCTGCATACTTCCCATTGAGCTAATTACCTTGGAGTGGTTAGAGGATGGCTCCCACCAGCTATGCTATGGTCAATGCTCTGGAGACTTTCAGGGTCTTGGGCAGACACTGTGGTGCCTGTCCATATCCTGTGCCCTATACTCACCTTCCTCATCTGGATTGATGGCTTCCTGGTGGGGGCAACTCCCACCCAGGTGGTATGCTCAGGTGGTATGCTTGTGTGGGACAGGCCAGTTGGGATTTGGAAAGTACCCCACCCTCTTCATCCCTGGGACAGGGCAACTCTGAGGTAGGTTAGACCATGATCTCCCAGAGGGCTCCAGTAGGACCGAGTCCCAGTTGTCCACAGTGATATTTGACTTGATAACACAAGTGTTATTAGTAGCCCTGTCTCACTCTCCCACTGTTCTCTCTGTTTTCTGGGATAAATCTTCCAAATAAATCACTGACTTTTAGGTCCTCATGTCAGAGACAGCTTCTGGGACTCCCATATGAAGGAAATGACTTCAAGGTGCTGCTGGCATGAGTGTCATCCAGGAAGACAGTCCAAATGGAAGACCCTGTCCACACCTTGTGACCCAAAGTTCAGCGTGTCAAGTACTACTTTCCCAAAGAGACCACTGCTCATGGCTTCCATGTGAACAAATGGCTATGAGTCTTGAAAATGTCAAAACAGACACAATTTGAGGCCAGGAAAGAAGTCCTATCGTCGTGCTATGTGTGCTTTCTCTCTACTCACCCCTCACGTGCCAGTGGACCAGCCTCAGTGGAGTTGAGAATTGACCTTTCATCCTCCAGCAAGAAGAGAAAGCCACCCCAGTTCCCAGGACCCTTGGAGTTTCAGAACCTGGATTATTCAGACTGTGCTTGTCACCATGTCTGTGAAACAAACCACCTTATGCCTAGCGTCTTAGAACAATGACAATATTTATTTTGGTCACAAATCTGCAATTTGAACAATACTTGACAGGGACAGCACACCTCTGCTCTCAAAACAGTAGCTAGGGCTGGGATCTCCATGCGTCCTGCTGGAAGCTGACAGTGAAAGGCCGCAGGTGATCCTCGGACATCTCTCTCTGCACTCTGTTGTCTTTCTATGGGATCTCTTCAGTGCGAGACTCAGGTAGCCAGACTTACAAGGTGGCTCAGAGGTCCAAAGGTGCTTTTGCCAAGCGGGACAGAACTTGGTGGACCGTGTCACTTTTTATGGCTGGACCTAGGAAGTCACACAGCATCATGTCTGCTACATCTCATTGGAGATGGTGACAAAGGTCTGCCCATATGTGGTCACCTTTGCCACACAGATCTTTACTCTCAGGTCCATTGGTGGGATGTTCTTCATGGCTAGAAGCTTCTAGTCTGCAGAAAACACCTCTGTAGGCCACCAGTGACATGGTTAATGATGGTGTAACAGGGGTCTTGGCTGGGTCAGAGCTTGGCCACCTTCTGCTGGGAGGTCAGGCTATCTCCCAGCCCAAGCGTTTGCATGAGTTCTTATACCCAGTTTGTGTGCTTGAAGGAAATGGAAAGGTTTGGGCAGAAGAAAAGGAGAGAGAAAGATGAGGGCAGGAAGTTGGTTCCCTACCTAGCCTCCGGAACTGTTTGGGGCCCCAGTGGGATTGCCAGAGACAAAGGGCCAAAGAGCCTGTTAGCATGAGGCCTTTTCAGAGGTGGTGGCTGCAATGGCTATGCTGCAGGGCCCAGGCAACGAGGTGCAGGGCAACACTGGGGAGCATGGAATCCTGTTCTGCCCTGTCGCATGGGGCATGGGGCTTGGGAACTCTGGGAGGTAGGATGTACATGGGTGTGTCCCTGGAGGGCACAGACAGTGACTGCCAGGGACTGTGACAAGAATCTGGAGCTGAACAGGGGGTAATTGTTTCTTTGTGTCTGTAACACACCATTCTGGGTACATCCCAAAAGAATGGGAGGAAATGCGGGAGGACCTGTGCCCCTGTGTCACCAGGTACAGGAGTGGAGCCGGGAGGAGTCTGGTCATGACACGAGTGGGCCCTCCTCATGTTCACAGTTAGGTTGTTTGGGGAGAGTAATAGCATGGTAAAGAGACAGTCATATCATAGCCAGGGACAGTGAATTATGGTGGCAGTCGTATGTGTGCATAAGCAAGTGTGTGTGTGTACATGTGTGCATGGTTACAAGTGAAAGTCAAACGCTGAGTGGGTAAGGTCGGTGTGTTTACTGAGTACGTGAGGCATTGGGCCACACACTTGAATATAGACAACCTGTCTTCCATGCGGTGGCTGCTGCACTAAGAGGCCCCTCATTTCTGGGCCTGGTGGGTGCATCTCAGGAAGAAAAAACAAGGTGGGAGTTTTGAACTGGACAGAGACCTAGGGCTTCAGTGTTTCACTAAGGAAGAGACAGCACTCCTGGAGACATTCTGGGGACATCAGAGCAATCCTAGACCTACCCAGAAAGCACTCACTATTTCGGGGCATGAATTTGTAACAACATGCACAGGGGACTATGTAATTTCTTCAAAGAAATTGTCAGAATTCTAAATGCTACACTGTCCAATGTATTTTATCATTTAAGAAAATCTTTCCCCACCCTTATTTGGAAAAATACATGTTTATTTTTGAAAATCTAAGAAAAGTCTGAATGCAAATAAAATCACCCCAAATCTTTATACTTGGTTATGTCCAATATTAATATAATAGTATCATATAATAATATAATAGTATAGTATCATAAATAATATAGAAATAATATTATAAAAGATATTAAAATACTAAATTACAAGTACTTACATTTCTCCCCTTGTTTCCTGAGAAGGGAAGCCTTTATTATTATTTTTTTAACATTTTTTTAAAATTTCTTTTCAGCATAACTGTATTCATTGTTTTTGCACCATACCCAGTGCTCCATGCAACACGTGCCCTCCCTATTACCCACCACCTGGTTCCCCCAACCTCCCACCCCCAGCCTCTTCAAGACCCTCAGGTTGTTTTTCAGAGTCCATAGTCTCTCATGGTTCGCCTCCCCTTCCAATTTCCCTCAACTCCCTTCTCCTCTCCCTCTCCCCATGTCCTCCCTGTTATTTGTTATGCTCCACAAATAAGTGAAACCATATGATACTTGACTCTCTCTGCTTGACTTATTTCACTGAACGTAATCTCTTCCAGTCCCATCCATGTTGCTACAGAAGTTGGGTATTCATCCTTTCTGATGGAGGCATAATACTCCATCGTGTATATAGACCACATCTTCCTTTTCCTTTCGTCCGTTGAAGGGCATCTTGGTTCTTTCCACAGTTTGGCGACTGTGGCCATTGCTGCTATAAACATTGGGGTACAGATGGCCCTTATTTTCACTACATCTGTATCTTTGGGGTAAATACCCAGCAGTGCAATTGCAGGGTCATAGGGAAGCTCTATTTTTAATTTCTTGAGGAATCTCCACACTGTTCTCCAAAGTAGCTGCACCAACTTGCATTCCCACCAACAGTGTAAGAGGGTTCCCCTTTCTCCACATCCTCTCCAACACATGTTGTTTCCTGTCTTGCTAATTTTGGCCATTCTAACTGGTGTCAGGTGGTATCTCAATGTGGTTTTAATTTGCATCTCCCTGATGGCTAGTGATGATGAGCATTTTTTCATGTGTCTGATAGCCATTTGTATGTCTTCATTGGAGAAGTGTCTGTTCATATCTTCTGGAATTCTTTATTATGCTCAGTGGGAAAGTTGGGGGGGGGGGAATTTGATCAAGCTTAAAGAGGCCAAGCCGATCTATATATAAAAGGACATGGAGATACCCTAAAGGGGGAAAAAATAAGAGATGGGAAGTAATTTGGAAGGAGAGAGAGAGAGAGAAAGAGAGAGCAAAAAGGGGAGGGGCAGGGAGAGGAGGTGAAGGGAGGAGGAGAAGTTTAGTAAGGAAAAGAGAGTGGTGAATGAGGAAGAAATGCCCAAAGGCTGGGAGTTTGGGGGGCATGAACAAGATCAAAAAGAGAAGGAGGGGTGTGCAGGTAGCTGTAATGTAGAATAATATTTTGAGGAAAGGATGGTAAAAGAAATTTTTTAAAGAAATATTTGTCACCATACACACCATCAGAAAACTTTAGTAAAGAAATGCATTCCCCTTTAATTCTTGCTTGATATTGAGAGCAGTTTTAAAGCCTGAAGATGAGCCAGTTTTATTTGGGATATTTATATCCATCTATATAATTCCATATTATTAAAAAATCTAATTAAGGTCTTACTCTACATATTATTTTATAACCTCTTTTCACTTAATGCTATGTATAGAACATAATCCTTAACCACCACATAATACTTCATTGTGAGTATGTACCATAATTTATTTAAATCATCTCTCATTGGCCATTTGAATTATTTCTTTTTTTATATTCTAGCAATATAGTAATGAATAACCTTATAAGTTAACCATCATGCACTTACATGATAATTTACATATATGATGATTTCTTTAGGATACATTTCTTAAAGAAGATTTGCTAAGCCATTGGGAATACAAAATGTTATTGCTTTTAATACCCGTTACTGGACTGCCTTACAGAAAGGTTAACTAATTATTCTCTTATTGGGAAGATAACTCTTGATGTATTGATCCTGGACTATCTTCCCTTTGTTCTGTAACTGTATCTTGAGGGTAATTCAATTAGAATGTAAGTTCCAGGGAGGCAGCAGTCCTTTGTGACTGTATGTAGCATAGATCTTAACATATGATAGGAACTCAATAAATATGTTTGAGTGAATAAATGATTGTTGGATGGATTCAAACTCCTCAAGGTCTTTGTCTAGAGCCCTCTAATGTCCGATACACTGCCAAGTATTAAGGTAGGTGTCTAGTGGTAAATATCTTAAGGAAATTGATCTCAGTCTAACAAAATTGCCATCTGGGACACACAGTAATTCCTTCCAATCTAAGAAATCAGATTGTTCACTTGAAGGTCCCCGATTCCAAAAGAAGTCTGTGACCCCAAGATTGAGCTCTAATCCCTGGAGGACTGGATTCCAGTCTTCACAAGCTGTCCATCCTAATGACCTCTGCTGACAAGTTTCTTTTGGGGTGGACCAACCTGAGTAAATCCTTACTTCTTCCAATAATAGATCAAGCCACCTTTTCAACATTTCTTTATTTTTTATTATTATTATTTTTTAAATTTATTTAAAATGCTGGGTTGTAGGGGTGCCTGGGTGGCTTAGTTGGCATCCAACTCTTGATTTCAGCTTAGGTCATGATCTTGGGCTTGTGAGATTGAGCTCAGTTTTGGCTCCATGCAGGAGCCTGCTTAAGATTTTCTTTCTCCCTCTGCCCTTCTCCTCCTAAAAAGGGAGGGAAGAAAGGAAGGAGGAAAAGAAGGAAGGAAGGAAGGAAGGTGGGTGGGTGGGTGGGTGAAAGAGAGAGAGGAAGGAAGGAAAGAAAGAAAGGAAGAAAGAAAGAAAAAAAGGAAGGAGGGTGGATGAAAGGGAGGGAGGGAGGAAGGAAGGAAGGAAAGAAAGAAGGAAGGAAAAAAGAGAAAGGAAGGAAGGAAGGAAAGAAAGAAAGAAAGACAGATAGACAGACAGACAGAAAGGAAGAAAGAGAAAGAAAGAAAGAAAGAAAGAAAGAAAGAAAGAAAGAAAGAAAGAAAGAAACAGAAAGAGGAAGGAAGGAAGGAAAATAAAATGCTAAATTGTGAAGACTGAGGGAGAAGATGGATGGGAAGCATCTGACATGGTGTCAGACACAGAGTTGGCTCTCAAAAGTGGCAGCTGTCCCTGTGATTAACTCAGAATCATCACTCTTCAGTGTCACCCCTGGTCTCATCTACTCAAGGGAAAAAAAAAAGTAAAAAACTAACATTGTGTTAGTTTTTGAGTTTAACCCACTCTGTGCTGCTATGGGTTTGGTATATTTTTTCCATTTCACAGTTCCAGAAACTGGAGTTTGGAGAGGTAAAGTGACATTCCTGCTGTCTCACAGTTGCTAGTGGTCTGTCTGACTCTAAGCGAGAATGTGTGCCATGTCAGTCTTAGTCTTTGGGCAAACTCAACCCTTCGACCAATCTGCAGAGACGAATTGCAGGGCTGCTTGTGTGTCAGGGACTCTGCTGGCTGCCTGGGTGCTTGTGACCTTCCTGAGGAAGGTGGCAGCCATTTTCATCAGAGCCTCTCTGACTGCTAAGTGGGCAGAGGCCAGCAAGGTTTAGGAAACTCCACTGAGGTCAGCCAGACAAGTTGTGATAGCTCAGACCAGATGCTGTCTATGAAAAGGAAGCCAGTACCTAAAAATTCTCTCGCCAACATTGGGAGGAGGTTCCTATGAGGAAAGACAGTAGTCAGGATTTGCTGCATCAGGTTGAAGGTAAAATGAACAAATGCTCACGTTGAAAGTGAAGCCAAGCGAAAGAGGGCAGGTTTTTTGGTGGATTTCCATCCCCCACTTCATTTGATTTAAGGTGTGGATATGGCACTTCATTTGGTCTGGATTCTTGTGAACCCCTGGGCTGAAGGAATGCCGGGAGCTTGTCCGGCCACGCACAAACATTAATTCTGTCCTCTCAAACCCCACCACTTTGATCCCCCTTCCATGTTCCCAGCGATGCCAGCGGCAATGGAAAAGGGAATTAGTTCAAGTTGATCGGTTTTTCCTTTGAATGTGCAAGTTTTTGCTCTTGGGGCATTTGCTGTAAACCAGATCTCCAAGTCTAAACAGCAGCTATGCCTACCCTGGTGTGAAGGATAAAGCTTCGCGTCTGGGAGGGGAAAGGGGAATTTGATGTTCTTCTGTCAGCACTCAGATCTTGGTTGCTGCGGGGGGTGGGGGGAGACTGTGTCTGGCATCACTGGCTTGTCTAGAGGGCTGTTACATGGTGAGAGCAGAGCAAAACTGGGATGGAAGCCGGGCATACACACACCCTCACAGACACAACAGACTGGTTTCTTTTCACAACTCTTCCAACCTGATCTTGGTGTGGGTCTAGATCCTTGCAAGATGGCATCTGTGTGGCAGACATCATGTTTCCAGGTTTCCAAAGACACCTGTGTGACTTTGAGTGAGTTATTTGATGACATGGTACTTCATTTTCCTGAAGTATAGAGGGAGGACCGGTGATATCCTAGGTTACAATAATATCTGTAAAAGCACCCAGCATTTAGGGGGCACATAATAAATTCTCAATTCCATCTTTATTTCTTCAGCATTGGTTTCCTTTCCAACGCCCTGGACCACCTAACATGGATGCCTTCAGAGAGCTGATCGTAAGGACAGTCATTGCAATCTGTGTTGGTCTGACTTGCTGCCTTTCCCAAGGCATCCAAGGTCATCTTCTTAGGAAGTCTGAGAGACAGACCTCAGACTATGTTCATTCTTTTCCAGATGGAAAATGGAAAAATGTGGTCAAGCATCCAAATGTTTGGTCTATAAAACACTCAAAACATTCAGATGTTTGGTATTGGGAGGGCAGGATGCCATCAAAGCATGTGAGTGTCATATAGTCATGACTGGCCCAGCCATTGGGATCTTTGGTTTTAATCAGGTAACCCAGGAGAAGTAACCCAGGCTTTGTGGTTTAACTTATTTCTTCTCTTCCCTACAAAAATGTGCATTTGACCCTCACTCCAGAAGGTTAAAAAGAACTTTGCTTTGAAATTAGTTGATTTGCAGCGGCTGGATGGGGTTCTTAGAAATTATAAATATCTGACTTTATGAGGATTCAAATTTAGATACTGGCTGCTTTTTTAGACCAGACTTGGTCCAAAGGAAATTCTGAATTTACCCTAGAGAAATAAAATAAATTATTTGTTTTCAAGATGATATAGTTTTTTTTAAAAAAAGCTAGATCTTCATATACACATTAAGTGAGAAATTTTTATTTTTCATCTTCCTTAGAATTTAGTCTTCATTTCAGTGCTGTTCACAAATGAAAGTCATAATGTTAAATATTTCTCTTAAAAACAGAAGTAGAGGGGCACCTGGGTGGCTCAGTGGGTTAAGCCTCTGCCTTCAGCTCAGGTCATGGTCTCAGGGTTCTGGGACTGAGCCCCATATCGGGTTTTCTGCTCGGTGGGGAGCCTGCTTCCTCCTCTCTCTCTACCTGCCTCTCTGCCTACTTGTGATCTCTCTCTGTCAAATAAATAAATAAATTCTAAAAAACAAAAACAAAAACCAGAAATAGAACAAAAGTCCTAATATCAGTGTTGCCTTCATCCATGGATTGGAAAGGGCCCTAAAAATGTGATATCTACCTGTGGTAGGTTGCTTGTACTGATGGTCTCAATTTTTCATTCATGTCCTTGTGGGCATTCTACTCCACTCCTTAATTCCTGGGTCCACCATGTGACTTGATTTGGCCAGTGGGATATTAGCACGTGTGATGAATAACATAGCAGAGACTTAAAAAATGTTTATACATTGGGGCTTTCTCTTTTGCAAAAACCATGAGAACACACCTGAGCTACCTTACTGGTGAATAACACATGAAATATAGTCACATCTTCCCTCATCCCAGCTGATGCCATAAGGACAGATATGGAAGGCTAGCTGGAAACAGCCACAGCCAACCAGATGCATGAGCATCCTGATCAAGATTGTCAGAAAGATCCAGATGACCCACAGAATCAGAAGCAATAACAATGGCATAAATAAATATTAAAATAATTATTAATAAGAGGAATAATTATTTTAAGCTACTGCATTTAGGGATGTTTTGTTACACAGCATTATTGTGGCAGTTGAGAACTCATACACTGCTGAACACACAGCTCTGTGCTCTGCAAACAAATGGACCTTGATGCTTCAGACTAGCTGTGTGACAAGGTGCATGTTACTTCATCTTTAACAGCATTATTTTCCTCACCTGAAATATGGAGAAAATAAATCCTGTCTTGCCGGTGTTTGATCGGGTTGATACAAACTATTACTGAAAAATTAATAAATAGACCCCTTATTGAATGGGGACTTTTACCCTGCCTTTATCTTTATCAAGACCAAAGGGAGTCAGCAAAGCAGTTGATGTCTAGTTGGGCCAGTGTATGGTTTTTACAGAGACTCTTTTTTTTTTTAAGTTAACATATAATGTATTATTTGTTTCAGGGGTCTGTGATTCATCAGTCTCACACAATTCACAATGCTCATCATAGTAAATACCCTCCCCAATGTTCATCTCCCAGCTACCCCATCCCTCCCACCCCTCTCCCCTCCAGCAACCCTCAGTTTGTTTCCTGAGATTAGAAGTCTACAGAGACTCTTTTAAAATCCTTGGAATAAACTCACCCAGAGGGAAAGCCCTGGGATCTCCTGCTTGGAAATGAAAAGGAAATTATTGGCCAGGAAAGAACCTTTGAATCTGGAGTATCATTTTGACCTAATTTTTTACTTCTGAGAGAAGATAGGGCAAGGACCAAAGAAACCCATGGAAATATCTAATTAAATTAGTCTCTTTAGACCTGAACTTCCAGATAACCATGCAGGACCTGCTGACTGTCTCTTAAGCAAGGATATTTGAGTTGCAGAGGACAACTTACACAGTTTTGGGAGATAATTTCCATTTCCCCAGTGGGTCGGTTGAAGTGGACTCATTGAATGGAACACCTGGGGCTCAGTACCTGGTTGATAGAGTTGTGGCATTGGGCCCATTTGGGGGCCCACTCTAGGTTTGTGTTTCTGGCTAAGAGATAAGAGCTAACCAGTGAGGATTAAGGCCATGTTTCCACTGTGTTCCACTATGTTTCCATGCTGTGAGACCTCTTTATTCCATAAATACTGCTCAACAAAAATCTCTATACCTCCACGTTTGGCAGAATTCACCTAAGTTTAGACCCTGGCTAAATATGCTTAATTAATGACCATTGGATGCATAAATGAATGGATCAATGAATGAATAAATTCTCCCCTGCTATAAGATGGTGAACTTGGGGCACCTGGGTGGCTCAGTCACTTAAGTGTCCCATTCTTGATTTCAGCTCAGGTCATGGTCTCAGGGCGGTGAGATTAAACTCTACTTTGGGCTCTATGCTCAGTGGGGAATCTGCTTAAGATTCTCTCTCTCCCTCTTTCTCCCACCCCTTCCCCCTTGCACGTGTGTGCTCTCTCTCTTTCAAATAAATCAATAAATCTTAAAAAAAGGGTAGTCTTCCATAGAAATGGATGAGACCATTGAATCTTAGGATGTGTAGAAAAGGGGCTCTAGCACCACTTTCAGTTCTCTCAAGTGATGATGACGTCATCTTGGAGAATTGACATAACTCGCCCTGGGTTACCAGGCAGGTATGTGCAGACTTTGGTATATGCCTGGGGCAGGAATCCAGCTCTCCCATTGACCTTGCCATTCTGGCCTGCTGGTCCCTCTCCCAAACTATAATGTGTGGTCAGGCAGTGTGCTGGGCTGGTAACAACATTCCTGGAATTTTAACTTTAGTGTATGTACCATTTCCTTTGGAAAGCTCCTTAAGTTACCAGATATTCCCTAAAGTCCTGGATTTCATAATTACATATATTTATATACTTACAATTATTGTAATACAATGTATAAGATGTGAGTGTATGTTGAATTATTACATAAGTATTAATACAGATAGGTAGACATAATATCCAACCCCTGCACAAAATGACTTTCCGTGTCAGTCAGTTAAACTAACCCCATCCCACTGTGGCCTCACTATTTCCATGGTAACTAATGCACTGCAAAGTGGGGACACAGAGAGGAACTTGGTATAGAGGATTAAAAAACACCACCATATATGAGCTTGAATAAAATGTGTCATTGGATGGGGTTCAGGAGAGGTCCATAATGTTTTTAATTGATGTCTGCCTTGGAAAACCCCCATATCTGACTTACAGCTTTGCTCTTTACTCATACAATCAAAACCTCTGTAGCATTTGGGGCATTGAATCCTCTCTACTGCTGGTGCAGGAGAACAGAGAAGCTGTTTGCTAGCTGGTACTGGCAGAGGACTTGAACTGAAATGTTTGGATTTTAAACTTTCCATTTGTCTGGAGCCTTCAAAGAATACAAAGAGGTTCCAGCTTCCTGCCTTGAGCAGGTACTGGCCTGGTAGCTCAGCCTTGCAAATTAGCACCTGCCCACGAGCCTGGGCCTTGTTTGAGAGCAGGCCAGACTCAAAGAATGAGCTGGTAAACCCCCGTGGTCTTTAAGGAGCTGGGCTCCCCGCCAACCCTACCAGGACTTCTTTCTTCCTTTCCTTTCTTTTTCTTTTTCTTTTCTTCTGTTCTCTTTTGATTTTTCTGTCAGTCTGCCTTTTTTTTTCTCTTTCGTTTCCACCTTCCTTTGATTTTCCTTTTCTGTGAATGCTTCTACCACCCCCTTCCTGTGATCCCTTACCTTTGTGTGGGTTGCCTATGGCTGTTCTCCCTTTAAGCACTTGTCTCACCCTCGCTGCCACACCACAGCTCCCAGAAGACAGCAGCTCTGCCTCCTCCCAGCTCCTAGCCCAGTGAGCAATGGCTGCCCCACTCTTAAGCCCACTGGTGGCCCTTGAATTTCAGCATGCTTCATAATCATGTAGATTGCTGGGCTCTGACCCCATAACTTCGATTCAGTAAATCCAGGGTAGGAGGAAAATTTGCATTTCTAACAAGTTTCTTAGGTGGTGGTGCTGCTGCTGGTCTAGGGAGCACATTTTGAGAACCATTGGTCTGAGTTAAGCATAGACTCTTAACCAAATGGATCTTGTGATTCTCTTTTTCTCTCGTTTTAAAAATTAATTAATTTTAGAGAGAGCGTGCATGAGCAGGAAGGGCAGAGGAAGAGGGAGAAGGAATCTGAAGCAGACTCTGTGCTCAGTGTAGAGTCCAACACAGGGCTCGATCTCACAATCCTGAGATCACAACCTCAGCTGAAATGAAGAGTCAGACGCTTAACTGAGTGAGCCATCTTACAACCCTGAGATTACGACCCTAGCCGAAACGAAGAGTCAGATGCTTAACCGAGTAAGCCACCCAGGCACCCCCCTCTCTCTCCTTTTTAAGCAGAATTGGTATCACACGGCATACATAGTTTTGTATTCTGTTGGTTTGCCCTACCATTACCCTGTTGTGGGTGTTCCCCAAGCCCCTGTTCAGACCAGCTTTGAAAAGTTAAATCTCACTTGAGGGCAGTGGTAATGGGGGAAAAAGTTTTACTTTATTCAAACCAAGTAGAACAATTTATGGGAAGTCAGTCTAAGAGTTCCCACTGGAAAAGCCATCCTAGCCTTAGCCTGGTCACACTAACCTGAGCTCAGAAATCTTCCAGGTGATGCACAGCCCAGCTTCCCCTGGCTGGGTGGTGCTCAAGCTGGACATCTCACTGCCAATGAGCTGTGCTACATCTCAGAGGATAGCCAGGGCCTGCGACTCCTCCTGCTGATAGCCTATGAGGGGTCCTGGATGGTCCAGCCCCAGCCTAGAGCCTGGAGGAGCTAGAGGGAGGGAGTCGTCCGTGTTGATGTGTGAGCCAAGTCTTAGAGAGGTTGGAATGGGTACAGGGACTTGCCTCTTCTGATTTCAAAAGTGAGCCCATGGGATGGGTGCTTTCGCATGAAGAAAGAGCTGAGAGAGTCTCATCTCTTCTTTCCATGGAGATTTTGAAAACCAAGTATGTGATTTTAAGGGAGACATCTTATCCTCAAGAGAGAGCTTTCCAAGCTTCAGGGGTATGCATGTGCGCGCATATGTACATGTGTGAGTGTAGTGCACACGTGTGTGTGTGTGTGGGTAGTTGATGCCCCTAGGGTAACTCTCACACTGGAGGGTCCAATGTCAGTGAATAAATGCCCAGCTGCCCCCTTTCAGATGGATGATTCTGGGTGGTACTGTGTATGTTTCCCAGTGGGATTGAACCCCCCCTTTGCTAGCAGCAACCTCAATATGCCCTATTATTGACCTTTCCTACTCTCCTGTCTCATTCCTATAGTTACTGCTTTAAGGAAATAATATTTATCTAAGTTCTTGTCTCAAAAGTCCTCCCATCAAAAGAAAGGAAATCGTGCCATTTGCGACGATGTGGATGGAACTAGAGGGTATTACGCTGAGCAAAATAAATCAGTTGGAGAAAGACAATTATCATATGATCTCCCTGATATGAGGAAGTGGAGATGCAATGTGGGGGGTTTGAGGGGTAGGAAAAGAATAAATGAAACAAGATGGGATCGGGAGGGAGACAAACCATGAGAGACTCTTAATCTCACAAAACAAACTGAGGGTTGCTGGGGGGAAGGGGATAAGGAGAGAGTGGTGGGGTTGTGGACATTAGGGAAGGTATGTGCTATGGTGAGTGCTGTGAAGTGTGTATACCTGGCGATTCACAGACCTGTACCCCTGGGGCTAATAATACATTATATGTTTATAAAAAAATAAAAATTTTTTTTTAAAAAGTCCTTCCTTTTGAAGAACCTTAGATAAGGGACATAGTTTCGTTCTTTTGATCTCTTCTGATAAATGGCCATGATCCTCCATTCTACTGCTTTCACACATATGCCTGAACCCCCCAAAAGCCACTGAATGAGAGAGAAGGGCAGCAAAGATCAGGACAGTGGTTAGAATTAGGTGTCATGGAAGCTGAGAGCTCCATGCGAGACAAAGGGACTGCTATGTGTGTGGAGGGAGGAGAGGCCATAGGAAGAGTTTTGGCATTGGGGACAGCTCTTCATTATCTGTTTAGGGCATGGGATTCCCAAGTAAGAAACTTATAAACATGATTCTGCTGCTTATAAATATCCCGAAGCCACTGGGTTTAGGTCTAAAGCCCTCCTTCATGAGGGCAAAAGCTTTTGCCCAAAGCAGTTGTAAACAGCACTCTCCTCTTTACGCATATGCTCTATGTTCGTGTTGCCCTCGGCCATAGGGGGTGGGCAGCACATCTCTGAGGGGCAGATGAGAAGTTGAGCTCTTCAACTTCAGCTTCAGGACATCCTACCATTCTTGATGATGGAGCAGGCAAGAAGGATTGTGTCCCGATGGCCATACACTGAGCCATCCATGCCTGTGGGGTGAGGACAGGGAAAAAAACCTCACGATGCTGTCTCCACAGCTTGTTTACCTAAAACCAGGTTAGAGCAACTGTCAAGGACAACAAGGAAGGGTGAGAGAAGTCACAAACATGTACCTCACTGAGCTGGGCTTAGAGAAAAGTCCAAGTCCATGAGGTAGAGAGGGATCGGGCACTTTGTCATGGTGGGTCCGTTTTGCTTACTTAGAAATGTGCAAACCAGGCCAAAAAACTATACATCTTATACACACACACACACACACACACACACACACAGAGGATGTGAATGGAATTGGAAAGCATTGGCCAGGGACCTCTCTGGGAGTTAGGTTTCAACACTCTTCCACTCCTAGATGCAAAGTTCTTTCAGGGCAGTGGTTCTCAGAGATTAGCAGAAGGTTAACCTCTGGCTAACCAGGTTGGCCTGGCTGCTCAGACTCCAACCCTGGATAGTCTAATTTAGTATATCTAGGTGGGTCCTGGTATCTAAATGTTTCTTGCATGTTCCCTAGGTTATTTTGAGGTGCAAGCAGGCTTGGGAATTTGCACCACATTAGGGCATGCTGGTCTTGTTTGTAGGTCATTCACATCAGGGGTCACTATGGCCAATTCCAGCATCTTGAAGGCTGTGGGGCAACCAGCTTCTTGTACCCTTTACCCCCTGGTGCCTGGGAGACACATCAGCCCTTGTGCTCACAGTGCAGGGAAGCGGCCAGAGTTTTCTCATGAGAGCTTCCTGTGATGGGGACAGAAGGGCTGGTTACAGCCCAGCTGGACTGAAATAGCTTCCAGTGACCTTGCTTGCAGCTCTTTCATGCCACTTGAAATGTCCTAAGTTCTAAAGTTTCTCAGGGGAGTAATCAAGGGAACCTGCTCTCCTTTCTTCTTTAAAGCTGTGTGCATCCCTCCTCCCTGATGAGATGTTCAAGGACGTGTCTGCACTCAGTCCTATTTCACTCTGGAGAAAATAGAAGCGTGGACTGAGGAAGGCTTTGTTCAAAGTGGAGTGAGGTCCCAGGGCATGAAGAACAAAAAGGTGGGGGGAAAGGAAGGAGAGGTGACAAGAGGAAAGAGGGATGTAGAAAGAATGAAATGAAGAGAGAAATGGAAAAAGACATGAAGGAAAGGAGGCATAAAGAATGGAAATATAGGAGGCAAATGGCACCAGTGGCTAATTTCAGATTACACAGGCAGCGACTAGTAGTGCAGGTGCTTTTCTGCTATATCCGGGTAGGGTAGGGGTATCTGCCATTTCCTCCAATGCATGGGGTGGGTAGATCTCCAACAGTGCCACTGATTAGCTAGACCTCAGTGGAAAGTACTTTGATCCTTGCCTGCTACATACAATACCCTGATGCTGGGAGGCAAAATGGAAGGAGAGTTGTTAGGCACTCTGCTTTTCAGGGAAAATGTTGACATAAAACCAGAGCACAGTCTTCAGCACTCATTGCTGCTGCCTTTATGAACCAAGAGGATGGCAACTGTTTGTGGACTGAGGATAAATAGCTGACTTCTGTCAGCTGTTTCCTTTTGGGAATCTGGTCCTCTCTTGGCATTTGATTAATTTCAGGCTGAAAGATATTTTGCTTGGGGTTAACGTTAGTAGCCATATTTCTCTCCTTATTCCTGACTACTGACTCTCTATGTAGGTGTTCTTCTGCTCTGAGATGGTATCCATCTGGTCTACCTGGATACTACCAAGGTTACCAAGGGTTGTTGCTCTTCATTTAATGCATATGCATTAATATGAATCTCTGTTGGGCTAGACACTGTGGTGTTACTAAAGGTGTATCCTTGGGCACCTGGGGGGCTCAGTGGGTTAAAGACTCTGCCTTCAGCTTTGGTCATGATCTCAGGGTCCCGGGATCGAGCCCTGCATTGGGCTTTCTGCTCGGTGGGGAGCCTGCTTCCCCCTCTTTCTCGCCTGCCTCTCTGCCTACTTCTGATCTCTATCTCTGTCAAATAAATAAATAAATCTCTTAAAAAACCTTACTGGGAACATCGTATATTTTTGCATACAAATTTCAGTGACTCCTCCAATGATGACTACAACATCTCATAAGGGTTGGATTTATAAAATGTTAACCCCCAGAAGTGGAATAATTTCTCAGATGCTATGCCTGCAATTCAAATATCTGCCATCAGGTGGCAGTATGGCACGGCAGGATGCTGTTGAAATGACTTGGCCCCTCATCAAGCTTAGAGCACTGATGTGGCTCTGCACTTGATCTGGTACAGGGGATAAGGACCCTTTATCAAAACAACACTGTAAAACATTTAGCTAATCATCAGTTAGCTGCATATCCTGTGATTTCTCTGCCTACTTTTTTTTTTCCTGGCTAGCACTTGGTATTTTAAATTACATCTTTCACACCTTTTTTCATTTATATTCCATCTGCATCTCCAAATGACTCTTGTCATCCTATGACCTTTACGTTTTTATTAGAACACTATCTGAGTTCACTTACCTTTTAGAGTGAGGTGTTTTTCCTTGCTTCTTTTAACTGCATGAATCATTTACTAAGGTTCTGCTTCCTTGGGAATAAATGGCTAATTAATCAATACCACAATATCTTTCATTTTCCCCCAAGAAAATTCCAGACTTTGTAGGTGGAAAAGCTGTAGCCATTCTGTACTGGGAGACTGTTTTCCTTCTTTAACATTTGGAACTGAACAAAACAGAACATAGAGAGAGAGAGAGTGCGCCCTTTTGGTTATGTGTGACCAACGGTTTCTTCACAGCAGCCTCTCGAGAACTTTGTGTGGATTAATGAGACACATGACTGAAATGGTTTTCCTAAGAGTTGTGCAATAGTATTATCACAAGGAAAACCTCTCTGTCCCTCAAAATGCAGTCTGAAAATTTTTGAGTGTGAGAAATTGTGTATGTGCATGTGTGGGGGTGGGTTGGGGATAAAGTTCAAGTATGGAAGTCAGTGTCTGCCCATAAATGCCTTCATGCCTAATGGAGCTCATTACCTATCCTACCATCCTCCAGTTCTGAAGCCTGAGCCTCTCCCTGCCTACTTTTATTCCTTGGGACATTATCTCCAAGAGGAGAAACAGAATCTGTATCCCATGTATGAAAACACAAACACCATTTAAATGGTGCCTAACAGAAAGCCCCAGTTTTGAAATAGTTCTCATTGAAAAAGGGAAGGCTAGGGGCGCCTGGGTGGCTCAGTGGATTAAGCCGCTGCCTTCAGCTCAGGTCATGATCTCAGGGTCCTGGGATCGAGCCCCGCATCAGGCTCTCTGCTCCGCAGGGAGCCTGCTTCCCTTCCTCTCTCTCTGCCTGCCTCTCTGCCTACTTGTGATCTCTCTCTCTGTCAAATGAATAAATAAAATCTTAAAAAAAAAAAAAAGAAAAAGGGAAGGCTAGTGAAAAATACTAACAGGGATACTAATATCTGATGCCATTTTGTGGCCACTGGCCTAGCATTTTCATATGCGTCATACCCCAGCCCCACTTACCATCCTGTTCTCTTGCTATGTAACAAAATATCCCAAAAGTTAGTGGCTTAAAACTACTAAAATATGTTTTATGAAATTTAAAGATTGGTTTGATCATATCTCATAATTTTGTGGGTCAGAAATTCAGGCCAGACGTGGCCGACCAATTCTTCTGCACCACACCCATCAGTTCAGGTCATTTGGTTGTTGTCAGGGTGCAGATGGGCTGTCTGGAGGGTCCTTATGGCTTCACCCCTTGTATGGGGGCTTGATGGTATGACTGGAAAGCTGAGCTCAGCTGGATGGTTGACCAGAGCACCTACATAGCACCAGTGTGTAGAATGGGGCTCCCAGAGAGAATGTTCCAAGAGATCCAGAAGGAAGCTACGATGCTTCTTCTGATCTCGCCTTTCCATGGAATCCCCAGATCACTCTCTGCCATTTTTTCTTGGTCAACAAGTCACTAAGGGAAGCCCTGCTACAAGGAGGTGGGAATTAGCTCGCACTTCTCCCTGGGAGAAGCAGCGAAGGGTATGTGGCCATTTCCCTTCTCCCTTACCTTCTCTATATTCCCTTTTATGTAGCAATTATCACCTGTAACATACTACGTAATTTACTTGTTTATTGGGTTTACTGCTTATTGTTAATCTATCCACACTTGAACATGAGCTCCATGAGGGCAAGGGTCTTTGCTTTCTTCACTGGCATGTCCTGAGCACCTAGAATAGTGACTAGAACATAGTAAATGCTCAATTAAGAATTTTTGGATGCTGAATGATTTCATTTCATTTTCTTATTGCCCTTTGAGAAAGCTGCTAGTATTATCGTTATTTCTCAGATGAGAAATTGAGGCACAGAGAGGGGAAGTCACTTGTTCAAAGTCACACACAGCTAACATGCGGCAAAGCCAGGGCTTGAACCTCGGTCTCTCTGATGTACTTTCATAGATCAAAACTAATTCCACATCAGGAAAGAAATCCAGCACACGAGAGAGCAGGCAAAGACTCATAATCATGGACTTTTCTTACTTCTTAAGCCAGATTGGTGACTGGGTTAGGGTCCACGGTATTCCCTTGAAATGGTTTAGCTTTGTGCTGGCTTCTCCTTCTTTTTACCAGGAAGACCTACAGGAAGACTGCTGTGGAAAATTGAGTGTGGGGTGAGCTTGTTGCCTCTCTCTCAGAGCTGCTGGCACTAATAGTCAGTTCAGGACTCATAGACGTGAAAAAGGCTCTTCATTTGATTGTGAAATCAAGCCAGGCTCAACTGCGATGAGCAGTTTCTTTCTGCATTCCTGTTGAAGAATTCTGTGTAATAGTCTCCTAGCTATATTTAGACGTGACACACGGTCTCTGCTAAGACCACAATACAAACTAGGGGACAATGTCACCAAAGCCACCCCATGCAGGCAGAATCTAGTGTCTGGAATCACACTTCCCAGCCCCCTTTCCTCCCATTGTGAGTGTTAAGTTCCTCAATATCTCCAGGGAGAAGCCAACCTCCCCGGATGCTTTTATTTTGTCATCTCTGGAACCGCTTCAGTGAAGTGACATCATGTGACCTTGTCAAATCCTGTGAAATCTTTTCCTGTCTAAATATAAGTATTTTGGTGCATGCGATTTCTTTCAGGATGGAGGGGCTAGATTCTGGCAGCTGGAGAAGTTCTCTGTAGTTTGTTGTATGATTCTCCTTTGTCCCAGTTCTGCACCCCCACCCCTACCCCCACTGTCCCCTTTGCTAGATGCAGCTCCATGTAGAGGGCCAGGCTGAAAGTGACATTGCTGATTGGTGATGCTGGGCCTCAGCGGGCAGAACAGAGCTGGGCCATACCAAGTGGAAGACAGAAGGCATGGCTGAGCAGGGGGGTGTTGTAGCTGGGGTACTAAATAGGCCCTGCCCCAGGGTGGGACCCACAGCTGAGGGCAGAGCCAGGCCATGGGTCATGCTTTTCTTCTGTCACGATATTCTTTTCAGCCCACTTTTTAAAAAATTGAGGTTAAGATTCACATAGCATGAATTCACCACCAACAATTACCACTATCTTTTTCCAGAACCTTGCCCTCAGTCCATGGAGGACCCTGTACCCATTAGTGCTCACTCCCCTCCCCCAGTGCCTGACAAACACTAATCTGCTCTCAGACTGTACAAGTCTGCCTGTTCTGGACATTTCATGTGAGCGGAATCATAGAGTATGGCCACTTTCTTTTTCCCCCCTGTTGGTAGTAACAGTGAGATCAGGTCAGGGATGATCTGCTGATATCTTCCCTCAGCTAGAGGGATGCTAGGAGCCACTTGGCTCTCCTGAGGAACAGGACCTGGGGGAGGAGACACCCCTCCTCCACGTTTCGAGGGGACAAGTCAGAGGTACCTGGTTGCTCATGGCAGTGATCCTTAAGGCACCGCTGGGTTGACCTTCTTCCCCCTCAGCCCTGTCAGTCCTATTCCATGAGCTGACTGCCTCACCTCTGCAAACAATAACAAACTGAACAATAAAAACAACTTCTCACCGGGAGCCCTTTCTCAGGTGCTTCTTTTTTGGGGGTGGTAGGGAGGCAGGCCCCGGAGAGGAAAACCCTCTAAAAGGGACTTTGCAGCCTTTGGACACAGCTGTCTGTCACACAACCAGTGTGGATATGGGGAGGCAGTGAATGCAAAGGCACTGGGGTCTTTCTTGCTTCTAGCCCAGCTCTGTTCCTCAAGGGACCCTGCTGAGCACTTCCCATGCCTGTGCCCCAGTCTCCTCATCTGTAACATGGGTCAATAGCATATACTACTCTTCGAGGTTGCTGAGAAGCTTCAGTGCAGTAATCTGGGATGAGCGCTGCATGTAGGGCCTGGCCATAGCGAGTTCTGATGAAATTGCTGGGCCCCTTGAGCTCAGACACTCTACTGAGCAAAATGGATTTCCAGGCTCACCCTACTTGAGCCCTGCCTGTACCCACCCATCCAGAGCTGCACTGTCTGGGCGTTAGCACTAGCTGCCTTTCAAGCCCTCAGTTGCCCCACATGGCTGGTGGCTCTCTCACTGGCTGGCACAGATATAGGACATTTCAGTTATTGAAGAAAGTTTTTTAGATATCACTGCTCCCAATGCTCTGAGCTCTTCATTTTAAAAATCTTTACTGTCCTTTCCCACCCCCAAGCCTTTGTTCATGGCCTTCCTCCTGTTTGGATCACCCATCCATTGGCTGCTTCCTCTCCCCCAAATGTCACCATCGCCCTAGAAGGTGAGGCACCAATGGGCCCTGACCAGCATCAGCCTTGTGCTGTCAGGGTCGGCTGGAGGCCGGCTCTGCTCCATGCTGCCTGACCAGCTGCGCTGGACTCTTTGCTGCCAGCACAGCTCAGGTTTTGTTCCACCTGGGTTAATTCTGCATGCCAGACTGGTCGAATGGCAGCCATCGGTGGGAGGGTGCTGAGCTCACAGTGATGGCAGAAGTCCAAGAGGCTGGGGACAGACACACTGTCACTTCTGCCCATATCCCATTGGCCAAAAGCAAGGCTGTGACTGAGCTCAAATCAGGGGCAGGAAGTCCCCTCTGCCTTAGTGGGAGGCACTGCAAAGTTGTAAGAACAAGGGTGTGGGTACAGGGAGGAGGACAGGATTGGAGCCAATTACTTTATCCATGATTTAGGAAGCCACTTTCCTGTTCCAACTTAGTGACTCAACAGTTGGTCTTCTGGCTTCCAAAGGGCTCCCCTCAATTTTTTGCCCCTGGTGCCCCATGCCTATGATGACTCTTCCTCTGTTTCCCTCCATACAACACTCCCTGTGAACCACACCATCCCTTGCCTGTCGGGCTTTCAGCTTCCTGGAAGACAATGCCTAAAAATATGAATCACTGAGAATTAATATTTCCATTGGGATATTTGCAAACTGACCCAGGACCACAATTATTCAGATCAGTGAGTCTTTAACAATGTATTATAGGTGGTGTGAGAGGTATTCGGGGGCTGTATTTACTGTCATCTGTATGTTGACAAACAGAAGCTGGGACCAAGGATGTTTCTCTTGCAAGGATCCTGTTAGGGCACTGGTCTGGGAGTCAGGAAATCTGGGGTGGGTTCCAGCACAGTCAGTCACCTTTGGGAATGTTTCTTCCCATCTCTGGGCTCCAGTTCTTCCATGGCTAGAGTAGGTAATCAGGCTAATGGTTACTATGACTGCCCATGGCCCCGAGATATTGTGGCTCTGAATCCTCAGACCCTGGTTGGGCAGCAGTTGGTCTTGAGAGGGATGTGCCCTGAGTTCTGATTGCTGTGTCTACAAACTTTTCCAGCCTCTGACTCTTGTTCTTTGCCAGGAAATTGACTTCCATAAAAAGTGTTGCAGGGTCTACTTTCCCCAGAAGGTGTGGCTATGGAGACCTCAGAATGAACTGGGCCATGCATGGACACTATCCAACCTAGAATCCCATTGACTTTCATCAGGATGGGAGAACTCACTGGGCAGCAATACCATGTTGCAAACTCAAGTCCAACTCAGTCAGATCCCAACCACGCTCCTAGGGCAAATTCAGGCTTATGCCCAAGGCACTGACTTCCAGGGTTTTTGTCCATCCTTGCTCTACCCACTCAAGTTTCAGAGCACTGATGTTGTTCCACTTTCTGCAGACAAACCTTGGGATTCTCTTTCCCAGAAATCAAACTAACATTTATCCAGAATGATTTGCTGCTGGTTTAGAAGGTCATATTAGGAGATAAGTTCATATTTGGAGAAGTTCATATTTGGAGATTTCTGAAAAGGGCCTGGAAGTAGCTGGAGAAAATCATCTCTTTGGTTGCTCAGGTTGGACAATAATGGAAGCAGGCAGAATGATCCATGACTCCTGGGGAAGACAGCTCCCTGCAGGACCCCAGCTGGGCGGCACTTCTCCAGGAGCATTTGCCGGAGGCTGGGAGAAAAGGTTTGGGGGATGCTGAAGGATGCAGGTGCTCTGGTCAGACAGGTGGATGCTAGAGTTGGGTAGATTGAGATCTAGACCACTAGACCACCAGGGAGGAAGCGGGAGGAAAGCCTTCCCTTGGTGGAAGGATCTGGTGGAGCATCTACCAGAACTGGGGCTCGTGCCAATGAGACAGTCAACTTCTGGTCTGCGACTCATGTCCTCCTCTCCCATCATACCCACTGAGCATGGAGCACCTATAGCGTGTCATGTATGTTGAGAAACTCTAGGTGTCAGGAGTGAATGCAATCCTTGAGACCACCAAGGTCACTGTAACTGTTAATTCTCTCTATAATACAACTAATATGACACTGATAGAGCTCTGATAATATGCTGGGTGCATGATCTTCCTTTCTCACCCTTAAAGACAGGAATCACACTGTCTGCCTTTTACAGAGAAGGAAATTGAGTTTCTGAGAAGTTAAATAATTTGCTTTAGGTTACACCTAATACAGAGGGGTTCAGGGAGAATAACCCATTAGAACAGTGCAGTCCAGCAAGAAAAAAGGCAACCACACAAGTAATTTTAAGTATTCTCCTAGCCACATAAAAGAGAGAGACACCGGGGTGACTCAGTCAGTTAAGCATCTGCCTTTGACTCAGGTCATGATCCCAGGGTCCTGAGATTGAACCTGGCATCAGGCTCTCTGTTCTGTGGAGAGTCTGTTTCTCCCTCTCTATCTGTCCTCCACCCCCCAATCTCTCATGCTCTCTCTCTCAAATAAATAAGTAAAATCTTTTAAAAAATGATTCTAAGGAATTTATTAAAAAAATAAAAACAGCAGAGAAGAACGGGTAAAATCAATTTCAATTTTATTTAATGCAATACATCCAAAATATCATCTCAACATCTAATCTATGTAAAGATTTTTTTATGAGCTATTTTATTCTTTCTGTTTTTGCACAAGGTTGTTGAAATTTGGTGTGCATTTCACCCTTACCAGCACATCTCAACGGGGACTTGCCGCATTTTTGGTGCTTGGCAGTCACATGTGGCCCATAGCATTTGTACTGGACAGTGTAGTTCTGGAGGCACACATGGGTTCGGAGAAAGCTAGGCGGGAGCATTCCTGAGAAGCCCTCTCGTCAGAGTCGGCTTCAAGGGCCAATAGCCACCAAAGCTGGACCTCGGGACACAAATGCTGTACCACCAAGTTTAAACTCCAGGGGCGCCCTTCTCCCCATTGTGCTCCCAGGAAGCATCCGGGTGACCCTGAGATGAGGGAAGGCTATGCCTGCAGAGGGAATGATCATGCAAAGAGGCCACAGATTCTCCAGCTGTGCCACCTGTTGAGGGAACTGCAAGCACCTGCCATGGGGGAGGAGGAGGCTGGTGGGGGTCAGACTGGGGAGGAGGAAGAACAGGTTATTGTCAGGCATTGAGTGCCACCCCAAGGAGACTGAGCTTCATTCTGCCCCTGATTCAGAGTTGTGATGGGGTGACACTGTCCAGGGCTTGCAAGCTGGGTTGGAGGATCTGAGACAGAGAGATGGGAGGGAACTCTCAAAGGTGTAGGAGAGAAATATTGAGGGGCTGGGTGGGGGTAGGGGTGGGTGGGGAGCATGGGTGTGCCACAGAGAGAGCCACGACTGGACATTGGGGGGTATCAGATTGGAGTGAATGTGAAGGAAGAATCCAGCGGGCTTCCATCTGCAAGGGTGTGTGACTTTTCTGCAGAAATCCCCGCTGCCTGGGAAAGAATTGGAGGGCCAGGACTTTGGAACACACTGTCTGCTTCACAGAAATAAAGGCATTGATCTGACACCAATAGGAAGCTAGAAGCACCTTAAATCTCCTTGCCACCTGCCTTATCTGCTTCCAGCACAAATGATCTGCCTTCCTCTGTCTTCTCATCTCCCTGAAGTTCCAATGAACAGGCCTGTTTCTTCCCATCTTTATTTCTCCCGATGGCCCTTGGGAACACCTTTCTTCAGGGTCACATGAAGGCATCTCGTCCAGAGCACCTGTGACAAAGAGAAGCATGCAAGCCAGAGCTCCAGCGTGGCTCTTTCTGGCTGAATTTGCCACATTCAGTGACAGTCCTCGTTCCACACACATCAAAACACCTGCTGTGAGGGGCTTGAGATTCTGCATTTCTAACCAACTCCCAGCAGCCTTTGCTGCTGGAGCATGAAACACACTTGGAAGTATGCGGGGCCAGAGCCAGGGTTCTTAGCCTTGGCTGCTCAGCACAGAAGCACCTAGCGAGACTGAAATGTCTGATGCCTCGGCTGCATTCAACACCAAGTAAAGTAGGCTGACTCTCTCAGCTGGAAATGGGACTCAGCCTCAGTCATTTTTAAAAAATGCTTGCTTCTTCTCTTTTGGAATCCAGCCACGTAGGAAGAAGTCTACACCATCTGCCTGGAGAGAAAGGCCTTGGAGGATGAGACACCAATGTCAAAAGAGAGGCCACAGAGAGGAGAACCCAGGCCAAGATGTGAGCCATTCCAGCTAAGGACTTAGACACAGGTAAGCTGGAGCAGCTGGCCTGGGGCTGGCACCACATGGAGAAGGGGTGAGCTGTCCCCACAGAGCCCTGCCTGAATTCCTCACCCATAGCATCATGAGTATTTTTTAAAAGATTTTATTTATTTATTTGACAGAGAGAGAGAGAGAGAGATCACACGCAGGCAGAGCAGCAGTAGAGAGAGAGGGGGAAACAGGCTCTCCACCGAGCAGACAGCCTGATGTGGGGCTCGATCCCAGGACCCTGAGATCATGACCTGAGCTGAAGGCAGAGACTTAACCCAGTGAGCCACCCGGGTGCCCCAGCATCCTCATCCCAGCATAAAAATGAGTATTTTTAAGCCAAATTGTTGTGGTTTGTAGTCTCTGAGCTTGGGGCTATTTGTTATGCAGTCGTAGCTAACTGATACAACCTGCAGGATCCTAAGTGCCTTGAGAGTGGGACATATTTTGGTTCATAACCCCTCCATGCTTTGCATTTAAATTAGTATTCAGAGAGTACTGGAGAAATGCTGAGGGCCATGGAAAGGCCCAAGTGAAAAATCCCAATGTTGTCTGGGCCAATAAAAGTCAGGAATTGATTTATTGTTTGGACATATATTCAGTGAGAATGAAAGCAAAATAGACAAGGCTCCCTTCCTTCCCTGGAGGAGCAAGCATCCTTCTGTTGGCCTCGGCTGACTCTGCTTTCTGTTTCTCCCTGCTCAGTGCACTCCCCATGGCTCTAGCTTCCAGACACAGCCTCACCCCTTGGAGCAGTGATCAGTGAGGGGTAGATGGCCTCAGGGGTCTCCCTGCAAGAAGCTCAGCTCAACTTCCTGTGATGTCTCTACCGCTGTCCTGGCTCCTGTGCTTTTCCCGGGGCTCACCCAGCATTGCCAAAGATGCCAGGACTGGGGCTTCAGCCTTCCCTAAAGGTGAGGGATCGGTGAGTGCCCCAAGGTGGCCCAGAGAGGGAGCAGGTAGGAGAAGTCCAGAAGAGAAGCATTCCCAAGTTCCCAGACAGATTTGGGGGTCCTTTGAGGGTCGTAGCTCCTGGCCCAGCAGGCCTGACTCTGTGGGATGTAGGCACACCTTGGGGCTGTTGTGTTGGAGATGTGACTTAGCTCCCCTCAGGTGGGTCTTGTCAGGGCTCTTCTCTTGAGCCCCAGTGCCTCCTGCTGCCTCCAGAAGCATCTGTCCTAGCCATGGGGAACGATGTCCTGAAGACTGGGCTTCGGGATGGAGGGGTGGCATCTGCCTCTGCCTGCCCTCCACCCTTGCCTTTATGTGAAAAGACATAAGGCTGCAACTCTCCCTTGTCCTTTTCTGGCAGGTTCACATTTCCTTTCAGAGTGCAGTCCTGGAGAAAATGTCCACTCTATTCCTCCCTGGTGCCTGGTTAGTGCCAGGCACTGGGCTGTGCTCAGGGCAGACGTGGAAGACCTCTTGAGGACACGGGGGCTCTAGGGTGGGACTGCTCAAAGTGGCACAGGGGCTGGTGGCAGGCCATGAGCTCTTTGGTACCTGTTGGTGACAAGATGAGCAGGTAGAAACCTTCGTGGCACTTAAACATTGCTGCAATGTCCAAGCCTGTGACTTTGTATTTTACAAAAGCATTAGTTCACCGTGGCTTAGAAATGAAGTCAAAGAAATCCATCACCGCAGAGAAGCAGCAGTGGGCTGGGCACAGTGGGCTGCGCATGGACAGGACAACTGCTCCCAGGAAACTCACCCGCTGCACACCCCGGGTTTTATACTCATGAAACTGTGGGGAAGGCAATCAGTTGCCCAGAGTTCCAGCCGACTCCAGGGCCAGCCTTCCTTATCTGACGTCCAGCTTATCGGTGGCTCTCACCGTATGGCCGTCGGGCCAGCAGCGTCAGCAAGACATGGGAGCGCTTTAGAAAAACACACATTCTTTATGCAAGACCCACCGTGTCAGGACCTGAATGACGAGTTTCATAACATAAGTTAGCAGATGGCCTGGGACAGATCTATGGAAACAGCTGGCTTCTGCGCCAAGAACACTGACCCCAAGTTCTCACTTCTTTTTCCTACAGAAGAATCCCTTGGACCTGGGCATGTTGTGGCTGTTCCTTTCTTGTCCCTTCTGCTCTGTGTTGTGTGGGGAACAAACTCAGGGTGTTAAGTACTGCAGGGCACTTCTGACTCACTGCTTGCTGGACCCTGTGCCCCTAGAATCAAAGGCCACTCCTACTCGGTCTCCAGTCAACCTCCTGCCCTCACTTCCCCACTAGGTCCTTGCTAATGTGCCTGTGGCTCTCTCTCCAGCAAGCCAGGCTCCTGCTTGCCTTAGGGCTCTGCAGCGCTGTCACATTTTCTTCTTCTTCTTCTTTTTTTTAATTTCTTTTCAGCGTAACAGTATTCATTGTTTTTGCACCACACCCAGCGCTGTCACTTCTGCCTGGGTCGTCCTGGGCTCATCTTTCCTTGCCTGGATTCTTTGTCCTATTTGGGTCTGAGCTCACACATCATCCCCCTAGAGGCGACCACATCTGGTGACCATATACAATGTCACCTGCCTTCCTTCCTCTGACCCTTCGGCAGCCCTGCCCCCGGGCACTCTCTTTTCTATCCCTGCTTGATTTCCTTCATGGCACTTGCCAGCCTCTGCCTTGACTTCCACGTTTGTGAGAATGCTTGCTGCTGCCTACCTCCCTGGGATAAGCACTCCATGGAAGAGGGACTGCATCTGGCTGATTCCTTCCTCGATCCCAGTGACTTTATCCATGGCTGGCATCCTGGGAATGTTGGTGGAATACACCATGAATTTGGAGACAAGGGGCCGTGTTCGCTTCCTATGGCTGCTGCAATAAATTACCACACACTAATTGTTTTAAACAAAATGAATGTATTTGCTCACAGTTCTGGGGTCCTGAGTCTGAAATCAGTTTCACAGGGCTAAGGTGCTGGCGAGACCACTCTCTCTCCAAGGACCTCCAACATGATCTTTGCCTCTTCCAGCTTTCAGGGGTGGCTTGTGGCCTCATCACTCCAATATCTGTCCTTCTCTCTTATAAAGATACATATGATTGCATGTAGGACCCACCAGCATAATCCAGATTAGGTGATTCCTCTCAATATCCCTAATTTAATTGCACCATTTGCCTTATAAAGTCATCTCTGCAGGTTGCAGGGTTAGGAGCTGGGAATAGGACTGAGGTCAGCATTCAGCTCACAACAGATGGAAATCATAATATGGCCTAGCTCACTGCACAGAAGTTTGTTGGTGAGATCCAAGGACATTTGAATAGGATATGAATTGGAATGGAACAATTCCCTTCAAATTTTTATTCTTAGTGACTTTTAGAAGAATGCAAGGTGCAACATAAAAGAGAGTTCTTGCACTGACAACCAGGATGCTTACGTGCATGTGGGAATTTGTTCTGGCCTTGGTCTTCTTGGCGCTGGTGGCCTGGTGGCCTTTGCTGGTGTCCCAGCTGTGCTCTGATAGCAGCAGCTGCTTGAACTTATGTGTATTTTGCTGAAAAATCAGATAAGACTAAAACAATTGGAGGGTTGTAGCTTGCTCACAGTTTTGCAGGCTCAGCAAAGATAGCCAAATTTGCTTTGTGTGCAGAATACCATTCCCTCTCTGACAAGAAGCTCACAGTATCTTTCCAACAGGAGAATCCAGGGTCCAGCTTCATGACAGAGGTGAAGGACGGACAGGCAGGGAATCAAAGGCTGTGAGAGGTAGATCAGGGGAGAGAATATGGAAGATTACTGTAGGGCTCTTCCTGGTTCCAACCAGAATTGCCTGGGGAGTTTTAAAGTCCTGACATCTGGACCCTATCCCAGAACTTCTGATGTAATTGGTCTGGGTGTATCCTGGGCAGTCAAGAGATTTTATTTTATTTTATTAATTAATTTTTATTTTATTAAAATATAATATATTATTTGGTTCAGAGGTACAGGTCTGTGAATCATCAGTCTTACACAATTCACAGTGCTTACCACAGCACATACCCTCTCCAAGGTCCATGACCAAGCCACTCTATCCCTACCCCCCACCCCCAGCAACCCTCAGTTTGTTTCCTGAGATGAAGAGTCTCTTATGGCTTGTCTCCCTCCCCAGTTCTATCTTGTCTCATTTTTTCCCCTCCCGTTCCCCCATGACCCCCCAACCCTGCCTCTCAATTTCCCCATATCAGGGAGATCATATGATAGTTGTCTTTCTCTGATGGACTTATTTCACTCAGCATAATACCCTCTAGTTCCATCCACATCATTGCAAATGGCAAGATTTCATTTCTTTTGATGGCTGCGTAGTATTCCATATTGTGTGTGTGTGTGTGTGTGTGTGTGTGTGTGTGTGTGTGTGTATACCACATCTTCTTTATCCATTCATCTCTTGATAGACATCTAGCTTCTTTCCATGGTTTGGCTATTGTGGACATTACTGCTATAAACATTGGGGTGCATGTACCCCTTTGGATCACTACATTTGTATCTTTAGGTAAATGCCCAGTAGTGCGATTGCTGGGTTGTACGGTAGCTCTATTTTCAACTTTTTGAGGAACCTCCATACTGTTTTCCAGAGTGACTGCACCAGCTTGCATTCCCACCAACAGTATAGGAGGGTTCCCCTTTCTCCGCATCCTTGCCAACAACTGTCATTTCCTGACTTGTTAATTTTAGCCATTCTGACTGGTGTGAGCTGGTATCTCACTGTGATTTTGATTAGTCAAGAGATTTTAAAGCCACCTGGGTCATCCTACTGTATCGGCCATGCTCAAGACCTCTGTGCTAGGCTCTGGCTAGGACCAGGTTGTAACTCCATCCAGGTGCGGTGGACATGATGGTCTCAGGTTTGAGAGTTCAGCCAGGTCATTGGATAGAGAGAGGGAAACTTGGGGGTTTCCTTGGGTGATTTTATGTATAAAACACACAGCTTGCCAGGTGATTTGTGTATAAGATGGGAGCACCCCTGCTTTCCAGGGCTCTCTGGCCTTGAGGAGCTCATGATATGGCCCCTGGAGACAACCTTGCATTTGAGATGGTTTTGTCTCCCAGCCCCAACTGAGGTCCCACCACAGATCAGTGCTTCTCAAACTTTGAAGTACAGATGAATCACCAGGGGATATTGTTCAAGCATAGATTTGGATTGGTTAACTCTGCGATAGGGTCTGAGATGCTGCCTTTCTCAAGGCTCCCAGTGTTGCTGCTGGTACCCATCGTAAGGAGTCAAGAATACAAATGTGGTTTTCTTTAGTAGGCCCCTGACATCAAGCTTTGCCCAGGAAACTTCTGGATCTCAGGGGTGCTACTTCTAGTTGGGATTCAGTGGTTCTTGGAGATGTTAGTGAGGCCTGTTGTCTCTACCCCTCCACCGGTCACCATGTTGCACTGCCTGGTGCTGGTTTACTCCAACGTGTCATCTCGACTCCTGGAACAGTGGGTGTCAACTTGGGCTGCACATTATGATCATCTGAGGAGCTTTAAAAAATATGGTTCCAACCCCCATAAAATCGGGTTTGATTCATCTAGGGTGTGCCCCCCACCCCAATGGGATTGTTAAATCTCCCTGGCCTGTTCAAATATAAAGCCAAGGCTGAGAGCCTCTGGCCTCAAGTGCAGAACATGGGCAGAAGCAGCAGGATGTCCAAGGAGCCTGTTAGAAATGGGAATTCCCAGGCCCCACCCAGACCCACTGAGTCTGGGGTGAAACCTGGCAATCTGTGGTCTAACAGCATTGCACGTTTTTCTGATGCACCCTGATTTTCTGGATAGCAAAGCAGCATGAATAAAGCTTGTTTGTAACCCAAACATTGCTGAGGATGCATGAGAGGCGGGCGCAGCTGTGTCTTCTTGGGAAGCTCTGAGCAAAGCCAGTTGGTCCCAAGGGGGGCTCCTAGGACCCTGGGATGCCAGGAGACTGTGGGGTGATTCAGCAACCTTCTCAGGCCCCCACATTTGGGGGCTGGCTGCCCTGGCCGCCTCTGCTGGCCACCTTTCAGCCCCAGATGCACCAGCTATTTAAAGTCTCAGCTGAGTAATATTTTCCGTCATGTGGCACAGACTTTACTTAGGAGTCCTTCGGGGCTGATGGAGGTCATGTGTCTCAGCTTATCTATGACTGTCTGGATCCAAGTCCCTGGGACAGATCACTTGTTTCTGTGTTTTCTCCTCCTAATTGAGGCCTAATTGAGGGGGAGGGGGAGAAGGGAGGAAGGAGGAGAATGACCTGGAATGTCCCCTGCCCTTGCAGGAAGACTCCCAGAGCACATGTTCCTTTCACAACTCCTCAGCCCTCGTGAAAGGGTGGCGAAGAGGGAGGGTGAGCCATTGCCCAAATTCACACCACTCATCCATGCCAATCACAGGTCTCCAATATAAACCTCGGGCCCAGCAGGCTCATTGTCCTGGCCTCAGATGTTTTTAGAGGAGGCCTCTTGACCTCCTCCACATTTCTCCCTCATGGGCTGTGAACTTGCAATCCTTGGGGATTCATTCCAGATTTAAGGTCAGGTGCTGCCTGCTGTCTAAGGTGTGAAGAGTAGAATCTGCAGAACACATCCTGAGAGGCATGGCACCCATCAGCCTCCTTGGTGGGACAGGAAGAAGCCCAGACTGCCCCTTAAGCTCCCAGCAGAACTAGTTGATGAGCCCTCTTCCCAGATCCAGGACACTACAGATAAAGGGCTGGTATCTAAGATCTATAAAGAACCCCAGGCACCTGGGGCAAATGGCCTATTTCCCAGACACCCTCAAAGAGGGATCATCTGCTTGCAAGACCACTGTCTTTGGGGGATACCTGGGACACAGAGCCTGAGCTGGAGATGTGCTCTTAGATACAGCCCCTGGGGGAGTAGGGTGGCCAGAGGGGGCGATAGGCTTTCCACATTGTTGACAAAGTCCTCAGCCAGTCCCATGGGGGCTTTGCATAGGGGTTGGGAAAAGCATAGGGGCTGGGCTTGATGCCCACCATTGCCACTTTTGGGAAGGGTGTGAACAGAGGTGGGAGCTGCCAGCCAGCTCTCAGGCAGCTGGGCCCTGATGGAGGGTCCAGGTGGACACACAGCACCCATCACAATTGCATGCCACTTAGCCAAGCCCAATTCAGGCTGGCTAAGAGTGGGCTTTGCCCGAGTTGCTGTTTCATGTGAAGGAGCAGAGCCGGCGTGACCATGAACAAGGCCTGAAAATACCTGGGCTTGACTCAGTCTCACTACTCATTAGCTGTGGGGCCTGGGGAAGGCTACATGATCTCTCTAGGACTCAGTTTCCTCAACTGTAAAATGAAAATACTATTGGCATTGATTTTATTGTGAGGATGAAAGGAATTATCATGCAGAAAGAATTTTACTCTATGCTTGGCAAAGTGCTTAATAAATAGCATTTTGTTCCTGGAAAGGGTTTGGTGTGCTGAGGAACCTCCCTGAGGATAGAGAATGCTGAGTCTGAGGACAAGTATGACTTTGGGGTAAGAGACATTCAAGAGGGTGTGCCCCTGCTGGCACACATACGCACATGCACACACACACACACACTTGAACACTGCCCCCGCCGGGCCCCCTTCAGGGAAAGACTGCTGTGGCAGGAATGTGAAGAATAATAGCAGCCAATGCTCAGACTTTGAGTTTCTACAAAAATCTGTGATGCCCCATGAAGACTGGGAATCTCAAGGTAGGGCAGAGCAAAACAAGCTCCCTGCAGGTAGGCTTCCAGTGAGGCTTTTCAGCAGTTAGAGAGACTTACAGAAGGGTTCTGAGGTGTCCTGCCAGGTTTCCTGAGATACATGCAGATTTGATGGTGCCTTCAGTGGGGAAGACAAGGAGCATGTGGACCATCAACCCATGCTTGCTGGCAACATAGCAGTGGCTGAGAACAAGGCAGGGATGTGTAGCTCCAAAGACACCAAAACAGGCAGATGCTGACCATGGTCTAGAGGGCTCCTGTTGACCCCTCAATGCTGGGTGTGCCCACCTCCCCACCCCTTTGGCCACTGGTTTTAGAAACTCCCCAGGGAAAAGTTCAGGTTCAATCTGAAATGACCAAGTTTATACTGTCATTGAGATAAATGAAACTTCCTCACCCTTAGCAGAAGGAATGGGCGTAAAAAGTAATAACTAAGGAACATTGTTGTAGAAAAAACATTGCTGTATCTTTGGGGTAAATACCTAGTAGTGCAATTGCTAGGTCATGGGATAGCTCTATTTTTAACTTTTTTTTTTAAAGATTTTTTTATTTATTTGGCAGAGAGAAATCACAAGAGAGGCAGGCAGAGAGAGAGGAAGGGAAGCAGGCTCTCCGCTGAGCAGAGAGCCCGATGCGGGACTCGATCCCAGGACCCTGAGATCATGACCCGAGCCGAAGGCAGCAGCTTAACCCACTGAGCCACCCAGGCGCCCCTATTTTTAACTTTTTCAGGAACCCCCGTGCTATTTTCCAAAGTGGCTACACCAGCTTGCAATCCCAACAGCAGTGTAAGAGGGTTCCCCGTTCTTCACATCCTCTCCAACATTTGTTGTTTCCTACCTTGTTAATTTTTGCCATTCCAATGTCTTGGAGAAATGTCTGTTCTTGTCTTCTGCCCATTTATTTATTTATTTATTTTTGACTTGATTAGTTGTTTTTTGGATGTTGAGTTTGAGAGGTTCTTCAGAGATCTTGGATATCAGCCCTTTATCTGCAGTGGCATTTGCAAATATCTTCTCCCATTCTGTGGTTTGCCTCTTCATTTTGTTGACTGTTTCCTTTGTTGTGCAGAAGCTTTTTATCTTGATGAAGTCCCAAAAGTTCATTTTCACTTTTGCTTTCCTTGCCTTTGGAGATGTGTCATGAAAGAAGTTGCTGTGGCCTCTGTGGAAGAGGTAACTGGCTATGTTCTCCTCTAGAATTTTGATGGATATCTGTGTCACATTGAGGTCTTTCATCCATTTTGAGCTTATCTTTGTGTATGGTGTGAGAGAATGGTCGAGTTTCATTCTTCTGTATATATCTGTTCAATTTTCCCAGCACCATTTATTGAAGAGACTTTCTCTTTTCCATTGCATATTTTTTTCCTTCTTTGTCAAAGATTAGGTGACCATAGAGTTGAGGGTCCACATCTGGGCTCTCTAGTCTGATCCGTTGATCTATGTGTCTGTTTTTATTCCAGTACCATGCTGTCTCATGATCACAGCTTTGTAATATAGCTTGAAATCAGGAAACACCATGCCACTAGCTTTAGTTTTTCTTTTTCAATATTTCCTTGGCAATTAGTGGTCTTTTCTGAGTTCAGACAAATTTTAGGACTGTTTGTTCCAGCTCTTTGAAAAATGTCATTGGTATTTTGATCAGGATGGCGTTGAAAGTGTGTATTGCTCTGGGCAGCATAGACATTTTAACAATGTTTATTCTTCCAATCCATGAGCATGGAATGTTTTTCCATCTTTTTGTGTCTTCTTCAATTTATTTCATAATTGTTCTATAGTTTCTACAGTATAGATCCGTTACCTTTTTGGTTAGGTTTATTCCAAAGCATCTTAGGGTTTTTTGATGTTATTGTAAACAGAATCGATGCCCTGATTTCTCTTTCTACAGTTACATTGTTAGTATATAGAAAAGCAAGTGATTTTTGTGCATTGATTTTTGTATCCTGCCACATTATTGAATTGCTGTATGAGTTCCAGTAATTTGGGGGTGGAGTCTTTTGGATTTTTCACATCTAGTATTGAAGAGAGAGGGTATGACTTCTTTGACAATGTGAATACATTTTTATTGTTGCTGCTGTTGTCTGGCTGCTGGTGCTAGTACTATATTGAACAAGACTGGTGAGTATGGGCATCTTGTAGTGTCCCTGATCTTAAGGAAAAAGCTCTCAGCTTTTCTCCATTGAGAATGATATTCCCTGTGGGCTTTTCATAAATGGTTTTTATGAATTTGAGAAATGTTCCCTCTGTCCCTACACTCTGAAGAGTTTTTTGTTTGTTTGTTTGTTTATTTACAGCATAACAGTGTTCATTGTTTTGGCATCACACCCAGTGCTCCATGCAGTACGTGCCCTCCCTATTACCCACCACCTGGTTCCTCAACCTCCCACCCCCCCCCCCGCCCCTTCAAAACCCTCTGGTTGTTTTTCAGAGTCCATAGTCTCTCATGGTTCATCTCCCCTTCCAGTTTCCCTCAACTCCCTCTCCTCTCCATCTCCCCATGTCCTCCATGTTATTTGTTATGTTCCACAAATAAGTGAGAGGGCGCCTGGGTGGCTCAGTGGGTTAAGCCACTGCCTTCGGCTCAGGTCATGATCTCAGGGTCCTGGGATCGAGTCCCACATTGGGCTCTCTGCTCGGCAGGGAGCCTGCTTCCCTCTCTCTCTCTCTCTCTGCCTGCCTCTCTGCCTACCTGTGATCTCTCTCTCTCACTATCAAATAAATAAACAAATAAAATCTTAAAAAAAAAACAAATAAGTGAGACCATATGATACTTGACTCTCTCTGCTTGACTTATTTCGCTCAGCATAATCTCTTCTAGTCCTGTCCATATTGCTACAAAAGTTGGGTATTCATCCTTTCTGATGGAGGCATAATACTCCATTGTGTATATGTACCACATCTTCCTTATCCATTCATCCGTTGAAGGGCATCTTGGCTCTTTCCACAGTTTGGCGACCGTAGCCATTGCTGCAATAAACATTGGGGTACAGATGGCCCTTATTTTCACTCCATCTGTATCTTTGGGGTAAATACCCAGCAGTGCAATTGCAGGGTCATAGGGAAGCTCTATTCTTAATTTCTTGAGGAATCTCCACACTGTTCTCCAAAGTGGCTGCACTAACTTGCATTCCCACCAACAGTGGAAGAGGGTTCCCCTTTCTCCACATCCTCTCCAACACACGTTGTTTCCTGTCTTGCTAATTTTGGCCATTCTAACTGGTGTCAGGTGGTATCTCAATGTGGTTTTAATTTGAATCTCCCTGATGGCTAGTGATGATGAACATTTTTTCATGTGTCTGATAGCCATTTGTATGTCTTCGTTGGAGAAGTGTCTGTTCATATCTTCTGCCCATTTTTTGATATGATTCTCTATTTTGTGTGTGTTGAGTTTGAGAAGTTCTTTATAGATCCTGGATATCAACCTTTTGTCTGTACTGTCATTTGCAAATATCTTCTCCCATTCCGTGGGTGCCTCTCCGTTTTGTTGGCTGTTTCCTTTGCTGTGCAGAAGCTTTTGATCTTGATGAAGTCCCAAAAGTTCATTTTTGCTTTTGTTTCCTTGGCCTTTGGAGACATATCTTGAAAGAAGTTGCTGTGGCTGATATCGAAGAGGTTACTGCCTATGTTCTCCTCTAGGATTCTGATGGATTCCTGTCTCACGTTGAGGTCTTTTATCCATTTCGAGTTTATCTTTGTGTACGGTGTAAGAGAATGGTCGAGTTTCATTCTTCTACATATCGCTGTCCAGTTTTCCCCGCACCATTTATTGAAGAGACTGTCTTTTTTCCATTGTATATTTTTTCCTGTTTTGTCGAAGATTATTTGACCATAGAGTTGAGGGTCCATATCTGGGCTCTCCACTCTGTTCCACTGGTCTATGTGTCTGTTTTTATGCCAGTACCACGCTGTCTTGGTGATCACAGCTTTGTAGCAAAGCTTGAAATCGGGAAAGGCTGCTGTATTTGGTCAAATGCTGCATCAGTGGAGAGGATCATATGTTTCTTGTCTCTTCTCTTATTAATGTGTATGTCACACTGATTGATTTGTGAATGTTGAACCACCCTTTCATCCCAGGAATAAATCCCACCTGGTTGTGGTGAATAATCCTTTTAATGCACTGTTGGATCCTATTGGCTAGGACTTTGTTGAGAACTTTGGCATTCATATTCATCAGGGATATTGGTCTGTGATTCTCCTTTTGGATGGGGTCTTTGCCTGGTTTGTGGATCAAGGTATTGCTGGCCTCATAGAACGAGTTTGGAAGTTTTCCTTCTGTTTCTATTTTTTTGAAACAGCTTCAGGATAATAAGTATTACTTCTTTATTGAAGAAGAATTTCTTTTTTTTTTTTTTTTTTTTGGTAGAATTCCCCTGGGAATCCATCAGGCTCTGGACTCTTGATTTTTGGGGAGGTTTTTGATCACTGCTTCAATTTTTTTCCTGGTTATTGGTCTATTCAGGTTGTCAATTTCTTCCTGTTTCAGTCTTGATAGTTTATAGGTTTCCAGGAAGGCATCTATTTCTTCCAGGCTGCTTAATTTATTGGCATACAGTTGTTGATAATAATTTCTGATAATTATCTCTATTTCTCCAAAGATACAGATGTAGTGAAAAGAAAGGGCACATGCACTCCAATGTTCATAGCAGCAATGTCCACAATAGCCAAACTGTAGAAGGAGCCAAGATGCCCTTCAGCAGATGAATGGATAAAGAAGATGTGGTCCATATATATAATGAAATATTACTCAGCCACCAGAAAGATGAATACCCACTATTTTCATTGACATGGATGGAACTGGAGGGGATTATGCTAAGTGAAATAAATCAAGCAGAGAAATACAATTATCATATGGTTTCACTTATATGTGGAACATAAGGAATAGCATGGAGGACATTAGGAATATGAAGGGGAAAATGAAGGAGGGGGGGAGTCAGAGTGGGAGAGGAACCCTGAAGACTATGGACTCCAGGAAACAAACTGAGGGTTTTGGGGGGAGGAGCATGGTAGGATGTGTTAACCCAGTGATCGGTATTAAGGAGGGCATGTATTGCAAGGAGTACTGGGTGTTGTATGTAAATAACGAATCATGGAACACTACATCAAAAACTAAAGTAATGTATGGTAACTAACATAAAAAATGAAATGTAGGGAGATATGGGTAGATAGGTGTGTGAATACATATATAAATATGTCCATATGTGTGTGTGTGTGTGTGTGTGTATATATAGATACTGATATGAATAAAAATACAAATACATATTGAGAAAAAAAAGAAAAAAATTTGCTTTGGTCCCCCTGCAACCTGGACCTAAGTGTTCATACCTGCCAATTCTCAGTCCTCTTTCGGTCTCTTGAAACCCATCACCCACTTGGCATTCCCACTTCTGAAGGCTTCTTTAGATCCCATCAAAAGGACAGAGAGCAATGTGCTTTGAAGAAATCATATATGGAAGAGCATTTTATCAATGGTAAGGCACCGTGCAAATGTAAGAGATGGGATAATGATAATGTACAGAATTTGTCCATAAAGAGAAAAGCATTAAATTCAGAAGGCAGTGAGAGGGGATTATCTTGAGAGGAAATTCCTAATGCTACTTCAGATTGTCTCTGCTACTGAGCCACGTAAAGTCTTAAAAATCATTTCCTGTAGCTGTTATATATGGCATAATGTAGGTGGTTAAAAAGCTCTTGAACAAGTCATATTGGCTAATTCCTGTAATTGTAGGGCTTTTCTTTATTTCTTTTTTTTTCCCCTCTTTTTATTTTAAAGCCCAAAGACACTGCCTTGGTAAGCTTCCAGCAGGTGATAGGCTCCATATCCAACATAAGCCTGTCAAAATCCCATGTTTACAGTGTTAGACTATCATGTTTCCAAATGCAACCTTCTTTTCATTGGTTGACTCATATTTGGGTTATATCCAGATTTTTTCAATTGTGAATCACGTTACTGTGCATGTTGGTATACATGTCTGGGTGTGTACATGTCTGTGTGGCTATTCGTTTTCGTTTCCTTTGGGTATATACCTAGGAGTAAGATTGTTGGATCATTTGGTAATTCTGTGTTTAATCCTTTGAGGAACTGCCAGACTGTTTTTCAGAGTGGCTACTCTATTTTACATTCCCTTCAACAGTGAATGAGAGTTCTGATTCTTCATGTCCTCATCAATACTTACTATCTGACTTTTTAATTTTAATTTTTTAAAGATTTTATTTATTTATTAGAGAGAGAGAGAGACTGAGCACAGGCAGACAGAGTAGCAGGCAGAGTCAGAGGGCAAAGCAGGCTCCCCGCCGAGCAAGGAGCCGGATATGGGACTCGATCCCAGGACGCTGGGATCATGACCTGAGCTGAAGGCAGCCGCTTAACCAACTGAGCCACCCAGGCATCCCCTATCTGACTTTTTAATTATAGCTGTCCTAAGCAAGTGTGAAGTGGTATCTCACTGTGGTTTTGATTTGCATTTCCCTGATGATTATTGATGTTGAATGTATTTTCATGTGCTTGCTGACACTTGTACATCTTTAGAGAGATGCCTGTTCAAACTCTTATTTTTGTTTTTTTAAGATTTTATTTTTATTTTTATTATTTTTTAAAATAAGTTACATTCTTTTTTAAAAAAATATTTTATTTATTTGACAGAGAGAAATCACAACAAGGCAGAGAGGCAGGCAGAGAGAGAGGAGGAAGCAGGCTCCCTGTGGAGCAGAGAGCCCGATGTGGGGTTCGATCCCAGGACCCTGGGATCATGACCTGAGCCGAAGGTAGAGGCTTTAACCCACTGAAACACCCAGGTGCCCCGTGATTTTATTTTTATTTTTTATTGACATACAATGTATTATTTGTTTCAGGGGTACAGGTCTGTGAATGATCAGTGTTACACAATTCACAGCACTCATCATAGCACATTAAGATTTTATTTTTAAGTAATCTCTGCACCCAATGTGGGGCTTGAACTCAGGACTCTGAGATCAAGAGTCACATGCTCTACCAACTGAGCCAGGCAGGTACCCCTTTTGTTTATTTTTAAATTAGGTTGTTTCTCTTTTGGTTGTTAAGTTATAAGCATTATGGATACAAGTTCCTCATCGGATATATTTGAAAATATTTTCTCCCATTTTGAGTTATCTCTGATAAAAGTTTTAAATTGTCACAAATTCTGATTTATCTATTTTTCTTTTTTGCCTGTGATTTTGGTATCATATTTAAGAAACTACTGCCAAGTCTAAGGTCATACAGTTTGCCCCTATGTTTTCTACTAAGAATCTTATAGACCTCTTAAATTTAGATCTTTGATCCATTTTGAATTAGCTTTCATATATGGTGTGAAGGATCCAACTTCATTCTTTTGCATGTGGATATCCAGTTGTCCCAGAACCATTTGCTGATAACGCTGGTTTTTCCCTATTCAATAGTCATGGCATCCTTCTTGAAAATCAGTTGATTATAGAGGTATGGACTTATTTCTAGACTCATAATTCTATTATGTTGATCAATATATCTGCCTTTATGCCAGTGCCACACATTGTTTTCATTACTGTTGATCTGTAGTAAGTTTTTAAGTCAGAAAGTGAGAGTTCACAAAATTCTCCCCCCCCCCCCATAAAGATCATTTTGGCTATTCTGGGTCTCTTGCAATTCCATAAGAATTTTAAGAACAGATTTTTTCCATATCTGCAAAACACTCCTTGGAATTTCGTTAGGGATGACACCTAATTTGTGGATCACTTTTGGAAGTATTGCCATTAAATTTTCCAATCCATGAACATAGGATTTCTTTCTCTTTTCTTAGGCTTCTTTAAATTTTTCAGTTATGTTATCTTTTACAATTATATACTAACCTTTATTGACACTTTTTGTTTGTTTGGATAAAAGTTACTGTGTCTGTAGTCACTTGCATCCGGCATGAAGAACTATCATAAATATTTTTTGTAAGGTGATCTACTAACAACAAATTTGCTCAGTTCTTAATCTGACAATACTTTCATTTGCCTATTTAGAAAAAATGCTTTGCTACCATAGGATTCTTGGTTGACTGTTTTGTTTAGTTTGAGTGCTTCGAGTATGTTATCCTACTGTGTTCTGACTTCCATGTTTCTAAGGGAAGTCAACTATTAATCATATTTGTTCTCTTGTAAGTAATGAATCCTTTTTTTTTCCATGCTGCTTTTAAGTTTTCCTCCTTTCTTTAGCTCTCAGCACTTTTACTCTGATTTGTCTATTTGTGGATCTCTTTTTATTCATCCTACTTGGAGTTTGTTGAATATTCTCAATGTGTAGATCAATATTTTTCAATAAATTTGGGAAGTTTTTCAAAATTAGTTATTTGAGTATTTTTTCCTCCTCCTTTCTCTATCTCTTTTACTTCAGGTACTTCCATTACATGTATGTTGGTGTACTACATTTTTTTTGAGACATTTACTTTTCTTCATTGTTTTTATCTTGTTCTTCTTCAGATTGCATAGTTTCTACCAGTCTATCTTCAAGTGCACTCATCCTTTCTTCTGCCACTTCAAAGATACTGTCAAGTCCCTCTGCTGTGTTTTTCATTTTAATTATTATACCCTTTAGTTATGGAATTGCCAAATGGTTTTTATTATAATTTCTATCTCTTGATTGATATTTTTTATTCACTGCAACATTGTCATCATGCATTCCTTTATATCTTTAGTCATAGCTTCCTTCAGTTCTTGAACATATTTAAAATGGCTAATTTGATGTCTATTTCTCTTAAATCTGACTTCTGGTCTCTATCAGATAGTTTCTATTGCCTGATTTTTTTCTAGTATATGGGTTGTACTTTCTTGTTTTTAGCATGTTTTATAATTTTTTTTTGCTGGACATTTTGGATAATATATTGCTGCAATTCTGGGTATTGGTCTCTCCTCTCCAGGAACTGCTATCATCATTAGCTTTTTTATATATTTCATGACTGGCTGGATTATTTTAGTGAAGCCTATTTCCTCTCTTTCTTCCCTTTCTTCACATTGTAGAAAGGCACCATCAGAGGTGCTTCTTGGGAACATATCTGTGGGGAAGCCAACAGTCACCTTGAAATGACACCAGTTTTGTATGATTTCAATTATTTTCTAACATTTGTTATGTTTATGGTGTAACTCAGGATTTGGTGTACCTGTATGAATGTTCCTTGTGCACTAGGAAAGAACATTGTATGGGAGTGTTGTATAAATATTTATTAGACCCAGTTGTTTAAGTGTTTGTCAATTCTTCTCCATCCTTGGTGATTTTCATCCTACCAGTATTATCAGTGACTAAGAGAGGAGTAGTGGAGTCTGCTAATATAGTTGTGTCTATTTGTCCTTTCTGTTCTGTTTTTGCTGATGGGTATTTTCATGCTCAGTTATTTGGTGTTACACATTTAGAATTATTACATCTTCCCGATGAATCTATCTTTTTAAATTATTAATTTCTTTTCAGCATAACAGAACTCATTGTTTATGCACCACACCCAGTGCTTCATGCCATATGTGCCCTCCATAATACCCACCACCTGGCTCCCCCAACCTCCCACCCCCCGCCCCTTCAAAACCCTCAAATTGTTTTTCGGAGTCCATAGTCTCTCATGGTTCATCTCCCCTTCCAATTTCCCTCAAGTCCCTTCTCCTCTCCATCTCCTTACGTCCTCCATGTTATTTGTTATGCTCCACAAATAAGTGAAACAATATGAAAACTGACTCTCTCTGCTTGACTTATTTCACTCAGCATAATCTCTTCCAGTCCCGTCCATGTTGCTACAAAAGTTGGGTATTCATCCTTTCTGATGGAGGCATAATACTTCATCGTGTATATGGACCACCTCTTCCTTATCCATTCGTCTGTTGAAGGGCATCTTGGTTCTTTCCACAGTTTGGCGACCGTGGCCATTGCTGCAATAAACATTGGGGTACAGATGGCCCTTCTTTTCACTCCATCTGTATCTTTGGGGTAAATACCCAGCAGTGAAATTGCAGGGTCATAGGGAAGCTCTATTTTTAATTTCTTGAGGAATCTCCACACTGTTCTCCAAAGTGGCTGCACCAACTTGCATTCCCACCAACAGTGTAAGAGGGTTCCCCTTTCTCCACATCCTCTCCAACACACGTTGTTTCCTGTCTTGCTAATTTTGGCCATTCTAACTGGTGTCAGGTGGTATCTCAATGTGGTTTTAATTTGCATCTCCCTGATGGCTAGTGATGATGAACATTTTTTCACCTGTCTGATAGTCATTTTTATGTCTTCCTTGGAAAAGTGTCTGTTCATGTATTCTGCCCATTTTTTTTTTACAAGATTATCTGTTTTGTGTGTGTTGAGTTTGAGAAGTTCTTTATAGATCCTGGATATCAACCTTTTGTCTGAACTGTCATTTGCAAATATCTTCTCCCATTCCGTGGGTTGCCTCTCCGTTTTGTTGGCTGTTTCCTTTGCTGTGCAGAAGCTTTTGATCTTGATGAAGTCCCAGAAATTCATTTTCATTTTTGTTTCCTTTTCCTTTGGAGACATATCTTGAAAGAAGTTGCTGTGGCTGATATCGAAGAGGTTACTGCCTATGTTCTCCTCTAGGATTCTGATGAATTCCTGTCTCACATTGAAGTCTTTTATCCATTTCGAGTTTATCTTTGTGTACAGTGTAAGATAATGGTCAAGAACTCATACAGAAATTCAGTAATGTGGCAGGATACAAAGTCAATGTACAGAAATCAGTTGCTTTCTTATACACTAACAAAAAAAATACAGAAAGGGAAATTAGAGAATTGATTCCATTTACTATAGCAACAAGAACCATAAGATACTTGGGAATAAACCTAACCAAAGAGGTAAAGGATCTGTACTTGAGGAACTACAGAACACTCATGAATGAAATTGAAGAAGATACAAAAAGATGGAAGACCGTTCCATGCCCTTGGATCGGTAGAATAAACATTGTTAAAATGTTTATACTGTCTAGAGAAATCTATACTTTTAATGCCATTCTGATCAAAATTCTCCTGGTATTTTTCAAAGAGCTGGAGCAAATAATCCTAAAATTTGTATGGAATCAGAAGAGACCCCAAATTGCTAAGGAAATGTTGAAAAAGAAAAACAAAACTGGGGGCATCACGTTACCTGATTTCAAGCTTTACTACAAAGCTGTGATCACCAAGACAGCATGGTACTGGCTTAAAAACAGACACATAGACCAGTGGAACAGGGTAGAGAGCCCAGATATGGACCCTCAACTCTATGGTCAAATAATCTTTGAAAAAGCAGGAAAAAATATACAGTGGAAAAAAGATAGTCTCTTCAATAAATGGTGCTGGGAAAATTGGACAGCTATATGTAGAAGAATGAAACTCGACCATTCTCTTACACCATACACAATGAATCTACCTTTGATCATTATATTATATCTCTCTTTGTCCTCACTAAGTTCTTTCTTCTAAAGCCTACCTTGTTTGATAGTAATAGAGACACTCCCTTCTTTTAATGTTTACATGAAATACCTTATTCCATTCTTTTTAGAATATTTTTTAAAAGATTTTATTTATTTATTTGACAGACAGAGATCACAAGTAGGCAGAGAGGCAGGCAGAGGGAGAGGGGGAAGCAGGCTCCCTGCTGAGCAGAGCGCCTGATGCGGGGCTCGATCCCAGGATCCTGAGATCATGACCTGAGCCGAAGGCAGAGGCTTAACCCACTGAGCCACCCAGGTGCCCCACTTATTCCATTCTTTTATTTATAACCTACCTATATCATTATGTTTGTAGGGAGTTCCTTGCAGACAGCATATAGCTGTGTACATTGTTTCTTTTTTTCTATCTATTCCGACAATATCTTTCACTTTTAATTGATATGTTTAGAGCATGTATGTTCAATATCATTATTGGAATGTTGGATTTAGGTCTACCTTTTTTTGTTCATTCCTTCTGTTTTTCATTCCTCTTTTCCTCATTTCTTGCCTTCTTTTGGGTTATTTGAACATGATTTAATACACCATTTATATTTATCTATTTTGACTATATCTTTGATTCGATATTGCAGAGCCTGCTCTAGGATTACAATATACATATGTAATTTTTCACACTCCACTTAGAATCAATATTTACCACTTTCAGTGAAATATAAAACTCCTTACTACTCAATAGATTTTCCTCTTTATGTGGTAGTTGTCTTATGCATTATATCTACATACACTGAAAACCCCTTGAGAAAATGTTATAGTTAGTTCAATTCTCAAGGTCTATGATATACTTTAATGGTCATATTCATGCATGTACAGCTTGTGGCTGAGCTCAAGAATCATAACCAAATTATGTGGTTCCTGTGTAGAGCTCTAATCCATCTGTGACCTCCTTAGTACTTTCTGTTCTCTAAGGGCTCCCCCATTTCAGTCCTCCAGACAGAAACCTGGTACTTTATCTTTCTCTGCCACAATGTTCCCCCAAGAGCATCCTTGTCTGGGGTCAGGCAGCAGGAGGACAGACAGAAAAGAAGCAATAGGGGTTCAAGTCTCCCACTTGGGATCACAATTCCTCCAATAAGTCATAAAAGTCCTCTCAGAGTTGTGGGCTCTTGTGGGCCCTCATTGATGTTTCTGCTGGTGCTACTATTGGCACCAGATCATTTGAAGCTGGAGTGTGGGAGATTGGAAAAAAGAACAAAAATGGAGAGTTTCCAGCTCTCTCTGACTGTTAGGAAACTCCTTTTCTACTTTACAAGCCAAAACTAGGGGCTTCTTCTAGATCTGTTTGTCCATACTTATGCCCATTTTAGCCTGAAACTTAAGTCTGTGTTGGAGTACTAGAGGAAAATAAAATGGAAAATCACTGATAGTTCGATGACACTTGAATTCTGGTCTTCTTCCCCTATCTATTTGCTGGTGTTTACTTCTCATGGTCCTTAAATAGTTGTTCCATGCCTCTGTACAGATTATAACTGCATTCAGTGGATACAACATACTGGAGTAGCCCATCTTATCCCAAATGGAACCTCCTCTGGGTTATTTATTTATTTATTTGTTTGTTTCCTTTTGAGGGTCACTATCATATATCACTCATCACTGAGAAGTACTTTTTTGACACTTTTCCTCTTGTACTGCTCCTTTATTTCCAAGGCATCCTCCAACAACTGTTAGATTCCAGTACAAAAAACTGATAAAGTTCAACTGAAAGTATCATCAGCCTTAGAATCTCCTCTGCCCACAATGCAATAAAAGATTCAAACCCCTTCCCCATGAAAGTTTGTTAGCCAAGTCCTAACTCAAACATTTGCTGAGTAAGAATTACATAATTGGCATGATACTAAAGGTGGAGGCCTTGTTGGCCACTGGACATTTAACATTTCTTTATACAGATAATATGAACAAGATAAAGATGATGATAAGATACAGTGAAATAATCTGCCCAATCACAGTGATAGGAGAGAAATATTCAACCAATATTCATTAAGTTAATAGCAGTGTAATTGGTATAGCCTTCTTAGAAACGAATGTGGAATAAAGCCAAAAAATTGCAAAAGCATTTATACATATTTGGGAATTTATCCCAAGGAAATAACTCTAACAATGAAGCTATATACTAAAAAGGTACTTACTAAAGAATTATTTCTAATAGCCAGGCATTGGAAATAACCCCAGTGTACCCAAACTAGGGAACATTTCATTAAATTATCATACATAAATAGCATGTCATGGAATATAGTCATTTAAAATGAATATTTTGAATGTCATGTAGGGGGATACAAAAATGGATCAGTTAGCTATTGTTGTGTAATTTTACACTAACTAGACCAGATTAAGCTTTTTGGTCCCTTTTTAAGCTTTTTGATCCTGAAAGTGACCAAAAAGCTATGGATACCCCCCAAGTGAAAGGGATAGGAAAGTAAGTTTCAACAGAACATTGTTGAAGCCTATAATTAAATAAAAATAAAAACAGGTTTCATGTTCGTACTTCATCCAGGATGTTAAAAAACAAACACCTCCACCAGTAACATGTACTTTTCTATTACAATTTTATTCAATCCTTATACATTTTAATAGAGTTTTTTTTGGGGGGGTGTTGGGTGTTTCTAAGTATGCAGGCTTATAATCTTCAAGCAAAATTAATTTTGGCTCTTCAATATTAGTTCTGAGCATTTTGTCTTACAGCATTAGGGGAAAAACCTCTAAAATAATGTTGAATAACAGTAGTTATAAGATAATAATTTTTCTATGCCAGAATTGTTAACATAATTTATGTAGGAGAAAAAATATGATTATAGCAAATCACATTTAGCAAATGCTAAAAAGGAACTGTATAAAATTCCACATTCAGTCCTTATGAAAGCTCTAAACATAATTAGAATAGGAGCATACAAAAAAAAAAAAAAAAAAAGATCTTTTTTCCAAACCAACAAACATCCTATTTTGTATGCCACTACAAAAATATGTTGAATATGGTCATTTAACATGTCCTATACTGGAGTACCTGAGTGGCTCAGATGGTTAGGCATCTGCCTTTGTCTCAGGTCATGATCTCTAGGTCCTGGGATCCAGCCCCTTGTTGCCCTGGCTCAGCAAGGAGTCTGCTTCTCCCGCTGCCTCTCCCCCGGTTGTGCTCTCTCTGTCTCTCTCTCAAATGAATAAATAAAATCTTAAAAAAAAAATAAAATGTCTCTGTACCATAACACAATATTTATATATCATAATTTGATTAATTTAGTTCAGGGATTATGATGTTAAATGGAATATTCTTGAGAGTTCTCAATACCTTTTTTTTCCCACAGATTCATTTTTCGTGCCATGTCTATGAACTCTGCTTAACCTCAGATCATAAAGATTTACATCTTTTTTAAAAATATTTTTAAAATTTAAATTATTTGTTTGTTTATTTATTTATTTATTGTGCTCGGTTAGCCAACATATAGTTTTTGATGAGGTGTTCAATGATTCATTAGTTGCAAGTAATACTCAGTGCTCATCACAACGTGTGCCCTCATTAATACCCATTACCCAGTTAAGCCTTTCCCTTTTCCCCCTCCCTTCTGTAACCCTCAGTTTGTTTTCCAGAGTCCAGAGTTTCTCACGGTTTGACTCCCTCTCTGAGTGAAATAAGTCAAGCAGAAAATCAGAAAGAAAGACGTTCATCTATAGTTTCTTCTAAAAGTTTTATAGCTCCACATTTTACACTTAGAATTATGACCCATTTTGAGTTTATTTTTGTTTAAGATGTGTGGCTTAGATTCGTGTTCAATTTTTTGCATGTAGTTGTCATATTGCCACTTTTTGAAGACTGTCCTTCCCCCACTGGGTTGCTTTTGAAATTCAGTTTTGTTCCTCCCAGTTTCCCATAAGTCAGCAGCCATTTTGTTGAGTCTGTATTTGGACTCTTATTTTGTTCTACTGCCTTAATTACCATAGCTTTTTAAAGTGTAAGTCTTAAAGTCAAGTAATGTGAATCCTCTAATTCATTCTTCTTTTAAAAAATAACTTGGCTATCTAATTTCTTTGCCTTTTCTATTTTAGAATTAGCTTGACTACACCTGCAAGAAATTCCATTGGGATTTTGATTTATGTTTCCTAAATTACATATGATGTCAAATTATCCACCAAAAACATATTCATCTGGGAATTGAATCATAATTCCTGGAATAAATCCTCTGTGGTCATAATTCATCATCCTTTTAATATACTGATGAATTCAATTTGTCAATATTTCACTTACAATTTTTTTGCCTCTACATTCACAAATAAAGTTTTCTTGGAATTTCTTTGTTTTGTTTTATTTTGTACTTCCTGTATAAGGCCTTGCTGGTGCGGCTAAGGTAGGTACATTGAATGGGTTTGGAAAATTTTTTCATCTTTTACTATGGTTTGGAATAGTTTGATACAGGAATTAGCTATATTTTTTATAGACTTTCTGAAGCTCTGCTTACCTACAATTATCTTTCCTTGACAGGTGATTGATTTTGTGGCTGGGTATAATATTCTTAGAATGTTGTCCTCATTCAGTCATCTTTAAATATTTTCCCACAGTCTTACCTCCAGTGTGGCAGACAGAGTGTCTGATGCCAGCCTATCTTTTTCCTTTGAAAGGAGTCTGTCATTTCTTTCAATAAGCATGTAATATTTTCTTTTCTCTAAATGGAATACTTCAAAATTTCATCAGGAAATATTACTGGAAGTCTGGATTTCTTTTTTTAAAAATAATGTTTAATTTTACTTGGGGCTTTGCCTTTCCCTTAATGTGAAGACTCAAACTTTTTTCTACCCAAATTTTATTTTATGATATCTTTATTTATTACTTCCTCATCGGTTCCCTTTTCCCTTTCTAGTAAACGTGTATTATTCACAGTCACATATCCCAATCTGTCTTCCAAGTCTCTTTTTTAATTCCTTAGATTCCACATCATTTATAAAACACTTCTAACACTTGACCTTACAAAATAGTAATTTGGTTCCAACAAAGAGTATTCTCCTCTCTGTTAGTGTACTGCATTTTTTTTCCTTTTATTTGTTTTTTTTCAGCATAACAGTATTCATTGTTTTTGCACAACACCCAGTGCTCCATGCAAAACGTACCCTCCCTATTACCCACCACCTGTTCCCCCAACCTCCCACCCCTGACCCTTCAAAACCCTCAGGTTGTTTTTCAGAGTACATAGTCTCTTATGGTTCGCCTCCCCTCCCCAATGTCCATAGCCCGCTCCCCCTCTCCCAATCCCACCTCCCCCCAGCAACCCCCAGTTTGTTTTGTGAGATTAAGAGTCATTTATGGTTTGTCTCCCTCCCAATCCCATCTTGTTTCATTTATTCTTCTCCTATCCTCCTAACCCCCCATGTTGCTTCTCCATGTCCTCATATCAGGGAGATCATATGATAGTTGTCTTTCTCCGATTGACTTATTTCACTAAGCATGATACGCTCTAGTTCCATCCACGTCGTCCCAAATGGCAAGATTTCATTTCTTTTGATGGCTGCATAGTATTCCATTGTGTATATATACCAGATCTTCTTTATCCATTCATCTGTTGATGGACATCTAGGTTCTTTCCGTAGTCTGGCTATTGTAGACATTGCTGCTATAAACATTCGGGTACACGTGCCCCTTCGGATCACTATGTTTGTATCTTTAGGGTAAATACCCAGTAGTGCAATTGCTGGGTCATAGGGTAGTTCTATTTTCAACATTTTGAGGAACCTCCATGCTGTTTTCCAGAGTGGTTGCACCAGCTTGCATTCCCACCAACAGTGGAGGAGGGTTCCCCTTTCCCCGCATCCTCGCCAGCATCTGTCATTTCCTGACTTGTTAATTTTAGCCATTCTGACTGGTGTGAGGTGATATCTCATTGTGGTTTTGATTTGTATTTCCCTGATGCCGAGTGACGTGGAGCACTTTTTCATGTGTCTGTTGGCCATCTGGATGTCTTCTTTGCAGAAATATCTGTTCATGTCCTCTGCCCATTTCTTGATTGGATTGTTTGTTCTTTGGGTGTTGAGTTTGCTAAGTTCCTTATAGATTTTGGATACTAGCCCTTTATCTGATATGTCGTTTGCAAATATCTTCTCCCATTCTGTCAGTTGTCTTTTGGTTTTGTTAACTGTTTCCTTTGCTGTGCAAAAGCTTTTGATCTTGATGAAGTCCCAATAGTTCATTTTTGCCCTTGCTTCCCTTGCCTTTGCCATTGTTCCTAGGAAGATGTTGCTACGGCTGAGGTCGAAGAGGTTGCTGCCTGCATTCTCCTCAAGGATTTGGATGGATTCCTTTCTCACATTGAGGTCCTTCATCCATTTGGAGTCTATTTTCGTGTGTGGTGTAAGGAAGTGGTCCAATGTCATTTTTCTGCATGTGGCTGTCCAATTTTCCCAGCACCATTTATTAAAGAGGCTGTCTTTTTTCCATTGGACATTCTTTCCTGCTTTGTCGAAGATTAGTTGACCATAGAGTTGAGGGTCGATTTCTGGGCTCTCTATTCTGTTCCATTGATCTATGTGTCTGTTTTTGGGCCAGTACCATGCTGTCTTGATGATGACAGCTTTGTAATAGAGCTTGAAGTCCGGAATTGTGATGCCACCAACTTTGGCTTTCTTTTTCAATATTCCTTTGGCTATTCGAGGTCTTTTCTGGTTCCATATAAATTTGAGGATTATTTGTTCTATTTCTTTGAAAAAAATGGATGGTATTTTGATAGGGATTGCATTAAATGTGTAGATTGCTTTAGGTAGCATAGACATTTTCACAATATTTATTCTTCCAATCCAGGAGCATGGAACATTTTTCCATTTTTTTGTGTCTTCCTCAATTTCTTTCATGAGTACTTTATAATTTTCTGTGTATAGATTCTTAGTCTCTTTGGTTAGGTTTATTCCTAGGTATCTTATAGTTTTGGGTACAATTGTAAATGGGATTGACTCCTTAATTTCTCTTTCTTCAGTCTTGTTGTTGGTGTACAGAAATGCAACTGATTTCTGTGCGTTGATTTTATATCCTGACACTTTACTGAATTCCTGCACAAGTTCTAGCAGTTTTGGAGTGGAGTCTTTTGGGTTTTCCACATATAGTATCATATCATCTGCGAAGAGTGATAGTTTGACTTCTTCTTTACCAATTTGGATGCCTTTAATTTCTTTTTGTTGTCTGATTGCTGAGGCTAAGACTTCTAATACTCTGTTGAATAGCAGTGGTGATAATGGACATCCCTGCCGTGTTCCTGACCTTAACGGAAAAGCTTTCAGTTTTTCTCCATTGAGAATGATATTTGCAGTGGCTTTTTCATAGATGGCTTTGATAATATTGAGGTATGTGCCCTCTATCCCTACACTTTGAAGAGTTTTGATCAGGAAGGGATGTTGTACTTTGTCAAATGCTTTTTCAGCATCTATTGAGAGTATCATATGGTTCTTGTTCTTTCTTTTATTAATGTGTTCTATCACATTGATTGATTTGCGGATGTTGAACCAACCCTGCAGCCCTGGAATAAATCCCACTTGATCGTGGTGAATAATCCTTTTAATGTACTGTTGAATCCTATTGGCTAGTATTTTGGCGAGAATTTTTGCGTCTGTGTTCATCAAGGATATTGGTCTGTAGTTCTCTTTTTTGGTGGGATCCTTGTCTGGTTTTGGGATCAAGGTGATGCTGGCCTCATAAAATGAGTTTGGAAGTTTTCCTTCCATTTCTATTTTTTGGAACAGTTTCAGGAGAATAGGAATGAGTTCTTCTTTAAATGTTTGGTAGAATTCCCCTGGGAAGCCGTCTGGCCCTGGGCTTTTGTTTGTTTGGAGATTTTTGATGACTGTTTCAATCTCCTTACTGGTTATGGGCCTGTTCAGGTTTTCTATTTCTTCCTGGTTCAGTTGTGGTAGTTTATATGTCTCTAGGAATGCATCCATTTCTTCCAGATTGTCCAATTTGTTGGCGTAGAGTTGCTCATAGTATGTTCTTATAATTGTCTGTATTTCTTTGGTGTTAGTTGTGATCTCTCCTCTTTCATTCATGATTTTATTGATTTGGGTCCTTTCTCTTTTCTTTTTGATGAGTCTGGCCAGGGGTCTATCAATCTTATTGATTCTTTCAAAGAACCAGCTCCTAGTTTCATTGATTTTTTCTATTGTTTTTTTGGTTTCTATTTCTTTGATTTCTGCTCTGATCTTTATGATTTCTCTTCTCCTGCTGGGTTTAGGATTTCTTTCTTGTTCTTTCTCCAGCTCCTTTACGTGTAGGGTTAGGTTGTGTAGTTGAGACCTTTCTTGTTTCTTGAGAAAGGCTTGTACCGCTATATATTTTCCTCTCAGGACTGCCTTTGCTGTGTCTCACAGATTTTGAACTGTTGTGTTTTCATTATCATTTGTTTCCATGAATTTTTTCAATTCTTCTTTAATTTCCTGGTTAACCCATTCATTCTTTAGAAGGATGCTGTTTAGTCTCCATGTATTTGGGTTCTTTCCAGCTTTCCTCTTGTGATTGAGTTCTAGCTTCAGAGCATTGTGGTCTGAAAATATGCAGGGAATGATCCCAATCTTTTGATACCGGTTGAGACCTGATTTGTGACCCAGAATGTGATCTATTCTGGAGAAGGTTCCATGTGCACTAGAGAAGAATGTGTATTCTGTTGCTTTGGGATGAAATGTTCTGAATATATCTGTGATGTCCATCTGGTCCAGTGTGTCATTTAAGGCCTTTATTTCCTTGTTGATCTTTTGCTTGGATGATCTGTCCATTTCAGTGAGGGGAGTGTTCAAGTCCCCTACTATTATTGTATTATTATTGATGTGTTTCTTTGATTTTGTTATTAATTGGTTGATATAATTGGCTGCTCCCACGTTAGAGGCATAGATATTTAAAATGGTTAGATCTTCTTGTTGGACAGACCCTTTGAGTAGGATATAGTGTCCTTCCTCATCTCTTATTATAGTCTTTGGCTTAAAATCTAATTGATCTGATATAAGGATTGCCACCCCAGCTTTCTTCTGATGCCCATTAGCATGGTAAATTGTTTTCCACCCCCTCACTTTAAATCTGGAGGTTTCTTCGCATCTAAAATGAGTTTCTTGTAGGCAACATACTGATGGGTTCTGTTTTTTTATCCATTCTGCTACCCTGTGTCTTTTGATTGGGGCATTTAGCCCATTAACATTCAGGGTAACTATTGAGAGATATGAATTTAGTGCCATTAGTAGCTTGTAAGGTGACTGTTACTGTATATTGTCTCTGTACCTTTCTGATCTACTACTTTTAGGCTCTCTCTTTGCTTAGAGGACCCCTTTCAATATTTCCTGGAGAGCTGGTTTGGTGTTTGCAAATTCTTTCAGTTTTTGTTTGTCCTGGAAGCTTTTGATCTCTCCTTCTATTTTCAATGATAGCCTAGCTGGATAGAGTATTCTTGGCTGCATGTTTTTCTCGTTGAGTGCTCTGAATATATCATGCCAGCTCTTCCTGGCCTGCCAGGTCTCTGTGGATAAGTCTGCTGCCAATCTAATATTTTTACCATTGTATGTTACAGACTTCTTTTCTCGGGCTGCTTTCAGGATTTTCTCTTTGTCACTAAGACTTGTAAATTTTACTATTAGGTGACAGGGTGTGGACCTATTCTTGTTGACTTTGAGGGGGGTTCTCTGCATCTCCTGGATTTTGATGCTTGCTCCCTTTGCCATATTAGGGAAATTCTCTCCAATAATTCTCTCCAATAGACCTTCTGCTCCCCTCTCTGTTTCTTCTTCTTCTGGAATCCCAATTATTCTAATGTTGTTTCGTCTTATGGTGTCACTTACCTCTCGAATTCTCCCCTCATGGTCCAGTAGCTGTTTGTCCCTCTTTTGTTTGGCTTCTCTATTCTCTGTCATTTGGTCTTCTATATCACTAATTCTTTCTTCTGCCTCATTGATCCTAGCAGTGAGAGACTCCATTTTTGATTGCACCTCATTAATAGCTTTTTTGATTTCAACTTGGTTAGATTTTAGTTCTTTAATTTCTCCAGAAAGGGCTTTAATATCTCCAGAGAGGGTTTCTCTAATATCTTCCATGCCTTTTTCGAGCCTGGCTAGAATGTTCAGACTCGTCATTCTGAACTCTAGATCTGACATATTACCAATGTCTGTGTTGATTAGGTCCCTAGCCTTCAGTACTGTCTCTTGTTCTTTTGTTTGTGGTGATTTTTTCCGCCTTGTCATTTTGTCCAGATAAGAGGATATGAAGGAGCAAATAAAATACTAAAAGGGTGGCAAAGACCCCAGAAAAATGCGCTGTAACTAAATGAGAAGAGACCCCAAATTGTGGGGGGGGGGGAGAACGGGGATAAAAAGAGGTTCAGAAAGAAAAAAAATTTAAAAAATAAAACAAATAAAGAAAAAATATATATTTAGATAAACTAGTCAAAAAACGTTAAAAAAGAAAAGGGTAAAAGTTTTAAAAAATTTAGCAGAAGAAGAAAAAAGAAAAAAAATTTGAAAAAAGAAAAAAAAATTGAAGTAGCCGCAAGACTAAAGAATCATGGGGAGAAAGCCATGAGTTCCGTGCTTTGCTTTCTCCTCCTCTGGAATTGCGCTGCTGTCTTAGGAATTGAACCTACTTTTCCTTGATAGATGAACTTCGTCCTGGCTGGATATTTTGTTGATCTTCTGGGGGAGGGGCCTGTTGTAGTGACTCTCAAGTGTCTTTGCCCGAGGCGGGATTGCACCGCCCTTACCGGGGGCCGGACTAAGTAATCGGCTCGGGTTCGCTTTTGGGAGCTTCTGTTCCCTGAACGCTTTCCGTAGAGTTCCAGAGGACAGGAATGAAAATGGCGGCCTCCTTGTCTCCGGCCCAGAGGAGCCAAGAGCCTGGGGCCCCACTCCTCAGTGCGCCCCAGAGGACAGCCCCTAATCACTCCCGTATCCCCAGCCTCTAGCCGCGCTCCGAGCTCACCCAGCCCGCGACCAGTTCAAGGTAACCCCGAGCTGAGACTTCAGTCCTCGGCTCTGTCTCTGCAGCCGGCTTCTCCATTCTAATACCTGCGAGCTCTGCGACACTCCGACACCCCCGATCCTTCTGTGACCCTGCGGGTCCTGGGGCCACGCTGACCCCGCGTGGGCTTCACCCCGGTTTAGCCTCTGGAGCAATGTCCCTCAGTGGAACAGACTTTTAAAAGTCCTGATTTTGTGCTCCGTTTCTCTGCCGCTTGCCGGAGCCGGCCCCTCCCCCTGTGGTCTATCTTCCCGTCGTTTTAGATTCACTTCTCCGCCAGTCCTACCTTTCAGAAAGTGGTTGATTTTCTGTTTCTAGAGTTGCTGTTCTTCTTCTCTTCGATCTACCGTTGGATTTGTAGGTGTTTGCAATGTTTAGATAAGCTATCGAGCTGATCTCCTGCTACCTGATGTAGTCTCAGCCTGCTACTTCTCCGCCATCTTGACTCCTCCCCAGTGTACTGCATTTTTGATTTCAGAAATAAGTATTTTAGTTCTAGATTTTTTTTTTTGTTCTGTGTTAAATTGAATGCCCTTGGGAGTTCTCATTTGCTTTTTGTTTAAGTTCATCTGTTTCTTCCATTAGCTCTATTTTAATAGTAGTCATGTGTTCTATTTATTTATTATTTATTTTTTAAATTATTTTTATATTAACATATAATGTATTATTTGCCCCAGGGCTACAGGGTTGGAATGTTCTATATTTGTCTGTGATGTCCATCTGGTGCAATGTGTCATTTCAAGACTTTATTTCCATATTGATCTTTTGCTTAGATGATCTGTCCATTTCAGTGAGGGGGGGATGTTAAAGTCCCCTGCTATTGTTGTATTATTGTTGATGTGTTTCTTTGATTTTGTTATTAATTGGTTTATATAATTGACTGTTCCCATCTTAGGGGCATAGATATTTAAAATTATTAGATCTCCTTGTTGGACAGACCCTTTAAATATGCTATAGTGTCCTTTCTCATCTCTTATTATAGTCTTTGGCTTAAAATCTAATTTATCTGATGTAAGGATTGCCACCCCAGCTTTCTTTTGATTTCCATCAGCATGGTAAATTGTTTTCCACCCCCTCACTTTAAATCCGAAGTGTCTTTGGGTCTAAAATGAGTTTCTTGTAGACAGCATGTTGATGGGTCTTATTTTTTTTTATCCATTCTGATACTCTGTGTCTTTTGATTGGGGCATTTAGCCCATTTACATGCAGGGTAATTATTGAAAGATATGAATTTAGTGCCATTGTATTGCTTGTAAGGTGACTGTTATTGTATATTGTCTCTGTTCATTTCTGGTCTGTTACTTTTATGCTTTCTCTTTGATTTGAGGACCCCTTTCAATATTTTCTGTAGGGCTGGTTTGGTACTTGCAAATTCTCTTAGTTTTTGTTTGTCGTGGAAGATTTTTATCTCTCCATTTTTCAATGACAACGTAGCTGGATATAGTATTCTTGGCTGCATATTTCTCTCATTTGGTGCTCTGAATATATCATGCCAAACCTTTCTGGCCTTCCAGGTCTCTGTGCATAGGTCTACTGCCAATTTAATATTTCCACCATTGTATGTCATAGACCTATTGTCCCAAGCTGATTTCAGGATTTTATCTTTGTCACTGAGACTTCTGAGTTTTACTATTAGATGATGGGATGTGGACCTATTTTTATTGATTTTCAAGGGGGTTCTCTGTGCCTCCTGGATTTTGATACTTGTTCCCTTTGACAAATTAGGGAAATTCTCTACTGTAATTTGCTTCAATATGCCTTCTGCCCCTGTCTCTCATTCTTCTTCTTCTGGGATCCCAATTATTCTAATATTGTTTTGTCTTATGGTTATCACTTAATCTCTCGAATTCTCCTGTCATGGTCCAGTAGTTTGTTGTTTTCTCAGCTTCGTTATTCTCCATCATTTGGTCTTCTTTATCACTAGTTCTCTCTTCTGCCTCATTTGTCCTCGCGATAAGAGCCTCCATTTTTTTTAAAGATTTTATTTATTTATTTGGCAGAGAGAGATCATAAATAGGCAGAGAGGCAGGCAGAGAGAGTGAGAGGGAAGCAGGTTCCCTGCCGAGCAGAGAGCCAAATGTAGGACTCAATCCCAGGACCCTGAGATCATGAACTGAGCCAAAGGCAGTGGCTTAAACCACTGAACCACCCAGGCGCCCAGAGCCTCCATTTTTTATTGCACATCATCAATAGCTTTTTTGATTTCAACTTTTAGTTTTTGATTCTTATATTTCTCCAGAAAGGGATTTTATTTCTCCAGAAAGGGATTCTCTAATATCTTTGATGATTTTTTTTTTTATATCCTGCTTCCTTTTTTATTTTATTTTTTTTTCCCTTTTTATTAATTTTTTCAGCGTAACAGTATTCATTCTTTTTGCACAACACCCAGTGCTCCATGCAAAACGTGCCCTCCCCATCACCCACCACCTGTTCCCCCAACCTCCCACCCCTGACCCATCAAAACCCTCAGGTTGTTTTTCAGAGTCCATAGTCTCTTATGGTTCGCCTCCCCTCCCCGATGTCCATAGCCTGCTCCCCCTCTCCCAATCCCACCTCCCCCCAGCAACCCCCAGTTTGTTTTGTGAGATTAAGAGTCATTTATGGTTTGTCTCCCTCCCAATCCCATCTTGTTTCATTTATTCTTCTCCTATCCCCCTACCCTCCCATGTTGCTTCTCCATGTCCTCATATCAGGGAGATCATATGATAGTTGTCTTTCTCCGATTGACTTATTTCGCTAAGCATGATACGCTCTAGTTCCATCCACGTCGTCCCAAATGGCAAGATTTCATTTCTTTTGATGGCTGCATAGTATTCCATTGTGTATATATACCACATCTTCTTGATCCATTCATCTGTTGATGGACATCTAGGTTCTTTCCATAGTCTGGCTATTGTAGATATTGCTGCTATAAACATTCGGGTACACGTGCCCCTTCGGATCACTATGTTTGTATCTTTAGGGTAAATACCCAGTAGTGCAATTGCTGGGTCCTAGGGTAGTTCTATTTTCAACATTTTGAGGAACCTCCATGCTGTTTTCCAGAGTGGTTGCACCAGCTTGCATTCCCACCAACAGTGGAGGAGGGTTCCCCTTTCTCCACATCCTCTCCAGCATCTGTCATTTCCTGACTTGTTCATTTTAGCCATTCTGACTGGTGTGAGGTGATATCTCATTGTGGTTTTGATTTGTATTTCCCTGATGCTGAGTGACGTGGAGCACTTTTTCATGTGTCTGTTGGCCATCTGGATGTCTTCTTTGCAGAAATGTCTGTTCATGTCCTCTGCCCATTTCTTGATTGGATTGTTTGTTCTTTGGGTGTTGAGTTTGCTAAGTTCCTTATAGATTTTGGATACCAGCCCTTTATCTGATATGTCGTTTGCAAATATCTTCTCCCATTCTGTCAGCTGTCTTTTGGTTTTGTTAACTGTTTCCTTTGCTGTGCAAAAGCTTTTGATCTTGATGAAATCCCAATAGTTCATTTTCGCCCTTGCTTCCCTTGCCTTTGCCGTTGTTCCTAGGAAGATGTTGCTGCGGCTGAGGTCGAAGAGGTTGCTGCCTGCATTCTCCTCAAGGATTTTGATGGATTCCTTTCTCACATTGAGGTCCTTCATCCATTTGGAGTCTATTTTCGTGTGTGGTGTAAGGAAGTGGTCCAATGTCATTTTTCTGCATGTGGCTGTCCAATTTTCCCAGCACCATTTATTGAAGAGGCTGTCTTTTTTCCATTGGACATTGTTTCCTGCTTTGTCGAAGATTAGTTGACCATAGAGTTGAGGGTCGATTTCTGGGCTCTCTATTCTGTTCCACTGGTCTATGTGTCTGTTTTTGTGCCAGTACCATGCTGTCTTGATGATGACAGCTTTGTAATAGAGCTTGAAGTCCGGAATTGTGATGCCACCAACTTTGGCTTTGTTCTTCAATATTCCTTTGGCTATTCGAGGTCTTTTCTGGTTCCATATAAATTTTAGGATTATTTGTTCCATTTCTTTGAAAAAAATGGATGGTATTTTGATAGGGATTGCATTAAATGTGTAGATTGCTTTAGGTAGCATAGACATTTTCACAATATTTATTCTTCCAATCCAGGAGCATGGAACATTTTTCCATTTTTTTGTGTCTTCCTCAATTTCTTTCATGAGTACTTTATAATTTTCTGTGTATAGATTCTTAGTCTCTTTGGTTAGGTTTATTCCTAGGTATCTTATAGTTTTGGGTACAATTGTAAATGGGATTGACTCCTTAATTTCTCTTTCTTCAGTCTTGTTGTTGGTGTACAGAAATGCAACTGATTTCTGTGCATTGATTTTATATCCTGACACTTTACTGAATTCCTGGACAAGTTCTAGCAGTTTTGGGGTGGAGTCTTTTGGGTTTTCCACATATAGTATCATATCATCTGCGAAGAGTGATAGTTTGACTTCTTCTTTACCAATTTGGATGCCTTTAATTTCTTTTTGTTGTCTGATTGCTGAGGCTAGGACTTCTAATACTATGTTGAATAGCAGTGGTGATAATGGACATCCCTGCCGTGTTCCTGACCTTAATGGAAAAGCTTTCAGTTTTTCTCCATTGAGAATGATATTTGCGGTGGGTTTTTCATAGATGGCTTTGATAATATTGAGGTATGTGCCCTCTATCCCCACACTTTGAAGAGTTTTGATCAGGAAGGGATGCTGTACTTTGTCAAATGCTTTTTCAGCATCTATTGAGAGTATCATATGGTTCTTGTTCTTTCTTTTATTAATGTGTTCTATCACATTGATTGATTTGCGGATGTTGAACCAACCCTGCAGCCCTGGAATAAATCCCACTTGATCGTGGTGAATAATCCTTTTAATGTACTGTTGAATCCTATTGGCTAGTATTTTGGCGAGAATTTTTGCGTCTGTGTTCATCAAGGATATTGGTCTGTAGTTCTCTTTTTTGGTGGGATCCTTTTCTGGTTTTGGGATCAAGGTGATGCTGGTCTCATAGAATGAGTTTGGAAGTTTTCCTTCCATTTCTATTTTTTGGAACAGTTTCAGGAGAATAGGAATGAGTTCTTCTTTAAATGTTTGGTAGAATTCCCCTGGGAAGCCGTCTGGCCCTGGGCTTTTGTTTGTTTGGAGATTTTTGATGACTGTTTCAATCTCCTTACTGGTTATGGGCCTGTTCAGGTTTTCTATTTCTTCCTGGTTCAGTTGTGGTAGTTTATATGTCTCTAGGAATGCATCCATTTCTTCCAGATTGTCCAATTTGTTGGCGTAGAGTTGCTCATAGTATGTTCTTATAATTGTCTGTATTTCTTTGGTGTTAGTTGTGATCTCTCCTCTTTCATTCATGATTTTATTGATTTGGGTCCTTTCTCTTTTCTTTTTGATGAGTCTGGCCAGGGGTTTATCAATCCTATTGATTCTTTCAAAGAACCAGCTCCTAGTTTCATTGATTTTTTCTATTGTTTTTTTGGTTTCTATTTCATTGATTTCTGCTCTGATCTTTATGATTTCTCTTCTCCTGCTGGGTTTAGGGTTTCTTTCTTGTTCTTTCTCCAGCTCCTTTACGCGTAGGGTTAGGTTGTGTACTTGAGACCTTTCTTGTTTCTTGAGAAAGGCTTGTACCGCTATATATTTTCCTCTCAGGACTGCCTTTGCTGTGTCCCACAGATTTTGAACTGTTGTGTTTTCATTATCATTTGTTTCCATGAATTTTTTCAATTCTTCTTTAATTTCCTGGTTGACCCATTCATTCTTTAGAAGGATGCTGTTTAGTCTCCATGTATTTGGGTTCTTTCCAGCTTTCCTCTTGTGATTGAGTTCTAGTTTCAGAGCATTGTGGTCTGAAAATATGCAGGGAATAATCCTAATCTTTTGATACCGGTTGAGACCTGATTTGTGACCCAGGATGTGATCTATTCTGGAGAAGGTTCCATGTGCACTAGAGAAGAATGTGTATTCTGTTGCTTTGGGATGAAATGTTCTGAATAGATCTGTGATGTCCATCTGGTCCAGTGTGTCATTTAAGGCCTTTATTTCCTTGTTGATCTTTTGCTTGGATGATCTGTCCATTTCAGTGAGGGGAGTGTTCAAGTCCCCTACTATTATTGTATTATTATTGATGTGTTTCTTTGATTTTGTTATTAATTGGTTGATATAGTTGGCTGCTCCCACGTTAGGGGCATAGATATTTAAAATTGTTAGATCTTCTTGTTGGACAGACCCTTTGAGTAGGATATAGTGTCCTTCCTCATCTCTTAGTATAGTCTTTGGCTTAAAATCTAATTGATCTGATCTAAGGATTGCCACCCCAGCTTTCTTCTGATGCCCATTAGCATGGTAAATTGTTTTCCACCCCTCACTTTAAATCTGGAGGTGTCTTCGCGTCTAAAATGAGTTTCTTGTAGGCAACATACTGATGGGTTCTGTTTTTTTATCCATTCTGCTACCCTGTGTCTTTTGATTGGGGCATTTAGCCCATTAACATTCAGGGTAACTATTGAGAGATATGAATTTAGTGCCATTAGTAGCCTGTAAGGTGACTGTTACTGTATATTGTCTCTGTACCTTTCTGATCTACTACTTTTAGGCTCTCTCTTTGCTTAGAGGACCCCTTTCAATATTTCCTGGAGAGCTGGTTTGGTGTTTGCAAATTCTTTCAGTTTTTGTTTGTCCTGGAAGCTTTTGATCTCTCCTTCTATTTTCAATGATAGCCTAGCTGGATAGAGTATTCTTGGCTGCATGTTTTTCTCGTCTAGTGCTCTGAATATATCATGCCAGCTCTTCCTGGCCTGCCAGGTCTCTGTGGATAAGTCTGCCGCCAATCTAATATTTTTACCATTGTATGTTACAGACTTCTTTTCTCGGGCTGCTTTCAGGATTTTCTCTTTGTCACTAAGACTTGTAAATTTTACTATTAGGTGACGGGGTGTGGACCTATTCTTGTTGACTTTGAGGGGGGTTCTCTGCACCTCCTGGATTTTGATGCTTGTTCCCTTTGCCATATTAGGGAAATTCTCTCCAATGATTCTCTCCAATAGACCCTCTGCTCCCCTCTCTGTTTCTTCTTCTTCTGGAATCCCAATTATTCTAATGTTGTTTCGTCTTATGGTGTCACTTATCTCTCGAATTCTCCCCTCATGGTCCAGTAGCTGTTTGTCCCTCTTTTGCTCGGCTTCCTTATTCTCTGTCATTTGGTCTTCTATATCACTAATTCTTTCTTCTGCCTCATTGATCCTAGCAGTGAGAGACTCCATTTTTGATTGCACCTCATTAATAGCTTTTTTGATTTCAACTTGGTTAGACTTTAGTTCTTTAATTTCTCCAGAAAGGGCTTTAATATCTCCAGAGAGGGTTTCTCTAATATCTTCCATGCCTTTTTCGAGCCCGGCTAGAATGTTCAGAATCGTCATTCTGAACTCTTGATCTGACATAGTACCAATGTCTGTGTTGATTAGGTCCCTAGCCTTCGGTACTGTCTCTTGTTCTTTTGTTTGTGGTGATTTTTTCCGCCTTGTCATTTTGTCCAGATAAGAGGATATGAAGGAGCAAATAAACTACTAATAGGGTGGCAAAGACCCCGGAAAAATGCGCTGTAACCAAATCAGAAGAGACCCCAAATTGTGGGGGGGGGGGGGAGGGGATAAAAAACAGGTTCTGAAAAAAAAAGAAAAAAGAAAAAAAAATTGAAAAAATAAAAAATTGAAAAAAGAAAAAAAATTGAAGTAGCCGCAAGACTAAAGAATCATGGGGAGAAAGCCATGAGTTCCGTGCTTTGCTTTCTCCTCCTCTGGAATTGCTCTGCTGTCTTAGGAATTGAATCTGCTTTCTCCTTGATAGATGAACTTCGTCCTGGCTGGATATTTTGTTGATCTTCTGGGGGAGGGGCCTGTTGTAGTGACTCTCAAGTGTCTTTGCCCGAGGCGGGATTGCACCGCCCTTACCGGCGGCCGGACTAAGTAATCGGCTCGGGTTCGCTTTTGGGAGCTTCTGTTCCCTGAACGCTTTCCGTAGAGTTCCGGAGGACGGGAATGAAAATGGCGGCCTCCCAGTCTCCGGCCAGGAGGAGCCGAGAGCCTGGGGCCCCACTCCTCAGTGCGCCCCCAGAGGACAGCACCCAATCACTCCCGTATCCCCAGCCTGTAGCCGCGCTCCGAGCTCACCCAGCCCGCGACCAGTTCAAGGTAACCCCGAGCTGAGAGTTCAGTCCTCGGCTCTGTCTTTGCAGCCGGTTTCTCCGTTCTAATACCTGCAAGCTCTCCGACACTCTGACACCCCCGATCCTTCTGTGACCTTGCGGGGCCTGGGGCCACGCTGGCCCCGCATGGGCTTCACCCCGGTTTAGCCCCTGGAGCAATGTCCCTCAGTGGAACAGACTTTTAAAAGTCCTGATTTTGTGCTCCGTTCCTCCGCCGCTTGCCGGGAGCCGGCCCCTCCCCCCGCGGTCTATCTTCCTGTCATTTTAGATTCACTTCTCCGCCAGTCCTACCTTTCAGAAAGTGGTTGATTTTCTGTTTCTAGAGTTGCTGTTCTTCTTCTCTTCGCTCTCCCGTTGGATTTGTAGGTGTTTGCAATGTTTAGATAAGCTATCGAGCTGATCTCCTGTTACCTGATGTAGTCTCAGGCTGCTACTTCTCCGCCATCTTGACTCCTCCCCCCCTTGATGATTTTTTTGAGCCCAGCTAGCACCTTGATAATTGACATTCTGAATTCTAGTTCTGACATCTTACTAAAGTCCATATTGATTAGGTCCTTAGCCATCAGTACTGCCTCTTGTTCTTTTTTTTGTGTGTGTGTGGGGGGGGGTGAGTTTTTCCACCTTTTCATTTTATACAGATAAGAATAGATAAATGAGAGAATAAAATTCTAAAAAAATAGCAATGACCCAGAAAAAATACACTAAGCAAATCAGAAGAGACCTGAAACTGGGTGGGAGAATAAAGGGGGAATAAAGAAAAAAATATAAAGACTGGTGACTAGAATAGAGCCACACATATAACAAATATATAACAAACATATAGACTGGTGACTATAACAGAGCCACACACTTCATTTTGGGTGTATTTTGGTCTGTTAGAAGAAACTATCTCCCAAGGGATGAAGGGATAGAATATGACTTTAAAGATAAAAATTTAAAAAGGAATTGACAAGTTAAGAAGTTGGTTGAAAAAGAAAAGAAAAAAAAATAGGAAAGAATGTGATCAGGCTGGAGACTAGAACAAACTACGTGCTAGATTTAGGGTATATTTTGATCTATTAGAAGAAATTGTATCCCAGAATTTTAAAGAAAAAAAAAACCTATATGTATACAAAAAATAAGGTTAAATACAATATGATTAATAAATAAAATAAAATATGACTATAACAATGAAAATTAAAAGAGATTTTTAAAAAGATATTGCTAGGATAAAATAGTTGAGAAGTTAAAATAGGAAAGAGGAAAGATTAAAAAAATAGAATAAGAAAAAAGTGAAATTTAAAAATTTTAACTTTGAAAGATTAGAAGATCATGGGGAAAAAGCCATGATTCTATGTGTTCCTTTCCCATCAGTTGGGAATTCCACAATTCTCATTGATTGGTGAACTTGGTCTTGGCAGGATGTTCTTGCTGATCTTCTGGGGGAGGGGCCTGTTGCAGAGATTCTCAAATATCTTTGCCAAGGTGGAATTGCACCGCCCTTGCCAGGGGCCAGCCTAAGTAATCTGCTCGGGTTTGCTCTCTGGAGCTTTTGTTCCCTGAATGCTTTCCTTACAGCTATGGAGGAAGGGAATGAAGATGGTGGCCTCCCAATCTCTGGCCCAGAGGAGCCGAGAGCTCAGGGCCCCACTCCGTAGTGCATCCTCAGAGAAAAGCAGGCAATCCATCCCATCTCCCTGGTCTCCGGCAGTGCTCCGAGCTCACCCAACCCGTGACCGAGTGTTTCTATCTCTGGCGCACAGCCCTGTTTGGAGTTTCCAAGCTCAGCAGATTCCTGCTGCATGCTCCTGTGCCACTCCTTCTGGATAAGGAAGGTGAGTCTCCCCAGATCTGCCACTTGTGGGGTCCCTTCCCAAAGAGCAGTGGCCCTACTGTGCCTTGGATCACAGTTTAAAGTAACCCCGAGCTGAGAGCTCACTGCTCTACTCCATCTCTGAAGCTGACTTCCCCACTCTGATACCTGGCAACTCTGCCACTCTCAGACACCCCCACTCTTTCTGTGACCCCACGGTCCTAAGACCACACTGTCCCTGTGAGGGCTCCATCCCCTGCTTAGCCTCTGGAGTGACATCCCTCAGTGGAGCAGACTTCTAAAAGTTCCGATTTTATGCTCCGCTACTCTACCACTTGCCGGGGAGCTGGCTCCCCCACCGTGGTCTATCTTCCATATATTGCCTTGGATTCACTTCTCCACACATCCTACCTTCCAGAAAGTGGTCAATTTTCTGTTCCTAGAATTGGTGCTCTTCTTATCTTCTCTCTCCTGTTGAGTTTGTAGGTGTTCAGAATGGTTTGGGGTAACTAGCTGGACTCCTGGAACCTGATGATATTTAGGTCTCATACTCTGTTCTCCTTTTTAAACAGTCTTCTCCCTCAGATTGCTGAATTTCCTTAATTCAATGGTTCTTAACCATGGGCAACACGAGTATCATTCTAAGAAGGTTTTTAAAATCCTTGTGTCCATGACACAGAGAAACCACTTAATGAAGAATCTCTAGGGTTGGGATTCAGGCATCAGTAGGTAGCTTTCTAAAGATCTTCAGGTGATTGAGTGAATTAGCCAAGAGTGAGCACTACACCCTTAAATGGTTCTCATTTTATTTATCTATTTATGAGTGTATATTCCCTTAGAATTTGTAGAGGTTATTGCTTTGGTGTCTCAACTGGAAGTTTTTTCTTCTATGGTGTGATGGTGAAAATCCTGGAAAAGTATTCACTCTGCTGGAAAATGGGAGGAAACTCTGTCCCAAGGTCTCTTTGGAGACAAATGACTGCACTCCCCCCATCTAGAGGGACTGCTATCAGTACATTTCATTGAACATCAGCCTTCCAAGTTCACAATAATCTGTGGATTAGGCAGGCTTTCTAAGGACCACAAGGCATCAAAATGAGCAGGGACAGACAAAGACCTTCTGTTTAAGGGTGATTTTTGTTGCACATTTCTAGTTGTGCCATTCCAGTTGGAGAGAGGGAAGTGAGGGGAATAGCCATGCGTGTAAGCAACCATTTTGCCAGATCTGCAACTGAGATTCTTCTTGGTGATTAAAACTTTATTATAATTTAGATTTTTAGGATCAGATGGTTAGTGTAAATGTCAAACGTCCATAGCTTTAATGCACAAACAATGAATCATGGAACACTACATCAAAAACTAATGATGTACTCTATGGTGACTAATATAACATAATAAAAAAATATTCACCTGGAGTCATCAGCCCATCTGAAAGATCAATTCCAGAAAAACATGCAAATGGCTCACTAAGCATAATAATTGAAAGAATATATTCCTGCTAGCACAGGCCCACATTCTGTTTTGTAACTTCCCTAATACTTGCTGAGTACCAATTAGGTACTGGGCTCAGTACTCTGGAGTATCAAGAAATGGGACTAAAATTTTAAATTTTTAGTTTATTTCATCTCTCAAAACATTCACAATAGGCCTCAATAAATGTTTATTGAATTAGGGGCACCTGTTTGTTTAGTGGGTTAAAGCCTCTGCCTTTGGCTCAGGTCATGATCTTGGGATCGGGCCCTGCACTGGGCTCTCTGCTAGGCAGGGAGCCTGCTTCTCCTTCTCTCTCTCTCTCTCTCTGCCTGCCTCTCTGCCTACTTGTGATCTCTCTCTGTGTCAAATAAATAGGTGAAATCTTTAAAAAAATTTTATTGAATTAAAAAAATAAATTGAGTTAAAAAAGAGTATTATGTATATATACACGACAACATGGATACATCTCAAATGAATTATGCTACATGAAAGAAGAGAGACACTAAGTGAAAGAAGAGAGACACACAAGGATACACGTAGTATAATTCCATTTGCATGATTCTGGGAAAGACAAAGACAAACCATAGGGACCAAACTGATCAGTGGTTTCCAGGGGCTAAGAGTCAGAGGAGGTGATTGTCTACAAAGGAGGGTAATTAAGGGTGATGAAACTCTAATATATCTTGATGGTGGTGGTGGTTACATCATTACATGCATCTGTCAAAACTCAGAACTGTGCACTAAGAATAGTTTATTTTATTGCATGTGAATTGTACCTCAGTAAACCTTCTTGGAAGAAAGTCTAATTTACCTCCTCCATGGTACTGAACATTTTTCAGATCCCCAAAAGTCTCAAAAGCCTCTCAGCCTTTGTCCATTCTATTTGCTCTGCCAAGAAATTCCCTTTTAACCTTTATGACTTGGAATAGATGCTACCTTGTCTGGGAAGCCTTTCTTATCCCTGGGAGACTCCTCCTTGTGCTTCTCTAACATGTGAGATTATTGCTATCTTAGCCTTCCTTCTGTGGTATTACAGGAGCTTGTCTATGCGTTTATATTCCCTGATAGACTGTAAGTAAAAAAAAAAAAACAAAAACAAAAAAACAAAAAAGCAAGGATTTCATCTTATTTATCATTGTCTCCCCATACTTGATTCAGTTCTAATTATTGTCACCTATAACTTAGCGAAGGAAGGTAGCTGCCTGCTAGCCCATGTACCTGTTCACTAGGAACTTGTGCTTTCAGGAAGCTTCCAAGAAGTATCTAATGTCCTAGAAATTATTTGCAAAATCCTTGCACTAGAGCACGTGTGCTCAGCTGTGGAGCTCACAAAGCAGATAACCATGCTGCTGAATTTTCAAACATGAAAAGTGGGTATCTAGAGGAAGATATTTTGAGAAGACGGAAGTGAATTCCATGAAAAATCCATGGTCCATAACACCTCATTCATTTTTATAGCTGCAATCAACAAGAAAGCTTGTTCTATTTGCCTTCCTTGCTTGACAATATAATTTCAGAGACTGATGAACAATGTTTTCAGCACTAGAATCAATACTTCTGATTATGGCTGCTTTTGTGCTGGTCTCTCGCCAGTGGAAATATTGCCAGCAAAGATGGGAAGATCTCTGGGAGCTCCATGATTCTGATTTTTAGCTCTCAAAAACTGTCTGTTCTAATCAAAAGCTGCATTTCTTTAGAAAATTTTGAAGTCCAACGTAGGGGTAAGAGAAGAGAATTGATAGCTTTGAGGCACTTGTGATAAAGCCGTTGTACCTAAAAAAAAAAAAAATGAGGACCCATCCTCTCACTTCTGCTTTAGTATCACACCTCTTTTCCTTGATTCCAAACCAAATGTATTTTGTAAAAGCTCTTACTGTAGTTGTCCTCTCAGTCTGTGCTCCCAAAGGATTCTTGTTCAAGATGAAAGATGGAACACCTTCATTAGAAGGAGAAGCCTTTGCAATCTCAAGCCACACGATCAAATGAACAAGAGATGCAACTTTGCTTGCTTGTCTTTAACTGAATTAATTTCTCTTTTGCATTTGGCTTAGTGGTGGGACATTTCTATTGTTCATTTCAGGGTTTCTCCTCCTTTTTATTTCAGGATTGCATCTAAGTTCTGGGAAGCTGCAGAGCACCAAAGTGTCCAGAGGTAAGCAGGGAAGGGAGGCTATGACATTGTGATTTATAATAAGAAATACATAAATTGGTTTTTGCTCCTCATTCCTGACACAGAGCTCTTAAAACTCTTGTTATTCTCTAAGTGATAAGAGCATGAAAACTATCTCTTATTCTAATGTTTGGTCCTTTTGACTTTGGTTCCTGTTCCTGATATGTTTGTAATTTCCTGGGTGATAGGAGTGTCTTTTATTCTATTACGATAGCTCTGGGTGGGCTCTCAGATGGCTCCTGAATGGGGGGATGGTTACTAGAGAGAATAAACCATGGTTAAAAGCTTGGAATTCTCAGCCTCATGCACCATTCTCTTGAGAATGGAGAAGGGGTGGAAATGGACTCAATGATCCATCACACCTATGTGAGGAAGCCTCCCTGAAATCCCAGGAGTGGTCAGGAAGGTTTCAGAAAGCCTCCAGGTTGGTAAACATGTCCACACCAGGGAGGTGACATACTTGTCTCCAGGAGGACAGAAGCTCTTGCACTTAGGCCCCTCCTGGACCATGCCTTATTTCTTTTTTCATCTGGTTGTTCATCGTATCTTTTGTCATATTCTTTAATAAACTGGTAAATCTAAGCATTTCCCTGAGTTCTGTAAGCTACTTTAGCATATCAACTAAATCTGAGGAAGGGGCCATGGGAACCTCTGATTTGTAGCCAAATCAAACAGAAGCCGTGGGCAACCTGGGGACCTACTCCCTGCAATTGACATCTGAAATAAGGTGGGAGCAGACTTGTGGGACTGAATCCTTAACCTGTGGGATATGACACTTTCTCGTGGTAGACTGTATTAGAATTGAGTTAAATTGTAGGACATCCAGCTGGTGTCACAGAAAATTGCTTGGTGTGGGGAGAAACCACACATCTGGTGACCAGAAGTGAAGTGTTTTGTGTGAGTAGTAAAAGAGCAACCCAGGAAAGAAACACGCAGTAGGGAAGAACTGGGTTTTCGCCTACATTGGTGGAAAGCTGACTTTTCCCTTTTTTAGAGGCATATTTCATTTTCTGTTGTTTTTGTTTCTCTGCTGCACACTTCATGCCATCTGGACCTTGATCATTGATTCATGCAGGTCATTGCGTTCCCATTCCTGTTCTTCCCCTGTCCCATTCCATCTCAGTGTCCTCCTTCAACCCAACTACTGGATCCCTCTCTCTGTCTCTCCCTGCCATACAAAAAAAAAAATGATAGTCTTCCTATCATTGTGCAAGGGGTCTCTGAGGTTGTCTTGGCCCATCTACTAGACACTCTGTAAGAGAGCTCTGGATTTCTTCCTCTTCTTATAAGTACAATCCCATCATAGTGTCCCAATCTTATTACCTTATCTAAATCTATTAATCTCCCAAAGACCCCACTTCCAAATGCTATCACAGTGTCTCCTCTGTCTTAGGCCCCATAAGCATGGAACAAGTCTGTTCAGTTCCCAGGTCCATCAGGAAGTGAGGCACAAAGTGGCTCACTTTGCTTGGCTTCCTGGGTTCCAGTTACCACCCCCAGGTCCTAATTTACCCAAGCAGTGGTAGATGATAGATGGGTTATGGGATGCTAGCTCCTGTCTCAGGGCAGCCATGAGACTTTTGGCCATTAGATGCCACACAAATATATACATAGTCAAACCATATATATGAAATAAAAAAACTAGTTTAATCGTAGCTATTTCATGCTAAATTGAATTAAATACCTACCAAGTCACAATCTACAACTTTCAATCTTCCCACCAACTTTGCAAAGATTTTTGTTAAAATGTTTCTAGCAAATTGTATTTCTTCTTGATGAACTTCAGCTGTTCTTGCGAACTAATCAGAGGGTATTACACTTATACATTTTGAGCAAATTGTTTCTAAGGCACTGACACTCATCATTTGGAAGACTGTTTCACAGGTTATAAAATGTTTCCAAGACTTTAGAATGTGGACAGTATAGACTTTTTACAGATAACACATATTTTTTTTAAAATCATTTAATGTTGGGAATGTTCCAAATGTGTTTTATAAAATGCTGTCTTCATGACACAATTTCTTTAAGAAAGCAGTTTCTTTTCCTTCTTTGTTTAAATGTCATTTTTACCTCAAATGGACAGGCATCACACTTCTTTTAAAAAGAAATACTTGTTAGATAGCAGAACAGTGACAGTCACTTGTCATCTCAGGAAAGGGCAGCAAATCTGAAACACTTGTCTTTTTGTAAAAGAAAAGTATATAACTCATCTTAAGTCTGTCACATCTTTTAAGTACTTTGCTGTGACATAATATACAATCTGTATGTGGCACAAAAAAGTTTCAAAGTCAATCCCTTAGTCTGCTCTGGCTGCTATAACAAGATACCATGGACTGGGTGGCTTATTAAACAGCAGAAATTTATTTCTTACAGTCACAGGAGACTGGAAGTCCAAAACCAAGATGCTGGTTGATTTAGTGTCTGGAGAGAGCCTACTTTCTGGCTTATAGATGGCCACCATCTTGCTGTGTGCTTACATGGCCTCTCCTTGATGTATGTTGAGAGAGAGAGAGACACACACACACACACAGACACACACACACACACACACAGAGAGAGCGAAAGAGAGACTCAGGGCTCTTGATTTTCTTACAAGGGCACTAATCCCATCATAAGTGCCCCATCCTTGTGACTTCATCTAAATCTAATAATCTCCCAAAGAAGGCCCTACCTCCAAAATATCACACTGGGGGTTCACACTTCAACATATGAATTTTGGGGGAGCACATTCAGTCCTTAACAGTTCTCTTCTATTATAAAATATAATAAAAATTCTGTTGATTTTAAAGGTCTTAATATTATAAATTTGCCAACATCCTTGATATTCTGTAGTCCTTGGCACACTTCTGGCTGCAACATACTTGCTTGAAGAGTTGGCCTGTGAATGAGTCAGTGAGTGTGTCTCATATGTAGTATTATCTTGGCAGCCTTAGCCCAGAATTCTTTGTTAATCTCATAAACCCTTGTATTTAATAAAGAACTCAATTGTTGAGATTATATCTTTCCTTGCTCATCTCTACTATAATGACTCACCAAAAGTGCTTTTTGTGGATTTCATTATTGAAACCAATCTGGCAAGCTAAAACTTGTTAGAAACATCTGTATTTGATCTATTTACAACCTCCAGCTCTGCACGCTTGTTTAAATGCTTGTTTCTTCCATGGTGTTTTCTGTGAGTATTCCAGTGGTGTTTGCTAACAAAGGGATGCATTTTAATTCCATATTTTGATTGGGTGGTGGGTATAAGTATTTGTCTAAGTCATTAAACTGTACCCCAATAAAAAAAAGATGCATTTTCATTTGTTACCATATTGTATTCCATGCATTTTATTTTGACATTTTTTAATTGTTGTAAGAAGGCAAATTTTCTTCCAAAGCTATGTGACTTTTTGTTCCTCACTAATAAATAAGAATATTTTTGAAATTTTGTACAGTACTGGACAGGGCTTTAAACATCAATGAAAGATATTATTATTTGTCTTCTCAGTTTTGGTGCTATTAAAAAATGTCTCACTAAACGTGGTGGCTTCATTCAGCCATTCTCAACTTAATGAAACCCCACAGAAAATGATTTGAGTGATTTTCCTGAATTCCTCCAAGGAAGGTGCAGAGCTAGTTGGTACCATTCTAAGAGGCACAGGAAGAAAGTAATCGATTACATTCAGTGAATGTTTTAGGGCATTAAGACTCATTTTCTTAGACTTCCAGCTGAGAAGGACTGCAAAAATCTTAAGGCAAAAACATAATTTAGGGTTACATCCCTCAATAATAATAATAGATATAAATGTTTATTTTAAATAGGCATATTTAAACTATATAAAAATCACTACTAACCCTTCTGCATTATAGAATTCCCATCCTTCCTTCTGGATCCCTGGGGACATGGCTGGCATATGGATCTATTGAACACCTCCTGTCATTCCATGTATTAACCATTAGAAGGCTAAGATCTTTTCTATGTTTTTGGAAAAAAAAGTAAATATTGGCTTAAGTATTGAAGTAAAGAAGTGTCTCATTTGGGAGATCAATGGTTTAGGAGCACAAATATCACTGTTTTGTTTTGTTTTTTAAATCTTTTTTTGAGTCACCATGCCAGCTTGCACTGAGAATTAGAAACTGGGAAGGGGGTTGATTATGAGGTTTAGTTTATTTAATAGCAAAAGCTAGACATAGAATCCCAGAATGTGAGATTGATTGTTCTGTTTGTTATGCAGCATTGTTGCAACAGAACTGACTTATTCACTTGACATGCCCCTGTAAAGTAGCTGTAGCTCCTTTTTTCAGGTAACAGAATGAAAAGCACACAGCAGAACCAAACCCAACTTGGTACCTGGAACTGAGCCCTGCTGAACCCAACAGAGCCATAGCTGGACTGTAGATCCAGGAGTAGTATCACAGCAAAGTAACGGCAATAAACTTCTGAATGTGAGTGTAGGATTTGCTCAGCATTGTTTTCAGCCTCCAGGAGTCCTGCACTCTTCTACCCTAAGTTCTGTGAAGACATTAACACAGAGCACTCAGATGCATATATACATTCTCTAAACAGTTTTCAGAATTACCTGGCTTTGACATGGGTCCAAAATATATTAGTGTTTGGCAACTATGTTGGACTGTGACCCAGTCCCCAGATACACATTTTTTTTATTTTGTTTTAAGATTGTATTTATTATTATTTGAGAGAGAGAGAGAGAGAGAGAGAGAGAAAGAGAACCTGAGTAGGGGAGAGGGGTGGAGGAAGGGAGAGAATCTCAAGCAGACTCTGTGCCCAGTACAGAGCCAGATATGGGGCTTTATCCCATGACCATAATGTCATGACCTGAGCTGGAACCAAGAGCCAGACGCTTAACCAACTAAGCCATCCAGGTGCCCCACCCCTACCACCTGACAAATACACCTTATTATTTCTCATTATTCATGCCTTTGGGATGAAAAATGTGTCATTCTAGGTTTGGTCAGTATAACAAACTCACTGTGTTACAAGAAACAGGAATTGGGGTTTATATGAATGTGGGAGTAGCTGGGGGAACAACAGTCTGAAGGCTGCAGGGGAAGGAGGAGAGACAGTCACTTGCAATGTACAGCTGGAAATATGGGAATTCTCAGAGATGTCTGAGAAACCACCACATCTGGCTGCCAAAGTATAAGCTTGAGATGAGGTCTGCTAAATAGCCACATTCTACAAAACTGCTGAGTTTGACAACGTGCTTTTCTCAGAACTATTACCTCTGCTTTTACTTCTGCCTCCCCGTGCAACTCTTCTCACTGGCCACGAGACTTTCTCATTTCAAACCTGGAGACTCTCAGGGAAAGGAGTGTTAAGAAATGTAGCTGCCGGGCACCTGGGTGGCTCAGTGGGTTAAGCCACTGCCTTCAGCTCGGGTCATGATCTCAGGGTCCTGGGATCGAGTCCCACATTGGGCTCTCCGCTCAGCGGAGAGCCTTCTTCCCTTCCTCTCTCTCTGCCTGCCTCTCTTGTGACTTCTCTCTGTCAAATAAATAAATCTTTAAAAAAAAAAAAAAGAAATGTAGCTGCCAATCTTAGGTGGGACTTCTGGTGGTATCAGTTGACTACAGATAATTCAGCAGAAAGACTGACATTTGTTGTGTGTTTTCTCTGTGCCAACTACCAACTGAGGGCTCCTTGTACCTTACTGAGTCTGTTTAATTCTTGTAAGAACATGGAAGAATAACATTTCTTCCAGGTACTCAGATGGTAAGTGACCAAGACAGGATGGGAGCTCCAAAGTCCATGTTTTTGGCATCAGGGCTCAATGTAGTTCATAACCACCCGTGTAGTTCCCTCCTTGCCATGTGGTGTTGTCATGGGTCATATATGTCTCCTTTGCTGGACTTTGGGTTCCTGGGAGAGGAGGATCCCTCTTATCTTTGGTTCTTCAATTAATTGACATTTTTGTTTATTTTAGTATTGCATCTGTACATAGTAGGAACTCAGTAAGTATTTCTACATTAGATTGTTTAGATCTAGAAATAAAACGTCAAAAAAAAATGTGGATGAGAAGGTGGATACTCGTACTTACCAATAAACACCATGCTTCCTTCCTGCCATTTAGGGTATATTTTGAAACAGGAATTCTTGCCTCATTCCCCAAAGCCATTTTCTTGAGAGGCATGTATCTGGTTTGTCCCCTGGACTCCAGGAAGTGGTCCATTCCAGCCACGTGTAAGACCATCTTTTATTTAATTAATTAATTTGTTTTAAAAGTCTTATGGTCTCTCCTGAATTTGTTTAGGAATACGGAAAAAAGAACTGAGATGGGACTGAATATTCTTAGTTGTGGTCCATTCTCAAACAGCACATAACTTCCCTGTGATTTGATGGAATATTTGCATTTAAGAGAAGCATCTGTTAGCTTGGTTTCTGGAATGTGCTTTCACTCTCAACCCGTCCAGTCTGTCTCTCCCAGCTTCTAAAAATATGATCTTATTTTTACTTTCCTTTCAACGTGAAATGGACATTGAATACAGACATCTCATACCATTTGCACCCAGAAGGCTGTCAGCAGAGGTGCTTGGGGGAGAGTGTGTTTAATCTTGAGAAGGAAACAGAATGTATACACACCCAGCAAACTGAAATGTTTTACCTTGGCTCTGGCTTCTACCACCTCCACGTGTGGTAGCGGCTACCAAGACTCAGCTATGAATCTCCATCAATGTCAGAGTCCTGTTGATGGGAATAATTGCTAAGGTTTTCCTGTTTTGTAAACTCTGGGCTCAGCCAAGTTACCAAGTCATCATTAGCCTGGGCTGCTGGTTTAGTTCTGTTTGATGACTCCTCTTGGGGTAACTATTTCATGGCCAGTTTACTGGGGGTAGAAATCAAAAGTACCTACAACCTTATTCTTTTTTGGTTTCTTGTTTTCTGCTGGTCCCTCCCATCCTCCCTCTTTGGTCTTTGAAGCATGATAGAAGTCATCCCAGCTCCTGTCTCCTGTCGGTCCTTGAAGTGGCTTGGAGGTCGATGGAACAATTGCTGACAAAGTCATCCCTTCTTAGTCTGTGAACTGTATCATTGGTGCATCTGACCTGCCTAAACTACATGTCAGAAGAAATCTTTGGTATCCCTGAGGGCAGAAGTGCATGCTGCCTTGGGCTCTAGAGGTGCTATACTTGCTAGAGTGGCATGTCCCAAGTAGAGTTAGATAATTCAATAACTATCATCATCTTCCCCGCTCCCAGAAGCCAGACCCCTACAGCAAGAAACACTGTGCATGTGCTTTCCTCTCAGAGCCTTTGAAATAGGCCAAAGCACATATCCTCCAGTGACCTGCAGAAGGAAGAGAAGCCATTTTTACCTTTTTATAGAGTCACTGCTACTAGTTATTCCTCCCTCTCTTCTTTGTCTTCTTCCTCCCTCCCTCTTCTCCCCCCTCCCCTTTTTCCTTCTCTCTTTGCCTTCCACTTCCTTTTTCTTTTTCAATGACTTTGAGGTTCAAAACTAAAAAGCCCACAGGGTCTCATGCTCCACTGGTGGAGGCGCATTTGGTATGACACTTTGGTACACTCTTTAATTACATCTAATAAAGCAGCACCAGCAATGCTTGAGCCCGTGACCTTTTTAGCTTTTATGTATAATGTGATCCAGGAATTCCACTCCTAGGAACAAACCCAATAGGAATGCATACATTTGTGCATCAAGAGACATGTCCTAGAATGTTCCTAGCAGTGTTATTCACAAGAGCCCCCAAATGGATGGCACAGCTGATTAAGCATCAGACTTTTTTTTTTTTTTAAAGATTTTATTTATTTATTTGACAGAGAGAGATCACAAGTAGACAGAGAGGCAGGCAGAGAGAGAGAGAGGGAAGCAGGCTCGCTGCTGAGCAGAGAGCCCGATGCGGGACTTGATCCCAGGACCCTGAGATCATGACCCGAGCCAAAGGCAGCGGCTCAACCCACTGAGCCACCCAGGCGCCCCGAGCCCTCAAATGGAAATAACACAACTGTTCATCAGTGGTAGAACTGACGACTGATTTGTATGATATGCACTTGGTGCCATACAACAAGAATGAGAATAAACAAAATACAACTATTTACAATAACAGGAATGAATCACACAAATATATTTTTCAGTCTAAGAATCCAGGCACTAAAGAGTGCGTATACTTGTGCTGAGTCCAGTTACATAACATTTGGAAACAAGAAACATTAATATATGGTGTTAGAGGCAGGATGCGGAGCGGTCTGAGTCTGGAAGGAAGTTCGGGGAAGTAGGCTTGAGGGTGGAGGCTGGCAATGCTCTGTCTCCTCATCTGGGAGCTGGTCCAGTTATGTGTTCAGTCTGTGTGGGTTCATTGAGCCATACATTAGTCATTTGTGCATTTTCCTGTGTATATGTGCCTTTCTTCCATGATTTTAAAAGATATGAAGAACAAAAATAGAAAGCCCATGGAAACAGAGTTTGTGTGTGTGTTGTTTCTTTCTGCCGGACAAATTAGCTGTCTGCAGAGAGAGGAGTGATTGGCAAGCACCCCACTTACTCTCCAGACTTGGCAGGATCCTCTGGCCAGTGGGTCCCAGCTCCTTCCCCCAGTCCTCCACCCCACACTTACATTTCCCCCTTCTGTCTAATTTGCATCACAGATGTACATCTGCTTCTCCTCCACATTTCCCCCTCTACCATGATCCCAAAGACTCTGGATCTATTGCTCTAACTGCTGCCCCCTGCAGTTTGGAGCCTTAACCAGCCTGATGCATCAATAGCCCTGGGTGCATATTTAGGGCCTGGAAGCAGAAATAGAGCTTTCTCGTATCTTTCCATATCCCTGTGCTATCGGAAATCCCAATATTACTTATCACCTTTGGATGATGGTGTTGAACGTTCTTACTTAACTGTTAAAATGGAAGTGGCATATTTATGCTATGTTATAATTCACCCATCAATCAGACTTTTCTTAAGATTCCCTGTGGGCTAGAGGATCTTCAGCCCGCACTTTTTGGGCAAGGTCATCAGACATTTGACCTTAAATTTTTGTTTGTTTGTTTTAAAGATTTTTTTTAATTTATTTGACAGATACAGATCACAAGTAGGCAGAGAGTCAGGCAGAGAGAGAGGAGGAAGCAGGCGCCCTGCTGAGCAGAGAGCCCAATGTGGGGCTCGATCCCAGGACACTGGAATCATGACCCAAGCCGAAGGCAGAGGCTTTAACCCACTGAGCCACCCAGGCGCCCCCTTGACCTTAAAGTTTTGAAGAATTGACTGAATATTTTGTTTTCTTTTTGTCTGATCATTGGATTCTGTCCTTTCTTGACATAAATTGTGGGTACCAGAGATTTAGCTAGTGTGGTGATTTTTCAAACTGCTTTTTTATCTGGTGAGTTCTTCAAATGCTATCTAAATAAGAAGCATGACACTTAAGACTGATTAGGGTGGAGTTTTTGATCCCTTCCAGCCCCTCCTGGGCGGGGGGGGGGGGGGGTGTCTCTGTGTTCAGGTCAGTATGGGGGCTCTAGGAGCTCAAGTTAGAACAGTGGGTATCTTGAATGAAATGACCTACTTGAGGTCCCTCTGGCCAAAATGGCAGAGCCAGGTCAGGAATCCCCTTCTCAAACCAGGGCTCTTAAACCTCTTCGTCATGGGACAGGTTCTGGTTTCCTGTCTTGCTTCAGTGACTGCAATTGGCATCTCCTTCCATGTTTTGAGTTTTGAGTTCTTAAAGCCCAGTCCCTCCTCAGATGTTTGTAATCTCTTAGGCCCAGGAGTTTACTGCTAGAGTCAGGTGCCGGGAAATTAGGGCTTTCCTAGAGGAACTTGAACATTGGCTTCAAAGTTCAGGGATTCTGGAGTAGGTTTTGCACAGATCGGGGACAGAAAGACCAAAGGAACTTGGAATCTGGGAGAGTGATCCAGCCTTCCATCTTCTGATGGAAGTTGCATGAGGTGGGTGAAATTGTTGTACAGTGAATTTCATCTTTGAATACACTATTTAATCCTTTAAAGTGTGTGTGTGTGTGTGTGTCCAAAGCCCCACTAGCCAAGGATCTGGGAACACTCCTGGAGGTACAAGGTCAGGTTTGTTTAACTTCCTATATCAAGAGAAGGGGAAGGCCCACACTGGGGGAGTTGGGAGTGTCTCAGTAAGAGGAAATTGAGAGAGGCTTTCTATGGGATGTGGAGCTTGTTGGGTGATTCTAAAGATGAGTTAGGGAAGTGGAAGGTAGTAAGCTAGTTCTAGATGGGATGCTTTTAGAATGGAGGAACAATCCTATTGTTGAGTGTCTTGGTAATTGTTATTCAGGAGGCAAAAGGATTAAAATGGGGCTAAAGTTGTCGCTGGTAGAGGAACAAAGGTTAGTTATGAGTTATTTTTGTCGTTGCCAAGTGTACTTTATCTCTAATATGGTTTAGATATGGAGAGGTCTTATTTCACTTAGTGTCTTTGTCTGAATATTATTTATATTCTGCAAAAGTTGTTTACACTCAGTTGGTAGCACTACACCCTGTTTGCTGCTTGATGTCTACTGGAATGACTTTTCTTTAAACACACATAACACACTCACACATAGGGTTATGTCCAGACTCATTGTCATATGTATATAATGTGGGCATGTCATTAAATGATGTAGTATATTTCCAAGTACCTGGTATGGCATGTCTAAGATATGTAGCCTGAAGCTAATCACAGACAGACCTAGGGTTCTACTCCCTTAACCAGATTTCTTCACCAAAGTCTCAACTTGCTTATCCCCAAAGTGGGAATAATATTACCTGTGACATAGATCTGTAAGAAGTTAACAGACACGTGCCTGCAAAATGATAGAAAATGCCTGGAATAGTAATGAGCATACACATGGATAACCCCTTCGATCCCTACGGTCATCTCTAACGTAGGGACCTGGATGGCCGGGCCAAAATTTTGGCAGCGGAGCCTGATGCCAGAGCCTAGATCTTACAATTGCATTCTGCTTCCTGATACTTGACAGGGAAGGCAGACCCCTGTCTGAGACATGTGTGTATCCCAATGAGAGCAAAGCCCTGCTCCCACCACGGTGGGAAAGGTCCAGTGTAGTCAGCTTGCCACAGGGTAGCTGAATGTTACCATATTCAGCACTGGTTGGAGCCAGATAGAAGCCAGAGAGTTAAGGAGGTCATTGATTCTCTGCACACATGCCACTTTCTAGGGAAAGCATTTGGAGAGGGTTGAGAGTCACACATTGTTTTGTGAAGTCCCCAAATGCAGGACTCCCGCTCTGAGATTTTCTAAGTAGTCTGTGGTGTTTTCCCACTTCCATGCTCCTCCCCTTCTGTCTCAGTGGAGCCCTCTTAATGGTCTTTTCCATCTTGGTGGGAAAGTAAGGCACCCCCTGCCCTTTCCAGAAATAATTGCATTTTAACATTAGTGTTTAAAGTGCCACTGTGTCAAGCATGGCTCATTCCTCTGTGACCACAAAGTTGGACCCATGGGAACAGAGATCATTATTTGATTTGACTTCTTGACTCTTCAGAATCATACCTGGAGTAGCCGGCTTGCCTCATAGGTGGATGTGGAAACCGCATGGAGGTTCACAGAGGAATTTGGGGAAAGCCGGATTGCAATAATTCTCAGAAAATTTCCATAAGATAAGCTGACGAAGAAGAGCATAGCACTGAAATCTGGAAATCCTGGATTCAAAGCCAGGCTCTATCAAGTCCTTGAGGTTATGACTTTGGGAAAGTTACAAACTCCCAGGGAGAATAAGCTTTCTTCCTCTGGAAATTAGGAACAATTTAGAGTGACTCCTAACTGCCCCCCCACGCCAAGGTTATTAAGAATTTAAATCTGATCATTCAGGTCTATCCCAATAAGGTTCTAGTGGACATCAGCTATGTTCCTTCAGTCCCATGCACTGCCCCATGATGCACAAGACCCCGCCAGTCATCTCTGCATCATCTCTGTCCCTTGTCAAAACTGCAGAGTCAATGGTTCTATGTCTTGTTAAGGGGTATCAGGGTCTGAGCCTCTCAAGAGGAAGCCAGATGTAAAAGAGTAGAGATGTTAGGTAAAGCTGTGGCTTTTTGCCAGTGAAACCCATCAATCTGCAAAGTTGTGGTTCCTTATTGTCAGGATGATATAAGTAGTCTTAATGCCATGGCAGGGACTCTGAGCAATGATTCTTAATAAAGCTTCCAGGGCTAGGGTCAATACCACCCACTGCTTGGGTTTATTCATCTCCTTCCTGAGCTCAGTCATGCATAACCAAACTGTACTTGTGGTTCCTAAATCCATCTGAATGGGGAATTGTTTCATGGGAGTCCTGGCTTGTAGTTAAGACAGGGGCTTGCCTCCTCCAGCAAGGAAAACAGACCAAGGTAGAGAGCAAAGGCAAAAAGCTGGTGTTCCTCAAGGAATATGAGCCAATGGCTTGAAATAGCTTGAACTGAGCAATTTCATTGTGCATCATTCACAGAGTTTAATAACGTGTTAAAGGGATTGGTTCTCTGCCCCTTCTATGGGGTTAAATGACCATGAACTCACTATGCCGTGAACTTGTCTCTGACTAGCACAGCCTCATGGAGAGTTCTCTACTCTAAATATTTATAATTTTCACAGTAGGTTAATAACTGCTACTATGCCTAGCCAACAGCCATCCCCTGCCTTTTTTCCTTGCTAGCAGAGGTATGCCTCTTCCTCTGCAGAAGGCCAGATACTCACTTTCCCAGACATCCTTTCACTCAGACCTGTGTATTGACCCAATCTTGACCAGTGGAACCAGAGGAGCAGTCAGCTAAGGGCTTGTGAGAAGGATTTTCCTCAGTATTCGAAGAGTAGTGCAGGGGAGGAAACACCGCTCTGCCTTTACTGGGACTATGTACATGAGGATGCTAAGTCAGTATCTAGTGTCTTAGAAGGTAAAGACAAGAGAATCAGAGAAGCACACCGGAGTCTTGACATAAACGAGCCAGCCTTGGAGCTGAGAAAGCCGAATTTTCTGCTATATGAGCTAATCCACACACTTTCAGTTGATTGTGGCAGACATTTCTATTTATGTAAAAGTATTCACCCACATTCCTTGCTTAAAGAATCACAATTTTATTTATTTGGGAGGAGATTCTCTTAGTGTCTTTGCTGGAGAGTCGGGGGGAGGTGGGGGCATATAAACTATCCTGAACAGTAGAATGTAAAGGGAAGCCTTCCAGAAGGTTCTGAGAAATAGTTTTCTTTTCTAATAAAGAAATATGTGAGCAGAGATGTCTGACACCCTCTTCTCCTTTGAAAACAGTTGTATGAGGTCACATTCCCTGAGACTGGCCATTCTCTCAGGACCAGAGGAAGATCAGAGAGAACTGTAGAGGAGGTACTAATGAGCTGCTGAACTGACCCCCAGCCATGTGTATTTAGGGTTTTCAATAAATATTTTCAATAAATATTGAATAATAAATAAATAACTATTTAGTATTATTTAATTTGTAGCCATGGTTGGACATTTCTTTGGTAAAGAGGTGTTGAATTGCTCAAGCTTAGCCCAGCACCCTAGAAGGCTAGTGAGAAAAGAGGGGTAGATTTTAAGACTGATGCAGATTAGTTTTTAAGTCCAAACAAAAGGGATGCACACCATGTTCTTAGAGAGGAAAAGGGAATTAGAAAGAACCAAAACACCTAGTTAAGTGGCAAAACGGTCCCCTTGGTTAGGGGCTCTGAAAATCAAGGCTGCCTAGGACTGTGATCTGATCATGGAATGTGATGCAAGGTAGGGAGCATCCCAGATTGCCACTGGAATGGCTGAGGACAGGAAGACTGGGGTGGGGCTGGGCACCTAGTGACCTGGGGGCTGCATTATGAGTGGTGGGAGAGGGGAGGCAGCTGTTGTCTCCTAGAGGCTGGACACAGCCATCTCTGAAGGAGTAGGGGAAGGTAGAGGTGAGTTTCAGTGATCTGCTGATGAAGACTAAGTCAGTGACCATTTTATTACCCAAATCTGCAGCCCTGAACAATGCTGCCAGACTGGTATGAGCTGGGAAAATGATGGGATGCCTTTGTGTTTATCTACATCTACCTTGCTAGTTTGTAAACACCTTGCAGGCAGGAACTTTAGTGACGTTTCTCTGATTGCCCTGTGTGTGGGCATCAAATACTTAATTTTTTAATTTAATTCAACAAATATTTATTGAGCCCATACTCTGCCCCAGGCACTAGGCCACACGCTGGGGATTCAGCAATAAACATTTGTTGCAAGGAGGCTTGTGTGTCAATGCAGGCTTGGGGGTGTACCAGTGGGGCTTCTTCACTGATCTGTCTTGACCAGTAAAGGCCAGAAGAGGAGGCCCTTTTGTATGAGACTGTACCTGGAGGCACTGCGAGGTGTCTGAGGGGCCAGGCTCAGGACACCACCTAAGACCTAAGAGGGACGCAGAGATGGGAACAGTACTCCTCATGATTATTTCTGAGTGGTGTGTTTGGGGCTGGGTTTTGTCTTTTCTTTCTTCCCAAGGCATTCTGCAAATTGGAAAATCACTCAGTCATGCTAATTGTGACAGCGTGAGACCTCTTGTCAAATTACTGCAGTGCCTGTGCTCTGGGGAACACTGCCTTTTAAGTTGCAAAATGTCTTCTTCTACAATAATGAACAACTTTACCAGCATAAGAATGCATCAGAAGGTTCCCAAGAAAATAGGCTCTTTCCCACAGGCAGTTTTCTGCCTCCTCTGTGTTTCCCACCCACCTTGGGCTAGAGTAATTATGAAATGATTGGATTTTCCCTAGCTGATGGAGATGGGGGATGGAATTTACTGAATATATGAGCCAGAGCACAGTTTCTCAGTCCTTAAGCCATTGTGGCTGAAGAGCTGATTAAAAAGCTCTGGGTGTTGAGAAATAGCCACATTCCTTTATCTCATTCTCAAGTTTCTCAACCTTTTACATTTATTAACTTCTGAGCTTGGCTGCTTTATAATAAATAGGAAAATCCGGAGTCTTTGTTTTCCCTCTTTTGTTACGTGTGGGTTTTCCCACCTGCAATAGGATGAGCCCAACTTTGCTACCAGGGACTAACTGGCAGAGGTTTGGAGCTCTTGCATGATGTAAGGGACTTGTTAGTGTTTGGACATGGAGCAAGGTGAGCTCTGAGGTTTGCCGGTATGACCTCCAAAGAGTCAGAGGCAGAATTAACAATCCTGTAGTCTTATTTTTGCAAGACCACACAATTTGTTGTTGAAGCTTTTCATAGAATTGTCTCCTATGAGTGACTGGTTACATTATTTTGCAATTATATCCTAATGTTTGAGGAAAACATCAAAAACAATACATTTAATGGAAAACCACTTCTCTCTAATCATTAACTGTTCAGTCAACAAGAATTTATTGAGCAATTTGTTAATTTCTGGTCAATGTCTATACCCTGGGAAAAGTAGAAGGCAGATTGACCAAGAGTATGGGGCCATGCTAAAATCAAAAACACAGGAAAAAATATGTGTTGGTGAGGACATGGGGAAAAGGAACCCTCATGCACTATTGGCAGGTATGCAACTGGTGCAGCCACAGTGGAAAACAAAATGGAGATTCCTCAAAAAACTAAAAATAGAATTACCATATGGTTCAGAAATTCCACTACCGGGAATTTACCCAAAGAATATGAAAATGCTAATTTGAAAAAATATGCGCACCCTATGTTTATAGCAGTATTATTTACAATAGCCAAAATATGGAAGCAGCCCAAATGCCCATTCATAAATGAATGGATAAAGAAGATGTGGTATATATATACAATGGAATATTACCCGGCCATAAATAGGAATGAAATCTTGCCATTTGCAACAACATGGATGGAGCTAGAGAGCATAACGCTAAGCAGAATAAGTCAGTCAGAGAAAGAGAAATACTGTATGATTTTACTCACATGTGGAATTTTAGAAACAAAACAAATGAACAAAGAAAAAGACAAGCTGAAAAACAGACTCTTTTTTTTTTTTTTTTTTTTTTTTTTTTTTTTTTTTTTTTTTCCCCCTTTTATTAATTTTTTCAGCGTAACAGTATTCATTCTTTTTGCACAACACCCAGTGCTCCATGCAAAACGTGCCCTCCCCATCACCCACCACCTGTTCCCCCAACCTCCCACCCCTGACCCTTCAAAACCCTCAGGTTGTTGAAAAACAGACTCTTAACTATTGAGAACAGGTTAAAAAGAGGAGGTGGTTGGGGAAATATGTGAAATAGGTGAAAGGGATTAAGGAGGGCACTTGTCATAATGAGCACGGAGTAATGTAAAAAATTGTTGAATCACTGTATTTGTACACCTGAAACGAATAGAACACTGTTCATTAACTATACTAGAATTTTAAAAATTAATAAATTTTTTTAAAAGAGGAAAAAAAAAGGAGTAAGGAGCCATGGAGTTAGACCACATGATTATGAATCTTTGCCCCACTACTTCTGGCTTGTAATTTTGGACAATTTAATTCAACTCTATCACCTCTACTTAGTGACCCTCACCACAGGGTAAGGGTTTCTAGATCCTGAGTCACCCCACAGAGAGAAACTACTCAGAGAACCATTGACTTGTATCACACTGTGGTGTGAGTAAGAAGGAAAGTGTTGTTATGCTGAACCATTGAGATGTTAAGCTTTGTTTGCTATCACAACAGAACACTTAGCTGACACTAGCTGTAATGGCCATTCTGGTTCTCCTAACCTCTGCCTATCTGCTAAGCACTCCCTTCTCCAGGCCTCCCCACTGCCCTGATCCTGGCCCGACTATTACCCTCAGTCCACCTCCTCTGCTGCTCCTCTCTTCTCTCTATACTTTACTGCCATGAGCACCCTGGATCTCTTGTCTTACCACATCTTGGTTCTCTCTATGGCAGCCAGACACCCAGGTCACAGAGGTGATAGAGGCCAGAGGCTACAGTTGGGTAGGGTCAAGGCAACACAAAAATCTACCCCACCTTTTGTCTCATAGCCTCTGAATCAGAAACCAGGCTTTCCTAGAGGAGGCAGGCTTGTATACGCTATCCTACAATGTCATGAAACATGGCTGCCTTGCATGGCAGAGCTAGCTCAAGGTGGAAGAGGATTCATTTTATAGCAGCTCGTTTCTCCAGACCTTTAGAGATAGAGAAGTGTTCCTCAAAGTGTGTTCTAATAGACTGCTAGTCCCCCGCAGGAGCTGCTCTGTGAAGAAAGTGGAGGCAGGGTTAGCTTGGAGAATATCACAAAAGCCTTTCCATCTTGAAACTTCCATGAACACCAGCACACTAGGGTTTTGACAAGTCCTGTGATAAAGCCACCTCTTTAACACAGTTTAACCAAACTTGTTCCACATTTCCTCTCCTTTTGCTCACAAGCATTACTAGGAACAAATTTATAGAAATGACAAAGGGGAGGATTAATACTTATTCTCATAGCCTCTGACCTTCACAGCATCAATTGGAGCTGTATTACAAAAATTCTATATTTTTTGTCGGGATTCTAGAGAAAGCATAATTCTTTAAGTTTCCTATTTTAATTTAAGTGATTTTTGTAGTTTTACACTATTGTCTCTCAATGACGATTAATATTAAATAAATTCAGTAATTACAAATAAAATGAAGTATTTTGCTATTAATGTAAGAGTATCAAGCACTTTTCACTCGACTGGAGGGGATGGCTTACTTTTATGCACCTTGTTGTACCTCACTTTTCACAAAAATGTGTTCTGAGAATACGTGTAAATCAAACTTTTAAAAATAGCATCTCACTTTCTTATTGGTTTACTTTACCAGTATTGCTTTCATCTTAATTGATACCAATCTACATTAATTAATTTTTTCTGTGTTTTGTCTGCCTAATGTTTTAATCCATTAACTAATAATCAGTAAACTGCTAAATGTGCAAAAAACCTAGAAGGTAATAATTAAATAAATGATTATTCTCTACAGATGCCTTTGTAGGTTTGGATACAGCACCTTCTATATTATAAACATTTAATAGATCTTACCTAAATGAATAAGTAAATTTGTTCTTTAAATTTAGTGCTGCGTATACCTAAAGAATAGGAATATTTTAGCAAAACCTAAATTTATGTCTGTAGTCAGAAATGTATATCCTGGTTGGAAATCATTTCCTATTTTTAGAAGGTGAGAATATATGCAGAAAGAGTCGATATAAAATTTTACTATGATCGCTAAAGAAGTTCTAGGAAGCAATTTTAAGTAGAAATGGTGTTATGTGATCACGTCGGGGCAACAAAAATGAATTATACCTGGATTCTGTAGAGAGCAGAACAGGAAGGATGAGCTGCATTTCTCTGCTCTAAGTGTCCTATTTTAATCATTTTATTCTTTGTGTTAACTCTACATTGCACAGTGGGTCCTGTCCCCTGGTGTATTCGCCCAGCTCAGAAGCATTTGGTCAGGTCCTGGTGTCCATCAACAGCCTTCAACATTGTGTGGCACCTTATAACACTGGCTTGTCCCGAGGTAGCCCTCCCTGTCTGTTGTTGACAAATACTGCCCCTCTAGGAAATGCCCATCTTCATGCAGGCTGGGAACCAGGGGAGGCATCAGTAACTGCTTGGCCATGACAACTGGCCTGGGTAGGCATCCAGAGGCTCTCTTTTGCCCTGCTCTGCCCTGTGCATCAAACCTGGCCACTTCCACCAGCCTCCATCATCTGAGGGAAATGAAAGGGATTCCCTTCTGCACAAGCACCAGCAACCTGCTAGGTGGTTGGAAGGAGGTCCCTTCTGGCAGGTGCCATGTTACATGGGAGTTGCTTTTCTAGATACAAAGTCTAGATTCAGGAGAGACACTAGAAATTAGAGGCAATGAATGCACTGTACTTGGTTCAGGTATTTCTCCCCAATGATGCCTGAAGGGAGTCTTTTATTTTACTCTATTAGGATATAACATACACAATGTGCTTAAAGTGAATTTAAGAGTGTACAGCTCTATAAAACTTTACATGTTGTATTCTGTAGAGTCAGTTGGGGCTGCCATAATAAAATACCACAGACTCAGTGGCTAAAACAGCAAGAATTTATTTTCCCAAAGTTCTGGAGCCTGGAAGTCCAAATTCAAGATGCCAGCAAGGTCAGTGTCTAGTGCGGCTCTCTCCTTTGGTTGCAGATGAACACATCCTCACTGTGTGCTTGCATGGACAGAGAGAAAGAGTGAGCAAATGACATCTCATAGGGATGCTGATCTTATTGGATCAGTGCCCCATCCTTCTGAGCCCATTTAACCTTAACTGTATCACAAAGGCCCTATCTCTGATACAGTCACTTCGTGGGTAAGGCTTTAAGTTATGAATTTTGGGGGAAACACAATTCAGTCCATATCACATGTGTATATGCTTATGTAAACAAAATCCAAATCAAGATTCAGAACCCTTCTAGCTACACAGAAGTTTCCCTAGTTTCCCTCCTGTTCAGTCACCCTCACAAGTTAGCCACTAGTCTTTTTTTTTTAATATTTAAATTTTTTATTTATTTCTTATTTTTTCTATGAACATATATTTTTATCCCCAGGGGTACAGTCTGTGAATCGCCAGGTTTACACACTTCACAGCACTCACCATAGCACATACCCTCCCCAATGTACATAACCCCACTCCCCCTCTCCCAACCCCCCCTCCCTCCAGCAACCCCCAGTTTGTTTTGTGAGATTAAGAGTCACTTATGGTTTGTCTCCCTCCCAATCCCATCTTGTTTCATTTATTCTTCTCCTATCCCCATAACCCCCCATGTTGCATCTCCACTTCCTCATATCAGGGAGATCATATGATAGTTGTCTTTCTCCGATTGACTTATTTCACTAAGCATGATACCCTCTAGTTCCATCCATGTTGTCGCAAATGTTAGCCACTAGTCTTACCTCTATCTCCATCAGAATGAAATCACACCATATATGAACTCCTGTGCCTGGCTTCTTTCTCTCAACCTATGTCTATGAGATGCATCCATATCTTTGTGTGTGTTCACAGTTGATTCATTTTTATTGCTGTCTAGTATTTTCTTATATGATGATACCTCAATGTATCCATTATTCTCTTGATGAAGCTGATTTTTTAAATGCTCTCATGTATGTCTTCTACTGAGCACAGACATACTTTCTTTTGGGTACAGTGGAATCACTGGGCCATAGAGTTAAGAATTGATTTTAACTCAGTTCACTTAAGCATGTGTGAGTTGGCACGAGTGACTTTCAGCTATAAATGTCCCAGTTTCAATCAATTGCAAGTATTAACATCAAGGAGACATGATCCTTGCAGACAGCCTGGCTTTGAACCTCAGTTTCCTCATCTGTTAAAAGGTCAATAATGATAACAGTAGCTACTTACCACTAGCGGTGTGTCTATTTGACGCCCAGAGAAGATTGTTCTAATATTCCCTCTTTTAGATTACAAAATAGGTCCCAGTATCAGCCATGTCATAATCAATAATAATCATTCATTCCTTAATTTGTTTTTCAGTTTTTAAAATAATTACCAATTAAAAAATTAAAGTTCAGTTTTAAAGATGTTATTCAAATTTGATAAAATATTTCATGGGTGAACTGACATTTTCACTCACCAAACAGAACTAGTGTGTCCAAACAGAATGGTGCCCAGTTTCACTGTTTTAACTTTTAGTTACAAATAAAAACCCCATCTGGTCACATAGAATTAAAGTGATTCATGTTGTCTCTTCACAATCCCTGTGCTATCCTTTTGTTGGACTCTCCCGGCTACATGCAGACACATGCAAGACCTCAGAAGTCAAAGACAGAAAATGAGCCCCAAGTCCCAGCCCCAAGCCCCAAGAATTCCCAACGGTTATGAACTTAATTCTCAAAGTGAATGCATGTGGCTGAGTCTGCACATGTCAGAGGCCAGCTCTAACACTGGGAATTCTCCAAATTACTTTCTTTATGGAAAACAGTGTTTATTAAAAGAAAAGTAATGAAAATGTGCTAATTTGAAGTTTACATTTACAATATTAAAACTGAGTGGCAATTATTTTGGACAAAGACCAATATTTAGGGAGGAATATTTTATCGCGGAAGCTATTCAGAACGGCTAGTTCATGGTAATCATTAAAAAGGAGATGAAGGGGGCACGTGGGTGGCTCAGTCAGTTAAGAAACTGGCTTTTTTGGGGGGGGGGACTGACTCTTGATTTCAACTCAGGTTGTGATCTCAGGGTCATGAGATCAAGTCCCTAGTTGGGCTCTATGCTCAGTGGGGAATCTGTTGGACATTTTCCCTCTCCTTCTCTCTCTGCCCCCCACCCCACCCCCACAGTCTCTCACTGTCTCTCAAAAGAAGAAGAAGGAGAAAGAGAAGGAGAAGGAGAAGAAGAAGAAGAGGAAGAGGAAGAAGGAGGAGGAGGAGAAGGAGAAAGGAGGAGGAGGAGGAGGAGAAGAGGGGGAAGGGAGGAGGAGGAGAGGGAGGAGGAAGAAAAATATAATGATGAATTTTGGTCAGTGTTCTTTCTTCTCTAACATTCTCTTCTGACAATGCATCTGCTTAATTTTGCACGCTTGGGAAAGAGTGCTTCACTGCCATCTTCCTGGGACTCTACTTTCTCCCAGGGCCACTGTGAGTCATTCAACACGTATTTATGGAACACAGTGATGGTTAAGGTACCACTCCTGACACTGAGGCCAGAGAATTGGAACTTAAGTTAAAAGTAAAATAGTAATTATATCATATCTCAGTAGTGATAATGTGGTAAACACTATTAAAATGGGTTAAGGAGGACAGAGAGAGATGGGTGGTTGTCACTTTTTGGTGGATGATCAGGGAGGGCCTCTCTGAAGAAGTCATGTTTGGGTCACACAGACTTCCAGGTAGACAGAGGGCCAGGCAGAGGGCCCAGGAAGTGCCAAGCCCTAACGGGAAGCATCTTGGGGACAGCAAAGAGGCCCATGTGGTCAGACCTGGGTCAGAGGAGAGAGAAGTGGGAGATAAGTCATGGAAGCAGGGCTGGGCCAGGGATAAGTCCTCGCTGGCATAGTAGGGACATTGAATGTTACTCTGAGGGAGGTGGGAACTTGAAGGCTGAGATGGAGGCAGAGGTAAGACATAGTCTGAAATGTTTTAGCAGAATCACTCTGGCTGCTGTGCTGAAGACAAATGCATAGCTAGATGAGGGGGAAGGTCAAGGGCAGAAACAAATGTCTCTCAGCAACTGCCCAAGAATAACCAAAGGAGAAGAAGATGGCTTGGACCAGGTACTAAGGGTGGGGGTGGGAGAAATGGATTTGCTGTCGGAGTGTGTGTGTGTGTGTGGTCATCTGTGAGAGCTTTGGTCTTGCTTCTGGAAGGATGAGGGCACCATTGACGGATCTGGAGAATACCAGAATAATGGGGAGGAGCAGATGTAGAAAAAAAATCACAAGGCCTGCTGGACATGCTTGGTTTAAATGGCCTATTAGCTATCCCAGCAGGGCACACTCTGGGCTGGAAGTAAGATCCTAGCTGTGGTCAGTTTATACTCCGTGTGTAAAGCCCTGGGACAAGGAGAGGATATCTTGTAAGCAATGGGAAGAAGGGACCACAACGTTTAGAGAAATAGGGAGGAGAGGAGAAGCCAATCAAGACAACTTAGAAGGAACAGCCAGGAGAGGGTGCCATCCCTGAAGCTTTGTGGAGGAGGAAGGAGTGGTCCTGTGTCAGGTGCTAATGAGGCAAAGGAAGGAGGTGAGAACTGACCACAGGCTCCCTGAGGACTGAACAAGGTAGTGCACCTGGGACAGGACCCAGCCCACTTGAGCACTCAGTGATCATAGCCATCCCCAGTATGGCCTAATGACTTTATCTTTCATAACATTGTAATGACTGTTAGTATAATAATATCTCTCTTATTCACAAGTCTTGGGATGTCAGAAGAATGCTGGCTGTTAGGGGCATGATTAAAGCCTTTCTACCATTTGAACAGGAGAGAAGAATTTGGATACCTTCTTTGTCATGATTATTTCTAGTGGCTTTCATGCACTGTCAGGGGCCCACTCCCTCTGAGCACAGCATCTGGGGGTCTGTGTTGCTGGTATGCTGCTCAGCTTTTCTGTGTCCTCTATGTAAGCACATCTGATGAGCACAGTTCTGTTCTCTTTGTGGTTCTGTTTTGAATGTGGTGATGATGCATCTACCTTGATAAACTGCAAAGTTCACCTGTCTCTCCTCTTATATTTGGATATCTCTTCTCAGCCTTAATTTTTCCTGCCAGGTGAGTATGTTCATTTCTTTGAGGACACATATGTAGCCCCAACAACAAAAAAAATACCCAGATGTCAATGGTGTATATTACACAAATACTCCAGGGGCAATGTTCTTAGAGGGTCAAGGCCCCTCGTTTGAGTCTGTGAAGAGTTGCACCTGATGCCTCACACCTGGACCCTGCGTCCCCCAGGTACAGAGAATGGTGGACATCAGCCTGGTCACTTACTCCCACCAGGTGAAGGCAGCAGGTGGCACCTTGGTGTGAGAGTATCGTCAAACTTCACTGCTGTTCCCTCTTCTTGTGAGTGCTACATGTTCCCCTGTTTGGCTCTGTCTGCTATCTCAGCTAGCCTTCTGGCCACTGCCATGCACAACAGTGTCTTCACTGGTGCATCTTTAGGACAAAGAAGACAGATGATCCCATATCCTCTTGAGTGCTGGGGACAATCTGGACTCTTGAACACAGCTTTTGGAAACAAATGTTAGGCTTCTTGGCTAAGTATAAATTGGCTGCAATAACGCTTTGTTATTTGAGATCACTGGAAACACTGCCTAGTTGGAGCCTATGTGGTAACAGTGAGAAGCTTTAGGTCATTTATCTGCTCACGTGTGCTCCTGCACCTGAAATGGACTGCAAAGACCCCTGGACTGCTTTCTGATCATGCCTCTACATCCAAATGCCTGCTTCATATGCCCACTTGCATGTTGAAAAATCATCTCAAAGTGAACATGTCCAAAACCAACCTGTTGGTCTTCCTCACTCCCAAAGTTCTCTTCCTGCAGCCTTCCCTGTCCCAGTAAATAGCAACTGCTATTGGCCAATGGAGGGCCATTGGCTCATGCCTGAACCTTAGAGTCAGTAATTGACTCCTTTTTCACTGTTCTCACAGACCACAGAAGAAATCCAGAATCCAGCCATGTCTCAGGTTGCCTGATCTACCTTTCTCACTCACCTGGAAGTTTCAGGATCTTTGTAACGAATCTCACAGTTTCTACTCTTGCTTTTGTCCACCTGTGCCCCACCCACTACCTTGTCTATTTTCTGCCCAGCAGCCAGAATGATCCATTTTAAATATGACAGATCATACCCATTTCCTGTGTAAAACCCTCTAATTGCTCTCATCTCACTCACACAAACTCCAAAGTTCTCACTGTGGCCTCAAGGCCCTGTGTGATCTGGTTCTATTACTCCCCAGCTTCAGCTTGTCTCCTTCTCCCGGTGCCAACTCCAGCCTGGTCATCCTGACCTCCTTGCTGTTCCAGAAGCATGTCAGGCACAGCTGACCTCGGGACATTTGCTCCTGCTGTTCCTTGTTTCTGGAGCATGCTTCCTCAGTATTCACATGGCTCACTCTCTCTCTCACTGGCACCTTCTCAGTAGGGACTTGCCTTATATCTGATGTCCAATTCATTTCCTGGCCCTATCCTCCCCATCACCTACACTCCTTCCACCCTCAAGGCTTTATTTTTTCCTCTATAAGACATATTCATCTGACATGCTGCAGCACAGAGCAAAGTGGTTAACAGCATAAACCCTGGAGATAGATCAGGTGTCTGTATAGCTTGATCTCATTATAGAATAGCTGGGTAACTTGGGAAAATTGGTTATCCTGTGCCTCAGTTTCCTCATCTGTGAAACAGAGATACTTGTAGGTGAGTTAATATGTGTGTAGTGTTATATAAGTGTTGGCTTTTCCTCTTATTATAATCATTAATTATTTGTATTGTCTATCTCTACTCATGAGAGTATAAAATACCATGAGAGCAGGAAGTTTTGCCTCTTTGTTCACAGCTATATTCTTAATGGCTAAAATAATGCCTGGCATATAGTAGGTGCCCAATTGATGTATATGGAATAAATGAATGAATGATAAAATATATAAAGCAGGCAGTTCATAATCTGTTACTTGGCAAATAAAAATCATTTTTATGATGTGTTTTTCATATTTTAAAAAACTCTGAGTATAATAGAGTAGGGCATCCTAATTGAAATTCAATACAGCTCAGCAGAATAAACAATAAAAATAGTGAAATCCTTTCATATCATCCTCATCCTTCCCCAGAGGTCCATCCAAGTGAAGTTTGCTTTGTTTCATTTTTGAGACTTTTTGGCTAATTATATACCATATATATATATATAGATATAACATAAATATATAGTTTTATTTTGTTTCAGGCTTAAATAAAATGGCAAAGTGCAGGAATGTGTAGTCTTTGTGTAGTCAAATACATCAGTCATTTCCTTCATGACACTGGGGGTTTCGTGTCTTGTGTAAGATCTTTATAGCCTCATATTATGTTTTATGATTTTCTTCCCCTTCAGAGCTTTTAGAATTTTCCTCTTTATCCCTGAAGTTTAGAAATTTACGAGTAGAGGCCTATCTGTGATTTTTAAATTATCATACTTAGTAGGTTTTTTCAGTCTCAAGATGCATGCCTTTCTTCAGTACAGATAAACACTCTAGTCACATTCTTCGATGATCTCTTCCTTTCCATTTTCTGATGCTTCCTTCTGGAATATCAGACCAATGTTACATCTCCTGCATATATCCTATGGTGTTTCTTTTGTATTTTCCAACTGGTTGCATCTTTTAGCTCTTTTTTTTTTTTTTTTTTTTTTTTGGCAACAGAGACCCTGATAAAGAAAGGAAGACTGTAAATAAAAACATTTCCTGGTCTGCAATGTAGCTTATCTGCTCATATGTAATGTCTTTTGTGGGATGAGTGTTATTCAAGAAAATAGTCATCTCTCCCTCCCAGGAAGAACTTTATCAGCTGGGGCCTCTTAGCCCTTGAAAATTCCATAAGATACCCGTGAACCCCCAATCTGTGACCTGTTGAGTCCCAAGGTGTCTGTGAGTTCCTGGGTATTCTCACGTTCTGATGGCCTCCTTGGTCTGGGGTCATTGTTTTGTTGCCTGAAATATTGTTTTTCCATGTGCATGTCCAGGGGAGAAACCCAGTCCTTGCTTCCATTAAAAAGTTATCTTCACACGAATTTTTAAGATGTTACTAAAGAACTGGGGGAGATTGTCTGATGGATGACACAGAAAACAATGCAACCCTTAACACCCTAATCTCTTTTCTTGAGAGCTCATTCCAGACACTTAGCCACCTTGGTGACCTGCCCTCCCTGCAGCCTCACTGACCCCTCACCCCCCTTCCTCTCCAAATTTTCCCCCTAAGTAGGCAGGGTCAACCCCCCCTTCATCTCCGGCTCCTAAACAAATGTAACCAAGTGCTTCCACGTCCAGGGCAGATGAAGAACTTCCCTTGATAAGATCTCTTCTCTTTATCAGGCAGTTTGGGTTACAAGTGACAGTATTTTGTTCTGTTTTTTGTGAGTGGAAGAAATGCTTCCCAATTCTAATTGAATGATTTTAGCATTTCAAAGATGGAAGAGACCTTAACATTTTCTAGCAACTGCAGTGTAATTAATTACCCTTCTAAATTCAATGTTTGTTGCCTTATAACTTCCCACCAAGTACATTTTTCACCTATCAGAGAACCTGTCCATGCATAGCTGACACACTTAGACAGTTTTCAGTGTTTATATTCCACAGAAACTCTGGCTTCCTGTTGCTTCTAGTTTCTTTCCCAGATGAGTTACAATCAATAGTGTGTGGCGATAGATCAGTGATCAGTGATAGAGAGTAAGTCTGTGGGAAATGATGAAGAAACGTTAAGGTTCTCTAGTTGACCGGAAGGCTGGTACATCTCTTAGGAATTCATCTACCAGTGATGGTAGATTAAAAACTAGAGGCCTGTGTGTCTCATGTAACAGGAAGTGTAGAGGTGGACAGCCCCCAACCAGTTCAGCATATTGAAGCACCGTCATTGACTGAGTGCCCTTTATATATATATTCCCTCCTTACAATGTGGCCTACTAGAGCCGTAATTGCAAAGTGGCTACAGCAGCTCCAGTGATCACCTGCTTCTCTATCGTTGCCTGGAAATGTTTGCTTGACCCTCCTACCAGTGAAAGAGCCTAGGAGATTCAGTTTTTAGCTTTCATAGGTTCCATCATCGAGGCAAGAAAAGGCAAGGAGGAGGTTGTAAATAGAATCTGGATGAGCTAAGCCACGGGGTCTGTCACATACTGTGATGGCTTCTAGGGACACATGAGGAAGCATGTGCTCTATTGAGGAAGGAAGATTTGGCTTGGAGCATACTGGATTTGAGCTTCTGGCAAGGTTATCCTCCAAAAAACTGGAGATTGGACCTGCTCCAGCTTGACTCCTTTTATCATTCCTTAATATTAGAAAAGTGGTATAGCTAGAAAACCTTGAGTTGTGGCTGCTTGTTAATAAACAGTGGACAGGACATAGCTGGGATAAAGGAAGAAGTCAAGATGCAATTCAGGCTGACCAACTTGTTTCATGTCCTTGGTCTTCATAATTGGTCAAGGTCACAAACATGACACATGAGCCAAAGTGGACCAATGAGACTCGTTGCTAGGACTTTGGTGGGGACTGTTGGGAAAGGGGAACTTATTTTCTACTTGGCCATTGATAGTTGGAACTGCGGATGTTCACTTGGCTAATCCATGGCAAGATGGTGTTAAAATGGTAAAGATGGAGCTGCATCCACCATGTGGCCAATGGACCAGACCAGATGGTTCATGAGAAAAGAAGGCAGCTTTTCCCAGGCACAAGTAGTCATAGTAAGACTGGGCTATGAGTCTTCATGGTCTAAAAGCTTTCCTAAAGCAGCGACATCAAAATAACAAGAATGAATGTGACTTAATTAGAAATTTTATAATCTCTTACTAACGTTTGACCATTTTTATAGAAGGTAGACTCCGTGCAAGATTTAGGGAAAGTAATACACAATAGTATATATCATGCCATTGTTTTTAATAGTAAAACTTGGTAAAATGTGAGTAACCAGCAGCAGCATTCAAAATGTGAATATCCAATTCACATGTAAAGTGGGTGGATGAATTATTGCGTGTCTGTGCATAAGCGTGTTAGGTAACCTTTAAAAATTATGTGTCAAACAATTTTTAGTGATAATAGAAAATGCTTATGATATAATGTTGATACAAAATTATATAGAAGTATAATTCTAATGTTATTTTTTTCCAAAAAAACCTTAATTTGCAGATAAAAGAAATCGGAATGAAATATATCCACATATAATAATGTCTTTCTCTGGATGAGGAGACTATGAATAATTTTAATTTTCTTCTTTATCCTCCCTATATTTTCCAATGAGTTTCTACTTTCATGATCATTATTATTTGTTTAAAGATAAGGGAGGAAAAAACACAACCTCTGATCATTATTTCAAATTTATCCCGACAATTCAGCTGTTCTTCCCAAGTCACAGCACATGCGGCTTTCCACCATGAGTCAGAGTTGAACCTATACCCAGATTCATCTTCATTGCTGGACCATAGACTCCTTGACATCTTTCCTGACCCCATGCTGACCTGTCTGGTACACTGTTGAAATCTGAGCCATAGTTGCTGAGTTAAATTGCACTGTGCAGCCCAAGTCTGGTGTTAAATCTGTAGCAGGAAGAGAAATAAAGAGACAAGAAAGAAGCCAAGAAGAGATCCTACAGAAAATGATCTCCAGGCAGGACGTGAGGGTATTTTTTGCTTTATCTCTCTGTACCTCACTTTAATCATCTGTGAAGTGGGAACGTCAGCAGTGCCCTCTTTAAGGCATTGATATGAAGATTTCATGAGTAAGTAGAGGTGAGGTCCTTCTCAAGGGCCCTGGGCACCTAGGAAGATTTGTTCAAGCATTTGTTCTTCCTGTTAGATGTTCCCGCTCAAATGTGGGCTCCTCCCAACTGCCTGTCAGCCCCACAGTGAGGACAGCCTTCTCCACACTCTGTACCTTGTACCCAAGGCTGTGCCTGGGTGCTTCAGTCTCCCTCTCACCTGTGTCATTCTATCAGCTCCTTTGCAAACGTCCTTACCCTCTGGGATCATAAACCCCCTGCAGGCGGGGATTTCTTAAACTTGATATTCTCTTCCCTACATTGCACCTGGCAGGTACTAAATAAAACATATTTAATTAACTTTAAAATAATGTGTTTTCTTCTCCTCCCAGATGCCCTAATTTTTCTTTTTAAATCATAGCATCCCTTAAACCCCAGTGTAAACATTCCCTGTTCTTATAGAGCCAGTTGCAAGAGAAAGGCACACTTAGCTTCCTGACTTAGGGCAGGACTTTGGGAAAGACATGTGAGATCAGTGGTCCAAGGCACACAGCTGGGCCATGCTAAGGATGTGCTGGACCCAGACCCTCCAGGGGATGCTTTCACTGCTACCCACCCCCCAATCCTAGAAGTTCATCTTCAATGTAGAGAGGAAGGGGTACACTTCTTGTTTCCTATTTCCAGCCACCTGAGGGTAGTTTAGTCATGTATACACATACTCAGCACATGTTCTTGTGAATGAATATTTATTAATCACAAGATTTATTCATGGCCCCAGGCTGCTCAGTTACCTTCACCCCAGTTCTCTGGCAGGTGTGTAGGGAATGGAAGCCAATTTTTTATATTATTCATAACTCTAAGGTTCTATTTGAGGTTACTTTCAGAGTAATAGTGGGGGGACTTACGTGCTGCATTCTATAGCTGAAATCAGGAGCTCTCTTAGTAACCATGCTTGACCCTTCTTCAGTGTTAGAGAGCATCATTCAGGAGGTGTTCATGAGGCACAGAACCAGCCCCCAATTCAAATTCTGTCTGTCTGAGTCAGTTGTCAGATTATAGTAGACTACCCCATTCATTTGTTCAGTCTGAGTGTTGTCCTCTAACCTAGGGAGAAGTCAATCTGTTGTAACCTGCTTTCTCCCTTCCTGGAGCAAGGTAGGGATTCACATGTAAACAATCCTTAGCATTTTTCAAGCATAAATGTGAATTGGCAACCATTTGCTGTGTTGATTTAGGAGCCTCTGGAGAAAGCTTCCTGTTTAATCTGCAAGTAAATGTTCTACCTTTGATCATGGGGTTGCTCGTCATTTCATAATGGCATTGGAGCATATGTCTTGCTGGCGCATGACTCACGGGCTGAGTTGGCTGCCACCGGATGTCACAAATAACACTGCTATTCAAAAGAGGAGGAATGCTATCGGCAAGGCTCAGAAGTGATTTTTAAAATTAAAAACCTTATTTATGTGTCCTCCAGAATATTCCAAGCCCCTCCAGGAAGAGATACGATGCTCTTTGTTTAGCTGCTGAGGCGGAGGAAACAAAAACTACATTATGTGTAATATCCCTGAAGCTAAATTACAATATTTACCTCCACATGTTAACTTGACGTGCATAATTATCTGTGCTTAGAACAGAAAATGGAAGAAAAGGTTCAGTGAACACCCACCTGGGTGTTGTGAATGATGTTGTTCCAACAGAAACAAAAGTTGAGGAGGAGGATTTAGAGAGGAGGGAGGAAGCATGGTACTTGAACACCCTTAGCTGAAGAATGAATGAGCTTTCAGGAGAATCACTTGGAGCATAAGGATCTCTCTTGTCTACCCCATCGGAGATGACACAAGTTGTCATTATTTCCCCCCTCCAAACCACCAACGGTGTCCTGAATTCTCCTCTATCAAAGATCAAAGGAAATAGCTCTGATGCGGTGAGGTAAGCTCAGAGAGTATCCAGAACCTTTTGGCAAAGAATTGAGGCTAATTCTGTGGAAGGCTCCACTGTGGCCTTTGTGACCATCTCCAGCTGGGTTGGGCAGTTAGGACCCATGGAAACACATCATGTAGAGCTGCACCCACACCCCTCTCATCCTGGTAAATGTCACTGCCAGCAGCCAGCATCTGTGCCTCTCCCATGGTAGACCATCCTACCCTATGCCAAGGGCACATGGGAATGCACAAGTGCCTGGAAATTTAACTCTTGCAGTGGTCGTCCTTGACCAACAACCAATCGGTGTGCAGTTGTAGATTCTCTGGAGCTCTTGTCTTGCTCTCCCCACACCCACAAATCAGACAACCCTGCTGTGTCTCCTGAGCTCCCCTATGGGAGTGAGCCCAAGTCCCCCCATGGGACTTTGCTGGATGCTGCACACTGGTCCCACCTTCCCATTCCCTTACCAATTTTCCCAGATTTCTTCTTAGCAAATCACTTTTGCATGAACCAATTGACCATTTCATGAGAAGCATTCCCATGTGCAAGAATATAAGACTCAACTGTTTTGGCTGTACATGGTTGAAGCAAGGAAGAGAGTCTGATCCCAAGCAGCCAGTCCATAGAATGACAGAAGAGGTCTGCCTGACGGTACTAATCCTTGATGTCACATGGTTACTAATCATATCCGCACTTGTTCAATTCAAATAGGAGACGTGCAATTAGTTGGAAGCCCCAGGAAAAGCCCAAGCAGCAATGGCAAGGAGTTCTCACCATAATGGTGAAGCATTAGACTTGTGACGCAAGGAGTAATGGGACAGCATTATATTGTTTGAACTTGTTTTCCCCGAATGGCCTTGATCTTGCATGTCCCTCCAATCTCCTGAGACCTGGCTATGGGGAGATTGAAACTATTTTCTGTCCACTTTACTTGCTGGTATGTTTTTCATGCCCTTTCACCCCTTAGTCACCCCTCACTGACCAACATGACCATGTTCCTGAAAAATCTTAGTAAGTACAAAGAAGGATATGAAAGAAAATTCCCACATAATTCTAGGACCTAGAAATAATACCATAGTCCCTATTAGCCCTTTCAACGTATATAATTATGTATATATATTTTACAAAGTTAGGGTTATCATATCTTGAGAGAATTTTCTGATGCCCTGAAATATTCTTTAAGTATACGTCTGCCATATTACGTAATATTTAAAAGCAGGATAAACCATAACTTACTAAACCAATCTTTTATTGTACACTTAAAATGCTTTCAGATATTTATCCTTTAACCTTAATGCTTATCTCTGAATGGTAGACTTACAGGCTCAGGAATTATGAATTTTCTATAAATCTTCGTATGGCCTAATCATGCTTCTCATATCAGGCTGCACACTGGGGTTCCTGGAGGCCTTCAGAAAGTGCAGAACCTGGACCTCACCTCAGAATTCATGATCTGAGTATTCTGGAGGGAGATCAAGGCTATGAATTTTAAGATTTTTAAGGAGATTCTCAGGTAATGCTAAGAAGTCAGACTCACTGGGGTACATCATTTTGAGGCTGCTTTTAGCTTTAAGAGAGGAGAGATATTAAATAGTAGCAAAGTGGTGAGAGTGGGCATCCCTGTCATGTTCCTGACCTTAGGGGAAAAGCTCTCAGTTTTCCCCATTAAGGATGATATTTGCTCTGGGCTTTTTGTATATGGCTTTTATGATATTGAGGTATGTTCCCTCTATCTCTACACTGTGGAGAGTTTAAATCAAGAAAGTATGCATTTTGCCAAATGCTTTTTCTGCATCAATTGAGAGGATCATATGGTTCTTGTTCTTTCTTTTATTAATGTGATGTATCACATTGATTGATTTGCAAATGTCAAACAGTCCTTGCAGCCCTGGAATAGATCTCATTTGGTCATGGTGAACAGTACTTTTAATGTACTGTTGGATCCTATTGGCTAGGATATTGGTGAGAATTTTGGCATCCATGTTCATCAAGGATATTGGTCTGTAATTCTCCTTTTTGGTGAGGTCTTTGGTTTGGGATCAAGGTAATGCTGGCCTCATAGAAAAGTTTGGAAGTTTTCCTTCCATTTCTATTGTTTGAAACAGCTTCAGTAGAATAGGTATTAGTTCTTCTTTAAATCTTTGGTAGAATTTCCTTGGGAAGCCACCTGGACTTGTTTGGACTCTTGTTTTTTTGGAAAATTTTTGATTACTGCTTCAATTTCCTTGCTGGTTATGACCCTGTTCAGGTTTTCTATTTATTCCTATTTCAGTTTTGGTAGTTTATACTCTCTAGGAATGCATCCATTTGTTCTATATTGCCTAACTTGTTGGCATATAGTTGCTCATAATATGTTCTTAAAATTGTTTGCATTTCCTTGTTATTGGTTGTGGTCTTTCCCCAAATAGCCAGAGGAATGTTGGAAAAGAAAACCAAAACTGGTGGCATCACAATCCCAGACTTCAAGGTCTATTACAAAGCTGTAATAATCAAGACAGTATGGTACTGGCACAAAACAGACACATAGATCAATGGAACCAAATAGAGAGCCCAGAATTGACCCTCAGTTCTGTGGTCAACTAATCTTCAACAAAGCAGAAAAGAATATCCAGTGGGAAAAGGACAGTCTCTTCAATCAATGGTCTAGGAAAATTGGACTGTGATATGCAGAAGAATGAAATTGGACCATTTTCTTACACCATACACAAAGATAAACTCAAAATGGATGAAAGACCTAAATGTGAGATAGGAATCCATCAAAGTCCTAGAGAAGAACACAGGCAGAAATCTCTTCAACCTCATCCACAAGCAAATTTTTGCTAGACATGTCTCCAAAGGCAAGGGAAACAAAAGCAAAAATGAATGATTGGTACTTCATCAATATAAAAAGCTTCTGCAGAGCAAAGGGAGCAGTCAACAAAACTAAAAGGCAATGTATGGAATGGGAGAAGATATTTGCAAATGCCACTGAAGATAAAGGGCTAGTATCTGAGATCTATAAAGAACTTCTCAAGGTCAACACCCAAAAAACAAATAATCCAGTCAAGAAATGGGCAGAAGACATGAACGGATATTTCTGCAAAGAAGACATATGAATGGCCAACTGACATATGAAAAAATGCTCCATGTCACTTGGCATCAGGGAAATACAAATCAAAACCACAGTGAGATACCACCTCACATCAGTCAGAATGGCTAAAATCAATAAGACAGGAAACAACAAATGTTGGAGAGGATGTGGAGAAAGGGGAACCCTCTTAGACTGTTGGTGGGAACACAAGTTGGTATAGTCACTCTGGAAAATGGTATGGTGGTTCCTCAAGAAGTTAAAAATAGAGCTACCATACAACCCAACAACTGCACTACTGGGTTTTTAACCCAAAATTACAAATTTAGTGATCCAAAGAGGCACCTGCACCTGCACCAATGTTCATAGCAGCCAGGTCCACAATAGCCAAACTATGGAAAGAACCAAGATACCCATCAACAGATGAATGGATAAAGAAGAAGAGGTGTTCATGTATACAATGGAATATTACTCAGCCATCAGAAAGGATGAATACTTAAAATTAACAGTGATGTGGATAGAACTGGAGGGTATTATGCTGAGTGAAATAAGTCAATCAGAGAAAGACAATTATCATATGGTTTCACTCATAAGTGGAATATAAGGAACAGGGCAGAGTACCATTGGGGAAGGGAAGGAAAACTAAATGGGAAGTCATCAGAGAGGGCAAAAAACCATGAGAGTCTCCTGACTATAGGAAAAAAAAACAAAACTGAGGGTTGCTGGAAGGGAGGTGGGTAGGGGGGGTGGGGTAATAGGGTAATGGGCATTAAAGAGGGCATGTGATTTGATGAGTACTGGGTGTTATATGCAACTGATAAATTATTGAACACTACATCTGAAACTAATGATGTACTATAATTTGGCTAATTGAATTTAAGTTAAAAAAAATATTAAGGGAGTCCTGCTGTGTGTAAGGAAGGAAAGTCACTGAAGTTGAGAACATTTCCTTTGTTTTATACTGAGACATCTCTGCCAAGGCTGATGGTTAGTTTGATGGTGCCAAATGCCAGGGAGTATCCAGATACTGACTTTCTGCTCTACATGGTACCCCTGCAACCCACCTGCCTGAGTGCCATCCACCGATTCTCCCTGCCTCCCTGCCTATCCAATGGCAGAGCCAACTGCAGCTCCGTGGAAGCTGATCTTGCCTTCCAAAGTCCCTAGAGGAGGCAGCAGTAGATTGCTGTAGGTCACTGTAAGTCTTGCCTCTTGCACTGGTTGTTGTCCCCTTTGCTGCTACTCAGTCCCTGCAGCTGCCCAGAAGGAAAGGTAATGACTTCCCGTGGGCTGGATGTTCTGGTTACCCTCTCTCTAGGTCCCAAGATGGCCCATGGTTTTAAACCTTGCAGCCACCTCTGATGCTGAGGCAATTTTGGAGGTATGCCTTCACAACCCACAGTCAGATTCGCTTCTTCACTCTCATGCCTGGTGCTGCAGGTGGACACCTGGAGTAGCTGGTGACTGGCCGGACATTTTTCTCTCTGTCTCCACGCAGCTAGCCTGGGATTCTGCATAGCACTGTGGTCTCAGAGTAGTCAGGATTTTACCATCTTGGCTGGCTTCCTCCACAACATGTGTCCTAAGAAGCCCAAGTGGAAGATGTGAGGCTTTTTGTAACCTAGCCACGGAATCTGCAGAATGTCACTTCCACCACAGCCTATTGGTCAAAACGTGAGGCACAGGGCCAGCCCAGATTTAAGGGGTAGGGACTACAGGAGGGTGTGAATACCACGAAATGGTGTTCATTGGGGAGCCATCTTTGGAGATGACTTACCAGAGCAAGCTCACAAGATTGAGTGCAATTATTGAGGTGTCAGGAGAAGGCAGATGATATTTGTATCATTTTCCTTTCCTTTTTCCTCCTGTTCACGAGACTATCGTTTTCCCAGCAAATTCTCTTACACACACATTTCAGCCAGAGAGTGATAGTAGGAATGAGGGTTAGGTAGAAAACAAGGGTGACCTTACCCAAAAGTCAAGGGGAGAACCTCTTTTGGCTCTGAAATCCTGTGCTTCTTTTTCAGTACCATGTCCTCCCCAAATTTAACCCACCGGCTCCCTGCTGCCTTATGTGTGAAGACGAAAGTTTTTGAGACTTGACATACCCAAGAGCACAGAAATACCAGGGGCCTTCCACCAGACTTCCGTATGAGCCCACAAGGCTTCTAAAAAAACAGTATCCAAGGGAAGTTGCCATGGTGGAATCCAATAACCACTTTATTAATGGTGGTTGATGCAAAACTGTGATTTCTGAATTATCCCATGGGGCAGATGGAAGTTGTATTCCTCAGTACACAGGATTCTTCAGGAGCACAAAAATAATTTATTGTTTAATCTCCACTGCCCACTGTCTCTATCCATTCCCAATAAGAGGCATTTAAGCCTTTGTGTACATCTAGTCTCTTCAATGGAGCCAGAGACCAGACGTGGGTATATTTCTTTTTTTTTTTTTTAGATTGGAAAACTTTGTGATTTTTTTTTGTTTGTTTGTTTTGGTTTGGTTTTATTTTATTTTTATTTTTTTTATAAATTTATATATATTTTTTCAGCATAACAGTATTCATTGTTTTTGCACCACACCCAGTGCTCCATGCAATACATGCCCTCCCTATTACCTACGACCTGGTTCCCCCAACCTCCCACCCCCACCCCTTCAAAACCCTCAGGTTGTTTTTCAGAGTCCATAGTCTCTTATGGTTCGCCTCCCCTTCCAATTTTTTTTTTTTTAATAAACATATAATGTATTTTTATCCCCAGGGGTACAGGTAGACGTGGGTATATTTCAAACTTCTCAGAGTAAGAATACCACCGAATGTGGTGTTTTCTGTCAGAGAGGTCATCGTTGACCTTGAGTGGGCATCTGGTCAAGACCACTCCACTGGACGGCTCCAGGGAGCCATCTTGAATCCTGAAGATCTCAAACCTCAGGTCACCATCTGCAAACTTGGCCCCTAATGCTGAGCCTTGGAGAGCTTGTCATGTAATTCTAATTCAAAGTTTAATCATGAATCCAGGGTCCCTGGGTGGTTTAGTTGGTTCAGTGACTGCCTTCAGCTCAGGTCATGATCCCAGAGTCCTGGGATCAAGTCCCACATCGGACTCCCAGCTCCATGGGGAGTCTGCTTCTTCCTCTGACCTTCTCCTCTCTCATGCTATCTCTCGTTCTCTCTCTCAAACAAATAAAGAAAATCTTTAAAAAAACAATCATGAATCCAGATTTTTAAGCCACAGTGCCAAGCATGTGGCTGGGGTGACACTCAGCAGGTACTCAAAGAATACTTGCTGAATCACTGAGTGAATGAATGAAGTCCAGAGATATAAAGTGACTTGCATAGGTTCACATGATGAAATAGTGAAGTCGTTTCCTTCTCGCTTTCGCTGTCTGTTGGAAGTACTTAGTTTGAGGTTGATACAATTCTTGTAGTGCTGTTCTCTCTCTTCCCAATGTTTTAAATGTTTGTGCATGCCCCTTACCTTTCCTGTCAGGCAACAGGCTCCTCAAGGGCAGATGTTTGCTGTACACTCCTCCGTACCATTTAGGAAGTCAAGCTGAGTGTCTTGCCTACAGTAAGAGGTCAACAATGTGTGTTCCCTCTGATGCTGTAGGTTCTGGGTCTTTGAGTTGGCATATAGAGATTTTTGTGGCTTCCCTCATTGTGTTGCTGTAAGTTTTTTGGTTACTTTTTTCTCGTTGGTACCTTCTAATCTGTGGTTTCAAAACTGCCAAAGGCAAGAAATAAAAAAACAAATAGGGTATGTGTATGTGCACACAAACACAAGCATGCACGCGCACACACACACACACACAGTCAACTCCTGTTATTTGTGGTAGTGGTTATGTTCTATAAAGTCACCATGAGCACTGAATTGGCCACTACTAAGCCACTGCTCCTGGAGGAAATACAGAGTTAGATGCCCGTCATCCTTCAGTCACAACACAGAACAATCCAGAGCTAGAGGCATACAGTCTGAGTCCTGACTACGTGGTCCAAACCTGATCTACCCCTTGACATTTTAACTTCGTGAGCCAGCAAATAAGTCAGTATGAGTCAGCATTTTTGTCATTTCCATGTGAACGAGTCCAGATTAATTTACCCACCTAAAAAATGTTTATTATATTCTAGAAATGAGATAGAACTGATGTTACTTTATCTCCAACAATAGAAAGCTCTCTACCTAATGAGGCATTTTATAAAGATAGGTCTTAACAGTCAACCTTTCTAACACACAGGCATACAAAAACATTTACTGTGCTCCAACTGTGTACCAGGAGTATGCTTTGGAGATTACAAAATGAATACAAAAAGCCTAAACCTTCAAAGACTTCATGGTTTAAACTCTTTTAAACACCTAGGAAAATTTTCCTATAATGAATGAAGGGAAGATAATATTCTTCTTATTGCTTGTTTCACTTAGCTATTGCTATAATAGTGCTGAGGCCTTCTAAGCCATAGGCTCACTTTCACCTTGTTCTGTTGGCTAAAGCAAGTCACATGGACAAGTATAAAGTCAAGGGCGGATAGGGAAATAATCTGCCCTTTCAGTGGGAGAGACTGCAAAGACCTATAACAAAGGACATGAATATAAAGAGGTGAAGAACTGGAGCCAATAATGCCATTTACCACTCATTTATTGGTCTTAGATCTACCCCCTAGAAATCCACTTGAGCTTAACACAAGGGAGAATTGCTCACTTAAAGTGGCTTCCTAGTCCGCTTTGGGGTTGTTCCTCAGATGAACTTAGAGATCTTGCTAGTGCTTCATCCTTTCTGGGCCTCACTGTCCTCAAACAGAAAGCATGGCAGTAGCTATCTGTCTTTAAAAGGGTCCAGGAAGCTGTCACTGGTGCCTTCATAATGTGCTCTTATCATGAGCTCCTGGAGGTGGGGCTCTGCATCATTCCAAGCTGCATTCTATAAATCGCTATGTTCCAGAGAAGCCAATATTAATGGCAATGCATTACGTCTGAGATTATCTTGAATTTGTGGACTTCTTTCCAAAACCACCCTGAGAAACTGTTTGCATCAGGCTAGTTTTGCTCATTCCTTTGGTATGAGCAAAGGAATGGTAATAGGATTAGACAGGCTACATTATTGCCTTTAATGTCTTTCTAGAGAGAGATTGATTTTCTCGAAGTGAGGTACAAGGCAACCTTTCCATTAAGCAAATTAAACTGCTTGGGTCAGAAAGGCTATAAGAAGGAGCCGTGGTGTGCTGATAAGCCAGCTCTCTGGATGAAAAAGCCCTGATTTGTAGTATTTGTCATTTCCGTAGCATACGCCCTCCCACAATGGCTGCTTTAAGCATTCAGCACAATGATGTCCCTGAACACAGCCTTGAGAAGAGGTGCACTTGTGCACGTCTGCTCTGCTACCTGCTACCTGCATGGCTGTACTCTGGAGATGGAAAAATGGGTTCATTCCTCAAGTGTTCCTCGAGGGAGAGGAGGTGGCATTTGTGTCCTGTGTGTCTAACTTTCATAGAAGTTAAAGTCAGCACTAAATTGATCAGGGTGTATCCAGAGTGCTGATAAAAGGGCTTTGGTGGGATGAGGTCATAGAAAACTATTGGTAACACCAGCTACTTTTTTCCCTCATGCCTACACATCCAGCACTTTTCTCAATCAGCATGATTATGCCACAACTCTATTGGAGAATCTGAGATTTGGATAGTTCTATGGCATGCCCCCGGCCACACTAATTAAGTAGAGACTGAGATTTGAACCCAGAGTCCTTGTTTGGTCCTGAATCTTTCCTGACACACTTTCAGATCCAGAGAGCTTCAGGATGGGACTGTTAGCCCCTGCTTGCCTTCACATGTACCGCTCCCTTCATCCAGGTGCACTTGTCCTCTTTCTCCATTTAGCAAATGAATACTTCCCCTGCAAAATGCAGGAATGAGAATCATCCTCTCCAAGGGTAAGTGTGTGTCTGCCTGCCTGTGCTATGACTTACACCTGAAGCCCAATCCCAGGCTATATCCAGTGATGGGCAAGCTGGGTTTACACTAGCTAGCTCACTAGAACCATTTGGCAATCATCAGGAATTCCACAAGCCATTATAAAAACTCAAATTATATAAACCTTACAATGAAATGTACTATGTTAAACATGGGGGACATTAGGAGAAGGAAAGGAAAAGTGAAGTGGGGGAAATCGGAGGGGGAGAAGAACCATGAGAGATTGTGGACTCTGAGAAACAAACGAGGGTTTAGAGGGGATGGTTTAGGTGGTGGGGGGATAGGTGAGCCTGGTGGTGGGTATTAAGGAGGGCACGTATTGCATGGAGCACTGGGTGTTGTACATCAACAATGAATCTTGGAACACTGCATCAAAAACAAATGATGTATTTTATGGTGACTAAGATAAGACAATAAAAAAATGAAAAAAAGGGGGGGGAACAAATACTGGTCACTCATCATTTCCTAATTGTTTTACTATAATCTGTGCTTTTGGGGTTATTTATGTCTCTAGTATCCACACAGTAGAAAAGCCCATCTCATGGTGCTTACTGTGCATCTCTTGCGACTCCATGTTGAGTGACATCACATTGGCATCTTGAAGTCATGTATAGCAGGAATATTTATACAATGGAAATGAGCAAATGATGCCAAACTGGGTATTGTTTTTTTGTTTGTTTGTTTGCTGTTTTGTTGATTGGCTAGGTTTTAAAAAGTGGTGGAGGCAATATTAGTAACACAGATAAAATTTAAAATTGTGTCGTGTCTGTAATTGCGACATTGTGAATAGCACAAAGTTTAAAACATTTTTTCCGCAATATTTGAAACCTGTTGTTCATGTCAGGAAAGAAATTGCTCATATCATTGATGAACAAAATGGCATTCCAACATACAGCTTTGTACCACTTTTGTCTTACTCACTAATCTTAACAAAAATATCAACCAGCATTCACAATAGAACTGCATTCATACGTCAGTTGCAACCACAGGTACCAGAGTTAGACAAAAATCAATGAAAGCAGCTTTCATTTTCAACCAAGACGGGGGAACAGGGACCTGATTCACCCTCCTGCCTAGAACAACAACCCAAAATGGGTAGAATATGTGAAAAATGGTTCATTGTATATCAGAAATACAGTGAGAAAGAGAAAGGAAACATGATTACCCAGCTTGCTTTCTGAAGAGATTTCATGGCAGCAAAATAGAGGAGGGGGCCGAAGGTGGCATTGGGGACAGAACCTGGTGGGCTCTCTGAGTTGAGGAGATGGAGGTAGAAGTCTGGAGAGGCCAAGGTGGTAGTCATCACAGAGTATCAGGGAAGAGAGAGCTGCTCAGCGGGTACCCTGTGGACATCTTCAGAGAGTGTCCCTCCAGTATTCAGCTGCCTGCTGATCAGCATGATAGCTGTGTGGTACCTACCCTTTACTTGACTCAGGTTAAAGTCTGAGGGTTATCCATAAATGATTGTACAGATTCTCTCTACCTCGGGATGATGAACTCAGATTTACATAGAGTAGTTTGAGATTGGATGTCTCCTTTCATATGATAAAATATGGTAGGTTAGGTTGAGACACCCTTTAAAATAATTCACCTCGAGGGGCACCTGGGTGTCTCAGTAGGTTAAGTCTCAGCTTTCAGCTCAGGTCATGATCTCAGGGTCCTGGGATCGAGCCCTGCATTGGGCTCTCTGCTCAGCGGGGAGACTGCTTCCCCCTCTCTCTCTGCCTGCCTCTCTGCCTACTTGTGATCTCTCTCTCTCTGTCAAATAAATGAATAAAATATTTTTAAAAAAGTAATTCACCTCAACAATGAAAATGCCAGATTTATTCAAAATATTTTTTTTTACTATTTTATTTATTTGACAGAGAGAAATCACGACTAGGCAGAGAGGCAGGCAGAGAGAGAGGAGGAAGCAGGCTCCCTGCGGAGCAGAGAGCCCCATGCAGGGCTCCATCCCAGGACCCTGGGATCAGCATCTGAGCCGAAGGCAGAGGCTTTATCCCACTGAGCCACCCAGGCGCCTCTGAAAAAGCCAGATTTATTCAGAACAAATTTGAGATGGAACATCATTAAATGGGAGAGGGAGAATGACATGCAGTACTTTGCAATGTATCAACAGCTAATGGAAATATATATATGCAAGACACAGGTGTCTTTCTACATTCACATGTGGGGTCAGGCTGGATCAGGTGACTGGATGTGGAGTTTCTATGCCTCTGGATTCAGAGTCACAGGCAAGCTGGACGGAATTCTTATTTCTCCATGGCACTTAGTTAAAAGCATTGACTGAGACTTGTGATGATGATGTCAATGTGCTGACCATCAGGCTGGATGGCAGAGCAGAATGCACAGGGATGGACCTAGTCACTGGGGCTGGGTGAGTCCCCACATTGCAGCTTCTGAGTATGGGAAGGAGTAAGCGGGCTTTTATCATTTCCCTGGAGTGTCACTCTTAGTTCTTGGCTGCTAGAAATTATGTTTATATAATGCCTCTAAATTCCAGTCATCAGATTTGTGTATAAAGTCACAGAGTCACACAGAGACTGTAAATCCTACAGCTACTAAAACTACCTTTTTTCCCCCTGGGCTATTTGTCAGTTGTGCCACATGCTTTTCCATACAGCATCTCAGTAGGGGTGAAAGGTTATTTAAGCTGAAAAGGCAGGCTCAGAGGGAAAGCTACTTCCCAAGATCTCCCACTATCTCCCAGTGATGTCTGTCTTACTCCAAAGCTTGGGTATTTAATTTCCATGTTACATAATGGTTCTTAAGAAACAATACTATTAACCATTATTATTTGCGTAGGGCTTTACTGTTAATCATTTACATCATCTGATTTAATCATTCACACACTAAAAACCATCCTGTTGCACAGGAACCTCTCACCCCATTGTGCAGGTGAGAAGACTGACCTTTAGGCAGGCTGTGTCCACTTAGGGGTAGGAGGAATGTGGCAGAGCTGGAATCGAACACTACCACAAAGAGGAGAGTGTTCTTCTATAAAAGATTGGACCGAATTTGGTGTGGTTTATTCAGGAAAATATGAGTATACAGAATTGTTCTCAGCAGAAGTTGGAGGAAGGGGAGAGGTTGCTTCAGACTCTGTGATGTCCACAGTGCTATTGTCACTTTGGTGAGCCACTTGGAAAGGACCCTTATTCTATACGATATACAAAAATCAACTCAGAGTGGATTAAATACTTAAATGTAAGTATAAATAAATAAATAAATCTAACGACATTGGTTTTGGAATCTCTTCAAGGATATGACCCTAAAAGCACGCAACAAAACCAGAAATAAGTGTAGAACTGAAAAACTTCTGTACAGTGAAGGAAGTAATCAGCAGTGAAAAGGGAACCTGTGGAATGATAGATAATACTTACAAACCATCTATCTTATAAGGAGTTAATATCCAAAACACATAAAGAACTCATACAACAAAAAACTAACAACCCAATTAAAATATGAGCAAAGAACTTGAATAGGTATTTCTTCCAAGAAGACAAATGGCCACAGATATGGCAGGTGAGAATTCTACCACTGAACCACCAATGCTCTAGCTGACCAATGGGCCAGGTGTATGAAAAGATGCTCAACAACACTCATCATCAGGGAAACGCCAATCAAAACCACAATGAGATACCATCCCCCACCTGTAACGATGGCTATTATAAAACAAAAACAAAAACCAAAGACGACAAATGTTGGCCAAGATGTGGGAAACTGGAACACCTGCATACCTCTGGTGGAGATGCAAAATGGTGCATCAGCTATGGAAAACAGTATGGAGGCTCCTCAAAAACCTAAAAGTGGTGCTACCATATGAGTTGGCCATCCCACTTCTGAGCATTTCTCCAAAACAACTGAACTCAGGACAGATATCAGCACTCCCATGTTCATTAAAGCACTGTTCACAGAAGCCAAGAAATGGAAAGAAACATTAATGTCCATAGACAGATAGACAGATCAAGAAAACGTGGTGTGGACACATAATGAGATACCATTCAGCCATAAAAAGGAAGGAAATCTGCCATTTGCAACAACATGGATGGACCCTTAGGACATTTTGCTAAGTGAAAGAAGATAGTCACAGAAACACAAATACTGCATGATTCCAATTATAGGAATTATCTAAAATGACAAATTCATAAGGTCAAAGACTGGAATGGTTCCTGGGAGCTGGGGGAGAGGGTGTTGGGAAGTTGCTAACTGATGAGCATAAAGTTTTAGTTATGCAACATGAGCACAGTCCAGAGATCTGCTAACAACATTGTACCTGCAGTCAACAATAATGTGTTGCGTGCTTAAAATGTAAGAGGATAGGGCTCATGTTAAGCGTTATTAACACAATAAAATTTTTTAAATGAACAAACAAACAAAAAAGCTGAGCTCTTAAAGCAATGCCAGAATGGGGGGAAAAATAAAGAAAAAAAAAGGGGCACCTCAGTGGCTCAGTTGGTCAAACGTCTGCCTTCGGCTCAGGTCATGATCCCAGCATCTTGGGATTGGGCTCTGCATCAGACTCCCTGCTCAGTGGAAAGTCTGTTTCTCCCTCCTCTGGTCCTGCACCCTTGCTCTCTCTCTCTCTCTTCCTCTCAAATAAATAAAATCTTTTTTTTTTTCTTTTTAAGAAGAGAACACAAGTACTTACCTACTCACTTACTCAGATCTGGAATATTTTCTTTGGCCTCCTGCTTAAGAAAGCTGGGCCCCCAGATTCTGATTGTCTGGGTTAGAGTTCTATCATTGCCCCTTCAGGGCCAGGTGTACATAACTTCTCTGAGCTTCAGTTTTTCCAAATGCCAATTAGAAATAACCATATCTCACAGGGCTGTTGGAGGTTGAAACAGATGATCCATGAGCTTAAGCATCTAGTGTGGTCACTGTTCTTGGGAGCATTTGGGCTGAGCAAGCTCTGGGGGCCAGAGAGAGCAGAGTCACCTTCTATCTCATGCATGGCAGCCATGTGAAGGATGAGGGCTGAGGGGACACAGAAGGAGTGTCAGCTTTCAGCTTTCTCTGGCTGCATTTCCATCAGGTGATGGATGATGGGGACCCATTCTCAGAGACACTTTACAAAGTTGGCACCCATGGATGTGGAGGTTCTGGCACGTGGGGTACTAGTGCCAACAGGTCCTCAGCATCCTCCTGGAGGGCTGACCATGTGACACCCGATTCCACCTCAGCGACAGTGTGCTATGCTTAGAGCTCTCCTCTTTCTCTGTGAGTATAATTCGGCGAACATTTCCTGCCCCATTAAACATCTAGGTTTCCATTCTACCCTCTGCATTCTCAACATCACATGCGGCCCTTCGTTGTTTTAAGGAGTGAAATTATTTAGCTGAAATTTGTTTGAAGAATACTGTAACTCGGAGGTGTTGGAAGACCTGCATAGGGAATCCCAATTATTTTAACTCAAAAGTAATAAAGCTTTAGGTATTAAAAATACTCTACAATTTAAACATTTCCATTTTAATTGGCTTCACACTCCTGCACAAACACCTCACAGACATTTATTAGTTTCCTTTTAAGATTTATTTACTTATTTGTCAGAGAGAGAGAGCATGAGCACAAGCACAAGCAGGGGGAGTGGCAGGCAGAGCAGGTAGAGGAGATGGAGGTTCCCTGCTGAGCAAGGATCCGGATGCAGTACTTGATCCCAGGACCCTGGGATCACGACACAGGCCAAAGGCAGGTGCTTAACCAACTGAGCCACTCAGGCATCCCCACATCACAGACGTTTAGAACATGGTATCATCACATAATATTCTTGGAATCTGGGTACCCAAGTTTTGGTTGTGGTGATGATTCGTTCCATAGTGCCCTTGAGAAAAACGCATTAGACCCCTGAACCTAGTTATGAGGAGGGATTCGGGAGCAAGTTTTCTTCAATCTCTCTTAACTATTAAAATATTAAATAACTGTGAAATATTTTTGTAATAAAAAGAATAATAAATGCATGAGATCTTATACTCACTACCCAGCTTAAGAATTGAAATATTAACAATTTCTTTGACGCTCCTATGGACCCTCCCTTATCCTGTCTTCCTCCAACCCCCTACACAGAGGTGATCACTATCTTGAATTTTGTGTTTATGGCTACTTGGCTTTTATTTATAGTTTTATTACATATTTAAGTATCCCTATGCAATATGTTTCATTCTACATGTTTTTTACTTTATGACTTGATTCATACTGTACATATTCTACTGGGACTTGTTTTGCCCCTTAACATTATGTTTTTGAGATTTTCTGATTTTTTTTTTAGTTGCTGTAGGTCACTTGTTGGCATTACTCTGTAGTTGTCCATTGGATAGCTAGACTATATACTGTCTAATTTTAAGGTTTTTATTTGTCCACTTCTCTTTTTTCCTCTGTTCTTGCATTTTTTCTCCTAGATTGTTTTCCTTCCCCGAGTCCCACCCTTGATTCCATTTTTAGACTTCTTCAATTGACTTCAAAGTTCTGCACTCTGCGTTTGTTTTCTGTGACTTCTTTTTCCATCAGCCAGAGAAGTCTTCTTTTGAAGGGATTATGTGATTGGATAAGAGACCCTATCTTATGGTCAACCATGCCACATATGTGACGCAATCATGGGATTGATACCTCACCATTCTTAAGGGTTCCATGGATCAGGGCAGAACATCTCAGGGCTGTCATTTTAGAAATTGTACCACAGCTTGTGACAATTTGATTGAGACAGTACATCAGAAATGATCTGTGTGGCATCTAAGTCTAGGTCAGGAGAGATGGGGCAGCCTTCTGCTTTGTGTGCTGGAAGACGATTGCTTGGAGCTCTGCAGGGTCATGTAAGAAGCCAACTAACCTGGGACTGCCATGCTGTGAGGAAGCCCACTCACACATAGTGGTCCTGGTTAGGCACTCTGGTTGGCAGTCCTAAATTCTGTGGCAACCCAGTCCAGGCCCCAGGCCTGGGAGGACACCAGCCTTAGGTGACTCTAGTTCCTAGCTGTTGAGTCTCTCCCCGTCTTCAAGTTCCCCCCTGGTTGAGGTTCCAGACTTAGATGAGACAAAGCAAGATACCACCTGTGCACTTTGTTCAAACTCCTGACCCATGAAATGGAGAACATAATAAAGAGTCTTACTCTCTACATTGAGAGTAATCTGTTACACAGAAATAGTAACTGGGGCAAAACTGAAGGTAGAAAAAAAGTTCGGGGGGAGGAGTCAAGATGGCGGAGAAGTAGCAGCCTGAGACTACATCAGGTAGCAGGAGATCAGCTCGATAGCTTATCTAAACATTGCAAACACCTAGAAATCCAATGGGAGAGCGAAGAGAAGAAGAACAGCAACTCTAGAAACAGAAAATCAACCACTTTCTGAAAGGTAGGACTGGCGGAGAAGTGAATCTAAAACGACGGGAAGATAGACCGCGGGGGGAGGGGCCAGCTCCCGGCAAGCGGCGGAGCAATGGAGCACAAAATCAGGACTTTTAAAAGTCTGTTCCACTGAGGGACATTGCTCCAGGGGCTAAACAGGGGTGAAGCCCACGCGGGGCCAGCGTGGCCCCAGGCCCCGCAGGGTCACAGAAGGATCGGGGGTGTCGGAGTGTCGGAGAGCTCGCAGGTATTAGAACGGAGAAGCCGGCTGGAGAGACAGAGCCGAGGACTAAACTTTCAGCTCGGGGTTACCTTGAACTGGTCGCGGGCTGGGTGAGCTCGGAGCGCGGCTAGAGGCTGGGGATACGGGAGTGATTGGGTGCTGTCCTCTGGGGGCGCACTGAGGAGTGGGGCCCCAGGCTCTCGGCTCCTCCGGGCCGGAGACTAGGAGGCCGCCATTTTCATTCCCGTCCTCTGGAACTCTGCGGAAAGCGTTCAGGGAACAGAAGCTCCCAAAAGCGAACCCGAGCCGATTACTTAGTCCGGCCCCCGGTAAGGGCGGTGCAATCCCGCCTCGGGCAAAGACACTTGAGAGTCACTACAACAGGCCCCTCCCCCAGAAGATCAACAAAATATCCAGCCAGGACGAAGTTCATCTATCAAGGAGAAAGCAGATTCAATTCCTAAGACAGCAGAGCAATTCCAGAGGAGGAGAAAGCAAAGCACGGAACTCATGGCTTTCTCCCCATGATTCTTTAGTCTTGCGGCTACTTCAATTTTTTTTCTTTTTTCAATTTTTTTTTATTTTTTCTTTTTTCTTCTTCTGCTAAATTTTTTTTTAAACTTTTACCCTTTTCTTTTTTAACATTTTTTGACTAGTTCATCTAAATATATACATTTTTTCTTTCTTTTTCATATTTTTTATTTGTTTTATTTTTTAAATTTTTTTCTTTCTTTTCTTTTTTTCTTTTTTTTTCAGAAGCTGTTTTTATCCCCTTTCTCCCCCCCACAATTTGGGGTCTCTTCTGATTTGGTTACAGCGCATTTTTCCGGGGTCTTTGCCACCCTTTTAGTAGTTTATTTGCTCCTTCATATCCTCTTATCTGGACAAAATGACAAGGTGGAAAAAATCACCACAAACAAAAGAACAAGAGACAGTACCGAAGGCTAGGGACCTAATCAACACAGACATGGGTAATATGTCAGATCAAGAGTTCAGAATGACGATTCTGAACATTCTAGCCGGACTCGAAAAAGGCATGGAAGATATTAGAGAAACCCTCTCTGGAGATATTAAAGCCCTTTCTGGAGAAATTAAAGAACTAAAATCTAACCAAGTTGAAATCAAAAAAGCTATTAATGAGGTGCAATCAAAAATGGAGGCTCTCACTGCTAGGATAAATGAGGCAGAAGAAAGAATTAGTGATATAGAAGACCAAATGACAGAGAATAAGGAAGCCGAGCAAAGGAGGGACAAACAGCTACTGGACCATGAGGGGAGAATTCGAGAGATAAGTGACACCATAAGACGAAACAACATTAGAATAATTGGGATTCCAGAAGAAGAAGAAACAGAGAGGGGAGCAGAAGGTCTATTGGAGAGAATCATTGGAGAGAATTTCCCTAATATGGCAAAGGGAACAAGCATCAAAATCCAGGAGATGCAGAGAACCCCCCTCAAAGTCAACAAGAATAGGTCCACACCCCGTCACCTAATAGTAAAATTGACAAGTCTTAGTGACAAAGAGAAAATCCTGAAAGCAGCCCGAGAAAAGAAGTCTGTAACATACAATGGTAAAAATATTAGATTGGCGGCAGACTTATCCACAGAGACCTGGCAGGCCAGAAAGAGCTGGCATGATATATTCAGAGCACTCAACGAGAAAAACATGCAGCCAAGAATACTCTATCCAGCTAGGCTATCATTGAAAATAGGAGAGATCAAAATCTTCCAGGACAAACAAAAACTGAAAGAATTTGCAAACACCAAACCAGCTCTCCAGGAAATATTGAAAGGGGTCCTCTAAGCAAAGAGAGAGCCTAAAAGTAGTAGATCAGAAAGGTACGGAGACAATATACAGTAACAGTCACCTTACAGGCTACTAATGGCACTAAATTCATATCTCTCAATAGTTACCCTGAATGTTAATGGGCTAAATGCCCCAATCAAAAGACACAGGGTATCAGAATGGATAAAAAAACAAAACCCATCAGTATGTTGCCTACAAGAAACTCATTTTAGACGCGAAGACACCTCCAGATTGAAAGTGAGGGGGTGGAAAACAATTTACCATGCTAATGGGCATCAGAAGAAAGCTGGGGTGGCAATCCTTATATCAGATCAATTAGATTTTAAGCCAAAGACTATAATAAGAGATGAGGAAGGACACTATATCCTACTCAAAGGGTCTGTCCAACAAGAAGATCTAACCATTTTAAATATCTATGCCCCTAACGTGGGAGCAGCCAACTATATCAACCAATTAATAACAAAATCAAAGAAACACATCAATAATAATACAATAATAGTAGGGGACTTTAACACTCCCCTCACTGAAATGGACAGATCATCCAAGCAAAAGATCAACAAGGAAATAAAGGCCTTAAATGACACACTGGACCAGATGGACATCACAGATCTATTCAGAACATTTCATCCCAAAGCAACAGAATACACATTCTTCTCTAGTGCACATGGAACCTTCTCCAGAATAGATCACATCCTGGGTCACAAATCAGGTCTCAACCGGTATCAAAAGATTAGGATTATTCCCTGCATATTTTCAGACCACAATGCTCTGAAGCTAGAACTCAATCACAAGAGGAAAGCTGGAAAGAACCCAAATACATGGAGACTAAACAGCATCCTTCTAAAGAATGAATGGGTTAACCAGGAAATTAAAGAAGAATTGAAAAAATTCATGGAAACAAATGATAATGAAAACACAACAGTTCAAAATCTGTGGGACACAGCAAAGGCAGTCCTGAGAGGAAAATATATAGCGGTACAAGCCTTTCTCAAGAAACAAGAAAGGTCTCAAGTACACAACCTAACCCTACACGTAAAGGAGCTGGAGAAAGAACAAGAAAGAAACCCTAAACCCAGCAGGAGAAGAGAAATCATAAAGATCAGAGCAGAAATCAATGAAATAGAAACCAAAAAAACAATAGAAAAAATCAATGAAACTAGAAGATGGTTCTTTGAAAGAATCAATAAGATTGATAAACCCCTGGCCAGACTCATCAAAAAGAAAAGAGAAAGGACCCAAATCAATAAAATCATGAATGAAAGAGGAGAGATCACAACTAACACCAAAGAAATACAGACAATTATAAGAACATACTATGAGCAACTCTACGCCAACAAATTGGACAATCTGGAAGAAATGGATGCATTCCTAGAGACATATAAACTACCACAACTGAACCAGGAAGAAATAGAAAACCTGAACAGGCCCATAACCAGTAAGGAGATTGAAACAGTCATCAAAAATCTCCAAACAAACAAAAGCCCAGGGCCAGACGGCTTCCCAGGGGAATTCTACCAAACATTTAAAGAAGAACTAATTCCTATTCTCTTGAAACTGTTCCAAAAAATAGAAACGGAAGGAAAACTTCCAAACTCATTTTATGAGGCCAGCATCACCTTGATCCCAAAACCAGACAAGGATCCCACCAAAAAAGAGAACTACAGACCAATATCCTTGATCAACACAGATGCAAAAATTCTCGCCAAAATACTAGCCAATAGGATTCAACAGTACATTAAAAGGATTATTCACCACGATCAAGTGGGATTTATTCCAGGGCTGCAGGGTTGGTTCAACATCCGCAAATCAATCAATGTGATAGAACACATTAATAAAAGAAAGAACAAGAACCATATGATACTCTCAATAGATGCTGAAAAAGCATTTGACAAAGTACAGCATCCCTTCCTGATCAAAACTCTTCAAAGTGTGGGGATAGAGGGCACATACCTCAATATTATCAAAGCCATCTATGAAAAAGCCACCGCAAATATCATTCTCAATGGAGAAAAACTGAAAGCTTTTCCGTTAAGGTCAGGAACACGGCAGGGATGTCCATTATCACCACTGCTATTCAACAGAGTACTAGAAGTCCTAGCCTCAGCAATCAGACAACAAAAAGAAATTAAAGGCATCCAAACTGGTAAAGAAGAAGTCAAACTATCACTCTTCGCAGATGATATGATACTATATGTGGAAAACCCAAAAGACTCCACTCCAAAACTGCTAGAACTTGTACAGGAATTCAGTAAAGTGTCAGGATATAAAATCAATGCACAGAAATCAGTTGCATTTCTGTACACCAACAACAAGACAGAAGAAAGAGAAATTAAGGAGTCAATCCCATTTACAATTGTACCCAAAACTATAAGATACCTAGGAATAAACCTAACCAAAGAGACTAAGAATCTATACACAGAAAATTATAAAGTACTCATGAAAGAAATTGAGGAAGACACAAAAAAATGGAAAAATGTTCCATGCTCCTGGATTGGAAGAATAAATATTGTGAAAATGTCTATGCTACCTAAAGCAATCTACACATTTAATGCAATCCCTATCAAAATACCATCCATTTTTTTCAAAGAAATGGAACAAATAATCCTCAAATTTATATGGAACCAGAAAAGACCTCGAATAGCCAAAGGAATATTGAAGAACAAAGCCAAAGTTGGTGGCATCACAATTCCGGACTTCAAGCTCTATTACAAAGCTGTCATCATCAAGACAGCCTGGTACTGGCACAAAAACAGACACATAGATCAGTGGAACAGAATAGAGAGCCCAGAAATCGACCCTCAACTCTATGGTCAACTAATCTTTGACAAAGCAGGAAAGAATGTCCAATGGAAAAAAGACAGCCTCTTCAATAAATGGTGCTGGGAAAATTGGACAGCCACATGCAGAAAAATGAAATTGGACCACTTCCTTACACCACACACGAAAATAGACTCCAAATGGATGAAGGACCTCAATGTGAGAAAGGAATCCATCCAAATCCTTGAGGAGAATGCAGGCAGCAACCTCTTCGACCTCAGCCGTAGCAACATCTTCCTAGGAACAATGGCAAAGGCAAGGGAAGCAAGGGCAAAAATGAACTATTGGGACTTCATCAAGATCAAAAGCTTTTGCACAGCAAAGGAAACAGTTAACAAAACCAAAAGACAACTGACAGAATGGGAGAAGATATTTGCAAACGACATATCAGATAAAGGGCTAGTATCCAAAATCTATAAGGAACTTAGCAAACTCAACACCCAAAGAACAAACAATCCAATCAAGAAATGGGCAGAGGACATGAACAGACATTTCCGCAAAGAAGACATCCAGATGGCCAACAGACACATGAAAAAGTGCTCCACGTCACTCGGCATCAGGGAAATACAAATCAAAACCACAATGAGATATCACCTCACACCAGTCAGAATGGCTAAAATTAACAAGTCAGGAAATGAGAGATGCTGGCGAGGATGCGGAGAAAGGGGAACCCTCCTCCACTGTTGGTGGGAATGCAAGCTGGTGCAACCACTCTGGAAAACAGCATGGAGGTTCCTCAAAATGTTGAAAATAGAACTACCCTAGGACCCAGCAATTGCACTACTGGGTATTTACCCTAAAGATACAAACATAGTGATCCGAAGGGGCACGTGTACCCGAATGTTTATAGCAGCAATATCTACAATAGCCAGACTATGGAAAGAACCTAGATGTCCATCAACAGATGAATGGATCAAGAAGATGTGGTATATATACACAATGGAATACTATGCAGCCATCAAAAGAAATGAAATCATGCCATTTGCGACGACGTGGATGGAACTAGAGTGTATCATGCTTAGTGAAATAAGTCAATCGGAGAAAGACAACTATCATATGATCTCCCTGATGTGAGGACATGGAGAAGCAACATGGGGGGGTAGGGGGATAGGAGAAGAGTAAATGAAACAAGATGGGATTGGGAGGGAGACAAACCATAAATGACTCTTAATCTCACAAAACAAACTGGGGGTTGCTGGGGGGAGGTGGGATTGGGAGAGGGGGAGCGGGCTATGGACATCGGGGAGGGGAGGCGAACCATAAGAGACTATGTACTCTGAAAAACAACCTGAGGGTTTTGAAGGGTCAGGGGTGGGAGGTTGGGGCAACCTGAGGGTTTTGAAGGGTCAGGGGTGGGAGGTTGGGGGAATAGGTGGTGGGTAATGGGGAGGGCACGTTTTGCATGGAGCACTGGGTGTTGTGCAAAAAGAATGAATACTGTTACACTGAAAAAATAAATAAAATGAAAAAAAAATACCTGATTTGCATATTAGGAGAGTCAAAAAAAAAAAAAAAAGAAAAAAACGTTCAAAATTTCTCACTGACTTTTACTAAAGGGCTGGGTGGCGGTGGGGGGCACTGCTGACCAGAATCCCTTCCTCAGGAGTTCTTATATGTGGTGAAAAGTTCAAGGAGCTAAGTTCATTTAAAAAATATTTGTTATTGGGGCACCTAGGTGGCTCAGTGGGTTAAAGCCTCTGCCTTTGGCTCGGGTCGTGATCCCAGGGTCCTGGGATAGAGCCCCGCATCAAGCCCTGCATCGGGCTCTCTGCTCTGCGGGGAGCCTGCTTCACCTCCTCTCTCTGCCTGCCTCTCTGCCTAATTGTAATCTGTCTGTCAAATAAATAGATAAAATCTTTAAAAAAATTTGTTATTTACATTTACCTTGTGCTGGACATGAGACGAGATGCTGGAAATGAGTGCTAGACAGCGGAGGACAGCATCAGTCCCCTTACAGGGCTTGAAGGTTCATGAGGAAGACTGGACAGTGACAATCCAAAACATACTTTCAAGATAGTTTTAGATAATGGCAACCCTTTTTTATAGTAAAAATTTTTATTTTTTAATATAAAATTATAATAATTTATATTCAAAATAAAAATAATTTAGGGGTGCCTCGGTGGCTCAATGGGTTAAGCCTCTGCCTTCAGTTCAGGTCATGGTCTCAGGTTCCTGGGATTGACCCCCGCATCTGGCTATCTGCTCAGCAGGGAGCCTGCTTCCCGCTCTTCCTCTGCTTGCCTCTCTGCCTACTTGTGATCTCTCTCTCTGTCAAATAAACAAATAAATAAAATCTTTTAAAAACTAAATAAAATAAAAATAATTTATATATAAAATATTAGAAAATTATTTTATAATAAAAATATATATTTATTAACATATAATGTATATTTACTTCAGGGATACAGGTCTGTGAATCATCAGTCTTACACAATTCATAGCACTCACCATAGCACATACCCTCCCCAGTGTCCATCACCCAGCCACCCTATCCCTTCCCCACCACCTCCCCAGCAAACCTCAGTTTGTTTTCTGAGATTGAGTCTCTTATGGTTTTTCTCCTTCCCCGATCCCATCTTGTTTCATTTTTTCCCTCCCTACTCCCCACAACCCCTCATCCTGACTCTCAAATTCCTCATATCAGAGGGATCATATGATAATTGTCTTTCTCTGACTGACTTACTTTGCTTAGCATAGTACCCTCTAGTTCCATCCACATCATTGCAAATGGCAAGATTTTGGTTTTATTTTGATGGCTGCATAGTATTCCATTGTGTGTGTGTGTGTGTGTGTGTGTGTGTGTGTGTGTATGACTTCTTTATCCATTCATCTGTAGATGTACATCTAGGTTCTTTCCATAGTTTGGCTATTGTGGACATTGCTACTATAAACATTCAGGTGCACGTGCCCCTTCGGATCATTACATTTGTGTCTTTAGGGTAGTAGGTAATAGGGTAGGGTAAGCAGTAGTGCAATTGCTGGGTCATAGGGTAGCTCTATTTTCAACTTTCTTGAGGAACCTCCATACTGTTTTCCAGAGTGGCTGCACCAGCCTGCATTCCCACCAACAACATAGGAGGACTCCCCTTTCTCCCCATCCTCACCGGCATCTGTCATTTCCTGCCTTGTTAATTTTAGCCATTCTGACTGGTGTGAGGTAGTATCTCCCTGGGTTTTTTTTTTTTTAATTTTATTTATTTGACAGAGAGAAACCACAACTAGGCAGAGAGGCAGGCAGAGAGAGAGGAGGAAGCAGGCTCCCCGTGGAGCAGAGAGCCCGATGTGGGGCTCGATCCCAGGACCCTGAGACCATGACCTGAGCCGAAGGCAGAGGCCCCAACCCGCTGAGCCACCCAGGGGTTTTGATTTGTATTTCCCTGATGCTGAGTGATGTGGAGCACTTTTTCATGCATCTGTTGGCCATTTGGATATCTTCTTTGAAGAAATATCTGTTCATGTCTTCTGCCCATTTCTTGATTGGATTATTTGTTCTTTGGGTGTTGAGTTTGATAAGTTCCTTATAGATTTTGGATACTAGCCCTTTATCTGATATGTCATTTGCAAATATCTTCTCCCATTCTCTAAGTTGTTTTTGGTTTTGTTGACTGTTTCCTTTGCTGTGCAAAAGCTTTTGATCTTGATGAAGTCCCAATAGTTCATTTTTGCCCTTGCTTCCCTTGCCTTTGGCGATGTTTCTAGGAAGAAGTTGCCACAGCTGGGGTCAAAGAGGTTGCTGCTTTTGTCCTCCTCAAGGATTTTGATGGATTCCTATCTCACACTGAGGTCTTTCATCCATTTTGAGTCTATTTTTGTGTGTGGTGTAAGGAAATTTCATTCTTCTGCATGTGGCTGTCTAATTTTCCCAACACCATTTGTTGAAGAGACTGTCTTTTTTCCATTGGACAGTCTTTCCTGCTTTGCTGAAGATTAGTTCACCATAGAGTTGAGGGTCCATTTCTGGGGTCTCTATTCTGTTCCATTGATCTATGTGTCTGTTTTTGCAGATAATGGCAATCCTTACAGGGCAAGTGGAACCTTCAGGTAATGATAACTTCTCCAGGGTTAGGTGAGCCACAGGCAGTGGGGGGATGCCACTTCTGCTTGGGTGGTGAAGGAAGATCAGTCTGAAGTGGTAGCAGCTGAACTCTGAATGGCAGTCACTTCTGCTCTCATCCCTGTTTTGAAAATTTGCATTTGTCCCCATGAGATTGCTGTATCAGGAAACAAGTTTCGAATTTGCTCATGGGATTTCATCTGTAAAAACACTAGGTGTGTACAGACAACTGTGCCCCACTTAACTAAGCAGTGTAGGAATCACAAAAGGCAACCACAGGGCCCCCAAACATCCACCAGTGTCCTCATTTCAACACATGTGCTGTGAGCCACACAGTCCATGTCTAGCGGTACAACTTCTGTCTGATTTTCGATAACCGGGAGTCAAGATGGCGGAGAAGTAGCAGCCTGAGACTACATCAGGTAACAGGAGATCAGCTCGATAGCTTATCTAAACATTGCAAACACCTACAAATCCAACGGGAGAGCGAAGAGAAGAAGAACAGCAACTCTAGAAACAGAAAATCAACCACTTTCTGAAAGGTAGGACTGGCGGAGAAGTGAATCTAAAACGACGGGAAGATAGACCGCGGGGGGAGGGGCCAGCTCCCGGCAAGCGGCGGAGGAACGGAGCACAAAATCAGGACTTTTAAAAGTCTGTTCCACTGAGGGACATTGCTCCAGGGGCTAAACCGGGGTGAAGCCCACGCGGGGCCAGCGTGGCCCCAGGCCCCGCAAGGTCACAGAAGGATCGGGGGTGTCAGAGTGTCGGAGAGCTCGCAGGTATTAGAACGGAGAAACCGGCTGCAAAGACAGAGCCGAGGACTGAACTCTCAGCTCGGGGTTACCTTGAACTGGTCGCGGGCTGGGTGAGCTCGGAGCGCGGCTAGAGGCTGGGGATACGGGAGTGATTGGGTGCTGTCCTCTGGGGGCGCACTGAGGAGTGGGGCCCCGGGCTCTCGGCTCCTCCGGGCCGGAGACTGGGAGGCCGCCATTTTCATTCCCGTCCTCCGGAACTCTACGGAAAGCGTTCAGGGAACAGAAGCTCCCAAAAGCGAACCCGAGCCGATTACTTAGTCCGGCCGCCGGTAAGGGCGGTGCAATCCCGCCTCGGGCAAAGACACTTGAGAGTCACTACAACAGGCCCCTCCCCCAGAAGATCAACAAAATATCCAGCCAGGACGAAGTTCATCTATCAAGGAGAAAGCAGATTCAATTCCTAAGACAGCAGAGCAATTCCAGAGGAGGAGAAAGCAAAGCACGGAACTCATGGCTTTCTCCCCATGATTCTTTAGTCTTGCGGCTACTTCAATTTTTTTTTTCTTTTTTCAATTTTTTTTTCTTTTTTCAATTTTTTTTTATTTTTTCTTTTTTCTTCTTCTGCTAAATTTTTTTAAAACTTTTACCCTTTTCTTTTTTAATGTTTTTTGACTAGTTCATCTAAATATATATATTTTTTTCTTTCTTTTTTATATTTTTTTATTTGTTTTATTTTTTAAATTTTTTTCTTTTCTTTTTTTTTTTTTTTCCAGAACCTGTTTTTCATCCCCTTTCCCCCCCCACAATTTGGGGTCTCTTCTGATTTGGTTACAGTGCATTTTTCCGGGGTCTTTGCCACCCTATTAGTAGTTAATTTGCTCCTTCATATCCTCTTATCTGGACAAAATGACAAGGCGGAAAAAATCACCACAAACAAAAGAACAAGAGACAGTACCGAAGGCTAGGGACCTAATCAACACAGACATTGGTACTATGTCAGATCAAGAGTTCAGAATGACGATTCTGAACATTCTAGCCGGGCTCGAAAAAGGCATGGAAGATATTAGAGAAACCCTCTCTGGAGATATTAAAGCCCTTTCTGGAGAAATTAAAGAACTAAAATCTAACCAAGTTGAAATCAAAAAAGCTATTAATGAGGTGCAATCAAAAATGGAGGCTCTCACTGCTAGGATAAATGAGGCAGAAGAAAGAATTAGTGATATAGAAGACCAAATGACAGAGAATAAGGAAGCCGAGCAAAGGAGGGACAAACAGCTACTGGACCATGAGGGGAGAATTCGAGAGATAAGTGACACCATAAGACGAAACAACATTAGAATAATTGGGATTCCAGAAGAAGAAGAAACAGAGAGGGGAGCAGAAGGTCTATTGGAGAGAATCATTGGAGAGAATTTCCCTAATATGGCAAAGGGAACAAGCATCAAAATCCAGGAGATGCAGAGAACCCCCCTCAAAGTCAACAAGAATAGGTCCACACCCCGTCACCTAATAGTAAAATTGACAAGTCTTAGTGACAAAGAGAAAATCCTGAAAGCAGCCCGAGAAAAGAAGTCTGTAACATACAATGGTAAAAATATTAGATTGGCAGCAGACTTATCCACAGAGACCTGGCAGGCCAGGAAGAGCTGGCATGATATATTCAGAGCACTCAACGAGAAAAACATGCAGCCAAGAATACTCTATCCAGCTAGGCTATCATTGAAAATAGAAGGAGAGATCAAAATCTTCCAGGACAAACAAAAACTGAAAGAATTTGCAAACACCAAACCAGCTCTCCAGGAAATATTGAAAGGGGTCCTCTAAGCAAAGAGAGAGCCTAAAAGTAGTAGATCAGAAAGGTACGGAGACAATATACAGTAACAGTCACCTTACAGGCTACTAATGGCACTAAATTCATATCTCTCAATAGTTACCCTGAATGTTAATGGGCTAAATGCCCCAATCAAAAGACACAGGGTATCAGAATGGATAAAAAAACAAAACCCATCAGTATGTTGCCTACAAGAAACTCATTTTAGACGCGAAGACACCTCCAGATTGAAAGTGAGGGGGTGGAAAACAATTTACCATGCTAATGGGCATCAGAAGAAAGCTGGGGTGGCAATCCTTATATCAGATCAATTAGATTTTAAGCCAAAGACTATAATAAGAGATGAGGAAGGACACTATATCCTACTCAAAGGGTCTGTCCAACAAGAAGATCTAACCATTTTAAATATCTATGCCCCTAACGTGGGAGCAGCCAACTATATCAACCAATTAATAACAAAATCAAAGAAACACATCAATAATAATACAATAATAGTAGGGGACTTTAACACTCCCCTCACTGAAATGGACAGATCATCCAAGCAAAAGATCAACAAGGAAATAAAGGCCTTAAATGACACACTGGACCAGATGGACATCACAGATCTATTCAGAACATTTCATCCCAAAGCAACAGAATACACATTCTTCTCTAGTGCACATGGAACCTTCTCCAGAATAGATCACATCCTGGGTCACAAATCAGGTCTCAACCGGTATCAAAAGATTAGGATTATTCCCTGCATATTTTCAGACCACAATGCTCTGATGCTAGAACTCAATCACAAGACGAAAGCTGGAAAGAACCCAAATACATGGAGACTAAACAGCATCCTTCTAAAGAATGAATGGGTCAACCAGGAAATTAAAGAAGAATAGAAAAAATTCATGGAAACAAATGATAATGAAAACACAACAGGTCAAAATCTGTGGGACACAGCAAAGGCAGTCCTGAGAGGAAAATATATAGCGGTACAAGCCTTTCTCAAGAAACAAGAAAGGTCTCAAGTACACAACCTAACCCTACGCGTAAAGGAGCTGGAGAAAGAACAAGAAAGAAACCCTAAACCCAGCAGGAGAAGAGAAATCATAAGGATCAGAGCAGAAATCAATGAAATAGAAACCAAAAAAACAATAGAAAAAATCAATGAAACTAGGAGCTGGTTCTTTGAAAGAATCAATAGTATTGATAAACCCCTGGCCAGACTCATCAAAAAGAAAAGAGAAAGGACCCAAATCAATAAAATCATGAATGAAAGAGGAGAGATCACAACTAACACCAAAGAAATACAGACAATTATAAGAACATATTATGAGCAACTCTACGCCAACAAATTGGACAATCTGGAAGAAATGGATGCATTCCTAGAGACATATAAACTACCACAACTGAACCAGGAAGAAATAGAAAACCTGAACAGGCCCATAACCAGTAAGGAGATTGAAACAGTCATCAAAAATCTCCAAACAAACAAAAGCCCAGGGCCAGATGGCTTCCCAGGGGAATTCTACCAAACATTTAAAGAAGAACTCATTCCTATTCTCCTGAAACTGTTCCAAAAAATAGAAATGGAAGGAAAACTTCCAAACTCATTCTATGAGGCCAGCATCACCTTGATCCCAAAACCAGACAAGGATCCCACCAAAAAAGAGAACTACAGACCAATATCCTTGATGAACACAGACGCAAAAATTCTCGCCAAAATACTAGCCAATAGGATTCAACAGTACATTAAAAGGATTATTCACCACGATCAAGTGGGATTTATTCCAGGGCTGCAGGGTTGGTTCAACATCCGCAAATCAATCAATGTGATAGAACACATTAATAAAAGAAAGAACAAGAACCATATGATACTCTCAATAGATGCTGAAAAAGCATTTGACAAAGTACAGCATCCCTTCCTGATCAAAACTCTTCAAAGTGTGGGGATAGAGGGCACATACCTCAATATTATCAAAGCCATCTATGAAAAAGCCACCGCAAATATCATTCTCAATGGAGAAAAACTGAAAGCTTTTCCGTTAAGGTCAGGAACACAGCAGGGATGTCCATTATCACCACTGCTATTCAACAGAGTACTAGAAGTCCTAGCCTCAGCAATCAGACAACAAAAAGAAATTAAAGGCATCCAAACTGGTAAAGAAGAAGTCAAACTATCACTCTTCGCAGATGATATGATACTATATGTGGAAAACCCAAAAGACTCCACTCCAAAACTGCTAGAACTTGTACAGGAATTCAGTAAAGTGTCAGGATACAAAATCAATGCACAGAAATCAGTTGCATTTCTGTACACCAACAACAAGACAGAAGAAAGAGAAATTAAGGAGTCAATCCCATTTACAATTGTACCCAAAACTATAAGATACCTAGGAATAAACCTAACCAAAGAGACTAAGAATCTATACACAGAAAATTATAAAGTACTCATGAAAGAAATTGAGGAAGACACAAAAAAATGGAAAAATGTTCCATGCTCCTGGATTGGAAGAATAAATATTGTGAAAATGTCTATGCTACCTAAAGCAATCTACACATTTAATGCAATCCCTATCAAAATACCATCCATTTTTTTCAAAGAAATGGAACAAATAATCCTCAAATTTATATGGAACCAGAAAAGACCTCGAATAGCCAAAGGAATATTGAAGAACAAAGCCAAAGTTGGTGGCATCACAATTCCGGACTTCAAGCTCTATTACAAAGCTGTCATCATCAAGACAGCATGGTACTGGCACAAAAACAGACACATAGATCAGTGGAACAGAATAGAGAGCCCAGAAATTGACCCTCAACTCTATGGCCAACTCATCTTCGACAAAGCAAGAAAGAATGTCCAATGGAAAAAAGACAGCCTCTTCAATAAATGGTGCTGGGAAAATTGGACAGCCACATGCAGAAAAATGAAATTGGACCACTTCCTTACACCACACACGAAAATAGACTCCAAATGGATGAAGGACCTCAATGTGAGAAAGGAATCCATCCAAATCCTTGAGGAGAATGCAGGCAGCAACCTCTTCGACCTCAGCCGCAGCAACATCTTCCTAGGAACAACGGCAAAGGCAAGGGAAGCAAGGGCAAAAATGAACTATTGGGATTTCATCAAGATCAAAAGCTTTTGCACAGCAAAGGAAACAGTTAACAAAACCAAAAGACAGCTGACAGAATGGGAGAAGATATTTGCAAACGACATATCAGATAAAGGGCTAGTATCCAAAATCTATAAGGAACTTAGCAAACTCAACACCCAAAGAACAAACAATCCAATCAAGAAATGGGCAGAGGACATGAACAGACATTTCTGCAAAGAAGACATCCAGATGGCCAACAGACACATGAAAAAGTGCTCCACGTCACTCGGCATCAGGGAAATACAAATCAAAACCACAATGAGATATCACCTCACACCAGTCAGAATGGCTAAAATTAACAAGTCAGGAAATGACAGATGCTGGAGAGGATGTGGAGAAAGGGGAACCCTCCTCCACTGTTGGTGGGAATGCAAGCTGGTGCAACCACTCTGGAAAACAGCATGGAGGTTCCTCAAAATGTTGAAAATAGAACTACCCTATGACCCAGCAATTGCACTACTGGGTATTTACCCTAAAGATACAAACATAGTGATCCGAAGGGGCACGTGTACCCGAATGTTTATAGCAGCAATGTCTACAATAGCCAGACTATGGAAAGAACCTAGATGTCCATCAACAGATGAATGGATAAAGAAGATGTGGTATATATACACAATGGAATACTATGCAGCCATCAAAAGAAATGAAATCATGCCATTTGCGACGACGTGGATGGAACTAGAGCGTATCATGCTTAGTGAAATAAGTCAATCGGAGAAAGACAACTATCATATGATCTCCCTGATGTGAGGACATGGAGAAGCAACATGGGGGGGTAGGGGGATAGGAGAAGAATAAATGAAACAAGATGGGATTGGGAGGGAGACAAACCATAAATGACTCTTAATCTCACAAAACAAACTGGGGGTTGCTGGGGGGAGGTGGGATTGGGAGAGGGGGAGCGGGCTATGGACATTGGGGAGGGGAGGTGAACCATAAGAGACTATGTACTCTGAAAAACAACCTGAGGGTTTTGAAGGGTCAGGGGTGGGAGGTTGGGGGAACAGGTGGTGGGTAATGGGGAGGGCACGTTTTGCATGGAGCACTGGGTGTTGTGCAAAAAGAATGAATACTGTTACGCTAAAAAAATAAATAAAATGATTTTCGATAACCTCCTCCATCCCATTCACCGTAATCCACAAGTTGTAGCCCACCTACTGTCCGCCTCCCCTAGCAAACTTCAGACCCCATCAAGGGGAAGTGACACATTTATTGTCATATTTACATATTTCTTAACCATTTATATGTGCAAAATTACCATTTTTATTAGGTTCCAATCTCTTAAAATTTTTATTCAGTTCCAAGCTTTTGAATGTTTCACTGAGATTTTTGAATGCCGTGCCCCTACCCTGGTGTCCCCCATAAGTCCCGGTCATTCTGACGGCATGATTTTGCGCACATGGGGATTTTGGGAACACACAGATCTTGTTGTAGCAGAGTCGACTGTACAAGAAGGACTCTGCGAAATCCTGTGAAGACTCTGGGGCTTCAAGTGCTGGGTCCCAGAGGCAGAGGAGAACTTCATGCATCTAAGGAACAGGATGACCGCATGGACACGGCAGAGGGGAACAAAAGAAATAAGGGGGAGACAGCCATGAGGGCGAGAGCATCTGGGGCCTATAGTGCATAAGAAGGAATTGGGATGTGACCTAACAGGAGGGATTACATCGAGCATCAGTGGCAAAAGAGTTGTGTTGCACTGGAGTGGGGAAGGAGAGACTGTCCAGCTGTGTTCTCGCCAATGCTGCCCCCTGTGGGCGGGCAAGTGCAAGTCCTCTCAAGGAAGCCCCAGGATGGGAAGTGGGTTAGTTTCCTCCAACTTAAAATTCTCTCCCTTCACGTTGCACCAAGGCCTAGCTTGGTGCTCAGGGGCTGACTAGGAGAAACGTGCCGATGGTCGTGGACGTCATCTTCACCATTACCCGATCCCACCTTCACTCTGAGAGGGGAATGTTTTGCCCATGTTCGCAGTGGCGAAGGTGGAACTAGAAATGAAGTCTAATTTTCAATGGACTGATTGGCAATGTGGATGAAGGCACACATTTTCAATTTCCTGGGACGGGGAGAAGGGGGGTAGCAATGCCTTACATTAACAAATATCTAATAGGGTGGCTCAGTCGGTAGAGGGTCTCTGCCTTCGTCTCAGGTCATGTTCTCCTAGTCCTGGGACGGAGCCCCACATGGGGATCCTTGCTCAGCAAGGACTCAAATTCTCCCTCTGCGCCCCCAACCCCCCCGCTCATGCTCTCTCTCTCAAAAATGAATAAATAAAAACATCTCAAAAAACCCTAAATAGGGGCACCTGGGTGGCTCAGTGGGTTAAAGCCTCTGCCTTCGGCTCAGGTCATGATTCCCAGGGTCCTGGGATCGAGCCCCGCATGGGGCTCTCTGCTCCACGGGAGGCCTGCTTTCTCCTCTCTCTCTGCCTGCTTGTGATCTCTGTCTGTCAAATAAATAAAATCTTAAAAAAAAAAACCCTAAATAAATAATACCCACACTGAAGGGATTTGAAGAACTCTTGTTTCTTGCTACCAATATTTGTTCAATAAGTGTTAAAAACTTCTTTGGCTGCATACTGAAAAATTTCCATTGTGACATTATTTCCACTCAGAAAGGTTTGAGTCCTTGACTTTCTAATGGTCTGGAGGACAAAGTGGTGCTCTCTCTTTGATCTCCCTTTGAGTGGCATTCCATAGCAATTCTGAGAAGTTTTGTTTTGTTTGCTGGTTTGTTTTTTTCTCAGCACCAGGACGAAATTTTAACAGGGTTGGTATTGGTGGAGGGACTCCAGTTGAGAGGCAAATGGTTGAAGAGAAATAAAATAACTTTACCCTATAGGCAGGGAAGCTGAGGCAAAGGAAGACAGGTAAACTATTGCATAGTAGTCTTCCAGGTGTCACATTATAGCTCAGACAGAATGCATTGCCTCTATTCCTCTCTCCCACCACCTCATTTCCTAAGCTTCTCCTTACCCAGATTGAGAGGGACAAACAGCCTCCAGGGCTTAGCTCTCAGTCGAAGCAATAAAGGTGCTATGAGCTCTTCCTTGGGCATTTAATTTCTTTACATTCTATGGCTACTGTTCAGGGATTCCATGATGAAACAGAAGTCTCTCTTGGTCTTCATTGAGGCTCTTCCTCCTTAACTGCCAATCCCCACCTTTTTCAGAAAGGGACCTCGTGGGGGAACTCACAAGGATCTTTGTTCAGATCTGCCAAGTTCATTCCATCATTACTGCTTACTTTTCTGCCATTCATCATCCAAATCGCACACATCTTTTAAGGCCTGAATATGTTTTGCTTTCTCCATGAATATTCCCCCAACTATTGCCCCACATATACTGACTCTCCATCTATGCATTTCTGTAGCCTTTATGTTCAAGTTAGGAATTTTTCATTTGTAAAGAATGGACTGACACTCAGATGATTCAAGATAAACAAAATACAGGTGGATATGGGGAATTTATATAAGAATACAGACAGGAATAGAAATGGCTGAATAAGTAGGCTTCAGGATGGGTGTGAACTGGTCAGTCCTAAGAATGGGGCTGACCTCCACTGTCTCTCCAATTCTTTCTCCCTCCTTCATCCCCTCCTTCTCTATTTCTCTCTGTTATCTTTATCCAGTCCTTCCTTGCCAGTATTCTTCCTCTGAGCTTTACTTTCTCATATCTTTGGTGTGCATGTGGCCCCAGATGGTTCCTCTGTTCTCAACTCTCTATGTCCACTGGCATCTACAACTGACCAAGAATCTACTTCTCAATCTCTTATTCTAATTCTTGGGACAAGAAGACTTTGGTTGGCCCAGATCATTCTTTTGAAACAGACCATGAGTCTGGATAGTCAATGGCTCACTCCCCTCCCATTGATCTGGGCAAGTGGAAGGAGGCTTCATTAAAAGATTGTCTAAAGAGTGGGGGATAAATTGGCATCTTTAATACAACTTATGTTCTGTTTTACAGACTATAATACCTAATGGTTCTTGTAATGCTTCTTATATCTTAATCTTATCTCTTTTATGAGATGTGTTCCTGTTGGCCCATATCTCAAACAGTCCCTATTTGATCCGCATTTTCCACAGTATTGTTGGGAGGACCAGCACAACAGGTATCTGTTTTAAATAGAAAATGTCAGCCTGAGTGTCCAATGAAGAACAATTGATTAAATTAATTGTGTCAGGACTGTAGAATGGAAAACTATTCCACTATTTATTTATGTATTTATTATTTTTTTATTTTTCGTTGTATTATGTTAGTCACTATATGGTACATCATTAGGTTTTTTTAAAGATTTTATTTATTTATTTGACAGACAGAGATCACAAGTAGGCAGAGAGGCAGGCAGAGAGAGAGAGGAAGGGAAGCAGGCTCCCTGCTGAGCAGAGAGCCCGATGTGGGGCTTGATCCCAGGATCCTGGGATCATGACCTGAGCTGAAGGCAGAGGCTTTAACCCACTGAGCCACCCAGGTGCCTTCATCATTAGTTTTTGAGGTAGTGTTCCAAGATTCATTTTTTAACGTATAACTCCCAGTGCTCCGTGCAATACGTGCCCTCCTTCATAGCCACTACCAGGCTCACCCATCCCCTCACCCTCTTCCCCTTTTAAAACTTCAGTTTCTTTTATTCCACCATTTAAATGTAGTAGTATTAAAATATTGATGTGGCAAGATGGTTAAGACATTGTTAAATGGAAAAAATGAATTCCAGAAGTATACACTCATGATTCTATTTGTGAGCAAACACACAAACACACACACACTCATCCTCATAATTAGAAAGATGATTACCAAATATCTACAATATAACCTGGGTAGTGAGATTATTGATGGTGTAATTTTTATCTTATTTGCTGAGTTATATTTCTAAATTTTCTGCAGTAAGCATTTATCACTTTTGCAGTAAGAGAAAGAAATAGTAGTTACTGAAGGGAAGTTAAAATGAAATGCAAAGCTGTTGTTTCCTCAAGGATAAACTGGTTTTTTAGATCCTGCTACAATAAATAATTTTGTTTTTTTAATTATCTTCAGTTAGCCACCACATAGTACATCATTAGTTTTTTTTTTTTTTTAAGATTTTATTTATTTGACAGATGGAGACCACAAGTAGGCAGAGAAGCAGGCAGAGAGAGAGGAGGAAGCAGGCTCCCTACTGAGCAGAGAGCCTGATGTGGGGCTCGATCCCAGGACCCTGGGATCATGACCTGAGCTGAAGGCAGAGGCTTTAACCCACTGAGCCACCCAGGCGCCCCCATCATTAGTTTCTGATGTAGTGAAATATCATCAAATAGTTCAATGATTCAAATAGTTGTGTATAACACCCAGTGGTCATCACAACACCTGCCTTCCTTAATACCCATCACCTGGTTCCCCCATTCCCCACCCCCCTCTTCTGTGACCCTCAGTTTGTTTCCCGGAGTCCATCATCTCTCATGGCTTTTCTCCCTCTCTTTCTCCCCCGCTTAAGTTTTCCCTCCCTTCCCCTATGGTCTTCTGCACTATTCCTTATATTCTACATATGAGTGAAACCATGTGATAATTGTCTTTCCCTGCTTGACTCATTTCACTTAGCATAATCCCCTCCAGTTCCACCCATGTCAACTTGAATGGTGAGTATTAAATAATTTGGGGTCCTCTTAAATCCTATGTGGAAAGGTTGTATATAAATATATATACATCTATGCCTGAATGTGTGTAGATATAAAAAATGTGATTACTGGTCACATTACATTGAATGGCTTTCTTAGGCTCAGCTTCTGGAAGGCTGAAATTGTTATTTGAAAGGCAATCCCAGGAAGCACTGATAGGAGAGGAGGAAAACAGAGAATAGAAGAGAGAAAGCAGCACGGGTATCCAGGGAGCACTGGGCATCCCATCCCTCAGAGGACCTCTGAGAGTGGGACAGATATGCCTCAGAGTTGTCCTTTCTAAGTAGTGAGCAAGTTTATACATTTGCCCACCACTCCCATGTGCAATTGGCTTAAAGCTCCTCCCAGAGAGAGCTCCCTCTGGCACCTCTAGTCTCCACATGCCCAAGCAGAATGGGCTCCAGGACCAGGGAAAACTTTTGGTCTGGCAGACACACAAGTGACTGCAGTTGGAAGGCATTGGGTGGATGTGCACAAGAATGGTATGTGTCAAGGGCATGTAGGTTGGGTCCCAGCAGCATCCACTGCAATGGCATTCTGGCTTTCTCGATAAGTACCAACCTACCAGGTCTTGCATTTCTGTCCTGGTCAGCCTGATACTACAGCAAGATGGGACACAAATTGTTGCAATGTAAAAAATCTGCAAAAGAGATCCCTTGACTATGCTTGTTGCTACTCTGTAACCCACTAACTGCTTGAGTATTCACGTAGAAATCTCACCCCTCTGGTGAGGCTAGGAATATTCAAAACGAACGTTGTGAAATCCAGATTTCAACATGAAGCCACTATGGCCAGTGAAATTGAAGAATGCCCTATAAAAACATGGTATCAGAACTTAGTTATGTTTACTTACGAGTTGGGCAAAGCCTTCTTGTTTTTTTTTTTTCCATTTTATTTATTTTTTCAGCGTAACAGTATTCATTCTTTTTGCACAACACCCAGTGCTCCATGCAAAATGTGCCCTCCCCATTACCCACCACCTGTTCCCCCAACCTCCCACCCCTGACCATTCAAAACCCTCAGGTTGCTTTTCAGAGTCCATAGTCTCTTATGGTTCGCCTCCGCTTCCAAATTTTTTTTTTAATAAACATATAATGTATTTTTATCCCCAGGGGTACAGGTCTGTGAATCGCCAGGTTTACACACTTCACAGCACTCACCATAGCACTTACCCTCCCCAATGTCCATAGCCCCCTCCCCCTCTCCCAATCCCACCTCCCCCCAGCAACCCCCAGTTTGTTTAGTGAGATTAAGAGTCATTTATGGTTTGTCTCCCTCCCAATCCCATCTTGTTTCATTTATTCTTCTCCTATCCCCCAACCCCCCATGTTGCTTCTCCATGTCCTCATATCAGGGAGATCATATGATAGTTGTCTTTCTCCGATTGACTTATTTCACTAAGCATGATACGCTCTAGTTCCATCCATGTCATCGCAAATGGCATGATTTCATTTCTTTTGATGGCTGCATAGTATTCCATTGTGTATATATACCACATCTTCTTGATCCATTCATCTGTTGATGGACATCTAGGTTCTTTCCATAGTTTGGCTATTGTAGACATGCTGCTATAAACATTCGGGTACACGTGCCCCTTCGGATCACTATGTTTGTGTCTTTAGGGTAAATACCCAGTAGTGTAATTGCTGGGTCATAGGGTAGTTCTATTTTCAACATTTTGAGGAACCTCCATGCTGTTTTCCAGAGTGGTTGCACCAGCTTGCATTCCCACCAACAGTGGAGGAGGGTTCCCCTTTCTCCGCATCCTCGCCAGCATCTGTCATTTCCTGACTTGTTAATTTTAGCCATTCTGACTGGTGTGAGGTGATATCTCATTGTGGTTTTGATTTGTATTTCCCTGATGCCGAGTGACGTGGAGCACTTTTTCATGTGTCTGTTGGCCATCTGGATGTCTTCTTTGCAGAAATGTCTGTTCATGTCCTCTGCCCATTTCTTGATTGGATTGTTTGTTCTTTGGGTGTTGAGTTTGCTAAGTTCCTTATAGATTTTGGATACTAGCCCTTTATCTGATATGTCGTTTGCAAATATCTTCTCCCATTCTGTCAGTTGTCTTTTGGTTTTGTTAACTGTTTCCTTTGCTGTGCAAAAGCTTTTGATCTTGATGAAATCCCAATAGTTCATTTTTGCCCTTGCTTCCCTTGCCTTTGCCGTTGTTCCTAGGAAGATGTTACTACGGCTGAGGTCGAAGAGGTTGCTGCCTGCATTCTCCTCAAGGATTTGGATGGATTCCTTTCTCACATTGAGGTCCTTCATCCATTTGGAGTCTATTTTCGTGTGTGGTGTAAGGAAGTGGTCCAATGTCATTTTTCTGCATGTGGCTGTCCAATTTTCCCAGCACCATTTATTGAAGAGGCTGTCTTTTTTCCATTGGACATTCTTTCCTGCTTTGTCGAAGATGAGTTGGCCATAGAGTTGAGGGTCGATTTCTGGGCTCTCTATTCTGTTCCACTGATCTATGTGTCTGTTTTTGTGCCAGTACCATGCTGTCTTGATGATGACAGCTTTGTAATAGAGCTTGAAGTCCGGAATTGTGATGCCACCAACTTTGGCTTTGTTCTTCAATATTCCTTTGGCTATTCGAGGTCTTTTCTGGTTCCATATAAATTTTAGGATTCTTTGTTCCATTTCTTTGAAAAAAAAAGGATGGTATTTTGATAGGGATTGCATTAAATGTGTAGATTGCTTTAGGTAGCATAGACATTTTCACAATATTTATTCTTCCAATCCAGGAGCATGGAACATTTTTCCATTTTTTTGTGTCTTCCTCAATTTCTTTCATGAGTACTTTATAATTTTCTGTGTATAGATTCTTAGTCTCTTTGGTTAGGTTTATTCCTAGGTATCTTATAGTTTTGGGTACAATTGTAAATGGGATTGACTCCTTAATTTCTCTTTCTTCAGTCTTGTTGTTGGTGTACAGAAATGCAACTGATTTCTGTGCATTGATTTTATATCCTGACACTTTACTGAATTCCTGTACAAGTTCTAGCAGTTTTGGAGTGGAGTCTTTTGGGTTTTCCACATATAGTATCATATCATCTGCGAAGAGTGATAGTTTGACTTCTTCTTTACCAGTTTGGATGCCTTTAATTTCTTTTTGTTGTCTGATTGCTGAGGCTAGGACTTCTAGTACTCTGTTGAATAGCAGTGGTGATAATGGACATCCCTGCCGTGTTCCTGACCTTAACGGAAAAGCTTTCAGTTTTTCTCCATTGAGAATGATATTTGCGGTGGCTTTTTCATAGATGGCTTTGATAATATTGAGGTATGTGCTCTCTATCCCCACACTTTGAAGAGTTTTGATCAGGAAGGGATGCTGTACTTTGTCAAATGCTTTTTCAGCATCTATTGAGAGTATCATATGGTTCTTGTTCTTTCTTTTATTAATGTGTTCTATCACATTGATTGATTTGCGGATGTTGAACCAACCCTGCAGCCCTGGAATAAATCCCACTTGATCGTGGTGAATAATCCTTTTAATGTACTGTTGAATCCTATTGGCTAGTATTTTGGCGAGAATTTTTGCGTCTGTGTTCATCAAGGATATTGGTCTGTAGTACTCTTTTTTGGTGGGATCCTTGTCTGGTTTTGGGATCAAGGTGATGCTGGCCTCATAAAATGAGTTTGGAAGTTTTCCTTCCATTTCTATTTTTTGGAACAGTTTCAGGAGAATAGGAATGAGTTCTTCTTTAAATGTTTGGTAGAATTCCCCTGGGAAGCCGTCTGGCCCTGGGCTTTTGTTTGTTTGGAGAGTTTTGATGACTGTTTCAATCTCCTTACTGGTTATGGGCCTGTTCAGGTTTTCTATTTCTTCCTGGTTCAGTTGTGGTAGTTTATATGTCTCTAGGAATGCATCCATTTCTTCCAGATTGTCCAATTTGTTGGCGTAGAGTTGCTCATAGTATGTTCTTATAATTGTCTGTATTTCTTTGGTGTTAGTTGTGATCTCTCCTCTTTCATTCATGATTTTATTGATTTGGGTCCTTTCTCTTTTCTTTTTGATGAGTCTGGCCAGGGGTTTATCAATCTTATTGATTCTTTCAAAGAACCATCTTCTAGTTTCATTGATTTTTTCTATTGTTTTTTTGGTTTCTATTTCTTTGATTTCTGCTCTGATCTTTATGATTTCTCTTCTCCTGCTGGGTTTAGGGTTTCTTTCTTGTTCTTTCTCCAGCTCCTTTACGTGTAGGGTTAGGTTGTGTACTTGAGACCTTTCTTGTTTCTTGAGAAAGGCTTGTACCGCTATATATTTTCCTCTCAGGACTGCCTTTGCTGTGTCCCACAGATTTTGAACTGTTGTGTTTTCATTATCATTTGTTTCCATGAATTTTTTCAATTCTTCTTTAATTTCCTGGTTAACCCATTCATTCTTTAGAAGGATGCTGTTTAGTCTCCATGTATTTGGGTTCTTTCCAGCTTTCCTCTTGTGATTGAGTTCTAGCTTCAGAGCATTGTGGTCTGAAAATATGCAGGGAATAATCCTAATCTTTTGATACCGGTTGAGACCTGATTTGTGACCCAGGATGTGATCTATTCTGGAGAAGGTTCCATGTGCACTAGAGAAGAATGTGTATTCTGTTGCTTTGGGATGAAATGTTCTGAATAGATCTGTGATGTCCATCTGGTCCAGTGTGTCATTTAAGGCCTTTATTTCCTTGTTGATCTTTTGCTTGGATGATCTGTCCATTTCAGTGAGGGGAGTGTTAAAGTCCCCTACTATTATTGTATTATTATTGATGTGTTTCTTTGATTTTGTTATTAATTGGTTGATATAGTTGGCTGCTCCCACGTTAGGGGCATAGACATTTAAAATGGTTAGATCTTCTTGTTGGACAGACCCTTTGAGTAGGATATAGTGTCCTTCCTCATCTCTTATTATAGTCTTTGGCTTGAAATCTAATTGATCTGATGTAAGGATTGCCACCCCAGCTTTCTTCTGATGCCCATTAGCATGGTAAATTGTTTTCCACCCCCTCACTTTAAATGTGGAGGTGTCTTCGCGTCTAAAATGAGTTTCTTGTAGGCAACGTATTGATGGGTTTTGTTTTTTTATCCATTCTGGTACCCTGTGTCTTTTGATTGGGGCATTTAGCCCATTAACATTCAGGGTAACTATTGAGAGATATGAATTTAGTGCCATTATTAGCCTGTAAGGTGACTGTTACTGTATATTGTCTCTGTACCTTTCTGATCTACTACTTTTAGGCTCTCTCTTTGCTTAGAGGACCCCTTTCAATATTTCCTGTAGAGCTGGTTTGGTGTTTGCAAATTCTTTCAGTTTTTGTTTGTCCTGGAAGCTTTTGATCTCTCCTTCTATTTTCAATGATAGCCTAGCTGGATAGAGTATTCTTGGCTGCATGTTTTTCTCGTCTAGTGCTCTGAATATATCATGCCAGCTCTTTCTGGCCTGCCAGGTCTCTGTGGATAAGTCTGCCGCCAATCTAATATTTTTACCATTGTATGTTACAGACTTCTTTTCTCGGGCTGCTTTCAGGATTTTCTCTTTGTCACTAAGACTTGTAAATTTTACTATTAGGTGACGGGGTATGGACCTATTCTTGTTGACTTTGAGGGGGGTTCTCTGCATCTCCTGGATTTTGATGCTTGTTCCCTTTGCCATATTAGGGAAATTCTCTCCAATGATTCTCTCCAATAGACCTTCTGCTCCCCTCTCTGTTTCTTCTTCTTCTGGAATCCCAATTATTCTAATGTTGTTTCGTCTTATGGTGTCACTTATCTCTCGAATTCTCCCCTCATGGTCCAGTAGCTGTTTGTCCCTCTTTTGCTCGGCTTCCTTATTCTCTGTCATTTGGTCTTCTTTTTCACTAATTCTTTCTTCTGCCTCATTGATCCTAGCAGTGAGAGCCTCCATTTTTGATTGCACCTCATTAATAGCTTTTTTGATTTCAACTTGGTTAGATTTTAGTTCTTTAATTTCTCCAGAAAGGGCTTTTATATCTCCAGAGAGGGTTTCTCTAACATCTTCCATGCCTTTTTCGAGCCCGGCTAGGATGTTCAGAATCGTCATTCTGAACTCTTGATCTGACATATTAACAATGTCTGTGTTGATTAGGTCCCTAGCCTTCGGTACTGTCTCTTGTTCTTTTGTTTGTGGTGATTTTTTCCTCCTTGTCATTTTGTCCAGATAAGAGGATATGAAGGAGCAAATAAACTACTAAAAGGGTGGCAAAGACCCCGGAAAAATGCGCTGTAACCAAATCAGAAGAGACCCCTAATTGTGAGGGGGAGAAAGGGGATAAAAACAGGTTCTGAAAAAAAAAGGAAAAAAAAAAGGAAAAAAAGAAAAAATTTAAAAAATAAAACAAATAAAAAAATATAAAAAAGAAAGAAAAAATATATATATATTTAGATGAACTAGTCAAAAAACGTTAAAAAAGAAAAGCGTAAAAGTTTTAAAAAATTTAGCAGAAGAAGAAAAAAGAAAAAAGAAAAAAAAATTGAAAAAAGAAAAAAAAAATTTGAAGTAGCTGCAAGACTAAAGAATCATGGAGAGAAAGCCATCAGTTCCGTGCTTTGCTTTCTCCTCCTCTGGAATTGCTCTGCTGCCTTAGGAATTGAACCTGCTTTCTCCTTGATAGATGAACTTCGTCCTGGCTGGATATTTTGTTGATCTTCTGGGGGAGGGGCCTGTTGTAGTGACTCTCAAGTGTCTTTGCCTGAGGTGGGATTGCACCGCCCTTACCGGCGGCCGGACTAAGTAATCGGCTCGGGTTCGCTTTTGGGAGCTTCTGTTCCCTGAACGCTTTCCGTAGAGTTCCGGAGGACGGGAATGAAAATGGCGGCCTCCCAGTCTCCGGCCCGGAGGAGCCGAGAGCCTGGGGCCCCACTCCTCAGTGCGCCCCAGAGGACAGCCCCTAATCACTCCCGTATCCCCAGCCTCTAGCCGCGCTCCGAGCTCACCCAGCCCGCGACCAGTTCAAGGTAACCCCGAGCTGAGAGTTCAGTCCTCGGCTCTGTCTCTGCAGCTGGCTTCTCCGTTCTAATACCTGTGAGCTCTCCAACACTCTGACACCCCCGATCCTTCTGTGACCCTGCGGGGCCTGGGGCCACGCTGACCCCGCGTGGGCTTCACCCTGGTTTAGCCTCTGGAGCAATGTCCCTCAGTGGAACAGACTTTTAAAAGTCCTGATTTTGTGCTCCGTTGCTCCGCCGCTTGCCGGGAGCCGGCCCCTCCCCCCGCGGTCTATCTTCCTGTCGTTTTAGATTCACTTCTCCGCCAGTCCTACCTTTCAGAAAGTGGTTGATTTTCTGTTTCTAGAGTTGCTGTTCTTCTTCTCTTCGCTCTCCCGTTGGATTTGTAGGTGTTTGCGATGTTTAGATAAGCTATCGAGCTGATCTCCTGCTACCTGATGTAGTCTCAGGCTGCTACTTCTCCGCCATCTTGACTCCTCCCCCGCCTTCTTGTTTTTTATGATGTGTTTGAACTCTTCTGTGTATAAGGCAGATTCCATCAGCCCCAGTCTATAAAATCCTTCACAATTCGTTTTATGATGTGTTTGGAATAGCAGTCTGAATTATTAGTTGATGATTTGTCCTTTCTTTTTGACACCTTGGCTGGGGATCGTCCTTTTAAAAATAGAATTGCAGGGGCACCTGGGTGGCTCAGTGGGTTTGAAAGACCCGCGGATCTCTGTACCCAAGAATTCAACACTGCCACAGGATCAAACAGCAAGAGGATCTTTATTGTAACGCGGGCGCCTGCGGGTGGTCAGCAGCTCCTGCCAGCTGAGCACACCAGGCTGGGGTGGTGCAGGTTTTTATAGACAGGTACAAACAAGTTTTGGGTGGGGCGGAGCTGATTGGCTGACAGTTTGAACATTTGAAAAAGGCATACTTGGCGTTAGCGGATTGGCTTTGGAGGACCCGCGCGCGCGAAGACGAAGGCGGGAAGGGGGGGTAGAGCAGGAGAGCGGGAAGCGGACTTACAGAAGCAGATGCTTAGTTACAGGAACCTGATTGGTCTATTTAAATTAAGCATAGTCAGGCGTTGGGTTCAAGACAAAGACATAGCTGTTTGTTCTGGCGTGGCGGCCTTGTTTCAGCACTCTGGAAAAAGCCCTCAGCAAGGAGGAAGGGGGTCTTTCATTCCCCCCTTTTTCTTTATCATGGATAGAATCTTATATCCATTTGTCCTGTACTTATATTATATCAGTTTGGGGATGTTGGTGGCTTATGGGGATCATCGTGTTGACCTATGTCCCAAGATCCCATAGCCAGTTTACAGAGATCCGGATACAGGGTAGGCCACCATGTATTAGGGGCGTGTTGGGCCGTACTGGACCAGATAGCTTCCCCCGTTTGAGAGAGAACCTGCCAGGGTAATTGCTTGGGGAGATGTGGGCTGGTGCCATTTATAGGGGAAAGGAAAGAGAATAAGCAAAAGAGTAAGATCAATGGCGAATGAGTCTTATCTTTAGTGGGTTTGGGGAGCGTTGGATGGTCCATTCCAAGTTCTGAGGGTGTCCTGTTTGTTCTTCCGGGTGTGCCGCTTTCACATGGGAGGCGTGGATCCAGGCTGCAATCCCGTCAACTTTTAGCGCCGTGGGCGTTGTCAGGAGTACCGTGTGGGGTCCTTTCCAATGGGGTTCAAGGTTTGTGGCTCGATGTCTGCGGACCCAAACGATGTCTCCGATTTTGTAGGGATGAGGCCGCAATGAGGTGTTAAGTTTTTCCTCATAGGCGGCAGCCAGGGGTTTCCAGACCTCTTGTTGCACCAGCTGCAAGGCTTGCAGATGGGCCTGTATGGAGGGGGAGGGGGAATGAGCAGAGATATCTGGCGCAAAGAACGTGACAGCGGGGGTCGGAGCACCATAGAGAATTTCGAAGGGGGTTAATCCATGGGGGCCTGGAGTATTTCTGGCCCGATAGAGTGCTAGAGGTAGGAGCAATACCCAATCTTTAGAGCCAGTTTCAAGCAGTAATTTAGTTAGAGTCTCCTTAATGGTTCTATTCATCCTTTCTACCTGTCCTGAACTCTGGGGTCTGTAAGCACAATGTAGTCTCCAATTAATCCCCAGCAGCTTGGCCACCGACTGACTTACCTGGGAGACAAAGGCGGGCCTGTTGTCGGACCCTAGTACCTCGGGCATTCCATACCTTGGAAAAATCTCTTCCAGTAGCTTCTTGGCGACTATGTTGGCGGTTTCCTTTTTGGTAGGAAAGGCTTCTGCCCATCCTGAAAAGGTGTCTAGAAAAACTAAGAGGTATTTATATCCATACATGCCAGGTTTAATTTCGGTAAAGTCAATTTCCCAATGTGTGCCAGGTCGATGACCACGTACCCGGACACCTGGTCCAATAATAGTCTTCCCAGGATTGACTTGGGCGCAGGCTTTACAATTAGCGGCCGCTTGACAAAGAAGGAAGTTTTGTCTGGGGAAGTAGTTTTTTAAATTGGCCCTATCCATAAGAGATCTCGTCTTGTTCGCGCTCAGATGAGTCAGCTGATGGAGGTGATTTATTAGTTCCTTTGCCATCTTTATAGGTACTATGGCCTTTCCTCGGTATTCCCATCGGTTTAGGGCTGAGTTGTAATTGGCCCCTATCTTCTGTATGAAATCCAAGTCGGCCTCCTCATAATTCCAAATGGGGGGTCTCATCTGGCTCTCCTATCTCAGTGAGTATAGTAACAGTTAATAGTTGGGGCCCCAAAGCTGCCTGTTTGGCTGTCGCATCAGCTAGGCGGTTTCCTCTCGCCTCGGGGGTATCCCCTTTTTGATGGCCAGGATAGTGCATTATGCTCAGCTTCTTGGGGAGGAATAAGGCTTTTAATAGGGCCAATATTTCAGTCTTATTTTTAATCTCCTTACCGTCAGAGGTTAGTAGTCCCCTCCGCCGATAAATTTCTCCGTGAATATGGGCAGTGGCAAAAGCATATCTGCTGTCTGTATAGACATTAAGATTCTTACCTTCTGCCAATTGGAGGGCCTGGGTTAAGGCGATCAATTCTGCCCGCTGCGCCGAGGTGCCTTCTGGTAGCGCGCTTGCCCATACAATTTGAGAGTCGGTCGTGTTGGCCGCTCCTGCTCATCGTTTTCCATCCTGCAGGTAGCTACTGCCATCAGTATACCAGGTCAGGTCTGCATCCTTCATGGGCTGGTCAGTTAGGTCGGGCCGTGTCCCATGTGTTTCAGCAAGGATCTGGTGACAGTCATGCAATGGTGCCTCCCCAGGAGTGGGCAATAAAGTTGCGGGGTTAAGAGTCACTATAGGTCCGAACTGGATCCTGTCTGAGTCCAGGAGGAGGGACTGATAATGAGTCAGGCGGGCATTAGACAGGCAGCGGTCTGGTGGTTGGCGGATTAAAGACTCCACTGTATGTGGAGCCAGGATGGTTAGGGGCTGTCCCAAAGTTAGTTTGGTTGCGTCCTTGATGAGGACCGCGATTGCTGCTATCATTTTTAGACATGGTGGCCAGCCTGCCGCCACGGGGTCTAACTTTTTGGACAGGTAGGCAATAGGGCGTCTCCAAGGCCCGAGCCTTTGAGTTAGGACCCCCTTAGCAAATCCTTGTTTTTCATCAACAAAGAGGTCGAAGGGTTTTGTTATGTCTGGCAGGCCTAACGCCGGAGATGTAAGGAGTGCTTGTTTGATATGGTCAAATGCCTGCTGTTGTTGCTCAGTCCAAACAAAAGGAGTATCTTGTTTTGTTAAGGGGTACAGAGGTGCCGCTATCTCCGCAAACCCCGGAATCCATAGTCTACAGAAGCCTGCGGTTCCTAAGAATTCCCGCAATTGCCTGTGGTTTTGAGGTGTGGGAATGCCAGAGATAGTCTCTTTTCTCGCGGCTGTTAGCCATCGTTGGCCATTATATAGCTCATAACCCAGGTAAGTGACTTTAGTCTGGCAGATCTGGGCCTTCTTTGCGGATGCCCTATATCCCAGTTGGCCTAGGGTTAATAGGAGGTTCCCAGTACCTGTTCGGCAGTCCTCTTCATTGGTAGCCGCTAATAGAATGTCATCGACATATTGGAGCAGAATCAGAGAGGGATGTCTTACCCGGAAGTCGGCCAGGTCCTGGTGAAGGGCTTCGTCGAACAGCGTTCGGCTATTCTTAAACCCTTGTGGTAGCCGTGTCCAGGTTAACTGACCTGATATTCCCAAGTCTGGATCCTTCCATTCAAAGGCGAAGAGGGGCTGACTCTGAGGACTTAGTCTCAAACAGAAGAAAGCATCTTTGAGATCTAGGACCGTATACCAGAAGTGGGTTGGAGGCAGAGAACTAAGTAAGTTGTAAGGGTTGGGCACTGTAGGGTGGATGTCTTCTACCCTCTTATTGACCTCTCTTAGGTCTTGGACCGGCCGGTAATCATTGGTGCCAGGTTTCTTGACGGGTAACAGAGGAGTGTTCCAGGAGGACCGGCATGGGGCCAAAATGCCCTGGTCTAGTAACCGCCTTATGTGCAGTTTGATGCCCTGGTAGGCCTCATTGGACATAGGATATTGCTTAACATTGATAGGAATGGCCGTTGCCTTTAATTGTATGTGAATGGGGGGCTGCTGGATAGCTAGTCCCATTCCTCCTGTTTCCGCCCAGGCATCCGGGTAAGACGCAAGCCAGGACTCTATGTTTCTCTGAGGTGGGGAGGGCTCCTCATGTAGTCTATATTCTTCTTCTAACTGTAGGGTAAGGATGTGTAAAGGAGTCCCGTTGGGGCCGGTCACAGTGGCCCCCTGTGGCTCAAAATGGATTTGAGCCTTGAGCTTGGTTAATAAATCTCTCCCCAGGAGTGGGTAGGGGCAGTCAGGCACATGAAGGAATGAGTGAGAAACTTTACCTGAAGCCAGATGTACTTTTCTCTCCGTAGTCCATTTATATTGTTTTCCTCCTGTTGCTCCTTGAACCCATGCCATCCGGTCACTTAATGGTCCGAGGCTCTTGGTTAAAATGGAGTGTTGAGCCCCTGTATCTACTAAGAAGGTGACTGGTTGCCCCCCAACGGTTAGGGTTACCCGGGGTTCAGGGGGGGGCTCCTGACCCTGACGGCCCTAGTCTTCGTCTAAAGCCATAAGTCTTGTGACTTGCTTAGCATTTTCCTTAAGGTGTCGGAATTTCTTCGGGCATTCCTTGGCCCAATGTCCCCTTTCTTTACAGTAGGCACATTGGTTTCGGTCTACTCGGGGCCTCCTTATGTCTCCCTCCCTGTCTGACTTTCCTGCCTCTGGTCCTTGGCTGCCTTGCACTACGGCGGCCAAGATTTTGCTAAGTTCCTTACTTCATTTACGTTCTCGTTTCTCTTCCCTTTCCTCAGCTTCCTTCTTTAGTTTCTCCTCTTTTTCTTCCTGCAACTTTCTAAGTCGTTCCTCCTTTTCTTCCTGCAACTTCCTAAGTCGTTCCTCCTTTTCTTCCTGAGTCTCTCTTTTATTAAAAATCTTTTCTGCCTCCTTTAATAAATCTTGTAAAGAGAAATCTTGTAGATTCTCTAAACGCTGTAGTTTATTCCTTATATCTGGTGCTGACTGCCAAATAAATATCATTGAAACTTTTCCTCTCTGCTCATTGCTATCTGGGTCAAAGGGCGTATACCTGCGATAGGCCTCCTTAAGCCTTTCTAGGAAAGCGGTTGGAGATTCCTCTGACCCCTGAGTGACCTGTCTTACCTGAGCCAAATTGGTGGGGCGGCGCCCCGCATTATGGAGACCTGCTATAAGTAACTGGCGGTAAAGATTTAGGTGGGTCCTACCTTCAGCCGTGTTGAAATCCCAGACGGGATGAGTCAAAGGGAAGGCGGCATCTATCACATTAGGGAGTTGTGTGGGCCTTCCGTCTTCTCCTAAAACGTTTTTTTCTGGCCTCCAGGAAAACCTTTTGTCTCTCCTCAGTGGTGAGGAGAGCCTGCAAGAGTTGTTGACAATCATCCCAGGTGGGTTGGTGTGTGATTAGAATGGATTCAATTAAGGCGGTTAGGGCTACAGGGTCCTGCGAAAAGGAAGGGTTATGGGACTTCCAATTATATAGGTCGGAGGCCGAAAAGGGCCAATATTGGAGTTGATTGCCTGGCCCTCCTCCTTGGCGCAGGGGAAAGAGCTTGGAAGTTCCTTCTTGTGTTGGCTCCCTGCGACCCCTAAGTCTTCCCACCATTGGGGATGGCAAGGGGTCCCTGGTCGAAGACTCGTTCTTTGACCTGCAAAATAACATGGATGTTAAAGGTTCCATCTTTGGGCCACCCAACGTTAAAGGTAGGCCATTCTGAAGTACAAAGGGTCTGCCATTTCCTTCTTCTGACTTCCACCGACAGGTTATTGGCTCGGATTTGGACGTCTCTCCAGTGGCCTAAAGTGAGACTCAAAGGGGTGGTAAGAGTCTGTCCCATTTTGGAATCAAGGGAAACCCAAAGGGCAACGAGAAAGACACACAAAACACACAAGACACTTAACGAGCCGGCAAAAAGAAACGCTGCGCGATTTCGGTGCAAAACCGAAAGTACAGATTCAGACGGCCGTGAGGAATCCTCTGTGGCCCACAGACGGACGTATCCCTCGGATACATGTGGGGCCCCGAAAAAACGGGCCCCTCTGATCCCTGGGGCGTCCCCCAGGGTGGCAGGGGAGAAGTCCGAGTTCGTCAACTCCTTCTCAAGCTGCCCAGAATACAGATCTACTACGCGTAGTAGTACAGTCCTATACAGGCGTATAGGCAGAACAAACGGGAGACAAGAACACGAGCACGAGACAGAAAATGAGAACACAGTTATTAAGGCTTAAATGCTGGCCAGCTTGCCTCCCGGTGGGAGTCGGTTGGATCCTTGGGCAGGAGTCCGATGATCTCGGTGGGACCTCCAAATGAAAGACCCACGGATCCCCGTACCCAAGAATTCAACACTGCCACAGGATGCAAACAGCAAGAGGATCTTTATTGTAACGCGGGCGCCTGCGGGTGGTCAGCAGCTCCTGCCAGCTGAGCACACCAGGCTGGGGTGGTGCAGGGTTTTTATAGACAGGTACAAACAAGTTTTGGGTGGGGCGGAGCTGATTGGCTGACAGTTTGAACATTTGAAAAAGGCATACTTGGGGGCGCCTGGGTGGCTCAGTGGGTTAAGGCCTCTGCCTTCGGCTCGGGTCATGATCCCGGGGTCCTGGGATCGAGCCCCGCATCGGGCTCTCTGCTCTGCGGGGAGCCTGCTTCCCCTCCTCTCTCTCTGCCTGCCTCTCTGCCTACTTGTGATCTCTGTCTGTCAAAAAATAAATAAAAATATTAAAAAAAAAAAAAAAGAAAAAGGCATACTTGGCGTTAGCGGATTGGCTTTGGAGAACCCTCGCGCGCGAAGACGAAGGCGGGAAGGGGGGGTAGAGCGGGGGAGCGGGAAGCGGACTTACAGAAGCAGATGCTTAGTTACAGGAACCTGATTGGTCTATTTAAATTAAGCATAGTCAGGCGTTGGGTTCAAGACAAAGACATAGCTGTTTGTTCTGGCGTGGCGGCCTTGTTTCAGCACTCTGGAAAAAGCCCTCAGCAAGGAGGAAGGGGGTCTTTCAGGTTAAAGCCTCTGCCTTCGGCTCAGGTCATGATCCTGGGGTTCTGGGATCGAGCCCCATATTAGGCTATCCGCTCAGCGGGGAGCCTGCTTCTCCCTCTCCCTCTGCCTGCCTCTCTGCCTACTAGTGATCTCTGTCTGTCAAATAAATAAATAAAATCTTTAAAAAAATAAAATAAAAATAGAATTGCTAATTTCCTGGAGATCTGTGACCACTGTTTGCTAGCAACATCAGTATATACCAGGAAAATAAATGATTATTTATTAGAGCCAAGGGAGTAGTAATAGAGTTCTGAACATCAGAAGCTCTAGGAGGAACATAGACTATTAGAACTAGAACATAAACTTTTCATTTTACGGTTGGGGAAACTGAGGCTCAAGAGCACCCAGCTAGTGCGTGATGGATCTGGAGTGAAACTACCATCTTTTCCTGTGATGTAGCCTGGGCATGAGGGGTAGCAGGTAGCACATACTAGTTGGCTGGTACTTGATACCAACTGTATCTTTCCATGACTCATGTGAATTGTCCCATCAGACCCCAGTGGTGGACTCTGATGAAGTCTCCCTCTCCCTGGTTACTGGGTGCTTTGGCAGTGATGTCACCCTCTGTGGCTTTCCAGGGTGTGTTACTTTTCCAGGTTCTAGTCTTTGTCTCCTTCAGGAAAAAATTGACCAATTTTTAAAGAGTATTGGCAATAAGGGAGTGGATGAGTAGCTCACTTGGTTGGGTGTCCAACTCTTGATTTTGGCTTAGGTCATGGTTTCATGGTCTTGAGATAGAGCCCCCACATTGGGCTCCATGCTCAACAGGGAGTCTGTTTCTCTTCCTCTCCCTCTGCCCCCTCTCCTACTCACTCACACACACACACACTCTCTCTCTCTCTCTCTCTCTCTCTCAAATAAGTAAATAAATCTAAAAAAAAAAATATTGCCAATCAGCCAGAAGAAGTTGTTCTGGGTTCCTTATATAATGTTTTGGGAGTTTTGGGGGACAGAGAGGGAGAGAGAGCCAGAGAGGGAGAGAGAAAAGAGATGGCTGGAAGCCTGCACACTTATGTTTAGGCCCAGGCTTCTTTCCATCCCAATGGGGATACTTTTGAGGATAAGTTGAATAATTTTTGTGAGGAAACCATGTTAGAGTGAAGTTGAATTCATCAGAGATGAAATGTTCAAAGAAGCAAAGGGGAGTTGGTCCCTTTGAGGATTCAAGCAGAATGTTAGAAGTCTAGGTACAACGTGTCAGGGCTAATCTGCCAGCTCGGGGAGGGAGGCAGGGGCCTAATACCAGATAAGGACAAGATGGATGGTTAGTCTAGAGCCTGTGCTTTGCCAGTGTATGTGCAAATGGGGCTTAGAACTTGTAGGTTATTAACCAAGAAAATAACCTTTCTCAGTCTCAATGCATTCAATGGTGAAATTGAAATAATTTGCCTTGTCTTTTATTTCTGGATGGATGAATTAGGACAAAATAGAAAAAGCACATAGGACAGTATCAAGATTGTAGTATGTGTTCAACAGATGTAACCTGTATTTATTAAATAAATCTGTATTTATTATCTATCCATCTGTGTAGCATCTATCTATCATCTATCTATATAATCTATCATCATTCATCACCATCAAAAATAATGACAAAGTAATGACCAACAGACACAACTTCCTGTTTTATCTCCTCCCCGAGGCTCTAAATTTTCCTTTTCACATACTACTCTGTGCTTTTGCTTCTCAGAGAATTTTGAGCTGAGTTTTAGCTCACCTGCCATGGCTGCTCCTTCATTTGCTCAGCACCCATGTAGCCATGGGGCTCAATCTCCTACTCTGCTTGCTACCACCCATCCGCTCATACAAGGTCTTTTGATACAGACTTTACTGAAGGTTCAGGGGAGCTTAGAGGACCCAAGTAGTTGCAGCATGGTGGCAGACCTGCTTAGTTCCTAGTATCCACTCCCCTTCTTTTTGTTAATTGCAGAACCCCAACTTAATTTATGGTGCTCACATGCTCAACTAAAGGTAGTTACTTCCTCAGACTTCCTTGTAGCTAGGAATGTGACACAATTCTGTCTAGCAGGGCAAGTCTTGGCTTTCATAATATAGACTTCTCCTTTGCTCTTCCATCTTCTTCCTGCCTGGAAGGTGAATGTAATGCCTGGAAATACAGCAACCACTTTGTGACCATTAAAAAAAAAAAAAAGCACATGCTAAGGAAGACAGAAGGACTCTTTGTTTTTGAGCTGCCAGACCATCCCCAAATTGTCAACTTTGCACTTACTGTCATGAGAGAGAGGGAGAGGAAAAAAAAATTCCTATCTGTTCAAGCCTGAGTCAAAGGCTATCCTAACATGAAGACAAATCTCCTCCTAAATCAAAGACTAAATTTCTTCTTTTGTTACACTGGTCTCTAGTTGTTTCTCTCAGTGTGGGGTCCAGTTTCCAGATACTTTTTTCATCCTCTATTTCCAGCCCCACTCAGTCCAGCGACTGAGTTTTGTTTTGTTATCCAGAGAGATTCAATAATTTTCCCACCTTATTTCTCAGTTCCTTTGCTTCCTTAAGCAAAGAAATTCTAGAAGATGTTCAAGGAAAAGGGGCCATACTGACATATATTGGGACCCTTACTTTGGAAGCGAGAGTTAATTGAAGCCAGTATTAGTCTATATTATATACATTAGATAAATTAGTAAGATAATTTATTAAGCTCATATTTTAAATTTTTAAGTGAACTTGTTCTCTGATTGGACAGTTATTGTATATAGGGGCAAAGAGGATTCATGTCAAAGAAAAGAACTAAGGAAGGATATTAATTCTTGGCTTTGATAAACAATCAAGAAAATGAAAAACTAAAAATAAAAAAAATTTTAACAAGGAAAAGGAAAGCCTCTATTTCATTATGCAAAGCCTGATAATAGCTGTGCTTGAAAACAGAGACATATATTCAGGGAACTATAGTACTTTAGACATTGCTGTATGTAGCTTCATTTTATATATAATTAAGAATTATAGTTATCAGTATATGGGATTTATTATTTATTATTTATTTATTTATAATTTTTATTTATTTTTTAAAATTTCTTTTCAGTGTTCCAGAATTCATTGTTTAAGCACCATACCCAGTGCTCCATGCAATACGTGCCCTCCATAATATCCACAACCAGGCTCCCCCAACCTCCCACCTCCCGCCCCTCCAAAATCCTCAGTTTGTTTCTCAGAATCCACAGTCTCTCATGGTTTGTCTCCCCCTCCAACTTCCCCCAACTCACTTCTTTTTTTTTAAATTTTATTTATTTATTTGACAGAGAGAGAGATCACAAGTAGGCAGAGAGAGAGGAGGAAGCAGGCTCCCTGCTAAGCAGAGAGCCTGATGTGGGGCTCAATCCCAGGACCCCGAGATCATGACCCAAGCCTAAGGCAGCAGCTTAATCCACTGAGCCACCCAGGCGCCCCCCAACTCACTTCTTCTCTCCATCTCCCCATGTCCTCCTTGTTATTCCTTATGCTCCACAAATAAGTGCAACCAGATCATAATTGACTCTCTTTGCTTGACTTATTTCACTCAGCAAAATCTCTTCCAGTCTATGGGATTCTTTTAAAACAAAGATTTGTAGGTTACCAAATTCATTGTAGATGCTATATCTGCTTCTCTTGATTCTACGCCTGACAAAAAAAATCACCCAATTTCTGGGCACAGCTGAAGTTATGAGATGCCTCTTCTCCAAGGACTGAATGGAATTTGGGGGGGCAAAGGATCTTGGCTGCCTCCACAGGATGGTGTCAGAAGGTGGGTTCTTGTGATTCCAGGGCTGAGGGCCTTGTAGCCCTTGTTTACTATGATTAGTAATGGAACTAGCTGGCTTTTCCTGAGTCCTTCCTCTGTGCCAGGCCTCTGAGCTCAATCATTCTGCCCTGCACTCCATGCAGAGAGCACCTTTTGTATACTGGCTGACCTGGATCCCAGAGGGGCGAGTTGACTTGTTGAGGTCGTTGGTAAAGGGGCTCAAACACAGGCATGCCAGACTCCAAAGACTTTTAATCGCCATGGTGGGATGACCTGTTTGTCTTCTGGTTTTATTTTTTGACAACCTTTTTATGTTGGAATACTTTTAAGGTTGCAGAAAAGCTATCAGAGCTAAACTAAGCTTCTCAGTAGCTGGCTTCCCCCTCATTGTTAACATCTCACATTACCATTGTTTCTTTTTTATCATTTCTTTACCCCCTTTGAATCCTGGGTTTCACCTTTTGGGCTATGAAGAGAATAAATTATCCCTTTCTCCGCTTCTGGTTTTTGTTTTTTTTTTTTTTTTTTTTTTTCTTTTACTACAGCCTGCCCTGTCCCTTTTTTGAAGGATAGACAGAACTTGAAACATGGAAAACTGATCTTTCAGTAGGTAGACTCAGCCTGGCCTGGGGACAGAAAAGGGATGAGGTGGCTGAGCCAGCCAGATGTCCACCTTCTATGGCTCTGCTGGCACCTGGGGGGTGCACAGAAGTCTCTACTGTTAGGAGGACCTGCAAAGGTCTTCTAGTGAGAATCCCAACAGACAGGAGCTGCTTTTCTGGAACAATTGTGTTTGCTTTAGACTGTTTGTACCAGCTTCTCAGTTGAAGACAAAGGCATGTTCATGAACGTGAAAGTAATACCACTTTGTTCTTACATCTGACGGCAAAGTTCTCTAAGGGCATAGGGACCCTGGATCTCCCAATGACCCCATGGAGACTACCCTGCCCCTTGTTTAACAAACTCTGGAAGAAAGTAAGAAACTAGACTTGCCACTTCATCCTGGTGGCTGGTACAGCTTCTGCAGCTCCAGTGGGGAGAGGCCAGTGTATTGTTACATGGTCCCATTTTCTTCTAGCCCCACTCTCCTCTATGTGTATCAGTTACCTCCCTGCGGACAGCACTACTTTTTTTGTTTGTTTGGTTTTTTGTCAGGTCACAATTTCACACAATCACTCTTGGGATGCCAACAGAGGCAGCAGGTCTGGTTTACATCCTTTAGCCAGAAACACCATCCATATCCTCATGCCTTAGCCTGGCATCCAGAGTTTTTCTCATCCTAGGGGTTGTGCCCCACACCTTTGTGTTTATATATTGACTCACTTGGGGTAAGGAGATAGAGTCTACTGCCTTCACACCAGAGCCAGCGAGCAGGGATCCCCATAGAAGGGGTTGTGGAAGGGCATGCACAAATATGAGATTCTTACAAATGTGGGTGGTTTGAGGAGCAAAAACATCTTCAGAAGAAGCAAACCTTAGGCTTATCTGTAGGACTTTGTGCGTTGTACCTTCATAAGACATTCATTTAAAAACAGTAAGAAGAGTTGGTAGATTATCCAACATATTTTCCCCTTCCTGGTCACACTGAAACTCTATATACATATATATGTTTATTTATAAACTCTTTATGTATATATTTATATATGTAAATATATATCTCTCTAAATATTTAGAGAAAGAGAGAGAGAGTGCAAGTGGGGGTGGGGGAGGAGCAGAGGAAGAGGAAGAAAGAGAATCTTAAGCAGGCTCCACATCCAACACAAAGCCCAATGTGGAGCTCACAACCCTGAGATCATGATCCGAGCTGAAATCAAGAGTCAGATGGTTAACTGACTGAGTCCCCCAGGTACCACAAAAAGTCCTATCTTCTTAACAGTTCTGTCAACAAGAGGATTCCACACTCTCTTCTTATCCCATTTTGTGGTATTAATAGATCACTACCAGTTGGCCAAACTAAGAATGGCTAAACGTTTTTGTTGGGTGAACTCCAGAACTCACCCTCATGGGGTGCACAGGGAAACCTTGATGATTTGAAATATGTAACAGATTCCCACAAGCTATTTCCGATTTCTTTTTGAAAATAGAGCTTGCCCACTTAAATAGTAATGGTAACGTTAACCTTAAAAAAAAAAACTTCAGATATTTTACCAACAGAAGATGAGTTTATTTGGGAATAGCAAAGAATTGCAATCCAGGACAAGCAACCTACAGTGAAACCATAGGCAAGTCTGACAAACACAAGGGGGGAAGATTATTTTATGGAGAAGAAGAAAGAAATTGAGAGGGGTTGTTTTGCACAAAAGTCCATTGGAAAGAAGCAGGAGTTTAGAGTGATATTGCTTTCTCATTGGCCAAGTTGCAGGGGTGGTTGATTTCTTATGGGAGATGCAATGTACATCTTCTTTTCTTGGGGCCTGATATTGATGATTCTTTCTGTAATTGACACAGAATAATATGCTCCCCTTCCAAGCTTCCCCTTTAACATCCCAGGTCCACTTTAGTGTAGTTTCCCTTGTTCATTTTCACAATAATAACCCCAAAGAGTTCTAGTACCTGAATTCCTGCTACCTGAATTCACTCAGTTTGTTCTTCATAGTTAAGAGTCTCTTATGGTTTGCTTCTCTCTCTCTCTCTTTTTTCCCCTTCCCCTATGTTCATCTGTTTTTGTTTTTTAAGCTCCACATATGAGCGAATCAGATGGTATTTGTCTTTCTCTGACTGATTTATTTCGTTTAGCATAATACACTCTATCTCTAACTGTGACATTGTATGTGCGTGAAAGCCCCAGCAAGAGGTCTAACCTGGAGCTTGCAAGAAGGTCACCAGGGAAGGCTTAACAAGGCTGAGCTAGTTTTATTTTATTTATTTATTTACTGATGCAAAGTGGAACTTTATTTATTTTTTTTATTTCCTAAGTTTTTATTTAAATTCTAGTTAATGCATACAGTGAAATTAGTTTCAGGTATAGAATTTAGTGATTCATCATTTACATACAACACTCAGTCTCATCATAACAAGTGTCCTCCTTAATACCTGTCACCCAGTTAGTCCATCTCCCACCCAGCTCCCTCCATCAACCCTCACTCAGTTTGTTCTTCATAGTTAAGAGTCTCTTATGGTTTGCTTCTCTCTCTCTTTCTCTTTTTCTGTTTTGTTTTTTAAGCTCCACATATGAGCGAATCAGATGGTATTTGTCTTTCTCTGACTGATTTATTTCGTTTAGCATAATACACTCTAGCTCCAACTGTGTCATTGCAAATGGCAAATTTTCATTGTTTTTGATGGCTGACTAATACTGCATTTTATATATACATATATACCACAGCTTCTTCTTTTTTTTTTGAGCTTGCCAAAATGTTTATTTCTTTTTTTTTAATTTATTAACATATAATGTATTATTTGCTTCAGGGGTACAGGTCTGTGAATCATCAGTCTTACACAATCCACAGCACTCACCATAGCACAAACCCTCCCCAATGTCCGTAACCCAGCCACACTCTCCTTCCTCCCCCACCCCCCAGTAACCCTAAGTTTGTTTCCTAAGATTAAGAGTCTCTTATGGTTTTTCTTCTTCCCAATCCCATCTTGTTTCATTCTTTCCCTCCCTACCCCCCACGACCCCCCACCCTTCCTCTTAAATTCCTCATATCAGAGAGATCATATGATAATTGTCTTTCTCTGATTGACTTATTTTGCTTAACATAATACCCTCTAGTTCCATCCACATTGTTGCAAATAGCAAGATTTCATTTTTTGATGGCTGCATGGTATATATATATATATATATATATATATATATATATACACACACACACATATAATATAATATGGTATTATATATATACATGTGTGTATATATATATATATATACTTATATATATAATATATATAGATATATAATATCTCCCATCTTCTTTATCCATTCATCTGTTGATGGACATCTAGGTTCTTTCCATAGTTTGGCTATTGTGGACATTGCTGCTATAAACATTTGGGTGCATGTGCCCCTTCAGGTCGCTACATTTGTATCAGGGTAAATACCCTGTAGTGTGATTGCTGGGTCATAGGGTAGCTCTATTTTCAACTTTTTGAGGAAACTCCATGCTGTTTTCCAGAGTGGCTGCACCAGCTTGCATTCCCTCCAACAGTGTAGGAAGGTTCCCCTTTCTCCCCATCCTTACCAACATCAGTCGTTTCCTGACTTGTTAATTTTAGCCATTCTGACTGGTGTGAGGTGGTATCTCACTGGGCTTTTGAGTTGTATTTCCTTGATGCTGATGATGTTGAGCACTTTTTCATGTGTCTGTTGGTCAATTGGATGTCTTCTTTGCAAAAATGTCTGTTCATGCCTTCTGCCCACTTCTTGATTGAATTATTTGTTCTTTGGGTATTGAGTTTGATAAGTTCTTTATAGATTTTGGATACTAGGCCTTTATCTGATATGTCCTTTGCAAATATCTTCTCCCATTCTGTCAGTTGTCTTTTGGTTTTGTTGACTGTTTCCTTTGCTGTGCATAAACTTTTGATCTTAATGAAGTTCCAATAGTTCATTTTTGCCATTGCTATGTTGCTTTTGACAATGTTTCTAGGAAGAAGCTGCTGCAGTTGAGGTTGAAGAGGTTGCTGCCTATGTCCTCCTCAAGGATTTTGATGTATTCCTCTCTTACATTGAGGCCATTCATCCATTTTGTGTCTATTTTGGTGTGTGGTATAAGGAAATGTTCTAGTTTCATTCTTCTGTATGTGGCTGTCCAATTTTCCCAACACCATTTGTTGAAGAGACTGTCTTTTTTCCACTGGACATTCTTTCCTGCTTTGTCAAAGATTAGTTCACCATAGACACGAGAGTCCATTTCTGGGCTCTGTATACTGTTCCATTGATCTATGTGTCTGTTTTTGTGCTAGTACCATATTGTCTTGATGATTAAAGCTTTGTAATAGAGCTTGAAGTCTGGAAATGTGATGCTGCCAACTTTGGTTTTCTTTTTCAACATTCCTTGGTTATTCAGGGTCTTTTCTAGCTCCCTATAAATTTTAGGATTATTTGTTCCATTTATTTGAAAAAAAATGATGGTATTTTGGTAGGGATTGCATTAAATGTGTAGATTGCTTTAGGTAGCATAGACATTTTCACAATATTTTTTCTTCCTATCCATGAGCATGGATGTTTTTCCATTTCTTTGTGTCTTCCTCAATTTCTTTCATGAGTACTTTATAGTTTTCTGAGTACAGATTCTTTGCCTCTTTGGTTAGGTTTATTCCTAGGTATCTTATGGTTTTGGGTGCAGTTGTAAATAGGATTGACTCCTTAATTTCTTTCTTTCTTTTTTTTTTTTTTTGTCTTGCTATTGGTATATTAAAATGCAACTGATTTCTGTGCATTGATTTTTATATCCTGACACTTTATTGAATTCCTGTATGAGTTCTAGGAGTTTTGGAGTGGAGTCTTTGGGTTTTCCACATAAAATATCATATCTGCAAAGAGTGAGAGTTTGATTTCTTCTATGCCAATTTGGATGCCCTTTATTTCTTTTTGTTGTCCGATTGCTGAGGCTAGGACCTCTAGTACTATGTTGAATAGCAGTGGTGGTAGTGGACATCCCTGCCATATTCCTGACCTTAGGGGAAAAGCTCTCAGTTTTGCCCCATTGAGGATGATATTCATGGTGGGTTTTTCATAGATGGCTTCGATAATATTGAGGTGTATACCCTCTATCCCAAAACTGTGAAGAGTTGTTTTTTTTTAATATTTTATTTATTTGACAGAGAGAAATCACAACTAGGCAGAGAGGCAGGCAGAGAGAGAGGAGGAAGCAGGCTCCCTGCGGAGCAGAGAGCCCAACGATGTGGGGCTCGATCCCAGAACCCTGGGATCATGACCCAAGCTGAAGGCAGAGGCTTTAACCCACTGAGCCACCCAGGCACCCCCTGTGAAGAGTTTTGATCATGAAAGAATGCTGTACTTTGTCAAATGTTTTTCAGCATCTATTGAGAGTATCATATGGTTCTTGCTCTTTCTTTTATTAATGTATCACATTAATTGATTTTTGGATGTTGAACCAGCCTTGCAGCCCAGGAATAAATCCCACTTGGTAGTGGTGAATAATCCTTTTAATGTACTCTTGGACCTTTTGGCTAGTATTTCGGTGAGAATTTTTGCAGCCGTGTTCATCAAGGATATTGGTCTATAATTTTCCATTTTGATGGGGTCTTTGTCTGGTTTTGGGATCAAGTTAATACTGGCCTCATAAAATGAGTTTGGAAATTTTCCTCCCATTTCTATTTTTTGGAACAGTTTCAGGAAAACAGGTATTAATTTTTCTTTTAATGTTTGGTAGAATTCCCCTGGGAAGCTGTCTGTCCCTGGGGTCTTGTTTGTTGGGAGATATTTTTTATGACTGCTTCAATCTCCTTACTGGTTATGGGTCTGTTCAGGTTTTCTATTTCTTCCTGGTTCAGTTTTGGTAGTTTATATATCTCTAGGAATGCATCATTTTCTTCCAGATTGTCAAATTTGCTCATGAATTCTTGCTCCTAATATGTTCTTATAATTGTATTTTTTTGGTGTTGGTTGTGATCTTTCCTCTTTCATTCATGATTTTATTAATTTGGGTCCTTTCTCTTTTCTTTTTGATAAGTCTGGCCAGTGTTTATGAATATTATTAATTCTTTCAAAGAACCAGATCCTACTTTTGTTGACTTGTTCTACTGCTTTTTGGTTTCTATTTCATTGATTTCTGCTCGATCTTTATTATTTCTCTTCTCCTGCTGGGTTTAGGCTTTCTTTGCTGTTCTTTCTCCAGTTACTTTAGGTGGAGGGTTAGGTTGTGTACTTGAGACCTTTCTTGATTCTTGAGAAAGGCTTGTATTGCTATATACTTTCCTCTCAGGACCGCCTTTGCGGTGTCCCAAAGATTTTGAACCATTGTGTTTTCATTTTCATTTGTTTCCATGATTTTTTTCAATTATTCTTTAATTTTCTGGTTGACCCATTCATTCTTTAGTAAGATCCTCTTTAGCCTCCATATATTTGAGTTCTTTCCAACTTTCCTATCGTGGTTGAGTTCTAGTTTCAGAGCATTGTGGTCATAAAATATGCAGGGAATGAACCCAATCTTTTGGTACTGGTTGAGACCTGATTTGTGACCCAAGATGTGATCCATCCTGGAGAATGTTCCATGTGCACTAGAGAAGAATGTGTGTTCTGTTGTTTTGGTATGGAATGTTCTAAATTTATCTGTGATGTCCTTCTGGTCATGTGTATCATTTAAAGTCTTTATTTCCTTCTTGATCTTTTGCTTAGATGATCTGTCCATTTCAGATGGTAAAGGGGGTATTAAAGTCTCTTACTATTATTGTATTATTGTCGATGTGTTTCTTTGATTTTGTTATTAATTGGTTTATATAATTGGCTGCTCCCCTATTAGGGGCATAGATATTTGAAATTTTTAGATCTTGTTGGACAGATCTTTTAAGTATGATATAGTGTACTTCCTCATCTCTTTGGATTAAAATCTAATTTATCTGATATAAGGATTTCCACCCCAGCTTTCTTTGGATGTCCATTAGCATGGTAAGTTGTTTTCTGTCCCTTCACTTTAAATCTGGAGGTGTCTTTGGGTGTAAAATGAATTTCTTGTAGACAGCATATCTTGGTTTTTTATCCTGATCCCCTGTGCCTTTTGATTGGGGCATTTAGCCCATTTACATGCAGCGTAACTATTGAAAGATATTAATTTAGTGCCATTGTATTGCCTGTAAGGTGACGGTTACTGTATATTGTCTCTATTCCTTTCTGGCCTGTTACTTTTTAAACTCTCCCTTTGCTTAGAGGACCCATTTCAATATTTCCTATAGGGCTAGTTTGGTATTTGCAAATTCTTTTAGTTTTTGTTTGTCGTGGAAGCTTTTTATCTCTCCTTCTATTTTCAATGACAGCCTAGCTGGATATAGTATTCTTGGCTGCATATTTTTCTCATTTGGTGCTCTGAATATATCATGTCAGTCCTTTCTGGCCTGCCAGGTCTCTGTGGATAGGTGTGCTGCCAATCTAATATCTCTACCATTGTATGTTATAGACCTATTGTCCTGAGCTGCTTTCAGAATTTTCTTTTTGTCACTGAGACTCGTAAGTTTTACTATTATATGCTGGGCTATGGACCTATTTCTATTGATTTTGAGAGAGGTTCTCTGTGCCTCCTGGATTTTGATGCTTGACCCTTTGCCAAATTAGGGAAATTTTCTGCTATAATTTGCTCCAATATATCTTCTGCTCCCCTCTCTCTCTTCTTCTTCTGGGATCCCAATTACTCTAATATTGTTTTATCTTATGGTATCACTTATCTCTCGAATTCTCCCCTCGTGGTCCAGTAGTTGTTTGTCTCTCTTTTGCTAAGCTTTTTTATTCTCCATCATTTGGTCTTCTATATCACTAATTCTCTCTTCTGCTTCATTTATCCTAACAGTAAGAACCTCCATTTTTTATTGCACCTCATTGATAGCTCTTTTAATTTCAAACTGGTTAGATTTTACTTCTTTTATTTCTCCAGAAAGGGATTTTATTTTCCAGAAAGGGATTCTCTAGTATCTTCCATGTTTTTTTTTTTTTTTGAGCCCAGCTAGCACCTTGATAATCTTCACTCTGAAATCTAGATCTGACATCTTACTATTGTCTGTATTGATTAGGTCTCTAACCATCAGTTTTGCCTCTTGTTCTTTTTTTTTTTTTTTTAGGTGAATTTTTCTGCCTTGTCTTTTTATCCAGATAAGAATAGATGAATTAGAGAACAAAATACTAAAGGGGTAGCAATACCCTCAGAAACTAACCAAATCAGAAGATACCCAAAACCGGGGTGGGGGAGGAAAAGAGAAAAGAAAAGAAAAATATATATATATATATATTTCTTTTTTTCTATATATATTTTCTATATTTTCTATATATTCTATATTTTTATATATATTTCTATATTTTCTATATATTTCATATATATAGAAATATATATATAATATAATATATATATTTTTATATAATTATATATTATTATATATATTTTTTATATATATATATATATATATATAAATATATATATATATATTAGAGTGGTGAATAGAACAGAACCAGACACTTGATTTGGGGTGTATTTTGGTCTGTTTGAAGAAACTGCCTCCCAAAATTATAATGGAAAATAAGGGTAAACATGAAGAAGGGATGTAATGTGACTGTAAAGATGAAAGTTAAAAAATATTCTAAAAAAGGAATTGATAAGAAGTTGGATGAAAAAGAAAAAAGAAAAAAAATAGGAAAGAATGTGATCAGGCTGGAGACTAGAACAAAGCCATGTGCTAGATTTAGGGTATATTTTGATCTATTAGAAGGAACTGTATCTCAAAATTTTAAAGAAAGAAAAACCTATATGTATAGAAAAATAAGTCTAAATACAATGAAGGAATAGAATATGAATATAACAATGAAAATTGATAAAGAGGTAAAATAGTTTAAAAATATTAAAATAGAAAAGGAAAATTTTTAAAAAATAGAATAAGAAAAAAATAGAATAAGAAAAAAATAAAATTAAAAATATTTAATTTTGGAAGACTAAGGAATCATGGGGAAAAGGCCAAGAATTCCATGTGTTGTATTTCTGTAGTTCTGAAGCTTCACAGTTTTCATTGATTGGTGAACTTGCTCTTGGTTGGATGTTCTTGCTGATTTTCTGAGGGAAGATTCAAGATTCTCAAATGTCTTTGCCCAAGGCGGAATTGTACCGCCCTTCCCAGGGGCCAGGGTCAGTAACCTGCTCAGGTTCGCTCTTGGAAGCTTTTGTTCCCTGAACGCTTTCTGTACCACTTTGGAGGATGGGAATGAAGATGACGACCTCCCAATCTCTGGCCCAGAGGAGCTGAGGGCTTGGGTCCCCACTCCTTAGTGCACCCCTCAGAGAAAAGCAGTCAATCCCTCCTATCTCCCTGGTTTCCAGCCACATACCAGGTTCACCCACCCTGTGTCCCATTGTTTCTATCTCTGGCACATGGCCCCATTTGGAGTCTCCAAACCCAGCTGATTTCTGCAGCACACTCCTGTACCATTCCCCGAGGGAAGGAAGGTGAGTCTCCTGGATGTCACTTGTGGTGTCCCTACACAAAGAGCAGTGGCCTAAATGTGCCCTGGATCATAGTTTAAGGTAACCCTGAGCTGAGAGCCCTTCCTTGGCTCCATCTTTGCAGCTGGCTTCCCTGCTGATACCTGGGAACTCTGCCACACTCAGACACCCCTGGTTTTTTTGTGACCCCACAGTTCCTGAGACCACAAGTGCTCCACCCTCTGCTTAGTCTCTGGAGTGACATCCCCCAATGGAGCAGACTTCTAAAAGTTCCAATTTTGTGCTCTGCTGCTCTACCACTTTCCAAGATCCAGGCCCCTCCCCCTGTGGTCTATCTTCTCATCTGTTGCCTCAGATTCAGTTCTTAGCATATCTTACCTTCCAAAAGGTAGTAGATTTTCTGTTCCTAGAATTGCTGCTTTTCTCTTCAATCTCCTGTTGAGTTTGTAGGTGTTCTGATTGGTTTGATAACTAGCTGAACTCCTGGGTCCCGATGATATTAGGTCCTACTCCTCGGCCACCTTGCTCCTCCTCCCATACCATATCTTCTTTATCCATTAATTAGTCAATTGACATTTGGGCTCATTCCATAATTTGGGTGTTGTTGATAATATTGCTATAAACATCAGGGTGCATGTGCCCCCTTGAATCAGTATTTTTGTATCTTTGGGTAAATATTTAATATTGCAATTTCTGGGTCATAGGGTAGTTCTATTTTCAACTTTTGAGGAACCTTCACACTTTTCCAGAGTGGCTGCACCAGTTTGCATTCCCACCAACAGTGTAAAAAGTTTCACCTTTCTCTGCATCCTAGCCTGAGATAGTTTTAAACCAGGCTTCCAAATAAATGAAGAAGTGTGTGTGTGTGTGTGTGTGTGTGTGTGTGTGTATGTGTAAGCACCACATTAATGTGCATGCATATGTATATGCAAGTGGCACTTGTCTCCAAATGACATGTTTTGGTGAAATCATGCAAAGAGGCAACAAGACTCTTGAAAACAACTATGCATATAGAGCTGTGATCATCATTTAAGAGTATCTGCCACCTGCCAGAGAATTAATCAGTGGATTGAATGCTCATATAGCCTTCAGAGTGGGCATTGGTGTAGTTGATATTTGAGGGACTGACCAGAGCAGATGCTGCTGTCGGTGCTTCACCTACCACCTGGAGGGTTTGTTCATCATTATCAGTCATTTTCATGCACACCCAGTGTACATTCATCTCCATCAGCCAGCTTCTGGGTCTCTGTAAAAGGACTTCTCTCTGGCTGCTGGCACACACTCTGCCTGCACCTGGAGACTTCAAAGTTCTTGGGAAGTGTATTTTTATTTCATAATCTAACAGCAAGTAGGCAGATTTGACAAGAGGCCCATGCAGTGAGATGCCAAATTCATATCAAGTCCCTGTCACATTTCCCTTTGCCTTTTAAGACAATGTGACATAATCTATATTCACCACAGCCCACAGATCTTGGGTTTTGACAAATAGAGACACCTGCAAAACTCACACTCCCTGTCAAGATAATGAAATGATTCTCAACATAAATCTTTTTATGTATCCTTCACAATCAATTCTTACCTCTCTAAGAGAGGTAATCACTTTGAAATTTGTATCACTATCATTTAACTTAGCCTGTTCTACATTATGTTCTCTCTCATGTCTTTTTTCTTTCTTTCAGCATTATGTTTGTAAGATGCATCCATCTCATTGTGTGTAGCAATAATCCTACCATTATCATGGCTGCATAGTATTCCACTGTATGAACCTACAGTTGGTTCACCCATTCTTCTTTTAATGGACATTTGTGTTGTTTCCAGTTTGGGCCATCACAAATAAAGTTATTATGAACATTCACATACAAGTTATTCTTAGACCAATTATTTTCTTCCAGGTCATTTTTCTCCTTCTTCCTTTACCCCATTTAAGTATCTACTTCACTATGTGCTTGGAAGTGTTTTTTGACAATTCTAAATCAGATTTCAAAAGGCCATGCCCTTACAAATTAGCATACTGAAACATTGGCAGCTTAGAGGAGACAGGATTTCCTCTGCTCAGACTATGGAAGACCTGCTTGGATAGGAGTGGTGAAGAGAGATAGAGGAGACAGATGTGCAAAGCTGAATGGATCCCAGAAGAAGCAGAGAGGACTCAATGGGGCCACACGGTCAGGAATGAGTGAACTATGAAAAAGGGCCATGGAATTGGTCCAGAGTCTTGGTTACAGACAGAAACTGAGCTCAGTTAAATTAAGCAGCAGAAGAATTTATTGATTGGGTATTGAGTAGCTGATAAAATTTAGAGAAAGGCTATGGAACCATGATCAGAAATGGAAAGGAGCTACTCCTCTGACATCTTGCTTCTCCCCCCATAACACATCCAGATGCTGGATGTTTCTTATCTGGAATTTCCACTGGCACTAGAATAACATGAAAACCTGTCCCACCGTTGCACCAAATGATGAATTCTAAGAGATCCTTGAACCCCCATCTACTGACCATTGAACTTTTTTTTCTGAGGTCAGTTCCCATGTCACTTACCACAGAGAGTGCACACCTGGTCTTCCATAATTTACTTCATATGAGACAAATGCTACCATACAGCATAGATTTCCGTACAGAATGTGGGGTGCAGATGCTTGTCAGAGCCAGGCACTCCACCACCCAGCACTGTCACCTGAGGGGACTTGTTCAAGCACGGGAAGCTATGATTATGGCACACATGCCCAACTCCATTCAACAGGCACCACTTGTATCAGGGCTTTTATTAACTGTCCTTGGATGTCTAATCAGGACTTTCCCTCGATAGCCATCTGGTCCCCAAGTACCTGCTAATTATGACTGTCTACTTCTTGTGCCCAAGGCTTTGGTTGACCTTCAGTCACCCACATGGATTCTACTCTCCACTTGTAAATCCAAGATTTGACAGTGGGGCTCAAAAGTTCTAAAGAAATGGTGGAGATGAAAAGGAAAATCTCTATTACGTGAACTAGGGACATTTGTCTGAACAGACTAGCTAAATTTGTTAAACTTTAATGATAGAGGATATTGAACACACAAGGGCCTCCAATCTGTGGATAAGTGTGATCCTTCTATACCTTGATCCATATATTCCAGGCATCATATCGTATCATTTCACTTATAAATAATGGAGTATATATCTGTGACATTGGAGGGTACACAGTATGCCCAAGACCACCCTCACTTTGGACACCCACTGCAAAATTAGAGAGGGTACTGGTTTATTATAAGCAAAGGATTAAAATCAGCATAGGGTAGGACCACATAGATCAGGGTCTGAGAGAGTTCCAAACGTGGAGCTTCCAGTGGTCTTCCCCCATGGAGTCATGGACAGCCTCATTTCCTGGCACCAATGTGTGACAATATGCACAGAGTCCTGGCAACCAGGAAGTTTACTTGAGACCTGGAGTCCAGAATCTTTACTGTGGCCCACTGGTTAACTGCCCATATGACTAACCTCAGTCTTCAGACCCTCAGGAGACCGAGTTGATACCACATGCCTCAAAACCCCAACATCATTCATATTGTCAGACTTGTTGGTGTGGTAAACCCCAACCCTAGACAAAGACCCTCCTATTAATTATGACATTCCATGGGTTGAGAGATTTCCTTTCAAAAGCTGAGGGCAAAAGCCAGATTTCTCTTAGGGCAAGGTTAAATTATGACTAGACAGTGTTTCTGAATAAATATAACTTGTAGAAAAACATATAACTACTATACAATTATCACACCCAAAAAATGCCCAATAATTCCTTAATAGCATCAAATATGTAGTCAGTATTCAGATTTTCCTTTATTTCATGAGTTATAATTTTAAGAATTTTTAAGAATTTGAATTAGGATCCAAATAAGGTCTAGATGCTGATTGATAGGTTTTTATAAGAGATTTTATTTATTTGAGATTTTTTAAATTTTATTAATGTAGGGGCCTGGTTGGCCAGAGGGAGCCCTTTTGTTGTGGGTTTGGATTGATCCTGCCCCTCCCGGAGGAACTTGCTTGCAGGTCCCGGATGTAGGGGCGGGCCATCCAGATGGACACATCCAATCAGTGGGGCACGCATATATTTGCTGTGGTGGGTTGAAATTCAACTGGCCACCTGTACTGCCGACCTAGCATGACTGTGCAGTTTTCCCTGTGTGTTGCAATTTCATTGGCCATCTGTGTATGGGTCAGGCTCAACCACCTCTATAAAGGTTAGTCTGTGAAGTAGTGTAGGAGTGATAGTGTCAGTAGCGTGGGGATCGTCACGAGCAGCAGCGTGGGGAGCAGCAGTGCGGGGAGCAGCATCGTCAGGAGCATTGGGAGCAGCATCATAGGGAAAGCGTAGTCGTCGGGAGCAGCATCGTTGAGAGCAGCCTTGCTGGGAGCGTCATGAGTGTCGCTGAGGAGCGGCCTATCTCCCTATGTCCTCCATGTTTTAAACTTTTATTTAAATTTAAGATTTTTTAATCTTAAATATTTTTAAAGATTTTATGTATTTGAGAGAGAGAGAGAGAGAGTGCATGAGCGCACACATGAGTGGTGGGCGGGTGGGGGGGAGGCAGTGGGAGAGGCAGATTCCCTGCTGAGTGGGTAGACTGACTTGGGACTCAATCCCAGGATCTTGAGATCAGGACCTGAGCCTAACATAGCTGTTTAAGCTACTGAACCACCCAGGCACCCCCTGGTTGATAGATATTTAAAGCCTCCTCTTCTATAGGTTTTTCCCTCCATACTATTTCCTTTCCTTATTTGTGAAGAAATTGGTTGTTAACTGTATAGGATTTGGCAAATTCTGGATTTCACTGACTACTCCCCATGGTGCTGGTTGACATGTTCCTCTGTCTCCTGTACTCCCTATAAATTGGCATTTCAGTCTAGAGGTTCAATCAAATTCAAGTTCAATTGTTTTTGGCAGTACTACTTCATATACAGTGATGTGCTCATTATCTGGCACCTCTGTTTTTGGTAGCCACTGATGGTCATTGTTTAAATCTATTAGTTTATCATAGGTTAAGAGATGGACCAGCTCCAAGGAATACTGAATTGAGTCAGTGATCAAATAAAGCTTGCCACTCCTTCCACCCTCACGTTTTTGTTCCTATCACTCAGGTGAGGAAGGATGTTTCTGACCACCAACATGCTCCTTACCAATCTACTGGGGGACAATGATGGATTTGGTTTTATCCCTTCACTCTTTGGGGAAATTTTCTATCTTTGCTGGTCCATAAGCACCACAACTGCTGCTGAGATGGTGATTCCATGTAGTTACCCTTCAGGCAGGAGGGCAATGGCCTACAGGCCTCCATCTATGCTCTTTCTTTCTCGCATACTTATTCCTTTGCCTATCTTCCTCAGAGAAATGCCCATGGGTCAGCCTGTGTGTGTGTAACCTCATTATTTGAAAGATTATGAAGATACTCTCGCAGGGCAGGATGGGAGAAAAGAGGGGTCCACACCTCCTAGCCTTGCACAAAAGCCATGCACTCTGAGCCTTCAGAGGAGGGCTATGGCTGCTCTCTCTCCCAACCTTTCTCCTGTCCCTGCAATCACACATCTCAGACCTTACAGCTCTGTGTCCCATTTCCTTCCCTTGAGAAATCCCATCTCTGTGTAAGGCTTTCCTATGACTTGCAAATTCAAGTTTCATGGTGTGCACATGTGGCTTCTCTTTGGCCCAGTACTGCTTACTCTGTCAGGGAGAATATGGGCAGGGCCAGGCTGGAAGGGTGGTACCTTTGCCACCAGTTTTATACCCCCCACAGATTTCCTTTCAAGTTACCTAAGAAGCAAGCTCATTCACCAAGATGGGCACTCTTTTTCGCCCAGACACAGCAAAGTCTAATCTCTTACAAAGAATGGCACTCCTCTTTCCTTACCAGTATCCCTGGCATCACTGGGGTTAAGGATCATTTGACCCTTTTCTGAACCTGGCTTACATTGTACCTGCATCCTAACAGCCACATCAGTCCCCTCTTAACCACGTGGGATCTATAGCTCCAATCTCAGTCTTTTTACCCCTGGCAGAAAGAATGGAGATCTGCCTACCTCCACAATCCTGCTGCTGCAGAGTTGAGAAACCTGACAGAGAGAGCTTAAGTGACTTGCCCAAGGTAACATAGCTTCTAATGGTGAAGACAGAATTTAAACTCAGATTTGTTTCTTTCCAAAATCCATACTCTTTTCACTCCAACCTTTTATGCAATGACCCGTAATTAAGAAGGAGAAGGGACTTGCATGTCAAAATCTTTGACTTAGTGGGGTTTTAAAAATTCTATTTACTTATTTATTTGAAAGAGAGAGTGAGAGAGTGAGAGCATGAGCAGGTGCAGGGGAGGAGCAAAGGGAAAGCAGACTCCCCACTGAGCAGGGAGCCTGATTTGGGGCTTGATCTCAGGACCCAGGAATCATGATCTGAGCCAAGGCAGACACTTAACTGACTGAACCACCCAGATGCCATGTTTTGTTTTTGTTTCTTTGTTTGTTTGTTTTAATGTCTGATTAAAAGGCAGTCTGAGGGCACAAGTGGCCTGGGTGAAATGAAACAGAGGACTGAACCTGGTGCTGCCTAGGGGGCTTCTCCAGGTGCGTGAACAATGCAAAGAGGGGCAGTGATGCAGGGAAGCATGACGTGTCCGCAGGCACACACAGCAGTTAAGGCAGAGGGAGAGTGAAGGTTGTACTTAGCTGGACTCTGGTGAAAGATATATTTTTAAAAATTTGTAGCCTGGAAAAACTGAAAACTGGAAACTCAGAATTACTGAGGGGTGGCAATTCTTTTCTGTGGCATCAAGTGACAAAATGAAAAGAGTGCAGGTGGGCATCAGACTGGTGTTGACAGGGTGCTGATCTTGAGAACCACTGGACACTCTGGGCTTTAGGAACACCTGGAAAATGTACTCAAATATTGAAACATAATCTGCCACAGGGTCTCCTTGTTACTGGTCCCCCAACATGGGGACTAGCCATCATGCTGGGGACCTGACTTGCCTGATTGCCACCAGGCTTTAAGGCCACGTCCTGAGGGTAGGCAAAGCACCCAAGGGTGGGCAGATCCCCTGCCTCTGAGCAGGTGTGAGCAGGTAGAGACAAACAGCTGTTGGAGAGACCATGTGAATTATCTGCACACTTACAGTTCTCCTGCAGCACTGCATGGTTGAAGAATAGTGTTTGTATATGTGCTGAGAAATACCATATTTATCAAAATAAAATATTGAGGGGAATAAATCATTCTTTCCATGGTAAAATAATCAGGGTCTTTGGTCCAAATTTCACTGCCATCAATATGCTTCTGGGAGAGGGGCTCCTGGGTGGCTTAGTCAGTTAAGTGTCTGACTCTTGATTTTGGCTCAGGTCATGATCTCAAGGTTGTGAAATCGAGCCCCATATTGAGCCCAGCACTGAGATCCCTGCCCCCATCATTGGGTTCCACACTGGGTGTGGAGCCTGCCTAGGATTCTCTCTCTCTCTCCCCATTTAAAAACATGCTTCTGGGAGAATAATATTTTGAATGTAAAAAAAAGAAAGTAAGATTTTTATTTCTATCCCATGTATATTAGCAAGCAGCCATTTTGCAAAAACAGCCAGGTGAAAGGGGAGGGAGAGATGCCCCTCCAGGAGGCAGGCTTTGATGTAAGGGTGTCCTGGCTGACAGGAAGTAGAAATGGAGTCTCCCCAGGGACCTGTGGGAAGAAGAAGTGGAGACGGGGAAGATAATGAGATATATATCCTGACCTTCCTGCTCTAGGTTAGGTGGCTACTTAGAAGGAGAGGGACATTGGCCATGTTTCTCATGTGGAGTGTTACATCTTCTGATTCAGCAAAGGAGGAGAAGAGAATTTGAGTTTGTACTTCCAAGACCCCTTGGCTCCCATGTGGCAGGGTAAGGATCCAGACAGATCACTCAGCTTCTGAGTGTGGAGAATCAGCAATGAATCCTTGGGAGGCTGACAGAGAAGTTGCCATGGTAGGGCAAAATGACCCATGGACAAGTGCCACATGGATAGCCACCTAGGCTTGGGACTTAACGTGACTTCCAAAGAGATTTCTGCATCAGAAAGCGCTGGGTTGGGAGACCAATCAATAGGAGAGGATGCCGGGCTCTGACAGGGCTCAGAAGCTGGACTGAGAGTTTGCGGGCCACGGTTCGAGCCTCTAGTGCAAAAAGGGTGCTTAGAGAAGAGATGGAGTAGGGGTTCTCCAAGGAAAGCAGAGGAGCCACAGCTGTGCCTGCACCAGATTCCCCAGTCCACTCTCCGCAGGAAGCCCCCACCTGAAACACTGCTCAAAAGCCTTGGAAGAGCAGAGAATGAGGGAGTACACATTCAACCAGAACACACTGAGTTAACTGAGGAGACTTTTCATTGGATTGGCTCAAGCTGAGTATACCACGTTAGCCTAAATATAATGTGGCCCAGACCTGGCAGGATGGAGTGGTAGGGTCATGTGGAACCTTTCCTTTGAATTTGAACTTGTAGCCTTGCTGCATGGGAAAGCAGGTTGTGAGATGTGAGTATCCCTCCTCTCTAGATCAAATTCTTGGATGGGTTGAGGGCACAATTGCAAACTAAGGGCATTTGCTTCATTTCCCTTTGGAAATGTGGAAGGAGGCAACTTCTCAGGCAGCTCCTGCACCCACACAGCCAAGATCCAGAGGCATGATGAGACAGAGAGCTTCAGTTCAGCTTCCAGACTCTCCTTGTCTTTCCTATGGCAATGGCATGATGCACTAGCTCCATGTCTGATGGAAGGATGTGGAAAGAAATTGATGGTGCTGGCAATGAACTTACATGGGGTCACTGTGGCAACAGTAAAATGACCCAGTAACTGAGTGTCACTCTCAGAAGAGGCATCAGTCATTCTATCCACATCCCAGTGGCTAGAACTAGTCATGTGGCCAGACTTGGCTGCAAGGGAGTCTGGGAAATTCAGTCTTCCTGTGTGCCCTGCAGGTAAATGAAATGCTCAGTGAATACATATCATTATTTTAGCTACACAGGCAAGCCTCAGGGAGATGTATAGTGCCAGTGAGATCCCAGACTGGGCATGCTAAGTACAGAAGCTCATCCAGCCTTCACAGATTCAGCTAGTGTAGTCCTCAGAAGGGATATGCCCAGGGAGGATGCTGTCAACCCCACAGGGAAGGGGACTCCAGAGAACAACAGTGCAAGGACCTCGTATGGCAACTTTCCCAAGGATAAAATAGGGACTTCCTTATTCCTAGGTGCCATATTAGGGAAGAGAAGGAGGGGCAGAATTTGGAAGATCCAAGCATTTAACTGAAAGAGCCTATTATAAACTAAATGGCGACTGCTTAAACCCAAAGAAAAAATTATTTTTGGTTATCAAGATTGGTTCCAATTTACCCTGAAGGGTAGGAGCAGGGAGTTTCCCTAGGGAGATTAAATCTTGCGTTGTTAATAAGAGAGACACACTTTCTAGCCCACCTGAATATGGAGTCTGTTAAATTGTGGCCTTGCATAATGTTTGTTGTTTTTTTTTTTTTTCAGCTGAACCCAAAACCCACACCAAGAAATGCATCTCATGCATCCTCTTGACTAGCTTAAGGTATGCACTCACTGAGCTTCTCTTCCTTAAAACTCTTCTTGGGGTTCTGATGTGGACTTCTGAGGACAGGACCTTTTCGTTCCTGAGCTTTGCCCATGATCACAGATTGACTCTGCTTGGAGGCAGGAGGGTGAACCAGATATCTTTAGTTGTTTGGTTTTTGTTTGTTCGTTTTTTAAGATTTTATTTATTTATTTGAGAGAGAGCGAGAGAGAGAGAGAGGGAGGGAGAGAATATGAGGGGCAGAGGGAGAGGGAGAAGCAGGCTCTCCATCCAGCAGGGAGACTGACACAGGGCTTGATCCCAGACCCTGAGATCATGACCTGAGCTTAAGTCAGATGCTTAACTGACTGAGCCACCCAGGTGCCCCTAGATATCTTTAGTTTAATGAGTCTGTGGTGTTCACCCCGGCTGCCTTTAAAAAGAATTGATCTTCAATATCAGTTTAGCTACTGCAAGCTGAAAACTGCATGCAGGTAACTGGCAAGTAGTGTATATTGGCCAGAGTGAGGCAAAGCCTCTAGGGACTTGTGGTGACTATGGCAAAGTAAAGACCATGTGTCTTGTCCAGTGAAATTCAGATTTATTTTTAAAAATGAAGCAAAACATTGTGTTCACCAAACCAGAAGCAACTATGGGCAACATTTAGGCTGCCAGTTTGCAGCCTCACTTTAATAGCCAATGTTTTAGAATTGTTAAGGCATAAAATGTAGACATAATTTTAAAAACTACTTGCTACTGAGGAACAACTTCTTTTCATATTTGTCCTTTCATGAACTGTTTTGAAACACTCAGAGGTTCTAGGGTCATAAGAACCCCAGATTACCTCAGGAAAGAATCAGTTACTGTTAAAAGACCAGGCACAAGAGAGGTGAGTTCATAGTCTTTGAAATTTCAGTCTGGCATTTTCATTCACCAGGAGACATGGACTGGGAGTCGGTTTTATGGGTATTGAACTAGAGTGCTCCCCTGTTGATTCCTGAATGAAATATAAAGCAGAAAGACAAGAACCAAGAAAAACTTAGAAATCGTATGTTTAAAAAAAAAGAAGAAGAAGAAAAAGAAATGCTATGTAAAAGACTCAAGATCAGAGAGGACACTTGGTGAATACAGGCATTCTGCTCTCCCTCCCCACCCCAACAGGCTGCTTGGAGCTCTGTGGCCCTGCCAATGCCCTGGTTTGAAATTACTTAGAAATGGACACCTACTGCTCAGTGTCCTCTCCTCAGAGGTCTCCATCCAAACCATAGGGACACTCCTCCAAATCAGAGACAAAAACGCCAGACTCCTGATATCCTCTCCTCAGTAGCATGTGTTTTATCTGCCTGGGATCTCTAGGAGTTGGATGGACCATCCAGAATATGTTGGGTTCTCCAAGCCCAGCTCAGTTAATTTTCATTTTCACATTAAGTATGAAGTAAAAACAGGCTTCTTCCTTGCTCCCACTAGCTCTTCCTGACCTGCTCATAGAAAACAACATATACCTTCAGAAGTATAGGCAATATTATGGGGCAGTTTAAATTCATACAGGGAATATGTGCATTTATCCCACTAAACAACAAATACCATAAGCCCAGCTCTGTTAGAATACAAGTCAAAGTTACATTCCCCCCAAAAATACTCAACCTCTCATTCCCAACAGCACTCAGGTTAACAATGACCCCAACCCTATGCTTGAGAACATGGGGTGAATATTTGATTTATATATGCCCAATTTAAAGCCCCACGGTGTTGGTTTTCTCCTAAGGATAAAATCATATTCTACTTCTTCCAGCGTGGCTGGGACCTTTAAATCTCTTCTTTTTAGGGCAATGGAGTAAAGAAAAGTGTTATACTAAAGGCTGGCCATAGTTTGAGTCACCTAGCTTATGTTAAAGACAGAATTCCTTTCAGGGAGAGCCATTCTGCAATTGAGTTAAACAACTGTAGTGGGTGTATATTCGGGGTTGAATAGCGTCCCCTTAAGTTTATGTCCACCGGAACCTCAGGATGTGACTTTAGTTGGAAATAGGGTTTTTGCAGATAAAATTATTAAGATGAGGTAATACTGAATTAGAATGCAGACTAATCCAATGACTGGTGTCTGCATAAGAACAGAAAATAGACCCATAGAGAGAATGCCATATGACAGCAGAGAGAGACGTTGGAGTGTTGCAGCTGTGACCTAATGTCCCGCATCACTAAGCAGCCCTCAGAAACTGGAAGAGGCAAGAAAGGACTCTCCCTGGAGCCTGGAAGGAGCATGGTCCTGCTTACACCTTGTTACCCCAGAACTGTGAGAGAGTACATTTTAATTTTTAAATGACCCGGTTTATCATCATTTGTTACAGCAGCCCTAGGAAACTAACAATGTGTTTGATTTTGAAGATGATGTCCACTTAGGAATAGTTTAGTTCTTTTTTTTATTTTTAAAATTTAAGTGGTTTTAAAAGTTTAAAAGGAGAGCTCATGAATAGTAAGGCAGGAATTTTGAAGGTTTCTTTTGCAGGTGATTCAATGAGGAAGGTGAGAGTTCAGGCAGAGGAAAATGTGGAGGGACAGGTGACCATAGGAAGATAAATGCCAGGAAAAAATCTTAGGGTTCACTTTCCCCGGGAACATTCCTGGCTTTAGGACACAAAAGCAATTCTATTCAGTTCATGAACTTAAAGAGGAAGGGCTAGATTTCTGAAAATCATGGTATCATGGTCTTTTGCTAATGATTAGAATCAAGTATATGCCATAGAAAAACTAGCAATCCAGAGTGGTTAACTCAAAGTATTATGGGACCTTGTACTACACAACCATGTCTAGAGGGGGAAAAGGTCTGGCCAGATCACCTCTATTCCCTCTCTTTGGCTGAGTGTGTTTGTTTTGGGAGAGATACTGGTATACAAGTGAATTGCAAATAGAAAGCATAAATCTCCCTTTCTGTCCACTTTTCAGATGTTCTGTCAGAGTCCTTGACCCAACTCCAAACTGACCCCCTTGGGCCCTCAGGTATGAAGAGTAATGGCTCTCCAAAGATGTCCATGACCTAGTCCCCAGGAATTGTGACTATTACTTTACATGGCCAAAGGGGATTTGCAGATGTGATTAGAGTTTCAGACCTTGACATGGGGAGATTATCTTGGATTATTCAGATGGGCTCAATCTATTAACACAAATCCTTAAAAGTAGAGTACCTTTTCAGCTGTGGTTAGAGAGATACAACATTGCTGGTCTTGAAGCTGGAGGAGGAGAGCCATGAGCCAACAAATGCAGGCAACCTCTAGAATCTGGAAAAAACAAAACAAGACAAACAAACAAAAAAGTACTTTCCCCATCATAGACCAAGTGGCTTAAACCACAGATATTTATCTCTCACAGTTCTGAAGGCTGGATGTCCAAGAACTGGCTGCCAGTTAGGTTCCTTAAGACCCCTTTTTCTGGCTTGTAGGTGGTGTTTTCTCATTGTGTCCCAACTTGGCCTTTCCTTGATATGTATGTATCCTTCCCTTCCTCTTCTTATTGGGTTAGGACCCCACCCTTATGATCTCATTTAAGTACCTCCTTAAGCTCTATCTCTGGACAGTCACATTGGGAGTTAGGGCTTCAATATATGAATTTGGGGGCAGGGAGGGGGGACACAATTCAGTTCTAATCACTCCCCCTAGAGTCTCCAGGAAGAAGCCCTACCCACACCTTGATTTTCGCCCAGCGTTTAGCCACTACCTTTGTGGTCATTTGTTATAACAGTGGTAGAAAACTAACCCAGACTCCTCTCCCTCTATTTGACATTCTTTCATCTTTCATTCATTGTATTTGCAATGCAAACTGGACTATTATGTGCCACTACACACAGTGTTCCTTGTCTTCAAGCACCAATGAGGAGGCTATGTATAGATAAGTACGATAAGCCCTTGGAGCGTAAAGTTTCTGTTGTTCATGACTCTGCTGGTCTAGTCTAGTACCTAAAACATAGTAGATACTCAATAAGAATTTGTCAAATGGAAAAAGAAAGGAGATTAATGTTCAAAGAGGATCAGGAAGGATAACTTTCTCAGGATCAGGGAGTGATATGGATCCAAACCATCTAAATGAAATTCATACATTTTCTACTATAAGGTGTAAGCCCCCAAATTACAGTACATATAGAGCAAGAAAAGATATATTCAGCTAGTTCTTATTGTCACAGGTCCTTTTCATGCACTATTTCATCTGGGTCTCACGAGGCAAACCTTAACGTAATACATTGTTCATTGGATGAGTGAGAAAACCAAAGCTCAGAGAGGTTAAGTGATGTTCTCAAAATTTTATAATTAGTTGTGGCAGAAATTATTTCAAAACCCAAGTCTTTTAGGCTTTATGAAGTCAACATTTTTTCCACTGTCTCACCCAGGAAATGTATTATTTATTTTCATTTGTTCGTGCTCATGAGTTGCCCTAAGAAAGCAGGATCTATTGATCTTTTTAGAAGTTCTAACTACTCATTGCAACCATGGTCTTTTTGAAGGCAGGAGCCACATCTCCTTCTTTTCTCTTATTCTCCGTGGCAGCCCATTCCATGTAGCATATCACATATGCAGGTGTCATTAATCGGCAGCAGACTTCCTGCTCCCAGATCTCAGGGGTATGCTTATACTAATTAGAGCTATTTCAAAATTTCAGAACAGCTGGAAGTATTTTGTTCTGAATAGTCACTCAGTCAAGACGTGTGTGTGTGTGTGTGTGTGTGTGTGTGTGTGTGTATGTGCTTGTTAGTCAAGAGGCACCATGTAAGGAAGGGCTAGAACAAAAGCTATCTGGAGGCACTATGTATGACCTGATGGTTAGATGCATGGACTCTAAAGTCAGGCAGACTTGGCTTTGGATTTCTGGGCCACGTTCCCTAGCTGTTGGATTTTGGCAAGTTGTATCACCTCTCTGAACCTCATTTCCACACCCATAATAGTTATTATTTCCCAGGTTTGTTTTTCTTTGTTTTCTTTGTTTTTGCCCTGTTTTTGGTAAGGACAAAGCAAAATGAAGTCTGAGAAACCCCAAGAGGAATGAATGGTGGATCTAGAAGCTAGGCTACACATATGGGCAAGGGGGGTGGATATCTGAAACCAGTTGGATAAAACAAACAATTACTTCAGAATTTAATAATGCCGGAGAAGTAGCTTTTACTTGAAAAGTAAACTAGAGAGGTGGATGGGAATGTGTCCTGGATGGTGCTGAACGCTATGTGTGTATGGAAGACACTCCTGTGTGTTTATGTACAGTCATGCTTCCTTCTTCCTGTTAACAAGAGTTTTGTTCTGATATTGGCTGAGTGGCCAAGTGTTTTTGTGAGGTGCAGGACTCCCCTCAGATCCTTCGGTGTGCATCTTTCCACATCCTTGCCAACACTTGTTATTTCTTGTCCTTTTGGCCATGACCATTCTAATCGGTGTGTATTTATTCAATAGGCAGCTCAGAATAGCACTCAAAGGAATTCTCTTGCTTTCCAAACTCAGTTTGGCATCTTGAAAGATGTTTCAATATTTTTTCTTAGCATTTTTAGGTATGCCATACCAAGAAGATTGTCTGTCTACATAGGAATTGGAAAGCCTGAAGAAGGAAGGCAGTGTAGAGAGAACTTGGATAATAGAGGAAAGTGGAGGAAAAAAGAGAAGGATGACAAGAAGGGGGAATGAAAAGGAGGAAGAAGCAGAGGACAAAGAGAAAAATATAGAAACAGAGAAAGTAGAGCACAGAAGAACATGTAAGAACTAGGAAGTGATGACTTCTTGATTTCCCTGTAGCATGCCCAACCCTTGTTCCTGGGACTGCAATATTCCTGCCTTTGGAATTTGGGATAGATCCTGGGTCTTTAAAAACATACCCTTATTTACTTGTTTAGACTTCTCAACTTAGTTCCTGTTATTTCTCATGAAAAGGGTTTTCTGGATACTCCAGCAGCTCACTTCTGAGACTAAGTTGGCTGGTCTTCTCTTTTCTACTTTACTGTTAAGACACATGGGATTGGAGTCAGCAAAAAATATAAGGGCTTTCCAAGTACTGGCCACACTGTATAACCTCAAATTCATAGTCCAGTTTAGAAAAACAATATTCAGTGACGATTGCTTAGAGGATGTTTACTCTTTCAGTTGTTCTAAATTTTTACTCCTCAATTAAACCAAAACTAAAGAAACCAAGTTCCCATATGGCATCCTTCTGGTTCCTCCTGATACTTATTTTGCTACATAGCACACTGATTTGAAGTTACCAATCTATATTTGTGTTTTTTATAAGAAATAGCATCTATGTAGTTAATGGGTACCTTGCTTATAATTATGGATTCAATTGTGTCCCCATCCCCAAATCCATATGTTGACGTTCTAATTCTCAGTACCTCAGAATGTGACCTTATTTGGAAATAGGATAGTTGCAGATGTAACTAGTTAAACTAATATGAAATCATTAGAGTTGGCCCTAATCCATTATGCCTGATGTCCCTATAAAGAAGTGAAGTTTGGACAAATAAATGGAAAATGACATATAAAAATGGAGGCAGAAACTGGGGTTGTACATCTGCAAGCTTAGGAACACCAAAGATTATTCACAAAGAATGTGAAGCTAGGCAAGATGTAAAGGACATTTTTCCTCACGGTCATACGAAGGAAGCCACCCTGCTATTACTTCAGTTTAGGACTTTTGGCCTCCAGAACTGTTCCAATTTTAGTGTATGTGCTGCCGAAGCAAGCACTGGCCTCCAGAACTGTGATACAAGAAATTTCTGTCATTTAAGCCAGTTACTTTGTGGGTACCTTGTCTGTCTGACTGTTTCCAGAGGGATGGCTAATGGTGGTCTCTAGTGGAGAGGACACGTGCATATTGCTCTCTGGTAACAAGTGCTCACGATGGCAATTTCTCATGACCTGTTCAACTTGCACTTAAGTATGGTCGTGATTGTACTTAATATTGCATTACTGCTACTCACTCACTAGGAAAGAATGGCTCAGGTGTGCCAAGAAAAGCATCAATCACTCACCTGAAAACTTTTGTTCTTTTAGAAATGCCAATGGGAGACTGTCATCTAGAAAAAAAATCCAGTCATGCTTGAAGTGTGGCCTGTTCAAGAAAATGGTTGAGAGGTCACCAGATTTCTCTGTGGGTTATTTCCCACTCTTTGATTTTGATCTAGTAGTCAGAGTAGACTTTTTCTATCTTCTCACATAAATACACATGGCAAAATAATTCTTTGCACTAGAAAGGGATTTCCAGCAGCCCTCAGAGGGTAAGGGGCTTGGACTTCCTATTACAGCAGAACATAGCCCTCAGCATGCCCCTGATGTGGAGAAAGTATACTGCTCTCACATCTTGTGATAAGGGCTGACCCAGTCATGTTCCCAGGTGGTATACTCCGTGGTCTCGGCTAACCACAATACTGCTCCTCTGGGGCTTTCTATGAAGTGCACATTTTTGGTTACTTTTCTCAGAGTGGGCCTTAATCCGATATGACTGGAGTCCTTAAAGGAGCGGAAATTGGAACAAAGATATACAGAGGGAAGACCACGTGAAGACACAGGGAGAAGATGGCCATCTACAGGCCAAAGTAAAAAGAAATAAATTTCTGTTGTTTAAGTGAACCATCTGAGGTACTTTGTTATAGCAGCCCTAACAAATTCAAAGAGTACAAATCAACCAGCAGTTCTAAGGAGTGGGTTTTGACTGGTTCTTATCAATCAGGGTATTCATATTTCCATGAAAGCAGTGGCTGGTTTACTGGTGAGATCAATAGATTGAGTATTTGACTTTAATTTTTACCTATATTTACACCCTTATTATGTCTTCATTGTTGGCAGAATATACCTTCCTGTCCCTTGATGTTGGCCTTGATCTTGTGACTTCTTTTGACCAGAAACATTGTGGGGCCAGTTTCAAGTAGAGGTCTTAAGAGGCTTTCTGTTTTGACTTCCCTTCTTGCACACCTGTTACTTCTATAACAATAATGGACTCATCTACCTTCAGGTCCTAGGAGAATGAGGGAGCATGAAGACCAAAATCTCCCTAGCTTGATGTAGAGCCACCCTGTCCACACCAGCCTAAATCAACACACCCCTGTCCAGGCTTTAAGCTTGGCAGTGAGCCCAGATAACATTAGCAGATCTTCTAGACAACTGTCATACACATGAGTAATACTTACTATTAAATGGCAAGAGATTCTGTAGTTGTTACACAGCATTTGTCCAACAACTAAGTGATATAATGAACATGTGACCTGAGATGTTCGATCAAAATTGAAGCCCAACGGTTTTTATCAGTGTTGAGAAAAGTCAGAAAGAAAGTTTTTTTCCTCTCAGAAAACATGTGGCCATGGAAATTTTTGGCAGTGACCTTGTAAAGCCAGATTGTAGATGATACTAAGGAGAGAGAACAGAGAAATGAAAGGAATCTGTGTTCTTACTGGTATTGTTGAGCCACAGATCAAACCAAACATAAGACTTGAACTACCTCTGAAATTCCCAGTTAGATGAGCAAAGAAATCCCTTTGTTCTTGGATTTTCCATTACTCTAAATATAGACACAGAACTTCCGATTTCAGCTCCAACATGTAAGGAGCTTGGAAGTGATCCCGTTCTTACAGCAAGAAAAATTCTGAACACACTGAAAATAAACAAAATTTTCTTGGAACTGTCAAGGATGTGAGACCAGAGGGTCATCCACCACTCCAAAATCTAGAGAGAGAGTAAATAGAGAAGCTGCTTACTTAGAGCAGAAGCCACTGGAGCCACAAATAGGTAGAGACTTAGGTGGTGATTTTGATGAGTTGCTGGAGGCTGAGTGTGGACTAGCTTGATGGTGATAAACTCCTGGAGTCTGCAATCTTAGGGGACCCACACACTCTCATGGATCTACTTCTAGGAACTCCACCAGGTTCTTAATAGTGAAGCACCAAGAAAGATCCCCTCATGGCTATGGCAGGAGGAGAGGAGCAGTAAACATTGTGAGATATGCCCAGAAAGTCCTCCATAAAAAATGCTTGCTCTCAAAATTGAAAAGGAAGAATGTTGTCAGAATATAAGGGGAGGAAGAGAAGCTAAGTAGCACTTGTGAAGGTCAGGGCACAGGGACATGGGCCTATTAACTTTTTTTTTTTTTTTTTACAGATTTATTTGTTTATTTTAGAGTGCAGGGGCAGAGGGAGAGAGAAAGAGTCTCAAGCAGACTCCTTGCTGAGCGTGGAGCCAGATGTGGGGCTGGATCTTATGACCCCAAGATCATGACCTGAGCCAAATTAAGAGTTAGGTGCCCAACTGACTGAGCCATCCAGGTACCCCATCATGGGCCTATTAAAAGTCTGAGATTTAATCAAATAATTATGGCATGCTTCCTCTCCCCAACACCTTACCACCACATCAATAGGATTCCAGTATAACAACATTGGATTATAGCTGAAAATCTTCAAGATAGAGATTCAATTTAAGGAGCCCAGAGGCAACAAGAGAGACAAAACAAAAACATTAGACATTTGAAGCCTCTGACATCTACAGTTACAACAACCATTAAACACAGCCTGACTCTTAGATTAATATAAAGCCTTACACTAAAGGTTTTACCTCAGTTCTTATTACCCAATAATCATGCCTGAGTTTTAGTAAAATATTACAAGGCATGCTAAAAGGCAAGAAAAAAACAAGCCTGAAGAGGAAAAGAAACCATTAGAACCAGACTCAGATACGACACAGATTTTAAAATGGTTAGACAGCGAATTAAAAATAACTATGATTAATATGTTAAGAGATGTAATGGAAAAAGTAGACAACACACAAGAACAGATGGATAATGTAAGCAGAAATATGGAAACTCTAACAAATAATCAAAAAGAAATCCTACAAATCAAAAGCACTATAATAAAAATGAAGAAAGCCTTTGATGGGCTCATCAGTATACTCCCAACAGCCAAGGAAAGAAGCCAAGAGCCTGATTTGGGGCTTGATCTCAGGACCCAGGATCTTCTCTATGCCAATAGAAAGTTACCAAGTAATTTTTTTTTTTTAAAGAAGGCAGAACAAGATATTCTAGAGCTGTGGGGAAATTTCAAAAGCTGTAACATAGTTGGACTACCAAAAGAAGAAAGACAATGAAGATAAAATATTTGAAGTAATAATGACAGAGAGTTTTCCAAAATTAATGACAGACAAAACCAGAGATGCGGGAAGCTCAGTCAACACCAAGAGAAATACCAAAGAAATCTACACTTAGGTATATCATATTTAAACTTCATGAAACCAATGACAAAATCTGGAAAGAAGACGGGAGTGTAAGAATGACCTTGTCTCTAGAGAAACAAGGACAAGAATTACAGAAGACCTCTCATTAGAAGCTCTGCAAACACGCAGAGAGTGGAGTGAATTATTTAAAATGTTGAAAGAAAAATATATAGAATTCTATATCCAGCAAAATTATCCTTCAAGGGTGAAGGAGAAATAAATATTTCCCAGTAAAACAAAAACAGAGGGAATTCATTGCCAGCACACCTGTCCAGAAAGAACTATTTAAAAAGTTCTTCATGGAGAAAGAAAGTTATATAGGTCAGAAACTTGGATCTTTTATAAGGAGAGGAAGAACACCAGAGAAGGAATAAAAGAAGGTAAAATTTGTTAAAATTATATTTCTTTTTCTTTTTTCTCTACTTCCACCCATTTCACCCACTCTTCCTCCCAACCTCTGGCGACTACCAATCTGTTCTCTGGGTCTTTAAGTTCAACTATTTTTGGAGTCCACATATAAGTGAGATCCCAGAGTATTTGTCTTTTTCTGTCCAACTTATTCCACTCAGCATAATACCCTCCAGGTCCATCCACTTTTTCTCAAATGTCAGGATTTCCTTTCTTTTTATGTATTATTTTTTTTTTAGTTTTTTTTTATTTATTTGACACACAGAGAGAGACAGTGAGAGAGGGAACACAAGCAGGGGGAGTGGGAGACAGAGAAGCAGCCTTCCAGCAGAGCAGGGAGCCCATGATGGGGCTCAATCCCAGGACCCTGGGATCATGACCTGAGCCGAAGGCAGACACTTAACAACTGAGCCACCAGGTGTCCCTTCCTTTCTTTTTATGACTGAAATATATATATATATATATATATATATATATATATATATATATATATATATATTTGGCACATCTTCTTTATTCATTCATCCATCAATGAATAGTTAGGTTTTTCCCATGTCTTGGCTTTTGTAAATAATGCTGTAGTGAAATGTGGGTGAGCAGATATCTTTTTTTTTTTAAGATTTTATTTATTTATTTGACAGAGAGAGATCGCAAGTAGGCAGAGCAGCAGGCAGAGAGAGAGGGGGAAGCAGTCCCCGCTGAGCAGAGAGCCCAATGTGGGGCTCGATCCCAGGATCCTGGGATCACGACCTGAGCCGAAGGCAGAGGCTTAACCCACTGAGCCACCCAGGCACCCCAGCAGATATCTTTTTAAATAGTTATTTCATTCCCTTCAGATAAATACCAGAAGTAGAATTAACCCTGGATTATATGGTAGTTGTATATTTAATATTTTGAGGGCCTTCCATACTGTTTTTTATAGTAATGGCACCAATTTATATTCCCACCAATTGTCCACCTGGATTCCTTTTTCTCCAAATCCTCATCAGCACTTTTTATTTCTTTTCTTTTTGATGATAGCCATTCTAACAGGGGTGAAGTGATACATCATTGTGGTTTTTGATTTACATCCCTCTGATGATTAGCGATGTTGAGCATCTCTTCATGTACCTCTTGGTCATTTATATGTCTTCTTTGGAAAAAATGTCTATTCAGACCCTCCACCCATTTTTTTAAAAAAAGATTTTATTTATTTATTTGACAGACAGAGATCTCAAGTGGGCAGAGAGGCAGGCAGAGAGAGAGGAGGAAGCAGGCTCCCTGCTGAGCAGAGAGCCTGATGCGGGGCTCGATCCCAGGACCCTAGGATCATGACCTGAGCCGAAGGCAGAAGCTTTAACCCACTGAGCCACCCAGGCGCCCCCCTCCACCCATTTTTTAATCAGATTGTTTGCTTGTTTGTTTGTTTCCTATGGAGTTGAATGAGTTCTTCATATATTTTGGACATTTGGTCTTCATCAGATATATGATTTGCAAATATTTTCTCCCATTCCGTAGGTTGCCTTTTTATTTTGTGCTGGTGTCCTTTGCAGTACAGAGGCTTTTCAGTTTTATGTAGTCCCTATTTTGCTTATTTTTAATTGATCTAAAAAATAACTGTTTAAAGTAATAACAATGTATTGGGTGATTGCAACATATGGAGGAATGACAGTCATGCTATAAGGGATGAAAGGGAGGGGCTGGGAATACTCTGTTGTTACAAGGTAACAGCACTACATGTGAACTTGATACAGAGTAATTTGAAGGTGAACTTAGATTAGTTGTAAATGCAAACTATAGGGAAACCATTAAAAATTTTTTAAATGAAATGTAATTTGTATGCTAAGAGAAGAAACAAAATGGAATAAAAAAATTCAACTTAAACCAGAGAAAGGAGGAAAGAGAGGGAGAAAGAAAATAAGCAAAGAACAAGTAGGATGAACAGAAAATTATTGCAAACATGGAAGATATTAATTTAACCACATCAATAATCAATAAATGTGCGTGCTCTAAATACCCAAATGAAAAGACAATGATATTAATTTAACCATATTAATAATCAATAAATGTGTGTGCTCTAAATACCCAAATGAAAAGACCCAAAATCTTGATCAGAGTGGATCAAGAAACAAAACTCTAATATACCTTGTCTACCAGAAACCCTCTAAATATAAAGACTCAGAGGGGTTGAAAGTAAAGTATGGAGAAAGATATACCATACTCCACTAATAAAAAGAAAACTGGTAACTACATTAATTTCAGACAAAACTGACTTCAGAACAAGATAAATGATAAGAGGTAAAGGGAGGCATTACAGAACAATATAGGGCTGAATTCTCCAAGGAAAATGTAACACTTTTAAGTGTGTATGTACTAACAACACAGCCTCAAAATAGGCGAGGCAAAAACTAATAGAACTTCGAGGAGAAACAGACAAATCCACTATTATAGTTGGTGACTTCAACATCCCTCTTTCAGTAATTGATAAACAGAGCAAGCAGAAAATCAGTAAGAATATAGTTGATCTGAACGGCACTATCAATCAACTTGACGTTTATAGAATACTCAATCCAAGAACAGCAGAATACACATTCTTCTCAAGCTCCCATGGCTCTTTCCCCAAGACTGACCACATTCTGTGTTGTAAATCACACCTTAACAAATTTAAGAGAACAGAAATCATACAAAGTATGTTCTCAGACTACAGTGGAATTAAACTAGAAATTAATAACAGAAAGATGACTGCAAAATCCCAAAATAGTTGATAATTTTTAAAAAGTACTTCTAGATCAAAAGCTTCTGCACAACAAAGGAAACAGTCAACAAAACAAAGAGGCAACCCACGGAATGGGAGAAGATATTCGCAAATGACAGTATGGACAAAGGGTTGATATCCAAGATCCATAAAGAACTCCTCAAACTCAACACACACAAAACAGATAATCATGTCAAAAAATGGGCAGAAGACATGAACAGACATTTCTCCAAAGAAGACATACAAATGGCTAACAGACACATGAAAAAATGTTCATCATCATTAGCCATTGGGGAGATTCAAATCAAAACCACATTGAGATACCACCTGACACCAGTTAGGATGGCCAAAATTAACAAGACAGTGAAAAGCAAGTGTTGAAGAGGGTGTGGAGAAAGGGGAACCCTCTTACACTGTTGGTGGGATTGCAAGTTGGTGCAGCCACTTTGGAAAACAGTGTGGAGATTCCTTAAGAAACAAAAAAATAGAGCTATCTTATGATCCTGCAATTGCACTACTGGGTATTACCCCAAAGATACAGATGTAGTGAAAAGAAGGGCCATCTGTACTCCAATGTTCATAGCAGCAGTGGCCACAGTTGCCAAACTGCGGAAAGAACCAAGATGCTCTACAATGGATGAATGGATAAGGAAGATGTGGTCCATATATACTATGGAGTATTATGCCTCCATCAGAAAGGATGAATACCCAACTTTTGTATCAACATGGACGGGACTGGAGGAGATTATGCTGAGTGAAATAAGTCAAGCAGAGAGAGTCAATTATCTGGTTTCACTTATTTGTGGAGCATAAGGAATAACACGGAGGACATGGGGAGATGGAGAGGAGAAGGGATTTGGGGGAAGTTGGAGAGGGAGACGAACCACGAGAGACTGTAGACTCTGAGAACAAACTGAGGGTTTTGGAGGGGAGGGGGATGGAATGTTGGGTGAGCCTGGTGTTGGGTATTATGGAGGGCATGTATTGCATGGAGCACTGGGTGTGGTGCATAAACAATGAATTCTGGAACACTGAAAAGAAACAAAAAAAATTTTTTTAAGTACTTCTAAATAACACACCATTCAAAGAATTCTCAAGAGAAACTTACAAATATTTTGAATTAAATGAAAAAGAAAACACAACTTATCAAAAATACACACTCCTCACTGACACACCTGTCAAGTTAGACTTGCAGAGAATTGCTCGTGCCCTTTCAGGAAAGGTACTTCTTTTGTCTGTCTGTCTGTCTGTCTGTCTGTCTATCTATCTATCACCTGTTTAGTTTTTAAGTAATCTCTATGCCCATCATGGGGCTCGGGCTCACCACTGTGAGATCAAGAGTCACATGCTGTACCGACTGAGCCAGCCAGGTGTGTCCCAGGAAGGGTACTTCAGTGGAAGGGTACCTAACCCCAATATAAGGATCTGACTCAATCACAGACATGATGAGATCCTTCCAAGGTGGCTCAGGGCATTCAGACAGGCTTTGATGGATCTTAGGAGCAGATGCACTGTAGCAAAAAACTTCAGAGAGCTCTTAGAGAATGAAAGAACATATCCATACAGCTTGTTCTGTACAGAACTTTCAAATGCTGTCTGTTTTTGATTATAAACACCCCAGCAAAGCTGTAAAACTTTTCAGATCATGAATTTAAAATATTCTAAAAATGACATCCCCGAAAGACCTGAGCCTCTGGTTGGCCAGTTCTCCCTTGGGTATTTTTTAGTTTAATTGGGTTTACCAGTAAGTGCTGGCACAAAGCATAAAGATGCATCATAGTTTAGCTTTGACCTCAATACTGGGCTGCAGTCTGCTATTTGGCTTTGCCTGATTTCAATCTTTGAAGTCTAAATAGCCTAATTTGTCTATTTCACCACTCTGTTTTGCAACCTTATCTTCCGTTTGATCAATGATCATGTGATTGCATAGGGAACATGTATCTAATTGGAAACAATACCAGTAACAGGAATAGACATGTACTTTAGATTTATCTTTGATATTTGACTATTTATTTCCACATATAAGCAAGCATTTTAGATGTAAATTAGAGTGAAAAGTCTCCAAAATTTGAAATTCTGTTACTTAACTAAAGTGTAAGTGTACATTCATTATTATAAGAGCAAATGTTATGCTAATTTATGGTAATTTGCGAGGCATTACATTTATGTATAAAAGTAATTAGTGTTTTCAGGTATTTTAACCTGGAAAGAGATTGAAAATTATTATGAATTTTTAAAAGAGAGGGTGCCGGCTAAATAACTTTAATATGACCAACCATCTCATTCTTTCTGAGCAAATCACTATTTACAAAAAATTTAAAAAATAATTGTATTGGTCTGTTTAAGCTGCCATAAAAATATCCTGAAGACCAGGTGACTTAAACAAGAGAAATTTATTTATTTCTCATAGTTTATTTCAAATTTGGAAGCTGAAAGCCAAGATCAAAGCGCTAGAATGCTTGGTTTCTAGTGAGCTCTCTCTACCTGGCTTATAGATGGGCACCTGCTCATGTAACCTCACATGCCCTTTCTTCTGTTCCCATGCTTCTGGTGACTCTTGCTGTTCTTCTAAGGACATCAGTGCTATTGGATTAGGGTCCCATAGTTGACCTCATTTTAACCGTAATTACTTTCTTAAAGATCCTATCTTCAAATACAGTCAGTTTGGGGGTTAGAGCTTCAACATAGGAATTTGGAGGGGCACAATTCAGTTCATAAAAATAAGACAATAATAAGAAGTGTGCCTGGATGGCTCAGTTGGTTAAGTGTCTGCCTTCAGCTCAGGTCATGATCCTGGGGTCCTGTGGGATCGAGCCCCACATCAGGCTCCCTGCTCAGTGGAGAGCCTACTTCGCCGTCTGCCTGCTGCTCTCTCTCTGTGTATGTCAAATAAATAAATAAAATCTTAAAAAATAAATAACATAATAGTAGTTTAAAACAGTAATAATGTAAGGGATATACTAACATCCATAGCATTAAAGAAGATTAACTTTGTGAACTATAATTATTTTTTAGTTATTTGGTACCACATAAGGCATCAGAAAAAAGTCTTATGTGGGACTTCTTCATATCTTATGATGACAAGTTAAAAGCGGAACTTCAACTTTGCCTCAAGATTCCACAAGGAGGAAAAAGGCTCAAAACTCTGTAATAAAACATCTTCAATCAAAATGTAATTTTTAAAAAGAGAGAGAATGAAGAAAAATACTTGAAAGCCTGTAAATAAAAATTCCAAATAACAGAATTCCAAGGGCTTTAAGAAGAACATTTTTTAATAATTTTGAGTTAATAGGAACTTCAGTTTGAAACAAAAATAGGTCACAGTAGTTGTTTTAGATATCAGTCATTCTCAGTAATAGATCAAGATATGGATCCTATGTGGAAAGTTCCTTTTAGAAGTGAGTTTTAAAGACGCTTTACTGAATTATAAAATATAAAATATTGTGTTCAAAAGATGTCATAAGATTTTCTAATGTGCTACTTCTGTGTTCTGCATCAGGCATTTGGACACATAAGATCACAAGCCCTTCTTACAATGACAGCAATGATGAATGGTTTACTAAGAGTTTTTCAGTTGTTTCTGCTAGTTCACACACGAGTCTGCTGAAGAACTATTTATAGAATGGAAATTCAGTGAAGGAAAGACCCCCGCAACCAGTGATGGAACATGCATGGCCAAGGTCAGGAGTGGATGAGGTGCTCACAAGCATGCCAACTTTTGTGCAAATCCTGTAATTGTGTGTTCAAAAAGTAAAAAAAAAAAAGCAGTGAGTAATGTAAGAAAGTTACTGGTCTGAAGTACACAGATTGTGGGCCATGTCCATTGTCTTCTTTAATCACAGCAGACTACAAGACCTGCAAGAGATTTACAGAACTCTTGTTGAGTTTTAAGAGTTTATATATAAGTTGCATGATAGTCTTTTTATCACGAGCCTTTTGCAAATATTTTCCCCAGTCTGTAGTTTTTTTTTCTCATTCTTTTGGCAGTGTCTTTTGCAGAGCAGAAGTTTTTGGTTTTAATGAAGCCCAGCTTGTCAAGTATTTTTTTCATAGATATGGCTTCGGTATTGTATCTAAAAAGTCATACCCATGCCCAAGATCACCTAGATTTTTCTATTTTGTCTTTTAGGTGTTTCATATTTTTTTCCTTTTATATTTAGGTCAAGGTCAATTTTGAGCTAATTTTTGTGAAGAGTGTGAAGTTTATATCTAGACTTTTTTTTTTTTTTTTTTTTTTGGCGTGTGGGTGTCCAAATGTTGCAACACCATTTGTTGAAAAGATTATCTTCAGTCCATTTTATTACCTTTGCTATTTTGTCAAAGATAAGTTGAATTTATTTATGTGGGTCTATTTCTGAGTTTTCTATTTTTTTTCCACTGATACATTTGTCTATTCTTTCACAAGTACTATACTCTCTTGATTATAGTTTTATAGTAAGTCTTCAAGTCTGGTAACATCAGACCTCCCTGTTTGTTCTCTTCTAAAATTGTGTTGACTATTCTAGGTCTTTTACCTCTCCATATAAACTTTAGAATCAATTTTTCAACATCCACTACATAACTTGTTAAGATTTTTTTATTGGGATTGCACTGAATCTAAAGATCAAGTTGGGGGGACGCCTGGGTGGCTCAGTAGGTTAAGCCGCTGCCTTCTGTTCAGGTCATGATCCGAGGGTCTGGGATCTGTCCCGCACCAGGCTCCTTGCTCAGCAGGGAGCCTGCTTCTCTCTCTGCCTCTGCCTGCCACTCTGCCTGCTTGTGCACTTGCACTCTCCCTCTCTCTGACAAATAAATAAAATCTTAAAAAAAAATTAAAGATCAAGTTGCAAAGAACTGACATCTTGACAATATTGGGTTTCCTATTCATGAACATGGGCCAGCTCTTTATTTATATAGTTCTTTAATTTCTTTCATCAGTCTTAGAGTTGTGCATATAGTTCTTCTATATATTCTGTTAGATTTATGCTTATATAATTTTTTGAATGCTATAAGTGTATCATGTTTTTAATTTCACTTTCCACTTATGCATTGCTGGTATGTGGAAAAGTGATCAACTTTTGTATGTTAATTTTGTATTTTGCAACTTTGATATTATTGCTTATTAGCGCCAGGAGTTTTTGTTTGTTTGTTTTTTTTTGTTTTTTTTTTTTTTTTTGGTCTGTTCCTTCAGATTTTCTACATAGACCATCATGTCATCCACAAAGCAAAAAACAAAAACAAATCAGTTTTATTTCTTTCCAATTTGTTTACCTTCTATTTCCTTTTCTCATTTTATTGCATTAGCTAGGATGTCTATGATGTTGAAAGTAGTAAGAATGGTGAAAAGGGACAGACTTGCCCTTTTTCTCATCATTGTGGGAAACCTCCTAGTTTCTCACCATTAAATGCAAAGTTAGCTATAGGATTTTTGGTAGATTATCAAGTTGAGGATGTTTCATCTATTCCTAGATGACAGAGTTTTGTTTTTTTTTTAATCAAGATCAGGTGTTGGATTTTGTCTGACTTTTTTTCCTGCCATCTATTGAGATGATCGTGTGATTTTTTTCTTTACCTTGTTGATGTGAAGGATTACATTCATAATTTTCAAATGTTGAACCAACCTTGCATACTTAGAATAAATCCTGCTTGGATATGGTGTATGGATTTGATCTGCTAATGCTTTTTGAGAATTTCTGCATCTATGTTCATGAGAGATACTAGTTTATAGTTTTCTTGTAATATCATTGTCTGGTTTTGTTATCATCGTAATGCCAGCCTCATAGAGTGAGTTAAAGTCTTCTCTCTCTTTCTACTCTTGGAAGAGATTATAGAGAATTGGTATAATTTCTTCTTCTTTTTTTTTTTCCATTTTATTTATTTTTTCAGCGTAACAGTATTCATTCTTTTTGCACAACACCCAGTGCTCCATGCAAAACGTGCCCTCCCCATTACCCACCACCTGTTCCCCCAACCTCCCACCCCTGACCCTTCAAAACCCTCAGGTTGTTTTTCAGAGTCCATAGTCTCTTATGGTTCGCCTCCCCTCCCCAATGTCCATAGCCCGCTCCCCCTCTCCCAATCCCACCTCCCCCCAGCAACCCCCAGTTTGTTTTGTGAGATTAAGAGTCATTTATGGTTTGTCTCCCTCCCAATCCCATCTTGTTTCATTTATTCTTCTCCTATCCCCCTACCCCCCCCATGTTGCTTCTCCATGTCCTCATATCAGGGAGATCATATGATAGTTGTCTTTCTCCGATTGACTTATTTCACTAAGCAATTTCTTCTTAAATGTTTGGTGGAATTCACCAATGAATCTATATAGATCTGGTGCTTTCTGTTTTAGAAAGCTATTAATTATTGATTCAATTTCTTTTATAGATGTAGGTCTATTCCAGTTGTCTATTTCTTCCTGTGTGAGTTTTGGCACATTTCAAGGAATTGGTTCATTTTATCTAGGTTATCAAATTTGTGGGCATAGAGTTGTTCATAGTATTTCTTTATTCTCCTTTCAATATCCATGGGGTTAGTAGTGGTGACCCCTCTTTCATTTTTGATATTAGTAATTTATCTTCTCCTTTTTAAAAAAATCAACCTTACTAGAAGATTATTGATTTTATTATTTTTGAAGAATTAGTGTTTTATTTTGTTGATTATTCTCTGTTGATTTTATGCTTTTAATTTTATTGATTTCTGTTGATCTCTTTATTATTTCTTCTGTTTACTTTTGATTTAATTATCTTCTAGTTTTGATTTAATTTCTTCTAGTTTCCAGGGTGGAATCCTAGATCATAGACTTTAGATCATTCTTATTTTTTAGATATATGCATTCAAAGCTATAAAATTTCCTCTAAGCTACTGCTTTCCCTGTAACCCAGAAATTTTAATAAGTTATATTTTTTCACTTTCATTTCATTCAAAATATTTTAAAATTTTTTTCTTGAAATTTCTTCTTAACCCATATGTTAACTGGAAGAGTGCTGTTTAATCTCCAGATATTTGGGGGGATTTTCCAGCTTCCTGTTATTGATTTCTAGTTTAATTCGGAAAGTGTTCTTTATATGATTTCTTGTTCTTTTAAATTTATTAAGGTGTGCATTATGGCCCAGAATGTGGTCTATCTTGGCGAATGTTCCATGTGGGCTTGAGAAGAATGTGTAACCTGCTGTTGTTGAATGAACTAATCAATGGATGTCAATTACATCCAGTTGATTGATGGTGCTTTTGAGTTCAACGATGTCTTTACTGATTTTCTGCCTGTTAGATCTTTGCATTTCTGAGAGACAGATGTTGAAATCTCCAACTATAATAATGAGCTCATCTCTTTCTCCTTGCAATTCTATCAGCTTTTGCCTCATGTTTTTTGACACTCTGTTATTAGGCACAAACACATTAAGGCCTGTTATGTCTTCCTAGAGCATTGACTCCTTTATAATTATGTAATGTCCATCTTTATTCCTGGTAACTTTCATTGCTCGAAGTCTGAGCTATCTAAAATTAATCTAACTATTCCTGTTTTCTTTTTATTAGTGTTACAGTGGTATATATTTCTCCATTTCTTTCCTTTTAATTTATATGTATCTTCATATTTTAAGTGTATTTCTTATAGACAACATATAGTTGAGTCTCGCTTTCTGATCCTCTCTGACAATCTTTGTCTTTTAATTGGTATATTTAAACCATTGTTGTTTAAAATGATTATTGATACAGCTGGATGGTTATCAACCATATTTGTTATGGTTTTCTACTCACTGCTCTTGTTTTTTGCTCATATGTTTGTTCTCCACTCTGTTTCTGATATTTGTGATTTTTATTTAGCATTTTAGATATCTCCATTTTCTTTGCTTTCTTAGCATATCCATTGTACATTTTTTCTGGTTGCTCTACAGTGAAATATACGTTTATAACTAATTCAAATTCATTTTCAAACAATGGTGCATGGTTAGGGCAAATATCTTGAAATAACAAAATAATCCTAATTCTTTCCCTCCATCCCTTGATCCCTTGTATCATTGCTCATTGCTGTCATTCAGATATATATGTATATATGTATGTACCTATATCTATATATGAATATATACATGTTAGAAATTGGATCTACATAAATATATAGCATCAGAGAAGGAATAAGTGAAGGTAAAATAAAAACTTTGATCTTTCTTATTCTTAATTGATTTAACAGGACAGTTAGCAATTTCTCCTACCAGAAATTTGTAAGTCCCTGATATCTATATACCACTGTGAGTGATGATGTGATAGCTCTTTATCTTGGAGAGAGGAAAGAAACAGGGCTTTTTGTAAATGAGGAAATGAAGGCACATGGGGTTTGTGACATTCTCCTAATCATGCATATCAGTAGAAGAGCCAGAAGTGACTTCTAGTTCCTTTGAGCCCTGGTTTTGGGCTCAATCCATTTATAGTTTTGGAACCAGAGATTGTTGCTTAGGAAGGAAAAAAAGTGATATGCTATGTGGAAAAAGGAGCCCTTGTTTTAACTTCAGGGTCTCTGAGGTTTCTTTTAAATAGAAAGAGAAAAGAGTACATGTTTTAAAAACAACACAAAACAAAACACCTTTGAACCATGACATTTTGAAGTTGGTGATCACCAGTAGTATAATACCCCAAGGGCCTGACCAGAGATTTCTTCATGAAAACCCGTTAAAGTGACTAATCAAAGACAAAATTGCATCTATCAAATACTTTGTGAATACTAATAAAATATGGATGACAAAATAAAAAAATACATTCTATTTGATTGTAATAAGTTCTTCAGCTTGATTTATGTACTTTACTAACACCAGGTTTGGGATCATATAGACAGTTATTAGATTTTTCTCCTCTTTCATTCCTAAAGCACGCTTGCTCTTTTAAAGACACAACTCTGAATGATAAGCCTGGATTCCTTGACTGGTAGGTTCATATCTATGGATAGGTTATGCAATCTGATCTAGGAGTTCTTGAAGTTGGGCGCTGCACTACATAAATAAGTTCCTGGGATATCAAGATAGGATGGAAATACAGCCTGTTTTCCTCTCCCCTCCCTTCCTTGTTTGTTGTTTGAACACAGCTTGCCTCACTCCTCAAATTCCCACTTTACTCGTGAACACTTAAGTCTTCTCTAATAGTTTTTAAAGGATTAAGGATACAGTAAGTAACTTTTAGATAAAGTGGTTAAATACCACACTAATCATTATTGTGGATGAGATCCACCAATGGATGTTAAAATTAATGGGTGAAAATTTGAAGTGAAACAAAATTTTATAGTTTTGAAGTATCTCTCCCCACCCCCAGATATTAACTTCAGGCGATTAAGGTTCACATCACCAATGACAAGGCACCTTGACATCATGAACCCTTGATAGATTCAGTATCAATTCTTTGTCAAAAATGTATAACCTCATGGAAATCAAGAGAAAACATTAGAGCCAACCGTATCAAGGAAAATTCTACAAAATTAACCATCAGTACTCTTCAAAAGTGTCAAAGTCATGAAAGATAAGGGAACACTGAGAAACTGTCATAGATTGGGTGAAATTAAGGAGAAATAATAACTAAGTACAATGCAGAATCCTGAATAGGTTACTGGAACAGAAAAGGAGCATCAGAAGAAGAAGTGATAAAATTTGAGCAAGGTCTGTAGTTTATTTAATAGCATTGTGCCTGTGTTAATTTTATAGATTTGATTTTCATAGTGTAGGTAAATACTAAGATGATAACATAGAAGGAATTCATGAGGGGTCTACAGGGTCTCTTTGTACTATGTTTGCAACTTTTTGTAAGTTTAAAATGAGCTCAGAACAAACAAACAAAGGAAGAAACAGAGAAAGAAACCAAGAAATAGACTCTGAACTGAAGAGAAAAAGCTATGGTTACCAGGGTGGGGTGGGGGATGGGTTAAATAGGTGATGGGGATTAAGGAGTGCATTTATCCTGATGAGCACTGAGTAATATATAGAACTGTTGAATCACTATATTATACACCTGAAACTAATATAACCCTGCATGTTAACTATACTGGAATTAAAATTTAAAAATAGCTAAAAATTGGGGCGCCTGGGTGGCTCAGCGGGTTAAAGCCTCTGCCTTCGGCTGGGGTCGTGATCTCAGGGTCCTGGGATCGAGCCCCGCGTCAGGCTCTCTGCTTGGCTGGGAGCCTGCTTCCTCCTCCTCTCTCTCTCTCTGCCTGCCTCTCTGCCTGCTTGTAATCTCTATCTGTCAAATAAATAAATCTTTAAAAAAAATAGCTCAAGGGTGGCTCAGTGGGTTAAAGCCTCTGCCTTCGGCTCAGCTCATGATCCCAGGGTCCTGGGATCGAGCCCCGCATCGGGCTCTCTTCTCAGCGGGAGCCTGCTTCCTCCTCTCTCTCTCTGCCTGCCTCTCTGCCTACTTGTGATCTCTGTCTGTCAAATAAATAAAAATCTTAAAAAAAAAAAAAAATAGCTCAAAATAAAAAGTTAAAAAATTTGTTGCACTCAATTTTTAACACCTCAAAGGACTATTTTTTCCATTCCTTTAATAATTTTTGTCATCCTACTCAAGAATTCGATATTTTTGGACATGATATTCTAATGAGAATATGACTAATGCAAATGATGGATGGAAACATTTTGAAAGAAAATAAAAAATATTATACCAAGTCAGGGTTGTACTCTCAAATTCTCATGCTGCTTTTTGAAAGTTTAATTTATACCCTGTTTTCTGTTTCAAATACATTCTCGTGGGGTTGTGAACTAACATAGTTTATGATAGGTATGGGATTTAACTTAGAAATTCTTCTTTTGAATATTTTCTGGAATGGAGGGACTCACTATTCACAGCTAAATGTTTAACGATGTGGCTGAAATTCTTATTCCTTGGGGACTTCAGAATCTATTGCTTGTAGATTACTTTAAATGCTTAAACATTTGGAATTTGGTTTTGTAGGCTTTCCTTACTTAAGAAGTGTTTAAAAGCAAAGAGATATTGCAAGTTAAAAAAATAAAATGATACATGGGGCGCCTGGGTGGCTCAGTGGGTTAAAGCCTCTGCCTTCAGCTCCGGTCATGATCCCAGAGTCTTGGGATCCAGCCCCGCATCGGGCTCTCTGCTCAGCAGGGACCCTGCTTCCTCCTCTCTCTCTCTCTGCCTGACACAGGTCAGGCAGCTTGTGATCTCTGTCAAATAAATAAATAAAATCTTTAAAAAATATATAAAATAAAATGATATATAAAATTTTGAGTGTTATCATTTGTAGTTAGCCATAAATATGGGTCATTATGAAGTCCTAGAGGAAGTACCAACCCAATCCATGTTACTCCGTCTTTCCTCTGCATAGGAATCTTCCACGGATTTTGTTAAAAAGCAAAGTTTGACTTAGCAGGTGTCTGGTGGACCCCAAGATCTGCATTTCCAAGCAGCTCCCAAGGGATGTCATGTTCCTGGCCCAAGGATGACATGTTGGGTAGCGAGGACCTAAATGATTAGAAAGGAAATGATACATATGAGTCCTGCCTACCTCACGTGTAAATTTTCAAAGAAGAGATTTACTGTTAAACAAGTGACATAATTAGGTAGCTGAAGGCAGTACAGCCATCATAAACATTTGAGGAAATCTCTTCAGTGAATTGAACTCTGGGGACAGGGTGCTACAGGTGACGCAGCAGTCACCTCAAAGTCAGATGTTGCCTGAACAGAAAGGGTGGAGACTGGATTCAGTCTGAGATTAAGCTGAACCAGACAAGGGCAGATAGCTTGGGAAGGAACTACTTTCAGGTGGTCAGAAATTCCCCCCAAGGAGGATGTCTACCACTGCCACCAGGGGGCGCGCTACCACCGCTTTTCAAGGTCGGCTGTGCGGACTGCCCTCTAGCCATGCCGGCTGGTGGTCTGGGGGATGGAATGAGATAAGGAAGTGAATAAAGCACTGTACCCCTTCGGGCCACTAACTTAGAGCCTGACTCCGGGTCTCTGGGGGACAAGGGCTTGGTGATGGGTCATGTCTGGACAACTCTTAGGATGTTACACTTGGCAGGTCAACTAGGCTTGGAGTGGACTCGGATCTGCAGTTCGATTCCCAGTGCTGGGGAAGAGGGGTTTGCTGTGATTACCCTCATTACCAATAACACAGGGTTACTCAAGGGTGAAGAGGGACAGACTTTGGCATCTCTTCCTTTTGGCTGTTTGTATTTTCAAAACACCGCCTTGCCGCAAACAACCTTCTGAGGAAGGGCTGGCAGCATCTTTCTAGTTACCAGTGAGGACACGGAGGAACAGGGAAGAAATGCCTGCACGTTAGATCTGCAGCCAAATTAGAATCAGAAGTCCAGCTTCCTACTCTACCAGCTGAGGCCGAGCACCTGGGTGGGCTGCCTGTCCTCTAACATCCAAGGCTCCTCAGAGACAAGCCTCAGGGCACAGGGCAGCCAGGGACTCTTGGGCAAAGTGGCCTGGAGCCCCTCACCCAGCCTTCTGCTCAGTCCTGCCAAAGTCAAACCATGTCAATTCCTCTAATTTAAGTCAACTGTCTTAACTACTTACACATGAACAGATTCTTTTAATTTTTCCTTATTTTTTCAATTAAAAAAAATAGGACATGCTGATGCCAGAAAAATAATTCCAAGAATATAAAACAGTATAAAATAAAAAGTGAAAGTTCCTCTTTATTCACTGATCTCCAAAGTCCTGTAATCCCACCTCTAGAAATAACCATTGTCAGCCATCTAAAAAAATATATATTTTTACGTAAGTATAATTTTTATAAGTATATTTATATGTTTATATATTACACATATTTATATCTATCTATATAAATGTAGAGATCTATATATTTTATGTCATCCAGATTTATATCTATATATATTTTGACATCTATTTGCCTATTCAGAGACACATATGATCTTGCTTAACTTGACAAAAAAGACATAACACAGTTCATAACACAGCTTGCTTTTGCTATTTAAGATGTATACCATATTTATCAGAATGAGGCCTTGAGATGCAAAAATGATAAAACATTTTATAGATCTATTTTCTTGATTAAAAACATGGGGTTCCTAAGCTTAGTATTGATATGTTAACAAAAATAAGCCCTCAGGACTCTCCTTGCCATACTCAGTGTCTTGTGTGCCCAAGTTTCCATCAACAAAATAAAACTAGTGGGGTTTATGTGTTTTCTTTCTGATTATTTTTTTAAAAGATTTTATTTATTTATTTGACAGAGAGACACAGCGAGAGAGGGAATACAAGCAGGGGGAGTAGGAGAGGGAGAAGCAGGCTTCCCGCCGAGCAGGGAGCTGATATGGAGCTCCATCCCAGGACACTGGGATCATGACCTGAGCTGAAGGTAGGGGCTTAACCCATTGAGCTACCCAGGCGCCCCTCTGATTATTATTATTATTATTATTATTATTATTTATTTTTTTTGAGAGAGAGAGTGCAAACAAGTGTGCTGGTGGAAAGGGGAAGAAGGAGAGGGAGAGAGAATCACAAGCAGACTCTGGGCTGAGTGTGGAGTCCAACACGGGGCTCAATCTCAGGACCCTGAGATCATGACCTGAGCTGAAATTAAGAGTCAGACGCTTAACCGACTGAGCCACCCAGGTGCCCCTATAAGAGTTACTTTTAAGGTGGTGGGTAATGGGGAGGGCACGTTTTGCATGGAGCACTGGGTGTTGTGCAAAAAGAATGAATACTGTTACACTGAAAAAATAAATAAAATGGAAAAAAAAAGAGTTACTTTTATTTGTGATACAACTTGTGTGAAACAGAAAATAGATATAGCTATAGTTATAGGGTGTGCTTGTGTACCCTGTCTTTGTTTCTTCCAAACATCTGAAACAAGTCAATTAAAAATATTGACAAAAAGGCACAAGGTAATATATTTTTCATTTTTAGATTTGCCCTCCACGATCCACCAAAAATACATGCCTATATTTATATAAATATATTCCTGTATTCCCTAGAACAGCGGACATCAAACCTTAACAAAGCAGAACCCCTGGGAGCTTGTGCATACATTTCTAACAATCTCTTTTATACTTTCTAAGTCCACTGACATTTGATTGAAAGGCTGTTCCATGGCTCTGCCAAGGACTGGGTGGGACTCTCTCCTGATGGTACCTTTTCTACATAACTCTCATTTAGAAGAAAAAGAGGGAGGAAGAATTCACAAGAAGTGGGTTGTGCTTTTTCCATTCCAAGCTGCGTCCAAAGCTTATGCACATCTGAGGATTTCTTCTAGGCTTGTCTTTAAAATCTTGACCCCCAAAGTTTTCTGGTTGACCTGTTGTCCTGCAGTTACCCTGGGGTAGTGTAACCGGTTTGAGAAGCCTATGACTGTTTCAATTTCAGCTGAAGTTCCTTATAAAACTAGCCAATCTGGGAGGTCATTTGTCTCTGATCCAGAGGCAATGGTTTGATATTCTTGGCTTACACTAAACTTGGAAGGGAACTGAAGCATCAGGTAAAAACAATACACACCTACGCAGCATGAAAAAAATAAATCACAGCTCTACACACTCGTGTGGACAGATCCCAGAGAAGGAAGCATCCATTTACCTGAAGTTCAAGGACAGGCAACAAGGACCTGTAAAGGGTTGTTTTCAGAGGATTACTGGCTACTGGAGGGTTGGTACAAGGAGTCTTCCGGGTGGTGGGGGTGAGGGAGGAGGTGATCAGGAAATCTTCTAATTCGTGATCTGGAACCCACGTAGGGTGTACATATGTACATACAATCATTGCGCTCAATGCTTCAGCTGCGTGCGTTTTACTGTATGTATATTATAATACCTACTTTAAAAAAAAAAAAGATGGTGGGTGGCATAGTCCATTAAGCATCTGACTCTTGGTTTGAGCTCAGGTCATGATCTCAGGGTTGTGAGATCCAGCCCCATGTCAGACTCTGTGCTCAACTCAGAGTCTGCTTAAGAATCTCTCTCCCGGGGGCGCCTGGGTGGCTCAGTGGGTTAAAGCCTCTGCCTTTCGCTCAGGTCATGATCCCAGAGTCCTGGGATCGAGCCCCGCATCGGGCTCTCTGCTTGGCAGGGAGCCTGCTTCCTCCTCTCTCTCTCTGCCTGCCTCTCTCCCTACTTGTGATCTCTATTTGTCAAATAAATAAATAAAATCTTTAAAAAAAAAAAAAAAAAGAATCTCTCTCCGGGGCGCCTGGGTGGCTCAGTGGGTTAAGCCGCTGCCTTCTGCTCAGGTCATGATCTCGGGATCCTGGGATCGAGTCCCGCATCGGGCTCTCTGCTCAGCAGGGGCCTGCTTCCCTCTCTCTCTCTCTGCCTGCCTCTCTGTCTACTTGTGACCTCTCTCTCTGTCAAATAAATAAATAAAATATTAAAAAAAAAAAGAATCTCTCTCCCTTTCCCTCTGACTCTTCCACTCACATGCGTGCATGCTGGCTCTCAAATAAATAAATAAATCTTAAGAAAAAAAGATGGGCAGCTGTGAGTATGACAGTGTTCCACCAGGGAAAGAAAAAGACCTACAGCCATATTCACATAGTGAGTCCTAATTGCCAAACAAAAGCAGACAGTTGGGTAAAAGGAAAATAAAAAATTGGAAACTATCATAAAATGAGCAGTTTCGCTGAACTCTGGTTGTAAACGGAACATTTAAGGTAACGTGAGCCCCACGTGCCGACGGGGTGCTCCCAAATGCCTCTGGATGCGGACTGTGGACTCACACAAATACAGGAGTGATAATTTGTGTTCTTCAAAATGCAGACAGCTCAGGAAGAGTCTAAAGGAGCAGTTTTACTGGCTTTCAAGAAAGGCAGCTGGTGGGCCGCCTGGGTGGCTCAGTGGGTTAAGCCGCTGCCTTCGGCTCAGGTCATGATCTCAGAGTCCCGGGATTGAGTCCCGCATCAGGCTCTCTGCTCAGCAGTGAGCCTGCTTCCCTCTCTCTCTCTGCCTGCCTCTCTGTCTACTTGTGATCTCTCTGTGTCAAATAAATAAATAAAATCTTTAAAAAAAAAAAAAAAAAGAAAGGCAGCTGGTAAGAACAAGAGGGAGAGCAAAAGCCAGGCTTTCCAGGGCGAAGTTGGGGTTTTGTCCAAATCTGGGGGACTGCACGTGCACAAGGTGACATGTCCGCCGGTGAAGGGCTACAGGTTAGTTTGGTCAGTGCCATAGATTACCAAGTCGCGCGGTGGCAGGAGGCCTGGGTGGTTGTCTCTAGGCAGATGGAAGGAGTACTATTCCAGAAACATTCCACGGAAGAGTTTCTCCTTTTTATTCCCTCATCTGCCAACATTTGGCCTTCCTGTGCTTAGAAGTTTTCTGTGAGGGGTGCCTGGCTGGGTCAGTTCGTAGAGCACGCGACTCTTAATCTTGGGGTTCAAACTCCTTGTTGGGTATAGAGCTTCCTTAGCAAAAATATGGTTAAAGAGATGTAAAAAGGTTTTCTGTTCACCTCTGGTGGTCTTCTCTTTTTGCTTGGGCCATGTCTCCCTGTGTTAGGGTGCAGCCCTGGTAAGTAACCTCCGCCTGCAAAGTGGCTTCTGATTTTTTTGTTGCTTCCCTTCCTTCCTTCTCAGTCGGTGGTTTGTCTGACACAACTAGCATTGTTTGGTGTTATGGAGATAGGACCTTGCTTTGTTGTGGAAACTGCTCTGTCAGGTCTGAGTGCTGTGGGCGAGGGGAGGCTGGAGACCTGGCAGGAACGCAGGAGGGCCCATGAGCTGCTGGTTTTCTGGGTGCAGATAAGGCTCTGCTCACTGGCTGATCTAAGAGCTCTCCTGAGCTGAGCATCAGCGAATGTGGTCATGGGAGGCCTTTAATTTTTGTTATAAAGGCAGAGCTAGGAGAAAGATGAATCACTTCCGTGCCCCCGCATCAGGCCCAAAGTCTTTACACAGAATGGAAACTGGAATGTGGATGAAAGGTAAAAACAGGGGGCATGTACAGTGACCCCCAGCACCTAGCCCTGAGTGAGGAGGTGCCTGGCTCATTCCTGGAAGGGTGAACGCCCCAGCGTATCTCAGGCTGAGGCCTCTCTTTCCAAGCAAGCTAAACCTCAGACTGACATAGCAGGGCCTGGAATTTTCTCCCTACGGCTCCCGGCACAAAAATGTGAGATCAAATACAAGCAGATTAAGAAATAAAAGGCAAAAGCTACCTCAGGATTGATGACGGATCCTGGTGGTGAAAGATAAGTAGCACATTAATGATTTCAGCTCCTGGTTCTAACAAAATTCAATTGTGGGAAGCAGGGGGCTTCTGAAAACTGGGAGAGAACAGGTAGGACAGAAATAGCTGTTTTCCTTCGAAGAGGAGCCCACTGGGATCTGCCTGTCTTCCCCATTGCTGACAGAGGACTTAGGAGTCCCCTGCCCCCCAACCTCCAAAGGTGTCTTTTGAAGAAGAGGGTCTTGCCTGACCCAAGAAGAAACCTTCCCTCTCCTTCCTGCAGAGAAGCCATTGCCTTGGGGTGGGGTGGGGGGGCATGCAGTGAGGGACCCACCTGCCCAAGGTTCTATCAGGCCTGGGAACAGATTTCCCCATTTTTCTTCCTGGGTGGTGACTGGCTGCCCAGGGGTCTTTGTTTTACTTCAATACCCTTTTCAGATATATATTTGTTTATTTGTTTATTTTCAGCATAACAGTCCTCATTCTCCCTTTTGCCCTGTTTCTTCCTCTCACTTACCACAGGTGCTGGGAGGATTTCTAGGGAATCAACAGTTCCTGGTCCCTCCTCCCTGCTTCCTCTCCATACCTCTCCCCATCCCCCAATTATACAATTTCTGGTGCCTGTGGCCATTTCCCTCTAAGCTCATGTTTGTTCCCCAGCCCAATTAGTTCCAGCTTCCCTCTTTCATTTTTATTTTTCCTATTTACAGTATTTGAGTGTCTTCCCTAGTTAGCTGAAGGAAAAGCAATGTGTTCTGCGCCCCTAACCTTCCATTTTTGTGTCTCTGAGTGTTTGAGGGAGGTAACACCACTGGAGAATCCACCCCCCCCCAACCCCAACTCCAGCCTAGAGGAACTTACATAGTTTTAAATCCTCCCCAGTAGCTGGGAACCAAAGCAAAAGGACAACCACACCGCTGTCATAGGAAAGGGTTCTGTGTGTCTGGGAAGATGCCAAGCTGAGAACAGCGGTAAATAAATGACATGCCCAAGAAGCAAGTCTTCCTGTCTCTGTGAGTGAAATAGTCCCTCTGTGGAAAGGATGCCACCTTTGAAGGTTTGCTTTGTCCCTTTCTGTGACCGTGCTGTCCCCAGGTGCTGTTTGGGGTCATCTGAGAAGCTGTGGGCTAGATCCCCCACAGGTGGGGACACACTTGGACTCTGGGTGTTCCCCGACCTAGAACTGGAGAAACCTCCTTCCTGCTCACCTGTCTAGATGTCTGTGGCGAAGTATTCTCACAGAAGACAGTCACACACACAGATCCCCACTTTCCAGATGATCCTCTTTGAGCCTGCCCTTTTTTCCCCCGGCCCCATAGCAAGGGCATCATCTTAGGGCTGTTTATCTGTCTAGGGAGGCACCTGGAAACCCGAGAAGGGATGGTGGGTGGTTCTGAGACCACTAGGTGTCCTCTCTCAATGGGCACCTTCTGCAGGGCTGTGGGCCGGGCCAAACTCTAGGACAGTTACCACCTTACGTAGGTGAGGGCAGAAACTGGGAGCAGAGGAATGGAGGAACTAGGGCTGTGACCTCAGGAAGCAGGGGCAGGCTGATGCTCGCTGCGGGAAGCCAGGGTCCTCCTCCTGAGTTCAGCTAGGGACCCTCAGGCCGCCTTATTCAGGGACAGTGCCAATGCCCTCCTTCCTTCAGCCACAGGATTGGGTTGGGTCCAGCGCGATCGGGGAGTGAAGTGTGAGCGGGGCCAGCGCGAGGATCCAGGACACCCCAGTGAGGCAAGAGACTCCGGAAAGTCCGGTTCCAGGTCCAGAGCCTGGCGCACAGGGGATCCCCACAAGGGGGCGGAGGGAAACCCAGGAGGCCCCCGAGAGGAGGCGCAGCCAGCGGCTGGGCGCGCGCAACCGAGCGCACTCGCGGCCCCTCGGCTCGGGGCAAAGGGTGGGGAGGGGGCTGAAGAGACCATCGGGTTCTACGAAGTTACGGGCGATTCCTTCAGCCCGGAGACCCGCCTCCCGGTGGCGTGCTCCCCAAGAGGGGGCCTTCTGCGCCGCTCCCCCCTCCCTGGCACTACACGGTCGAAGGATCGCGCGCGGGCTCCCTCCCCAGCTCAGTCTCCTCCCCACGCGCCCCCTCTCCGCCGCGCCGGCCAGCGCGGGCTGCGTCCCCGGCACTGCCCCCCGCCCGCGCCCGCGCCCGAGCCCGAGCCTGAGCTGCCGCGCCGCCGCAGGCTGCGGTAGCTGCGCCGCTCGTGCTCACGCCTCGCCCGTGCTCTCGGCGCGACCCGGCCCCGCTCGGCCCCGGCTCCCCGCTCCCCGCGCGCGGACCATGGAGTGAGGGGGCGGGCGGCCCCGCGACGCGCTCCCGCAGCCGGCGAGGCCGGAGCCAGACCGGGTGGCCTCACCAGCCGGCAGAGTTGGCCAGCGGCGGGCCCTCCTCCCGCCGGTCCTTCCCCGCTCCTCCTCCTCGGCCGCCGCCGCCCCCGCCTCCCGGCCGCCCCCGCCGCCCCCGCCGCGCCGCCGCCCGAGGCCGAGCGCGGACGCCGAGCGTGGGAGCCATGGCGCGCGAGGAGGAGAGGGACCCCGAGCGCCGGGAGGCGGCGGCGCGGGCCAGCGGCGAGGAGGAGGAGGAGGGCGAAGAGGGACTGAGCGACAGCGACGACGAGGACGAAGACGACGAGCCCGGCAGCGGCGGGGAAGAGGAAGAGAAGGCGGCGGCCGAGCGGGAGCGCAGCGAGGACGCGCGGCTGCAGCGCGCAGGGTTGCCTCCTGCCGCCGTCCCCGCCGCGGCCGCCCGCGAGAGGAGCGGCCGGCGCCCGCCGGGGCCCCCGCCGGGGCCGCTGCCCTGCCGCCCGAGGATGCCGTCGCCCGACGACGAGGACCGCGAGCGTCGCCGGAGCCGCCGGAGGGACCTTCTGCTGAGCCAGCTCTGCTTCCTGGCCTTGGTGGCGCTGCTGCTCTGGTCGCTGTCGAGCATGCAAGAGCATAATGGTGAGTGCTCGCGGCTCGCCCCGAGTGGGCGCTGCGGCTCTGGCAGCTCGGGGCTCCCGGGCCAGGCGCGGGGCGAGCAGGCTGGCCGGTGGGAGGGGGTGCCAGGCACGAGGAGTCCCCCTGCCCCTTCGGGGGCTCGGAAGGAGGGGGCCCTGGAGGCGAGGACCGCGCAGTGGAGACGCAGACGGCACGCGGAGCCGCCGGGCTCGTCCCGGGAACCCTTACCTGTGCCTCTTGGCTCTATTCTTCTAACCCACCGGCTGGAGGGATTGGTGGTAGAGGCGGTGGGGACTGTTACCCTAAGGAGGTAGACCCCCGCCCCCCCCCCCCCCCCCCCGCCCAACCATAAAGTTGCCCTGCTAAGACTCGGTACCTGTGCAGGTAACCACCTGTACACCTTTGGCTTGTTGAGAGCACGAAGGGGGGCTGGTTGACTGGTGAAAATGTATTTCTCCAGTGTTCTCCATATAGAACACGCGGTGTGGACCAGGTAGAAGGCTCCATACCCGCTTTTCCAGAACAGGTGCCCGGAACTTCGGGTAGGAAAAAAAAAAAGTGTTGGCCACCTGGCTAGGGTTTAAGGAATCTCCTTGTTCTCTTTCACTGAACACAGACTGGGAAGACTGATCCCTTTTGTGCACTTGCAGGTCTGGAAGAAATGGTTTAGATTGTCCTGCCCATCAGGCTCTCTCTACTGCTCTCAGGGTGCCCTGCAGTGGGTCCGCCCTTTACCCACAACTTTTGTCTTATCTTTGTCCTTGGCTTTTCTTGAGCTGAAATAGACCTTGTGGAGAAATGTGCTCAGAACAGTTGTCCACTGAAAACAGTTTGGACCCTGGGGGGCAGCTGTCTAAATAACGGAGGGAGAGACTTGGAAGAATAACTGTTGTAAAAACGGTTTTATATCCCAGCCGTTCAAGTGGCACAGTTCGTGGGAAAACAGCCGTAAAAATGGTTGTGAGAAAAAGCCGTTACAAATACGTGCCTTGGTGTTAAGATAGATGTAGCCCTGATACAAGGCGTTAGGAAGTGCAGAATAAAATCTTTTCCATAGTGATGGTAAAAGGGTGGCATCAGTCAAAAAAGGGATCTCCCCCAAATTGGCTGATCTCGTGCTTCGGGGGTGGGGGAAGCAGATGGTCGGGCTTGGTTCAGGTCTTAACAGACCTCTTGACAGACTTCCTCATATATGGTAATATGAGAGAGTCCGCCTGGGTCTTCAGTGGAGCCCTTGGGACTACAGCTTTCTCCCTTTTTCCCGAATCCCAGATTATCTGGTGATGGGGGCCAGCATTGGGAAGGGGGCTGTGCTGGGGAGGGAAGCTGGACCTCTCTCAGAGGGCAGTGCCAGACCTGCCAAGAGCAGCTACTGACTGCTTCTCCCGAGGAGGGTTTCCTTCCACTGCCCTTTAATCTACCGGATTTTTATGAGTGCAAAGCCAGTCTGTACTTGGTGCCACCTTTGGAAAGGACCATGCGAAGTCAATTACGTGCCGGCCATTTTTTCCTGCATCCTGGGGTTCTGTGAGTCCTAGAGTTCCCACCGCTGTCAGGATGTGAAAGACATTTTTCTGGATGGAGAACGTGACCCATATAGTTAAGTCCATCAGTGACAGGGGGCTGCCTGGGCCCTGGGAAAGCTGCGATGTTTAGGGGGAAAGGAGGTGGCAGACACTGTGCAAACTTAAAACCTGGTGACTCAAATGTCATTTTGAAATGGTTTCCCTAACAGTGACATTTCTATTCAGGTGCCACCAACTCGGGCATAGTTCCTTAGCACAGCTCTTTTCCCCGTCCCTTCCCTTGGTCTCTCTCCTTCCATATTCTTTCTGCCTCTCTCTCCCCTCCCAGAAATGTAGGGGTTCAGAAGACCCCCGCCCCAGCAACTGAAGGTAACAGTGAAAAGCTAGCAGTGCAAAGAAGGATGCCATCCAGCCCCCAAATGTCATGCCCACCCTAATTCTGTCCCCTGTCATCTTTTCTTCAAGTAGATACTTGTTATTTCATTGCATGACGCCTAGCTGATTCTCAGCAAGGCTCAGGTGTTTTAAGCTAGTTTTTTTGAGCTAATTAATTAATGTGTGTGAATCTGCAAGTGATCATTTAGCTTGGGGGGCGGTCGTCATTCAGCATACTTAAGCATTTGAATAGTGACTTTTACCCTGGAAACTTGGGTATTATTTTACTTAAGGTGTTTCAGTATGGATTAAAAGTTTGGAATTTAGCCTCATTTTAAAGACATGGTGTCTGGGAGAGACTGAGTGATCCGCTTAGGGTCACACAGCATTTGGGGCACAGAGGGAGGAACCAGCCCAAGGTGGCCTGGCTGTTTGATCCCACCTCTGTTCCCTGCTATTCATGCCACCATCTGGGTGCAGCTTTGTAATATTTATATAAACACATAGGGGGTACCTTGCTAATGATCAAAGGGGGATTTTTTTATTTACCTTGAAAGCCATGCAGTGATTAAACATAACTTCTCAGAAGCCTGTTTTCTAACACATATTAACTTTTCTTTTCTTTCTTTCTTTCTTTCTTTCTTTCTTTCTTTATAAAGAGCACAGTCCTTTCACCAAACCCAAATAGAGAGGTGTTGCAGTTGTGTTACACAGTGTTGTATAACATTCCTGATCGTATGGAATCTGAGCTCCCTTCCTGGACATACGACAGAACTCCAGTCTAAATTCCTTTCTCTGAGATGGGACACAGGCATTATTAAAGGGAGGGTTAGTACTGTAATCAAGACAAAGGTTAACCCTTATGGTAGCAAAAGCAGTAATAATAACTGGAACTTGGTGGGCTCTTACATGCCAGGCACTGTGCTAAAATAAGGACACTTTCCATGCGTTGTGTTCTTTAAACTTGCACACACTCTTTGCAGATGCCTTGAGCCTGTGGTGGTGGAGGAAGCAGTGGGCCTGGGTGTTCTATTTAGTTATTGCTGATAAAGATCTCATTTTTTAAAAAAATTTATTTTTTATTTTTTTATAAACATATAATGTATTTTTATCCCCAGGGGTACAGGTCTGTGAATCACCAGGTTTACACACTTCACAGCACTCACCATAGCACATACCCTCCCCAATGTTCATAATCCCACCCCCCTTTCCCAACTCCCCTCCCCCCAGCAACCCTCAGTTTGTTTTGTGAGATTAAGAGTCACTTATGGTTTGTCTCCCTCCCAATCCCATCTTGTTTCATTTATTCTTCTCCTACCCCCCTAACCCCCCATGTTGCATCTCCACTTCCTCATATCAGGGAGTAAAGATCTCATTTTTGATCTGTTTTCAAAGCCAATTGAAATAAGGTGTCAGATTTGCTAACGGGGAGTTTTCTTTTCTTTATCTTGTTTTTTTTTGCAGTGAAAATGGATGACTTTTGTGTATTTTGAGTGGTTTCAAAGTGTTTAATTTTTGTTTGAAGTAAGGAACCTGGTCAACTTTTTTTCCCCAGAAGTCATGTCAAAAAAGCCCAGAGGTTCTAACTCAGGAGTGATTATAGACATCTCGTCTAGAAAATTCCTGGGTAGGTGAATAATGAGTAAGGAAAAAAAAATGTAATATATATTGCTCAAAGCATATGTATACACACACACACATATATATGTATGTATGTACATATATTATATATATTCTGGCCCAGTTACTATTGCTAATAACAAATTACCCCAAAGTATAATGGTGTAAAACTACCATTTTATTTTTTTGCTCATGGATACTTCAGGTCAGGAATTTGGACAAAGTGTAGTAGGGATGGCTTGTCCCTGCTCCATGTCTGGGGCCTCTGCTGGAAGGAGTGAAAGGCTGGGGGACTTGCCAGCTGGGTCTGCAGTCCTCTGGAGGCAACATCACTCCAATGTCTGGGGTTGATGCCAGCTGGTGGCTGGGACCCTCAACTGGGCTTTCAACCGGAAAACCTATGTGTGGTCTCTCCATATGGCTTCTCCATGTGCCTTAGTTTGAACTTCCTCAGAGCACAGCAGCTGGGTTCCAAGAGGATAAAGGGGAAGTACATGGCATTTTTCTGTCTTAGCCACAAAAGTCACACAGTATGACTTCCACTGTTTTCTTTTGGCCAAGGTAGTGACAGATGTCAACACAAGTTCAAAATGGGGGGGGCAGAGATGCCACCACTTACTCAGTGGAGGAGTGGCAGGGTATATGGTAAGGTGAGCAGGTGGGCATGTGTGTTGGTGTATAAGATGGGCATGTGTGTTGTGGCTATCTTTGGAAAACCAGGGGGCCAAGGGATAATAACTTAGAGATCAGAGACGTTTCCCAAGGTGGTAAATGGTGAATAACACACACATATTTGAAATACTTTGCAATCATGATCACGTGGCAACGCATCTGAAGTCAGGTGTGGGGTGCACAGGTGGTATTTGGAAAGACGGCTGTGTGGGTGTTTGAGCTGCAAATTTCAGTTGCTGATCTGAGAGTGCATCTTTAGCTTTGTGGCTTCCCCTTCCTCAGAGGACAAAGACCACAACCTCTCAGTCCCTCCTGTGGCTGACAGGGCTGCCTCGCTGGATTCTCCAGCTTTATCTTCCCTCCCCACCTTCCCTTTCATGCTACACGACTCAGGCCTTCCTTCTGCTCCTGAAAGGGGTGACACTACTTCTAGCCCCAGACCTGTCATTCACGCTGGTTCCATAGTCCCCATTCCAGCTAGTTCATCCTTCACTTCCAGACCCAAGATCTTCCTGAGCCAGCTAGGTCTCTCGTTTTGCTCTCTGAATGCCCTCAATTTCCCCTTCACAGTATTTGTCACAGTTGGCAATTACGTATTTATTTGGTTGGTTTGAGCAATCTGTCGTGCTCACCAGATTCTAAGCTCCCGGAGGTCAGGGACCCTGTGACCTTTGCTCACCTTTGTCATCTGTGTCACCTGCCCACAGTAGATGCTCGTAATATGCGTGCTAAGTAAAGAAGCTGTTTTGATTTCTGAACGACAGTACCTGTGTTCAAAACTAGCTACCACGCCTCGGGAGCTCAGTTACTAGCACATATTTTCATCTCATGATTTATAGTTCTGCTGCCTGTCCATCACATTCAATATTGTTACTCATTTTTCATGAGCTCACACGGAGCTGCAGAGGTTGAGTGCTTTGCCCAGTGTCGCTTCGTTAAGCGGCGGGATTTGAACACAAGCCCACTTGCATCCAAGCTGGATGCCGCTGCATTCCCTAGCCTCAGCTTAGGAGGACATGAATAGAAAATGGGAATCACGCTGCCTTTTTCAGTCGACTGGGGAGAGTAAAGGAGTAACAGAAGGTTGCTTTCATAGAAGCAGTATTTTAGAAACACATTGCTTTTCAACCTTTTCTATTTTCTGCCTAAACATATATAGATGTGTCTCTCCTGGCTTTTCTTAGCTGCTCATCAATCCAGATTTTTTCTCAAAGATTTCCTTTACTTGCAAGCCTTGAATCCTTGTGGGAAGATTTCTTTCTTTCTTTCTTTTTTTTTAAATACCCCAGAGGGTTGGCAAAGCCAAAAGAATTGCAAAACCAGCCATTTGCTGAGAATTCCAAGGCTTGGTAGAAGTTGGCCGATGGGACAGGATTTTGGCAACTCTCTTTTTCCTCAAGGAGATTCCTTTTCTTTGAGTGAAGTAAGTTTTTGGGGGGAAATGATAGTACACAGACACTTGTGTTGGAGAGACTGAGGTAGTGCGTTCAGAAGGCATCCTTGAAGTCACGTAGTGAATGGCTAGTACTGTCAGGAAGGTAATGGAAGTTTTTCTGCTTTTTTCCTGCCTTCAGTTTCTGTAGAGCTTGTTTGGCAATGAATTTTGTTTATCTTTGCAATGGTTTGAAACATGGTATTCTCCTGCAGAGTTTGAGAATTAAGGATTCAGTGGAAGAAGATTTTCTCTGAGTGGAGTGGTGGTGGGCACCATCCAGCCATTTATAATCCTGGAGTCCTACGTTCTTAGACATGGATGATGTCTTCTAGACTCTCTCCTGGAAGATGAACTTGTTCTGTCCTTGTCCTCATCCCTGGGGGAAGTGATGCTCTTCATTGTCGGAGTCCTGGGGGTTTTCCCACCCCCACCTTTGGGACACTGTCTTCAGTGGCACCCCTTGGATGAATTCCTGCCTGGATGCTACTGGTGGTACAAGACCCAAGGACTTCCATTCATTCACTCAGTAAACACGTGGTAGGCTTTTTCCTTGTTGTTGTGGGTGACTGTAGTGTCTGAGATGGATACCCAGAATATTGTCATCATGGTGGCTTAGACTTTAGTGGGGGGAGAGGTGTTGAACAACTAACTTTCAAGAATTATGAGAGAGAATGAATGAGAAATGCAGCATGGCGTGGAGGAGGTGTTGGTGGTAAACAGAAGCTGGAATATGGAAAATAAAAGGAATTAGGCTGGGAATGAATAGGGGATGAAAACGATAATTTATAAAAAATGGGTAATAGATAGAGGCAGACAATTCACAAAGAAATTGCAAATGAGCAGTAGACACCAGTAAAAACCCTTAGCCTTAATAGTAATCAGGGACATCTAATTTTTTCTTAAGATTTTATTTATACATTTGACAGACAGAGATCACAAGTAGGCAGAGAGGCAGGCAGAGAGAGAGGAAGGGAAGCAAGCTCCCTGCTGAGCAGAGAGCCTGATGCGGGGCTCGATCCCAGGACCCCGGGATCACAACCTGAGCCGAAGGCAGAGGCTTTAACCCACTGAGCCACCCAGGCGCCCTAATTTGAAAGATCTAATTTGAAAGATTTATTTATTTGAGAGACAGAGCAGGGGGCAGGGCAGATAAAAAGAATCTTCAAGCAGACTCCCCGCCGAGCATAGAACCCCACATGGGGCTCAATCTCATGACCTGAGCCAAAATCGAGAGTTGCATGGTTACCCAGGCACTCCTCAGAGAAATCTCATTTTAAAAAATGATGAGATACCATTTTTTAAAATCAGATTGGCAAAAATGAAAGTATGTGATAATGTCAGGTGTTGGCAGAGATGCAGGGGAGACAGCTTCTCTCATTTACTGCAGGCAAGGATGTAAATTGGCTCCCCAAACACTGTGGGGAATTGCAAGGTGATAAGGTTTTGGGCACAGACCCCAAATGGAACCTTGGCTAATTTTTAATGAAAGGTATAGACAAGGGAGCGGAGGAATTGGAATGGCAGTGCCTAGACAGTTGAGCCTTGGATGCAAACCCAACTTTCCTGGATCCATCGGTGACTGTGCGGCATGTTGGTCACGACCCTTTGCACTCTAGACTAAAGACGTTAGGTGGGAGTTCAAGTGAATGGGGGGAAAGGCCTTTGTCATAGCTGGAGGTGTCCAAACTAATACCAGTTGCTTATTTGAATCATGAAATCTAGCCATTGTTCCTTGCTTGTCAACCACTCCTTATTTCCAGGAGAGTGAGAATAATTAACGTCTGCTCATCTGTGACCTAGTTCGTGGAATTTCACATTTGCAACTTGGTGTTTCTCTCTTCATTTCCTCCCTGCACTTCTGCCTTGTTTGACCACAGCAGATGTCGTTTTTACTTGCGTGACTTACGGTGGACCCTGATCTTCTAGAGGATAGGAAGTAACAAGTAAGTTGCTTGAATAGGACTTTGATGTGAGAACAAAGGGGGTGGGGTAGGGTATTCACCACCAGGAGAAAGGGGGATGCCCCCAGTTGACATCAAGTAGTCAACAGCACCATTTTTTTAAAAAGATTTTATTTATTTATTTGAGAGAGAGACAGTGAGAGAGAGCATGAGAGGCAAGAAGGTCAGAGGGAGAAGCTGACTCCCCATGGAGCTGGGAGCCCGATGCAGGACTCGATCCCGGGACTCCGGGATCATGACCTCAGCTGAAGGCAGTTGCTTAACCAACTGAGCCACCCAGGTGCCCCAACAGCACCATTTTTAAGAAAGAACATGAGATAGTCACTTTTGGACGTTTTGATTTTGATAACTAGTAGGACATCTAGGTGAAGTATAGCTGATCGTTAAAGTCGAGGTTATAAGCTGCAGGTAAAGATACGTCGCTGTGGATAAAGACATGAGAATAGTATGCACGAGAGAATAGTATGCACGAGAGTGAAAATTGTATCTTTGCTTAGCTCCGTGGGTCTCAGTCTTCACTGCACCTTGTAATTACTGGGGAACTTTAAACTTTACTTTGTCTCGGTCCTGCCCCCCAAAGATTCTGATGTAATATTTTGGGTGGGGGGAAGCCTGGGCATTGGGATTTTTCACAAAAGAAGCAGATAGCCCCAATATGCAGCTAAGACTGGGCACCACTGGATTAGGTTGGGGGTCAGTATTTACCTTATCATGGACATGTCGTAGCTGAGCTGTGAATCATGCTGGGCTGAATTTTTCTGTCCTGAACAAGAATGCTGCTTTTTTTAAGCCTTCACCACTAATTGAAGCCCAGACTTTCCTCCGGTTACCTTCATCTTCACTCCCTATGTACACTGCCGTTAGATATTCTATCCGGTTGTCTTTTTCAAGAAATCTTTCTTGGGTTCTTCCGGCTTGTTCCAGTCTGGACAGGTTGCTTGTTAATCTGCTGTCCAGCTGTCATTTTGAGATCTCCCTTCAGCTTCTTCCTGCCTGTGGTTTCTTTCCCCCAGCTCTCCATATGTTGAAAAGATCCCATGTATGTTTGCTGTCTTTTTTGGTATACCTTCATTTGTGGTATACATTTCTGGGGATCACACAGTCCAGGTGCTTTCTAAGATGGGGGTGTGGAAATAACAAAAACAAAAATTTGAGACATTGTAAGTTTGAAAATACATTAATTCTAGCCCCACACTTTGAAGATGGGGTGGGTGGGTTGGGAATTCAGTTTGGAACACAATTTCCACATAGTTTTGAAGGCCTTGCTCTTATAACTTGTAGGGCTGTCCCTGAGAAGTCTGAGGCTATTCCACTTTTAATTCCTTGGTATGAAACCTGTTTTCCCCCCTCTGAAAGCACGTGTGCTCTTTACTCTGCTTCTAAAGCTCAGGCATATCACAGTTAAATGTCTGCTGTGGTTCTATTTCCATGCATTTTCCTGGGCACTCACCTGTTTCTTTTAATCTGAAAGCAGATGTCCTTTGGATCTGGGAACTTGTGTGATTTCCTCCATCCTTCCGGCTCTCTTCTCTCTGAATTGTCTGTTATTTGGGTATTTGACGCCTGAGATTCTGATTTTGAATAATCATCTTCTGATTTTCTTATCTCTTCTCTCCTGTGTTTTTTTCCCCCTCATCCTTTGCTCTAATTTCCATAGGTTTCCTAATCGTATCTTTGAATTCTATTGAGCTTTGAATTTCTATCGTATTTTTAGTTTCCAAGAGCTCTTTTTTATTTCCCCTCTGCAAGTTATTTTTAGTAGCATCCTGTTCTGCTTCATCAATACAAGTATCATCGCTTACATCCGACTTGGTTTCTCCAAGTTGCTGTTGTCTATTTTTCTGTTTTGTTTTTCATGTTAGGGGCTTTCTTTGAAAACCATGTGATCTTTGGTGTCTACTCATATTTACATGAGGCCATTGAAATGATGACTGGAAACTGTGCAAGGAGAAGGGTCTGTTGATTGTTTCTCTGTAAGGTGATCTGGCCGGGCCACATCTCTGGGCAGTACTTCCGCATCTCTAGTTCTGGATCTTTATCAGTGGGTCGTCAGATTCCCCAGAGAGGGGTCACCCTGTGTCCTGTGTAGAGGGAGATCTAGTGGGAATACAGTGGGAGAGGAAGTGGGGTTTAGGGGGTGTCGTTCAGCGGAAACATTCTCCTAGGCTCAGTGAGTTGTCTCAAGGGTGGCTAGGAGTATGACAGAGCCGCACAATTTATTTTGATCCATTGCAGGACCATCCTGAGTTATTTCAGGCTCCCTTCTTCCTGCCTTCCTCCCTCCATTCCTGCCTTCCTCCTTTTTCTCTCTCTTAACTCCTGTACACGCCATACTGGTAAGAGCTGTGGCCTCCTGGGAGGGCTTATGCTCAGGGACAAGGGGGAGGCATAGTTTTCACCATCTTCTTAATTTTAACTGACCTCTTTATGGAGGTAGTTGTAGATACACAGCTGTGGTAAGAAAGAATGCAGAGAGACTCCTCGCACGTTTTCCCCCGTTTCCTTCAATGGTAATGTTTTGCAAAAGTCTAGTGTAATATCATAACCAGTGTAGTGCCTTAGATACAAGCCACTGACCTCATCCAGATTTTCCGAGTTTCATTTGTATTCATGTGCACGTGTGTGTGCACGTGTAGCATGTGTATGTGTGTTTGTATGTATGTGTAGTATGCGCGTGTGCATGTGTGTGTGCAGGCTGTATGTGTATAGCACGTGTGGTGTGTGCTTGTATGTACACGTGTGTATGCATGTGTGTAGTGTGTACATGAGTGCACGTGTGTGCACGTGTGTGTGTGTTCTGCACAGCTTTATCACCTGTATCCGTTGCTGCAACCACCACAGTCAGAATGCTGGACAGATCCACTATCACAATGGTAACTCACGTTCCCCTTTTCATAAGCACACAGCTCCTGTACCTGTTTACACAGAAGGAACAGGTGAGGTAAGTAACTCATGTCACCTCCAAGAATAAAGTTAAAGCATTATAACTTCTCGAGTGAAAGGCTACTTATAAGCCGAGGGCGGGGAGAGGAGCGTGAAGTCTTTCAACATTCATGAACCTGGGCCATGGAGACCTTGGTCAGTGATGGCATTCCTTCCCTCCAGGGATGCCACTGTGTGCTAAGTGCCAGGTTAAGGCTGCGTGGAGCTGGGGACCAGTTTCTCTGATGGGTCATGTTTTCTGTCATTTGCACATCATTTCTGAATGAATGTTCCATGAAAAGTTTACCCAAGCCTCTTTTTCATGCAGGCAGGTTAGCCAAGCTTTCTGCAATCCCAGTTTCATCATTACTTGTTTCCTAGGGAACTAGAGATGGAAATCTTGGGGACCATTGTCTCTTAACATCTGGCTTTATGTTTAAGGAACCTGATGTGAAAGAGAATTGTAATCAGGACCCAGATCCTCGTTTTCTGACTCTCTGCTTAGTAAATAACTACCCCCCACCCCCTGAAAATTAAGGGTAGGAATATATTTAGTGCAGATGGACTCCAGAATTATTTCAGATTTGGAAATGTTTCTGAAGTTGGGACCTTGTTGGGAATTATTTGGCATGCACTGTATGGGGAAAATGAGGGAATTTCAGGGGGAGCTGCTTCTTGTAACAAAAGATTTTTTTTTTCAGAAATATTTGCTCTTAGGACACTCGTGGCTTGCTTCAGGAGAAAGTTAACATTATTGGGTTACCTTTCATTCGGCTAGTCACCTCATGCAGCTATGAGAATGATTGGTTGTTTTGAAGATGAGTGCCCATGAATTTTTCTTGTTGGGGTCTTTGAGTTGACAGGATTTCACCATTTTTCATACCTGGTGTTGCAATTCTAGTCTGTGATCTAAACACGACTTCCAAACAAAGCAAAGCTTCCTAGGACCTTAAGACCCTAGGTTTTTGAAAACCCCAGGATAATTCCCTTTTGAGTGGGATTTCACAGTGCGGTCATTTGAAATCACAAGTGTTTGTTGGGGTAAGTGCAGAAAGAAATCTCATTGTACCTACTTACAATAAATTGACATGAGGACAGATCAATTGCAGTATCTTACAACATTATGGTATATTTCCTCCGTTAGATATTGCAAAATTGGTAGAATACTATATAAAATGTCTTGGATACTGCTTTTGAAACTAAAACTAGTAATATACAAGAAAATTGATTGATAGGATCCAGAACAAAAATATCACCCCTTAGAAACTTTGTCAAACTAACCCTTTGTAATTACACCCTTCCTAATCCCTAACCTCTGATCTGTTTGCTGACACCATGGTTTTTGTCTTTTTGAGAATGCCATACACATGGAATCCGACAGGATGGAATCTTTTGACACTGGCTTCTTTTGCTCAGACTCTCAGATTTGTCTACATTGTTGCTTGTGTGGGCCATTCATTCCTCTTTATGGCTGAATAGTATTCCATTAAATTAGATCTACAACAACTTGTTTATCCATTTGCCTATTGAAGAACTTTTGGGTTGTTTTTAGTTTTGGCAATTATGAGTAGAGCTGCTTATCAGTATTCAAGTCCAGGTTTTTTTTTTCCCTTAAATTTCTTTTTCTCACCTTATTATACTGGCAGAGACTTCCAGTACAATGTTGAGTTTGAGTGGACGTGATTGCCTTATCCTGATTACGTAGGGAGAAAGCCTTCAGTCCTTCATCCTTAAGTATGATGCTTGCTGTAGGACTTTCATAGATGTGTCCTTTATCAAACTGAAGAAGTTCTCTTCCACTTATAGTTTGTTGAGAATTTTTTTTTCTTGGTTCAAAATATCACTTCATTATTAGGAATTTATAAGTTGCCACAAAATCTGCTATGTTTTTATTTATTTTTATTAAAACAATTTATTTTATTTTTCCAGTGTTCCAAGGTTCATTGTGGTGCATAAACAATGAATGTTGAGAATTTTTATCAGGGATGGATATTGAAGTTTGTCAGGTGGTTTTCCTGCATCAATTGATATGATCCTATGGTTTTTATTCTTTAGACAGTTAATATGATGGATTGCATGGATTGATTTTCAAATACAGAATCAGCCTTGTGTACCCTGGAGAAGCCCCACTTGATCATTTTGTGTGTGTGTGCGTGTTTTTTATTTTCCTGAATTTGGATTGGTCATATTTTATCGCAGACCATTGCATCTGTGACCACCCAGAGTATTGGTCATAGTTTTCTTTACTCGTACTATCTTTGTTTAGTTTTTCTGGCCCCACAAAATTAATTAGGAAGTACTCCTTTACCCTGTATTTCTAGAAAAGGTTGTGTAGGATTGGTAGATTCTGCTTTTTAATGTATCATAAACATGGCACTAAACTTGACAATGAATTTTTAATGTCCGCGTAATGATAATTTTAAAAATCACAATATTTTTCTTAGTATTTATAGCAAGTGATATTTATTGGACACTTTGCATGCTCTAGGCACTGTGTAACTGTTTTTACCTGTATTGACTCCTTTAATCACCATATGCAGTGGAGTAGGTACCATTATAATCTCCATTTTACACGCAAAGAAGAATAAGATGAAGCATGTAAGTAACTTGCTTAAAGTTTCTACGTGACTGGTATTACTTGAATTCAAGCTGTCTGATTCCAGACCCCATGGTCTTAACTATTACACTGTATCCTCCAGTTATATTATAATTTATTTATTCAGGCCTCCATTTGGGGTACTGAGGTATTTTCTATGTCCTCACTGTGATGAATGTTCTTGTACTGAAATCTTTGGTAATCAATGACAGTTCCTTAGGCTGGATTCCTAGAAGTGCTATGTCAAAGTGCATGCCTATTGTAAAGGCTAATAACATCCTGCTATGTAATTTTCCAGGAATTTGGAAAAATCAGAAGTTCCAACAGCAGTAGTTTGAGAGTGCTCAATTCAGTGTTCTCTTCCAGAATTGAATATTATGATTATTTTACATATTTTAAATTCAGTTTGATTGTGGAGAGATGGTATCTCATTGCTTTACTTTGCATTTTTTCATACTAGTGAAGCTGAATGTTTAAAAAATGTTTATTGGTCATTTATATTTCTTGTGAGAAAAACTTATTCATATCTGTTCTCCATTTTTTTCTAAAGGGATAACTGTTTTTCTTAATGACTTGTAAAGCTCTTTATATATTCTATATGTTTGTCTTTTATTCTATATCAGAAGTTTGCTGCCCCCCACCTTTTTTGTTGTACAGATTTTCATTTTTATCCGGTCAAAACTGTATCTCTTTTCTCTTGTATTTTTCCATTGTTTTATTGTTAGACCTAGGATCTCAAGTGTGTGTTTATTTCACATAATCCTCTATGTTTTTTTTCCTCCTGTTTGTATGGTTTAATTTAAAAAAAAAACAAAACCTCTTTATTTCATTTGGGATTTACCTGAGCTAAGATGAAGATTTAACTTGAACAGATGAGCAGATTGAACAGTTAAATTGTTTATTGAATAATCTTTCCTTTGCCCACACATTTGTGGAATGACCTTTTAATCCGTGCTTGTTTGCTTATATATCAGAGGCAGTTGCTGTGATGTCTGTTTTGTTCTATTTCCTCATAATTAATTATTGTAGCTTATTAGGATATTAATTATCTGATGGGGCAGGACTTCTCTCCTCTTGTTCTGGGAGAAAAAAAAAATCATTTGTTGTTATCACTTGTTTATCCTTCCAGGTGAACTTTAGAATCTCTGTTGAATTTTGCTCAAATGCCTGTGGGTTTTGACAAATCTATAAATAATCTGTGGAGAAATGGCATTTTAAAGCATTGATTCTTTTCATTCCTGGTGTGCTTTTTCATTTGATCAAGGCTATAAAACAAATCTGTCAAGCTTCATAATTATTTCCCTATCTCCTTCTTAGATGTATTTGTGAAAACTATTGTTACTATTTATTCTGACAGTTGTTTCATTCTTTATATATTCTCTTAAAATATTTAATCTTTACAATTTTTTCTTATTTTCTTCTTTATATTTTCTTCTTAAGTTTTAAACTATGCAAGTAGTAATAAACACAAATTTGTTATACAAACCAGTACCTTGGATTTTCCTATAGTTTTATATTAAAAGGAATTTTTATTTTTTTAATTTATTTTTTATGACAAAAGTGCTCAACAAAGTAGGTTTATTTATTTTTTCTTTTTTTGTTAAGTTTTTATTTTAATTCTAGTTAGTTAACATACAGTATGTTATTAGTTTCAGGTGTACTGTATAGTGATTCCACACTTCCATACAACACCTGGTGCTCATCACAACAGGTGCACTTGGAGGGCATTTTTATTTTTAATTAATTAATTAGAGAGAGAGAGAGAGCACGTATGAATGGAGGGGGGCAGAGGGAGAGGGAGAGAGAGAATACCAAGCAGGCTGCATGCCCAGCATGGAGCCTGACGTGGGGCTCGATCCCATGACCCTGAAATCATGACTTGGGCCAAAATAAAGAATTGAATGCTTAAAGGACTGAGCCACCCAGGCACCCCAGGGGGAATTTTTAGATTCATGCTGTAGTTGGATGGTTTTTTACTGGTGGTTCTTGTTAGGTGCTTTTCATTATCTATGGACGTTTCCTTTAATTTCTCATTTTCTGAGAGTTTTCTTTTCTTTATATCCACCATGGATGTTTTATGCGGGCAAATGCCTTATTAACATTTGTTGAAGTGTTTAGTATAATGTAACATAAATAAATATCCATGTGAAGCTACTCCTGAGGTGAACCCCAGATAGCCATGATATTTTTTTTCCTTTAATAGGATACTGGGTTTGATGTGTTCATATTCCTTATAGTATTTTTGCTGTTATATTCTTGACAGATATTGACATACAGCTTCCCTGCCAGGTTTTGGTGTTAGCACTGGAGCAACCTCACAAAACTATTTGATGATTTCCAAGTTCTCCGGTGTTCCAGAATATTCTATGAAGCAGGGAGTTGGCCTGTAACTCTAAAATCTGCCAGAACATTTATATGGGACTGCCTGGCCTTTACCTGGTCTGTAGCAATCTTCTTAAAAGTAATTTTGGAGAAACTTTCCAATTTCTGCCACAGCTTACTTTTCCGTGGAGCTAATTTGTTTTCTCAGAAATGTCCATTTCATTAAGATATTTTAAAATGAACCAAATTATGCAGTGCATTTTAAAATTTCAACTTTTTCTTTAATTGTGATTATGTAACACTTTCTTATTACTAGCTTAGGTGTTTCCTTTTTCCTTGATCAAATTTGACTGTATTTGGTTTATTTTATTATTTTTGGAAGATCCATCTCATGTATCTTTATCAATTTTACTCTCCCCCCTGTTTTCTGAATCAATTACAGCACTAATCTTTCTTTAAAAATCTTAATTCCTTTGTTTTCTAATATCTTGAATTAAGTGCTTTATTTGTATATTTTTATTCTTTCTTGTTAATGGTGCATTTGTCCTTGAGGGAAGCTTTAGACTCACCTTATAAGTTCCAAATAAGTTATAAGCCAGGTAGTCATTGTTGTACTTTTCAAATAGTCTTGTCATTATAGTTTTATTTTTTCTGCAAATTAATTATTTAGGAGAGTGATTTTTAATTTCCAAGTTTTTGTGTTTTTTTAAAAACACTAATTTCTAATTTTCTTTCAGTTTGTCCAGAGAATATGAGCTTTGATTGTGGTTTTTCATCTGCTTTGGTTGTTTCTTTTTGGAACACTAACTGTTTGTGATTAGATACCCATTTGTCTGTCTTTCATATCTATCATCTTCTCATTTCATCATTTCCCTCTTTTTGTCATTTCCTCTTCATTATGCAAGAGTTTCTACATTTTTTTTCCTCCTCAATGGTTTTATTTTCAGCACTTTGGGTCTGCTCTGCTGCCTTTTATTCCATTTAGGTTTTGTTCATGCATTTCTATCTTTTTAATTTCATATCTTGTCCATCCTCATATTAGCTCGCTGCCATTGTAATCTTAGCCTTTCTGCTCATTTTTTTAAAAAAGATTTTATTTATTTATTTGAGAGAGAGAGAGAGAGAGAATGAGAGAGAGAGCATGAGAGGAGAGAGGTCAGTGGGAGAAACAGACTCTCTGGCGAACAGAGAGCCCGATGTGGGACACGATCCCAGACTCCAGGATCATGACCTGAGCAGAAGGCAGTTGCTTAACCAACTGAGCCACCCAGGAGCCCCTTTCTGCTCATTTTTAATTTTCTTTCATATAGCCCATATTTCTTTGCATGCCATTGAGATTATGAAGTAGTTCCTTTCTAAAATTTACTTCGACTTCTTTTAATAAATTATTTTTGGAAGTATAGTATTCTTTATGTTGCGGTGAATTATTATTATTATTATTTTTGCATTATTCACCCTTGAAAGAGAAGATCCAGGCTCTGTGTGTTCCTGGGAAGGGACTCCTCTGTCCCTCCAGAGCACCCTGCCATATCATGATACTATTAGCGTATCTTCAGCTGAAGGTCTGGTTGCTGTTTATTCATAGTCTTGACCAAATTACCTGTGTTTATGTGACTTTTCTAGGTAATTCAGCTTGCCCGAGAGGAGATGTCCTGGTAGTTTCAATATTTAGATGGAGCTTTATTCATATAATTTCAATCAGTTGATAGTTCTTCTAGAGATAGTTCATTAAAATCTCCCACCCTAGTTTGTGTCTTCCTTTGGTTCTGTTTATCTCTTCTCTTTGTTGTTATTCTGCAGATGGCAATATTCTCCCATCCATCTACTCTTTCCCCAGGTTGAGTTATAGAAAGAGATATTCATGGGGCAGAGAGCCTCTTTCACATATTTTATCTCACTGAATTATCTTCACTGAATGATGGATTCGATATTATTATCCTCTTTGGGTTAAAGTGACTTGCTCTAAGTCACACAGGTAACAATGGTGGTTTCCACTGTGCTGAACATCTCTGAGGAACAATTCCTGCCAGGAATTTCAACAGAAGTAACCCCAGTGTGGTAGGCAGAATAATGTTGTCCTCCCTGTCAAAGATGCCCTTGTCCTAATCCTGGGAACCTGTGAATCTAATGGCATGTGGCAAGGGTGAATTAAGTTTACTAATCAGCTTGTTTCGAGATGGGAGAGTATCCTGGATTATCCAGGTGGGTCCATTGTGATCATAGGGGTCCTTGTAAGTGAAAGGAGGTGGCAGGAGGGGTCAAGTTAGGGAAAGTGAGGGCAGAAGCCGAGGTGGGGGTGGTCCACTGACTGGCTTTGAAGATGGAAGGGGCCATGAGGCAAGGAATGTGGGCAGTTGCTGGGAGCTGGGAAAGACAAGGAATGGGATTCTCCTGTGAAGCCTCCAGAAGGAACAACAGCCCTGCTGACACTTTGAATTTAGCCCACCAAGACCCCTGTTGGATTTCTCATTCTAGAAGTATAAGATTTTGGTTTGTTTTAAAGTCACTGAGATTCTGGGAATCTCTTGCCATAGCATTGGGAAACTAATACACTCCGCATATCAGACTTTGTGGTTTGTTTTTTTCTTTGTTTTGTTTCTATTTTTTCTTAAAGTTTTATTTATTTGTTTGGGAGCAGGGAAGGGCAGAGGCAGAGGGAGAGAGAGTCCTAAGCAGACTCTGTGCTGAGCATGGAGCCCGGTATGGAGTTTGATCCCACAACCCTGAGATCATGACCTGAGCTGAAACCAGGAGTCAGATGCTTAAGCAGCTGTGCCATCCAGGTGCCCTGTGGTCTCTGAGAAGCAGGAATAGGAAGTCCTGGAGTGATCTACTGTGTGTGCACATCACATAGGCATTTACCTGGGCCCTTATTTGATAAGTTTTATCCTCATTTGATATACTGTATATTTATTTTCTCACTGTGATTGTGCTACCCTCCCAAGGAGAATGTCAGCTCCCGGGAGCAGGAACTTCCTCTGTTGTGTTCACCGTCTTATGCCCAGTGTCTGGTTTGGAGGAAAAGCTCAATAAATATTTGTTAGATTATTCCTTTTTGCCTGGATGATACTGTACTAACAAAATGGAGTCTCAGTTGCTTCCTTAATGGAATACTGCCAACTGTATAAGTAGTAACAAAAATAAAAAGAAGAAACTGAGTTAAAATGATACTTTTCAGTGTTTTTTTTCTAGTGTCTAGTCATATACATAATTTTCTTCTTTTTAGAGTTAGCAGATTCTTGTCTCACACTCTCAAAGGATCCTCTCATAAAATAAGATAAGTGATCATTATAAAATAAATACAGTGTTGTAGATTACATTGTTGACTTATACATATGATGTTCCATGTTGCGTTTTTGTGACTTAACATATTTTAATAATGATAACCATCAGTTTTTTATAATTATCATTTCATGGGCTGGTTGGTTTCCCATTAAATATACAGGATATTCCATTGAATATGTAAAACATATGTATTTAATTTTTTTGGTTATTTAAAATATTATGTTACTTAAAATATTTAATCATTACTCATTAAACACCCTTGCCCATGTGTCTGTTATGAGTCACTGTACTCTGTAGTTATTGTTGTGTTTGTAGTCATTGGTAGTATGCTCGAGTTGCTGACAATGTCTGTGAAGTTATGGGGCTTCCACAAGTTTCTGTATAAACCTCTGTTCACTAGATTCCCTGTCTTGGAGTGTTTTTTTTTTAAGATATATTTATTAATTTTAGCTAGAGACAGGGAACGAGCATGAGCAGGAGGGGCAGAGGGAGAGAAAATCTGAGCAGACTCTGTGCTGAGCAAGAAGCCTGGCACAGGGTTCAGTCCCAGGATCCCAAGATCATGACCTGAGCCAAAAACCAAGAGTTGGACACTTAACCCACGGTGCCATCCAGGCGCCCCTGTCTTACAGCAATTTGAATAGCTTCTTCATTTCTGTTTACTCCTGAGGCGTTCTCTGCCTGGTATCGTGTCCCTGCCTTGTCTCTTCAACCTCAGATTGCAGTTCTGTGTCAAATTCTCCCTTGTCAGAAAGCCCTAGAACCTCTACAACAACTGGAGGGAAAGAGAGTGTTGATGGGTCAGTGATGGCAAAGAGGGACCAGTTTGGAAAACACATCAAGAGGGTTATGAGAATCCAGCGAAGGCATCTCCTTAAAATAAATCACATGATGACCTTCTCTTTTATAAGTAGACACTTTGTTTTTTCTCTTCCTTCCTCTTCTTGACAGTTGCTTTGGTTTTCCTACATGCTGATTGCTCCTTTGATAACAAAATAAAAAGGAAACAAATGTTCATCATTGACTCAGTTTCACAAGAGCAATGAAAAATCCAGGGGTGGGGGAGGGGATCTCTCTAGACGCCCTTTGGTCTGTACAAACCAGCAGAGTTAACTGGATTACAAACAACAGCCCTGAGCCCAGAAGGAGAGGGGTGTCCTCTCTGAAGCCAGTCTGGACAGTTGTTTTGCCTAAGATGGCAAGATCATCATCTTTCCATCTCGAGGCAAGAATGCCATACATGTCCTGCCTGGGAAGGGATGGTCCTGGAGGTTTCCGGGGTGCCATCGTGTCTCTCGATGGCCCTTTCATGTCAGTGTTTGCTTTTTCTGTGTTTTCTTAGTCCACTGGGAGGGAGAGTAGGGAGGCAAGAAGGAAGAGGGGAAGCTAGGAGGACTGAATCCTTGCCTGGGAGCACTGTCTTAAGATGAACATTCTGAGTGTCAGTGCAGAATGAGGGTTTATTTTAGGAGACATCAGGAATGGACTCTTTTATGTTGATATTGTACAGGACTGATCTGTATTATTCTGCTGTGAAGAATGATAAAACTTCCTGATCCTCCTACATCTTTATAGTTTCTGCCATGGAAAACATTCGTGGGTAGGAAACTTGGCTCATCCTGACCAGAACAGGAGTCCTGGACAGTAAGTCTGGAAATGGGGGTTCAAGTCAGCTGCATGTGCACATGTGTTCTCCATTTCCCACCTGTGAAATGTGTGCCTTTGCACTATGTTGTCTTTCCATTGGAAAATTCTACAACTCCCCAATTTTACCATTAATTTTAAATCACTAGCCTCCTGGAAGATGTTGGAGATCTTCTTCCTCCTAAAGCTAATTTACAGCCAGAGCAATAGAGTTTTGCTTCTGAGCATGCCCTGAAACATTACTCATTTTTATTTCATAGAATTACTCTTATAAATGTGATTTTCTGTTGGTTTCACAGGGCCATTGAGATTGTCCAGCTCGATGAATTTCTTTGGCATGTCATAAATTTTCGCTTGTAGTGGAAGACTGGTGTTCAAAGCAAGATCCTCGGATCTGTCATGTCTGTATCACCTGGTACCCTTCCCTCTTTGAACTTTCTAAACATGCAGAGTCAGGGGCCCCATTCCTATCTCCTGAATCAGAATCTTTGGGGATGGGAGCTAGGAAACTTTATTCTAACAAGGTCGCTTAATTGCATGTCAGAGAAGTTTAAGAAGCAACCACAAGCCAGGGAGCCAGACAGGTGCTACGATTTTGCCCTGCACTTGCAAACATACCCTCAAACATATGGTCTGCTCTTCGAGGGACACTACTTCCGTCAGACCTAACAGGCTTTATCTGAAATGCCAAGATAGAGACCTTTCTGTGTTTGGGAAGGTCGGGTAGCTCTGTTGAGGGCCCAAGGATATTGAGAGGGAAACGCAGATCTTCTTGCAGGGGGTGTAGAAAGGAGGATGCCCTTTCCTTAAGGGGTGGCATCCATTGTCCTTGGTGCCCCAGGCTTACCTCCACAATGTGGAGTGCCCTCAAAAGAGCCACAGGAGTTTTAGGAAGGGGACAGCAGCTCTGGTTGGCAGGGTTGGGATGCAACACACACCAGAGGTGGCTCATGCGGTCGCCTTTTTAAATTAGTCATTATTACGCAGGTAATTCATGGGTTACTTCCTGCTTCTGAAAATTGAAGACATAACATAGCACTTATATCCTCTGTGCATGCCTGTCTCTATCCCCAATATTTACAGCCCTGTCCAGGAGCCACTGGTCTGGCTTATCCCACTTAATCTCATTCAACAGTGTATGCTAGAGGCTGATCCGCCTCCTTCTTTTCCTTGCCAGAGCAGTATTGCAGGATTCCCTGTGCACACTCCCAGATGCATTTCTTGCCCTCTCCTGCTCTTCTTTTATCATTGGGAGCTACTTTCCCCAGGTCCATGGCCCTCTGTCTTCCAGACACTTTGGCCAATGGGAGTACAGCATGGGGAGAGAAAGAAGAACATCTCCTTCCCCTTCTTCTCCTTCCTCTCCCACCTTGCTTCAGGCATCCTTTCTCCATGACTGCATTTAGTCTGGAAGCCCCTCCTTTCATGGCCAGGCTCCTGAGCCCTAGTCTCACACCATTTCCCTGTTGTCCTTCTCATCTTAGGGATGCTAACAACCTCCTGCCGTTGGGCATCTCTGGTTGCCCCAGACTTGTAACTCTGTGACCTCTACAGCCTGTGGTACTCTGTGTGACTTCCTCTTGTGTTGGTTTTCTTCACTGTCTCGTTCACAGGATTTTGCTTTTTAGCTCTTCCCCTTCTGTTGGACATTGAGGTGTTTTCCCCCTCATAGAATGTGCTGGAGTTAAACATTCAAACATACAACTCCCGTGAGTGAGCCCAGGTGATGCCAAGCAGTGGGACTGGACTCACTCTGGGTGCATTCTGGATCTTAGGTGCTTGCGGTACACAGTGAATTACTCTGCTGAGAGGAGCTTACTAACTGTTGAGTGAATGAGTGCGCGAATGAATGAAAGAATGACAAATTCCCTTAGGCAAATGGAGAAAGCATTGCCTCACTGGCCTCACGTGAAATTGCCTTTGTTCTGTGGCCTGTTCTGAGGCCTGAACAGAGTATGAATCCTTTCAGGGTCCCCTTCCTTGGAGAAGCTGACCCAGGCTCCAGAGCAGCATTCAGGAGCACTGCTGGGGCTCGTGTGAAATGAGTGCTACTGAGAAAGCTCCTCGATCTCCTTACGACAGGGTTTAGGGAACCAGGCGTCTGCTGTGATTCCAGAGAGTGTTGTGCCTTTGCAGGTGGATGGAGGTATTGATAATGAGTGATGGGGGGTAAGAGGATGAACTAAGGGGAAGCGAGCAGCTCATGCCCGCAGGTGCTTGGAGTCTCTTTCGCTCCCCAGAGAAGCAAAAGGCTGGCCCATCATTCCTTATACTCTTCTCTGCTCCATAATGCTTTTTAGATGAGGATAAGGAAAAAACAACCACCACCACCACCTTCAAAATAAGCATTAAAGGCTGTATTGAAAGGCCAGCAGATGTGACCGGCAGACGGGGATGTGTGTGTGGAAAAGGAGTTGGGGTGTCCTTTGGGGATGGTTGGACGTTTACAGATCACTTTCTTCAGATTTATAAACCTTCCTTTTTTCTTTTTTTCCTAACAGTTGAGCTGGTAGTTTCCCCTCTTCTTCCCTAGGCTGCTATTCCCCAGGGAACTGCCCAGACTTCACACACTTCCGAATCCTGCAATTAACTTGAAAAAGTAAGATTAGGTTTACTTTATAGTGCTTGGCCTGTAAATGATGATAACGAGGAGTTTGGGCCACCCAACGCCCATCAGATGAGTTCAGTCTCGTAAACGCATTTGGCAGGGATCACATTGGGCCTCCCTCTCCGGAGAGGCTTCTACCTTTTGAGTTGAGAGACCCTTCTGGTTTCAGAAGCTGCCGCTGCTCATTCATTGTGTTTCGGGCCTGGTGGAGGGGGGCGGGGGTTGGGTGGATGGAACCCTCAGGATTCGGTTAGCCAATAGCACCGTCTGTCCCTCTCCTACCTTCACCGGCTTTGCCTTCTGCAAGTCATCCTGGAAAGGGATTTCATGAAAAATTGCCTTACAAGGAGGCCCAGCATGAGGTCCCTGTAAAGGCACAGGAATCTGTGCTCTCCAGGGTTCAGCATCTGCTTGTGTCCCCTATGAGCTCAGCCTGGCTTCAGGCTCTGTGAGGCATCCGAAAACTGGCAGGGCCAGGCTGGAGTTCGGGCTGCAGATGCGGTCCTGCTCAATGCTTTCCATGCAGAACCCTGATGTCTGGTTCGGTGTCACGTTGGTACACACGCACCGTAATTTGAATGAGACGTTGACAGCCGGAGCATCCCTGTGACTATGGATTCAGACAGATTGCGATTAACCCCCAATGAGAGGAGATGAGACACACACAGCTGTCCTGGGCGACTCTGGTTTCGTCCCCTTCTCACCACATCCCACCCGCAGCTCTCCCCCCTAGCCTCACCTCAGCTTCTGATGTAAGCCGGAGCCTGCGTCTTGCCTGTGTTGATGGACTTCCAGAGCCTGAGCCCGTCTGATATTTTCCTGCTGACTTTTCTGTGTTCAAACCAAATAGGAAATGACAGGGATGGTTTCTGTGCAGAGAGAATAGGATTCATGTGGTTACTTTTAAAAACTCATTCGGAAGTTTAATGTATACACAGACATATACACACACGGAGAAAGCATATCTATCACAAGCGTTTAGCTCGATGATTTTTCACAAACGAATAGCAGCTGTAAGATCAAGAAGCAGAGAAGGGCCTCTACCCCTGAAGCCCCCTAGGGATCCTTCCTGCCCACCCCCCAGACTGACCACTGTCCCAGCTTCTAACCGCATAGATTAGTTTTGCCTGTTTTTGTATGTTACTTCAGTGTAACCTGTATATACATTCTTTTGCTGAATACATGCTTGTGGGCTCCATCCGTGTCATTTTAAGCGTTGTAGATTACTCACTAATGTGGTGCGTTCTCATGCCTGCCTTTCCAGGATCATGTGTGCATACTTCAATGAGGTCTATACCCTAGCGTGGAATCACTGGGTCTTGGGATATGCCTACATTTGGCTTTTGCAGCCTATTTAAATATTTATTTATTTATTATTAATTTATTATAATATATAATAAAATAAATAAATATAAAATATAAAATATAAATAATTTGTTATTTATTTAAATATTTATACTATTGAAAGTATTTTAAAGCAAAGTAGGTAATTGAGTTTAAGCTTCATGGTCACATGTGGTTGTCTGCAAAGGTTTCATGGGCAAACCATGCCAAGAGAGAGTCCAGACTTTTGGATGGAGAAATTGCTGGCATCATGGCATCTTCACCCTTGTTTGGTGCTGGGGTCCTGGGAAGAGGTGGCCAGATGGGCTCATGTCTTGCCATCTCTGAGCTGGAACAATTATTATCATTTTTGACCCGTCTCTGCATCTCCTTCTTCTTCCTTCCCCTTTTCTTCATGGACTTCTCTTCTTTTCTCCTCTCTGAACATCTCCAAAAAGCAGTTGTATCCCTGGCCCTCCTGCCCCTGCCACATACACATTCACACACATCCACACACACATACCCCTTGCCTGTGGGAGGACCAGTTCCTAAGGTAGTAATACAGTCAGGGGAAACACAGAATGGAGAAAAGTGTTAATTATACCAGAGGAAAGTGTGATCACAATAACTGCAGCGCTTCAGAGAAAAGCTTATTTAAGAAAAAATACGTGGTAAGAACAAGCGTTCCCCAAATTACTGAGCCCGAGGCCAGGCCTGTACGAGACAGCCCCACTCTTGCTCTCATGCTGTTCTCACACCATAACACGGCCAGCCCATGTGCAGCAGGCTGGCCAGCAGAAGCCACCCAGAGACCCACAGATGAAAATAACAAGGCAGTGCATCCTCTAAACTGCACATTGCCTTGGTAGCCAGTGCCTGCTGTGCATGGGGATCGTACCACCTACTCCTTCCTCTAGCTTGGGTCTGGCCCCAGAACCCGTGGCTTGGAGTGAAGGGTCAAGGATCTTGGCGCCCATCTGTTGCTGTCCCCAGCCCTCCTCAGGGGACCTGTTTGGGGGGTTGGAGTGGAGGCCGGCCGAGGGACCTCTGCAGAGGTCAGACGTCAGTCTCCTCCTGCCATCTTGGGGACCCTAAGGGTCTTGGTTACAGTGGCGGTGCCTCCTGGGAGCCAGTGCATAGAAGGCGTCTATGCAGAAGCCAACTGGACACCACCCAGGGGGTCTGTGGGCAGTCTTGGCACAAGTCCAGTGGCCCTGGATACAAAGGAGTGTCCTGGGGAGTGGTGCCAGCCTGGCTGGGAGCAAGCATACTAAGCGAAGGCAGGTGACCGAGTGGGTCCAGCAGGGTTGTATGTCGCCATTACTGGCTCCTCTCTGCCCTCTGACCCTGTGCGGTCCTCTCTCCTTGATCACGGCAAAGCCCCGGGCGGGGTGGCTGCCCCTCTTAGTTCCATGGCCTGCTCTTTGGACATGATAGTGTACCATGGACCCTGATGTGGGAGAGGAATGACTTGGGACCATCCTCATCTCTGTCTTCTCTCTGTCGCCTGAGAACCAGTAGAGACAGCCACTTGAACAAGGTGCGAAGATGGTGGTTTCGGTACCTCCTGTTATTATTTTCTTCCACCCATACGAAGTCTTAGATTTGTTGACTCATTAAGCCATACTAATAAAGCACCAATCTGTTCATTTCCCCTGAAAATCGCCAAAGACCCATGTGACTGACTACTTTTGGGGGCTTTTGGCCTGCCTTGTGGTACATGGGCTGCCACCAGAATTTACATAACTGCCGCTGAGAGCAGAGACTGGTGGCATTTCCATTAGCCATCATGGCCTTCACTGAAGTGGACGCAAGGATTCTGTTCTTCTGACGCAGCGTGTAGATCCTCTGTACCATGTCGTCTTGCTGGGAGGTGAGGGCCGGCTCCGCAGTGTGAATCTGCATGTAAGAGCAGACCGTTTCCAGTGCTTTTCCCATTCTGGGTTGCTGGGAGCTCCAGGGACAGACCCTCTGTTCAGGGTGGGCTGAATTACTTGCGTGCAGATGGGCAGACAGGCCCGGGGAGGTGAGGGAAGCCAGTGTAGGTGCTGCCTGCGGTAACACAGCTTCCTTGGGAAGGAGTAAATGACTATGGGGTCATAGACCTCCTTTGGCAGGGGGCCCACTGTCTCTGGTAGGCAGAGCCTGTTCCTGGGCAAGTGAGTTATTGAAGGATGGAAGCGGGATAAAGCAGGTAAGGCAGGGCGTGAAGGCTAAGCTGGAATGTAGTCTCTGTGGAGGCCAGCTAATCCCACAGGGAGACCCAGAGCACAGTTACATCTCAGAGCGGATCCTGTCTGGGGCAGAATGAGCCATTCACTGGCCACTGGCCGCCTGTGGCATGGGAGGAAGAACCTGGCAGACAAGGTAGCTGCCTTGGAGAAGGGGGCAGGTGACGCCATTAACAGCCAGTTCTCACAGCAGCTGGGGTGGTGCCTGCGAGGGGCAGGGGTCCTGGGTGGACACCAGCAAATAAGCACCACACGGCCTGGAGGCCTGGCCTGTGACGGGCTGCTACTGGACTCGGGTCCTTGGACCCAGTGACGGTAGAAACGAGGCCGGACCCAAATGTAAGGCACAGGCAAGGCTTTATTAGGAGAACAGCTGTGGCTGAAGGGAGACATAGGACAAATTGGTGTCAGACTGGCCCTCCAAAAGAGCCCAGGAGAGTGTTAAATGGGCTGAGGTGGGAAAGGAGCAGTGCGTAAGCACGGAGGGGGGTGGAGTCCCGGGAAGTTGGGCGCGCAGGCGCAGTGGACATACAGTGTATGTTTCATCTGCACGTTAGGCCTCCACCTCTGGGTGGTTTGTTGTTGTTGTTGTTGTTGTTGTTGTTTTTTAAAGCATGAAAGTGAGGGGAGAAGTTGGTAAAAGGTCGCATTTGGCGGCAGTTTGAACCTGTTTGGGCTTGCTCCTTGGACTGTGCTCTGCTTTTCCAGGGAAAGTGGTAACAGGCAGCAGGGAATGCCCCAGGTGTGTGGGGACTTGTTCCCAAGTTTCCTGGCTCAGGGCTACCACCTCTCCCAATCCCGTCAGTGGGAACTGGACACCCCCCCTCCCCGGACCTGCCTGTTTGGACTATGCCACTTGGACAGGTCCGTGTGGCCTTGCCAGGCAGGACCTCGTGGCAGGTTTCGGCAAAGCAAACAGTTTTATGTAGTTGGATAACCACATAAGAGGGCAAAGCTGGGGTTCGGAGATGTAGCTGTGAGATTTGGAGAGGGTTTGGGGGGCTCCAGATGTTTGGGGAGGCGTTCCTGTTTGAGACCGGTAAAAGACAATTTTTTTTATTGGTGTTTTTTTGTGCTGCTGTACATTCTTGTCAGTGTGCTCTGGGGCTCCAGGATGCATGCAGATGCTGAGTGGGGCTTGGAAGCTGCTTCCGTTCTCAGCACATGCACAGCTCAGTCCCATTGGTCCCCCGCCACCTCCACCTCCATGCTGTCCCCACTCAGGCTGGGGGCCCTTTCTCAGAATGGTCTGGCTCTTCAGGCCACTCCATTTCTTCATTCTTGAGGTGGAATTGTTGATCCAGAAAATCTCTCCTCGTCTAATTGTGGTGGAGGCAGGGAGGCCAGTTCCGAACTGCAAAAAAAGAAAAAACACGAAAATGTGCTTCTAGGTAGATTTACTGAGCATGCCTGATTGTGTGTGTGGGCAGGGGGAGGGGTGGGGGGAGGGACAGTCCCTAGGCTGGTATTGATAAGTAAATAGAGGTGACTTAAAACTAGCACTTGCGTTGGTCTGTGTTGGTGGTTTGTGGAGACATAGTGGCATTTTGAGCTCTGTCCCTTCTTGGCCAAGATGCTCTTTCCAGACTTATAGTGGTGGCTCTGAGTCTAGAGCTTTTGGCACACCTAGCTCTCATTCAGGGCAATTCTGAAGAATAGTGAATTAACGTCCCCAGATAATGGGGGTCATTTTACTGCAGAATGGCTGCCCTTTGTCTCTCTGGCAAAAGGGTGCTGAGAAATGAATGTTCAGGACTGTGGAAATGCTGAATAATAAGTGAACTTGATCCCATCAGGTGGCAAGGGCTGAAAGGCTCCCTCTGATGGACCCGGTTATAACTTTGGGGTCCCTGGACTGGTGCTTTGGAAAAAGTGATTGGCTTAAGTATCTCTTTCTGTTGATGTTATCAGATTCCCCACCACAGACTTTCATCTCAATAGTGAGTTGTAAGTTTTGAGAGTAACTCAAAGGATTTCCTGGAAAAGGTGGAGGAGGGGAGTTAGGCTGTTGGGTTGTGAATGAGTGTACTGGAGACCCAGATCCAAGGGAAGATTAATTTACACAGGGAGGGAGGGATGCCGGGCCTTCATGGGAGTAAAGAAAAACCCCAGTTTTTAGAGGCGTTTCACCTTCATTCATTCCCCCCTTCATTCATTCCTCCTCTGTTGAGTCAACAGACAGGTGTGGGATGAGGTTGGTTTTGCTGGCATTGTGTTTGAGATGGCCCATATAAATTGGGGTTTGGACAATAGAGGTTGGGGCTGTGGAAAGGAGCAGTTCTTCACTCTTTTCCCAGGACTGTACTGCAGGCAGCTGGAATTGCAGCTGACATTTTCCACACATTTCCATGTTCTCAAAGGAAAAGGTCAGTTTTTTTTTTTTTTCCTGGTTAAATTCATGGGGCAAGTTCCCTCACTTCCTTGTTGAATGATTTTCAGAAATGGTAAACCTCAACTCTCATACAGATAGAAAATGAACATATGTTAAAGATTTTATTTAACTCATGGAGGAGGAAACTGGTAAGATGTGAGGAACATTTCAAGGGGAATCCGAAGAACAGACACCTTTATAGATCAGGAGTGTTGAAATGAATATGCAAATAGAGGCAAGATGGGTTTCTTCCACAGCAGGGGAGAGAAGTCAATCTGCACATATAGATAATAGTTATTATACATCACTGTCAGTTTACGGAATGGTAAAATAGCTCAAGGGCCATGAAAAATGAGAGACAACTTGGAAAGGTGTGTTCTAGATAATGCTTGGTTTTCTGTTGAAGCTCAGACTTTCCCCTGTTCTCTTCTTAAGAAAGTCCAATGTTTAGGGGCGCCTGGGTGGCTCAGTGGGTTAAGCCGCTGCCTTCGGCTCAGGTCATGATCTCAGGGTCCTGGGATCGAGTCCCGCATCGGGCTCTCTGCTCAGCAGCGAGCCTGCTTCCCTCTCTCTCTCTCTGCCTGCCTCTCTGTTTGTGATCTCTCTCTGTTAAGTAAATAAATAAAATCTTTTTAAAAAAAAGTCCAACGTTTAAAGCATTAAGCTTGCTCCAAAAGTGCCTTTCTTTCTCTTTATTAATATACAAATAGCAAAGATAAAAGTGTATCTTTTTCATTTTTGATTGCATGATGGTTGTTTTTGTGATACTAAAGCTAAGCTTACTATGTACCAAACAACATCAAGAGTTATTTTGGAAGAGAATTACTCATCTTAGCCTGGGTAGTTTTCTAGGACTTATATTAATGAGTAGAAAGTATGATTTGCAGGAATTATGTATATGATTTATAAGAATTTTGGGTATATGAGTAACATGGAAATAGTGAATCTGTGAACCAGAAATGAATTGGCTCAGACAACATAGAATATTCCAGAGCACTGCTATTGCAGGGTTGGGTGGGATGGGAGGTAGGGGAACAAGAACTTGTAGAAGCATCTAGATGATTTCAGAACACAATTCCTGAAAAAAAAAAAATACTTGGGAATTTCTTCATGCATTTTTAAGATCTGAAATCTTTTAATGTAATTTAACTGAAGCCAGTATTTTCCACAGTTCCCAAGGATCTAAAATCCTAGTTGTTTCTCTCTTTTTTGCCTTTCTGAAGCTTATCCTAAAAAGGTGTGTTGTCGTTATGAAAAAAGGAAGGACTGGGGAATTTATGGTGGGATTTAACTTACATACCTCTTCTGGTTTATTGTGAAAGTATTTCTTCATGACCCTTTGGTAGACCTCGACATTGCTGTCCCACCTCTCCTATTGGAAACCTGTCCCTTCTTTTCTGGACCCTTTACAGTCCCTTGCTTTCCACTGCTAGGGTTATTCTCTTTCACTGATTTTCTTCTCTTTGTTCCTGGGATGCCCCACAGGCACTATATTCATACTCTCTTACAGCCACCTTCCCCCAGACATTGCATCCTTATGCAGAGAACCAGCTCTCACTGGGGTTCAGAGGGTCATGCTCTTCATTCTTGCTCCAGAACACCACACCAGCATTTCTGCCTGCTGCTGGAGGTTTCCACCTGAATATTCTCGCCCATTATACTCAGTACGTTTGAACTGCAAATAATCCAATTCCTTCCATTGAAATGTAGTTCTTCCTTTTTGAACTTACTCTCCCAGCCACTTACCAAACACTGTCAGTTTGTTCTTCTCAGGATCTCTTTCGCTGATGTTCTCTTTCATTCCATTGTTGCACCATAATCCAGGCTTTCGTCTCGTCATCACTGAGTTGTTGCCACATCTTCGACGTTCTCTGAATTCAGTCAGTATCCCTTTAGTGCCTTGGGAGTGAATACCATGAGCCAGACCTTGACGCAGCTGGTAGGGGTCCAATGCTTCTCAGTCTATAGAAAAGACAGACGTCAATTAGTTGCTCACACTGCTAAGTGTATGATTATAAACTGAGGTAAATGCTGGAGGAAAGTGCTGTAAGAGCATGTAGCGGGAAACCCTAAATTAGCCTTCAGGGCCAGACAGGCCTCCTTGGAGGAAGTGATCCCTGAGAGCACTGAGGAATGAACAGGTACTAAATTAGCAAAGGCGATGGCTTGAGTTTATCAGGAGAGGAACCTAGAGTTTCCCAAGTCCTGGAAGTGGTGGTTGGAGGCATGGTGCATTAGCAACACCATGCTTTGAAGACTCACAGTGCTGCGGTGATGTGAGTGGGGGCAGAGCGATGAGGGATGAGCTGGGGGCAGGGGGAGGCAGGGGCAGGGTGATGGTAAGTTGCAGTACAAATTCAGGTGTCTGCGTGACACCTCGGGGGCCTAGGCTACATGAAATAAGAGGAAGGCAAACATTGTATGATTTCCCTTATACATGAAATCTAAAAGAACTCACAGAAATGGAGAGTAGAATGGTGGTGGACGGGCTGGGGGAGGGGACAGTGAAAGATGTTGGTCATAGACTGTAGACTTCCAGATCAACTGTAGACTTCCAGTTATGAGTAAGTTCTGGGGATCTGATGTACAGGATGGTAACTATATTCTACAATCCTGTATTATATACTTAAAAGTTGCTATGAAAGTAGGTCTGAAATGTTCTCATCACCCAGGTGTATAAAGTAATTATGTGAGTTGTTGGAGGTATTAACTAATGTTATTGTGTGGGAAGCATTTTGTAACACGTGCTAGTAGCAGATCATTACATTGTAAACCTTAAACTTCCACAATGTTATAAGTCAGTTATAGCTCAGTAAAGCTGGAAGGAAAAATCCAGTGTCTATCTTAAGAGCCAAGGGGAGTCTTTGAAGGGTTTTAAGCAGGAAGGGCATGACATGCCCAGATAAGCCTTTTCAGAAGGTCATTACAACTGCTGTGTGATATCCAGAGATGTCCAGAAGACAAGACAACCTGAAAATCCTCTTGATCCGAAGCAACAGGAAATACTGGATAATATTGTAGCAGAGCTGCACTTACTAGGAAATCAGAGGCATCACTGGAGCTGTGAATAAAGGGAACGCTGCCTACCCAAGGAGCATGCTGGCCCTGCTTGCTTCATTTCCTTGGTGGGCATTTGCCCATTTCAGTGAGCAACAGATGTGACTTCTGTGACTACCCAGGGACAATAGACAAAGCAAGGGGTGTGAATGGATTGGGGAAGTGATCTGAGACCCCGACATGAAAGAGAATCAGAAAAAGGAGGGACCATCCACTAAATCTGCACCCCACAAAAGAAAATGCTAGGAAATTTGTCTTTTTTGAGGTGGGCTCTGGTTGGGAGTAGGACAGGTCTTCTGCAAAGATCTCTTACTGTGCACACTGCCCTAAGTGGGTGTGGGAGTCCTCCTTATACTGCATTCATGGTCCTGGAACCCCATGCCAAGAAATTAACATAATAATGAGCCCTGCGCTGGTAGTCATCCTGGGATTCCTAGAAGAAGCATCACATGAATTATTTTCTGTGATATTGTAAGTAGAATTAAACCTGGAAGATTTCATATGATTGTATTCTTTCATATATATGAATCTATCTACACATATGTGGATACATATATGGATACACACGCACATATTCAATGTATGTTCACATACCTATGAAATTGGAATGTATTTTAGATTGTATAAAGCAATATTGACTGTGTAAGTACACAATCAGCTTGGGCAGGTAATCAGTAAAGCATTTTTTAACTTTCTGTACTTTTGCAGAAGAGAGTAATGTGTTAATTACAACCTAATTTTGTTAAGTTAAATGTGTATGTTAAAAGTTATGGGGAATTACCAAAATACTATGAAAAGGGTATGTGATTTCCTAACCAGGAGAGGGGAAAATTGGTGTGTAAAACCCTATCAGTCTGAAAAAGAGAGAAAAGAACAGACAGAAGGAGAGAAGAAGAAAAAAAGATAACCAAATGAGATGGTAGAAATAAATTCAAATATATGAACTACAAGAGCAAATTCATGACAGATTGCTAGATTGGGTTCAAAAAATTTCATCTTTATGTGTTTTCCCTAGAGGACACATCCACAACATAAAGGCACAGATCACTGAAATCAAAAAGATGGGAAAATATTGAAGGCAACTACAACCTAAAAGACTCCACTGGGTTGGATAAGGTTGGATATTATTATCCAATAAAGTATACTTGAAGGCAGAAATTATGACTTGGGATAAAGAGATAGTATTTAATGGTAAGATACAGTTAACTGGGAAGATAGAATAATTCTAAACTTCTAAGCATTTAATAACATAGTTTCCAAAATAGCATAAAGTAAAACTGTTGGTTTTTAAGGAGAAACTGACAAGGACAAATTTATAATCATATGGGAAGATAATACAATTTTCTGAGTAACTCACAGATCAATTATAAAAAAATCATGAAGGATATAGAGGATTTGAAAAGAGTTTTGATCTGATGGACATGATTAGACTAGTGCTCTCAACAATATGTAATGCATACTATTTTCAACATGTATAAAATGGAACATGCATAGAAATTCACCTTGTACCAGGCCATAATACAAGTCTCAAAAAAATATCATAGGTTTGGTATAACACAGATTAAATTCTTTGACCACAGACAGACACTTATAACCTTGTTAAATATACAGTACGTTACATTATATCATAATACATTGCAATTTATTATATTATGTCAGAATATAGGTATATTAAAATTAGATATGTTAACTGTTCGGTTTAAGAGGTAGGAGGAAAGAATAGTAAATATACTCAAATCAGAAGGAAAGAAATAATAAAAAATAAGAGTAGAATGAATGAAATAGGAAGCCGAGTTATAATAAGTAGAATAACCAAAACCAAACTTTGGTTTTTTATAAAAATCAATAAAATATACAGACTCATTGACAAGTCTGGCTGGCACAAATGAATAGTAGTAAGCATGAGAAGGAGGACATGGATTCAGCTATGGCAGAAATGAAAAAGAGTAACTCTAAGTGTGGTAGGAAATTGACATTCTTCAGGAAAGATTTAGCATAACTGAAGAAGAAATTGAAAACCTGAAGAGAATTGTTATATTAAAATAAAAATTTTGATATTGTTTTATTAGTGTAAGATGTTTATTCATCTGGTTAGAGGCATTAATGTAATTTTCCTTATGAATATATTTAAAAAGGCTAAAAAAAAGTGATCATCTCAACAGATGCAGAAAAATATTAAAAACCTCACACCTACCTCTCTTTCCATTTCTCTCTTGAACTTTGCAAACCACAACTAATAAGCAGTTAAAGAGTATCAAAATCCGACAATAAAATTTGTGTTCTTTAGTTAAGAAACATTGGAAGCCTTTTTAAAAAAAATCAGGAATAAGGAAGCATTCTGCCTATCTTTTGTGATCAACATCTTATCTGATGTTGTAGCTAATTATAATAAGTAAAAAAACAGATTGAAAGTAGTAGAGGTAGTCCAATGCAAGAAAATATATTTATTTACAAAGATTGTGATTTTCTAATTAGAGAAACCAAAGAGATTATTATAGATTGCTAGAATTAATGAGAAAATTCTTCCAGATTGCTGGATATAGGATCAATAGACAAAAGCTTGTTCCATATCTGTACATTGGTCATTTATAAATAGAATAATATATTCTGCTTAGAAAGGAACACCAGTGATGACCTTACTCAGGTACCATCTCTCTGGGGCCAACCCTGATCAGGCAATCTTCCAGTTCAGGTACAGAAACCATTCCTTGTACATCGGTATGCCCAACCTCCTACCCATCCTTCCCAGAGTTACTTCCTCAGTTGCTTGGCTTAATGGTTTTCTGACTAAAAAAATAAAAAACAATGGGGCGCCTGGGTGGCTCAGTGGGTTGAGGCCTCTGCCTTCGGCTCAGGTCATGATCCCAGAGTCCTGGGATCGAGCCCCGCATCGGGCTCTCTGTTCAGCAGGGAGCCTGCTTCCCCCTCTCTCTCTGCCTGCTTCTCTGCCTACTTGTGATCTCTGTCTCTCTAGTAAATAAATAAAATCTTAAAAAAAAAACAAAATAAAAAACAAAAAAAATTAAATCCAATTTCTGAACTGTCTTCAGCTCTTGACACAGATCTGCAAGTTTCTCAGTACGTCCTTTGCAGGGAAGGGTATAATTGCCGAGGTAATAATTTTGTGGATGAGAATATGAGGCCCATAGCTACTGAAATTTTCATTCCTGGAGGCAGAAGGCAGTTCCCGGCCCCATCCCACATGGTGGCAACCAGTCAAGCACTTGACTGTGGAATTGAGATGGGCTCTGAGTGTAAAGCACCCGCCAGACTGTGAAGAGTTAGTACAAAGGGATGTGAATGTCTCATTCATTATTTTATATTGATTATGTGTTGTAACAGTAATACTTTCGCTATATAAGTTTAATTAAAATGAATAATTAAAATTAACTTCATTTTTAAAAATTTTCTTCATGTGAATACTAGAAAATTTGGTACCTATACGGCTTGTGTTTGTTGACATTTTCTTTCCGCAATTGAGCATGGTTCTAGGTTTCTCCTTCCTAATGGTGTGGTTTGGGATGAGGGTTTCACTTTCTCTGAGGCTCAGTCATCATCTTTGTAAATAAGGGTGTTAAGTGCCTCATGTACCTTGAGCAGTTGTGAACATTCAGTGGAGAAACCCCTTCCCCAAAGAAGTACTTGATAAATGGCACAGCTCTGTATCTACACTGGATGATTTTGCTTCTTTCTTTTTTTTTTTTTTTTAATCTCTCACACACATTTATTTGTATTTACATATTTTTTATTTTTTTTATTTTTTTTTCCCTTTTTATTAATTTTTTCAGCGTAACAGTATTCATTCTTTTTGCACAACACCCAGTGCTCCATGCAAAACGTGCCCTCCCCATCACCCACCACCTGTTCCCCCAGCCTCCCACCCCTGACCCTTCAAAACCCTCAGGTTGTTTTTCAGAGTCCATAGTCTCTTATGGTTCGCCTCCCCTCCCCAATGTCCATAGCCCGCTCCCCCTCTCCCAATCCCACCTCCCCCCAGATGATTTTGCTTCTTGTTTGTCAGTCCATCTTTGTTCCAGAGCACAGCACAGTTCCAGAAATAGAACAAAAAAGGAGTTGGAGAAAATTGACCACATTGCTGGCACCTTGCCAATTTATTGGAGCCCCAGGGATCAAGACCAACCTCTAGGAAAAACTTTGTTATTTGTCTTTTTTATGGGCTTCTGATTTTAGAGAAAATTCTGTGTGCCTCACATTCTTTTAACCCTGCCGTGGCTGTACAGAACGATAAAAAGGACCATGCGTACAGGAACTGTGCAGAGCAATCTTAATAATCAGAAAAATTATGGTTTTGTAAACTTTGAAATTTTTTGGTAACATCATTAAAATTTTTAAAATTCGAAATATTTAAGTAGTACACTTAATTTATTTTTAGAAATATTTAGAAATAATTAAAGTGCTTTATTTATTTATTTATTTATTTTTGTAAAAACAACTTATCAAGAGCAGCTAAATTAGTGCTTAGGATATAGACTGAGAATCTTTTCTAGACCGTGGTTAGTTGTCTTACTACTTTCTGGTTTGGATCAGCTTCCAACATTTTTTCTTCTTTCTTCCTTCCTATCTGCCTTCCTTCCTCCCCTCTTTCCTTCCTACAGAGAGGGGAAAGAGAGAGAGGGAGAGAGAGACTCTTAAGCAGGCTCCATGCCCATTGTGAAGCCCGATGAGAGGCTCGATCTCACAGCCCCAAGATCAGGACCTGAGCCAAAATCAAGAGTCAGACACTTAATCAACTGAGCCACCCAGGCACCCCTTTATCTTTTATTTTTAAGCTGACGTATAGTTGACACACAATGTCACATTAGTTCCACATGCATGATCATGATCAGACACATCAGTACATCACTCTGTGCTTGCCACAGTGTCGTCACCATCTGTCCCCATACAACATCGTTACAGTGTAACTGACTTTCCCATGCAGTACTTTTCATCTCCTTCACTTACGTATTTTAGAACTGGAAAAGAGAGGAGGGGGATTACGAGGGACAACATGTTATCTCCTGAGCTTTCTCTATCACCAGGTATCTCCAGGGGCTCCTTCAACATGCATCACTTCCTTAGAGACATCGCTGTCCTTTGGTCACCACTGCTTTCTTCATCTGTGCTGCTAAGTTTGCACTGAGCTCCTCTGGCTGCACATCTTGAATCTCTGGACACTAGGACTGAGCGACTTCGTAGTCGGTTCTTCCTTCTACACTGTCGTCTAAGCCCTGGCCACCTTTACCTTCCGGCGCTACCACTTCTCATTTCTTTGCCGCATTTTCATCTTGTTAGCCAGTTCCTTCTTTCAGCTGTTCATCTTACAGAATGTGACATGGGTTTATTGTGGGGAGACAAGGGGCAACACAACCACATGATGTGCAGTCTCTTGGCAGACTGAGTCAGCAATGCAGTGACCCGCCATGACAGGTTTTGGAAATACTGACGTGTTGGTCACTATTGTGGTGTGTGTGATATTTACATGGTGGTCATGGGCAAGGGGAGCTAGTGGTGAAGTTTGTGCTTTGAGCAGTTCTTCACAGTTTACAGAAACTTGAACTGTGTTTTTGGGACACTGCTCTTATTCAGCTCAACTGTGGCACCTGAAATTAGCATTTCTCATAACTGTGCAAAATTAGGACTCTCATTCTTGGTGTGCTCCGAAGTTATTTCTCGGGGCAGAGGCACACCAGCCCCTCCACTTTGTCTCTTGTCCCTTGTCTGATCTGAAAGACCACCTTTCCTATTTGTAGTTCCCAGAGGTTACCTTGAGGGTATGCCAAGTATACAGGGGGAACTGTGCAGGGCTCAGTGTCCATTAAGTCATTCGACTGCTATGTCCTCCATATCCATCTGTGCTGGGCACCGTGCTAGGCTCTGGCATGTTTGCTGGCAACTGAAAGTGCCTTAAATTGCTCTCATTTTTGGTTTTTGGCAGCTGACTTTCCAGCGTATTTTCCAAACCACCACTTATACCATTTTCACAAAGTGACTTCTTCCTTGCACACGTTTTTACTGTCTTGAAGTCAGTTTAAAATACATGCCATCAGAGCCTCAGGTTCCAGAGATTGGAATATGGTCTGCATCTTGGCACATCAGATGGGACAGTCCCTTTTCTAAATACAACAATCAACTAATGGACACGGTCTAAACTTGCATAGTTGTTGGTTAATTATTCAAAGCATGTTTCATCAAAGCCAGTCTCATTTCTCAACATCTTCTTTCTTCAGTGTTTTTAATTCACCTGGGGATTATGGCTACAATACTCTAAAGAGCATCTTAGGGTTTATTTAGAGTCAAATGTCTCTGCCTGGAGCATTAAATTCCACTGAAAAACTGCTTCAACTGGAAGAGAGGTGTGGCCAGAGGGAAAGGTTCATGATCTTAGAGCTTTAAAAATTTTTTAAAAAGTTCTTTTGAGATTCATTGCCATTAAATACATTAAATAGTTTTGGCAAATGATTTATTTGCTTAAGAAATCCAAAGCACTCTTCTTTTTTCCCTTCTTTTTTTTTTTTTTTTTTAATGAAAGAGCTCTCTGGCTCCTAGCGGTGATGGGAACCAAACACTTATTGAGCTCAGACTGTGCCAGGAGCTTTTCCATATCCTCATACTTAATCCTTATAATGGCCTTATAGGATAGGAACCGTTTATCTGCACTTATACAGTTGAGGGACCTGAGGTCTCAGCAGGAAAATTAAGATGCCCAAAGACTTAACATCTGTTAAGTGTTAGGGTTGAATTTTGAATTTTGAGTTTGTCTGATTCCAGCGTGCTTTTAGTTTTCTATATAGAAATGATTGTAAATGTCTGGCATACTGAAAACTGCTGACCTATCCTGATCCCATTACAGACATCACCAATGGATAACCTATTTATTCTCCCTGCCTTATTCTATGCTGTGGCCCATAAAGATGCTGAATGATGCTGAATGGAAAATGCTTCTCACCCCTTCAGTGTTTAAGGATGTCTGGACTTAGGGAGGTACTCATATAGCTGCTGGTGGACAGCTTTTAGGCCAATTCTGCTACTCATGACTGAAGGCCAGTGGTGTCCCCCCACCATCCCTCCTTCTAGCATTTTCCCCATGCTCACTGTTTCTATATTTGGGATTCTAAGAGAGAGCTGAAGTGTTCCCTGTGGGATAGGCACAGACGGGAAGAAAAACAATTATGAATTTAAATCCTGTCTTGGTTTGGGTTTTCCAGACCCTCACACCAAGGACTTGGGCACAAGGATTCAGGACTCCATCCAAGAGAGTACATGAGGAAGGTGAGACCAAATAGGGGAGGGGCCAAGACAAGGTGCTGTCTTCAGCAGAATACTGCTGTGGGCAACTGGGGTCCACCCTAGATCCCTGGGAGGCTATGTGGAACATGCCTCAGAGGCAGGAAGCTGGGGTATTTATCTGGCATATTTCACTCCCCTGCTGGTGGACAGCTGCTCACACACACTTCTCTCTCCTCCAGGATGAAATCTTCTACACCTCTCAGTTGCCTCTTGCCAATCAGCCTCCTTTGGTGCTGGGGATAACCCTCAGGCCGAGAAGCTGACAGGTGCAGTGTGACGGGGAAGCTCTGAGTGGACCCTGTACCAAGGATGATCACATGGGGACCATTGGGGCCTGGAGCGGGGGCTTCTCCAGTGTCTCCTCCAGCTGACATTTGTTGGGTGATTTTCCCATATGCTGGGATGAAAGTTAAGCTGGGATGAAAGTTAAGCTGATCCCACATGCTGGGATGAAAGTTAAGCTAGAGAATTAGAGCTCCTCTCCCTTTAGAGAGTCTCCTAGATTCTTTATATTCTGAACACCTAATGTCATGGGATGGATGGACCCCAAATGGCCTGTCTCTGTGGCCAGGCTACATACTTAGTGGTTGCAGCCCAGCCATGTGGACTTGAAATTTATGGTGGTGGTTGATTGCATCAAAGACAACGCGGAGTGCTGTGAGTAGCTCCTAATAAATTCCTTGTTATCTTTTACAACCATCTCCAGCAAGCATTGTTCCTCTTGACACAGCGGGTCGCGTCAGCCAGAGTGAATGTTATCCCTGACAACCATGAATTGAAGACCAGAGAGAGTTGGGACCAAAATAACTAGCTTTGAAATGGAGCCAAACTGTCTTTCAGCAGTGCGAGCGGCAGATTTAAGGCAGGGGGACCTCAGGTGACCTTGGCGCCAACAAGACCCTTAGCTTTGGGAGACCCTCAGAGTCACAGGTAGCAAAAATCTCTGCTCCCAAAGCTTGGAGTAAGAAGGTGGTGACAGGGTAACGATGTATTTGCGGTAATAGGCGCTAATTAACCCGGACAGCTGATTTTAATTATTGCTGTCATCTGCTGAAATCAGCTAGCTTACAGAGTGGTTGGGTTTCATCTTTTCCAATAGGCGGATATGTGAAAACTATTCTTTCCCCCTTCTCACTCTCTTATTTTAGCTTAAGAAGAACCAGCCTAAAAGGAGAATGGAGGGTACATTTCCAAGAACCCCTTTACAGTTTCCCTTGAATTGACTTGGTACCTTTTTTTGCGTGTGGCTTTGTCTCACTGGATCATGTGAACCAAGGAGAGAACAATTCTACATTTCCTGTTGGACATTTTTTTTTTTTCCCAATGGAGCTCCCAGGATGAACTTCTTGTGGATTCTCCAGTAGACCCTCCAATATGGGGGAAGGGTCAGCGTACACTCAGAACTAACATGTTGTTAGCTCCAAGTTAAATTCTGACAAGATCCATGAAGAGATGGTACTCGATTTCATAATCTCATGGTAGGAGCTGATGTGCATTTAGATTATAGAATTATGCAATGGGTGCTTTGCCTCTTGGAGTGAAGCAAGGTCATGTGGAAACATCTGGAGCAATTCCTGGATGCTTGGTCTTCCCACGGGGTTAGGCAATAGTGCTGGTCCTAATATGCCCCCAGGCAGTGGACAGAATGGTATCATTTACAGAAGGCACCCTGACATTTGTCTGGCAGTCCGTGGCCTTTTCCTATAGGAACGGGTGGAGACAAGGGACAGACCTGAATCTTCACATCCCTTGGGGGGGTCCCTCTGAAGGTCCCAGGGCCCAGATCATGTCCTGAAAATCTCAATCAGTGACCCAACATGTTAAGCGTAAATGACCTGCCACGGTTGGTGTTTGGAGTTTGTCATTTTTAAGGCGTTTCCACTATGGCAGAGGTATGAAATTATTTCAGACCTCAGGGTCTGATGATGGAATATATGGCACATACTAATGAATCCCTTGCCAAGCGTCACCTGGCCCAGCCCCACTGTTGCCCCCAGGGCCTGAGCTCTTCTGAGCAGTGAAGTTGGAATCCTCCGGACTTCCCAGATCCTTAAGCCACGGAGTCTGGCATTCACTTCTCTGATTGTTTCATGGTTGTGCATTTTGAATCACCGGCATCTTTCCTTGTAGGAGCCAGGTCTATACATCCCTCACGGTCTTCTGGGAAGCTGTGCGGAGTTACACCTCTCCGTCCTTTGTCCTTCCAAGCTCTCCTCCTCACCCCACATCATCCTTGTCAGGTACCTAGCACGGGCCCAACCCAGTCTGGCAGCAAAAGGAGCCAAGAGAAGTGTATGAAATGTTCCTTTCCTCAAAGAGCTTCTGTGGAGGGAGAGACGAGGCATTCACATGTGAGAAAAAGATGGGATCTGACATTCCAGAATTAAATGTGAGCAAGAGCAGCCTGGGAGTGGGAGGGCGAAGAAACGGGGCTTGGGGGCAGAGAGGGAAGATGTCACAGACAAGGAAGGGTGCAGGCTGACCGCCGCTCTAGGTGTGGTATGGATGTGGATGATGGGTAAGAACTTGCTGCTTGTTGGCCTCACCGGCCTCTGCTCGTGACCATGTCTGGGGTGCGTGCTCCGTGTCTGGCAGAAGAAAAACAGTGAAAATGGTAGGGAGGGTGGGGATTGCAGTGCAGATCAGGGAGCCTTCCTTGTCCAAAAGGGGAATAGATACTTACTAGGTGTCCACATGGCAGGAACTCAGGCCCATTCTGCCAGATATTCCAGTTTTTCAAGAGAAGCTGGAAATTGGACTTTCTCTGTGACATCAGGGAAATTTTATAATGGTGTCTGAGCTAAACTCAATGCATCTGTGCTGCTCTCCAGCTGGATTGAAACTCTGGCCTCTGCCATCACAGGGTGCTCATTCCATAGGGTGGCCGTGCCTTGGAGCCTGGTTTCCCCCCCAATTTCCAACTGGAACCAGAGTCTGGATGCCTTTGTGTGGCCACCCCTGGTAGCCCGGGGGTTCCCAAACAGATCATGGGATCCTGACTTCAGCTTCAGTGCAGGGGGAAGAGAGCTCCCTGGTGGGGAAGCTGCCTTTCCCATGCTCAGTGGGCCGCTTGCTCTCTTGTTGGACAGGGATTTCAGGAAGCCAGCGATGGGGTAGGGTGGGCACAGTTTTGAGAACAAAAGCAGTGAATCCAAGTGTTGTGGTCTGTCATTCCTTAGCAACAAACTCAGCAGCTTGCCTCCCAGTTTAATAAGTCTAGACCTTTGTGGCTCGTACAACAAGCATGATGACAAGTAATAATAACTCATAAGAAAAAGAAAGTTTTGTTTTGTGTGTTTTTTTTTTCGTCATTCCTGACTCATCCCCCTAGCATGGGAAATCCAGGCAAGGGTGCCCACAGATGTTCTCTGGAGCCAGAAGGCACAAACCCAGAGGTGGTAGTGCATGGGCTGGGAGGTCCCAGGGGGTCTGTCCAGGAGGAGGAGGCTCCATCAGAAGCACCCTGGACTCCTTAGATGTCCCAGGCTCCTTGAGGGCACGTGGTGGTCAGGAGCCTGGATTTCAGAGCCAGACTGCCTGAGTTCAGATTACTGTTGTCCTGCTTCTTAGCTCTGTGACCTTGAGTAAGTTAATTAAACTCTTTGTGCCATCCTCTATTCATCTTCGGATGCAAATGATAATAGTACTAATAACAGTGATGATGATGATATCACCCCTACACGGTTGTGAGAATTAGAGCTGCTGTATGTGAACCACTTAGAAGACCCTCTGGTGCAGGAAGTGGTTGCTATTATTATTTTTGTTACTATACCTGTAGCACATGCAGAAGAAAGATGCACCTGCCCTTGTCCATAAGTAATAGATGCCTTTGACTCCCTGGGTGGGGATCCTTGGGGCAACTTATAAGGGATGGAAGTTCATTGACTCTCATGAATCCAGCAGACATCTCCTCAAATGTGTCTCCATCTCCTTTCCCAAGCACCCCATAAAGTAGGGGATGTATGTACTGTCCCTCTGTCAAGGGGTTTTGGGGAAGTGGAGTGGCTTCATAGCAACTTGTCAGTTTAACCTTGGTTGCCTTTCACCAACTGTTGCTTTCAGGAGTCAGCTCGTTGGAAGGGTGGAGAGGTGCTTTCTTTAGGGAGAAGGTGGGTTTGAGCTCTAGACATCCCAAATCCACATGTTCCCAGGCCCATCCATGGGCACCATGCTGCCTCCTCACCAGAACTTTGGACCACATAGAGAGGACAGAGAAGAAAACCCAGCAGGCCAGACATTCTTCTCTCTCAGCAACACTCCAAACCTGGCTGGCTGTCATTCTGTTTTCAGCCTGGGTGCAGGCCCAGTGGGACAACGGCTGGGCACCCAGCCACAGTCACCACCCTCAAAGAAAACAGAGCCCAGATCTGCACTAACACTGGGCTCACCGAGCAGTACGTCTGAGGAGATATGCTGACGTGTGCATAAAATACACAGTGGCCGCTGAAGGCTTAGTATAGAAAAAAGAACGTAAAATAGTTCACTAATAATTTTTATCCACACAATGGAATATTATTCAGCAACTAAAAGCGAGGAAGACCTGAAGAGACATGCTATGCCATGGAGGAGCCTTGAGCACATTTATGTGAACTCAAGGAAGCCAGTCACCGAAGACCACATACTGTATCATTCCGTTTATATGAAATGTCCAGAATAGGCAGATCTACAGAGACAGAACATACATGACGATTGCCTTGGGTTAGGCCTTGGGGGTAATGAGGAGTGACCGCTGATAGGTGAAGGATGTCTTTTCGGGGTGCTGAAAATATTCTAAACTTATATCATGACGATGGTTGCACAACTCTGTGAACGTACAAGAAACCATTTAATTGTACATTTTACATGGGTGAATTTTATGGCAGGTAAGGTATGTCTCAAAAAAAGGTGGCAAAATAGTTTTTGCATTTCTTACCTGGTGAAATGATAATATTTTTGATGTATCAGGTTAAATGAAAGACATTAAAATTAATGTCACCAGTTGCATCGTACTTTTTTAACATGTCTGGGAGAAAATGCAAAATTGCCTACGTGGCTTACAGTATATTTCTGTTGGACCGCACTGCACTGCACATTCTCGAAGGACCTTCCTGGCTCCAAAAATTATATTCTGCCACAAAACGATCCCCAGGTTTGGACTTCTGATGACTCATCTTGGTACCATGGCTAAAACCCAACTTGAAAAAAGGTTCATTTGGGTCTTTTTTAAAAACCATTTGCAAAAATAGGTTTTTGGAGAGAAATCCTGGAAGGAGGCACAGAGTCACATAAGGTGAGCCTGAATACTGAGACTGTCACTTTCTCCTGTCCCCATGAGCCACCAGAGCCATCTGCAACTGTGGACAGGGCTGTTTTAAAAAATTTGCAGTCTGGGGCGCCTGGGTGGCTCAGTGGATTAAAGCCTCTGCCTTCGGCCCAGGTCATGATCCCAGGGTCCTGGGATCGAGCCCCACATCGGGCTCTCTCCTCCGTGAAGAGCCTGCTTCCTCCTCTCTCTCTGCCTGCCTCTCTGCGTAGTTGCGATTTCTCTCTGTCAAACAAATTAAAAAAAATAAATAAAATAAAAAAAATAAAAAATAAAAAATAAAATAAAAAAATTTGCAGTCTAAGCCTGAAGAACAGTTTCCTCAGTTGATCCTCTTCTTGGAAAGTTGACTCTGGGGCCATCGCTGTCCAGAGGAACAGGCAGTAAATCCCTGGTTGGCAGTATGGCTTCACGGGAGCCGGTGCCTGGCTTCCTAACATCCTTATGGCCCAGCCAGAGACCACGGGAGTGTCTGTCTTTCCCCCAAAGTCTCAGTGTCAAAACACAAATCTTGGCCCCCAGTCTCATCTACAAGGAGGGTTGAAGATGATCTCCAGAAGTGTCTTTTTGCAGTCGTCTCCCCAGTAGCTGTTATTCACCAGATGCCGGTTGTCCATTGCCTTAATGGCCATCACTTACTCAATCATGAGTCTATAGGCCTCACCTGGACCTTTTTGTTTTACTCCATGCACACTGCTCCTTAACTGCCTCAGGCCTTCCTCTGGCTGCTGCATCCTGCTGGGTCCAACAGAGGCCACTCTGCTGCCTTTTGCTGGGTGCTGTAGGGAAGTGCAGACTCCCAAGTAATAGAGCTTTGTGGAGATACCGGACTCTGGCAAGAATAGAGGAGTACCAGCGTGCATTAAAAAAAAGCCCCTGGGGGGGCACCTGGGCGGCTCAGTGGGTTAAGCCTCTGCCTTCGGCTCAGGTCATGATCTCAGGGTCCTGGGATCGAGCCCCACATCGGGCTCTCTGCTCAGTGGGGAACCTGCTTCCCCCCTTCTCTCTGCCTGCCTCTCTGCTTACTTGTGATCTCTCTCTATCTGTCCAATAAATAAATAAATAAAATATTTTTTTAATTTTTATTTATTTATTTTTTTTAAGATTTATTTATTTGACAGAGATCACGAGTAAGCAGAGAGGCAGGCAGAGAGAGAGGAGGAAGCAGGCTCCCCGCCGAGCAGAGAGCCCGATGTGGGGCTTGATCCCAGGACCCTGAGATCATGACCTGAGCCGAAGGCAGAGGCTTACTGAGCCACCCAGGCGCCCCAAAATATTTTTTTTTTAAAAAAGCCCCTGGGTGTGGCTGTATTTCCTCTGTGAGCGGGTCTTTCCCTTTTGCTTCAGCCAACCCCTGGAAGGCTGACAGTCTCTGAGCCCTGGTCAGCTTCTGTATTCTTCAGCACCTGCTCCTGCGTAGGTCTCTGGAGTGTTATCCCTGAACTCCTTTATGTCTCTTTCGATCTCTTTTCATTTAAACAGTCAGGGAAAGTGTTCATCATCTTGGGGAGGCCCAGCTGCTGGAGGCTTTGTAGCCCTGTCCCACTTGCTCCCTGCCCCCACCTCCCCACCCCTGTCATCCCACATCTCTGGACGAGCTTCTTTGTACACCGTGAGCTCTTGCTCATTCCAGCATTTGGGTAAGGGCATGCAGAAGCAAGGGCTTTCTGTAAAAATCCATTGTGCCATTTCTCCAGGGAGTAAGGCAGAAGCAAACTTCTTTAATTCCTGGGCTTTTGAAATAGCTGCGGTCACAGAGACACAGTCATAGAAAGAGGAGTAATGATGAGGAGGATAGAAGAGCAAACCCTTTCCCATAGCTTTTCCACTCAGTGTGAGCTTTCCAGAGATCCCCAGAGAAGAATAAGCAGACACGGAGGTTGTACAGGGGGATAAAGCACACGAGACAGAAAACTCGACCAAGGCCACTGCCTGTGGAAATCCACAGAGTTTCCAGGACACCAGACAAATCATGTCGAGACCCTATCTCGTCCTGGTACTAAGTGCACCAAAGGAGCACGCCATGGCACCAGATTTCCATTTTAATATAAGAGCTGCGATAGATTGCCCACGTCATGATTAAATTAGAGTCAGGTTCGTTTTCTTGTAACAGCGATATCCTGAGGAGGGATTGGAAATGGAGCTGCTCAAAGATAATCTTCCTCTGGATCTCCCAGGAGAGGACACTCTGCTGATGTGACTTCACTGCCGAGGGAAGGCCCCCCCAGCCCTCTGAGGAGAAGATACCTCAGACTATGGCTCCCGCAGAGGGAAGGAAACAAGTGTGCAGCCAGCCAGGCAGGGAGGGGATGTCCTGCCTCCAATGCCCGGATGTCTCAGGAGCACAGGCTCTGGGGTTCACGACTTTTGGTTCTAGAATGGAGGGCTTCCACCCACCAGACACTGCCAAACATTCTCTTCTCTGTGACAGGCATTTGTGGCGCACTTGGCCGTTGTGTCGGTTCCACACCAGTCTGGTGGTGACTATGAGGTCTCTGAGGCCTTTTAGGTAGAGGGGCACTGTTTGGAGGCCAAGCAGTGCTGGGCAGCAGCATCCCATCCTGTTTTGGAACCAGCCAGGGTGTTGGGGTCACCCAGTGACCAGCACCCTGCCCCATCTGGATGGGTTCCTCATCCATACCGGTCTTGGCCACATTGCTATTATGTTTCTTTTTCCCACTCTTAGATACTGTAAGGGGGATGGTACTGATATTCTTGCTCCTCTGGTACCTTCTTTAACATTATTTCCCCTCCAACATTTTCAACCATTGAGCAACATGGAAGGAACACTCAGATACTCACCACCTAGACTCCTCTGTTAACTTTTTACTATAGTCACTTTTTTTTTTTTAAAGCCCTGGTGAAATCTCTTCGTGATTCTCCCATTGATGTGTTCCTTAAAAAAAACAAAAACAAAAACAAAAAAAACCCAGTGCTATCTCTGCCCTGTCTCAGATGGAAACATGGATGGGAATGTAATGCAAAAGAGCCTCTTAGTGAAACTGAGGCAAGAATCCAGTTGTTCTGAGTTTAGGGCAGATCAAGGGAAAGAAAGTGTTCCCAGAGCGGGAGCTGGAAGATGGGTGTGCCAGGCCACGCTCTGCTGCTAAGAAGCCTGTGTCCCTAAGGGGATCACCTTCATTCTGCCGGGACAGTTCTCGTACTGACCTTGGACAAAGTGCTCCCTGCAGTCCAGTCCCAAGTAGGGACTGGACATAGAGCTTGGGACCTTTGGCAGATCAATGGCCTAGATTCTGAGCTGTCGGTTTCTCATCTGGGAAGTGAGGATAACAGCACCCATTTCACAGAGCTGTTGTAAAATGACCTGAGGTATTGAGACACTACAGAAATGCCCCCAAATGATGCCTGGCATGAGGTAGGCAGGTGCAGGGTCGCCCCTATGATGAACACAGATACACTTATACCTTTGTATCGGTCCAGCTACGTGGTGCTCACAGAGGGTCCACCTATTTTACTGCTGAAGGTACAGCTGTACTCTATTTGGAAACAGTAGTAGTAACAAGGGAAGTCGTTTCGGTGGAGTTAAGTAAACCTGAACCAAAGATAAAAAGAGCCCGAGAGATAAAAATGTCTCAGTTCACACTCTGAGCATCCGCTGTAAGCCTCTGTGGAAAGCGCTGTTCTGTTCGCCTCTGTGGATGAGAATTTTCTGGTTTATTGCTTCTCATAAAAGATTGAAGGGACGAGAGCACTGTCCCCTGCGGCCCTGTGGAGAAGGCCTGGGGCATCATCGCTGTACAGGACACAATTATTGGAGCTCTGCCCTCCCGTGGGGCGACCCTCTCTGTCACGGAGGGACGTACTGTCCTTGCTCCGTGACTTCCTGCTTTTCCTCTGGCAGCAGCGACAGCTCACGCTTGTCATCGGAGGGGATAGGATTAACTCGAGTCACAGAGGCAGCATGTTCCTAATTAAGCACCAAGTCAGGGTGGCCTTGCAAGCCGGAGAAGGAGGGGCAAGGCTCTCTGTGAGCCTCCAGCCCCTCCCAAGGCTCATCACGGGCTGCGGGCTCCTCGGAAATTAGATGCGCCTTTCATGGCTTCATGGAAGTCTTCCCAGACAGGGCATCCTCTCGGAGAGGTGGCAGTGTGTTCTAGGGACTCCTCATCCTTACTAGCCTCCTGTCTGCTTCTGTTTGGGGCTGGGAGGTCATATTGCTGACCGCAGGGCTGTCATGATGGGTGATGAGGGAAGAAGTAGGAGTGCACCAGGTGCCCCACTTACTTCATGATGGTTTGACCCCCGAGGTGGGGAGGGACTTTGCAATGAGCTCTCACTGCTCTTAGGAGGAAGCTTTGTATCTAGGTAGGCTCATCGGTGGCCCAGTTCTTGTGTGTCAGGCAGTGTCTGGGAAGAAGTCCATGCAGTGGTATGGTCACATAGGTTAGAGAGTTGCCCAGCTGTGGTTTGGACTAGAGTGTGATACTTCTCTTGAGAGTACTCATTATCTTCTTAACAAAAGGCTTAGTCTGATACATCAGTCATGGCACTCCATGTTGTCGGAAATAAAAAATTCAGAATGCCTAACATATTGGGGGATTTTTTTGGAGGGCATATCTGCAGGTAGGCTTATCAGTGGACCAGTAATGTCTTTAGGGAGCCACTTTTTCTCCACTCTCCCTTTTCTTCCCTTCCTTATATGAGCTTCATTCCAAGACCAGCTCTTCTCCTGGTGGCAACATGGCTCATGAGGTTCTAGGAATCACCTCTTCACCCAGAAGAGGAAAAAGAACATGAGCAGCTCTGCCTGGAGAGTGAGAGGCCTTCCTTCCCAGAGGCTGCCGGCAAAAACATCCCCTCTGTGTCTCACTAGCCTGAGCAGGACCACTTGCCACTCCCGAACCAAAATTTTGGTTGTGAGCCCATCCCTGGGGATGAGGTGGGGTCAGGCCACCCCTTCTCTGTAACTGGCTACTGCTACCCAGTGGGGAAGAGTGGAAGAGATCTGGAGAAAAGGAGCACAGTGTCCATGATATCGACCATGATGGGCATTTGCTAACCCCACCCACTGTGTCTGTGACCCCTCTGCCCTTCCGCTGCCCACTCATTCTTCTGCCATGGAGCCACTCAGACGTGATTCCAGGAGTGATGGGCATTTTCCTCAGCTCCCAGAGTCCCTCACTCCATCACTGCATCTCAGCCCATGTGCCTATGTGTGTCCTTTTGTTGACCTCCTGTCTCTTGTTTCCTACTTCCTTCACTTTTAGAAACACTGGAAGAGGCCTTTGCTTTTTTCTCTCTGGCACCCTGTCAAATGGCTTCCTGGTCTTGGCTGGTGGTGGCTGTGATGGACAGGGTCTCCCTCAGCATTTGAAGTGGCAGGGCCTCACGTTAGGAGAGCACCTGGGCTGGAGGGAAGGGCACGGACGGCATACGTGGAGTAAGTGCGATAAGGAACCACGTGGCATGTCTTAAATACTGAACCTTGATTGTCGTTTTCAGCAAATATTTTCAGCGGGAAGTTATTGGCAGTCTGCACTTGTCAGGACTCTAGAAAATAAACAGAGCCTGATTCTTTAGGCCAACCCCAAATCCATAGAAGTACACTTGGCGGGCTTCACTGGGGATCAGGGCGAAGCGAGGTGTTGCTCTCTGGCTGGAAGGTGAGAAGCAAACCTGCCCGTCGCTCAGGTAGCAGGTGGTAGCCTGGAAGGTTCTGCGTGCGTCAGCCTGTCCCAGTCTGACCATTCATGTATTTTCTCCCCGTCTTCCCTTTCCTGATGCTGGATCTCTGACTTGGGACTGAAACCTGAGAGGAGATGAACGGATCCTATCTTTCTTTCCACTCAACCTTGTTTCTCTCTGATGGCTGGCTTCAGTTTCCAACTTGGAAAGGGGCAAGCAGTGGGCCAGTGAATAGGAAAAAGTGAGAAGAACCAAGTGGCTTTGTGCTTAAATGAAAACCACACCGGCCGACCTCTCTTTGGTCCTGTCCTTCTCATTGTGAGGCATCAAGAGAATATTTTAGTTCTGGCATCAAGTTCCCTGGTGAGAGGAGAGAAGGAAAGGAAAACATTATTGGAAAATCTACATGTCTGTGGCTCTGGACCAATCACATCATCCCACTTTCTTCAAGAGGCATTCTTTCCAAGGTGAGGCCGAGGTTACCTTTGGTAGCTGACATCATTTGGTGTCCCCTCAGCCTTCCTCCGGTTCTAGCTGCAACTACAGTGGGTAGTTTGGGGTGAGTTCAGACTCTTGTTGCCGTGGCCCTCAAGCATGGCCCAAGGTCTTTCCCAGTAGGTGGGAACTAGCTTGGTCCACTCAGAAGTGCTGCCCAGAATTTGTGGGGTTTCATGCTCCCAGGGCTACTCTTAGCTAGTGGGCCATGGGACCCACAGCCCTCTTCCTTCAGGTGGGCATCCTGGATGCATCTCTGAACTTCTAGTGGGATTATGCCCTAGTTGCTGGCAGAAGCAACCTCCATTGTGTGTCCTTATGTAGCTAGTGTCCATTTCCTTATCTCGCTTTCCACTCTTCCTCCCTCCTCCTACTTGGGATCCCCTCCAGGGGAAACTACTTGTACCTAAGTCTTTATCGCAGACTTAACATTTGGAGAGCCCATCCCAGGACACCTCCCAATATGGCGGACATTGCACTGCCACCTAAAGCATTATTCTAGTGTCACAGCAACATTTGAAGATTTTGTTTGTTTGACTGGGCCAGCCTCTAGGCATTGTCTGGCCCAGGCTGACAGGGTATTTGGTACTCTCATGGCTTTATTAGTTTTGTTCATAGAAACCATTGGGAGGCTCTGTGTTCATGGTAGGATGAAAGACATTTATGCAGAGAGAAAAAAGAGTTTGGGAGTGCACTGCATGGACATGGTGAGGATGAAGGCCAGGGAAGTTTTGATACAAATGTGGAGGTTCTCATATTTTCTTCCCACCGTTCAGTGAGTCATACAGCCCATCCTCTTGGAGTGCATGACTCTCAAGGTTGGGGATGGAGGTGCCATGGGACCCTGTTAATCTTTGGTCACATGACTCTACCCCAGATATAAAATAATCCAAGCTCAAGGAAACTTAGAGGTCAGATCACTCAAGGCTTTTCACTTTTCAGAAGCAGCAACCGAGATAAAGTGACTTAGCTTCTCCAGTAGCCTGGAGCTAGTTGCAGAACTGGCGTAGAGTCCCAAGTCTCCAAATGGCCAACATGGTGAATTCTTATGACCACGAGCCCTGGGGTCCTTGAAACAGCCCCACTTGCTTTATTTAGTAGGGCAATGAAAGAAGATGGAGCAGGTTTGAAAGAGAGAGCTCTGAAACTGGGCTGCTGGGGCCAGATCTTTCAGGCCTTTCAGAGGACCCTGAGGACAGATCTGAGGAGACAGATATGGCGGGAAGTGTCTCAGGGAGCCCACACAGCTCCATGGGGGCCAAAGCGCCATCTTTGGCCATGGCTCACGTGGTGCTCAGTGAGGGGCCTTTCAGGTCTCTGAGGATGTTGAGGGGTTCCTGCGTTTCCAACTTCAGAGGTGGAGAGACCAGCTGGGAACCGTACTGGGAAATGTGCAAGTGTTCCATGACGTCTGTGAACAGTTAGGAGTAAAATAGTACACACGAGTCAGCTGTGGAAACACAGCGTCCTGTGCAGTGGAAGTGTGAGGTGGGCCCTGAATTCTGCATTTCTAGCAAGGTGCCAGGCGATGCTCACACAGCTGGTCCCAGGACCACTTTGAGGAGCAAGGCTGTAATGGGAACGGTTTTGTCCAGGAATATGGTAATCCTGAATTTCTGGTTCTGGTTTGCCACTAAAATTCTCAGCTTGTCATTGAAACATCATTCTGCCCCACCCCCACCCCAGTCAAGGGGCATGACCCCTGAGGGATGATACAGAATCCCCTGGGTATCTTTCCTGGGGATTCATGGATTCCTTCCAGTCCTGCCCACATGGTGGCTTGAGTGAAACACAGTGACACTGTGGCTCTCCGGCATTACCCGACTTCCAGGCCAGATAGACACAGGGAGGAGGAAAATCAAGCAGGCTGGGTATTCCTGGAGCTTACATATGGGTTGGAGGGTAGGGAGGAGAAATAAGGACAGGTTACGATTCTGTCTGTGATATGTGATCTGAAGGAGGAGTAGCTCTTTTTCTGGGAGCTTGTGGTGAGAGAGGTCCTGGAGGGTCAAGGAGGGCTGCCTGGAGGAAGGGCTTCCCTTTGGCAGCAGTGAGGGACTCAGAGTCTCACAACTGGGCCTCCTCTGTTTGGCCATGGCACAGTCTGTATGTGGGGATGGTTTGGACTCCTGACTCATGCCTTTGGGTGGGTGCCTTGGGCAGGCCGTTGTCCCCAAGGCCATTCTTGCAGGAGCTCTGCCAGCCTCTGTGGGCCTGGGGTGAGTAAGTGAGCTGGGCTCGGTGTGAGGAGGGAAGGGAAGGCACAGCAGGGGTGGGGGACTTTGCGGGGGGTTGGTGAGGGAGAGTCGAGAGATAGCTGGGCTTTCCTTTGCCCCACCTATGGGTTGGTTTGCTTGGAGACTGCTCGTGGGACTGGTCTTTCTGATGCAGGACACGACTGAACACCGCAGCATGGCCTGAAACCTTAGTAGCCTGCTGTGTGCTCCCTGCCCTCTCTTTCTCCATCGGATGCCCTGGCTTTCCAGCAGTGGCAGGCAAGGACCAGTTCCCTCTGCCCTGTAGCCTCCGTGTGTGTGATGCCTGGAGGACTGCCCCTTGGGCTGTGGGAGCAGCAGCTCAGGCTCCAGTGTGCTCCATGAGGCTTTGGGGTCTCCCCTGGCTGGAGACCTGCATTTCCATCCAGCCCCCATGAGGTGCCCATGCTGTAGCTAACAGAACATTCTGCAGGAGACCTCCAGGAGACAGGGCATCAGCAGCAGTGCCTGCCTCTGGAGCATGGTTACTCCTCCTCTGAGTGAGAGGGAGGCTCAGTGGAGGGACAGAAAGACTTCAGCTTTTCCACAGGGTTTTCCTTGAGGAGAGGTGTTGTGCTGCAGTGCTGGGAGGTTTGAATTCAGTGTGAAAGCTGCCGCCTGTAAATGCTGTATGTGGCTGGAGTACATGCAAGAGGAGAACTTGTCCTAGGGCGCTGGGTTCTCAGGGTCTCCCCTCCGCCCCACCACCACGCTGGACAGTGTGTATAAGCAGCTAGAGAGAGGAAAAGTTTAAACAGAGTGTGTGGCCTTCCCGCCGCACCGAGGCCTCTGGATCTACCCTTCTCTGTCTTTCTGGAAGCATTGAGGCAATGGAGAAGAACCAGCGCGCAGCCCACTCAGCCTCTGGCTTTTTCCTCTCCTGGTGGTTTTGGAGAGCTCGCAGCCTCTCCATGGTTTGTGTTCCTTTCCAAGGACCAAGAACAGTGCAGAGAGACACACTCTCTTCTTTCAGCTGGAAATTCCATGTGAAAATCCACGTGCAGGAAGCTGGCGCCCCATTGCCCCTTCTTCACCCCGGGAGAGTGAGAACCACTGGGCTCACCCCGGAGAGACTCTAGGAGTGGGGTCAGGAAGAGGGCCATGTGGAGGGTGCCGCTGGGGGCCGGCAGACCTTGCCCCTGCTCACCGAGTCTGTAGAAGGCGGTCTGCTGGCTGTGGGCCTATACAAACCTGACCTCTAACCCCAGGGTGAAGACCCGGGGCGCAGAGAGTGGAGACAGCTGTGTAAACCGTGGGGTGGGGTATTTATAGCCACGGTAAGGAGCGCTGAGCCAGCCTAGAGAGCCAGAGCCAGTCACTGCGGCGGTTGGCTCCATCCCTTGTTCTCTGTTAACTCGGTTTTCGGGACATTATTTCTTCAGTGTTGCGTTAGGCATTCTGGACTCGGTTTCCTCATCTGCAAATGGCGGGGGGGGGGTGGTCTGTTGTCCTGATCTTCCAGCATTTCAGAGTGGTGGCTCTCTCTATCCAGTGTTCAAGAAGAAATGCAGGATTCTAGTTTTCAGGGAGAGGAGAGTTAACATGGCCTCTCAAAGTGAGCCCTCGAGGACATGTCCCCCGGGCTCCCAGAGCGCTGGGACGAGGTGGGACACACATACCTGGGCTTTGGAGACAGATCTGGGCTTGAGTCCCAGCCTGGCCGCTTAACCCCAGCAGCAGCAGTGAGGCGGTGGGAATGCTGCGGGAGAACATGGGATGCTGTGATGCGTAGGCAAGGGTCACGCAGGCCAGTCATGGTGTTGCCAGTCGTGGTGCAGCAGCACACCTGCCTGTCTGTGCCTGCCCGTGTGTCTGTGGGAGTCACCTACTCAGAGAGTGGACAGCCCTGCCCCCCCCCCCCCCCCCCCCCCGCCGAGGGGCCTGGGGCCAGTATTTGGGAAGGACAGAAGCCCTGTGGGACAAGTATACATGCAGGAGAAAGCGTGTTCATTTTCAGGAGAAGGCTGAGATCTGGGGTACCCAAGGAAATCCATTCTTGGTGTCAGAAAGCTTTGGGTTCTCTAACCCTCAGTCCCAGGGAGCAAAAAGGGGTGGGGGAAGAGAGAGAGCAAGCGAGCAAGAGAGAGAGAGAGAGAAAGGCCGAAGGGGGTGCTAAGAGCAGGAGAGGGTGAGCACACAGCTCTGTAATGGAAACTTGGCATCCAGCCTCTACTTCTTCCCTTCCTCAGTGCATGTGGCTTGAGTCTCGGCTTGAGAATGTCTTCCCCTTTCAGCAGACACCCCGCACGCTCCCCGTGGCCCACCCCGTCCCCCCTTCTCAGAGCCTGCAGTCATCCACGCTGCCTCCACCGGTGACACAGGACCTGGGAGCCTCCTGCCTCCCTCCTCATGCACCCCCTCCCTCTGGACTAATTAGGCCAACATGCGATTTCCAGGGCCTGGCAGATGAGGAGCCAAGAATGCGGTGGACAGGCGCCAAATGTTTTTGTTGACATTGCTCAAGTGCAGCTCTGTGGATGGGCGTCTGCTGAGGCAGAGAAGTCCAAGGAAGCCGGAGATGCATGAAGGGAGAGCGGGGAGAAACCTAAGTGGGTGCCTCTTCCAATGCCCTCTGCCTTCCCCATGGCCCCCCCTCTACCCCTTGCCCCCAAAGAGCCCTCCAGTTCATGGCCCATGGGACCATCTTAGTCTGTGAGGAGGCCACACTAGGCGGAGTGCCATGCATTCACTGGGGTTTTTGGAACCATTTTCTTTTCTGTTTGTGATGGCTTCATGTGGCATATGCCTCACCACTCTTCCTGATGGTTTCTGAGGAAACGAACTTCCTGGAAGTAGGTTTAGGGAGCCTGTCTTCACCCCTAACCTATTAAAAGGTTCAGGCTGCATTGCTGATCTGCCTCACTGTACCTGAATAATGCAGCCAGATGGACTGCATCCTCCCCAGGGATCTACCATGAATGTGGCCGTTGGGTTACCAGGTCTGGGTTCGGATCCCCATTCTGCCCCTCATTGCTTGCCGTGTGACCTTGGGTGAGTCTTTGAACTTCTTCACACTTTGGTTTACTTATTTGCAAATGGAGCTAATGGTTCAAAAATAAGACTGCTGTAAAATGAAACATGGATGGAATGGAAAGTTCTTTGCACATAATAGACACTCAATAAATGGAAGCCATAATAGCTATTAAATGGTAGTTGGGGGTGGCTGGCTATGGACTGGCTCTGATTTTAGGCAAATCTCTTCTACCCTGACTTATCAAAATCCTCACCAGGATTTTGTGAGAACAAATGGAGTGGTGTATGCTAGTGTTACACTTGGTTCTCAGCAGGGAAGGAAGTGAATGCGTACTTGCTGTCATCACTCTGACTTTCTCAGACTCTGGTCTCCGCATTAGTAGTTCAGTGGTTAGTGGTCAACTATATTTTTGTTGAGATAAAAATTTGTAGGTTTTGGAATCCAGAGGTGCTGCCTTAATAGTCTCTAATGCCTGAAGATATTGAATCATTATGTAAAAAAAATCCTCTAATTTTCTGCTACAATAGCTGGCTTTATTTTTACATCTCTTAATTGGTATCAGCTTTTCTTTCAGAATTACAGAACCATGGAAACTTGGCCTGAGAAAGAACTTTGGAAGTCATTGGAAGGGACACTTGCTTCTCTGCAAATCTTTGGAGTCTCCCTAAGCATTCGGACTGTAGTACCGCAAAGCTCTTTTCTCTGACCCTGATTGTGAGAACAGCAGAGTGGCCAGTCTGTTGGTCTGTAGCACACCTCTGCCTTTGGATCTTATGCAGGCTGGGAAATGCCATTGGTGCCCTGCCCGTATCCCTTCGTTCTTGCCTCTTCAGTGCTCACTGGCACTGTTTAAGTCTTGGCATCCGCATTTCATTGTCTAAGGCCTTTGCCTGGGCAGTAGAGCCCACCTTGGACTTCCATGTACCAGGTTCAAGGTGCCAGAGAATTCATGCCCCCTGGAAATAGCCTTCAACCAATGGCAGACCAGGAATAGGTAGATATGTACCTAGGCTTCCTCACCCCTGAGTGTCTGAGCTACCTGTCTACTCTGACCCCCAGAGCTTTCAGGGGAGCCAAGCTCTAGTTGACTCATTCTGGTGACTGGATTGAAGTGTATCATCTGTTGGCTGTCTCCCCTTCCCCACTCCATGGTCCTGTTCCCTTACAGGTACTTCCTGGGGTAACCCCCCCCACCGTAGGAAAAACCTGTGTTTAGATCCTCATTTCCAGGGCCGCTGTGGAAACCCAGCCTGAGACAAACGGGCGTCTTTCTGCACCCTTGCAGATCGTTTGTGACAATAAGGTGCTATATTCACATTTCAGGGCTGCTTGTTGGATTTTCAGGCCACTGACCTTATTGTTTCTTCATGAGCTTTTGAGATTATTTTCTCTGCCTGTCACCGTTCTTAATCCTAAGAATTAACTGTGGAGGTTAACCAGATGATGCCAATGCCTTGCTTTCACCTTGAATTATCTCTGGCACTGTTCTCTTAGTTATGACTACACTGATGTCTGTGGCCACCACGTGGGATTTTGCATTTCAGAATCTAAACTGATTGTTAATTCTCGTTAGGCTCCACATTCTATATTTGTGTGTGTGTGTGTGTGTGTGTGAGAGAGAGAGAGAGAGAGAGAGAGAGAGAGAGAGAGAGAGAAAGAGAGAGAGGTGTCTAAAATAGCTGTTCTGGCTAATATGTGTAAGTTGTAATAAATTACCTTGATGATTTTATATCTGAGAGCAGATTCCATTTGACTGAGAAAGACCTTGGTGCATGATCTGCTGCACTGACATGTGTCCTGTGGCTTAGGTGAGATGTCTACAAGCACTCTGATTTCCAGAAACTTCCGCGAGTCTTACTTTGTCCATCCCCAAAATGGGAATCGTTTTTTCAACCCATTCATTCACCCAACTCATTCAAGCCAGTGTTAGAGAGACAATAGTGGATAAAATGGACAACATCCCTGCTCCCTCTTGCTTTCCCAACCAGTGTTGTGAGGTTCAAATACAACAATGAAGGTGGAATCATTCAGAAAACTAAAATTACCATGGAAAAAGAGGAATGGGTATGATGACCTTCAGCTCTTCATTGCCCATTTCAGAACATCACACTGATGTGGCTGGATGGAGTGGTCCCTCTGGCCTTTTGTGAAGGCCACTTGGCCCATGCATTAGGCCCTTATCTTGTACTTAGATCCATTTTCTGCTCACCACACTTCTGGACACTCAAGGGGTGTCTCTTGCCTCACGCCACATCTTTCTTTAGTGCTAAACCGCCAGAAAGACTGTCTTTGCTTGTTGTTTCCACCACCCAGTGGCTCTCTGAGATCCAGCTCTGTTATTTCTTAGCCTTTGTCTTACTTGATTTGTCTGTAGGTCAAGGCCATTGGCCACTCCTGAGATTCCCTTTCTGCTGACTTTGTCTTATGCTATTACCTGTCCTCTTTCCTTTCCTTTCATAATCCATTCTCTGAAGGAATGTTGGGTTCCCCATGACCTCTTCTCTTCTCTTTAGTCCCCTCCCAGAAGACCCCATGCATCATGTTTCATACTTTTCCCTATTTGCTTATGACCCTCTTGGTGCTGTCTGTAGCTTAGCTCCCTCCCCTAAGGTATCTCCATCCCCTGTGCACACAGGCAGCTTACCACCCTTTCTGTGCTCCGCAGACACTTCAAGGTCAATAAGTCCTTTATGGAAAGTGCTCCTTTCTCCTCTCTGTTGTGCCCTTCATCTTTGTTCTTTCTCCTGGCATGTCAGTCCCTACAGTCATCTCAGCTGGAGACCTCACCACTGTTAACCTGATCCTCCTGTATTGCATTCAGTGGTTCAGTGTTTTCACATTTGTGCTTTCATCTCTTGTTTGTGGAAGTCTTGATATGCAGCGTTTACTGACCCAGACTCTGGGGATGTTGACGTGGTGTCCTAGCTTGGGGAACCCTCCAGAAGCAGTTCCTGAGAAAGTGTTCAGTTGTAAGAGGTTTATTTGGGAGGAGTAGATGCTGGTGGGCTCGAAACAGTCATGCTGACTTCATGGACCTAATTGTGCCCATCTCTTCCCAAATCTATGTTCAGTGAGGTCAACGTGGGTCATGTTGAACTTGGCCATGATGAGAATATTTACACTATGGAAATAAGCCAGTGCGCCAAACCAGGACTCCCCCTCCCCACCCCCCTCCAGGAGAGTTGGTTGTTAAAACATTTATCAGTGTGTTGCTGGGAGTGAGGAATTAAGGCAGAGAAGCACAGCAATTAATACATTGTGTTTTATCAGGAGCCTTACACTGTAGACAACTGGAGTATAATCCCAGTGGAGAAAATTCCATAATTCAGTTTAGAATATGCATTGCAAAGTCATCCCACTGGAGTGGGTGAGGTAGTAACACACCAGTCCCTCCCAGTCAGTGGCTGAGGGCAGCCTGTCAAGCCCAGCAGGATCCAGCAGCCCAAGGAAGCCCGTAGGCAGTCAGGGGCTGCATGAATGGAATATAATGATAAGACCCAAGGCAGGAGAGATAGGCTCACCACTGAGCAAAAGGTGGCTGATGGAGGTGCTGGACATTCAGCATTGGGAAAGGCCAAAACCTAGCTGTTAGTGATGTGTGGTTATGCTCTTTGTCTCTCCAGACCTCGACTTCATGGACCTCCTAGGGGAAGACCGACAGTGGACGGTGGGGAGGAAGTTAATGCAGGTGAACGACACTCTGACTTCAGAAGATGCAGGACTCCGGAGCAGCAAGAACTGCACTGAACCAGGTAACAGTTATAGCTGCTGCTGTGGGCAGTGGCTGCCATTTTCTCTGGTTATGACTAAGGAAGAGCTGGACGCCATCTTTCCCCTTTGAGTTCTAACCCAGAGAGACCTTAGGAACATTTAGGGCAGGTGTCTAAGAAAATGAGAGGGGACATTCTGGGGGCCATTCAGGTGTGATTTTACCTCTGCATTCTTTTTCTAGGGCGTGGGTGAAAGGTAAGTCAAATTCAGCGACCCTCATGATTCTGTGCTGATATTAAATGTGGGGCTGGTGCTCTCAAGTGGGAAACTGAGTTGGGAGCAGGATGGGTGAGGATGTTCTCTGGCCATCTTTGCTTTGATCCCTGGAATCCTCTCTGGGTGATTTTTAAGCAGGAGCCTTCTTTCTGTCACAGTAAAGAAACAGGGGGTGGAACCATATCCTTAACTGTGTTGTTGGTCTTCTTGGGAGAAGTGAATATTCATTTACCAGTGGTCATATTTGATATCTGTTGTGTCTTTCCTCAGAAGGCTATGGAACATTTTATCTCCAATATATTGATCTTGAAAGGAAAGCAAACATAAAGAGAATGAAGGGGACTTGGAATCGTCAGAACCCAGTCCACCAAATCTCAGGAAAGGCAAGCACCCTCTGGATGGTTGAGGGCCTTGCTGGTTTCAACCAGGGGTCAGCAAGCTTGTCTCAAAAATGGGCAGACAGGAAATATTTTGGCCATTGCTGCCCATATGCCATGTCTATAGTTTTAGTTTTTTTTTTTTTAAAGCATCCTTTTATAACCCTTTGCACATTTAAAAACCATTCTTAGCTCACAGACCATACAGAACAGGCACTGAGAGGTATTAGGCCTGTGCTCTACTTTGCCAACCCTGACTTGGGCTGTTTGGCTCTCTGGGACCTCCCTTCCATGGATGGTGGGAACTTGGGCCCCATGTGTGCCCCTTCTGAGGGGTCAGGAGCTCAACCATGTGTTGATCCCACATCCAAAGGCCAGTCTCATTTTTAGTGCCACACTGCAAAGATATAAACAGTCTTCATTGCAGTCCAAAGAAACTTAGAACTTTGAAAACAGAAGGTGCTCTGTGAAGTTGTGCGTCTGCCTTTTTTTTTTTTTTTTTTTGATAGAGGTGTCCCTCACCACCATACTGAGAGTTTTAATAGTCCGTTCCTAGGCAGAGCTGGGAAGAATTTAAAAATCAATTATCAGCAATCCCCCCATCCCAAACCCACAACAACCCACAATGTTACATCATCTATATTCCTCAAGCTGGAGAAATCAGGGGTTACTGTGGTTATTACTAAATGCTCTGAAGGAATACCCTTGAAGGTTAGTGAAGCACATGGGTGCTCCATGAACTAGAAGCAAAAATGGATGTGATGGGTTTGAGTACCACACAGAGCCAACAGAGCCTTTTGTAGAAAGACGCAGCAAGAACCCTGGTTGCTGATCTGGTCATGTAGCCAAATATTTTTCAGTGTCTTCCTATAACTAAGAGGCAGGTGGTGAGCAAGATGTCAGAAGACTAGAAATACTAGAAAGACTAGTCTAGGAGGCCAGTAGGCACCTTTGGTATACCTTTGGTATGGGAAAGAATGGAGTCACTTGCAGTACAGTGACTGGCTTCGGGTTGAGGTCAGCCACCACGCTCAGGGCCAATGGTGATGGAAGGGGCTTCTGATCCCTGTTGAGAGATGTATGTTGGGGGAGGTGGTGCTGTCTCTGTGAGTGGCATTGCTCATTGTATTAAGAAGTGTCTTTTTCAGAGTGACGGGTATAGAAGAATAAATAACTAACTTACATTTTAAAACCATTTCAAGAGAGGAAATGACTCAGCCCCCAGGTAGAACGAAAGATGTCCAGGTTTTTGGTGTTGACAGGGAAGGTACAAGGGGAGAGAGGAGGAAGGGGAGTGAGGAGAACAAGAGCTCATCATGGTTAGAGCTAGTCCAGAAAGAAGAAAGACTCAGAAGAAACATTCTCAGTATCTTCATTGGGGGGCTATGGGAACTGGTCTTGATTTCTGGGGCCCTGGCCTCAGAGCCAAAGACCACAAGGAAGGTGATCATGCCTGAAAGAGGGGGCGTCTTTTTTAAGTCCTCACACAGCAAGAGCCTGCCTGGAGTCTCTCTTCTTCACCAGACCTGCCTTGACCATTCCAGGCTTCTGTGACCATTCTTTTTACTAAATGTTTTTGGTACAAAATGTCTCTAACTGTGCTGTCCAATATGGACACTCATTGATGACTTAAATTCAAATTAAGTCAAATTAAATACATTAAAAATTCAGATTCTCAACTGCACTAGATACATGTCAAACACCTAATAGCTGTGTATGGCTCATGGCTACCATATTGGAGATCGTAGACCATTTCTATCATCACACAAAGGTCTATTGGATGGGCAGGTCTAGAGCTTACATCTTCCATCTTTCCAGCTTAATTGCAAGCACCTCAAGGATATAAAGTGGACATGTAGATTTGAGAGCCCCATCTCTTCCTAGGTTTTGGAATCACCCTCCCCTGGATTTGAATCCCAGCTTAGAAGCTGTGGGCTTTGGGCAAAATAGGCTTTATGAGCCTCTCCTTCTGTGAGAAATTGAGGTAATCATTCTGACTTTTCATGACTGCTGTGAGAATTGGTAATGAAGTCATGAAGTATGACCAGCTTAGTGCCCTATGTGTGGTAGTTCTGTAGTAGGAGCTCCCTCATGAATTGCTGGTTGCTGGGGGCAGCCATTCCTCCATTACAGGTGGGTCATGGAACTACCTTCTCCAACCCCTCCTCATAGGAATGGGCACATTTGGTCCATCTTGTTCTGTCAACAGGCCACATCCTCAGGAGGCCCAGGTCTGACCCATCAGGAAGCGGGGCTGAGAGGTTCAAGCACTATTTTCTAGTACATAAAAGCTTGAAAGATCTCGCTATGGTAATAAGCACATCATCTCTGAGGAATGCTGTCTTTCTATAAGAATGTGGTCAAAATGTGACCAGAGACACAGGTGACCCCCAGTAGCCTTGGTGCTCTTTCCAGAATGCTGTTGGAAGTCTGCTTCTCAGTTTTCATGGAACAGATATTTTATGCAAAAATGTTGAGAGCAACAGCACTCATAACATCTGGATTTGGAATTTAAATTCAGTAGTATTCATCTTCTCTACCTCTAACTTACTGTGGGAGGGCAGGACTGAGCTGGACTGAGACAAGGCCTAGTCGCCCAGGTTTCCTTAAGAGGTCAGAGGGCCCCGGAGGCAATAAATATTGCTTGTACTGGTTGAATGCAGTAGTGTCTGGTCTCAAAAGTCTTCAGTGTAGAGGCTAGGAAGGAAGCCATGTGGTTTCTGGACTGGCCTCCCTTCCACTGTGTGATGATGTAAGCAGAACAAGAGTGTACTTCCAAAGATGATGCATCAGGCTTCCCTCTGTGCTCAGAGTAGTGATTATTTACTAGGGGACCTGAGCATTTGGGATGCCAGCATGGCCCATGACCATGTGAGTAATGGTGTCAGGGTCGTAGGCAAGAATTAATTTGGTTCTTGTCATAAGGTACACCTAGTGCTACTCATCATGTCACTGGGCTTCTCAGACTGTGTTCTAGGAACCCGTGGCTTTAGGTGCCATTAGAGTAAGTATATTCAGAGCCTGGAGATGGAATGATTTCCATCCTGGGTGTACTCTCTGTTCAGGATAGGGGCCTGCTTTACTTCTCAGACATCAATTTCCTCATCTGTGAAATAGGCCTGCAACTAGTTTATCCTTTCTACTTCTTCCACATTACAAATCCAGTAGTTCCACAACATTTCAAGAAGAGAGATTCATGAAAACATCCACCCCAAGTTGCCCTGCTCCGTTTTCCCGAATAACTTCTTTGCATTTGCAAAATTCCTCTTTCTTTCCTCTTCTCCTCTACCCCCCACCCCCACACCATCTCCCATCTCCCTCTTTGCCTTCGTCTGAAAACTAGGTGCCCAGAGCACCCGCCCAGGGGACGATCAGGATGCAGGGTGCTTAATATAATGCCAGTGCTGTCTTTGGTTGGTGTAGTAACACAAAAATGACACATTCTTCATATGGCAGCTGCCACTTTAAAGACTTGTTGTTTTGCAGTATTTTGGATTTTTTAAAAATGGCATTCTTCCTTGCCCCTCCAAGACATGGTTTTGGTGGAAATTGGTAATTTTTTGTGCCTCCAGAACTGCATGAAAAAGACTCAGCTCTGGGCTCCAATTTTTCTGCAATTGTTCCAGTCCTCTGTGAATTTTTAAGGTTGTTTTCTTAGCCTGACACTGCCGATTTCATTTAGAGCCTGGAAACATATTGTTTTTTGGCAAATAACACTTGAAACTGTTTACTCAGATGACCTATTAAGTGAAATTTAACTTTGAATAAATTTTATCCATGGAAAATTAAGTTAGCTAAATGTAATATTGAGAGTGGTGGACAACTGTAGCAGAAATGAACTCTTTGTAGTATTTATTTGTACACTTTGCAGAATTTTATTTATACACTTCGAAGTCTGTCTCCAGAAAAATCTATCATCTTTTGGTTTTTAGTTCTTTGATGTTTTAAGGAAATGAGCTTTTCCTCAGAGCGCCTCCTTCAAATAAACTTTGGAAGAAAGAGCTATTTAAAATGATAGCCTTTGGCATGGGTCTCACTCTGAGATCACTGGATGTTCTTTTGAAAAAGGGCTCATCTCCCTCTCTCTGTGTGGCTCAGTTGGGTCTAAGATCCTTGAGCCTATGCTGTAGGTACCTTTGGGGCATGCTGGGAGTATTTACTGGATCAGGTGTCTACTGGAATGTCCAGGAAGTACATGATCTGAGAATCAAGTATGAATTGTAGTAGAGGAGTGAAGCAGTATGGGTAAGTTCAAGGGATGAGTATGTCCACAGATTGGGAAGCGGCACAGACTGGTTCAGGTTGCAGGTCATGAACAAAGTTAAGTGCTGGAGTCCTACTGGTTTTTTACTTTAAACCATAACATCAAGGCCAGCTGGTCTGGGGAAGTGGGTGGGGGGATGAGTGGTATAGGTGATGGGGATGAAGGAGCATACATGCCGTGATGAGCCCTGGGTGATGTATGCAAGTGTTGAATCAATATAGGTACACCTGAAACTGATATTGCATGGTGTGCTCACTACCTGGAATTTAAATAAAAATTAAAAATAAAAGGTCAGTTGGTCTATAATCATAGGGCTGGGCATGACCAATCTACAAAATATGAAAAGTCCGAATCTCTCATCTCTTACATGAAAAAAAAAAAAAAAGATCCAGAGGGGATGGATGACTTTCCTAAGGTCACAGCACTTGTCACAAACAGGTTAGAGCTCCCTGCCACCAAAGTTCCATACATAGATACTCAATACATGCGGATAATTAGATAGCCTGACATCTACATGATTTGATGTAGCATTGTCCTGTAGAATTAGAATAAAATCTACAGATGTAGTTTTAAATTTTCTAGTAACTACATTAAAAAGGTAAAAAGAAGCAGGTAAAATTAACTTTAATCATACATTTTAGGGGTGCCTGGGTGGCTCAGTGGTTTAAGTGTTGGATTCTTTTTTTTTTTTTCCATTTTATTTATTTTTTCAGCGTAACAGTATTTAAGTGTTGGATTCTTGATCTCAGCTCAAGTCTTGATCTCAGAGTTGTGAGTTCAAGCCCAGCATTGGGCTCCACACTGGCTGTGGCCCTTACTTAAGAAAAAAAAAAAAATATATATATATATATATATATATATATATACATATATATACATATATACATGTAATATGCATATATAACATATTTTTTTATTTAACAAAACATATATAAAATATTAAGAATGGCAAATCTCAGATTGCCTCTGTGTTTTATCCCTGGGTTTGATTCCAGGAAAGAACTAAGGTTTTTTTAGGGACACCTGAGTGGCTCAGTTGGTAAAGCATCTGCCTTCGGCTCAGGTCATGATCCTGAGATCCTGGTATTGAACCCCATGTGAGGCTCCCTGCTCTGTGGGAAGCCTGCTTCTCCCTCTCCTGCTTCCCCTGCCTGTGCATGTGCACTTGCTCTCTCTCCCCCCTCTGTCAAATAAATTTTTAAAATCTTGAAAAAAGGGCGCCTGGGTGGCTCAGTGGTTTAAGCCGCTGCCTTCGGCTCAGGTCATGATCTCAGGGTCCTGGGATCGAGTCCCACGTCGGGCTCTCTGCACTGAAGGGAGCCTGCTTCCCTCTCACTCTCTCTGCCTGCCTCTCTGCCTACTTGTGATCTCTCTCTGTCAAAATTAATAATAAATAAAATCTTTAAAAAAAATCTTGAAAAAAAAAAGAACTAAGGTTTATTTTAAAAAGTCTTAAAATCTATTCCTTATTGTACTAGCTTACAGAGTTTTCAACAGTGTTTCTCTGCAGTTATGATTTTCATAATGATTCACATAATAGCTGTTGACACTCTTAATTGCAACAAGTTAGGAACTTGCTGTGATCTGCTCTTTAATTTGTATCAAACTCCTTACTGAATTAGATTGGGTAAGGGTAGCTGCTGTAACAAATAAGTCCTGCAGATGTGAGGGTATAACACAGAGTTAAAGATTTCGTTCTTGTGGAAGGTTTTGGCCTTTGGGTGGCCCTATTGCAAGAGATGGTCCATGGATTCTGAAGCCTTCCATTTCGAGACTTTCTCAGGCTTACACTTGGTTCCCAAGGTGTTGTGCTTCTCTCTGCTTTCAGAGGCAAAGGCATGGAAGATTGTGCATAGCTGAGTTTAAGAGATTAGATCCTCACTCCTGCTCACACGCCACTGGCCAGGGCTCAGTCACATGACAACTCCTCACTTCCAAGGAGGCTGGGATTTGTATATATTAGCAGAGTGCCCTCAAAGAAGAGAGAGATCTAGTGAACAGCTAGCCAGTCATTGTTACCTTATTTCTTCCCCCAAATTCGTTTCTTTTTGAAAAAAAAAAAAAAAAAGACTTCTCAGTTTTCCTTTATGCCTATCTTATTAGTAAAGCTATATTTTACCCTCTACAGAAAAATCATAAGCCTGACTGACATCTTTTGAGGTGGGCTTAGCTCTTGGTTTGACCTTCCTGTTTCTCACTTAGTCAAGGTGGTGCAATTTGACTCTCCCTCTCACCTTGGGAGGGTCACAGGTGAGGTAAGAATTGTCCCAGTTGTTCTCTTTGCACATTGTATCTCTTCTTTGTAAATACAAGAACCCTAGGAAAAATAACGCATGTTTGATGCATGAAGCCATTGGCAGTAATGTAAGAGCTTAGGTTTCAGAGGAGATCCTCAATCTCAATTCCATTATTTTCAACCTCTGTGGTACCAGGTGAGTGTCTTAAATTCTTTGAACCCCATTTCCACTGTCTGTAAAATACCACTCAGGATGCCCACTTCACAGGGATGTGGTAATCACAAGCCAAGTAAAGCTTCGTAAACAGCTGCAACCTCATAGTATGTGCTTATTAAATGGTAGCTGCGTTACCTTCATTACCGAAATATAATGGAAGGCAAACCCACAGAGGTCATTTGTAGGGCCTTTGCAACACTCTGAGGCACCTTAGAACATGGTGGGATTATGAAGATTGTTTTAAGGATGGATAGCTTATTGGGTGCAATTTGGCCCCAGTACGACATTCTCATGGCTGTGTGAACGAGACATGTCAAGAGATTATCCAGGAAGATTCTGACTAATGCTGTTTCCTGGCCTCAGAGGCCACTCTAGAGACACACAGGATGAAATAAGGAGTACAGGATTTTCTACTGCACACTAATGAAGGGTTTCACAGCTTCCAGTTCTGGGAGGAGAGGCCAGACGCTATTTATTTCTTCCAGCTTCAGCATCCCTTTAGGACTTATTTCCTGAGACATTCTTAAAAGCCCCATTCTTTAAAAGTAGCCTGGGCAGACTAATCCAATGAACGGTGCATAGAATCTTCCCGAAACACAGGGGGAGGGTGATAAGCTCTGCTCTTAGATGCTTTCATGGGCCTATTTGCGCAGGAGCTTAGACTCTCAAAGCATTTTTACATTCACTAGCTCATTGGAACATGTTCGGCTCCTGGAACAAAAATACCTGAAGGCCAGGAATGACTGTATTATTGATAGACAAATTAGATCTAGACTGAGGCTGGTTGGGTTAAATAATTGAGTCATAGTCATAAATGTGGAAAGAAACTTAGGGATTCTTGATTCCAAACCCTTTTCCTCAAGTCAGGGTCCAGCTAACTATGGTCCTTGAGCAAATCTGGCCTGGTGACCATTTTTATAAATAAAGTTTTATTGGAACACAGCTGTACATGTCCATCTGCATGTTGTCTGTGGGCTGCCTTTGCTGTAGGAAGGCAGAGCTGAATATTGCAGCCTGGATCTCGGGTCCTGCAAAGCCTGAAGTATTTACTCAGTGGCCCTGTATGGGAACATTTGTTGCCACCTCCTGCTCTAGATCCTGGGACTGGTGCTTCAGGTGGCCTGGAGGAGAGGTGAAGGTGAGAATGATATCCCCACCTCTCTTTCTGCTCCCCTGACCTTTCCCCCAGATGTGCCTGTGCCTTATTATTAAAACTCGTGTCCTATTAAATATTTTTTAACACCACTCCTGGCTTAGGAGTGTAACTCAGGTATTTCCCCCTTTCTGTTTTCTCTGTCATGCATAGACACACGATCAAAACCCTTCAGCATTGTCTGTCCACGTGTGAGGGACATGTGTAAAGTAGAAGAGGTCATATTCACCCCCATAAAGATGCTTGAAACCCACTGGTCTGGACTGACTCCTTGTCCCAGAGCCTCTGGGTATCTGGACCACCGGCCCAGTCTTTCTTACACCTGGAATGGCTTCCCTTTGGGGTTAGAGAGTGAAGCACCCATGAGGGGCTGATGAGTATGGTCGGTCCCCACCACTTGTGGATGGTTTGCCAGGTCCCCCCAGAGCAGTGAGCATGGAGCTTCCCTGTGTGTGTGGAGGCCACGGGCACTGGAGACGGTGGCTGGGAGCACCCGCCGTGGGGTCTGCTCAAGGGTCAGTCACCTCCTGGCCACAGTGCATCCCTCAGCTGTTCCTGTATGGCCTTTTAACAGTGGCAGTGACAGCCACTTCCCCTTTGTGGCCCTGGCTCCGTCCCCCGCTCCATGGGAGCTTATTATTGCCTGCCTCTGCCTCTTTGGCGGTGCTGCAGCGTACCCGAGGTGACTGGGTGACATTTTTTCTTGAATCACACATTCCAGAATGATCTTGTGCCACAGATAAACCCATTTCACGGATGAAGCCAGGACTAAGGTTGAGGGGCATGAAGGGGCATCTCTAGGGTCCACCTCTGGTTGGCAGTCAAGTGAGGACCCGTACCCGTACCTCCCAGCCTTTCTTGCCTCTGGCCACAGGACTGGGCTGTGTCCCCTCACCTGTATATGTGTAGAGTCTGAAATCACAAGATCACCAGGAGGACACCACTGTGATCTCGTGCAAGTGCTCTCAGGTTCCTTAGGGCAGCTCTTCTCAAAGTGCGGCAGACCAGCAGCAGCAGCCCTGGGAGCTTGTCAGAAATGCGCATTCATGGGTTCAACCTGAGACCTCCTGGGCCAGAGCCGCTGGGAAGTGGGCCCAGCCCTCTGTGTTTTCACAAGCTCTCCAGGGCCTGTGAGGTGCACTTGAGTGTGAGGAAGCCTGGCTTAGCTCACTGGAGTCCCCTGGAGGGACTTTCAATCCAGGCCCCACCCCAGACCAACTCGAGTCTCTGGGACTGGAGCTCAGGCTTCAGTGGTTTGAAAGATCCCAGGTGAGGCCACGGTTCCATGAGGGCTGAGACCATGGCCTGCGGCCACCCACCTCCATGCTCTGGCTGGCTCTGGAAAGCTGGCCATGGGAATCTGGTCGAGAGGATGAGAACTGGATGGGTGAGCCCAGGCAACAGATAGCCAACCAGCCAACCAACCAACCAACCAACAAGAGGGATGGAGTCAGCCAAATATAAGACACCAGACCTATCTTGCTGTAGGTTCCTCACTCCTTCTGCATTCATTCATTCATTTCTTGTGAGTCACACAGACAGTGGTTCACTTTTAGGCTCCATCTTGGGGGTCCCTTGGTTTTGTTTCTGAGATCTCTTCTCCCAAGAAACGCCAGGATGGAATTTCACCTAGCTGTATTTTAGAATGTCCATCTGGGGGCATCTGCGTGGCTCAGTCAGTTGAGTGTCCGACTCCTAATTTCAGCTCAGGTCATGGTCTCAGAGACGTGAGATCAGGCCGCGCATCAGGCTCCGTGCTGGCATGGAGCCTGCGTACGATTCTCTCTCTCTCTCTCTGCCCCTCCCTACCTTCTCGCTCCCCATCTCTAAATAAAATGCATTTCTGTGACGGTTGGGTGGGAATGTACCTGCCTCACCTTTTAGGGAATCTCGTGTTCTAGATCTTGGTTGGTTGCTGAGTGCTCACCTCTTCCACTCCCTCTCTCCCTTCTTCTCAGACCCCTGGGCTGTCTGGGACCTCTGGGCTGACCCAGGGCTGACTGTGGGCCTGAGGCTTTGGGGTACTGACTGCCTCTCCCTGGGCACTCTGATTCTGACCTGACTAGGACTTACTCAGGCATGGGGTAGACTCTGGGAGCTTCAGGGTAAGATGAGGCCCAGGCAGAGTCTCTCTCCCCAGAAGCTCACAGCAGCTCCTCTGGGTCTCAGACTTCTGAAAACAGACTCTGTGGAGTAAGTGGAGCAGTGTGGCTGAGGGCTATGGGGAGGGCATGTCTGAGTGCACTGAGTGTGCCTTCCACAGATTGCACACTCGGGCAACAGACATGCAGCCTATTGCTTCCTCCTACCCCGGGGGCTCCATGGCATATAGGCCGATGGCCACCCCCCCAAGTCTGTATTCATGGGGATAGGCCCCATTCATGCCCATAACAATTTCACATTCCACCTTGGAGAGTAAGGTTAAATAAGTACATGTCTGGGTTTTTATATTGGCACTTCTGAGGTTCCTGATATAGTTTAAACCATTAGTTTGGCTGAAATTTCTAAAATAGAACAATAAAATCCCTGAATTAAAGATTAGCAGTCTTTTTTAGAAGCGGACGTTGAACGAAATAGACATGAGCCCAGCCCAGTGTCTTGTCTTGTCCATCCCTGCCAAGGCCTTTGTGCACAGAGCTGAGCCTGGCTTCCCAGCCTGGAGCCTGCAGGGCTTACCCAGTGTCCATGTCACTGGGATCAGGGGCACTGGGCTGAGAAAGGGAAGAAATCAGGATGTGGAGGACTGGGGACAGGCCGCTCTAGGAGCAGCATAGGGCTGCGGTCTGAGGAGTCAGGCTGGACTCAGTTAAGCTTCCATCACCTCAGTCAATAAAAAGGTGCCTGGAGTTCCCACCCTGCATCGGGGTCATTGAGACAATCAGGAGATAAGGGGTGCCTGCGGTTTATAATTAAAAAGTACTTCTGGGGGCGCCTGGGTGGCTCAGTGGTTGAATCCTCTGCCTTCGGCTCAGGTCATGATCCCCGGGTCCTGGGATCGAGCCCCATATCGGGCTTTCTGCTCAGCGGGGAGCCTGCTTCCTTCTCTCTCTCTTTGCCTGCCTCTCTGCCTACTTGTGGTCTCTGTCTGTCAAATAAATAGATAAAATCTTAAAAAAAAAAAAAAGACTGTCTCTCCCTCTTCCTCTGTTCCTCCCCTCTCTCTAAAATAAATAAATAAATCTTAAAAAAAAAAAAGTACTTCTGCATGGAGGGTAGAGGTGGGGAGGCAGACCAGGGTTCCACAGACCTGGAAAGGAGTCCTGTTTTGATGCTCGGGGACTATGGGACCCTGGACCAGTCACAGAACGTCTCAAACCCTTGGTTTCCTCCCCTGTGAAGTGGGAAAATTCAAACAGCAAGTTTTGCCGGGACGAGTCCATGGAATGCAGTATGGAGAGTAACACAGAGCAGGTGCTCAGCCCATGAATGGATGCCCATATTTTGAATGCCCACTATGTGCCAAGGGGTTTCTCATGCAGGGCCTCAATTAGTGATGCGTGGGAGGTTGCGGTTATTATCCATGCATCGTTTAGGGCATGGAGATTTCTGCTGTGGGAGGACAGTGAATGAATCTGACACGTCCTAATATTGTATGCACACCTCATTTTATTGTACTTCACTTCATTCTACTTCAGAGATACTGCATTTTTTTTTTTTAACAAATTGAAAGTTTGTGGCATCGCTTGAATGACGAACAAGTCAGTCGGCACCATTTTCCCAGTGACATTTACTCGCTTCATGTCTCCATCATATTTTGGTAATTCTCACATTATTTCAAACTTTTTAATTACTATATTTGTTATGGTGGTTGGTGATTACAACTTGCCGAAAGCTCAGATGATGGTTAGCCTTTTTAAGCAATGAAGTATTTTTTAATTAAGTTATACACATCTTTTGGCATAATACCACTGCACACTTAATAGACTACAGTAGAGTATAAATATAACTTCCATATGCACCGGGAAACCAAAAATAGTCATGTGATTCACTTTCCTGAGACACTCACTCTATCTCCATGGTCTGGAATTGAACCTGCAGTATCTCTGAAATATGCCTGTCACACCTAGGTGGAAAGTAAAAATATTCTTAGTTGTCAGATCCTCCGTGCTGCCCATGAACAGTCTGTTGGCATCAGCCTCAGTCTCCCAGTGGGTCTTTTTTGGGGAAAGGGAATGCCACTTAGCTGCATTCATATCGGTCTGTCCTGGGAAAATCCATAGGAAAATCACTGGTAATGGGAATTTTGAGATGCAAGTTTGGCTGTACGGAATGGACGTCAGTGGATGAAGGAAGAGGGAGTGAAGGGCAGTGAGAAGGTGAGAAAGAAGCTGGACTTGTTCTGTGCTCAGTTCTGTCCACTTGTCACCATGTGAGTCTGCACTTTGGGCATAATTTTAAGTCAAATCATGTGAAAAGAGATGACCTATGTTCTATGGGCAATGGTCCTTCCATATTCCAGAGACCTAATTCCCCCACTGCCTGTGCTGTTTTAACCACAAGTATGAGATCAATTTGTTAAATTCTAATTTGATGAATTTAAAGGACGGAAAATCGTAATACAGCTGTACCCATCCCTCTAATCAGATGTTTTTACCCATTGACCCAAATTTCATACAGAACATTGGCCCCCTTGCAGGAATCATTGTGTGTTTGTGGCTTACAAAAAGATGTTTCCTTTAATGGGGCCAACCAGGAATACTTTGGTGCTTGGTGGTTCCCAAGGGTGCACAGTCTCTCAGTAGCAACCATTATGAATCTAGAATGATTGTTTTTTCAGTGCCACAATTTCATGTGCTGGTTTTGTTGTTGGTGGTGGTGGTTTTTGTTTTTTTGTTTTGTTTTGTTCCGTTTTTTTACAAATTTATATCCCCTCTATCCCCATCCAGGCTCAAAAACATTATCTTCAGGAGCTTTTTTTTTTTTTTTTTTAAACTCCAGCATTTTATTATGGAAATTTACAGACATACAGAAAAATGGAAGGGATTTTACAGTGAATGCCCACAGACTCAATCCCTAGGTTCTGTCATTTACATTTTACTCTGTTGGCTTTCTCACACATTTACTCATCTAGCCCACCCTGTATCCATCCATCAATCTGTCCTATTTCATTTGAGTGGATTTCAAAGTCTTTTGCAGAAATAAATAAACTCCCTCTCCCATAGGTTAGCATGCATGTCATTAACTAGAGTCTATTGCTTACCCTTTTTGGGTAACATTTCTACACAACGAAGTGCACAAATCTTTCATGCACGTCAGTGAGTTCTGACATATGCATACAGCAGTGCTCCCAACCTCCGTCAGGATTTAGGACATACATCATCCCAAGAAGCCCCTTCATGCCCCTTCCCAGGAAACCCCCCAGCCCACCCTCACATAATCACTCTTCTGATTTCTTGCACCATAGAAAAGCTTGCACCTATTCTAGCACTTTATATACAAGAATCATAAAATATCTGTGTTTATCCTTGATGTAAGGCTTCTTTGTTGGCATACTGTTTCTGAGATTCATCCGTGTTTTCGTGTAGAGCTACATCCTTTACTATACATGCATACACACACACACGTCAATAAACATCTCTGTACGTGGATTACATTTACATATGTGACACATTTCCCATGTAAATGTTCATATATGAAGTATATTTCTCTCCAGGAAATGCTTTGCAGATTTTGATTACTTCTCTTAGAAACTTATTTTAGATCACCCTCCAAAGAGAATTTTATGATGTCTGGAAAATTAGTACGAGTTTTGGTTGACCAAGGTCTAGATAGAGATGAAAGCCAGTCATCCCTAGTCCCATCCTCTCACTCGCCTCCAGAGCAGAACCGTGAACTGGACCCAGAAGTTTTCTGGCTATAGGAAGGGAAGAGGGAGGATGTGGGAGGGGAGATCTCCCTTAAGGCCTCTGGAGGCAGCCCTGCATATTCAGTTACTCAGTTACAAAAAGAGGTGGGAGAAGCCGAACCGTGAAGGTGGAGAAAATGGTCTGGTTCATTGAGTAAACAGCCATGTTCACTCTGCCGGGGAAGCTGCTTCCAGGAGGCCTGTGTGGCATTCTTTCCTGCAGGATCTGGGCATGCTCCTCCTCACCAACAGCATCAGAGAAAGACCTTCTCTCTCTAAGCACCTCCTAGAAAGGTAGATGCCTAGTCAGGGAACAGGACCAGCCCTGCATTCAAGTGGGAACTGTGTGCGTGCACGCGCGTGTTAGTTAGTATCTTTGGAAAGGGTGAGATCCTCATTTTTCCAAACAAGTTCTGTCCAGTGGAACCCTTTGTCGGCATAAGTCTTCATTTGTTTATGTTCCTTGTCTGCTTACCTGCGGTTCCTGACACACAGGTTGATTTGGAGTAGGTAATTGAGAGGCACAAGCCACTGACCCAATGAGGAACACCCTGGGTGATAGTTAATTTCATGCCGTAGCCATCAACTCTCTTGACTCAGTTCTGGTTCCCTTTGAAGCAGACGCCGAGACAAGGGTTTGGGTGCTTGTAGTTTTTCTGGGAGGTGATCCCAGGAAACTCCCAGGGAGTAAGGGAAGTGAGCCGGGGAGGGAGGACAAGGGTAGCCAATGTTCACATGTCAGTCAGTTACCACTGGAGACAATAGGGTACAGAAGACGCCTTGGAGGTCTCCCCCTCAGGGGTGAGGGAGCCGGGGTATGTATACACTAACTCCCACATACCTAGCCTGACCCTCCCCCAGGCAGAGCAGCGTCCTTGACCAGGGACCAGGTCCAGGGGAAGGAGTGTGGGTGTGGGCCGTTGGAAGTTGGGACACTGGGCACCCAGCTGCTCAGAAGCGGGAAGGTGAGGGGGCGTCAGCTGTGATTGCTAAACACAGACTTCCTTCTTTCCCACGAAGCGGTTTTGTGTCGTAAAATGGGTTGGAAAACTCATCCTAAGCCAGGAAGACCTCATAACGGCACTTTGCGCTTCCTCTGTGTGTGCATGGGTTTGTCTTGCCAGACGCAGGCACTCAGACTCACCCCATTAGTTTTCACTGTGTCATAGTGTGGGTTTGTACAAGTGCTGACTGCTCATACTACAGGCAGCAGGCTCAGGCCGCAGGAACCAAGGAAGATTTTCAGGCCGGTGTCTGCGAGCAGAGGGCTTTCATGAAATCAGGAAACATGCCTTCCTTCCTCCTTCACCTAGGATTGCCTCCATGCACGTGTCAGACTTCCGGGGGCCCCAGGGAAGCTCAGAACATGTCAAAATAGAAAAAAGAGGAACCCACCAAGAAAATCCTTCCAGAAGCAAGCAGAGCCTCTGCTCACCAGGCAGATCTTTTTGTTTTGCAATCAGTGAGAGCAAAAGAGTTACTTCTAGAAGTGTTGCTGGACTCTGGGGCCCGGAAATTATGTAAATCCAGGGAGAAGACTCCATTTAAACCCCGACTAGAAATTAGGAAATGTGGCCCATACTTTAGTCTCCAGCATAGGTGTTATTTAGGGGAATACATGGGCTTTTCTGGCTTCAGAGTGAAAACAAAATTGTTCTGGGTCCTCAGGTAATCATTTAATCCCTCACTGGGCTCTATCTTGTATCAAATGGAGTCCATATTTCACACCAAATCATCTTGACTCAGTATGTTTAAAGTAGAAAATGCAAGAGACCTGGTCTTTAGGACCTATATGTTTTCATATTCCAGAGCGCCCCCAATGTGGGACTTCCAAAGGCTTCTAGAAAAAAGCATATCCAACTGAGTAAGGTTCTTCGGCCCAAAGCCTGGCACAAGAGGAAGTAATTCACACCTGGAACTGGAGGCATTTAGATCCCTCCAAGGCTGTGAGGCTGTGGAATGCAGTTTTTAGCCAGGGAGTAAGGATTATACCTTATGGTGTTTTAAACCATGACCACAGGTGCTTTGATATTTCTCCTGGGAGAGGTTAGACGCTCGTTCTCCTGCTCTAGAGTATGGCTGGCCTTCACAACCCACTCCTGACAGATAGACTGTGGCAGAAGTTGTGTGGCTTCCAAAGCTGTGTTGTGAAAGGCAATACAGCATCCACTCAGCTCTCTCCCTTGGGATAGTTGCCCTTGGTCCCAGGCCACCATGATGAGAGGAAGCCTGGGCATCACAGAGACCGCCTGCAAGTGCTCCTGGCGACAGCCCCAGCCATGGTCCTGTGTGACTGCTGACAGCCAGCATCGACAATCAGACCCACGAGCGAAGACACTTTCTAGATGACTCCAGTCCTAGCTGCCATCAGACGGCGACCATGTGCCATCCCGAGTGAGAACTGACTGACCGAGATGAGCCACCCCTGGAACTGCAGAGATGAAAACAATTAGTGATCATTGCTGCTTGGGTCTGCCAGTTGGGGCTGTTTTGTTATGCAGCCATGGTGACTGGGACACTCATATACCCATGGCCCCATTGCCAAAGAAGTTTCAGGGCCAGTGAAAGATCTGCTTTTATCGGGTGTGGTGACTCACTTCTTGCTCCCTGGGAAATCAGTGTCTGGGGAGAAGAGACAAGAGTGGACCTGTTTCTTGGAGTCCACAGCTCGCTGCCAGCGTGGCCTAGAAATGCATGAGGTTTCCAGCTGTTTCAGCCTCAGGAGGCTGGGGACTGAGGGCCCCGTTCTGGGTCTGGCTGTGAGCACTGGGGGCAGCAGTGGTGGGGAGCAGCCCTTCGTGTCCTCCTGATGCTCTGGGCTTCTGGGGCTGACTCTGCACCCTGCACTTGCTTTATTGTCATGATGTCCCTGGTCTGGGCTCCTCCAGGGGCTGTTAGAGGGTGCACAGGAGTGTGGCCCTGCCAGCTCTTCCGGCACTCCAGTCCTGAGGAGGGTGGGTCCCTGTGGGGCCAGCTGGGGCTCTCCCCTCTCACTTCTTCTCTGTGCTTCTCCTTCAGCCTGGGAGTGGCTCCACCATTTCTTCACTGTCTTGGGAGAGATGTAAAAAAAAAAAAATGCATGTGAGAGAACTTTGAAAAATCTGCAAAGGTCTTATGAAACCAGAGGTACTATTAAAGGATTCGCAGATATTACTTGATCAGGCCAAAGTGGCGTACCTGTGTGGTGGTTTTATATTCTCCGGAGAGTGGACATTAAGGGTCATAAACTCTTATCACTCTGACACTCTAAAAAAGTCTTGTGACCCAGGACCCCATATAATGCCTGAGTTCTCTTTACGGCATTGCCTGAAAATGGTCCTCCATCATGTCATTGTATAGCCTCAGTGACGGGGAGCTCACTCCCCACCTCCTATTAGAGGCCTTTTATTCCTTTGGGCAACAAGGATCATGCAAATTACCTTCCTTGTGCTGAACCAAAGTGATCTTCCTTTTAAGCATTCAGAATTCTACAAAATAAATCCTCTTCCTTTTCCTCATGGTGTCCCTCTGAGGTCAGATATCAAGGATATTCAGGCTTTGGTGTCTACAGTTTTTTGAACTCTCTTCCCACCCCTACATCATACGGCATGGCTGGGAGAGCCCCCCCCCCCCCATCCTGGTTACCTTCTGGACTCTGAAAACATTAGTCTCTATATATTAGGAAAGAAATATTTTCATTAAATATATTTCTAAGTGATCACTAACTTAAATCTATTTACATCTTGTCTTATATTTTAACTTAAGGGCAGCAATCACTATTTTTTTAAATTAAGTTCAATTAGCCAGCATATAATACATCATTAGTTTGTGATGTAGTGTTCAGTGTTCATTAGTTGCACATCACACCCAGGGCTCAGCTCCACAGGTGCCCTCCTTAATGCCCATCACCCAGTTACCCCATCCCCCCACCCCCTCCCTTCTGTAACCTTCAGTTTGTTTCCCTGGAGTCCAGAGTCTCTCATGGTTTGTCTCCTTCTCTGAGGTCCTGGGATCAAGCCCTGCCTTGGGCTCCCTGCTCAGTGGGAAGTCTGCTTCTCTCTCCCTTTGCCCCTCCCCGCAACTTGTGCACATGTATGCTCGCTCTCTCTCTCTCTCTCACACACAAAGAAATAAAAATCTTAAAAGAAAAGAAGAAAAGAAAAAAATCCATCTCCTGTCAGTGTGTTTGAACAACACGTGAAGAATTGGACCCGATTCAGTCGCTGCTCAGCGGTTAGACATAATTATGTCAGATGCCAACACACCTAGTGCAAACCCATGTTCAGATGCAAATCCATTAATGGCTAAGCGAGGATTTAAATCCATAGGTTCTTTCCAGAGACAGGATCGAGTGTCTTCTTGGGGTCAGGGCTGGGCTAAGTGCTCTGTCTGCAAGTCTCCTTAACTCCGACAGGCGCATGAGTCAGGCATTCCTTGGGCACCCAGGGACGGCTGCCCAGCTGGACCTAAAGCCCAGCCGCACCCAGGTGCCCCTTTCCAGCACCGCGCTCTCCTCTCCTCTACGCTGAACGTCAGGCAGGAATGTCAAGTTGACACATGATTTCCATAAGTACTAGTCCTGGCCTGCAGGTGCAAAACCCTGTGTGGGCAGGCACCAGGGCTGTTTTACTCACTCTTCTATCCCCAGGGTCTGCAAAATAACCCAGAACATGGTGGCTGCTTTTTCATCTTTGTTGGATGAACGATTGAAGGAATGAATGAATCCTTCTGCTTCTAACTTCTCTGTGACCGTTGTTCCCCTGACAAACATTTCATTTTGAAACAACAGAAGATTAACACAGTAAACTCTAAGGGAAAACTATAACAAACTTCAGTGTATTTACTGTTAGAATTAGTGAATGTTAACATTTTTATTTCCTTCTGATCTTCTTCTGTGTCTAAGAAATACAACAACGCAGATCAAGTTAACATCCTTTCTTGTGCTTTGTCAGGTCTCCTACCTTCAGAAGCAGTCATCATCCTCATTTGGGGCATGGTTGGCCCGTGTTTAGTGTTTCTATCTCATTTAGATATTTATGCATAAGCAATTACCTTGTTTGGTGTGCTTTCAAACGCACATGAGTGTTATTTGACTATAGTAATATTCTGCGATGTTTTCCCCACTTGTATATTTTTGAGATCTATGGGTATGCATGCTCTGGTCCATTCATTTTAACTGTTGTCTTTTTTTTTTCTTCCATTTGTAAGATTCTGTTGGCATTTATCTATTCCCTAGTAGTACATACACGTCTTGTTCTCAGTTTGTTGCTGTGGGTAGTTAATATTCTCATCGTCCTGCATTGTCAGGCAAGGAGACTTAGAGCCAGCGATGAGATGACCCCTCTAAGATGCCACAGATTTAAGAGGTTGTAAACCAGAGGATGGGCCTGTATCTTCCGACCTCAGGCTGTGGTCTTCCTCATTGCACCACACTGTCTCCTTTGGGAAAGCCAATGACAGGTCAGAGGAAACAGGGAGGGCTCTATCTCCTAAAAGCTCCAGGAAGGGAAATGACCATTTTGAGAGACCAGCATAAACGTTTGATGCAAAAGGAGGTCACCTCCACGCATTTCAAGGAAAAGACCTGAGTGTCATTGGTGTCATTGGTGGGGTATCCCTGATGTTGACCCTTGTGTCTGTTGTCAGCCACCTGGGGCCCCCTGGACAGGATAAGGCTTACAACCACCTCAGAGCTGGCCCGAAATTCACAAAAGCAGCAAGAGGCCGTAGGTGACTTTAACTCCCAGCTCAGAGGGTCCTGGGGTATGGAGCCACTTCTGTCCTGCGGGTTAGCATCCCCCCCTTTTTTTCCCCCAAGTGAATATAGGGTTATTGTAGAGCAGGTTTTAAAACCTACAAGTTAATATAACTTGTTATAAACAAGTTAAAAACTACAAGTTAATATAAAAAAAAGACTAATCATTTCTATCTTTGTTTCTCATTAAAAATTAGGGCTTTGAAAACATTAATCAAATTTTGCAAATTTAGCAAAAGATGTTCAAGTTTCTGAGACAATAAAGACCTTCTTTTCCCTTCTCCAGAAATGGGATAATGGCCTTTAGGCCACCTGGCTCTGTGGACTCTCAGTGGAGAGTAGAGCCTCTGGGGCGATTTGCGTAACTTCTCGGTTTCCTCATCTTTCAAAGCAGATGATGGTGATAACCGCCTCATTGCCAGAACAAATTTGCCGGGAAGTGGGAGCCTCAGGGCGCTTCGCTTGCAGGAGCCCTTCCAAGACCTTCTATCTAATTTTTATTCGTAATTTGGTATGCTTTTTCATGAAGAGGGTCTGCCAAGTTGTATGAGCTTCAGCCCTACATGCTCTGGGTTCACCTCCTTGAGCAGACGTTGGTTGTAAGGATGCCCTGTCGCATAATTAGTGCACAGTAATTGTAAGCCTTTGTTAGGATCATTATTTAATTAATAACATGCGCCCTGAGTGTAACCTCATGCCTAGAACGGAGTGGGGGCTCAGTTAGTAATAGCCTTGGTTATTCTTGTCTCAGATTCGGCACAGAGCTCTGTTTTTATAGGGTCTTTCATTTTCAAGGATAGTGGGAGGGGAACCAGAGGTAGGCTCCTGCCTCCAGTGGGCCCACAGCCCCAGATTCTCTGTAATACAACAGACAAAAATCCCTTTAAGGCCTTAGAAATTTTCTGCCTGTCTTCTCCATCATCTGGCTCTCCTGAATGATCTGGTTGACCTCCACGTCCCATGATGAGGTAAGCAGTCACCTGGGAAGGGACACTGATTGGTTGATCTTACCTTCTCCCATGCTTTTTTTCCTCAAAAGACCATGAATATGAAAGTCCCTCAACTAAAAGCTGGTGGCAAGTGAATTTACCATGGAAAAAGTGCTTATAAGAGAATGCTGATCATGGGGCGCCTGGGTGGCTCAGTGGGTTAAGCCGCTGCCTTCGGCTCAGGTCATGATCTCTGGGTCCTGGGATCGAGTCCCGCATCGGGCTCTCTGCTCAGCAGGGGCCTGCTTCCCTCTCTCTCTCTCTGCCTGCCTCTCTATCTACTTGTGATCTCTCTCTGTCAAATAAATAAAATCTTAAAAAAAAAAAAAAAGAATGCTGATCACCAAGTGGAAGCTGAGAAAAAGAGTGTCTTCAGAGTAGATGGGGTTGGGAAGGATAGGGAAGTCTAGTCTTAGACACTCTCAGAGCCTTGGCTTCTAAATCCTCCACACTCTGAAAACTGGGAGCAGGATATTTGGGCCCCATCTAAATTTTACGACCTGATGAGTTATTTTGTTCTTTCCTTCTTGAATGCAACATGACAGTTGTGTTTCTAAATTTAACTCTTCCTGTTTTGGCTGCTCTGAGTATTTGTTCACAGAAGACCTGTGTGGGATGAGTGCAGCTCTCCCTGGGGCATCAAGCCTGCTATGGGCTGTCATGTCCCTGGGGGAAAAAGTCCTAGGCAGGATGGCCTCACCAGCGCATGCGGCTAGTGGCTTGTGGATGTCACCTTTCTTTTCTTGGAAAAGATATAAGTGTGTGTGTGTGTGTGTGTGTGTGTGTGTGTGTGTATAATTTCCCCCCAATGTTAGTTTCCTTGGCATTTTGTTACTCAGTCTTCTCGTTACACCCGTTTTTCTTAGGAAGTTATGAGCACTGCCTCTTTCATGAGAGAATGTGAAATATGGTTGCTCTTAGGGCATCATTCTGAAAGCCATTAATGGAATCTTCTTCCAGTTGCTAACCTCTTTGAACTTCTTAGCATTCTTGAGTAGCCAGAGTTACTTGTAATCGAGGCACCTAAACCACAGGGAGGGTAAGGATTTGTCCAAAGGGAAGCAGCATGCTGAGAGCGGATGTGAAACCCTGACTTGAGGGCAGTGGATTTGGGTCATCGTCTTTCCATGACTTATTGGTGGGAACTTGAGTCCCCTCATCTCAAGATGGATATATGAATTATATTACTGTGCTGTTAATGAAGAGTAAACGAGGTCGGATTTGTGATCACACCTACTATTCATGATGTATTGTGTGTACAGCCAGTGCTCAGTTAGTGGTCACTCCCCTTTTAGCTCCCATTTCTTTGTCTATGAGATGCATGAAGTAGACTGGATGATCTTTAAGGTTCCTCCAAGAACTGAAATGGAATGATTTTATTGCAAGGAGACATTAAAATCTGCCCTCATGTAGATGAAGAGCTTCCGGAAATGTGAAAATATAGTAAGAACCTCAGTTTTAAAAAAAGGCATCTTTTTTGTGAGGCACTTTGCACAAGATTATTCACCCCAGGACATCACACCCCCCCATCCCAGGAGGCAGGACTTGATCTAGCAATTTCATCTCTGTCCCTGGGGCCTACAACAGGCTTTGGCACAGCGTGGGCCCTGGTTGGATATTTGGGGAATGAGTGAATGGACAGTACGGCTGTCTTTGTGGCCCACAAGACCCCAGCATCATAGTGGTCCTCAGAGCTGGAAGAAGAGATGCTGATGATGACAGTGGAAGGTAGGGCTCTTGATGAGGAACTGGCTAGTTACCACTTCTTCTGCTCTAGGACCTGCTGATCTAACTTAAGTGAAACAAAAAATTAACACTTGTGTGGTCCATCCTGAAAATATGCCCCATTTTGCAACAGTCTGGCTTGTTGGGAAAATAAAACTAGAGGCGGGGGGTTCCACGATCCCCTAAGTTTAGGAAACATGGCATCATATTCTTGGAGAGACCTCAGACGCTTTCCCATCAAAGACTCAGAGAACTGCAGGAAAACTTGTCTGAATTTGTTTCAGCTCATGTTTTCCAAACCAACTGGGCAACAGAACCATATTCTGGTAATTCTTATTAACTTCCTAGGAATCTAGGACTGGGGAGAACACACCTGGGAAAATGCCCACGCAGGTGAATGTGAATTATGTTGCAAACTGTGTTTTTTATTCAAGATGTACAGTTCCAACTATTTTCAAAACTGGGTGGTGATCCTCTGACATGTCTTATGCTGGGCAACCAGTTAAAACTGTAGAGGTACATTTTTAGTGCCCTGGGGACCTCTGGTCTAGTCATCCTTCTGCGGTGACCGAGCAGCTGCTGGTTTACTTAACCAAACATAGCACGAGAATATTTGCATTTTTCCCGTGCCTGATGTTAATGAAGAAACAAAGATGTTTTAAGAGTGAAATGTCATCATCTTTCTTCGTTACACTTCATCTAATATCTCCCTCACACAGAGGCTGCCCCACAGGAGTATAAGAAGGGACCTTCGGATACGATACAGATCGGGCTGCAGGTGCTTGTGCACCAAGGTCAGTCCTTTTTCCCTTCGAGTTTGGCCACTGTTTACACTGAGGATGGATCATGTCTAACATATTTGACTTCCACGCTATGAGGTTTTCTAATGGGAAAATAAAGAAATGCTTTGAAGGGAGAAGGTCTTTTTCAAGGTGTATTGGCCCACCTTGATGTCACCAGCCCCTTCATGCTCAGTTTCTTCGACTCCACGGCTGTTATGTTTTGCTCAGATGGCCCTTGCAAGAAGAAAGCTCCTACTTAAACTGGGGAATGTCTTCATTCTGAAACTGACAAAGACTGAAGGTGCTGAACTTTGTAGTCCCCAGACACTAGCTGGGAACAGTGACATCTGTGGTATCTTCCAAAAAGAGATGCTGGAGAACCAAATCATACAAGTTCCTGGCCGTTTGCCTCACTGGGTGAGGGTCTACCAGGATAGATTTGATCTGTGATGCACCCTGCAAACCCTTGCTGAGCTAACGTTTTTAATTAAAATGTCTGAAATCAGCTGTGTCATTTGCACCAGACTGCAGTGGGGGCTTTGTTCATTGTTAAGGAGCCCATGTTCTGACCTCAGCACCGCATTTATCTGTATTGTTGAGAAATCTTTCCACCTACGTGGCTGCTCCTGATAGCCCAGTCTTGCACATCAAGGAGCTCAACAAATATTTGTTGAATATGGTGGAGTGAACTAAATGAAACATCCTTTCAAACGCCAGACCATTTAAAGAAGTAGTAAGCATTTGATTGATGTCTTCCTAAAGTAAATTCTCTACATTCTAGCCTCTGGGACACAGTGCGCCGAGTGTGGATTGGACTTTGTTGTGATACGTTTAGGCCATCATTTTGTTAAGGAAAGAACATGAGCTTTGGTGTCAGGCTGACCAGACTGAAAATCTGAATGCTCCCATTCTCTAGCTATAGAACTTGGTCCAATTTTCTTATCTCGATGGTTGGCTTCTCCCTCTGTCAGGTGGAGGGCAGTGCCTGAGTTGCTGGCATTGTTATACATTAAATTAACTACTGTAAATTAGTTACCCTAACTAGGTGGCTAGCACATTCTCCAGCCTTCTGGTACTTATCGTGAAGGACCAGTGAGGCAGCTTCAGCATATCCTGGGAGCTGGCTGGGAATGTGGAATCATATCCCACCAAGACCACTGACTCGGGCGCTGCCTGCTAACAGGCTCCCCAAGTGATTCCTCAGCACGCTGGCCCAGAGCTCCCCTTTTCTCTCCTGCTTGGGAGAAAAAGCAATGAACCAGCTTTAGGTAGTCAAGGCCTTTGCTTTCTGGAAGGGGGCTGGGTGCTAGGCATCACGAGAGTAGCCTAAGGAAGGAGCGTGGAAACTGCTTTCTGATTCTTCTCCACGGAGGTGGGTTAATGCGAGATAGCACTGTACTGTTCATTTCTCAGCCACACACAAGTAGATGTAGAGTCATCTTTGGGGGGATGACCAGGCAAGGGACATCCCCTTCCCCCAGGAGAGCTGGGCTCCCTTCTGTATCCCATGGACCACGTGCTGGTGGGGATGATTCTGGGTCATCCGGCTAGGATAGGGCAGCAAAACACCACTGTCTTTACTACAATATAAGGCCTCCCATAGTCCTGACCCTGCATAGAGTCCAGCAGGTCCTGAGGGCCTTGTAGCAGAGCCGGGTTCAATGTCAGAGGCAGCCCCTGGAGATGGGCCTGACCTTGCTTGTTCCTGACAGAGCTATACTTCACTCTTCACTTGGACGCCTGACATCCAGCCACTGCTTATGTTAGTTTCTTAAATGGACCCTTGTTTTCATACTGCCCCTTCTAACATCTTTCACTGTATTCTCAACCCTTGCTTCTCAGAGTGTGGTCCAACCATGGAGAGGCACTGGCATGCCTAGGAGCTTGTTGGCCACCCAGAAGCTCAGGTCCACCTCAACCCACTGAATCTGAATATGAATTTCAAACATTCCTAGAGGATTTGTGTGCGTAGTAGAGTCTGACAAGTGCCAGGCCAGTGTATGCTCAGTAAATATTAATTCTCTCTTCCTTTGTTAAACATTGTGTATAAAATAAAAATTAGTAAGTCTCCCCATGAAAGCTTGAGAAGTGAGGAACAAGATGTCAGGGAGAAATTTTATGAAAACTGTCTCCTCCCTCCCCAGTGCGGGCCAGTTCTCTGGAAGGCTGGGGCCACTCCACAACTACCTTGGGACTACCTGGGGAGGAACCTGACTGCTCCCGGCGCTGTTCTTCCTCATGGGTGTCTGCAGCCTGGGCGGGAGACAGCCATGCTCTGTGTTGCAATCGTTCAGGCGGCAAAAATATAAACAGAGCACGATGCTGCGTTCAGCTTGGTTACGTAACTTCGCTCGGGAGTCATACTTTCCAGATGTTGTGTATCGACATGCTCCCTGCTTCTTGCACTACCTGTTTCTTTAGCCATGTTCAGCTTTTCTGGGGAAAGGTCAAAGACAAGCTCCTAGGACAGCCCCGTGCTTTAAATCTTCTGGGAAAATGCCTTTTTTGAGCTCATTCTAGGTTGTGTTTATTTGCTTTCCTGGAGGCTCTCTGAAAAAAATTTTTTTTCTCTCTCTGTAATCTTCCTTCCGTGTTCCTTCCCTTCCTCTCTCTTTTTCTCTCTTTCTCTCTCCCTCCCTCCCTTCCTTCCTGAAGAAGCACACTTTGGGGCCTTTGGAGCCTTGGTTTCCATTGCTCCCATGTGGATGTGGACCTGAGTTCGTATCTCCAGGGAATTTGGGCATGAACCTAAACCCATGTTCAAGGTCCTGGGGTGGGGAGAGAACCCCAGATTTGCAGCGGGCAGCTTTGGGACAGTGGGGTCCAATGGTAGTTTGTCACCACGTGATGAATCATTCTGGGGCCGCACACAGGAAATCAGGATGTGGTGATAATGAAGATAGACCCGCCCTCCCTGAGCTTTTTCTTGCAGGTCCAGGCACTTCCTTGGTGGCTGGGAGACTTGAAGATAGAAAGCACGTGGTTTCAGCCCTCAGGAATCCCATGCTGAAGGTAGGGGGGAGAGAAATGCAACTACTTCCATACAGTGTGATAAATACTCCACTGTAGGTTGGCACATTGGGCTGGGTGAGGTCCCAGAAGAGGGTGAGATGGATGAGAGGGTACTGGTAGGGAAAGGCTTCCCAGAGGAGGCAGTGTTTCAGTTGACAAGTACCTCCAAAGGAAAATAATTGGATTATGCCCCCCCGGGGTGGGGGGGGAAGATGATGGTACTTGTTTGAGAAGGTGGGCTGATGAGACCAGGATAGCATATTATACGTTACCAGCAACACACAATGCCTTCCTTTGCACTGTGGTTAGCACAGAATCCATTTTGCAGCACTCTCTTCCCATGCTCATTAGAATACATCTCTCGAAAGGATTGCACAAAAGAAATACGGCTGCAGTTGCCTGATATAATTCTTGGCCCATATGAGAACATGGCTGCCTGTGCCCTGTTTGTTACATGGGGACTTTTCCCTATGAATTCTCTCCCTTTCATCTGCTGTGAGCAATGAGTAATTTTGCACCCATTTCCTGCTCTCGTTCTAATTCATGTTCCAAACACTAGAATAGCAAATGGAAGGGAGCCTATAATACAAGAACAATAAGTTCAGGGGTAGCTGGAAGGAAAATTGGATGTGAAAATTGCCATGTGAACCAACGGGATTTGAGTCATTTATGAAGGTGACGAGTTTATCTTTAAGTGTCAATGGATGTCCCTCAGGTCAGAGTATAGGAAAGAGTTCTTTAGGAGTGTAAGACACGGGGCTCTGTTTTCCCCTCAGTGAAGGGCTTCATTCTTGCTTCTAAAAAAATGTGTCTGTGATGTCAGCAGGCTGCCCAACGTGTGGACAGGAATAGAGGAAGAAATTCTATGAATCTGCCCAAAGCTCCAGTAATATGGAAGCTTAGACAGCTTAACTATCTGTAGTGTTTATATTGGTATCCTTGACTTTTTAAAATTACAAGTCATCTAAGATACATACTTAGCTAAGATAATCCAAATGGCGTCTACTGAACCATATAGAGAAAAAGCTAAAATCCTTCTTTACCCACACTTTGCCTCTCCCAAATCTGTATTCCAGGAAGATTACCATTGCAAACAGGGTGGTTGGGAGGATTCCTCATGACCTCCATTTATTCACTCACAAGTGTGCATGTATAGGTTATTATAACGTAAGTGGTTAATATCCAAAGTATATGAAGAACTCATCATCAAAAAACAAAAACCACAAGATAATTTAAAAAAATTTAAAAAAATTTAAAAAACCCACAGATAATCCAATAAAAATGATCAGAGGACCTCAATAGACATTTTTCCAAAGAAGACGTCCAGATGGTCAACAGACACATGGAAAGATGCTCAACATCATTAATCATCAGGGAAATACAAATCAAAACCACAACGAGATATCACTTCACACCTGTCAGAATGGGGAAAATCAAAAACACAAGAAATAGGTCCTGGTCCAGACTGGTGACATGGACCCTGAACTCACCCCCTCCATAGAACACACCGAATTAAGCCTAGCTGTAGAACAGTTCCTTCTAAAGAAGAACTGAAGGCTGAGTAAACAGATCTACACAACAAATGACAGAGAAAAACAGAAGAGAAGAGCAAGAGAGACAGAAGACATGGATGCCTGCTACCCGGAGAGCCCCCCCACCCCAGCCCATGCCATCCCACGCCATCCCACAGCGCCAGCCAGCCAGCAGAAGTCAGCAGTTACACACAGTCTACATAGTGGTTGACCACACAAGACCATTCCTTGAAGTTTAGAAGTAGCTGGTCCACCTAATCCATAGAAACAGACACAGGAAGCCAAGCAAAATGGGGAGACAGAGGAGTATGCTCCAAGAGAAAGAACAAGAAAAACATTCAGAAAAAGAAGTAAATGAAATGGACATAAACAATATGCCCAGTCAAGAATTTAAAGTAATGATCATGAAAATGCTCAGTAGACTGGAAATAAGAGTGAAAAGCCATAAGAAATAGCAAGTGTTGCTGAGGATGTGGAGAAAGGGGAGCCCTCGTGCACTGTTGGTGGGGATGCAGACTAGTACAGCCACTCAGGAAAACAGTACGGAGGCGCCTCAAAAAGTTGAAAGCAAAACTACCTTGTGATCCAGTAAATCTACTCCTGGGTTATTTACCCGACAAAAATGAAAGCACTGATTCGGAGAGATACATGTACCTTTATGTTTACTGCAATAATATTTACACTAACCAAGATATGGAAGCAACCCAGATGTCCCTCTAAAGGTGAACATATGAATGGCTGAAAGAGAGGTTTGATAGATACAGGTATAGATATAATGGAATATTATTCAGCCATAAAGAAGAATGAAATTGTGCTATTTACACCAACATGGATGAATTTAGAAAGATGGATAATGCTAAGTGAAATAAGTCAGAAAAAGACAAATACCATATGATTTCACTCATTTGTGGAATTTAAGAAATGAAAGAAAGAAAAAAGAGAAACCAAGAAATAGACTCTTAAATACAGGAAGAAAAGTACTTTGGCTTGTTGTCAGAGGGAGTTGGTGGGAGATGGGTGAAATTGATAAAGGGAATCAGGGGTACACTTATCTTGATGAGCACTGAGAAATATATAGAATTGCTGAGCATTATATTGTACACCTGAAACTAATGTAATAGTGTGTTAATTATACTTCAGTTTAAAATTTTTTAAAAAAGCAGAAATGAGCTTCATCTTACACCTTATTATGTTATTTACACCTTATTTTGCTACTTGCTAAACTGTTGCCCATGATGTTTTTGTTTTGTTTTGTGCACACCTTTTTGTCTAGTTTTTTTTGGGGGGGGTGGTCAGGAGGGACAGACAGAGAAAGAGAAAGAGAGAGAGAGAGAATCCTCTAGCAGACTCCACATCCCACATGGAGCCTGACGCGGGACTTGATCCCAGACCCTGAGATTGTGACCTGAGCGGAGATCAAGAGTCAGATGCTTAACCGACAGAACCCCCCCAGGAGCCCCCTTTTTTCTAGATGTTATGTGGACACGCGTGATGGGGAAGACAAGTTTTATTTCAGCACTTGAGCAAACAAGGGGGCTCATGCCATGTGCTCGTGCAGTCGCCCAGGGTCTCAGAGCTCTGTCAGCCAGCTGTGGTTATGCCATAGCAGTGGGGGTGTTGGTGCTTGGGGGTGACTCCCCGGCATCCCTGTGAGCTGGCCCAGCCTGGCCATGCAGGTTTCTGGGCATCTCCTTCGCACACCGTCACTCTCCTGCCGGATTTCCTTAGGACTTTGTAGAACTGCAGCATCAAGACCAACACAGTGAGGGCAGGCAGCTAATGTTTTCACTTAGCTCTCCCTTTCTCTTTGCCTTCTTTATTCCTGCTCCAGTTGGACACATAACAGCTTCTGATTTCAGAGTAGGTCCTGAGGGTTCTTGTGACATCGGGCAAGGTTCTCTTGTGCTCAAACCCTGTCTTCTACCTTTTTTTTTTTTTTAAAGATTTTATTTATTTGACAGGCAGAGATTACAAGTAGGCAGAAAGGCAGGCAGAGAGAGAGAGGAGGAAGCAGGCTCCCTGTTGAGCAGAGAGCCCCACGCGGGGCTCGATCCCAGGACCCTGGGATCATGACCTGAGCGGAAGGCAGAGGCTTTAACCCACTGAGCCACCCAGGCGCCCCGTCTTCTACCTTTTTGAGGCTGGTAACAGGGAAGTGTCTTGAAGACTAGTTTAATTTCCTTGGGTCTTTTGAAACTTGCTCAGCCTGCCCAACCCCCTCCCCCACCACCTTAGCAGAAGATTATACATTAAACATTATAGCAGAAGGTGGGCAGAGGGACAGGGTGATGCAGTACACATGGGATTCCTTGTAGAATTTCCTGTGTGGGGGTGCAGAAAGGAGATTCTTATGCGAGCATTTCCTGATAGAGCTCATGGTCCAAACATTCTGATCATTGATCCAGCTCATGTCTGTAGATCTGCGGCCTCTGGATGGATAGCGAAAGCTTTTGACTTGAAGATTCCCTGCCCCCCCAAGTTTTTCTCCACTTTTGTTGCAGGGTCAGAGGGCTGTAGACAGGATCCTTTCAGGGGTAAAGTTTCCCAAGGAAGGCTGGAGGAAAGCTGTTTCCTGGTCCTGTTCTAAACCATCTTTGCTGGCGTTCTGGACCCTTGTGTGTTCTCCCTCAAGAACAAGGGTTTCCTTATCTGCAGGGTGCAGGGAGCTGCAGTGGAAGGGTCTTGGCTGTGCAGGCAGCCATGCTGTCTGCTGCCCCCCTTCACAGTCTTCCAGGGAAAGAGTCAACTCAGGCTTAAAATAACACACCTTGGCATCTGCCCGGCCGTGGCCTGCCATCGTGCCTGGATGTGCGCAGGAGGCCTGATGTTTCAAATGTATGATTTACACGGGTGTTGGATGTGCATGGAATCACAGCATCACCCTGTTGTCTAGAAACAGCAGGTTGAAGGTCGTTTGCTTTGATTTTCTGGGTCATGGGGCTAATGTGATGACCGTCAAGTCGTGTGCTTTCTGAGGTGCCCACATTTTGTCCCAGCTCAAAGAGGTCGTCTGTCTTGTTTTCATCTTCCTGAAAAGAACGGGTCCTTTGTGTCACTGTGTTCTGACTCACTCACCCTCACACCCATATCTCTTTCTAGCACCTTCATGCCTCCTGTGTGCCGAGCAGACCTGTTTTTCCCTCTTTCCTATCAGACTAGGAATGCTTTAAGTGAGGAATGGAAAGGAGACTCTGGGCAGGCCCCTGGCAGCATCCGCAGTGCAGGTTTTCCAGAGCATGATGCTCTCAGAGCAGCCATCGGACTGGGCTGGGCGTCAGAGACTCTCACCCAGGTGCAAAGTAGGAAGCGTTCATGGAGGGATTTTTCCATCAGGCATCAGATAGGAATGAAATGGAATGTTCTGGAAGGAGGTGGAGTCATGGTCCCACCCTAAGTAGACTGAGTGGCTGGGGGCAGATCCTTTCCCTTGCAGGGCTGAGACCTGTCCCTCCTCCTGTCATGGCAATTATGTAGGATGGTGTACCATTCTCGAGATTTTTACCAAAAACACACATGCTGTTGATTTTTATGACCTGTGTGGATCCAGGGGCTCTATGGGTAGAGGAGGTCACTACTTTGTTATGACTTCGAGGGTTATAACACTGTAATCAGAGTTCACAGTTCTCTTGTTCACTCATGCACATAAACGCTTGGAAAGTGCTGGTGTAAGGGGTGTTTGCAAAGATGAGGCCCCAGATCCAGGCTCTGTGTACTTGCTGTGTAGCTGAAGAGAGGAAAAGAGAGAGAGTGTGAGCGAAAGAGGGATGAGACGAAGCTTCGGACACAACCAGAGGAGGCAAGCTGGTCCTCAGGGTTTATAAAAATAGCCAAGGAAGGGAGTTGGCCAGCAGCAGCCACCTTGGGGGCAGCACTCCATAAAACATTTGTGTTTGTGCCTCACACAAGCAAGTGTGGTGATCCATTTGACAGGACAGGGTTTCCCTGTTTCATCTGAGTTATGGATCATAAATCAGTCAAATAAAAAAATCCAATCTTGAAAATGTCTAGCAGTTCAAAAACTCTGGGATTAAGTTATGTCAATGGGAGCTATAAATCAGCCAGAAGCGAAGTCATTCTGATTCCCCTGGGTAGCAGTGGAGGAGGGTCAAGGCCACGTTGGCTTGGGGGAGGTGGGGGAGATGTAGTGGGGAGGTCACCTGACCTGAGGTGGGCCTCCTCGAGCAGACAAAGGGAACGACCACAAGGTCTTTGTGGAGGAGGGGAACGTTAGGGGTTCCTACCTCTCTTAGCAGAATTTTAAAATATGGAGATCCCTTGATTTCCAAATGATGAGTCAGTAGGGCCGCCCCCCTTCATGGGTATCGGGATCATCTTGTTTCTGTTTGTCCTCAGTCACCAAGTGGTGTTTCATGTCTACTCTGCTTGCCGTAACGATTCCTCTATGACCTGCTGTATTTACAGAAAAGAGGCAAAAGGGAAAAGAGCCCTTTGGGGCAGAGCAGCCACACAGGCTTTGAGGGCCACCGCCCCTCATTCTTGGGACCCCAGATGGTAAAATTGATTCAGATCGCTAGCCACTCCTCAGACTGGCCTTGAGCATGCCTCTGTGGAAAACAGACAGGAAGGAGTCCCGGTGGAACTGCCTTTCCTTGCTGAGTTGCTCTGACGGGGACGTGGCTCCTTTGGGGGTTCCTTTGTTCTCCACGAGTTCTCCCCTTGTTGTCGGGGAAATAGAATTGCTTTTCTGGGTGCATGGTCATGCCTGGTGTGATGCGACCCCTCTCTTCTGAGGAGTGCAAAGCCTTTTAGGTGTGGGTGACCTCAGGCGCCCTAGTTGGTGCAGTAGCATCTGGTTTTGGGTCTTTCAAGAAGCAGGTGTTGCCTGCACCCTGCTCATGACTCTTCTGCTCTTCCACTCAGTGCATGCTGGCCAAACTCCCCCCGCTGCCTCCCACATTCCTTTGCTGAGAGGCCCTCCCTTGCCTCAGAGTTCACTCTCCTTTCTGAGTGGCAGGCTGGGAGGGCAGGGAGCCCATGACGCATGGAATCAGCCCTCACCCCGGGACTGTCGGGAGCTGGTGCATCGCCCCTCTGATGGGATACCCACAGTGGGCACCTGCTTGATTACAGCCTCTATTGGCTGCCCTCCCCGCTGTGTCTTCACTTCCCATTCATTACTTAGTCCAAACATCTTTTCTCCTGAGTGTCTGTTCTGTGGAATCTTAAACCAAGACATTTGCTCACATCCTTTTGTGCAGGTAGGCGATGGTGAACACAGGGAAGCAGAGATTAGCCAAGGTGAGTGCCAGAGATTCCCAGAGCAGGGCCTGAGCTGGGGGCATGTGGAGGGGGTCACCCGCTGGCACCTCTGACTGGGGAGGCCGTGTTGTTTCCTCACCCTTGGTATCGATGTGCTTGACTTTTCCAGAAAAGCCAAGGTAGCTCCCGTAAGCCCATTTCCTGAGTTAGGCACTGTTAATACCGGACACGAAATCCAGAGTGGGAGACACAGGGTGTGATTTTCCAGGTGGTACAGAGTATATTGATATTTTATCAACTAGTGTAGCCATCTATACTGATGTCCACCAGCTGGCCTGTGCCTGTTTGACGGTGGGGTTGCTCGCCACTCACACCCAAGGAAGTTGGTGCACAGGGCTTGCCAAAAGACAGCAGTGCCTCCTGACCTGGGGGTTGGGGTGGGGAGGGATTCCCAGAGCTCCCTCCTACAGACACCCAGGGGCAGCTGTCCTGGGCCTGCCTTGTGCCTGGACAGCTGGTGGCATGGATTGGAAAACCAGGTCCATCCAGCTTTGCTCACCTGTAATTACATTTGCTTAAATCTGCTGGCGTGTCCAGGCTGCACCTGGGGCCAAATGTTTAAGTAAAAGGTGGGCCGGAGAAGCACCAATGCCTGTGTTCTCTGCTCAGCCGTCCCATAGCTTTGTTTTCTGTCGGGCACAAAATGGTCAGGCTTGTCATATGGAGAGGCAGCTCAGGTGTGGGTCTTTTTTGTTTCAATCAAAATGTGTTTCAATCAAAAATTTACTAACAGTATAAAGGTAGTGTTATGAAATTAACATGAGGGGACACCCGATGGGAACTTAAAAAGGTGATTTCCACCTCATTTAAGAGACTGTTGCTGACTTGCTGTTCCAGAGCTCTTGAGTTTGGACATCTGCTCATTTCTCTGGGAGGGACGTGGTCCATTGTTTGGTTCACGCTGTGGTAATTTGCCCTGAGTGAGCTGATTTACTGATGCTGTGCCCTTCTGGCTCTGTGTCAGCATCCTACAGACGGTGCATCCCATGTGCGTGTTCTCTCTGTCCTTATATGCACATCCCCAGGCGTGTGTGTTTCCTGTGTGCATTTTCCTGAGTCTCCAAGTCTGAGTGGACACTTGCATGTCCAACATGTTTCATTTGATTCTGGCACGGGCCGGGGATAACATGGGATCCCGCAGGCTGAGGGCTCATCCCTACCGGGCTGTCCCCTCTTCAGATCAGTAGGTCCAGGTGGTCACTGGGCTTCTGACGGACTGGCTATAAATCAGAGGTTCCCACAGCCCTCTTCCTGGGTTCGATTAATTTAATTAATATATTTTTTAAATTAATACATTTCAACTAGAATTTAATAAAACTCCGAGAAGTGTTTACTGACATCAATCAGTTTATTATAAAGGACATTCTATATGGAATTATCTTAAAACAAAAATGTTGAAAAGCTATTAGAAAGGATAAAACTATAGACAGGTGAGGAGGTACACAGGGCAAGGTCCAGAAGGATCTTGTGTACAGGAGCTTCTGTCCCCATGGAACTGGGATGTACCACCTTCCCAGCACATGACTGTGTCCACCAACCTAGGAGTTCATCAACTGTTGCTGTTCAGGACTTTGGATATAGGGTTCACTGTGTAGCCCCTGCCTCCCCTTTCACAAAAGTTGGTGGGTGGGGTTAAATAGGTCAACACTAATCACTCAGTGACCATCCCCGTCCCCAGGCTCTCAAGGGGCCCCACCCTGAGTCATCTCATCAGCATATACTCAGGTGTATCCAAAAGATCTTCTTCAGAGTAACAGAGGACATTGTTGTCACTCAGGAAATTCCAAGAGTTTTAGGAGGTTTTTTCCAGGAACCAGGAACAAAGACTAAATATATTACATTGGACATAGTATTACTTATGTACATACACACCGTGAGAGAGAGAGAGAGAGAGAGAGAGAGAAACTTGTTTCTTTTTTTGGCAAAATCACTTGGAAGTTAAGTTGTAAGCAGACATCAAAACCTTGTGTCTCTAAATACTTGGGCCTGATCTCCTAAGAATAAGGGGACCGTATTCCTATCCATGAACAGAATACTGCTTAAGAAATGGAACAGTCAAAAAAAAAGAGAGAGAGAGAGAGAGAGAGAAAGAAAGAAAGAAATGGAGCCGTCATGTCAGAAACTTTTAAAACAGTACAAATGAAGTTTTGGTCGAAATAAGACCTGAACATCTGAAGCATGCAAAATTATTAGTAACATATTCAGCACACATTTACCAAGTCACTGGTGTGCCCTGGTTACTAGGCATGGGACCAGGGAAGCTAAGGGCAAAAGAAAGACTGAATTGGTGAATATACTGGAGATGTATGAAAAGGGCAAAAAAAGAAATTCAAAGAAACTCAAGCTGAAGGACTTCAGTTTTGGAAAAGTAAAAGCTGCTTCTACTTCCAGGCTGTCAGATCATTAAGACAGATCATCTTATCATCAAGACAGATCATCTTAAGGAGTGAGATGGTCTTATCCCGTGGGTCTCTAAGACGTGCTACATTTAAATGTGTTTCACGTAACTAAAAGTGTATGCCAGAGGATAGCAACTGCTATAACGTTTTGTATAGTTCCCTTCTGGTGCTAAATAAATAGAGTTAATTTTCTAGCCCCGCCCCCCCAATCGTATCAATGATAGCTAATGTGTACCCATCTTGATATTTCTCCGAGTTATCCCCGAGAGTGTTTTATATTTTCATATTTTAAATCTGGAATCTAGATGAGGCTCACTTTGATTGAGTATCTTTAGTCTGCCTTATTTTAGAACATCTCTTTTGCTTTTTTCTTTTCTTTCCCTGCCATTGACATTTTGACAGACTCAGGACTGTCAGCTTGTAGGGTGCCCCACGCTCTGACTTTGTCCGGCTGTCTCTCCCTGGTTAGATGCAGGTTAAACATTTTTGGTAGGAATTCTGCATATGGGGTATAGTGTCCTTTTCAGTGTATCATGTATCAGGAGGCACGAGATGCCAGTGTGTTCCGTAATTCTTTTTGGTGAGTTGGTTACGCTATAGACGTGAAACTGATGCTTTGTATCTGTATGACTATGCTGCTTCCCAGCAGTCTTTTGCCCCGTGTGGCTTTAGCCTTGGGAGATCATCCTTCCCTAGACCAGTTTGCAAAATGGTGATTTTCCTATTCAATCACTTTTACATTAGGTGGCATTCCTCTCTAAAAAAAAGAGTGCTTCTTCCCATTTAGTATCACCATGGATTCTTTTTTTTTTTTTTTTTGTCTATTTATCATCATTTTTTTTTTTTAATGCTCCAGTTGTCCTAATTTTGGCCATGACAGCCCCTTCAAGCTGACCTGCTCATTAATGACTTGCCTGACTCACCTCGCCTTGTTCTTCCCTGCAGGGTATTTCAGACTTTCAAAGACTTGGGGTTTCTCTCTAGCTTGCACCTACCTGTTCTGCAAAATCCAGTTAGACCATCACAGTTTTCCGGCGACTACAGAGCATTGGTCTTAAAAATCTGGTGTTCCTTTGTGTCCACTTGGCACACACAGAAGACACCATTCCCCTGCAGGACTTGGGCCTGGCAGCCATGAGCTCCTGGAAGTCAGCAGACCCATGCTGAGCCCTTCTCTGAGCTTGGCCGGATTAATTCACGTTGTCAGCTAGAGCTGATGAATTGACAGTGAGACACCAAACACAGGGACATAAAGGAACCTATTTTGGGTGACCGGCATTTTCCTTTGAAGAGAAATAAAATCTTTATTCTTCGGGCTGATAAAAGTTTGAGAAGGCTATTGTAAACAGAATGACCTAGAGCAAAGTGTGACTGTGGATGTGCTGATGGTCGAAGGGCTAAGCAGATCTGTGACATAAGCTTTTGGATGGCCCAGGCTGAAAATGTTCTAGACTTCTCCTACGACCAGAAGGTTTCATCTAGGATAGTTGTTTCTGGCGCAGTCGATCACTTCTATTATATTTAAGACTTTTTTGGTCAGTGCACCTCCAGAAGGAATGGGATCAGGCCCCGTGGCGTCGGTAGGACCCGACCTGCACATTGAGGTGACCACGCGCCACGAGGCCAGCAACAACCTCAGCTTGCCCTTTGGAATGCCTTCTCTGTCTGCTCCTTTTTTTTTTTTCCATTTTATTTATTATTTCAGCATAACAGTATTCATTGTTTTTGCACAACACCCAGTGCTCCATGCAAAACGTGCCCTCCCTATTACCCACCACCTGTTCCCCCAACCTCCCACCCCTGTCTGTCTGCTCCTTTAATGTGACTCCCACCCCCATTAACCACAGGAGGTTAATATGGAGATTGAGGCCTGGGGGTGGGGGGGCTTTTGCTACCATTTACACACTTCCTGCACCTTTCTGCCGGTGTTGGAAACCACACTTACCTGCATGGGAAACTAAAAGCTAGTGCCTCATTTGCCAAGATGGCAGAAGAATTGGCTTTAGCTAGAAAACTGTTCCTTTTCCCTGCTCAGTTTGAAACATTTTTTTTATCACTCTATAGACAGACCATTTAACTGATGTTACTCTTATTTTTTTTTAAAGATTTTATTTATTTATTTGACAGAGAGAGATCACAAGTAGATAGAGAGGCAGGCAGAGAGAGAGAGAAAGGGAAGCAGGCTCCCTGCTGAGCAGAGAGCCCGATGCGGGACTCGATCCCAGGACCCTGAGATCATGACCTGAGCCGAAGGCAGCGGCTTAACCCACTGAGCCACCCAGGCGCCCCCTGATGTTACTCTTATTAACATCATCACAAGCGTTTCAAACCAGTCTACTGAATTAAAAATATTTGCTTTCTAGCAGATAAGATGAATGTCTGCCTCACAAGGTAGCTGAGAGGCAGGCGAGATCAAGCCTAGAAAGTTCCTAGTGCAACAATGCCTGGTGCAGGATAAGAGCTCAGAAAACATCGGTTTTGATTACTGAACATATTTGGTGGCTCTGATGATCTGGCCTTGGAACACTTCAGAATGAAAAAATACTCTTCCTAAGTCACTAAATAATTCCACTTATTTCAGTCATTGGAAATCTCCTGGCTGTCTGCTATAATGGATAAGTTACAAATGGGTGTCAGAGGGCACATGGGACTGGCCTTTTTCCTCATTAGAGGAGGGCAAGTTCGCCAGCATGCTGCTTTCCTTGGTGTGAAAGCCGCACTCGGATCAATTCGAAACAATTTTTAGTTTTAATGTTTTTCTTGCGTACTGATTGTATGTGCAGCGAGATTGGGCTGCAAACATATTATCAGTTATACACCCTTTGACGATGACCAGGGGGCATTTTCACTGCTCTGAGGAGTAGGAAGTTCTGGTTTTAAGAACACGGCTCTCTAATTCACACCAAGAGATGTTACAATCCCACAAACCCCCGAATTTGCCAGTTCCCTCCCCGGTCACAGGGCTCTGTGGTGGTGTCTGTGCTGGTCATGACCTTTTCCTGAGTGCACACCAGGATGGTTTGATGTCTTTACTCATCTGTATAATCAGAGAAAATCAAGTTGTTGGCTCTTAATGAGATGCCTTTAGGCTGTGTCTATAGAATGCCAATTATGCAGCTGGAAAGGGGGGTAAAGTCAATTATCTTATTTTTCCCCAAGACTTTAACACAATCTGATATTTGCATTAATATTGTGACACATGCTGTCCTGGGGAATGTCTCAGGCTTTTGTTCAGTGACTTAATCCTCCCGGTATGTTCACTTTTCAATCTTTACCCAGGCAGCTGACATTCCAGAAGCACAGTTTTCTCTGTTGTGACAGCTACTGGAGGTGAATGGAAGGTGGGGCTTTTTTTTTTCCCCCCCTTGAGATTACACCTTCTCATTCTTACTTCTACACGTCATTCTCTTGCATTCCTGAAATAGCTTAGGCAGCCTTTAGGTGAAAGTGGCAAACTGCACCCCCCCACCCCCCCCCACCCCCCCACTCCCCCCACCCTCCCACCCCCCCCCCACCCCGCCAAGGAGAGAAGCCCAGACTGCAGCCCTGAGCACTGACCTGGGCAGACAGCCCCTGCCTGTTTGCAGGGTTGATAGCCAGTCTGTGAGCCCTGCTCCTTCCTCGCCACTGCATGTGAGGCAAGGCATGATTGCCAGGATTGTAGGGCTGTTTTTCCCTCTGAATGTGGTCTTCCTCTTGGAACGTGCATTCTTCCTTCAGCCAGGGTCTGGGAAACAACAGATGGTATTCTCCAAAGAGGTGGCTGGCGTGGGGCAGGGGGTAGTTTCAAAAAGATGTATTTTTACTGACAAGTGGGTAGGATGCAGAACCAAGAAGATGCTAAAGCTTTCTAGAGTAGCTGTGGCAAGGGGCCATCACCATCCCTCTGCCTAAGAGAAAAAAGAGGGTCAGGGACACCCCAATACTGAGCTGTGGACTATGGAGGGGGACTTGATGGGAGCTCTAGACCAGGAGAAAACCAGGGGGAAATAAGTGTCTTGGTCTCTCAACCTTTAATCTCCTGCCATTGGCCAAATCCACCCGTAAGCCAAAGGCCAAGGGAGCTGGGTCTGGCCTTTTAAGGCACAGAGCAAGAGTGGGGGGCCTGTGGGTTGTGGGTCAGGAGGGACGGAGGGAGAATTTCCAACACATTCAGTTTTCTTTTTTTTAACACAGAACAAAGCTTGTTTCCTTTGTTTTACAGAAATGGATACTGTGGAAAGCCAGGAAAAATAAATCCTGCCAATAATTAGGTACTGTTTAGAGATTCATTAGAACCAGACTTTGCACCAGAAGAGGGATGTGGCTTGACCATTTTATGAAGGTTTACTGTTCCTTACATTTATTTTGATTAATATTTCTTTATTCCTTTAATTTTATTTTTAAAATATCTGATTAATATTTAACTATACCCAATATTGGATCATTTTGTTCTGTTATGATTCACACAGTGGGAAGAGAATTTCTTTTCTTTTTTAGAGAGAGGATGAGAGTGGGGTGGGGGGAGGGCCAGAAGGAGAGGGGGAGAGAGAATCTTAAGCAGGTTCCACAGACACCAGCGTGGAGTGTGACATGGGGCTTAATCTCGTGATCCTGAGATCATGACCTGAGCAGAAATCAAGACTCTTGATTTCTTTTTTTTTTTCAGCGTAACAGTATTCATTGTTTTTGCACAACACCCAGTGCTCCATGCAATATGTGTCCTCCCTATTACCCACCACCTGGTTCCCCCAACCTCCCACCCCCGCCCCTTCAAAACCCTCAGGTTGTTTTTCAGAGTCCATAGTCTCTTATGATTTGCCTCCCCTTCCAATTTTTTTTATAAACATATAATGTATTTTTATCCCCAGGAGTACAGGTCTGTGAATCGCCAGGTTTACACACTGCACAGCACTCACGATAGCACATACCCTCCCCAATGTCCATAATCCCCTCCCCCTCTCCCAACCAAGACTCTTGATTTCTTAACTGACTGAGCCACCCAGGTGCCCTAAGAAGAGAAGTTCTAAAGACTTTTCCTCTCCTGATTGCTGGAGTGGTAGATTAAGAGAAATACCTTGAGTTTTGTCAGCTTTTGAGAAGGTCATTGTTGATTCCCTGTGTCTTCCCATTTTGTGGCTGGGCTGGAGAGGGACAGAACAGCCCATAGCTCCAGTTGCTTTGTTGCTGAAAGGCACAGTGCACTGGTTACTGAGAGAAAGACCTTCTTTCCATTCGCCATGCATGAGCCCCCTGGATAGAGCTATGAGATGATGTAGGTGTGCAATCGCAAGATTTGTTACCTGCACAGACTTCTGCAGAATGAGGAAGAGAAACCTCAGTGTGTGCCATACCCAGACGCCGTTCAGAGTCTGTGTGAAACCCAACATCCTCCAACTTCAGACTTCAGCGGAGCCTTCCAAACTATGCCCCCAAGCGGATCTCGCTTCAGGACATGTTGTTCTGTCCTTGCTCACTATTTACTCCACTTATATATGCTCTTTGTCATCATAATGTCATTAGGATGGTACTTATTTGAACTTGTCTGCTCCCTGCCTCAGGACCCTCTACTGCATTCTTGGTTCACTTTAATGGTTTAATACTTTATAGTTTTGGTTTAATGGTTTAATGCTTAATACTTTAATGGTTTAAATGTGTATTCTTTATTCTGTCCACTTTTCTACAAATTTCTATAGAGACCTGTTCATTTAATATATATTTATTGGACGCCCACTCTGTGTCACTCACTATGTGTTCTGGGACAAGAGGACAATGAATGAAAAAGCCAAAATTCCTGTCCTCATGCATCCAGGCTGGGGGAGGGGGCAGTCAAGACAAATAGCAGACAAACACAAGTAAATGTCAAGTTGGCTAGAAAGTGGTAGATGGTGTGAAAAAAGTGAACAAGGTAATGAGGGGCCAGGGTGGGTTGCAAATGTAAACCAAAGTAGAAGTCTTTGAGAAGGTGATATTTCAGTCATCTCTGAAGAAAGTGCAGGAAGGAGTCATGGAGATAACTGAGGGTGAGCAGCGCAGGCAGAGGGACAGCAAACACAAAGACCCTGAGGGGGAAGCATGCTGGATGTGTGCACAGGGTGGTGCGGAGTCAAGGTGGCTGGAGCAGGCTAAGGCAGAAGAAGAGGAGCTGGAGGGAGGTCAGAGTTGGGGGAGACTGAACTGGATCACTTAAGGCCTTGGAGACAAGTTGAGGTCTTTGGCTTAGCCTGGGGTTGGGGAGCCATTTCTTGCTCTGAGAAGTAATATGCCCAAGCTTATGTTGTGGAAGAATCAACTGGAATGTCGTTGATAATACAATGCAGTGGGCAAGGGTGGAAAGTAAAGTCTTAGGAGACTATTAAAGTGGTTCTGTCTCTGAAGAGGGTGAGAGCCAAGGAGGGTGTGAGGAGGCATCAGGTCCCGGTTACATTTTGAAGGCAATAACAACAGGGTTTCCTGAAGGAATATATGTGGATGAGATAGAAATAGAAGAATCCAGGATTCTTGATCTCAGCAAGAGTGGGTGAGGCAGCTGGTACAGCAGGCTTTTCTGGGGAGATGATACGGTGTTCTTAGAAATGGTCTTAGAAATGCTGATTTGGAGACGCACACTAGGCATCCGAGTAGAATTAATGAGTAGGAGACTGAAGTGTGCACGTGAAGTTCAGTTGATAGGTTAAGGCTGGAGATCTGTACTGGGAGTTCTGCAGCATATAGAGACTTATATTTATAGCCTGAGATGGAGGAGATCCCCTATGGAGTGAGCATGGACAGAAAGGGGCCTATCTGGAGCCAGCAAAGGAGACTGAGGGGAGAACCCAGCCACAGGGGAGGTGGTGTGGTCAGATGGTGTGACCATCTAGTGTGGTCAGTCTTAGAGGCCCAGCATCCAGACAGGAAGGAGTGAAAAATGGGGTTGAATGCTGCCCACACATCTGGTGTCTTTGGTGACATGTACAAGAGTAGTCTCAGTGTTGGTGGGAAGACAATTCTGATTGGAATGGATTCAAGGAAGAAGGGAGGGCAAGAATTGGAGACGATCATATAGGTAACTCTTTTGAGAAGTTTTGCTACAAAAGGGTGAAGAGAAAAAGTGTAGAATCTCATAGGAAAAATGGGAACAAGATGAATTTTTGCTGATTGGGGAAAAGAATAAGAATATATTTTTATAGTAATGGAATGATCTGTGTTCAGCGGAATGTATTGACTTCTTAGAGTCTCTTTCTCTCTCTCTTTTTTAACTTAATACATTTGTTGTACTACTTCATTCCATGGGTGTGTCTTCCCCTCCCCTGAGTAGATCAAAAGAGTCTTTATTCCTCTGGGAGACACATAGTAAGACATCCTTGAGCTCTGGTTTTTTTCGTGTGTTCGTTGGGCGCATATAAACATATGGCAGTGCTCAATGGATAAGCCTGTTCTCTTACTTTGTTCCTTATAATATTTGATTGTTGTATTCCACTGGGTAGCTATGAAGGCTGTTTTGAATGTACTGTTATTGAATTTGTTATTCAATTTACAAGACAGTAGGAGGTGTAGAATCGTTCCTTGGAGAACAAATAAGACCTCTCATTCTAGATTTTCCACTCCAGAAGTAAGTCTTCCCCTTCAGAGCTGAATGGCTGAGGTCAATTAATTTGTGGTCAAAAACATGCTCATGAGTCCTGAGTTTGCTCTTTGGCTCATCCTGTCTACTTAATACACAGCGAGTGCTATCCTTTTACCTGTACTATTTCAAGGTCAGGAGTTTGACCTTGGCAGCATGCGTGGACTCTCCGTGATCTGACATATGTGAGAGCTTGCTTGTTCCAACTTGGAGCCCTGTCACATTACTGGACATCCCTTGAGCTGGCTGAATTCCTAAGCATGATTTTTATTGATAGAGACTCCTTAATACACATCACAGACCATCTTACATATGTTCATTGTAGCATGATTCTTGGGATAACCACAGCACACATTTTTATTTTGAAATACAAGTAGGCTTTAACAAGGAATGGTTTTAGCTCTCTTGGGGGAAGAAGTGCCAGTATCTCTCATCCAAAGATTTCCCTGGGAAGTGCTACCTGAGGAGGGTCTGTCAGGCTCTGGGTCTGAACATTGTGAGACCCCATGGGTCTGTTTTCACTGCTCCTGAGGAGGTAGACAGGAACTTTACAGAGCTGTGGCACAGCAAGTGAGATGACCCCCCAACTGTCCAGAGCTTCATGTGGGATGCTACAAAATACATGTTTGTGTCTCTCCAAATTCATATGTTGAATCACTAATTAGGTTTAGATGAGGTCATGGGGTTAAAGACCCCATGATAGATTTAATGCCCTTGTAATAAAAGGAAGAGCTCAGTACCCTCCCTCACAGTGAGATGGTGACCAGGAAGAGGGCTCTCCAGACAGACACTGAATCTGATGGCACCTTGACCTTGGACCTCTAGCCTCCAGAACTGTGAGAAATAAATATTTGTTCTTTAAGTTATTGAGTATATGGTATTTTGTTACATCAGTACAAAATGACAACAACAAGGAGGAATGCTTTTTTCTCCATTAAGTCAAACTTCAGGGAAAGAAGGCACCTTTCAACCAGCCAGGGTCTTATGAATATAATTAAAAATTAGCTCCCTTAACATAGGACCCCACTTGAAGGGGCTCTGCTGGGACAAATCTGGGACAGTTGGAGTACTCAAACAGATAAGGATAGGAATAAAGTATAAAAAGTAAGAATCCAGGAAATGACAGATGCTGGAGAGGATGTGGAGAAAGGGGAACCCTCCTACACTGTGGGAATGCAAGCTGGTGCAACCACTCTGGAAAACAGCATGGAGGTTCCTCAAAATGTTGAAAATAGAACTACCCTATGACCCAGCAATTGCACTACTGGGTATTTACCCTAAAGATACAAACATAGTGATCCGAAGGGGCACGTGTACCCGAATGTTTATAGCAGCAATGTCTACAATAGCCAGACTATGGAAAGAACCTAGATGTCCATCAACAGATGAATGGATCAAGAAGATGTGGTATATATACACAATGGAATACTATGCAGCCATCAAAAGAAATGAAATCTTGCCATTTGCGACGACGTGGATGGAACTAGAGTGTATCATGCTTAGTGAAATAAGTTAATCGGAGAAAGACAACTATCATATGATCTCCCTGATATGAGGACATGGAGAAGCAACATGGGGGGGTAGGGGGATAGGAGAAGAATAAATGAAACAAGATGGGATTGGGAGGGAGACAAACCATAAATGACTCTTAATCTCACAAAACAAACTGGGGGTTGCTGGGGGGAGGTGGGATTGGGAGAGGGGGAGCGGGCTATGGACATTGGGGAGGGGAGGCGAACCATAAGAGACTATGGACTCTGAAAAACAACCTGAGGGTTTTGAAGGGTCAGGGGTGGGAGGTTGGGGCAACCTGAGGGTTTTGAAGGGTCAGGGGTGGGAGGTTGGGGGAACAGGTGGTGGGTAATGGGGAGGGCACGTTTTGCATGGAGCACTGGGTGTTGTGCAAAAAGAATGAATACTGTTACGCTGAAAAAATAAATAAAAAAAAATCAAATATTAACACACACACACACCAAAAAGTAAGAATCCATTATCCCAGGTTTATAATAAATAGATAAATCAGTAAAGAAACAAATCTGGGAGGAGGGAAGTTTCTTGCTTACATTTGAATGCTGAGTACTGACTGGTAAAAGTAGAGGAGGTACTGGATTGGGAAAAATCATAATTTTGCAGTCATCACAGTAAGGATTGAACCAGGTTAAAGTTACCAGTAGGTGCAAAATCTAGGTATAGATCTGATGAGGAAGAGGATATTTGCCTGGTTTTAAATGATTTCCCCATAAATTTCTTCTAAGTAGCAAGAGAAACAAAAGTAACTACAGTGGATAAATCCAACAACATATTGACTGAAATCACCTTGATCAAAGTGAACGTTACCGATGAGAGTGGGTGGTCACAGCGCCCTATAGAAGTGATATGCCAAAAGGCACTTTTGCTTCCATGGTGTTCTCACCAGGAGAACATAACCCAAGTCTAATTATCAGAAAGTACCAGAAAACCCCAAACGAGGAATTGCATCAAAATTGGCATAAAAAATGCTGACATCAGAGCGACAGGAAGGCTGATGAGCTGCTCCAGAGTAGAGGAAACTGGGAAGACAGTACAGGTAAGCACAGATCTTGACCAGATCCTGTACTTGGAGTGGGAGGGAAGGTGTTCTAACAGACATGACTGGGTCAGTTGACAATGTTTGAATATGGACAACATGCTAGACAGAAGAATTACATCAATAGTAAACTTAAAAAAGTTCATGAGTGTGCCATGGTCATGTATAAGAATGTCCTTTTGTTGAAAAATAAGCTCTGAATTGTTTTAGGGTATAGACACATGATGTTTGCAACCGACTCTGCAACAGTTCAGAAATAGTGATGATGGATGGATGGATGGGTAGATGACTATAGATAGAAATTACGTAGATGGGCAAATAGAATGATAAAGCAGATGGAGAAGAATATTGACAATAGGGAAAGGGTTTATGGGAGTTCCATGCACTACTTCAATTTTTATGTAAGTTTGAAATTGCTTCCAAAGAAAAGTTAAAGATCCTTTGTTGAAGGCTTGATTGATCCACATTCATGCAGGATTTATTCAGCATTGGTTTCCCATGCAGTGACCCATGCAGACAGAAACTTGGTTCTCAGGAAGTTTCTGCTCTAGGGGGAGGTGACAGAAGAGAGGAATACACAGTGAGCCCCAAGAAGGTGTGTCAGATGGTAATCGATGTTCAGAGAAGAGAAACTGTGTCATAATGTGGTGATGGGGATCAGTGGGAGGGGTCCTGTTTATACTGGGGGGCCATGGGGAGAATGGTAACCTGATTGAGGGAAGGAGTCAGTCCTAGATCTGCCCAGGGAAGAACTTTGCAGGCTGAAGGACAAGCCACTTCAAAGGCCCATTGTCAGGAGGGAGATGGCATGCTTGAGGAACAGAAAAGGACGTTGTGACTGGCGGTTAGGGACAGGGACAAGGAGTTGGTCCCTGGAGCAGGGCCTTGTTGGCCATAGTAGGGAGCTTTGATTTGATTCTAAATAGGAGAGGGATCCAATGATTGGTTGGAAGAATGGAAGTGACATTGACGAATTCATGTTTGGAGAGATCACTCTGGTTACCTCATGGGGTATTACTTGTAGGTGGACGCTACTGGGGGAGGAAGCCTCCATGAGGGACCCAGAGACGCAGCACCATCTCTAGCCCCCACTGGTGTGAACATCTATGGGAGCCCAGGGTGTCTATATGAGCACAGTGTCTCTTTTTTGTCTTTAATACTAAAACAGATCTTTAGTGCAGTTACTCAGTGCTTCTCGGCAACTCTAAAAATTGACCAGATTTCTTTTTCCAGCATTACTTTGACACATGCCAAGAATGACAAAAATGTATCTCTCTCCAATTTTTTTTTTTCTCTTGAGCTACATTCAGACCTGAGTGTTGGGGAATAATAAATAGAAACCCAGAACATGACTAAAGAGGCCCCCTTCCACAGGAAGAAAACCACTGTGAGGTTCCAGAGAAGTATTTGGGGGTTTCACCAGAGCTCCAGAAATAGGAGGGAGTAGTCAAGGGGACATCAGCCCTGTGACCACTCTGGTATTATCCAGAATACTGTGGAAGAAATAAAGACTATAGTTTTTCTTGCTCATGGATTCTCACCACTGCTTTTGCTGTCTGCCACCAGCCACCCTTTCTGGAGTTTGGAACTCTGTAGTCTAGGGAGGACACTGAATAGCCCTGTTTTGCTTCCCAGTGTCCAGTGAACTGGGGATTTTCTTTAGCAGACTGAAGAGGCCCAGAGGTGGGGTTCTTGTTGCTCTTAGGTGTTTTGTTGAGGCACCGTCCTGACAGAAAGCAGAAATGTGAGGCTTAGGGAAAGGTTTCTTCAATGCAATGATTGATTCTTTAAAGAGTAGGCAGACTCTTTGTAAGACCCTCATAAGACCCCAAATGTGTGTGTGTGTATGTGTGTGTATGTATGTGTATGTGTGTGTGTGTGTGTCTAGGATCTGGGTGGATGCACGGTGGGACAGTAGATGTCCCTAGAAAGACACTGACCTGTGTTCTCAACAATTCTGGTAGATCTTCTTTAGGATGTGTTTAGCTGCTCTAAGACACCCTTCCAGTATACCATGAAGCTCAAATTAGGATCTGGGGAGCAGATTCTGGTGGGGGTGCCTGGCTGGCTCAGTCATTAAGTGTCTGCTTTTGGCTCAGGTCATGATCCCAGGGTCCTGGAATTGAGCCCCGCATCAGGGTCCCTGCTCGGTGGGAAGCCTGCCTCTCCCTCTCCTGCTCCCCCTGCTTGTGATCCCTCTCTTGCTGTGTCTTTCTCTGTCAAATAAATAAAATCTTTTAAAAAAATAAATAAATGGCCTAAACAGATTCAAAGTCACTGGGGGAAGGTGGGAGACTTGGTCTATTGCAAAGAACAGTGTGGGAAGAGGAGGGAAGTATTTTACCAAAGTGGTTTGTGGCATCAGTAAGAATCAGAGAACTAGGGAGGAATGGAATTTAAAAAAAAATACATTTCTGTGTTTGAATTTGCATTTTGTTGAGCAAACAAAATGTTCCTGAGTCCAGTCTTTGTGATTTTTTTGTAGTGTAAATAGATAAATTGATAATTGGACATGGTAATTTTTTTGAAAACTAGAAAGGAAGAAAGCAACACCAGTAAAACTATTTCTTATTCTTTTCTGTATGCTCAGTGATAGTGAATGATCCTTCAGTGAATGTGACTTTGAATTTTGGATGTAGCCATCAGGTCATTGAGCAGGAATAATGTGTGTGAGAGAGCCAACTACCCTATTACCATTTTGGAGAAAGAAGACAAGAGAGATAGTTGTACAACCCTGTGAATATACCAAAACATGTTGAAGTACACACTTTAAGCAGGTGAATTGTATGATATGTTAATTATATCTGAATACAACTGCTAGAAAAAAATAGCCAAAGAGAAATCTATAAGAAATCAAATTTTAAAAAGCCATACAGGAAACAGAACATACAAATGAGCACTCATCATCTCCATGGGACTTGGACCACTTATTTTAATGATTTGATGTGGGCCCAAAGGTCCTTAAGCCAGCTGTGGGAAAGCTTTCAGAACCAGGGGAATATTACCTTCTGTATTCTCAATGAGGTCAAATGTCTTTGGAGGATGGTTTGGTTTTTGGAAACAGCTAAAATGACTCAAAGGTAAAATTAGCAACTAAGCAAATGATGAAGCTGAGAGAAGTAGCAACACAGTAAAAATGAAAATAATAGAATGCTAAAAAGTAAGATGACAGAAATTTCGTTTTGGGAATCCGCCCATTTATTGACTCCACCCATAACCATCTTTTTCACCAGTGAAATTAGCAGGTTTTCAAACACCAGCATTATCGGCTAAGGGAAATGTGACTGCCTTATGATTTGTGAATGACTGTAGTTAATTGTCTTGGTTGGGTTCCTCCAGAAGCCAGCCGGGTGAAGCCAGTGAGGGGAGTGTTCATGGCAGGTGATCACTGTGGGCATCTGGGACTCCCTGTCACCAGGAACATTCCTCAGAGTCACCCAATGTAGGAAGTGAGGAAGGTGGGGTGTTTGCCCACTGATTCTCATCTGTCACTTGTTGAGAACTGCTTCTAGGAGTATTTGTTGTCTAGAATTTGTTTGCTGGAGTACCCTGCAGTTAGGCTGAGTGTGCTCTTCTAGAGAGAAACACACCACTCAGGCAGAGTTGGAATTATTAGTAGCATCTACTACTTAAGTCTAAATCTTAATCTAAATCTAAATCTAAAGTGTTGTTCCATAGCATCTTCTTCAGCGATGGACATGTTCTGTAAGCTGGACTGTATAGTAAGATAGACTCTAGACACTTTGAAAAATGACTAATGTGACTTGGGCTTGCTTCATTTCCAAAGCTTCATTTCCTAGCTTCTTTCTACCAAAGGTAAAGATTGTATATTAATTGTCTTCTTTATAAAGCTAAATAGCAATATATGAAGATATTCAGGTACTTGAATTTAATAATTCATACAGATAAGATGAGATGTCTGCATCTTATCTGCATGATGTCTGTAGTGGCCAGTATGGCTAGTGGCTACTAGCCCGGGCAGTGTAAGTCTAAATAGAATATTGGAAAATGAATCAAAGTCTCCTAGTCTCAAAGTCTCAAAATTAGGTATCAAGAAGACTAGAATAAAATGACTGGTACATTTTATGTAAAGATGTATTTTGATGGACCCTTAAGTCTTTAGTCTTTGCGCTTTGGCTGAACAGATTTTCAGCTGCTCTTAGCTGATAGGTAGGACTCTGTGTGCTCAGCCAGAGATAATTGCTAATTAATGCAGTTCACGTTTTTTCAGTGCCCGCTGTAGGAAAGTTGTGTGTCTCCGCATCCTAGCTCTGAACACAGAGGGGGACTAACATGCTATAGAGCTTTCATTGATAGGACTCTATGACTCAGCCCAGGTCAAGACTGCTCAGATGAATATTGTTGCGAGGGAGTTAATGGAATTATCCCTTTGGTTTGATACTCATAATTGAAACAGAGTCATTTGGTGTGATGCTTGTAATTGAAACAAAGGGAGTTAGGCAATTTCAATTCATCTTTTTTCGCTTCATTGTATTGACCAGCTTTTTTCTTTGGGTATGGTATGTTTGAAGATGTCAGATCACTGGATTATAAAGGCATTCAGAAGATTATTCATACCTGTGTCTGAAAAGCGGCCTGAATCATCTGCAGTTAATTGTTACTGAAAACAGTCAGCGGCATTGTAGAACGTAAATGACAGACGTGTGGGACACCTGACTTAAACTGCGTTTTTTTCTCCCTTCCTTTGCCCGGGGCGGACATGGCTAATCAATCACAGTGGTCTTTCTTGTGGACCCGAAATACAGCCTGTGGGTCTTTTCATAAGACAATGCTCCTGGCAGATACTGCACGTCAACCAAGATTAGCATGTTCAGTAAGAAATAGTGAGTCATTTCTGTCCTACCTGATAGAAAAGAGTGGGCGATTCAGGGAATCACTTACACATACGGAACTTTAATTCATTTGTTGTTGTTGTTTTTCTTTTTGACCCTAGGGATTCAAAGTACTAACATTATAATCTATTATGCACCACCCTCCCCCTCCACCTGCACCCCTGGCCCTATCCCTTAGGCCGGGGCTCAGCAAACTATCTCTGTTTTTGTAAAGAAGATTTTACAATTTGTGTTGTGTGTGGCTGCTTTTTGGGTACAATAGTATGTTTGAGACCGTATACCCTGAGAGCCCAAAATATGTACTGTCTGCCCCTTTATAGAAAAGGTGATGCCATATTAGACTCTTCTGACTTTTGTACAAGGAGAAAACCTCTCCTTCCTGTTGGCACAGGAACAGTTAGATGAGCCTGTGCTTGTCCCCTCCTGCACTGGGCACAGCTGGTGAAGCTTATTGCTCATGCAGCTTCCAATCCATAAAATGTATGTGAACTTGATATGTGGCCAGGGTGCAACCTTGTTAACCCTGGCACACCATAATTAATTACGGAAATAGAACTTCATAAGCACACACTCTGTGAGGGTGTGAACTTGGGATAAGTTGGCCTTGGGGTCACCATTTGGATCTGCCACTTCGTGTGTGCCCTCGGTTGAGGTAGCCTCTCTGAGTGTCTTTTCCCTCATCATTAATATGCATTAAATCATAATCCTTGTTGTGGCTGTAGAGATTACACTGCAGTGAGGATGAAATAAGAAAATGCATTAAAACATGCTATTCTAGTGCCTTGCACATATTCATAGTCTGTAAGTTGTAGCTCTTCCTGCAGCAGCATGTTTTAGTAAATAAGGGAATGGACTAGGAGAATGGGCTTCTTTAGAACAAGCTCATATCTGCCGTGTGAGAATCTTGGGAAAGAGTCTCCATTCATATTTTGGGACCCCTACTGTATCAGTTGGCTATAGCTGTGTAACAAGCCATCCTAAAACTCAGTTGTTTAATACAAAAAGCATTTTAAAAATTTATTTATTTATTTATTTAAGAGAGAAAGAGAGAGAGAGAGAGAGAGAGCACCCACATGAACAAGCAGGGGAGAAGCAGAGGGAGAGGGATAAGCAGGCTCCCCACTGAGCAGGGTGGTCTGATGTGGGACTTGACCCAGAACCCTGAGATAATGACCTGAGCCGAAGGCAGGTGCTTAACTGACTGAGCCACCCAGCTGCCCAGTAATAAGCATTTACTATGGCTCATGAGTCTGTGGGCCAGCTGCATAGTTATGCTGGATTAGGCTCAACTGATCTCAGCTGAGTAGGTCCGTGTGCATGTGGTCATTGGTGGTCAGCGGGGGCTGGGTGGGGGCTCCTGGACGAGGATGGTCTCATGTTGTCTTGACACCTATGCTGAGAAGTGGCACAGCATCATTTCCACCATATTCTTTTGTCCATCAAGTCATAAGGACATCCCACATTTATTTTTTTTAATTATTTATTTTTTCAGCATAACAGTATTCATTGTTTTTGCACAACACCCAGTGCTCCATGCAATAAGTGCCCTCCCTATTACCCACCACCTGGTTCCCCCAACCTCCCACCCCTGTCCCTTCAAAACCCTCAGGTTGTTTTTCAGAGTCCATAGTCTCTTATGGTTCGCCTCCCCTTCCAATTTCCCTCAACTATAAGGACATCCCACATTTAAAGGATAACCCTACCAAAATATGGAATGAGCTGAAACATCTGATTGCAAGAGGCATGGAAAGGGGTGAATGAAGAACTGGGGCTTTTTTGTTTGTTTGTTTGCAATTGATCTATCATGTGGGCTATTTCAAGATGATAAAAAATAAATCAAGAAATTGCAGACATCGTGCCTTTCATTCACATGAATTTTCAAAGTCGAGTATCCACATATTTGCAGCTACTGCTATTTAGCTTGATAAAGAAGACAATGAATTTACAATTTTTAGCTTTGAGAGAAGCTTGGAAACAAAGTTTTGATTAGGAAGTTCCACATGACAAACCCAGGATTTTCCTTGCCGCATCATCTTTGCTACAGACGTTGGCCAGTGGAGCCTTCAAAGGGACAGAATGTTAATTTGGGGCTTGCCTTCCACAATTTGTCGTGTAATCGAGTCGGCAATCTTCAGGGCCTGTTGGCTGGTCATGTGTCAGATTTCTCTGACATTTTAGTAAGCATTGCGGCCCCTGAATTCTTATATGAAGGAGCCATCAAGCCCCCTGCTTCTCAGACTTACGGAATTCCCAGACGTAGCCTCTGGGTGCCATTGCCACTAAGGCCACTTGGGAAGGGAAACTGTGGCTGTACAGTGCACTGCCTTGGCCTCTGGGGTCAGGCCACCCTGGATGCCTTGGTGGTTTGATCTCACTGACTATTCAATTTCAGTTTGGGGTTGGACTTACTAACTGTTGAAGACATGAGACATTCAAGAACCTGGGCTCTGGAGCCCAACCAAATGTGGACACCTGGATCCATCACTGTAGGTGTGACCTTGAGCAAGATGCTGAGCTGGAGAGTGGCAGGTTTTACGTGAATATGATGGAAACATCATGGTACTTACAATGTGGGGTTGCAGGACAAAACAACCTAAATCTCACAAGGCCTCTGACTTCAGTTTGTGGAATAAACACTCAGTTGGTGACAGCTCTTATTATCAAGATTCTTTTTAGGGGTCTCACTCCACTGCAGCATGAGCCCTTTCATGATTTTTGAGTCCGAGTTACTTGCCCATTTTTGCCTCTTGGAAGGGGTCTTCACCACCTTTCTCTGGCTGGCTCTGGAAGGCCCAGTTTGAGTGGAAACATCCGTGGGTTGCCATGAAGATGTCATTTTGATACGCACAGGGAATTTCCACATTTCGAAGGGGATAGCTTCTCCTCAGCCCAGGGACCCTTGCCAAGCTTCGAAAGAGCTATAAACTTGCTGAATCGTGGAAAGGCATTCTTGGACACAGAGCTTCCAACAAACCAGACCCTGTTTGTAATTAATTTGAATGTTTCCAGAGCTTCATGTTATACCCTCCCTGTTGTATTTCCATGGGGAATTCATTGGGCCATAGCTATGGTTCAGAAAACCGTGCACAGCCCTCATTTTATCATGTGGGCTACGTTTTAATGGAGGGCAGTGATTTCTTTTTTTTTTTTTTTTGTTTCCAGGTACCAGTTTTCATTTGTCTTTTTTTACATGTTCAGCATCTGTGTGGCTGTTTGCCCTGCAGAACAGAGCTTGTAAATAAATACACTCGATGAAGGATACCGTGAGAATATTCATTCATAAACGATCTCTGAGTCCATATAACAATTTATAGGAGGACAGAATGTCAGTTCACTTATTTAGTGGTTCAGAAATTCTGCTATTTTCTGTTTTATGAGGAAGAGTAATAGGAACGGGTTAGGAAAACTGAACCTAAGGTATGGCAGTGTTGGGAGAAGCAGAAATTCTTAAATAAATACTGGAGTTCACATTTCACTTGGCTCCCACATGATGTTCCAGAAAGACCCCACCCTGACCTACCTGCTGGGTAGAACTGTGTTCTTAACTCAGGGCCATGAGGTTTGCCAAGTGCTGAAGGCTGAGGGCCAGAAGAAGAGGACAGAGCTGATCTGGGGATGGCCCTTGGCAAGTCCTGGCCATGAGCCGGGTCACTTGGCTGCAACTCTGAGTTAGTGACACTTGAAGTGTGTGATCAATCATGTTTAGGCAACAGTAGATTGGGTAGAGGGAAGCAGAGGAGTTCCAAGTGGAAAAAAAGGTGAGTTTTGTATAATCTCCACAGGAATTTCTTGTGATGGTTTGTGAAGCAAGGGATTTTAACAAACTGATGTTCTAGCCAGGGCCTCCCACCCTTGCATGCGTTTCGCAGCCTGTCTCTGTCAGTGGGACTTGGGGCATGTGCCCGACCCCGGGATGGGGGGCTGCTGGTCTCAGATCTTTAGGTCTGGGAGCATGTTATTTGTTGAATTGTATCTCCCTGTCAAATAGATATGCTGGCTTCCTAATCCCTAATACCTAGGTATGTAGTCTTATTTGGAGATGGGGTTTTTTTCAGAGGTGATCAAGTTAAAATATCATTGTGGTGGGCCTTAATGCAGTATGATAGGTATCCTTGTAAAATGGGGGCATCTGGGCATAGACACACTCAGGAAGAAAGCCATGTGAGGATTAAGAAAGGGATAAAGGTGAAGATTCTCCAAGCCAAGGAACAGATTGGCAGCAGATCACCTGAAGCAAAGCAAGCAGTGTGGAACAGGTTCTCCCTCAGAACCCTCCAGAAGAATACACTCCGCCAACACTGTGATCTTTGACTTCTAGCCTCTAGGACTGTGATATAATAAATCCAGATTATTTAAGCTACCCCATTTAGGGCACCTTCTTGAGGCAACCCTAGCAAACAATACAGCTAGCATTGGGACAGAGGGCATGGATATTCTCACCCATTGCCGCATTGTCCTGCTTAGCCACCCCCACCCCCCCACCCCCGCCCTGCCATCTGTGCAGGGAGCACAAGTGGTAGGGTGCGAGCAGTGAGGGGGCTGGGAGACCAGGGATTTCCAGGTCCTCTCAAACGAGGCTGGGTACCACTTGGCAACTGAGACTTGTGTATTTCTAATAAATACCCAGAAATAATGTGATGAGGTTCTGACTTCTGCCTCTTGTCATCTAGATTTTCTGTTTATAATAATAATGATAATGTAAAAAGTGCGGTTGTAAGGTGTGATTCAGTGTATTGGATAATTGGTATGCAGGCCACACTTAGTCTTCACTCCCACTGAATGAGGGTCTTATAGGCCCTTTTTTTGAAGGGGAGCTGAGGCTCCAGAGGGTAAGAGGACTGGCATAAGGTGAGTGATAGGACCAGAATCTAGTCTGGGACCCTGGACTTGCAGGGTTGAGGACCTCCCCATCATTCTGTAGGATGAGGGCACTATTCCCTGGCTAGGGTCACCTGGAGAATTCTGGGTAATGATGCCTGGGTCACTCCCAGAGGGGCTAATGTAATTGATCTGGGCAGTTGGTCTGCCCATGGGTAATTTTCAAATCTCCCAGCTTGAGAGACGCAGCACGATAGGCAAACCAACAAGGTAGTTGAGGTTGAAAATTTCAAGTTAGCTTATGGAGATGTTCTTACAGAAGTTGCTGAGAATCACTTGCAAAATTTTTCCTTGAATACAGATTCTTGGACCCCACCAAGCACACTAATTTAGAATTGCTTGGAGTGGAGTCTGGGCATCTGCATTTTATGAATGCTCCAAAGGTCATTCAAAGATCATACTGGTTTGGGTTCTAGAATTTGTTCTAGAGGGGTGCTAGGCTATGAAGGGCTGTTACCTTCCCAGAAAGCTGGTGCTTTAACATCCTACCTAGTGACCTAGGGAGCATGGCCATCAGTTCACTTCAAACACTCTTAAAGTAGATATTACAATGTCATGCTAGAAAGGCTCCAGGACTTAAAGATAGAGTAAATATGCCTTCCCTCAGTGACTGGGTGTAATTCCGCTTCACCCAGGAACCTTGCTTTGGAATTTTGCAGCTTTGTCCAAGCCGGCCAAATGGATGCATTTTCCATTCCATAAGAAAGCCCTTGAAGGCAGCCTTTTTGAAGTCAAGTGGCAGGTTTATTTATTCTACAGATGAAGAACCTGAAGCCCATAGATGGTGTGGCTTTCATCCAATCCCTGTGAAGAAAGGTGGGTGTAGAACTGGAGGCTCTTAATGCTGCTGTGACATTTTTCTCCGTGTCTCCGTGTTCCTGACCCTTCACCATCTAGCTGCAATTCACTGGCCACATCTGTGAGAGCTCTGTGTTCTGGATTGGGCCCTTCCTGCAAGAGTCACAGGAAAGCTGTTTTTGGTGAGGAGCTGTGCTAGAACCTGGGGGAATCTGCCTAACAGGAGAGGAACACACTGCACACTTTGTGGCTTTGGGCAGAGGGAGTCCATGTTCCCATTCAGGATGTTCTGTAGCATGAACAATATGGCCTTCCCTGGAAGGTTGCCCACACTACCTGGAGAACCTCCTGAGTCTGCATCCTATAGACCTGTGCATGTCATCTTGCACGTTTCAGGGACCTACTGTCCTGGGGTGGTTCACTTTTCCCTGTGGGAAGATAGCATCATGTAGTGGAAATGAGCGCAAAACTTGGGCTTGGGATACGTTCTTGGTTAAGTTCCTTAACTCAACTTGGTTAAGTTCCAGCTCCGCCCCTTAGCTGCACTGGATAAACTCATTAGACTCTCTGGGCTTCCATTTTCTCATCTCTAATAATATCTCTTTGGGATATAGTGAGCATCAAAAGCACTTTAAAGCTTTATAAAATATTAGTTATTACTATCATTGGAATGTTAGTCTGCATTAGGTTTATATAGAAATGCAAGGTAGGACACCAACGTTGGTTTGTAACTACAAGAACAATTAAGTACCAGTTTCTATTTGGGGGCCTGGTTTTCTCTTGCCATCCTCCAGATGATTTAGTAATATAAAGCCTCATACAGTGAATTAGTCTGATTAGCTCCCTGTCCTCCCAAAGCTTGAAATCCAAGACATAAAATATTGGCCATGGCAAAAGTGACTGGGCCATCAGCCAGACCAAATTCATTAATTCATCATATCATATCATTCCTATCTTGTCAAAGTGCTGTGGGAACCTGGCACAGATCCATGGCACCTATACCTTGCCCAGGTACCCATCATGATAAGTTTGGGCTGAGCTGGTTATGTTAATCTTTGGACCAATTAGATCCAATTAGATAAATGATTGTATTCAATTATAAACCAATTATAATTGGAATATTGGGTAATGATTAAAAATCGGATTGCTGGGGTGCCTGGGTGGCTCAGTCAGTTGAGTGTCTGTCTTCTGCTTGGGTCATGTTCCCAGGGCTCTGGGATCGAGCCCTGTGTTGGGCTCCCTGTTCAGTGAGGAGTCTGCTCTACCCTCTCCCTCTGCCACTCCCCCTGCTTGTGAGCTCTCTCTCTCTCTGTGTCAAATAAATAAATTTTAAAAAATCAGTTTGCTAAATACTGAGTGAGGTAGGGACATACTTATGGTAAATGTTTTAGGTACAGAAAGCAAGTTACAATATGGAAACCTATATCAGATGTTAAGAATGGGTTTCTTGTGCCTGAAAGAAGATATTTTTATTTTCATCTTTGTATCTATTGGCATTTTTCAAGAAAATGCTAGTTCAGCCTGATGAATGTAGCTTCACAGAAGAAGTAAAACTTGAGTCTTTTTAAAAAATTTTAAAAAAATTTTTCAGTGTTCCAAGATTCATTGGAACCCAGTGCTCCATGTAATACGTGCCCTCCTTAATACCCATCACCAGCCTCACCCATCCCACCCAATCCTCTCCCATCTAAAACCCTCAGTTTGTTTCTCAAAGTCCACAGTCTCTCATGATTCATCAAGAAATGGGCAGAAGACACGAACAGACACTTCTCCACTGATGACATACAACTGGCTAGTAGACACATGAAAAAATGTTCATCATCATTTACCATCAGGGAAATTGAAATCCAAACCAGACTGAGATACCACCTCACACCAGTTAGAATGGCAAAGATTAACAAGACAGGAAACAACAAATTTTGAGTTGGGTCTTAATGGGTATGTAGGAGTTTGAAAAGGCAGAAGGACTATCTTGAGAAATGAGAATACCATTTGTGGAGGCATAGAAGAATGAAATCTTATGGCCTGTTCTGGAAATGGTCGGCGGTTAAGGCTGGACCATGTGGCCAGACATTTAGGGTTTGCACAAAGTTCTGGCTGGAACAAATAGAAAGACTTGGGAACTTTGGGAAACAATGTTGGATAAGTTCATTGAAGTCAGATCATGGAGGACCTTAGAGGCCTTGTGGTAGATTTCTCACCCATAAAGGAAAGAGGTGTTAGGATGTGATTTTACTGGTGTTCTATGCTTGGTAAAAGTGTTGGAGCATAAGGGTTTTTGCCCCTGCCATGTTTTTCAAAGTTGTTGGGTCGTGGACCTCACCTGTAGCCAAAACTGATATGGAAGTGTTTCGGATCTCTATTTTGCCACAGGCATGGAAATAAGCCCTGATCTCTGACCCTGGAAATAATCATGGTGGATGTTACTTCTGAGCATTGGTTTCTGGGGTGGGGATAGTAGCTGAGTATCCACCTGAGTAAGCAGGTGGACACCTGCTTCTCCAGTGAATAAACGGGAGCAGTGAACTTGTTGAGGCCATTGTAAAGTGTATGGCTTCATCCCTTAAATAAATTATTTGCCTTTTAATTTTTTTAATTTAATTTTTTACTACCTCATTATTTCTGAAGCTTAATAATATGGTTGAAACATATACCTGGTTGGGTTTTTAGTGGAAACACCATGCCATTTCTGAACAGTGTATACAAGCATTCTGAATCTTAATTTCTACACCCATAGATAGAGAGAACATACATACAAAAATGCATACATGGTTTAGTTTTGGGTTGGGTTTCCCAAAAATCAGAACCTGAGAGTAGGATTTAACTAGTTTATTTGGAAAGTGACCAGGCAGCACTGGTACAGGAGTGGGATGTGAGACAGGCAAGGGAGAGAAGCTAATAAACAGATGGAGCCCTGGGTGTGGTACATAAACAATGAATCTGGGAACACTGAAAAAAATAAAAGTAAATTTAAAAAAGAAGCTAATAAATGAAGTAATAATAAGTAGGTAACTTTCTAGGTAATAGGGACTCCACCCCTGGGGACCACAGGGAAGCTGCATGGAGTACATGTAAATTGATATCCTCAATGGGTGAGGACACAAGAGAGCTTTTAAATGAACTCCTGTATACCACTGGTTGAAGGTTACTTCTGGGAGAATTAACTTCCCAGCACTCCTGGTCTTTTCCACATAATGGGCCAAACATGCTCTATGGCCAGAGAAAGCCCTCAGACACAGAAGACTGAGTGCCAAGGGAATATCGGTAGAGGACCCATTACTCCATGTCACATAGAAGGTTTAACAATAAAAGTCAAGCCAATAAACTAGATGTTCTTTTCCTAAGATCAGGAACAAAGGACGTCTGCTTTCACCATTTCTATTCAACAGCCTACTGGAAGTCCTAGCTAATGCAATAAGATAAGAAAAGGAAATAAAAGGCATACGGATTGGGAAGGAAGAAATAAAATTGTCTTTGTTCACCAACGTCATGATTACCCATATAGAAAATCCTAAGGAATCAGTACGAACTCGTGGAACTAGTAAGTGATTATAGCCAAGTTGCAAGATACAAGGATACAAAAGTCAAGTGCTTTCCTATATACCAGCAATGAATAATTGGAATTTGATATTAAAAATACCATTTACATTCACAGAAAAACAATGAAATACTTAGTTATAAATCTAACAAAACGTGCAAGATCTATAGGAGGAAATCTAGAAAACTCTGATGAAAGGAAACAAAGAGCTAGATACATGCAAGGAGAGATATTCCATGTTTATGGATAGGAAGATACAATAGTGTTAAGATGTCAGTTCTTCCCACCTTGATCCTGACTAGCTTCAGTGCCATCCTAGTAAAAATCTCCACCAGTTATTTTGTGGATATCAACAAAGTGATTCGAAAGTTTACATGGAGAACCAAAAGACCCAGGATAGCCTACTCAGCGTTGAAAGAGAAGTTGAAAGAACTAAGTTGGAAGACTGACACTATGGAACTTCACCCTTATTTTAAAACTAAAGTCATTAAGACAGTGTGATACTCTGCTGAAAGGAGCACAGTGTGTGTAACTCATAAATAAAAAAATACATATATAAATAGATTTCTGTGTATTTTTTTAGAAAGTGTGATATTGGTGAAGGAATATAAATAGATTGATAGAACAGAATGGACAGCCCGCAAATTGGAGGCAACCAAGATGTCCTTCAATATGTCTGTGGATAAGCAAGTGGTATATCCATACAAATGGATTATTACTCAGCAATAAGAAGAAAGGGGCTGTCAAGCCAAAAAAGACATGGAGGAACCTTAAAAGCATATTTCTAAGTGAAAGAAGCTAGCATGAAAGGGCTACATACTGTATGATTCCCACTATATGGCATTTTGGAAAAGGCAAAATTATGGAGAAAGTAAAAAGATCAGTGGTTCCCTGGGACGCCAGGGACTAGAGGCAGGGATGTATAAATGGGTGCAACCTTTAACCATCTATATGAGATTTCTTAGGGTGGGGTACATGAGTGGATCATTTTGTTAAACATCTGACTCTTGATTTTGGCTTAGGTCATGATCTCAGGGTTTTGAGACTGAGCCCCACGTTGGGCTCTGCACTGGGCATGGAGCTTGCTTAAGATTCTCTTTCTCCCTCTCCCTTTGCCTCTCCCCGACTCTGTCTCTAAAAAAATAAATATTAATTAAAATCTTTTAAAAAATGATTTCTAGGGTGGTGAAAGTATTCCATGTGATACTAAAATGCTGGATACATGACATTATGTCAGAACCCATGGAACTCTAAAACATGGAGAGTGACCCCTTATGTAAACTGTGGACTTTAGATAATTATAATGTATCAGTATTGGTTCATCACTTGTTACAAATGTACCACATTAATGCAAGCTGTTAATAATAGGGGAAACTGGGGTGAGGAGGGGATGTAGGAGAACTCTCAACTGTTGCCTTCCACTCAATTTTTTTTTGGTAAATCTAAATCTCTACAAAACAGTCTCTTAATAAAGGAAAAAATAAAGCAAGCCATTAAGTAGATTGGTGTTTTAAAAAATTTTTTTAAGATTTTATTTATTTATTTGACACAGAGAGAGGGAGATAACACAAGCAGGGGGAGCAACAGGCAGAGGGGGAGGGAGAAGCAGTCTTCCCACTGAGCAGGAAGCCGGATGCAGGGCTCTATCCCATGACCCTGGGATAATGACCTGAGCCAAAATCAAGAGTCAGAGGCTTAACCAACTGAGCCACCCATGAACCCCAGGAGTTTTAAAAATGTTAATATTTGTGATTATAAATTAGAACAGAGCCCTGATTTTCCCCATAAAACAATGATTCTAATGTGAAGACTGAAGGGTGACATTATAGAGGTCAAAGGCACTGTGTTGGGGATGTGCATGGAGCAATAGAAGGCCCTGGGCTTGGGAGTCACTCCTGCCTCAGTCCTGTACCAGCCCATCTCTTAGCAGCAGCAGCACTTCAGATAAGTGGTACCTCAGCCTCAGATTTGTCATCTTCAAGGTGGGGATGATAAGACCTACTCCTTGGGGTGGTTGTGGAGGTAAAGAGATGTAGTGGCTGTAAATTGGTTGGACAACTCTATGCATGGAGCTCAATTGCCTCCCAGCCTCGCCCTGCCTCCAGATCTCTCAGTGTGCTGTACAGAACATTTCATTTTGATTCCATCAAGGGTTGTGCCATCTTTGGCTTATGATCTGTGCTGAGCACGCCAACTGATGACAGACAGCTACTCTGGCAGGTCATAACAAAGTGGTAATTGACCTTGCTCTCCCCCCACCCCCCCCACCCCCTGCCAGGACATCTGTTCAGGCTCTGCTAGAAGCCAAGGGCTCCCCATGTGGGGTTTCCGTTTTAAACTGCAGCACTCCAAACATTCTTTATGGGCTGGCAAAGGTGTTTCACACTTCAGATGGGCCTCTTGAGGACAGTTTGCCTTCTACAAGGAGGATTGGGAATTCCCAGCTGATGGAAGGTTCTGTTTAGTCTCATTTTGGCACCACAGATAGACTCTCCCATACGTGCATACACAGCCAAATCTGGATGAGCCATCAGTATGTACCAGGGGGTAAGCTGTACTGTATTGGAAAGTGCAGATACAGATTATTTCCACCATCTCAGAAAGTTCAGTTGCATAGCACAGGTAAGGAATATTCTGTCTTTCTCACTAGCTGCTCCCCTCCTTTTTTAATCCCTTGCATGCATTTGTGCCCTGATGTTAATACTGCCACCACCCCAGTTCTGGCCCTCAGTACCTATTAACATGTTGACAGACTGATAGAGTTGTCCTTGAGCAAGTGTGGTGTAATGCTATACATCTTTCTTTTCAGTTGACAGAGTGAGTTCTTTGCTGGGTACTCAAGCCCTTACCAGGACCCCAGCTCCCCTGTGACACTTTATTTCCTCACATTCCCCAACATTCCGCAGAGTGTGTGACATATATGCACCAGGTGCTTGGTGTTTTGGGAGCTCATCAGTCCTCCCCACTCCCCCACCCACACATGCCTCTGTGCTAGGTGTCATTTCACTCTCTACTCTTGGAGTGATCTCCTTCCTCTCCATCTGTCCTAGCCAAAGACTTCTCCATTATGTGGCATACTTCTCAAATATCACCCAAATATTACCCAATATCCTCAAAGGAGGCTGACATGCTCACTCAAGCAAAGACAGTTTGTCCCTCAGGGAAATGCTTTGGGTCTCCCTTGTGATGCCTGGTACATCTTGCTTCATGGGAAATCATTTATGTGCCTTACCCATTCTTACTTCCTCCTGGAAATACACCCCTTTACAGGCAAGTGCTCTACCCCTTCATCTTTGTAGGCTATCCAGTACTTTGCCAAGCAATGTGTATTTGGTGAATTTTAAGACCCTCCTGCCAGGAAACATTCTCTAAAGTCACTCCTCTGTTTTCCTTCCTAAAGCATCATAGAAGCAAACCAATACATTCACTGTTTCCATGTAGGGAAATCCTACAGAATCTCTGTCTCAATCCCTGATCTTTCTGCCTCCGGACCACCTTTTAGCCACACTGGTCATGTGTCTCCTTTTGCACACTAAGGAGATTATATCATGTACCAGGCACTGTTGATGCCCAGCTTATGTCCCTCAGGCCTTAAAACTTAGGTTTATACTGCCCAAGCTTCTCATGGCTTGAATCTGAATCTCTTTGCCTGAGGGTTTTGGAGGTTCTCCAAATCCAGGGAAAATGACTCTACTCCACAAAGTCAACCAGAAGTTCCAGAGGATGAATATCTTTGGGAACAGTCCTCAGCTAAGAACTGATGTAGGCTGGTGTATAAATACCTCACCTACCTCTCCCATTGGGTGGGAAGGCCCTGAGGTACATACTTTAGCTGGTTTCCCAGAGGTTCCCCAGAGGATGAGTTTCAGCTGTCCATAGCATCACTAGCTTGATAACTTAACCCTTTGTTGGTTGCCTTCCTTCCCTGTCCCACTTCTGCACTGTCTGGGTTCCCTTTACCTGTCAATAACCAGCTGCCTTGAGTCTTTGTCTCAAATTCTGCTTCTGGAGAACCCAAATTAAGACTGAATGACTGCAGAGTGGTCTTTATTGCTGAAACTCTGGCTTCCTTGGTTTTTTTTTTTTTTCATTCTTCAGTTTGCTCTTGTTTGTGTTTTATCTACACAGTTTGTCACCTGTGAGACAGACATCCATAAGCTCTTAGCTGGAATGATTGCCTTAATTATGTCACAGAACTAATCCTTGTAAGTTATATGTTCAACTGGAGACTCAGCAAGTTGAAGAATGTCCCTCCAACATGTGGGCACAGTTGGACACCTCCAGAAGTTTTAGAGAAAAGGGTGCAGAGACGTTCTTGGCTACAGCAGCTCTACCTAAAGCCAGAGATTACTGAGAGTTACCAGCTCTGCTATTTATAAGGAATGAATTCATAGCTAGGGAATTTATATATGAAAAATGGGAAATACTTTTATAATGTTAAATAGAATTTTGTTCTGTAGTTGGTAAAAAGAGCATTTAATTAGAATAGAATTTGGTGGAAGATATCAAAGTTACTTTGCAAAGTTTCAGACCTATTTCTTTTCTTTCACAGACTTATTTATATCTGAGTTTCTGCTCTCCTGTCCTGTCTTTTTATTCTTTTCCTCCCTTCCTTTCTTTTTACCATTATTATTTGTGCTATTGTATTTGGACAAGATTAAGGTGTTTTTTAAAAATTCATATGTAAAGATAATTTGATTTAACTGTTTAGCACTTGAACTCATTAGACTTTCCTAAACAACAACAATAAAAGTACAAATCTGTGGCATACAGGTTACCATCTGCCCTCCACTGATCTTGCCTTACATCAACAATCAATCACAACACCCTTCTCAACCTAGAGCTCAAGGAAGTCATTGCCAATTGATCAGTATTAGCATAGGAGATGAATTTTGTGATTTAATGTGAATGATTAGATTTGGGGAAACCAGTTTAGACACATAATTGATACACCTGCTCTTTTCAGTTACCCTTTGTTAGAAGTCAGAAGAAAAGATTGGTTCTAGGACAACTTCTCCTTGGGTTCTGTGGGTTGTGTATCAGTCTTGGGTGTAGCCCTGTGCTAAGTTTTTCATTAGCTTGAGAGAACTCCGAGAAAGATAAGAACCACAAACAGAGTTTTCCACTCATCTCTGTCCAAGCCCCAGGGGCAGTTTAATAAAGACATTTCACAATATCTACACATGGGCTTCTTGCCCTTTCTCTCCTCCCATCGATTTTACACATATCAGTGCCAATGGCATTCCCCATAAACTAGCTCCCATGTCCCTTGGTCATTGACGTCATTCCTTCTCAGATGCTTTAATGTTTGGCTGGCTCTGTGATGGTCTTCAGGAGCTCAGATCCAGGGCTGGCCTGCATAGAGTCTGTCGAGGAAGGTGGAGACTTCCCCACATTCGTACCTCATCAGTCTTCCCCAGAAACCTAGTCTTGGTGACATGGGCATCTCTAATTGCTGTTCTGCCAAGTCTACCCATAAGGGTGGGCTGACTCCTTCATATGTGTAGGGATCACTTCTCTTCTTGCCCACTTTTTTGCTAGTGCACCTTCCTGAAGTTAAAGCTTATTTTTGCTCTTCCCTCTCTGTCTTGTCTCTGCATCACAGGCCAACCTATGGGACACATTTGCACTGTGTTCTCTGTGTCTGTATGTATGGCTAGATAGGACCGCCATTCCTCTGATTCTCTGGCTATTACCACCCTCTCCAGCTTCTCCTGTCTACTTGCCCTCAGGTTTCAGCTTGACAAACAACTTGCAGAAGTTCTCCAGGGTTTGCTTTGTAACCTAAGTGATTCAGCTTCTCATCAGCACTTACGCATATATCAACAGGGGTAGTCATATTTGTCACTCCCCGCCACCCCAAAATGCCTCTCCTGGGGTATTTGTCAGTGTCTTTTATGCCATTGACACTCTGACTAGAGGTTTAGTTTGGGTAGTTATCTTCTGTTCACAACCTAAAGCTTCTGAAAATGCCTCTTGTTTGATGGCTAAGTTAACCTGTTTTCCTGCAGGTGATTGATTTGGGACAGGCTGAATGCCATCATCTGCAGAGTTTCCATGGCTTTAAACCAGCATGGAATTCATGGGAAACTTCCCACTCCACTGACCAGAGAGTGTGGCTTCAAAAAATCTTATCCTTTGTGTCATTAACGCATAGGGGAGAAAAGAGTCCCCTCTCTGTTGTGGGTTTCTAGGAGCAGAGCCTGAAATGGGGATCTATGAATGCGTGTTTTACTGAGGGAGAGCTCTCAGGAGAAGTCTGTGAAAGAGAGAGAGAAGCAGGACGTGGCAGGGGAAAGAGCCAGAAAGGATGGCCTTTAAGGCAGGTTTAGCCTTGACCTGATCCATTGTGGAGAGGGGTTAGTGCTATAGAAGAATTGTCCCTGCTTGAGTCAAGGGGTCTTAGTTTCTGTACTAACATAAGTCACTCATTGAACAAGCCTGGAGGGCTGGGGTTTTTCAGTCAGTGTTCAGAATTCTAGGGGGCATTTCTGTGGACAGAGTCCCAGTGTTAGCCCCAGCAGCTGAAGGGACACAGCATCAGCTTCTAAAGGTCTTGGCTGGCACCAAGGGCAGTGATCACCCCAAGTATTGTGCAGGAAGAAGGAGCTCACACGTATTGAAAGGCTGCTGTAATGGGTGTGTGTGGAGAGCTACCACATCCATCTCTTCATTTAATGATTTAAACAACCCATAAACAGGGGCGCCTGGATGGCTCAGTTGGTTGAGCATCTGACTCTTGATTTTTGCTCAGGTCATGATCTTGAGGTTGTGGAATCAAGCCCTCCATGAGGCTCTGAGCTCAGCAGGGTATCTGCTTGAGGTTCTTGCCCTCTCCCTTTGCCCCTCCCCCCACTCTCACGTGCTCTCTTTCTCTCTCTCAAATAAATAAGTTTTTAAACAAACAAACAAAAAACAAAACCCATAAACACAGCATCGTTTGCCCTCAGTGGGATTCAGGAGATATCTAGGGTTGGGAAAATGAGCAGAGGAATCAGGATTTGAACCCAGATCCCACTTTCTTGGTTTCTCACCTCAAGGCCCCAATTGTCTGCCTTGAAACTCACTGTGAAATTGTTGCCTGCACCAGGGACCCCTTTTCAATATGTCGTCTCTAAGTCCTTGATGGGTAGAAATACTGCATACCAATCTCCTAGGACAATTTCCCCCAAACCATCTTTTAATGTCTTGAAGCCTCTTTTTCAGGCCTCTTTGCCTTTATTTATATAGTTGTGCATTTAAAAGTCGTACTTCTTTGTCTGTTTCCCATACAGGCCCACAATAGATTCAAATCACCGGTTTGGGTCATGGATCATCTACAGGCAGTAGGAGGCTGACAGTCTTCATTTGGGGGAGAGAGTTTAATCACAGCAATCAGAAAAAAAATTAAGTCTTGGGCCATTCACTATAGAAAAGCCTACAGTTTAACACTCTTTAGTAGGCCCTAAGAATACCATTATATTACATCCCAGAAGTAACTGGAATTTATTTGCTCATTTCTTAACAGACCTCTATTGAGTACTTACCATGTGTTAGATACCATGCTAGAGATACAAGGATTATCAAGACACAGTCTTTGTCCATACAGGGTTTGCATCATTAAAAACTGCTTAAAGTAGAGCAAGGGACCATCTTTAGTCACTGGGGAGATGAAAAGTCAAACCACAGTGAGATACCGCTGCACAATCACTGGAATGGCTCAAACGTAAAAGCCGACAATGCTGAGTGTTACTAAGGATGTGGAGTAACTGGAGCTCTAATATATGGTTAATGGAAATACAAAATTATACAGCCACTTTGGAATTTCATATACATTAAGCATACACTCAGCATATGGCCCAGCACAAATGTTCATCACAGTTTTATTTATAGTAGCCCCAAACTGGAAAAACTCAAGATAGCCATCAACCGGTAAATGGATAAACAAATAGGGATAAATGCATGTAATGGGATACTAATTAATATGTAAAGGAATGAACACTGAAAATGCATGAATGGATCTCAAAAGCATCATGTGAAGTGAAGAGTCCAGACACACTGGATGATTCAATCTGTATAAAATTCTAGAAAATGCACATGAATCTGTGGAGTCAGAAAGCAGACCAGTGGTTACATGGGGGTCAGGTGTGGAAGGGATGCACCACAACGGGCCTCAAGGAAATTTCGGTGGGTGATGGAAGTGTACACCTTAAATGGCTACAATGTATTGCAAGTAGATTGCACTTCAATAAAGTGTTTTTGTTGTTGTTGTTGTTGTTGTTGTTTTAGAGAGAGAGAGCGTGCACACATGCACATGTGAGGTGTGAGGAAAGAGGGAGAGGAAGGGAGAGAATCTTAAGCAGGGTCCACTCCAGCATGGAGCCTGACTTGGAGCTCGATCTCACCACCCTGAGATCATGACCTGAACCAAAATCACGCGCTTAACCGACTGAACCTCTCAGGTGCCCCCAAACTGACTTTTAGGAACATTCAGCCCCTTGCCTAGCACATTGCAAGTGCACAGTAAATGGCGGGCTTTATGGAAAGTATGTATGTATGTGGCCCACTGCACGTTGGCCTCTCACCAACTTCACTCCTAAGATAAGTCACTTCTCCTCCAGTGGGCAGCAGAGGGGGATAGAAGCTCCCTAAGGTGTGGAGGGCAGAAATCCTGACACAGCTCCCCTCCTCAGTGAAGCAGACAAAGATGCTTTGAGCCCGAAGCAACTGTGTTTCGTTTTCTATCCTGGCATCTTTTGCCTCCATTCAGATTTCCCAAGGCCTGGCCACACCTCAGGCTGGGCTGAGTCAGGAAACCAGCTGGTCCTCACGCCTCTGCTCCACCCAGGCATCCTTCTGGCCCACAGGGAGGAAGCTGCACGTGGTTCCAATTACCGAATTAAAGACTCGACCTTCGCTTGGGTTTCTGTTCGGTTTGGAGGGCCCCTCCTAGCCTTTCTCCACCAGCTCAGTTCTTCTGTTAGCATTTTGATGTGGGTTTCAGAACACTTCACAGGATAGCCCTGATGAAAATCCAGTAAGATGAGACACAGAAGATGGGGTAACAAGGATGGCACACTGGAAGAGAGCTCAGCTTAATTTCTGGCCTCGGCATTGTACATCTGCTAAGATAAACACGTGCCACTTGCCTCTCCTTCTTAAATTGGGATCTGATTTCTATCTCTGACTTTTCCAGCCCGGAGCTCTGAGGACTCCCAGGGACCATCCATGGCCACTGACCCAACTCCTTGGGAGTCTCCAGTACCTCTCCCCTTCCAAGGGTGCACAATCCCCTTGGCAGTCTGGGGAAGAATATTGTTCTAAATACGTTGGATAGGGATGCCTGGGTTGCTCCATCAGTTAAGCATCTGCCTTCTGCTCAGGTAATGATCCCAGGGTCGAGTCCCACATCAGGCTCAGCAGGGAGCCTGCCTCTCCCTTTGCCCGTTGCTCCCCCTGCTTGTGCACTCTCTGTCTCTGTCTCTCTCTCTCTCTGACAAATAAATAAATATCTTCAAAAAAATAAATACATTGGATAAGATACACAGGACAGCAGAAAGTATTGCAACTACACTGAAACATAGTTATCAGCATAGTGAATAAACAACCTGGTGACTGAGTAATAATCCATGTGCTTCTTTATTCTCGCATCCAATAGCAAGATATGATGGTGGGTCTAATAACTACTGTCATTTTGAATTGCTGATGAGCATAAATGCTATCCGGAGATATCTGCCACACTACAGTGGGCTATAAAGTATCTGACAGCTTTGGGTGATAAAGTCAAAGAAATTGCTATAATACCATGTAGCTTGCTGCCTACATTCTCATTAGAAGGAGATGCTACATTTCAGTTAGAAGTCAGTAAAAGAAAAAATGTATTTCCTCTTCACAGTTCCCAGGTCCCCTGCATCCTACCCATAGATCCCTTGGTTAAGAACCCTCGGGACTAGGGCCAAACTTTCCCTCCTGCCTGGCCTTCCCACTGAGATGTATCCTCTGTTACCACTGCTGGTGGCCATATAGATCACTTCCTACATTGAAAAAAAAAGTGACAAACTATTTCAGATATGAAAGCATATAGGGAATAATATAGCAAGCATCCACATATCTGTCCCCACCTGAGAAATAAACAATTGCAGATACATTTGGAACTCTCCTTTGGACTTCTCACTGCTCCTATTTGCATTCCGTTCCCTGCCTCCCAGGGGCAACCTTTGTCTAGAATTGGGTGTTTATGGTTTCTATGGGTATCTTTAGGCTTCTACCACAAATGTACATATCCATAACCAACATCCAGTATCAGTTGCCTGCTTTTGAACTGGGTCTAAATGATTTCTCACTGCGTGAGTCCTGCAATGTGCTTTTTGCCCTTGACGTTATGTGTATGAGCTTTACCCAGGTCATGCATGAGACTCCCTCTGCCTTTTTTTTTTTAACTGTGTGGTATCCTGTTGCCTGACTACATCATGGTTTTGTTAGCTGTCCTCCTGTTGATGGATGTTAGGATTGTTCCCAGGGTTTAGACATGACCAGGCCATGTTGAACACTCTTGAGGGTGTCTCCTGCAAAGATAATTTCTCTAGCTGTGGAATGGCTGGATCATAGGGTACACGCATCTTTAATTTCTAGGGATTCTGCCAGACCGCTCTTGGGTTATACCGATAGATTTACATTCTCACCAGCAGGAGATGTGAGTCCTTATTGTTCTGCATTGTGGTAAATACTTAGTGTTGTGAGACCTTTTAATACATGCCAGTCTAATGATGTGTCTCCCTGTCGCTTTAATTTGCATTCCTGGTTCCTGGTTTCAGTGAGATGAATGATTCCCTCCCATGATATCAGGCCCTAATTCCCTGGAACCTGTGATGATTATCTGCAAAGTTTTTGCAGATCTGATTAAGTTAAGGCTCTTGAGATGGGAGGATTACCTTGAATTATTGGAGTGGGTCCTAAATGCCATCACAGGTATCCTTATAAGATAGGCCAAGGGGAGGTCAGACATACACAGAGCAAGCAGTGATGCAAAGGTAGGGGCAGAGACAGGAACACTAAGGCCATGAGCTGAAGAATGCCAACAGCTACCAGAAGTTGAGAAAAAGCAAGAAACAGATTCTCCCTGAGAGATTCTAGAGCAAGTGTGGCCCTCCTGACACTTTGACTCTGGCCTTCTGGTCCCCAGTGCTGTGAAATGATACATGGCTGCTATTTTAGGGCCCCCAACATGTGGTCATTTGTTACAGCAGCCCCAGGACACAAATAAGCCAATCAAGATCAGCTTCCGTTTATAAGTTTATTGGGCATTTGTATGCTTTCTTCTGCTAATTGCTTAGTTATAAAACTTGCCTGTTGTTTTTTTTTCTTAGTAGCTGTAAGAGACCTTTCCAAATCCTGGATATCAATCCCTTGTTAGTGCTCTATTTTGTTTATGGCTTGTTCTTCTTCTGTTTGATGGTGCTGTTTTGTTTTTTGTTTTTGTTTTTGTTTTGTTTTGTTTAGAGAGAGAGAGAGAGCATGCACAGGAGAGAGGGAGTGTCAGAGGGAGAGGGAGAGAATCCTAACCAGGCTCCATGCTTAGCATGGGATCCTAAGCAGGGCTTGAATTCACAGCCCTGAGATCATGACTAGCCAAAATCAAGAGTCAGGCACTTTACCAACTGAGCCACCCAAGCATCCCTGGTAGTGGTTTTTGATACATGAAAGTTTTATACTTTAAGGTGGTCAAATGCATCACTTTTTTCTTTATGGTTTGTGCTGTGTCTTGTTTAAAAACTCCTTTACCACCCTGAGATCAGGGATACATACATATCCTGCTATTATCTTGTAAATACCTCCTGCTATTGAGGAACCTTCTTTTGGGCAAGAGACCCCAGCTGAGGAGGTGTCACCTCACTCTTCAGACAACTGGCAAAGCCTCTCAGATATTCCAGTGAGTCCACCAGGGACTGCTGGCCTGAAAACAGGTGTGGGCTATCTTGATTTTTCCCAGATGGCCATGCAAGTTATTTTGATGTTCAGTTCTCATAGCTCTACCCACCCCTGCCCTTCTTGTTTGTTTCTAAGTAGGCTCCATGCCTATTGTGTGGCTTGAACTCAACCCTGAGATCAGAAGAGTCACATGCTCTCCCCACTGAGCCAGCCAGGCACCCCTGCTCCTGATCCTTGTAATTCCCACTTGTCATGGGCTGCTCCTCAGTTACTACCATGGTAGGTCCAACCAAGGTATATTTGCTCTCCAGCTCAGCTGTGCTTGATGGCCTGTTGCAGAACCACCCCTCCCCCTTGTAAACTTTGGTCTCATTTTGGGAAAAAGAGATGTAGAACCTCCATCAGATGAAATGACTCTTCCTAATTCCCTTTGCAACTTTAATCAAGTCATTGACTACTCTGAATGTTTCTTGAGCTTTAAAATTGGATTACAGAGTAGCTTATCTCTAAGGCACATTTAAGCTATAAAAGTGTCTGATAGAAATCAGACTTCAGAGATCCAAAGGTGTCCATGTTCACAGACTTCTGTTTTCCTTTTAGGAAAAATTGTGGTAAAATACACATAAAAATGTACCATTTTCACAATTTTAAAGTATATAATTTAGTGACACTTATTCTATTCACCATGTTGTGCAACTACCATGTCTTTCTAGTTCCAGAACATTTTTGTCACCCCTGAGGATATCCTGTACCGATTAGCAGTCACTCCTGACTCCTCTCTGCCCCTAGCCTCTGGCAAACCCTAGTCTGTGTTCTCTATCTGTGGATTTGGCTATTCTGGATATTTCATATAAATAGACTCATGTAATATGTGTCTAGCTTATTTCATTTAGAACGATGTTTACAGCATATGTTAAATATGTATATATGTACAAGGTATGTATAATTGACCCCTAAAGAACAATGTTTGAACTCTGTTCAAACCACTATGTTTTTGAACTATGTTCAAAATCCACTTACATGTGGATTTTTTTTTTTTTACGGTAGAGTACTACAAATGTATTTTCACTTCCTTATTTTCTTACTAATATATTTTCTCACTAATATTTTTTCCCTAGCTGACCTTATTGTCAGAATACAGTATATAATGTAAGCCACAAAATGCATGTTCATCAACTGTTTATGTCATTGGTCAATGGGAGGCTACTAGCAATTAAGTTTGGGGAAGTCAAAAGTTATACGTAATTTTCCAACTGCTCAGGATCATCACCTCAACACCTGCATTGTTCAAGGGTCAACTACATAAATTGACATGCGTCAGTACTTCATGCTTCTTTATGACTGAACTAAATAATATTCCATTGTGTGGATATATCACATTGTGTTTATCTGTTCACCTGTTGATGGACCTTTGGGTGTTTCCCCCTTATGCCTGTTGAAATAGTACTTTTCTGAACATTCATGTACGGCTTTTTTGTTTGAACCCCTCTATGGTCAGTTTACTGAGGAACCACCAGTTTTTCATAGCAGTGGTACCATTTGTGTCTTTCTTGATCCATCGTTTTCCCATGAACATTTCTTATTCTTTCAGATTGCCCATGTTGTAAGAGTCTTCTGTCCCTGTACACATCCTTCATTTATACCCACCCAGTGATTCAAGGAGAAATTTGTTATGAACAGCCTATATGGGGCTCCCGTACCTTTCTCTGCTCAATGAGGGCACCATTCTGAGAGCACCCTCCTCTTTAAAGGAGAGCAGTCAGCTCATGTGCCCCTGACTCACATGGGCATCTAGGTACGAAGGGAGAGGAGGGACAATTCCAGATTGCCATGTGGTGGGAGGTGAGCATGTCCTCAGCCCAGAAGGGATGGTAATAGAAATATGAGGCACTTCCATAGATTTCTGTCATCTGGTGCCCCTTAGTCCTCAAGGAGCATGTCCTTACAACCACCTGCTTCAGCAACATAGTGAGTAGCTAGTAACCTGGAAAACTGTGGAAGAGGAAGTGTCTCCTTTGACAGGGATGAATGTACTGACTTTCCGCTTTCTATCTATTTGGAGATAGCACTGGTCTTTGAAGCACTTTGGAGATCACTTAGTTTGGGTTCCCACCAAAGTCAGAAACATGGATTTGAATGCAAGTACATTGTTTGGGAGGTGATCTCTATAAATACCAGCAGGGAATGTTAGTACTGAGAACAACAGGGCCCAGTTCCAGTGAGGAGAACTGTCTCTGGGAGATAGTGATGAATCACTGTCAGGTGAAGAAACTGAGGTATTTACCTCCTAAATCTCATCCTGCTATAGTTGAGGGTCACTTCTGGGCTGTAACCACCTCCTCCCCAGTATTTCTTGCCTGCCTATATAGAAGTCGAGCACTCATTTGGGGCCATAGAGCATCCCCAGGCAGAAAGATGCAGAATGCCATGGGCCCATTGGATGGAAATCATCAATGGAAGCCTACAAGGTGGTACCAACACAGTTTGCTGTGGTTTTGGAAAGGGATGTGGAAGAAGAGTCTACAGATATTGCTCAGGAGTCAGTATCTCTATCTTAAGCCCAGCTAAAGTCATCTGATGTTCGAAGTCAGACATATGAATGAGAAGATCTTAACATCTCATCCTGTAACTATCTCAGCATCTCAACATGTGAATGTCTCCACTGATCCTGTAAATGTCTGAACATGTCAGCAAGTGAGAAGCTCAACATCTGAATTGTGAATATTTTAATATGGCAACCTGTGAATGTCTTAATTTCAGAACTTGCAAATACCTTAACACCTCATTGTGCAGATGTCTCAATATCCCAATATGTGGATCTCTCAACACTTCAATATACAAATGTCACAACATCTGCGTCTATGAATGTTTTAACCTCTCCACATGTGAATGTCTCAACATCTCAACATGCAAATGCCTCGCATCTCAACATGGCAAATGTCACCACAGATCAACACCTGATATTGCAACATATGAACTTGCAAATCTCTCCACATCTTAACACATGTCTCAGCCTGTGAATCTGACGGTCACATCTCCACATGCAAGTGCCTTGACATCTCAACATGTGATTGTCAACATCACAACATGTGAGTATCTCAGCATCACAACACATGAATGTCACAACACCACAACTTCAAAGAGATGGATGAGCCATTATTTTCCTTTTTAAAACAAAAATCAGTGTTTTTATTTTTTATATTTTTAATGTTTTTATTTTAATTCCAGTTAGTTAACACACAGTGTTATGTTAGTTTCAGGTGTACAATATAGTGATTCAACACTTCCAGACATTACCCAGTGCTCATCATGACAAGTGTACTCCTTAACCCTCAGCATCTATTGAACCCATCCTCCCTCCACACACCTCCCTTCTGGTAACCATCAGTTTGTTCTCTAAGTTAAGAGTCTCTTTCTTAGTTTCTCTGTCTCTCTCTCTCTCTCTCTCTCCTTTTCCCCCCTTTGCCTGTTTATTTTATTTCTTAAATTTCATATAGGAATGAAATCCTACAGTATTTGTCATTCACAGACTTATTTCACTTAGCATTATGTTCTATAGTCTGCAGATGGCAAGATTTCATCTTTTTCATGGCTGAATAGTATTCCATCACATGCATATGCCACATATTCTTAATCTACTCATTAGTCAGTGGACACTTGGGCTGCTTCTCTAGCTTGGCTATTGAAGATAATGCTTCTATAAACATTGGGGTACATGTATTTTCCTCTCAATACCAGTCCCTCAGAACCTAGTGAAATACTAGCACACAGAAATTTTAACTCCTGAAGAAATTCTTTTACATATCAGCACTGAGTCTGTAGATAGAAAAAGATAGATATCTACAGGTAGATAAATATTTAGATATCTATAGATATCTACAGATAGATAGATATCTACAGATGGAAAGAGAGCTGCTCAAGCTTTATAACAATCTGCTAGCACTCTATTTATATGGAAATCAGGCTGCTGGCAATATCACATACTCCCAAATCCTTGTTGGGGGGAGAAATGCCTCTCAGCCTCCTGGAAAAGATAGCCCCAAGCCCCGTGCTTCCTAAAATGGCTTTAGAATTTCTCTCACGATCTACCCAGATAAGTACAGATAAAATGAGGTCACAGATTAGAAACAGAACCTCTGGCATTTGTAAAGTGACAGCTGACAGCAGGGGGAAGAGAAGGAAGACCTGTAGAAAGTAGGCTCCCCAGGAGTGTGAGTGAAATTGAATGGGATGGGGCTCTGGGGCACTTTCTGGGGCAGTAGTCATGGTCTGCATCTTGATAAGTTTTGGGGCTACACAGGTGTGTTCATTTGTCAAAACAGTGAATATTCACTAAAGATTTGTGCATTTCATTGTCTGTAAATTATATCTTAATAGAAAAATACCATACATATTGATATGATACACATACTGAAATTATTCAGAGAGTAGTGTGCTGATATCTGCAATGCATTTTTGAAAGGACAAATGGACAGAATGATGAATAGATGAAAATGATGGATAGATGGATATATGTGTGATAAAACAAGTATTGTATAATGTTATATAAGAATCTAGGTGATGGATACATTCTTTCAACTTTTCTGCACACTTAAACATTTTTTTAATAATAAGGTATTCTGGAAAAAAGTAGGTTTGGAAGACTAACAAGTTCAGCCATTTGGGGCTGTTTTACCCACATCACAGACTCTGAGAACATTGCCCAATTGTATCTCATTTTCATGCCTGATATTCATTAATGTCCTGGATTATTTTTAGTAATCTTAAAATTCTGATCCATGTGTATTTAAGACACCAAAAAAGAATGTAATTACTTTTGGAAATTTTCCATTAAAATTTTCTACTTAAAAAAAAGGGAGTTCAATTCTTAATTAGGGGTAAAATTTAGATACCTGAAAAATCCCACTTAAATGAAATCACTCATTCCCTGACAATGCAGGATACATGAGATGCCATTTGAATAAGCATTTCTAGTTAGTGGATGACTTGGCTTCAGCATTTTCAGGCTATTTTTTTTTAAAGATTTTATTTATTTACTTGACAGAGAGAGATCACAAGCAGACAGAGAGGCAGGCAGAGAGAGAGAGAGAGGGAAGCAGGCTCGCTGCTGAGCAGAGAGCCCGATGCGGGACTCGATCCCAGGACCCTGAGATCATGACCTGAGCCGAAGGCAGCAGCTTAACCCACTGAGCCACCCAGGCGCCCCTTTTCAGGCTATTTTTATGTGTGTCGCTTTAGGGTTTAGGGGAAGGGATTTTGGGCTGGAATCACCTGACTTTGGATTCCGTCTAGTTCATCCATTTGTTGTGTGTGACCATGGGGGCATTTCTTGATCTGTTTGAGCTTGATGTCTTATGTGGCAGGTGGGAATGATGATACCTAGAATATAGGCTTTTTGTATAAAATAAATCGAATACAGGTTTTCCCCACGATCTGAAAGTAGAGCATTCCAATGAAACCGTTTGTAAGCCCAAATGGCAAAGTGAAGAAACAATTACCATTAATCTGTACGGAAAAAAACGTGTGAGCATTCCCAGACCCCAAGAATAACCTCTTTGGCTTTTCTGGTACCTTGGGACACAACATGTTAAGGGAAGCACAAAACAAATCGAGATAAAGCACAGATGATCACAGACACAGTTGAAAGTTCTGGGGGCTTGCTGCTGCGATGCTGAGTGTAGTTCCCGGGGGAGGCGCTGTGTGGCGCTGCTCCTACAGCTCGGGGTGTATGTTGCCTCCATACAAACGGTCAAAGCTATGCCCACTTTTGGCCTTTTTTCATGGCGTGAAAATCCTCTTTGGATTTCTGTCAGTTAGTGAAAACAAGTACTAGTGTTGTTCTTTCGTAAAAGTAAAGTGGTTAACATGAACTTTCAAAAACCGGGGGATACCTGTTATGCAGGCAAAGCACAGTAAAGAGACTGACATATAATAGGTTTTTAATCCGGTGGAGTTCTCAGCCTCCTGAAATCCCTATGAGGGTTTCCCTTTGTCCACAACCTCTTCAACATTTGTTGTTTCTTGTCAGTTTTTGCCATTTTTTTTATTTTTTTTATTAAATATTTTATTTATTTATTTGACAGAGAGAGAGGTCACAAGCAGGCAGAGAGGCAGGCAGAGAGAGAGGGAGAAACAGGCTCCCCACTGAGCAGAGAGCCCGACGCGGGGCTCGATCCCAGGACCCTGAGATCACGACCCGAGCAGAAGGCAGAGGCCCAAACCACTGAGCCACCCAGGCGCCCCCAGTTTTTGCCATTCTAACTGATGGAAGGTGGTATCTTAGGGTGGTTTTGATTTGAATTCCCGTGATGGCTAATGATGTTGAACAAGGAAGGGCCACATGCACCCCAGTGTTCACAGCAGCAATGTCCACAATCACCAAACTGGAAGGAGCCAAGATGCCCTTCAACAGACGAATGGATAAAGAAGATATGGACCATATATACAATGGAGTATTATGCCTCCCTCAGAAAGGATGAATACCCAACTTTGCATCAATATGGACAGACATGGAGGAGATTATACTAAGTGAAATAAGTCAAGCAGAGAAAGACAATTATCATATGGTTTCACTTATTTGTGGAGCATAAGGAATAACAGGGAGGACATTAGGGGAAGGAAGGGAAAAAAATGAAGGGGGGGAAATCAGAGGGGGAGACGAACCATGACAGACTGTGGACTCCGGGAATCAAACTGAGGGTTTTAGAGGGGAGGAGAGTAGGGGAATGGATGGGCCCAGTGTTGGGTATTAAGGAGGGCATGAATTGCATGGAGCATTGGATGTTACATGCAAATAATGAATCATGGAACACGGCATTAAAAATGATGTACTGTATGGTGACAAACATAACATAATAAAAAAGTTATTAAGAAAAAGTCCCTATGAAATTTCTAGGCAGCAGAATGAATATTGCTTTATGCATTTTCCAGAGAAGATAACTAGTGTTTGTGGAGGTGCAGTGACGTGTAGACCTCTAACCATGTGGATATTCCAAAGTAGATGGAAGACTCAAACCAGCATATGTGAGTCCGTTGCTTTTTTTTTTTTAACTTTAGTCAGTGGTGATGGGTCAGTAGGATGGAAGTGGCTTTCCAGAGCCCTGGGTCCTTTTCTAATGCACTTCCCTTTGCTTCCCTTCCTTTGGCCAAAGCTGTGGAGTTTCCACATTTAATGGTCAAAGAAGAGTTCTGTTACTGGACCATTCCCTCTGAGACATCAAATCTCCCCCACAGCTGGTTGTCTTGGACAGCCTTTAATGAAGATTTGCCCATCTCTTAGGTCCATCATCCAGAATTGGCTCCTGGCCTTATTTGCAACATTAAGGAAGAAAAAATTGCCCATCTGAAAATAGTGTCAGCTATTTGAGGGCTCCCTCAGTGCTGAAAGAGAGAGCCCCAGAGCCCAGCATGCGTGTCTGGTGGGGGATGCCCACTCAGGGTGCTATATGGCATGATAGAAACCATGGTAGGAACAAAGTACAGTCCAACCAACCCTTGGAGCGCGGCCACAGCCAAAGAACACACACCCTCGTGGGGCTTATTGTTTTTAGAGCATGCTAGGGAATTACAACAGACTGTTTGGAGCCTTCACAATCGCTTATTTTGTATTGGATGTTTTAAAAAAAGCAAAGGATTTTTTCTTTGTATGTGACACGTATGCCAGGAAAAATAGTTCCTGGAGAATGAAAACATCTCGAGGGGCAGTTTGCAACTTGAGAGGGGCAGTTGGGCCCAGTTGCAGAGATGGCATTTTCTCCCAAGCAGTGAGCGTCCAGGGAGGAAACAGACGCGGTCAGGCAGATGGGCTGATGTCAGGAGGTTTCCGGTCTTTAGTGAGGGTCCAGCTGGGTCTTCAGTGGGAGCTGCGGGTGCAGCAGTGACCTTGCCCCTGGCCCTCAGAGACATGGGCTCCAGAGCAGCTGGGTCCAAACCCTAATGGGGAACAGGGTGATGGGAGTTCCGCTGGGCTGATGTCCTGCAGCCTGGCCTGGTGTCCAGCTAACTTTGAAACCACTTATTGCCTCAGCACCACGTGGGTGCCACCAGTTTCTCTGTGGGCAGTGAGATCGTCCACGGGGCTGAGAATCTGCCAGGTCAAGGGCCTCAGGGGAGCAGGCACAGAGAGACAGCAGGAGAAATGAAAAGAAGGAAGTAGCAAAAGAGCCCAACCTGCAGACTGCCCCGGGCTCTGTGGGGCAGTGCCCCCTGTAGACCACAGGGAAGGCTTCTCCGGGCTTGTGTACATCACAGGCTAGGAAGGATGCCCACGGCTCAGCACCTCCCTCTGTGCAGCCACGTGGCTGTGCTGGGTGCTGACAGATGCTCTCCTAGGAGGCTTTGCATTTTGACACCACTAACAAATGGGGAGAGGGACGTTCCTCTACTGGCCCCTTCAGCTTGACTCTTCTTCCAGGAGTGAAAGGAATCATGAAAACCAAGAGCATTTCTCAAAAAGCCGCTCCTGGACCACCAGCCTCAGTTACCACCGGGAGCCTGTGGGACATGCACATTCTTCAACTCCTCCCCAGACCTGCTGAATTAGCAGTTCCGGAGTGGGCCCGGGAATCTGAGGATTCAAAGTCCTCCAGGTGAGCGGGATTAGCACTCCTAGTCCGGGATCCGCAGGTGGAGAGGAACCCAGCTAGCTCCCGGAGGAAATGGGTAGGGAAGGAAATTCCACCATAGGGTGTCTTGTATGCTCACTCCCACTCTAGTTGCTCTCCATGGGCTTCAGTGGGGTTTCTCTATGGGATGGCCTTTAGGAAGATTCGAGGTAGTGATCTGCCTGGAGTGGGGCACGGGGATTATTTATTTATTTATTTTAGGCTGCTATGTAGGAAAGCACAAGGTCAGTATTTAAATGATATGTCGATAAAAGCAGTAATGATTTTGTAATACTGCTTCTGTTCACACTTTATGTAAGGACGAGAAGGCTGGTGTCTTCTAGTCTAGGACTCGTGATCCTTGTCTATGGGACACGGTGCTAGAGCCCCTGCCCCCCACCTCCTCCTGGAGGTTCCATAGTGAATACATCCAATACCAAAGGTTGCCTACTGTGTTGTTCAGGACACTGCCCTGTGAAAATGAAGATCCTTGTGTTGGTTTTTTTTTTTTTTTTCCTTCTTCCTGACTTTTCCCTGACATGTGGGTCCAGGTATTATTTATTATCTGGTTTTGCTCCCTGCCTCCAGGCAAGGACTATTCAAAGCCAATTCAAACTTTGCAAGTCTTAAAAATAACTCTCTCTTTGCTAACCCCTTCCAGGTTTGGCAAGGCTTTCCTTCAAACAGGAAATCCATCTCTTTCTACCTGCCCAACCCTCGTGCTTAACTCACCCCAGGATCTGTTCTTTCTTTTTCAAGCTACAAGTCAACAGGGTGATTTTGTGTGTGTGTTATAGGGGTGCAGGGGTCCTGTTTTCCCCTTCCCTTGCCAAGAGTCCTGATTTTCAGGGTCAAGGTTAACCTCTTCAAAGGCAAAACAGTCACCATGGCTCATGGTGAGCCGACGCGTTTCCCATGAGTTTGTCTTCAACTAATTGTTCCTAAAAGTCATCCCAGCCTTCTGGAAGTAAAAGTTACTGCGACTGTTTTGAAGAGTGACTTAAATACTGCATGTTCACAGCAGACATTTAAGCTGATAATGATCTCCAAAGTGAATTCCTTTCATACTGAGACTTGACCTCTGGAGACTTGACTTTTCTTTTAGTTTCTTGATTTTAGTGACTATTTTTATCACGATTGTATGCTCTAGTCTCTTTCTCAACTGTCTCCCCATCCATCCTGATGACCAGAGTCCTAAGACTTCTTTCTGTCCTCCAGACATTGTAATAAACTGACTCTCCATCCTTGGGAGGGGCCCCCAAACCACGCCTTTCTCTTCACGAAACCCTGAGTAATAATGAGTGGGAATCTTTGGTCTCAGAGAGACCTTGGGTACGGTCAAACTTAAAAATATCTTTAAATTATAAATAATTAAGGGGGAAAAGAGACCAACAGTTGGACTTCATATTGAAGGGGATGTTTCATCTTGTGGAGAAATGAAGAGTGGAAAGTATGTGGAAGGTAAGAAAGATCCATAGAAGAAAGATAAAGGTCACATGCCTCCCATTCCCACCCCTCAAGTGTATGTCCTTTACACCTGCTCTGAGCCCAGGCTCTCTCTCCTGTGAAATAGACGGGTCCTTTGGCCAGCCCTGCCCTCTAATAGAACTCCCGTGACGGAATGTTCTCTGCACTGTTCAGTTAGGAAGCCGCTTGACACATGGGTCTCTTGAACACTTGACATGTGGCTAGGTCTACTGATGAGTTTCATTCTGAATTTCATTTAGTTCTATTTAATTTACTTTTAAATGGCCACACGTGGCTAACGAGTGCCATGCTGGGCAGCAAAGAGCTGGAGGGAAGGAAATGAAGTTGCCCAGGCAGTGCCTGCTCCAGATAATTCCTCTGGATCATGGTAACAAGGACCAGACTAGCTCCCCGAAGAGGACTTCCTCCCCCAAATTATTAAATCTGGAAGCGGAAAAAGGAGAAGATCATTGTTTTTCAAAGAAATTGAGATAATTGAGGCTTGAAATTTTCACTGAGGTGAAACAGAGCCTTCCTTCATTATTAACAAGTAGGCTTGGGATAAAAGCAAAGGACTAAACAGGAAGCCCTGAATTTTTTTTTTCTTTTTAAAATCCCATTTCGTCAAACAGGGATGAATTGCAGAAAACTCTGTGAGTATGCAAGGGTTTTTGTTTGTTTTTGTTTTTCTTTTTGTTTTGCCTGGGAAAAGGGCAGTATAGACAATTGTCCACTTAGATGCCCAAGTTCTCAGAACCTGGTGGTCTGCCTGCCTTTGGTTTTACCATGTGTGGAGCCATGGAGCCATTCCTGGGGAGGGAGAAAAAGAGAGGGAATGAGAACCAGCTGATTTGACCTCGTTGGCCAAGTTCAGGAGAGTGTCTGGTGGAAAGTGCTTGAAATATCCCAAGGTCTGAAAGATCCTGAGTAGACTGCACCTGGTACCATTTGACATTGGTGTCTTGGCAGTTTTTGTCTGAAAAAACTAGCTCTATTTTGGAACATTCCTTAGTAACGATCACCCAGCCTCCATCGCTGATGTGTGCTGAGTAACAGGCTCTACGTTTCATGCTAGGAGCTTCAGGAGAAACATCATTTATTACCACAACATACAGTACCATAGAATAAGAAAGACAAAATATGTACTGTCATGTAAATGGCAGGAAAGGTAGTTATGGAAGTGTTAATTTTTCAGTAAAGAATGAGAGCGTGAGTGTAATTATGTGTGTGTGTGTGGGTGGGTGCATGTACAATCTTAGTTAACACATTGGTGGCAGCAAGTGAGATAAAGACTTCGTTATTAGAGAGTTGCTAGCTTCCTTTTAAACTGAAGCCCTCTTGCTGGTGTCTATTGAGGACAGTCCAGTAAGTGGTGACTATGAATGCTGACACTTTAAGACAGAGTGCAGCTCGAGAGAAAATGGAGCAGACAGAGTTAAATGCAGAAAGGCAAGGTCCCCAGACTGCCCTGGGAACCTGGCATCCATATTTGCCTGTCCCTCCCCTGTATATTGGCTCTGCATCATGGTCCTTCTTGGCACATGCCTTTGGCTGGATGTCTCTGCTAGCAGCATTCTCCAGCTTGGCTCTGGCTTCTGGGCTGGTGTGTGCCCTCTGTCCACGCTCTTGGCTGGCATCCCCCAGCACTGAGCCACTGCATCCAACCGAGGTCCAGGCAGTGGCCCTCCTTCCTGCTCAGTGGGCACCACCCCATTCCCTGTGCTGTCCCAGGCCCATCTGCTTCACCTCTCTCCCTAGGGCAAGCAGCCGTGACAACTGTTGGCCCCAGTCCCCAGCAGTGTAGCCAAATGATGCTTTACTGAAAGAAAAGCATTTAACAGAAAGTTAAATCTATTCTGGAACAAAAATGAGGCCCATGGGCGCCTGGGTGGCTCAGTGGGTTATGCCGCTGCCTTCGGCTCAGGTCATGATCCCGGGGTCCTGGGATCGAGTCCTGCATCCGGCTCTCTGCTCAGCAGGGAGCCTGCTTCCCTCTCTCTCTCTCTGCCTGCCTCTCTACTTGTGATCTCTCTCTCTGTCAAATAAATAAATAAAAAATTAAAAAAAAAAAAGCTTTTAAAAATGAGGCCCATGGTTTCTTAGCATCCAGGAGAATTTCTCGGTCCCGACATGTAGAGAGGACAAAGCGGCCAGCTTGAAGGAGCTCTTACTGGCCAAACCTGGGACAGTTTGAACATCAAAATAAGTAACAGCAGCAGGTAATAAATAATCTATAGAATTAAAGAAACTGTGAGTCCACATTTGAATGAATGAATGAGTGAATGAGATGGAAATAACCTCCTTTGACAAGAAGAAATGATGGAATTAGAAAAATCCCCATATGGCAACCATCATAGTAATTGACTCAACCAATAACCATAAACTGATACCAGAACTAGGTGGCTATATGCGTGATAAGCAGGTATTACTTTGCCTGGTGGCATATCCCCAGAAGTAACTTTACAGTGGAGAAAAGTGGATGGACTGACTCCACTCTAACCTGTGGGCTGACGGAACACATTGGAATTGTGTGCTTTGGGATGGGCTGCCCTGGGAGGGGTGCAGCATCACTTCTGGGGCACTCCTTTCAAGAGAAATCAGCAGGAAAACCCAGACTGAGGGGTGTTCTACAAATAATTGGCCTAAAAGGACATGAAAGACAAAGGCAGAGTAAGAGTGAGGAGCTGTCCTAGTTTGGAGACCAAGGACAGAGGACAGTTAAGTACAGCTTGTGACCCTTGATTGAACCCTGTGCAGAATTTTTTTCTTTTCCTATAAAAGATGTTAACGAGATAGTGAACAAAACGAATGAGGTCTGTGGATTATAGCATTGTGATCATTGTTAATGTCCATAGTTTGACAGTTTTTCTGTGCTTATGTAAGAGAATGTCCTCATTCTTAGGAAATATACTAGACCAGGCAGGTGTAAAGGGCCTGGTACCCAGATTGACTAGAAAGGGGTACAGAGGAACTGCCTGGGGAGACAAGGTACTCTAACTCTTGACCAGGTTGTGGATTACAAGTATCTACAATTATTGAAACTTCCTGAACTGTATGCTGAACATCTGTGCATTTTCCCATGTATAAGTTATGTCTTGCTGAAAAGTTAAATCAGAAAATAACTAAAATTTTTAAAAGACAATTGTAAAATTGTTCAGTGTGTAAAGCCATTGAAATGAGTATCAGTCTTTCCAAATGGCTCTCTTGAAATTCCAGGGTATTCCCTGATCTAAGCATATTCCTTTTAAAGAAATAATTCACTATTTCATGGTCATATATTATTTCTTCTCACAGCATTTGGCACTATATGACACAGAATAAGTATTAGCCAGTTGTTCTGATGGCCTGTATCTTGGACTTTATAATAAATATACTTCATTGTGTTTGAGATCTGGTGGACAAGTAAGATATTTGTGTATCCAGGGTGGCAGCAGAAAGAGACCCTGGGTCAGAACTTTCCAGACACTCAGAACCACAGTGGAAACATTTTTCCACCTTAGGAAATGTTCCTGTCACCCAGTAGGCTGCAGAATGGCAAGCCCAGGTTTGGAGCCACACAGTCTGCTTTTTGGAGTTTCCTTGTTTCCTTTTAAGGGTCTCCAGCCAGCTTCCCACCTTATTTGCAGAGGTTGGAAAATGTATCTGTTGCTTTTTAAGTCCCCTTCCTGTGCCAGGAAGCTTTAGGATGTTGTAATCCTTCCACCTCAGTGTCAAATGGAGTAAAGTGTCATAATATCCTCAACTAGGGAGAGGGTGAAGGGTATGGATGTGAGGTTGGGACTCTGAACCCAGAGTAGAGTTCCGGTCTGGGAAGCAGGTTCAGGATCTCACCCTGGCAGTCTCTCACTGGTTCTGGCTCTGGTTACTCAGAAAAAGAAACCCGCCTCTCAGTCTAATCGGCACATGGTGTCAGGGGCCTGGCAGGTCACCATGGTCATCCCTACCTTTATCACACGCTGGGGGCACCCAGGCAACATTGTAACCTTTATCGCAAATGACAAAACTGAAGCTCAGAGAGGTCAAGTCCTCTAGAACCTGGGCTTTCTCCCCTCCTCTCTGAGGAACTTTCCAGCATATCACATAATCTTGGTGGGAGTCTCCCTGGAAACAGACACTGAGCAAAGACTTGAGTATAAGTCATCTGTTTGGGAAGAGACCCAAGGAAGAGAAGGAAGCCCAGGTGGTACTTCACCCTTCTGGGGATTTTAGGAAGGAGCAGAGAACCCGTATGAGAGCATTTTTCCAACCCATGGGGGAGGGAACAGGGGTATGTATACCCCGGTTCTTATTACTTGTTGGTTGAAGGCTGCTGGGAGAGGGCTGTGTTTATTCTTGGTACATCACTCTGTCCATCACACATTTGGACAGAGAGATGCTGGTGTTGGTAGGTGGAGATGGAGTTGGCAGGGACTGAAGTGGTGGACACTGAGGAGGTGTGGAAATTGTACCCACAGGGTCTGCCAGGCTACCTTTCAAGGACCAAACCACATGGAATCGACTTTGAGAGCTTTGAGGGGAAAAAGGCATTGTGGGCTGGACTTGGAGCCAGATCTTGAAATAGGTTGACTCTGCCCTTGCCACTGGTAAAAGGAGTGGGGAGGACAGGATTCTCCAGTTAGTTTATTAAGAGGGCCAAATCCTCCCAGTGCTTTCCATCCGGAATAACCCTCACTGTCCCCAAAATGTGGGGCAGGAATCCTGACAGTAATCCTCCTACACCTCCTCATGGGAATAGCCTCAGGCTGCCGTGCCTTTTAGTGATGTCGTGACATCCTTGTTCAGTGCCATGACTCAGTCTCACCCAGCCATGGCAGCCCCCTGAGGGTGAGGGATGCTCTGGGAGGCCAGAGAGCACATTGAAAACAAAACAACAACAGAGGCTCTCACGGGAAGAAAGGCCGTGAACTTGGCCTCATTAGCACTATCCGGCAGTGGATCCAATTATCTTCCTCACACGCTTATTATGGAAATGGTGAAACACAAAAAGAAGCAGATAGACCAATAGACAGACTACTTAGCCTGAGGGAAGCTTCCTGTCTGTTTACTAGTAGTGGAATTGTACTGTGGTGAGAAATCGGGGTTCCCTTGTCTGAGCCCCACTCTTCTCCCATTATTGAGACTAGGAGGTAAGAGTCTCCATGAAGAAACAGGAAAACATTAGTGAGTCCAAGTCTTTCACATCATACGCTCCACACCATCGAGCAGAGGACATGGGGAACCACCAGTGAATTTCCACCTTTCTCTGTGGTGGCCACAGATTTAATCAGGTGGCATCAGGAGGCAAATATTTGGACCTGTCTATGGAAAGTTCTTCTGCTCCACCATTTCCTGTGGTGGCCTGGGGCTGGTTGGGACCACAAGGGAAGTGAATTACACAGAGAGGGCACATGCCTGACTTAGTTACCAAAAAGGAAAGAAAGAAATCCTTTAGCTTTGTGATTTTTTTTTTTTTTGTCCCTTTTCATTGAAGGGAGATCCTGGCAATTAGCTCTGGTCAGGGGCCTGTGCGTTGGCTCTCTGCCTTTGCCCCACTTTGTCTTTTCAAACGGATGCTTTTCGGTCTGGTTTTTGTTTGCTGCTGGTGTTTAGTTCCTGAGAGAGGATCTGACTTATACAAGCTAATTTCTCCCTCAGCAGACCCCAGAGGAAATCAAGCCAGAAGCAGAGACCTCTTCTGGGGAGTCTCTGCTCTGTGCCGGCCAACATCAACCCCGTTGTCACTTCCTCTGCAAAAGCAGGGTCCTAGGCTGTGCAGAATTCTTCTTGAACCTGCCTGGGAAGTTGGATGGGAGACTAGTAGTCTGGAAAAAGCAGTGCATCGTAATGGTTTATGGCATCAAGTTTGGAACACCAGAGAGGAATGGAAGTAAAAAAAAAAAAAAATAGAGTGGGAGTAGAAAGAGAAAAAAGGACTCATTTCTCACAGAAGAAGGGGACAGGCCTTTGTGAGAAAAGCCCTGGTAAGGACCATAGTCATAATCTTCATATTCATCTTACCACATGACTTTGACTTTGGAAAATCACAAGTTTATGGACCTTGTTTCCTCATTGGAAGAATAAGAGTATAGGGCTGTATGACCTCTAAACCCCAACAGGAGAACCAGGGAGAACAAGGTCAAAGGACATGGGCTGAACCTGCTGCCAGCCTTGACTGGGTCACTTAACCGCTCAGAACCCCAGTGGGTCTCCCTTGCATCTTCCTGAGTGCTGGAGACATTTGGGGGGACCCTCTGAAGATCACCTATGGATGCCTTGAGAACTTCTCAAACCCCTTGTCTGCTAGGGTTATCTGCCTATCTTTCACTGAGTACATGAAGCCAATAAACTCAGACTGCCTTCTGAGGTATCAGATTTACTGGAAGATTTGAGGGAGAATGATCACTTCTTAAGCCAAAACAAACAGTGGCACATTTATGCTGTTCATATAAAATGTGCTTGAATTTTAAAGACAGATACTTGAACAATAAGGACTGGAAATGGATTCCATGCCTCCCTTAAACCACATTCTACAAGAGCCCAGTTATGGTCATGAGCATACCTGTCCTTCATTTCTCTGTTCAGGGACACCTGGTCCATAGAGAAGCCACTGCTTTTCTCTGTATCTTGGAGATCAGAACAGCCCTTATGTACCTGAGTACTTCATAGTGGAGAGCATGATCGAGCTCTATGACTTTCCAGGGGTCACTTTGGTCTAGGGTGGTGGTTCCTAGTTCTTGAGGGAAGACTGCATATTTGGAAGACCTGGTAATCGCAGCTTTAAATTCTGATTTAGATTTTATGTGGAATTTGAGGGCACTCCAGGATCCATTTCATGCCCAGTCAGTAGACCACTACTGCCTGGATGCCCTGTTAAGAAGACTTTGTCGAGGAATATGGGTGGGCAAAGGAAAAAATCTGGGCAGGGGAAGAGTTTTAGCTACAGCTTTATATCATTTTTCCAAAGTAGGCAGGCTTCTGGATTTGAAGGTGTCTGCTGAGGGATGACCTGTTTTGAGGCCAAGAAAGTATGAAACTTTTAGAGGTGGTGGGAGGTAAGGTGTGTGTGTAGGGGGAAGGAGTGTGTGTGCATATCTCCTAGTTGCCTGTTAGGGTTAATCACAGCTCTTTTGGGTTTTTCTTGGATAGGCTAAATACTTGGATTATGTTGTAAGGATTTTTTTTTTTTAATCTGGGTACTTGTCACCTAGCTACTGACATCAGCTCTCACACCGTTTTTTAAGATAACATGAGTACTTCGATGTCACAGTGTCTTTGCCTGAGAAGGGGCTTCAGTTTGGAGAAGCGTGGAGTGGATGTTTATCCATGGTCAGAAGGCAAAACAGGGAGCCCCGATCGTGCTTCAAAAATGGGAAAGTCCCCTAGTTTCTTTGCTTACCTGACCCCAGTATGTTACTCAGATGTTACCTGGGTATGACCCTCCCTCTATTCGAGTTGTCTTCTGTTTCTGATCTTGTATGAGTAACCTCAATCTTGTCGAAATGAGATGTTTCCCCTGAGTTGGGATGCTGGTGCAGCAGGTTGGATTCACACCCCTGAAAGTTTTAGTCAGAGTGCTTGCCCCCTACACATCTCAACAAGCAGGATCCTGACTACAGCATCAAGCTCCCCTTAGGTGCTCTGTGTAAGAGAGAAACAAAGCCAGTGCTCCTCTCTTATCATTCTTGGAGCTCTGGGCACATGGTGGGCTCCCAGCCTACCCTGTAGGCTTGGGGGAGTTCATGATTTCACAGGCCTTTCTAAATTGCACAGTTATTTACAGAATCATCTGAGTTAATTCTCACCACGAGCATGGGGGTGGGTATAATGGCATAATTTTCTGGATGGGGATTTTAGGTGTAGGTTAGAGAAGTCAGGAGGTATTTCTCAAGTGCCATCCTAATCAATGGCAGGACACACGAATTCAGTGACTGTCATGACCCTGCCTGTATCCTTCACCCATACCCATCAGGGTTTATATTCTTTACCTGATGGCTTTCTCTGGCTATCTAAGTGTGCTTTGCCTGCCTTTGTGGTAGACCAGAAGTCAGAGGAATGAATTCTTCTTGGGGCAGCCCGAGCCTGTGACAGATGGGAGCTGGTGTATAACTACCCCAGATCCCTTACCCCTTGGAGGAGATAACACTGAGGTACCTGGTCTATGCATTTTCCCTAGAATTCCCCTAGGGATGGGATTAAAAAGCCCATTGCCCACAGTGATAACTAGTTCATGGACCAACTGGCCACCTTCCCTTCCACATGTCACTTCCACACTCCCCTGCTGGCTCTCCTCCACCTCACAAATTAGCCCCTTGCACCTGAATCCTTGTCTCAAGAGTCTGCTTCTGGGAGAACCTAAAGTAAGACCCAGATTCTTGGGCACCAAATTCTGGCTTTTCCCATCTGGACAGCAATGCTCCTCTCGCTTCCTTCTAGTGTAACAGCTCACCAGGCTCCTGAGGGAAAATCAAGCTGTGTTCTGAAGCTAACAACAGCCGATCAGTGCTGTGGTGCATGGTGTGTAGTTGGTGAATTTTCTTTCTTTTACTCTGAGGAGAAAGAAAACAACTGGTACTCCCTGGTACATCCTCCCACTCGCGCCTCAGATCAGCACTGTTTCTTATCCATAAAGGGAAGTTGTCTGAAATGGAGATGGGGAGGGCAGAGACCCAAGAGAAAAACCCCACCGTCAGAGCCTCTGGCAGGGAAGACGGATTGGGCCCAGAGAGGTTATAGAGTTCACCAAGTTGCTGCATTTGTTCTGCACATTGCCTACATTATGAGAGGGGAGGAAGTGCCATTTCACACTCTGTGGCAGATGTTGTAAATCATGGGAAGTGTGCTGCGGCCACCTCTGTGAGGTGGCTTGGAAATGAAGCCATCTATCAGACCAGGAGGCCAGACTGCCTGGCCCTCACTCCCCTAGGTTTTGCTTTGGTGAAGAGAGGGGGCGCTGTTGAGGTGTTGGTGGGGGTGGGATTCTGTAACTCCTTTGAACACCCTTGAGCATCAGAGAAGTTGAGAAAAGCGTGTCAAGATTCCCTGAGAAATTTTGACTGCATTTGGCAAAGGTGAATTAGAATTTTCCATGTGAGTGGGGAGGGACTTTTTAAATAAAGCATGAGCTTCCAAATTCATATCCCTGTCCAGAAGCTTCTCTTGTATGTCTTTAAAATGATCGAAATAGAAGATGTTGAGGACAGCCTGGCTTTCTTATTTAATATTGATTATTACAAGTTGGTTTGTTCTAACCCAGTATGAGAACTCTGTGTGCGTGTGTCTGTGCATGCAAGGGCAGGTGCTAGAAGAAAATCTATGAAGGTGAAGGAAAGTGGCATATAAGGACATTTCCTGAAATACGCTGTATACCCATTTGTATTTCCCATAATATCATATACTTTTAATTTTATTATTGACCAAACTGCTGGTGTGGGAACAATGTTTTAGGTCCTAGGAGCCACTTCCAACAAGGATAATGTTTTAGGTGCTAGGTGCCATTTCCAACAAGAAACCAAAAAAAAAAAAAGGAAGAAAAACAAGGTGGAAGATTATCTGTGTTCAAGGTTGCTACCTGCTGGTTGTTCTGGTGAGTAATAGTACAGAAAGGAAGGTAGATAAGAATAAATGGGAAACAAGGCATGGGATTCATCTCTGGATTGCTTGTTCCCCTGTTCTGTGTGTCCTTAGCATGGTTAATCGTGGGCAGGCTGTCATTCTAGCCTTCCTGGGAGGCTGTTCCCAATTTATTCTTTCCCTCTCCGCCATGAGCAAACCAAAAAAGATTATTTCCAGAACCAGAGTGTTCCAGGTTTTCTGAAAGGTCATTGCCACTTTTTTTTTTTTTTTTTTTTTGGTAGCTCCCAGCATGGCAGAAATGCTTGGATGTCAACCCTGTCCCTTTAACCACTGCTGCAAGCTGACTCCATTTATTTGAGATAAAACTTTCCTCCTGGTCCAGTAGCATTCAAGGCTGAATTGGCCACGAGACAGAGGGCCCTGTGTTCTTAATTATTTCTGGATGAAAAGTCCTGCAGGCGAGTGGAGATTCAGGGCAAGGATGGCCAGGTGGAGCCGTCACCAGTGTGCAGTGGATTGTAGAAATGGAGAGATAATTAAATTAAGAGTGCCAGGTGCAGGCATTGAAAAATAACCGTGGGTGTTAATTATGCAGCCCGGCTTTAGAGTCCAGTGTTAGAGGAAATGCCACAGGACAGTTCGTCACATGGCAGCTTGAAAGGCTTGGGAGAGACACATTCATGATTTCTAGAGAATTTGCCAGCGCTGCCTACTTGGGATTCTGGGGAAGCAAGATTATTTATTAGTTGGAGTGTGTGTATTTTTTCTGTTTTACACTGAGCCAAGGTGGGAACTTGGTGCGTGGGAGGGCGGGGGGCAAAGTTTGAGCCCCACGGAAACTTGAGTGTAGTGGGAATCATGGTGGAGTATATCGTTTCTGGCATAGGCCCTTCTAGAAGGACTTACCCTCCCTTTGATTTGAAATGATTTGGGCCTTAGGGGTCTAGGGCAATGTGTCCCTGTTGGGAAGATGAAAGGATAAGTCATGGCTTATTCTCAGAGCAGACAAGGGGGTGGAAGCTGATAGTGCGGAACAGCAGCACAGCTGGGGTGCTGGTATTTCGAGAGACAGAAGCCACACCTCAAGGTCCTTTCTGCCTGATTCCATTTTGCTGAAGTTCTAGGTCAGGCTAAATCGAGCTCTGGGGATGCATGGCGGGGCTGGGGTTTGCACAAGGGAACTTTATAAGGTAGTTGGGGAATGTTCTGTTTCTTTCTTGGACCAAGGGTAGATGATGTGAACATTTTTCAAAATACATGGGATGGACACTAAAATCTGCATTTCACTGCACGCAAATTGCTCTCTGATGAAAGAAACATGAAAAGACCTTCCAGCACTGCGCCTTTCCATGGATTCCAAGCCCTAATGGGTCTATCCCAAATCTCGTGTTCATGGTCATTCCTGACCATCCAGGCTTTCCTCATGCACAGAGCTGTTCACAAAAGCCTCTCATTAGAGGGAAGCCAAGTCTAATGCACAGACAGCGCACTGTGGCCCTCAGGCCAAACCCGCTCACCCTCATTTTTGCAAATACAATTGTACTGGAACACAGCCACGCCTGTTCATTTATGTGTCCTCTGTTGCTGCTCTCATGGCACAGTGACAGCTGAGTTGTGGTGGCGGAGGCTGCTGGCCCACCGGCCTGAAATCCTTACTGTCTGTCCCTTTGCAGAAAAGGTTTGTGGCAACCTGGTCTAAAGGTCCATTTCTTTGGGAGCGTCTCATGACAGCTGTGTGAAGGCAGAGGTTTGGGGCAGAGGATGCTGTCCTGGAAGGGGTCAGGTCTAGCTGTTGAGTTGTGGTCGCAGTGTGGATAAGTCGTTCTTCATCCCCTGGGTTTTCCTGGGTGTGCATGGTGTCACGAATCTACAGTGGAGAACAGCTTGGCTTAGATAGAGTAGCAAAAAAAAAAAAAAAAAGGTTTTCTGGGTCTTTGCTTTTAGGGAGGGAGACATAAATAAGGCCTGGAAGCTCTCTGTGGCCAAAGCAAGACTCCTGTTTTAAACCCCTCAAACTTCAGTGATAAATGATGCCTGCTTGGAAAATGAAAGTCAGCTAACTGATTTTGATAAAAGTATGTGTGCTCTGGTGAGACCTGATCAGGGTGATTGACAACGTTCCTTAAGTAAATGAAGAAACTAACTGAATGTATGAACCAATGTCAGAATTTGGGTTTGTATTTGGAGCTAAAGGAGCCATTCTGTTGAAGATACTTTTTTAAACTGGTTTCAAAGGTTTACTCCCCTGTCCTCCTTCACTTTCTCCCCAAGATTAATGCTTGTGACCAGGCAGGCAGCCCCTGGAGGCTCTGGTAATGTGGCACACGGGTCCCAAAGCTTAGGCTTTTGTCATTTTGCAGTTGTTATTTCCTTCATGCATCTGGTTTTCTTATTCTGTGGTTACCAGAATTAAAGAGTTCAGTCTTGGGGAAGAGGGGAAGAGTTATTTTTTAATGAAAATAACTAAAAGTGAAGTAGATTTTTGTTCTCTTTAAAAATATGTGTGTGTGTCTATGAATATATCATATGTTAATGAGGCATAGCATATAAATATGTAAATGACCATGTGTATGTGATGAATATGTAAATGAGAAATATAGTAATGATATAGCTATGTAATCGGGCCTTAAAAAACCCGGGCAGCCCTTGAGTGTTGCGTTAGGCTGTTCCTTCATGGCCCCAGGTTACAGGGCTGGGAGCCGGTGGGGCAGAATTGCCAGAACTGATGAATTGCTGACTGACCAAGAGGAATTCGCAAACAAGCAGATGGATTCTGAGTCGTGGAGATGTGTTCCACAGAGCAGGGAATTACTGGTTTTATCACGTGACTGGTGCCATGCAGTTCGTTCACCTAGTCGCATTTGCTTAGGGTCTCCTCCGTGTGCTGTGTCTTATGTCAGTAGAGGTGAGAGGCCATGGGTGTGAGCTCACACTTACATGACTCGCAGCTACCTCTGTTAACCGGGAGCTAGTCAAGGACTGGATGCTCAGCAGAATTAAGCCAGCCACTCCTTCTGCTGCATGGGAATGTCAAAAATAATTACATGTCTATAAAGGCCTCCCCTCCTCTCTTTTGGGTTGCTGTGCCCGACAGTGAGAACCGCAGTAACACCAACACACATGCACACACACGCACCCACACACCCCGTCATCTCATGGCTGTTTCCTTAAAACTTTAGATATGGATTTGGGATTGAAGGAGAATATGATTTTTTTCTCACCTTTTATAAAGTATTTATTTTGTAAGTATTCTAATGGCAGAGTTAACAATAACCCCGTGATACAGATACTGACTGGGTAGTATGTATATGCATTCCTTCATTGACCCATGCATGCATTAACTCATCTTTACAGATCACATTGCCATCTGCCAGGGGCCATGCTTGGTACTGGGAGTGAGAGGGAAAAAAAAAAAAAGCCCAGTTCTTGCCCACAGAGAACTCATAGCTTCCTAGGAGACAGATAACCATCAAATAATATTGAACTACATGCTTGCCAGCTTAGAAGAGTATTATAAATTATTCAGTACCATAAGATTACACAGTAGGTCTGGGGGTTAGGACATACTTCACAGAGAAGAAAGTGGCAGGGGGTTGGAATCTACAGGGAGAATTTTGACCCATGAGGGTTGAGGGAAGTTGTGCAAGGGCCCTGTGGTCCGAAGGAATGGGGCATGTAGGAGGAACTGAGACAAGACGCAGAGTGAGAGAAATGCAGAGTGTAATGCAAGATGGCTCCAGTATGGCTGAAGACATTGGCAGTGACCTGGCAATGCAGGGTTCTTGCAGGTTATGATAAGGAGGTGAACTTGAGTCTAAGGATGGCGAGCAGCTGCTGTAGTGCTTTAATCAAGGTGGATTTACACTGGGAAAATGTAATTTGGATTTACATTTTGGGACACTCCCTCTGGCTGTGGTGCTGGTGTGGACCAGAGGGGGAAAACAGCCTGCAATGATGACTTTCTGTGGGTTTGTTTTTCTTCTTTCACTTTTCCTCTGAGTTGTGCGGCTCTGGACTGATTTAGTCTCTGATGGTCTCAGAGCAGAAGGACTGGTGATAAAAGGTCATAAGCAGAAAGAAAGGTGGGATGAAATATTCTAGAAAGGTATTCCTTGGACTGTGGGATGAGTAGGAATACCATATGTCAGCAGTAGTGGCTTAAATGGGGGAATTATGGTGCTAACAAGTCAACCGATGTCTGAAATGATTCCATCCACCAAACCTTGGCCTTAAAGAGTAAGTTCCTGTTTTAAACAAGTTTTTCCTTTGACATCCAGAATGAAGTGTAGGAGGATTTCCTTGGCAGCAACTCTTTAACCATAGGGCATTGGGGAATGATCTTCAACTCTGACATAATGAGCCAGGCAAAGATCAAAATAGTGAGACACCTGGGTGACCCAGACACTAAGTTGCAGGGAGGAGAAGTATGAAAGGCTGACCTCCGTGTCCTACTCAGTTGCTAGCTATTATTATAAGGCTGTTGTTAATATCAGTACCACTGTTACAATAGGAATGTCCTGCATTACTCTCTCACCATTGACTATTCATTCATTTGTTCGTTCGTTGATTCATTCATTCATTTCATCCTTTTTCAAAAAAGATTTTGTTTATTTATTTGACAGACAGAGATCACAAGTAGGCAGATAGGCAGAGGGTGGGGGGAAGAAGGCTCCTTGCTGAGAAGACACCCTGATGCGGGGCTTGATCCCAGGACCCTGGGATCATGACCTGAGCCGAAGGCAGAGGCTTTAACCCACTGAGCCACCCAGGCGCCCCCATTTCACCCTTTTAACAAACATTATCGAGAATGAGAACCAACTACACCAGGTATTATTACAGGTGTTGGGGATGTAGCAGTGAACAAAACTTCATTGCATTCTCCATGCAGCTTACACGCTGGTTCAGGGAGGTGAATAAATAAATGAAAGCCAAATAAATAAATAAATGCATTAGCTGGCTGATGAGAATGAGAGCTGAGGAGAAAAACAAGGTAGGAAAAGAGGCTGGAGAGTCATGGATAAGATGGTTCAGGTAGCCCCTCTGAGCCAAGAACAGAGCAGAAGTCATAGACTCTGCCAATTACTAGGGAAATTGAAAAGCATGTGCAATAGCCCTGTGGCAGGAAGTGCTTTCAGGACTTGAGGGAGGAAGCTCGTGTGGCTTGGGAGTGCTCTCCGATGTGTGCTTAGGCTTCCATTCTTACCTAACCAGGAATTCCTAATAATGGGAGTGGGCTCCTCTTTCAGGTGGAGGAGGTAAAGCAACTCTGATAGAAGTGATTGGCACCTACTTTTGATTTTTTTTTCCCCCTTGGGGCTCTGATCCCACCTCCCTCTCACCATTTATGCATAGGTTAGACCTGCAGCCATTCATACCCTGGGAAAAGTTTCCCAAAGAAACCTCATGGGAGGTCTAACATGTTAAGATTTTACTGTGTCTCCTTTCTGACCATTTTCAAGATCAACAAAATTCCCCAGTTGTCTAGCAGCATGGTCACTGAAGGGGCAGGTGTCCTGTTAAACGTGGAATACAGAAATAAGCAGTGGGAGTTGACAAGATGAAGTAAAAATGGAAGGAAATACAGTTCTGGATGAAATGGAGCCACTCCAGTGACATTCGGAATGTCTGCTCTGCATTCGATAGATGATGTTCTCTGCCACAAGCATCTCTTCCAACACTGATGTGGACATCTGCCACGTGCCTGTTCTCTGCTGGGGCTGGGAAGTATTCTTCAGTGTGTCAGCGTCTTGGTAAACATGTCAACAATTTGTGTGATTCACTACACGTGAATAAATGCTATGAATTTGGCTGATCGATCGGTATGTGAGGGTCTGCAGACGTGGGAGAAAATGCCACTTCTTATCTGTGGGCGGACACGGAAAAAAGCAGAAGTTCTCCCCAGGATGATAATTATACAACGAATGATGCGAGTCTGTGAAAAGTTCCAGAAACTTGATTACTGTTGATGGTGATAATATGATTAATTAAAGCCACTCAGGAATTAGTCTAAGTTACTGCAGTGGGAGGAAGGTAAAAAAATAGGTTTAAAAGGAAAATAAAGTGAGGTTTTTTTTGTTTTTTGGGGGGGGCTTTTTTTTGTTTGTTTTCTTTTTACATCTAAGAGTCAGAATGATTAAAACTAAGCAGCTTCCTCATCTTTTTTTGAAGGGAACCGGGAAAGCCTGGTGTCTTTGCTCCTGGGGCTGGCGGCTGGCAGACAGGCGAAGTGAGCCCGTATGTCCCTCCTGATTCAGGAGCTGTCCAAGGCGTAGGTGTGACCAGTCTCTGCACAGCACCTCTCTCCCTGGTCTTGTCAGGCAACACAGAAACCTCCAGAGTGCACTCAGACGAAATAACGAGACTGCCCAGATGTGAAGGGGAAGAAGAGGGTTTAATTCCAGCCTCCCTCCTTTGCTTGTTATGTCTGTCACCACTTAGAAATTCATTTGTGAGCAAACGGCATTTTCGGAGCCGAAGAGGATCAATCAGGATGCTGTTGGCCACAGCCAGGCTAGGTGATGGGGCTGCAGCTTACTCAAACACTCTGATACATTCCCTCGAGTGTCTGCCCCATGTCTCTATGGCAAAGCCTGCAAAATTGCGAGCATTCAACTCTTGCAATTACCACTGACTCAGCTGCCAAAACATATTTTCCGTCCATTTCTGACAGAGGCTTCTGTTTAAATAGAGAGGAGGAGAGATGATCTCTTTTCAAAATGATTCCAGCCTGATTCTCTGAGTGCAAGTGGTAAAGTCACCAAGTCCAATTGGAATGAATTGATTTATCTTTCTTGGCAGCCCTGATCAGCACCCTCCCAAGAGGCTGGGCTATAAATGGGAGGTAATCATGATGATATACATATTTCTCTGGATTCTGCTTGGCTAATCCAGTCCATTTTCCATAGATATTATCACTTCAGACAGCTGCTATTCCATTGCTGGTCTTGAATTTTTGTTTAACCCTGTACTTCAAGAAGAGAAATCTGGTGGTTTTTAAAAATGCAATTGAATTGCCAGAAAAGATAGAGGAGCTCATTCTCCTTTAACATTTTTCTGTGGAAGTTTTATTCTTTTCACCTGGACAAAACTGGAATGATCTGTGAAATGACATAAGCACATGCAAAACGTGCACATAATTATCAACTCACATGCATGTACTGATGTTCTGTGTTTATACTGTAAATCGATGGATCCTCGGCTTGTCATTTTGCCTGTTAGGAGCTTGATTGGGATGAAACTTGGTATTTGTATGACTCCCCCCCGCCCATTACCCCTGTTGAGTCCTAGTTAGAACCCTTGAGAACTGTTGGCATATGACCTGTTTTACCCACCACCTGCTTGTACCCCAAAGCTGAAAGTATCTTTCAGGTGTTGCTTATGACCTCAGCACTTGTACATGTGACCTCAGCACTTTGAACTTTTCCATTCTTTGTCTTCATTTTCCTTCTCTGCCACCAGATCTAAAGGTTCCACAGAGTTTGGAAGAGTATCTTAATCCATCTTTATACTGCCCCCATTCCCAATAGTGTAGCTAATACACAGTCATTAAATCAAACGTTTGTCCTTCTCCAGATATCCAGTGGCTCAGTTCACCTCATCGGGGGCTTATCCAAGATTGTAGTTCCCGTCATTATAGACACCATCTAGTTCTGCTTTGTATTGCCTCATGGGATGTATCATCACCCCTAATATCAGATATTTATATGTTAATTTTTCCCTGTCCCCGACTACAAGTTCTATGAGAAGTAGGGATTTGTCTTGTTTATTGCTGAATTTCCAACTTAGGGTAGTGTCTGAAGCATAACGGATGCCCAATACATATTCAGTGGAGAACATAGTAGCTTAATTAAAGGAAAAGAAAACATAAAAATCACCCATACCCACAGCTAACACCATACTAAATGGTGAAAGATTGAAACCTTTTCCTCTAAGATCACAAACAAGACAAGAATGCCTTCTTTGGACTCTTAATCTCACAAAACAAACTGAGAGTTGCCAGGGGGAGGGGGGTAGAGAGAGGGTAGTTGGGTTATGGACATTGGGGAGGGTATGTGCTATGGTGAGTGCTGTGAAGTGTGTAAACCTGGCGATTCACAGACCTGTACCCCTGAGGCTAATAGTACATTATATGTTAATTAAAAAAAAGAAAAAAAAAGAAAAAGAATATAAAATTAAAAAAAAAAGAATGCCTTCTCTGGCCACTTCTACTCAACAGAGTACTGGAAGTACTAACCAGAGCAATCAGACAAGAAAAAGAAATAAAATCCATCCAAGTTGGAAAGGAAGAAGTAAATTTTTCTTATGTTGCAGATGATAGGATCTTTAAGAAAATTTCACAAAACAACTACTACAACTAATAAATCAATTCGGCAAAGTTACAGGATAGAAAATCAACGTACAAAAATAAGTCATGTGTCTGTACATTAACAATGAAATTAAGGAAGTTAAGGAAATAATCCGATTTGCAATGGCATCAAAAGAAATGAAATATTTAGAAAGAAACTTAGCCAAGGAGGCAAAATAATTGAAAACTACAAAACATTGCTAAAAGAAATTTTAATAGACATGAATGAATGGAAAGACAGCTCATATTTATGAGTTAGAAAACTTAGCATTGTTAAGATGTCAGTACTATCCCCAAAGAATTTACAGATTTAATGCAATCTCTTTCAAAATCCTGATAAGCAATTTTTTGCAGAAACAGAAAAGTGCATCCTAAAATTCCTATGGAGTCTCAAAGGACCCTGGGACCCTGAATAGCACCCCCCCCAAAAAAGTGGGAAAAAAAACATGAAAAATAAGAACAAAGTTGGAGATCTTACACTTTCTTATTTCAAAACTTATTACAAAACTACAATAATTAAGACAGTGGAGTGTTGGCTCCATGACAGACATATTGACCACTGGGTAGAAGAGAGAGCCCAGAAATCAGCCCTTGCACACATGGTTAAATGATTTTGACAAGGACACCAACATCATACAGTGGCAAAAGGACAATCTTTTCAACAAATGGTGTTGGGAATAGTGGATATCCACATGCAAAAGAATGAAGTTGGATCCATACCTTACCTTATACTATATACAAAAATTAACTCAGAATGGACCAAAGAGCTAAATGTAAGACTTAAAACTATAAAAATCTTAGAGGAAACATATGGCAAAAGCTTCACAACATTGGATTTGGCAATGATTTCTTGGATGTGATACCAAAAGCACAGGCAACCAAAGTAAAAATGGGTACATTGGTCTTTGACAAGATTGAAAACTTCTGGGCATCTAAGGACACAATCAGTTGAGTGAAAAGGCAACCTACAGAATGGAATGAAATATTTGCAAATCATTTATCTTTTGAAGGGTTACTATTCACAATATATAAAGAACTTCTACAAGGCAAAAACAAAATAAAACAACTAAATTAAAAAATGAGCAAAGGGCTTAAAGAGATATTTCTCGAAAGAAGATACAGAAATAACAAGCATATGAAAGATGCTCAATATTACTAATCATTAGAGAAATGCAAATCAGAACCACAGTGAGACACCACCTTACATCCATTATGATGGCTCCTGTTAAAGCAATAACCACAACAGCAACAACAACAATAAAATACAAATATGTGAGGATGCTGAGAAATTGGTAACCCCTGTGCACTGTTGATGGGAATGTAAAATGGTGTTGCTGCTGTGGAAAATGGTATGGTCATTCCTCACAAAAATTAAAAATAGGATTACCATATAACCCAAAAGTCCCACTGCTGGGTACACATTCAAAATAATTGAAAGCAGGCTCTCAGAGAGTTATTTGTAAACTCATATGTATAACAACATTATTCACAATAGCCAGAAGAAGCAACCTGAATGTCCAGTGACAAATTAATGGATAAATGAAATGTCATGTATACATATGATGGAATATTATTCAGCTTTTAAAAAGAAGGAAATTCTGACACATGCTACAAAATGGATGAAACTTGAGGATGTTATGCTGAGTTAAATAAGCCTATCATAAAAAGACAAATACTGTATGATTTCACTTACATGGGGGTACCTAGAAAAGTCAAACTCACAGAAATAGAAAGTGGTGTGGTGGCTGCCAGGGACTGGGGTTGGGGATGGGGAGAAGAGTCACTGAATGGGAACACAGTTTCTGTTTTGCAAGATAGAAAATTTCTGGAAATTTGTTGTACAACAATGTGAATACACTTAACACTAATGAAATATATACTTAAAAATGGTTAAGATGATACAATTTATGTTATATGCATTTTACCACAATTTTAAAAAAATCGCCTATAATCCCACCACCACCAGAATTAACCACTCTTAACATTAACATTTTTTTCCTCTGCATGTGTGTTTGCAAATGTGTACATGCACACACACACACACACACACGCACACACACATACACCCCAACCATTTGTTGGCTTGAGAGCGTTGAATTCACCTGGAGAGATACAGATGAAAGGAGAACAGAGAGGTATTGGAATAAGTGGCATAGTTGGTGAGTGTCTGACTCTTGATTTCAGCTCAGGTCAAGATCTCATGGTCCTGGGATTGGCCCCGTGTCAGGCCCCACACTCACTGCCGAGTCTGCTTGAGTTTCTGTTTCCCTCTCTCTGCCCCTCCCTGCTAACTCTCTCTAAAGCAAATAAATAAATATTTTAAAAAAAGAAGAAGAAGAAACCTAGTTGTGCTGTGGTAATTAAATGCTAAGAATGTTGAAACACTTTGGGAGGAGAAAGGAATGATTTTGCCAAGGAGGAGGATCTGAGTTAGTTGGGTTTTAATGTATGAGTAGGAGTTTTATGAGCAGAGAAGGAGGATGGAGGAGAGTATATGAAAAGGCATGTGGTTGTGCAAGGCAGCAAAGAGTTTGGAAAGCAATGAATAAGGAAATGTTGGGAATATTGGGAGCGGGAGGCAGCAGGGGGTCCTGAGCCCTAGAGAAAGTGGTTTGAGGACACATTGGGGGGTTTTAATCTTCTAGCTGTCAGCCAATGGAAGTGTCATTCTTCCCTGCCCCAGATGTGTTTGTTTGTGTGTTTGTTTTTTGAATAATGAGAATGACATTTGGGTTGCATGACATTGAAATGATCACCACAAACCCATTGTCACTGCAGGAGATGCAAAGTAACCCTTGAAGATGACCATTTGCTGCTCTGAAATAGGAAATTACCCATGTCCTGTTGTTTCCAGAGGATTAAACTTTAAATGTGTGTGGGGATTGACACAAAGGGTAGTCTGCTTTTTCTGTGGCTTTTCATATCCTATATAATTAAAAATAGATGAAGCAGAGAGTCCAAGGACTTATTTTTTATTAATCCTTATTATCTAGAATGACACTATCTAATAAAGATACACTGCAAGACACATATGTACTTTTGAATTTTCCAATAGTTATATTAAGAATGGTGAAATTAACTTTGATAATATATTTTATTTAACCCATTTTATTGCTTGTTGAAATAATATCATTTCAACATGTAATCAATATAGTTATTAATGAAGTCTTTACATTCTCCTTTTTATATGAAGTCTTCAAAATCCAGTGTGTATTTTGCACTTACAGAATGTCTCAATTCAAACTAACCTCCTTTTGAGTGCTAGTAGCCACAGGTCATTGGTGACTCCTGTACGAGACAGAGCAAGTCCAGAGCAACCATGCTGTAGTTGAAAAGAAATGAGCACTTAGCCATGTGTTCTCTAAAACATGATCAGGATCATCACCCTTTTTTAACAACTTTGTTCACAGTACAGATCAAATTACTTCTCTGGCATTTAGGAAAGTTTAAGCTGATGAAGTATAATTTTCACTGACACTCTCGTTTGTCAGGATCATATGGTGTCTCAAAAATATGCAGTCATGTCAAATCATGGTAATTAGTGCCAAAAAAAAACTTGTCAGGGGTATGCATTGCAAACTCTATCACCTCCACTTGCCAACCTTGCATACGGATGTTCTTTTGCATTTTCATCGCAGCCAACAGAATTGAATTCTGCTTCAAGACAAATACACATGGACTGTATTAGTAGGGGTAGAATTGAACTTAGAAGAGAATTTGTCCTGAAGGGTAAATGAGAAAGTGATCATTAATGTCATTGAATATTTGAAGTAGCAAACACACAAGGATAGAGTAAACACTGGATGTGTGTTTGTATGTATATGTGCATTTCGACCCAACTCAATAGAATTAATGCTTTCGGTCTCCACTTTTCAAATTTCCCCTCGTTCCGCATCTTGCAAATTTTTTACATACAGATTTGGAACTCTAACATAATGCATTATCTTTTTCTCATTAGCAAAATTTCTTCTGCAAGCCATATGTTTTTCTCCCCTCAAAATACAAATGATTTGTTTTTCATCCTAACCAGTTAGGTCTTGCCAAAGGTATATGCAATAATCATTTGAGATGCGTATCGTGAAGCTCCGTTCTCCAATCAGAGTAACAAACTAGTTGGAAACCATAGCAGCTGGAAAGAAAATAAGACCTGGGCCCAGGAGTTTAACAGTGTTTTCAAGCTTTGAATGAAAACAAAATCCTAAAAACAACTTATTAGAGAAGAGACATTTCTTGTCTTTAAAAGTAGGACTAGGTTTTTTCCTTGTCTCATTTTATTTTACCTTGAAAATATTAGGCTTTCCTTTTTTTTTTAAGATTTTATTTATTTATTAGGTAGAGAGGCAGGCAGAGAGAAAGAGAGGAGGAAGCAGGCTCCCTGCTGATCAGAGAGCCTGATGCAGGGCTTGATCCCAAGACCCTGGGATCATGACCCAAGCTGAAGGCAGAGGCTTTAACCCACTGAGCCACCAGGCACCCCGAAAATATTAGGCTTTCTTAAAATGTGAATGGTTATAAAGGGAAAGACCGTGCTTTAAAAAAAAATGTGGTTGTTAAATGGATAAAGAGAATAAGGTGAAGATTTTAAAGTTGGGGCTGGAGAAAACAGTGAGACTCTTTACATCTGTTGTATAAGGTGGAAATATCCAAGAAAGAACTATTTTTATGATGACAAAGGGCTGTTAATTCTTGACACAGTCTTATGAGAATCTCAAAGAGGAGAAAGAGAACTATTACATCACTCTCTTAGAACGCTGCAACAGGATGTAAGATTCCAACAGGAAGTGAGATGCTAATAGGAACTGAGAAATCTGTTTTTTTTTTTTTTTTTCCATTTTATTTATTTTTTCAGCGTAACAGTATTCATTCTTTTTGCACAACACCCAGTGCTCCATGCAAAACGTGCCCTCCCCATTACCCACCACCTGTTCCCCCAACCTCCCACCCCTGACCCTTCAAAACCCTCAGGTTGTTTTTCAGAGTCCATAGTCTCTTATGGTTCGTCTCCCCTCCCCAATGTCCATAGCCCGCTCCCCCTCTCCCAATCCCACCTCCCCCCAGCAACCCCCAGTTTGTTTTGTGAGATTAAGAGTCATTTATGGTTTGTCTCATGGGGGGGTAGGGGGATAGGAGAAGAATAAATGAAACAAGATGGGATTGGGAGGGAGAAATCTGTTTTAATGTCAAGTTTTGATTGTTCATTGCTAGCACTTAAAAATACAATAGGTTCTTGCATATTGATCTTATATCCTGCAACATGCTAAATTCACACTTAGTTCTAGTAGCTTTTTGCATATTTTTAAAAAATATTTTATTTATAATAATTTATATTATAATATATATAAAAATATATATAATATATAAATAATAAATAAATAATTTATTTATTTATTAAATAAATAAAATATTTATTTATTTATTTATTTTTTTTTTTATTTGACAGAGAGAAATCACAACTAGGCAGAGAGGCAGGCAGAGAGAGAGGAGGAAGCAGGCTCTCTGCTCCGCAGAGCCCTGATACGGGGCTCGATACGGGACTCGATACAGGGCTCGATCCCAGGACCTTGGGATCATGACCTGAGCCGAAGGCAGAGGCTTTAACCCACTGAGCCACCCAGGCGCCCCAGCTTTTTGCATATTAACATTAGTTTTCTGCCTAGAGATCATATTGTCTGCAAATAAATACAGTTTGACCTTTTTCTCTTCAATCCAAGTTCTTTTTCTTGCCTTATTGCACTGGCTAGAACCACTGTGATTTGAATGGAAGTGAAGAGAGTAGACATTCTTGTCTTATTCTTTATCAGGGGTAAAGAATTCAGTCTTTCACCATTTAGTGTGATATAAATTGTAGGATTTTTCTAGATGTTTTTATCAAGTGAGGACTTTCCTTGTATTTTTAGTATGCTGTGAATTTTTATCAAGGTTGGATATTGAATTTTGTTAAATGTTTTTATATATCTATTGAAATGATCATGTGGTTCTTATTTTTAATTTTTAATATAATGAATTATATTAGTTGATTTTTGAATGTCAAACCAGCCTTGACTCCTGGAATAAATCTCACTTGGTCATGAAATATCCTTTTCACATATTTGTTGGGTTTGCTAAAATTTTATTTTTCATTTTGCATCTATGTTCATAAGGGATATTGGTCAATAGTTCCTCTTTTTTTGTAATGTCTGTGTTTGGTTTTGGTAGTAACAGGATAATACTGGCCTCATAATATAAGTTGCATGGGAGCTGGAAATTTTGCATGGGATTGGTATTCTTTCTTTCTTAAGTATTTGATACAACTTGCCAATGAAGCCATCTGGACCTCAAGTTTTATGTTAAGGTTTTTTTTTTTTGTTTTTTTTTTATGTCACCTCTCTCATTCCTTATCTGTCTGAATAGAGGATTATCAATTTTATTAATGATCTTTAGAACCAGCTTTTGATTTCATTGATTTTTATCTATTGCTTTTTTATTTGTTTTCTATTTCATTAATTCCCACTGTGATCTTTATTAATTTTCTATTTTCTTTTTTTTAAAAGATTTTATTTATTTATTTGACAGACAAAGATCACAGGCAGGCAGAGAAGCAGGCAAAGAGAGAAGGGGAAGTAGGCTCCCTGCTGAGCAGAGAGCCCGATGCTGGGCTTGAACCCAGGACCCTGAGATCATGACCAGAGCTGAAGGCAGAGGCTTTAACCCACTGGGCCACCCAGGCACCCCTCTATTTTCTACTTACTTTGAATTTTCTTTTCTATTTTTGAGAGATATATTTATTTATTTTAGAGCATGGGGGTTAGGGGCAGAAGGAGAGGGGAGAGAGACTCCCAAGTAGACTCCATGCCCAGCATGGAGCCTGTTGTGGGTCTCAATCCCAGGACCCTGAGATTATGACCTGAGCCAAAGTCAAGAGTCAGATGATTAACCAGCTATGCCACCCAGGCACCCCTGCTCTTCTTTTTTTCAACGACTCTATTGAGGTATGATTTACATACAGAAAGCTGTACATTTTGAATGGATACAACTTATGGAGTTTGGGGATAAGTGCACATCTGTGAAACTCTCCCCTGCAGCTTATGCCATAAATATATCCATCACTTGCAAAAGTTGTCTTCTGTCCTCTTGAATTATTTATCATTATTTTTGTGTGATAAGAACACTTAACATAAGATCTACCCTCTTAGAAAAATTTTAAGTATATAATATAGTATTCTCTTTTTTGAGAGATAGAGGGGGAAAAAAGTGCTCAAGTTTGGGGGGTGGGGATGTCACAGGGGGAGAGGTAGAGAAAGAATCCCAAGCAGGCTCTACATCCAGCATGGAAACAAACACAGGACTCAGTCTTATGACCCTGAGATGATGACCCGAGCTGAGATCAAGGGTTGAATGCTTAATTGGCTGAGCCACCCATGCATCACTACAATATAGTATTGTTAACTGTATACAGTTTGCTATATGATAGATCTCTAGGACTTACTCTTCTCATATAACTGAAACTTTGCTTACACCCTTTGACTAATACCTCCCTGTTTCCTCCTGCCCATAGCCCCTAGGAATCATTAATCTACTCTCCGCTTCTGTGAGTTTGACTATTTCAGATACTGTAAGTAGTATCACATAGTACTTGTACTTCTGTGTTTGGTGTGTTTCACTTAACATAATGTCCTCCAGTATCACTCATGTTGTCTCAAATGGCAGGATTTCCTTCTTTGTTAAGGCTGAATAATATTCCATTGTATGTTTTTGCCGTATTTTCTTTACTCCTACATCTGTCAATGGACATTTATGTTGCTTCCTTGTCTTGGCTATTGTGAATAATGTTGCAGTGAACATAAGAGTGCAGATATCTCTTTGAGATCATGATTTCAGTCCCTTTGGGTATGTACCTAGATGTGGGATTGTTAGATCATATAGTAATTCTCTTTGGGGACTGCAACAAAGTAATTTGGATCTATACAGCAAAAGAAACAATTAACAAAATGAAAATGCCACCTATGAAATGGCAGGAAGTATTTGCTAACTGTATATCTGCAGAACAATATTCAAAATGTATAGGGAACTCCTACAACTCAATAGCAAACAAGCAAACAAAAAACAAACAAACAAAAAAAACACCCACAAAAACAAAAACTGCACAAATAAACAAATTTAAAAATAGGCAAATGAACCGAATAGACATTTGTCTAAAGAAGACATAGAAATGGCCAAGAGATATATGAAAGGTGCTCAACATCACCCATCATCACAGAAATGCAAATAGAAACCATCATGATATCACCTGACACCTGGTAGGATGACTGTGAATTAAAACACACCACACACACACACAGGTAATTCTTAGCAAGGAAATGGAGAGAGGGGAACCTTCGTACACTGTTGACAGGACTATAAAATGGTGCAGCCACTGTGGAAGCCCATCTGGAGGTTCCTCCTCTCTTGTTCTTTTAAGGTGGATGCTGAAGTCATTGGTTTGATACTTTCCTTCTTTCTCAGTATAGATATATAGTACTGCGTGTTTTCCCTTTCTTGGTGGCATTCCACAAATTTTGATACGTTGTTTTTATTCTCATTCCATTCAAAATGCTTTCTAATTCCTCTTTGCATTCTTTGACATATGGGTTATTTAGAAATGTATTATTTAGACATTATTATTTAGAAATGGATAGAAGATTTTTCAGATACCTTTTGGTGATTCATTTCTAATTTAATTCCATTGTGGACAGGAACAAGCTTTGTATAACTTAATTCCTTTCCAATTAATTGAGAGTAGTTTTATGGCCCAGAAAATGGTTTATTTTGATAAATGTCCCATGTGTCCTAGCAAAGAACATGCTTTCTGCTATTGCTGGATGGAATGTTCCACAAATGTCAGTTATGTCTTGCTGGTTGATAGGATTGTTTAAGTCTACTGTCTCCTGACTTATTTTCCATCTACTTGTTATATTAATTATTGAGAGAGAGAGACATTGAAATATCTTTGTGCTCTGTTTTATTTTGTTTCTATTACTATATCTTGAAAGTCACTAATCTTTTTTTTTAAATGCCCAATCTGCCATTAATCCTGTCCAGTATGTTTTCATCTCAGATGTAGTTTCCATCCAGAGAAGCTCAGTTTGAATCTTGTTAACATCTTCCATGTCTCTACGTAACTTTTTGAACTACAGAATGCAGTTGTAACAACTGTTTCAATGTCCTTGTCTGCCAAGTCCAACATCTGTGTCAGTTTTTGGTTGGTTTTGACTAATTGCTTTTTCTCCTCATTATGGGTCCTATTTTCCTGCTCTTTTGCCTTACTGGTAATCTTTAACTGGCTGTCCAGACATTGTGAATTTTACCTTGTTAGGTGCTGAGTATTTTTGTATTCCTGTAAATATTCTTGGATTCAGTTAAGTTACTTGGAAACAGTTTGATCCTTTTGGATCTTGCTTTTGCTTTGTCTTTTCTTTTCTTTTCTTTTTTTTTTTTTTTTTTGGCAAGATCTCAGTAGTCAGTGCTTAGGAAAGCTCGTTGTTTCCCACTGCTAAGGGGAGACGCTACTGTGTACTCCACCCATTGCCCCCATGAATCTTGAGCTTCTCCAAGCTGGCTGGTGGGCACAGGCACTGTTCCCAGCCCTTTGGTGAGCACTGGACACTGTGACCTCTAATCCTTTTGAGTGGTTCCTTCCTGGCTTTGGGGTACATGTGCTGGTCAGTACTTGGCTAAATGCTTGAGGCGGGTTCTCTGCAACCCTCTAAGAGGCTCCTTCTTTGCAGCTCTCTTCTCTCCCCTGTGCTCTGTCCTGAGAGCTCAGGCAAAGCTCTGTATCCTCTGTTGAAGGGGGTCTGCTAGTCTCCCTCCATATTCTCCCTCCCCATATTGTGCAGCCTGGGAACTGTCTCAAGGTGTTCCTAGACCTTGCAGCACTTGTTTCCCATCTTTCGAGATGCCTGCCCTTCCATGTCTGATGCCCATTGTCTTGAAAACTGTTACTTCATATATAGTGCACATTTTCCTGGTTGTTTCAGGTAGGAGGATAAATCTAGTGCTTGGCCAGAAGCTTATCTGGGGCAAATGTTTAAATCTCTGTGCCTGGCTTTTCTCAGTTTTCACCCATGTTCTCCCGTAGGGCTGTCGTGGGATGGGAGTATTATGAAGCACTTAGATTATGCCTGACACTTGATAAACTCCCTTCCTATTTTGGGAGGGGGACTGGCTGAGGTCTGAAGGGACCATGGGCCCCAAGACAGCACCTAGAATGTCAGGAAAACCCCCTGAGGTCAGAATGTAGCTGAAGAACCAGTCACAGAGGTGGGTGGGTGCCAACATTGATGGCATTACGTTCTGTCTTCTCCAAGGGGACATACTCATGGAAAGTTAAGAACAGTTCAAGGAGCCAACAGCCCCAAAGTGGCTAAAGTAACTGTGAAAGATTTGGAGACCAAGGACATTGCTGCTGATGTCTGTCTCAGACTTGGGGGTGAAGGGGGGGCCCTGTCTTAGCTCAGACTGCTATAACGAAAATGCCATTGACCAAGTGGCATAACTGACATTGGTTTCTCACTCTTCTGGGGGCTGGAAGTCAAGGTCAGCATGCAGCATGGTCAGGCTCTGGTGAGGACTCTTCCTGGTTTCTAGACAGCTGTTTAATTTACATGGTAAAAAAAAAAGCAAAAGAACTCTCTGGGGACTGTTGTATTTGGGAACTAAACTCATTCAGGAAGATTTTACCCCATGGCCTGATCACCTCCCAAAGGCTGCATCTCCTCATACCATGACATCGGGGGTCAGGATTTCAGCATAGGGATTTTGGTGGGGGACACTGCACAAACATGTGATTAATAACAGGCATCCTCTCAGATACCTGTCAGAAAGCAGTTCAGAGTCTGAAAGAATTTTAAAAAACTCACAGATCCTCAGGGATCATCAACTTTGGACCCTCCTTTGGACTGATGAGAGTGCTGAGAACACTGGGCATGGAAGATGATGTGGCTTATCCTAAAGGATTTCCCGAAAGAGGTTGGTTAGGAATCAGTTTGGGGGTTAGCTGCCCCAGGGATCCTGCCCAGAGCCACTCAGCCTCACTGCTCCAGGGCAAGGCTGCCTGGTTCTTACTCCTAGCAACCTGCACTTATTTGTCTAAGGGCATTCTTTGGCTGGTGAACCATGTTTTGCTTGCCTAGTGGAAGCTGAAAATGTGGGAAATAATGCCTTGGTCTACAAACCAACAAACCACTATGCGAGTTGGTGTGTAAATACCCCAGCTCCCTTGCCTCAGAAGCACATGGATTACATCACCTCCTGGAATTACCCAGGGAGATTGAGTCCTGGCTGGTTGACCATGGTGGTAGCTAGTTTTGTCACACACATTTTGATGAATGCCATCACTGCCCTGTCTCATTCCTGCATCCCCTATTGTGGTTCCTAGGCTCACCTCCAGAAAGCATCACTTGCCCTTTAATATGGTGATAGTGTCTGCTTCTGGAGGAATGCAAACAAGGCCAAGGGTGGGGCTGCATAAGGACGGTTTACAAGCATCAGGAAAGGCAGGAGCAACTAAGGCAGAAATCCCTTTTTAATGTAATGTTATGAAAGAGGGATGAAGGAATTACAGCTCTAAAGCTCTAATCTAAAGATTAGACAGAAGGCTGGGAGGAAATGATCACAAAATAATCAAATCCACAGTGATCTCAGTAGGAATAAGCCAGAAAATGAAGAGACTCCATCTTAGGAAAGCAGATTTGCTTGGGCTTTCTCTCCAGCTGTTTTTCTCAACCATGATATGAAAAGAGCGAGATGAGCACAGACATCAGAGCGATTCTTCAACAGCCTAAAGTTTTCTCCAGAAGCAAATGAACCAGGCTCTCAGAAGTACAGAACTGTTGAGAAATCAGCCAAGGACTTAGCCCAAGTGCATAGAGTTAGAGCACAGAGGGAATGAGGCCAGATCCTCAAAGAGGAGGGCGATGAGACAGCCAGGCACACCCGGACAATATTGAGAGGGCCAGCCTTGAAAGGAAGGGTTGCCAGCAAAGAGCATGAAAACAATGAAAACAAACAGACATTTGAAATCTACTGGGCAGAAGGAATGGATCAGGGAAGTTAGCTTCTTTGACAGAAAAAAGCTTTTAAAGTCTGACTTCTGTCCTTTCAGAAAAGATCTGCTGTGGACATCCTGCTGCAGCTAGTTTCAGTTTGTGATATTAGTTAGGAAGGAAGGCAAAACCCAGACAGAGAACGGTGTGGTCTGAGATGACCTAGAAATATGACATGTGTTGAGCCTAGCAGATGCTGGCACAGGGCCATCCAAAAGAACGTTCTGTGGTAGCAGGAATGGTCTCTGTCTACACTGTCCAAGACAGTAGTCATTGGCCACATAGGGCTATTGAGCACTTCCTTGAAAGGTGACTAGTGTGACTATGGAACTGAATTTCTAATTTTATTTCACTTTCATCACCATAAATTTAAACAACCACATGTGACTAGTGACTTCCATATTAGATAGCCCAGGTCTGGAAGATGCATCCCTAGGCAATGGCTAGCCCATCTGGACTTGTTGCTACTTGGAGGTATCACATAGGACAGAGAATGAGCCAGAGGACTGGGGAAGGGCCAGTATTGCTTCTCTGCATTTCTATGAGAAGTGTGACCCTGGCTTTGCCTTGTCCAATGTCTGAAGAACTGTGGGATCTACCCCCACAGTATTTAACGGTGATGCAATATTTTATGCAGCTCTTAGGCAGCATCTGAGTGCCTATTCAATTTATCATTCATGCATGCATTTATTTATTCAAGATGTAGTTATTGAGTTAGACATATGAGTTCGGGTCTGAGGACAACGTCACAGACACAGTCTCTGCCGTCATCCTCATGGAAATGATAATCTAGCAAGAGGAACAGACATCAAACTGATGATCACATTGATTTATTTAATTTTAACTTTAGATAGTGCTATTAATAAATAGGACAGAGTGCCATGAGACAAATAACAGGGGCTCTGACTCATCCAAGGATAGCAGGATGCAGAGGGAGTTATTCTGGCAAAGATAGAGCCACGGGTGGTCAGAGAAGGGCATTCTAGGCAGTGAGGACAGCATATGGATTTTGGGGTATTTTGGGATCCATAGGCCAGGGTAGCCAGATTCAAGGTATTATAAATATTTTTGGGTGGGAGAGTCTTTAGGAGGCAAAGAGTCAAGTGGTTTTAACAACCTTTTATTATTATTATCAGTGGAATCCATCAGTCAAACAAGAAATTGTGGGAGCTCTCACGATAAAGCAGATGAAGTTGAAGGAAAAGTTTTGTATGCACCTTGTGTATGGAAGCACCCCTCCTAAGCTTTGGGGTTCAACTTAACATAGTTGGAAAGCATTGCTGGAGTCCACGCTTTAATTGGCACAGAGGAAGATACTGAGGATCAAGGCAAATGTGTGACTTTATTAAAGTCCTAGAGTTTGATAAGGGCCAAGGGAAATCAGCACTTTGGTCGTCTGTCTCCACCCCCTACCAGCACATGTTCTCTCTGCTTTACTACAAGGGAAGAATTCCAAGCCTGCCACTGGAGATTCCTTGGTATTTCTTTCAGAACTCCGTTCCATTTAGCAAATATTTCTGAGCATCTCTTATATGTGCCAGGTGCTCTCCAGGGAGCCAGGAATATATTAGTTAAGGAAACAGCCCACAGTCCTTTGTGGCACTTAAATTTTGTGTGCTTATATTCAGACAGTGAAATATTGGGCAGGATAAGCTGATGGCCTTTTCTCCTTGTCAAAATCCTTAGATTCTTAGGACATTGCACAGGGGGCAATTAAAAATGCCTTTACCAGCTTGGTGTGGTGGTCAGTGAGAGCCACCAAGTACAAGGGACCTAGTAAGTAGATCTTTAATAGTCACCACCAGGAAACAGGAGCCAAAAGGGGATCCCAGCCTCACCTCCAGTTTTTGCTCTGCACGTCTACCAACCTCCCTCATGCATTTATTGATTCACCTCAGTGCAAGAAAATGGTTTGCCAAGCTGGTGATGGGGGCATGCGTTTTCATTCCATCCTACACAGATGTCAGTGTGTTACAGCACAGTGCCAATGGGCTCGTGAGACAGGTTGGTCAGTTGCAGTCTGTTGCAGGTATAAGCCAGTCATCGTGCAGCACACGCTCCCTTGCGGGAATGATAGCACAGTTGGAAAAGTGTACGGGCTTCTTCCCTGGCTGCACTCTGCTTCTTTCCCCCTGATTCCCAAGCAAGATGGTCCTGCACCCCTGGTTTCTTTCAAACCTATTAGGGGTGACAGGGCTTTTTAAATATATCTATCTATCTATCTATAGAAATATATAGATAGATAGATAGATATAATTTTAAGTAGGCTCCACACCCAACATGGAGCCCAACGTGAGGCTAGAACTCAGAATCCTGAAGTCAAGACTTGAGCTGAGATCAAGAGTTGAACACTTAATTGACCGAGCCACCCAGGAACCCCAACACAGCTTTATTTTTAAGAGCCCGCTCAGTTTCTTTGCACCTGCTCTCCCAGAGTACCAAGAGCAGAGATAGCATGCACAGTGACACATCCCAGTGGGGTCGCTCCCTGGTGATGGTCCTCTGGCCTTAGGGTGAACTCTTGCTGGCATGGCTGTCTCTGAAAGCCAGGGATCCTCGTTGCTCCCTTGTCCTCCAGCTTGTCTGGAGTCTTAATTCCAAGATCTAATGTATTTTATTATGGCCTGCTCCCAGCAGACCCCCCAGCATGGGGGTTGGGCCTCAAGTAGCTGCGGGCATAACTGAGTGTTGGAACTCCCCCTTCTGTCTTCCATGGTCTTCTAGAAAACCAGGACCCACCTGGACCACTAGATCATCTTGATTCCCTCTTCCCTATTCCTTCTGTGAAGTAAAGCTTACAGCTAGGAAAATAGATTCATAGTTGAGAAAACAAAATTAGGAGGAGTTTTCTATCATTGGCCTCTTAGATGCTTCAAATTCCTTTTCATTTTGAGACAAGGGCATAAATAAATCACCACACATCATCTGTAGTCTGACCATGTGCATGGGTGTACATGTGTATGGGTGCACAATTGAAACACACAAGGCAGAGTGACAACTTGGAATTGATGGCCATTGTGGAGGCATAATTTGAGCTGTATCCACCTTCATTCCCATTTGGTGTTTTCCCTACATTTTTATCAAAAATCATCCTGACGTGGAGGACATGGGGAGATGGAGAGGAGAGGGAGTTGAGGGAAACTGGAAGGGGAGATGAACCATGAGAGACTATGGACTCTGAAAAACAACCAGAGGGTTTTGAAGGGGCGGGGGCGTGGGAGGTTGAGGAACCAGGTGGTGGGTAATAGGGAGGGCAGGTACTGCATGGAGCACTGGGTGTGATGCCAAAACAATGAACACTGTTATGCTGTAAATAAACAAACAAAAAAAATCATCCTGACGTAAATAACTTAATTCCTAGGAGTAAACAGTTGACATCAGCACTGTTTCCAACTGGTTTAAAACAAAGACATTTTGAAATATTTGAAGAATTTAAATTTTATTTCTACCAAGAAAAATTATCAAAATGTGCAGCTGCTTGGGCTGATGGGACTGTTCTGGCTGGACATTGTAAAAGTAAGGTGCTTTTTCTTTTTCTTTTTGTAGAGGGAACTTTGGATGAAATAATGGGATAGTTTTAACGCATGGATTTGGAAATATATTCATGTTTGTTCAGTGAATGATTTCCTGTGCTAAAGGTTTGTATTAATAAATACTCTGTCAGCAAATGGAATTTCAAAAAGGAACCTCTCAAAATCTGATTTTGAATTGCTTCATAGAATTCGCTAAAATCTTGTACCTGCCTTTTTTTTTTTATTTGATTGCTTTGGAAAAGTCTTAGAACTCAGTCTCAGAGGCTTGATGGCCTTCAATGATATTTGGGTGGCCCAACCCAAAGTACCCATATTTTAGCAGAATGTTTAGTGTTCTTAAATAGATATGATTAGTGTGGGGGTGGGTGGGTGGATGGGGTTGTAGAGGAAGGATTTGAATGTTGGTGCCAAATCATACCCCATCTGGAAGGTTCCATTTTCTTTGAAATTCCACTTGAGTATCCTTGTACTTACATGTGAGAACAATTGTGAAATTATAGAGGATTGACACAGTTGATTTAGATATGGTGGGGCTTGGAGCTCAACTTTACAGCTTTTCTGCCTCTCTTTTTCTGTAATGTCCATACAGAGACTAAGAGAATTGACTTTTAGATCTTTGTCCAGAGATTCAGTCCAATGCCATTCAGAAATATTTTTCGAGGGCCCTTTCTAGGCCAGTCCACTCTGAACAAACTGATCCATGCTTTAACAGTCTCTTGCTGGGAGATAAAGACACGTGTGACAGATTTATTACAAGAAAGGAAATAGCAGTGGAGTGAGAAGAGTAGGGACAAGTATAGGGGTATAAGAGAGAAGAGGGAAAGGCAGCACCAAAGAAGAAAGGATTAACTATGAGAGTGTGGACACAGAAGGGATCTGTGGTGTTCTCTGTGTCTTCAGGGGCCATTTCAGTCCATCTGACTGGAATGAGGCAGTGCTGTGGTTTGGGAATCCCAAAGCATGGGTAGGGTTATTCAGTCGCTTTTTCTATTGTATGTGAGAGAAACCTTCTACTCCTTCTAAAAGTATGAATGAGGTGACAAAGATAGAAGTATCAGCCTCAGGGGAGGTGAAGGGTTGGATCCAGTAAGAGATATGGTTGGCAGATACGGTACCTCTGGGTCCCCCTCACAGACAAGTATCACTAATCATTCATGGCACTCTTTTCTGTTGGTCTCTGACAAGATGATGAACCAGGTACTTTCTACCAGTTGGTGAGGCTGACTCTTACCAGAGGATGTTTCTGAAGAGTGAGTAGGAAGGTGGGAGCAAACTGGGTTTTTTGGTCTAGGTACAGTGGAGGCTCCCAAAGACCAGAGTCAGTTCTTGTCGCTGGGTCCATGGGCAGAAGGTAGCCATCCTGGGGGAGAGCATTTGGACAGTGATGTTGAGAGGCTGTCTAAGAAGGTCCAAGGCAAAGAACTAGTAATAGGGTTGTTTGTGGTGATCAGTTGAAATGATGGTGGAGGGAGATTTTGGGATGAGTTAGACATGCTCTTTAGATGGATGGTGTTTGTCATCTTTAGTTTCTCTGTGTCCCGATGCTGTGTCCCAATTTCTCCTCCTGCGAGTCAAGAAAGGGGTGGGTTGTGCTCTGATGGTGCACTCTCCAACTGCTTCAGGCGTCGATGGAGGCCACCTGGCAAAGCAGAGCTGCCTTTCATGTCAGAAACAGGGGAGGGAAAATAACAACAAAGTTTTCCTGGCTTTAGAAGAGAACCGCAGGAAAGGTGAGCAGGAAAAGATCTTCGAGAAGAATAAGTGAATCACAAAAGGATCTGTTTTAGGAGGCTGGTTACTGGTGATTAATGTCAGCCATGGAAAGAAAAAAGCGGGAAAAACTAACCCACCACAACAATAATAATGAGAGTAATCTCATAGAGATGTGTCAATTTCACCCCTTGTGTTTTCTGTGAATCTGTTTTCCCTTTCTCCACCGTATTGGCTGTTCAGCCTTCTATAGTCCAGCAAGGAAATGTTGACTGTGGTGTGTTTCTGTTTTGATGTCTGCACCCTAACTACCTAACCACCCCAAAAGAAGTTAGCAGAAGTTTTCAGTGAGAGTAAGTCCTTACACTTCTTTCTGTGGTTAGTGGGGGTTGGAGGAAGACAAGGTGAGGACTGCTCCCAGTTCCAAGGGAACATAGTGGTTTTATAGGACTAACCCTGTAAAACCGGTTCCTTCTTTGAACATTCTTTCTGTAACACTTAAAAAAAAGAAAAAAACCTACTGTTTGCAAAACACCTCTAAGAATAGAAGAGGAGGATGAGAACTCAAAAAAAGAAGTGGGAGGAAACCGTTGAGTAGAAATACCTTTAAACTCAGACATGGGAGGTTTTTTGGGTTTTTTTTTTTGTTTGTTTTGTTTTTAATCTGTAAAAGAAACACATTTTCATTGAAGAAAATTTGTAAAACACTGAAAATAGAAAGGAAGTTGTCATCCTAATTTTATCAATCAGAGATAATACCACCAACATTTGATATATTTGTTATCATTTTCACATCCTTAAAAATTCTCTATAAATATGGGATTTTTAAATTTTTTATCTTATTTATTTTATTAATATAGAGTTTTTTTTAGGATTATTTATTTTAGAGGTGGGAGAAAGGACTAAGGGAGAGGGAGAGAGAGAATGTTAAGCAAGTGTCACACCCAGTGCAGGGCTCCATCTCACCACCCTGAGATTACAACCTGAGCTGAAACCAGGAGTCAGACACTCAACTGACTGTGCCACCCAGGCACCCCTACAATTGTGTTTTTTTAATGGCTGAATCATATTTCATCATTTTCAGATGAGATTACATGTGCAACAAGTTCCCCATTTTTCTGTAGATTACAGTTGCTTTCAGTTTGTCTTTTAATTCCAGTATAATTAATGTACAGTGTTAGATCAGTTTCAGGTATAAAATACAGTGATTCACTTTCAGTTTTTAAGATTATAAATCGTTGTCTGATGACCATTCTTTACCAGAACTGGCATTTCTTTTCCCTTTCATGTCATCAGAAGAGCTTCCTTGAAAGAAAATGCTAGCTAAAAGTATATGGATATTTTCAAGAGTTAAGAAATTCTCTGGATATAAACTACATTCATATAATGTGGCAAATACTACATAGAGTATTTCACCAAGGAAATGAGACTGACTTTCATGTTTTCATTCGTTCATTCACCAGGAAATATTCATTTAGCTCCTGCTCTATATCTTCACTGTTCTGGGCAAGGTGTCATAATAATGAACAAAAGAAACTGGGTTTCATTGAAGGGAGAAGACAGTCAAGAAACACACTAAAGGGGCGCCTGGGTGGCTCAGCGGGTTAAAGCCTCTGCCTTCGGCTCAGGTCATGATCCCAGGGTCCTGGGATCGAGCCCCGCATCGGGCTCTCTGCTTGGCTGGAAGCCTGCTTCCTCCTCTCTCTCTCTCTGCCTGCCTCTCTGCCTACTTGCCTACTTGTAATCTCTATCTGTCAAATAAATAAATCTTAAAAAAAAAAAAAGAAAGAAACACACTAAAAAGGAGATATTTTCAGAACGTGCTGGGTGAGGAGCTCATTGAGAGTAACTGACAGGGATGGGAACCTATAGCTTCTTTAGATTATAGCTCCGAAGAGGCCTTTGAAAGGTGACCCACAGGCTGGGACCTGAATTATGAGGAGACACCTCGAAGAGACCTGAGGGTTGGCCTTTCCAGGCAGAGGAGTGACAGGTGCAAAGGACCAGCATGGGCCCTCTCTGTGAAGGTGAAGGGGTCAGAGCCAAGACTGGAGGGGCAGCTGGGCCAGACTCAGTGGAGTTAAGGAAGCAAAAAATGAGCACAGATGCTGATGCTGAGGGATCTGGAGGCGGGATGTACCCCCACCAGGTGAAGACTAGGATATGCAGCTTTTGGCCAGGACACATACCCAAAGAGGAAGGAGAACATTCTGTGCCTGTTCTGACCAATAAACTGGAAAGGGTTCAGGGCATATTTGTGGGTAAGACACTGAGTCAGAAGGATTGCAGCCCAATTAAATTCAAATGTTTGTTTGGAGAAGAGGTTGAGGGAGATAAATGTAGTTCCTTACACAATTATAGCAAAAAAGGGAAAACAACCAAAGCGTCAAGCTAGGAAAATGATTCAATAAATAATGATAGATCCATAGTATAAAAATATTATACCACTGTTTAAAGTCGTGACCTTGAAGAATTTTAATAACATAGAAAAATAACACAGAAGAACATAGCTAATGAGACTGTGTGAAGTTAAAAAAGATCTAGAACTATATATAGTTCAGTTATATAAAAAGCACAGTTATATAAAAAATATATACATACTCAAAATATGTATGAACAGAGCGGTCTCAGGTGTTAACACTGGGTGTCTCTGGGTGGTAGGATTAGGGTTATCTTTCATTTTTATCTATATAATTTTCTGTATCTTCCAAAACTTGAGTGATATAGACATTACATCTGTGATCTGAAAAATAAAATATGCAGATGCTTTTTTGAATGCGAGAATTCAGATGAAACACATTACACAGATATTCAATTATAGGACATGAGCGACCATAATAAGAATAAGGGTATATGTTAGAAAGATGTTGAAAAGAGCCGTGGAACAAAGGAAGTGCCTTATAAGAAGCCTGGAGACTTTATCAAACACCTTGTTACAGGCCTAGAAAAAAATACAGAGAAGCAAAGAGATGTTATGCCCAAAGGGGAAAAAATAAACTGCCACCTGACAAACTGACAAAAGGCATTAGATAATGTCCTTGTAGAAAGTGACCCACTGTGTGGTCATGCCCCCCCACCCCCAAAAATTAAGAGCATGGGAGGAAAAGAGGAAGTCACTGCCTTGCTGTGCATCTCAGCACATATTTGGAGAGATACAGGAAATGCTGTGCTCCCTCCTGAGCTGCTAGGTGGGACTTAGGCCATTCTGCCACAAGAAAGACAGGGCAGAGGAAATGGGAGTGGAAGGTGAGGTGGGAGAGGTGAATGGGGAAGGAGGTAGCTGCGGATTTTTTTTAAATATTTAGTCAGATCCCATGGAACACACCTGCTCTTCCAGGTAAGTGAACCAAGGTGTGGAGCAGGCAGGACACCTGCCCAGGTCTGATTTCCAAGCCCAAGAACATTAGGCCATTCCTCAGTGGGTGCATGCATCCCCCAGTGTGTGTGGTGGGGTGCCCCATCCCCCATGAGCCAGGAAGCAGGGGATTGGGGCTGTGGGAGGAGAGAAGGTCACTGGAAGACAGACGTAAAAGATGAACAGCATTTTTATGCCAGTACCAAGCTGTCTTGGTGATCACAGCTTTGTAGTAAAGCTTGAAATCGGGTAACGTGATGCCGCCAGTTTTGTTTTTGTTTTTCTACATTTCCTTAGGAATTCGGGGTCTCTTCTGATTCCATACAAATTTTAGGATTATTTGCTCCAGCTCTTTGAAAAATACCAGTGGAATTTTGATTGGAATGGCATTAAAAGTATAGATTGCTCTAGGCAGTATAGACATTTTAACAATGTTTATTCTTCCAATCCAAGAGCATGGAACGGTCTTCCATCTTTTTGTGTTTTCTTCAGTTTCTTTCATGAGTGTTCTGTAGTTCCTCGAGTACAGGTCCTTTACTTCTTTGGTTAGGTTTATTCCCAGGTATCTTATGGTTCTTGATGCTATAGTAAATGGAATCGATTCTCTAATTTCCCTTTCTGTATTTTCATTGTTAGTGTATAAGAAAGCCACTGATTTCTGTACATTGACTTTGTATCCTGCCACGTTACTGAATTGCTGTATGAGTTCTAGTAGTTTGGGGGTGGAGTCTTTGGGGGTTTGCATATAAAGAATCATGTCATCTGCGAAGAGAGAGAGTTTGACTTCTTCCTTGCCAATTTGGATACCTTTTATTTCTCTTTGTTGTCTGATTGCCATTGCTAGGACTTCTAATACTATGTTGAACAAGAGTGGTGAGAGTGGGCATCCTTGTCGTGTTCCTGATCTCAATGGGAAGGCTGCAAGCTTTTTCCCATTGAGGATGATATTTGCTGTGGGTCTTTCATAGATAGATTTTATGAAGTTCAGGAATGTTCCCTCTATCCCTATACTTTGAAGTGTTTTAATCAAGAACGGATGCTGGATTTTGTCAAATGCTTTTTCTGCATCAATTGAGAGGACCATGTGGTTCTTCTCTCTTCTCTTATTGATTTGTTCTATCACACTGATTGATTTGTGAATGTTGAACCATCCTTGTAATCCAGGGATGAATCCCACCTGGTCATGGTGGATAATCTTTTTAATGTGCTGCTGGATCCTGTTTCCTAGGATCTTGTTGAGAATCTTTGCATCCATATTCATCAGTGATATTGGTCTGAAATTCTCCTTTTTGGTGTTGTCTTTGCCTGGTTTGGGGATCAGGGTCATGCTGGCTTCATAAAAAGAGTCTGGAAGTTTTCCTTCTGCTTCAATTTTTTGGAACAGCTTCAGGAGAATTGGTGTTATTTCTTCTTTGAACGTTTGGTAGAATTCCCCAGGGAATCCGTCAGGTCCTGGGCTCTTGTTTTTTGGGAGGTTTTTGATCACTGCTTCAATCTCATTACTAGATATTGGTCTATTTAGGTTGTCAATTTCTTCCTGGTTCAATTTTGGGAGTTTGTAGCTTTCCAGGAATGCATCCATTTCATCTAGGTTGCTTAGCTTATTGGCATATAACTGTTGGTAATAATTTCTGATGATTGTTTCTATTTCCTTGGTGTTAGTTGTGATCTCTCCCTTTTCATTCATAATTTTATTAATTTGGGCTTTCTCTCTTTTCTTTTGGATTAGTGTGGCCAATGGTTTATCGATCTTATTGATTCTTTCAAAAAACCAGCTTCTAGTTTCATTGATACGTTCTACTGTATCTCTGGTTTCTAACTCATTGATCTCTGCTCTAATCTTGATTATTTCCCTTCTTCCGTGTGGAGTTGGTTTGATTTGTTGTTGATTCTCCAGTTCTTTAAGGTGTAGAGACAGCTGGTGTATTGTGGATTTTTCAATTTTTTTGAGGGAGGCTTGGATGGCTATGTATTTCCCCCTTAGAACCACCTTTGCTGTATCCCATAGGTTTTGGACCAAAGTGTCTTCATTCTCATTGGTTTCCATGAATTGTTTAAGTTCATCTTTGATCTCCTGGTTGATCCAAGCATTCTTAAGCAAGGTGGTCTTTAGCTTCCAGGTGTTTGAGTTTCTTCTGAACTTTTCCTTGTGATTGAGTTCCAGTTTCAAAGCATTCTGATCTGAGAATATGCAGGGAATAATGTCAGTCTTCTGGTATCGGTTGAGTCCTGCTTTGTGACCCAGTATGTGGTCTATTCTGGAGAAGGTTCCATGTGCACTTGAGAAGAATGAGTATTCTCTTGTTTTAGGGTGGAATGTTCTGTATATGTCTATGAGGTCCATCTGGCCCAATGTTTCGTTCAATGCTCTTATTTCTTTATTAATTTTCTGCTTCAATGATCTGTCTATTTCTGAGAGAGGCATGACCAGTGGAACAGAGTGGAGAGCCCAGATATGGACCCTCAACTCTATGGTCAAATAATCTTTGACAAAACAGGAAAAAATATACAATGGAAAAAAGACAGTCTCTTCAATAAATGGTGCTGGGAAAACTGGACAGCGATATGTAGAAGAATGAAACTCAACCATTCTCTTACACCGTACACAAAGATAAACTCGAAATGGATAAAAGACCTCAACGTGAGACAGGAATCCATCAGAATCCTAGAGGAGAACATAGACAGTAACCTCTTCGATATCAGCCATAGCAAATTCTTCAAGGTATGTCTCCAAAGGCCAAGGAAACAAAAGCAAAAATGAACTTTTGGGACTTCATCAAGATCAAAAGCTTCTGCACAGCAAAGGAAACAGCCAACAAAACGGAGAGGCAACCCACGGAATGGGAGAAGATATTCGCAAATGACAATACAGACAAAAGGTTGATATCCAGTATCTATAAAGAACTCCTCAAACTCAACACACACAAAACAGATAATCATATCAAAAAATGGGCAGAAGATATGAACAGACACTTCTCCAATGAAGACATACAAATGGCTATCAGACACATGAAAAAATGTTCATCATCACTAGCCATCAGGGAGATTCAAATTAAAACCACATTGAGATACTACCTCACACCAGTTAGAATGGCCAAAATTAGCAAGACAGGAAACAACGTGTGTTGGAGAGGATGTGGAGAAAGGGGAACCCTCTTCTACTGTTGGTGGGAATGCAAGTTAGTGCAGCCACTTTGGAGAACAGTGTGGAGATTCCTGAAGAAATTAAGAATGGAGCTTCCTTATGACCCTGCAATTGCACTGCTGGGTATTTACCCCAAAGATACAGATGTAGTGAAAAGAAGAGCCATCTGTACCCCAATGTTTATTGCAGCAATGGCCACGGTCGCCAAACTGTGGAAAGAACCAAGATGCCCTTCAACAGATGAATGGATAAGGAAGATGTGGTCCATATACACGATGGAGTATTATGCCTCCATCAGAAAGGATGAATACCCAACTTTTGTAGCAACATGGACGGGACTGGAAGAGATTATGCTGAGCGAAATAAGTCAAGCAGAGAGAGTCAAGTATCATATGGTCTCACTTATTTGCGGAGCATAACAAAGAACAAGGTGGACATGGGGAGATGGAGAGGAGAGGGAGTTGAGGGAAACTGGAAGGGGAGATGAACCATGAGAGACTGTGGACTCTGAAAAACAACCAGAGGGTTTTGAAGGGGCGGGGGGTGGGTGGTGGGAGGTTGAGGAACCAGGTGGTGGGTAATGGGGAGGGCACGTACTGCATGGAGCACTGGGTGTGGTACAAAAACAATGAACACTGTTACACTGAAAATAAACAACAACAACAAAAGAGATGAACAGCATTTGGGCTGGAAAGACGGTAAGCATCTATCAAGATCATGAAATCATAAAATGGTGGAACGTATGGGAATATACTGCTTCATCCTCACTTCTGTGAAGTCTGTATATTCCAAGAAGGCAGAATCACATCCCGTTTTGCTCTCCACCACAGACCCAGCATGAAGAACACCATCTGGCACATAGTAGGTGCTCCATAAACAGTGAAAATAGAGGAATAAAAGAATCCAGTGAAGCACGAGTTGAAGGTAACTTAGATCTCACACTATAAACATCTTCACTCAAACATTAACTTAAATTAAAAATTGAACATTTTCCAGAGCAAGGCAACATCTTCAAAGTAGAAATGAGTCCATGGTAAAATTGACCAAATCAGGGAGCATACACTGGGTTGTGAAAGGCATCTGTGGAGGATGATCTTCCTGGAAGCATCTCCACCCTTCAGAGATGGATTCTCATTGCTTCCTGCATTCTTGGACCTCAGAATGGCTGTGCATTTGTGGGTCTGGTTCCTGAATCCCTTCCCTTCCAATCCAGTTGACACTTTCCTCCGTACTGTTTAGGGCAGTGTTCTGAGCAGTGCAAAGATGGGCAGCACTGACTCTGTACGTTGTCACCTCTTCACTTCTCCAGCATGAGTCTTCAGACTCCCCTAGTGCCACTTTAGTTAGCAGGGAAAGGAAGTCATTATTTTGAAAATGTCAGGATACTCTTGGATTCTGCCTTGGCTCTCCCCAAGCAGCTTGATGGTAGCTTCGGCCTGATTCTAGGGTCTGCATCTTTCAGGGGCATCCAGCAGCAAGAAGTAAGTTGGATTTTTCAAGCAACTGAAGGCTCTGGCTGTCAAAAAAAAAGTCTTGTTTTGATGCATGAGTGAGTCAAAGAAGCTTGAGGTGAAAGTGGCATAAGGAAAATAATATACAAGCCATGGAAGGTCACTTGGGGAAAACTCATTTGCTTCCCCCCTCCAAAGTTTTGGCAATCTTTCCATCAGTGTGAATAATTGCAGGTTATGGCTTTGAGAAGTGAAAACCCAAGTTGTTCCCCTTTAGCAACCTTCTATGCCATCAGTCACCAGCAGCTGCACACTCTAACTTTGGGCACAGGGACATGAAATTTCTCTCAACACTTCCAAAAGAGTGGAATTTTGTTTCTTACCTATTTGATGAACTTATTTTGTGTTCATGTCAGGACCTACCAGGATGTAAGAAATTCAGAATGTGAGTGAAAGAAAGTAGTCGGCCCCCATTCCCTGTACTTATTTTTCATCATATTTTGAACTCTAAGTATGCACAAGGTCATAGCCTCTCCTTCTGCAACAATTGGGGGAAACTTTTGAAGATATTAAACTATAGTATTCTTGATCGAGGCAGATTTCAATCCCAGTAACGAGGAATTTGGAGCATTTGGCCTGTGAATTTGTTCCAATTCATCCAATGCATCTTTGTTTCAAGCCTAATGAAATTAAGTCCTAATGAAATTATTCAGGGAGAAGGAGTGACCCAGACAAAGAAAAACACTCTGGCTTAGCCTGGTAAGACAGAGCCAGGAAGCTCATGGAGAAAACTTTCCTATAGGACAGGGATGGGAAAATCATGAAAAAAATGACCATTGATTTCCCCGAATGAGTGCAATACCAAATTGGGGAGGGAGAGCGAAAAGAGGAAGAGGAGAAGGAGGAAGAGAAGGGGACCACCCAAATGCAACAGCATGGCCAGCCTGTCCTGGTGAAATAATTTCAAGATCTCTCAGGCCACAGTATAGGGAGCTTATTTTAGATGCCCTCTTGGCTTAATATCTTGCAAGATAGGAGGAAATGGGTCATTTGTTCACAACATGAATCCCCTTGTACTTCCTAAATGTGGAGTAACAATTTGCAAAGCAATACCTGATTCCCTTCTAAATGAAACTCTTAGAACCTGGCCAATTCATATTATTTGGTAGGCTTTCTACATTTCAGTATATCTCTGTTGAACACATTGCAGTGTTATCAGGATAAAAATAAAAGATAATCAGTACTTAATTTTTTGAAATTGTATAATGAAATGTGTCAAAATTTGAAAGTTCTGCATAACTCAGTGAACCACTATTTTCCAAATGACCAAATGGCTGATGTTACAAAATCATGCATGATTAAAAGACACATTAAAAAAAAAAAGACTGGAACAGTGACTTCACTGGGGACGAACCTTCTCACCTGACCCTTGCCTTGGGAGTTCATCATTTGTTTTGAGTGATCTACTTAGGGAAGTCTGCGCATGTCTATCTGGGACATCCCCATGGTCTGTTAGCTCCTGAAGTAATGGTCAACTCTTTCACCTTTGGCCATCTACTTAGTCATTGAACAAGCTTAAACCCAGAAATCTAAGACTGGGGGAGTTGGCCTGAACCTGCAGGTAGTTATGTTTCCATAACTCAGACCCTTTTTCCAAAAGCAAAAGAAGAAAATAGGAAAATGAGAGCATGGGTTGATGACTCCTCATGGAGAGTCTAGGGCAAAGCTGAAATGCAATGGGTATTGATTGTATCCGTAAATAAACAGTACCATGCCTTGAGCTTTCTGGTCTCAGTGACAAGGGAAAAGTGCCAAAGAACTGGAGAAAATCCTGAAAGATTAGAAAGTTTTTTCCAATTCCTCTTCAAGGAGAGGATTACCAAATTCCAGGTGAGCCCTTTGAGCTGCCTAGTGGTGTAGCCAATCTTTTCAGAGTTCTGAGCAAGAAGACGCCTGAAGCTATAAATTCCAGCTACATTAACAGCCTCCTCTGGCCCCTGGTTTTGGTTTCTGTCAAGGATTTGGACACGCAGTAATCAGCTTTTACTTTACCCTCAATCCACCTTTGTCACACAGACTAATGATTATGTTTTGATTTGCAACTTTCTGTTCTGAAGTAAGGGAACAGAAGGAAGAAGGTCTCTGTGACATTCTACCATAGTTCCCTAGGACAGGAATATTTTAGTAAAGATCACCACTGGAATTGTAGAATGTAGGTACACTGAAAGGAAGCAACCAAGAGGTTTGGCTTCATAACATTTAAAAATTTCTCTCCATATCACTATCCCATTAGCAGAATTAATGGGTAAACACCAGCTTGGGAAATGTTTGAAACAAATGAGACAGAACAAAAAGATTAATATTCCTAATATGCAAAGAATTCATGCAAATCGATAAGAAAAACATTAAGACCCAAAATAGATACCCAGGTAAAGGACAAACAAATCTCCAAAGAGGAAATGCAAATGGCAAATCAACATATGATAAACTGTCCAGCCTGGTTGGTTTTTTGACAAAATGCAAATTGAAATAGCAAGGGGACATCATTTCCCCTATCAAATTAGCAAAGATTCTACAATGATGGTCCAGAAAAAAGGTGCAGTGGGATAGAATGATATGTGCTACTCATGAAAAGCACAGATTTTCTAGAATATAATGTGTCCATAAGCATTAAGAGCTTTAAAATATGTTCACGGCCTTTGAATCAAGAAGTCAACCCCTAAGGAATGTATGTTGAAGAGGTCATCAGAGATGTGGACCCTCGTTTATGTATGAAGGTATTCATAATGAATATTTGAGTTATTGAAATGCTTATTTAAAAAAGCCAGAGTGTACCAGGTGATGAGAACAGCTCAGTAAATAAGGCTGAGTGTTCCATGAACTATATAACCATTAAACGTGAGGTGTGAGACCACTCCTCATGGCATGGAAAATCCTTAAGGTAGAAGTCTATTAGAAAAAAATAGGAAAATGTCAGTACATATGGTTTCATCTGTATTTTTTAGATGGGGAGAGAGTGGAAGAAAGTTACCAAATCCTCATCCCAGTTATCTCAGGATAATAATATTACAGAGCTATTATATTCTTTTTAAATATCTCCCCCAGGTTTTCCAGAAATAAATAATAGCGATCTCTCTGAAGTATCGTACAGCATGCCCTCCATCTATGGAGGACTGACCCATAAATTACACAGTTTGTTCCCTTTTTTAAAAGATTTTATTTATTTATTTGATAGAGAGAGACACAGCGAGAGAGGGAACACAAGCAGGGGAAGTGGGAGAGGGAGAAGCAGGCTTCCGGCCAAGCAGGGAGACTGATGCAGGATTTCAAGTTAATGAAAATCATTGAATGCCTTTGCAAGGGAAGCAAGGGCAAAAATGAACTGTTGGGATTTCATCAAGATCAAAAGCTTTTGCACAGCAAAGGAAACAGTTCACAAAACCAAAAGACAACTGACAGAATGGGAGAAGATATTTGCAAACGACATATCAGATAAAGGGCTAGTATCCAAAATCTATAAGGAACTTAGCAAACTCAACACCCAAAGAACAAACAATCCAATCAAGAAATGGGCAGAGGACATGAACAGACATTTCTGCAAAGAAGACATCCAGATGGCCAACAGACACATGAAAAAGTGCTCCACGTCACTCGGCATCAGGGAAATACAAATCAAAACCACAATGAGATATCACCTCACACCAGTCAGAATGGCTAAAATGAACAAGTCAGGAAATGACAGATGCTGGAGAGGATGTGGAGAAAGGGGAACCCTCCTCCACTGTTGGTGGGAATGCAAGCTGGTGCAACCACTCTGGAAAACAGCATGGAGGTTCCTCAAAATGTTGAAAATAGAACTACCCTATGACCCAGCAATTGCACTACTGGGTATTTACCCTAAAGATACAAACATAGTGATCCGAAGGGGCACGTGTACCCGAATGTTTATAGCAGCAATGTCTACAATAGCCAGACTATGGAAAGAACCTAGATGTCCATCAACAGATGAATGGATCAAGAAGATGTGGTATATATACACAATGGAATACTATGCAGCCATCAAAAGAAATGAAATCTTACCATTTGCGACGACGTGGATGGAACTAGAGCGTATCATGCTTAGTGAAATAAGTCAATCGGAGAAAGACAACTATCATATGATCTCCCTGATATGAGGACATGGAGAAGCAACATGGGGGGGTAGGAGATAGGAGAAGAATAAATGAAACAAGATGGGATTGGGAGGGAGACAAACCATAAATGACTCTTAATCTCACAAAACAAACTGGGGGTTGCTGCGGGGAGGTGGGATTGGGGGAGGGGGAGCGGGCTATGGACATTGGGGAGGGGAAGCGAACCATAAGAGACTATGGACTCTGAAAAACAACCTGAGGGTTTTGAAGGGTCAGGGGTGGGAGGTTGGGGCAACCTGAGGGTTTTGAAGGGTCAGGGGTGGGAGGTTGGGGGAACAGGTGGTGGGTAATGGGGAGGGCACGTTTTGCATGGAGCACTGGGTGTTGTGCAAAAAGAATGAATACTGTTACGCTGAAAAAATAAATAAAATGAGAAAAAAAAATCATTGAATGCCTTTGGAATGTGTGTGTGTGTGTGTGTGTGTGTGTGTGTTTTCTGCTCAATAATCCAGACACATTTGTGATTGATTGATTGATTGATTGATTAGTATAGTTGACACACAGTGTCACATAAGTTTTGGTAGACACATTTGGTTGTGATGTGTCTTCTAGCAGGAGGGACAGGTGAGAAGCCATGCAAAGATCCTAGCTGAGTTGGGGGTATACACACTCGTAGGTATGCTACCATGTGTGCACACCTGTGCAAGCACACACTCAAACACACACATTTTGGCAGACATTCCTTGTTCAGCATAATTCCTAACCCCTGGCCACATCCTTGACACGCTACTTCAGAACTGTGTGGACTCTGTGCCTTTAGTTCATGGTGTAGTCTGAGTGACAGATGCCACCTCACATGGCTACAGTCAGCCTTTTCTCTTCTTGGAAGAAATCTGTCTTTGTCTACATAGCAGCAAAATTGTATTAACAGACCTCAGGCTAGTCCCTACGCATCTCTACAAAAAAAGTGGAGGTAGAAACAACTGCTTCAGCCGTACCATTTGTTTTTCCTGAAATTAACACAAGAATCTAAAAGTATTCAGAATTCACCTTGGAGAGAAAGTTAAGATTGAAACAGCCTTCCAGAACTAGCTCTGGAACCCTGTCCGGGAACTTCTCTTGAAGTTCCATTGGCGTGAGTAAACCCGCAGGCATTTCAGAGAATTTGCTCTGTCAAGTGAGTTCTGTCATCATATGCTATTTCCAGGAGGGGAAACAGGGTAGACCATTTCAGCCTCCAATTAATGGATTAAATTTAAAGGAAAACCGTTCAATGCTCTATTGTGTTTTGGATCTTTTGTATCTTTCCTTCTGAATGTGAAAGTTGGTTCATCGCGATAGCCAAGCACAGATTTGTGGGGTCTCAGGCCTGGCTTTGCGAGTTTTTGATTTTTTTTTTTCCAAATAAGAATTATGTATATTTAAAGGAGAAAGCATGATGTTTAGATATACATATACACAGTGAAATGACGGCCATGATCAACATCATGAACATGTCCATCTCCTCACATCATTACCTTTGTTTTGGGGAGGAGAGCACCTGAGATGTACTCACTTAGCAAATGTCCAGCACACAATACAGGATAATTAATTATAGTCACTGAGATACGGCAGAGCTCTAGAATTTATTCGTCCTGCGTAACTGGAACCTTGTACTCTTGGAATGACAGCTCTCTTGCTTATCAGCTTTGTGAACTTGGCAGTGATATTTAACTCCCCTGAGCCTCAGTTTCCTCATTTGCAAATACAAACAAAAATCATAGCTCATGCAGTGTGGATTTTCTCTGTGCAGGGGGCTGGGCTGAGGGTCTAACAACGTATTGACTCATCTCAGCCCCCACTTCACTGGGTGGGCATCACGGGGACTCCGTGGCAAAGAAGGAAAGTCAGTCACAAAGAAGTGAAACCATTTGCTAAAGTTCACGACTTGTAAGTGGCAGGGCCTGCATTGCCAGTAGGAAGACAGGCCGTGGAGCCTGTTTTCTTAACTGCCCAGGCTTGGCTGGTTACAGCTATCTCAGAGGATTACCCTGAGGATTAGGCAGAATGGGGCAGGGACTGTGACTGATTGCACTTTCACCCCCAGTTCCAGACAGTGCCATCCAGGGGAAGTCATACTTAGGGAAGGAAATGTTGTAACAGCCCCCCTTGCCCCCACCCCCACACCCCATCACCACCATGCAGCATGAATAATGCCCTGGTCTCCGGTCAGGTGTTGCTTTAGCAAATCTGAAATTTCCATTAAGTATTTCTCTAAACAGTGTCACTTTGGAAAACAGTGTGGAGATACCTCAAAAAATTAAAAATAAAGCTACCCCATGACCCGGCAATTACACTACTGGGTATTTACCCCAAAGATACAGATGTAATGAAAATAAGGGCCATATGTGCCCCAATGTTCATAGCAGTCATGGCCACAGTTGCCAAACTGTGGAAAGAGCCAAGATGCCCTTCAACAGGCGAATGGATAAAGAAGATGTGGTCTGTATGTACAATGGAATATTACTCAGTCATCAGAAAGGATGAATACCCAACTTTTGCATTAACATGGATGGGACTAGAGGAGATGATACTGAATGAAATAAGTCAAGCAGAGAAAGTCAGTTATTATATGGTTTCACTTATTTATGGAACATAAGGAGTAACATGGAGGATATTAAGAGAAGGAAAGGAAAACTGAATTGGGGGAAATCGGAGGGGGAGATGAACCATGAGAGATTGTGGACTCTGAGAAACAAACTGAGGGTTTTAGAGGGGGACAGGTGTGGGGGGATGGGTGACCCTGGTGGTGGTGGTGGGTACTGAGAAGGGCACATATTGCATGGAGCACTGGGTGCTCCATAATACATAAACAATGAATCTTGAAACACTGCACCAAAAACTAATGATGCATTTTATGGTGACTAACATAACACACACACACACACACAAAAGTGTCACAGAAACTTGATCATACCGGGGATAGGCTGTAAAAAAAACCCAAAAACGAGACAGGCTTCCTAAGCCTCAGAACCTATAAATATTACTTTTATATGGCAAAGGAGCAAATACTAACCTTGAATGGCCAAAGATGTAATGAAGTTAAGGATCCTGAAAGGAAGAGATTATCCTGGCTTATTCCAGTGGCCCCAAATATCATCACAGGTGTCCCTATAAGAAAGAGGGGAGAGTGACTGGACCCACACAGAGAAGGAGGCCATTTGAAGACAGGGACAGAGATTGGAAGCTGGAAAAGACAAGGAAGTGTTCTCCTCTGGAGCCTCTGGAGGGATTGTGGCCCTGTTGACCTCTTGATTTTGGACTTCGGGCTTCCAAAACTGTGAGAGAATTACGTATCTGATGCTTTAAGGTTCGTGGTTTCTGGTGATTTGTTATAGCAACCCCAGGAGACTAATACAGTATCCCTTCCCTAACAAACTGAGGGCATTTCTGTTTGTTTCTGTAGAGGCAACCACAGTCAGCCTCCCGTGCTTACCCAAGTGGTAAGAGGATTTACCTGGGCTCTTCCAAAAAAAGAATGCCATCCGCAGACATGTCACTGGAGGATATTATAGAAATTAAGGTGTTCAAATTATATTAAGGTATGAATTCCATAAAATGTTTTGCCTGTACATTTGGAAAATGAGAACTTTGCTCTGAGTGTCTGGAGATCCCCTGGTAACATCTCCTAGACCTGGGGGCAAGCTTCTGATAGATAGGGCTAAAAGAACCCATTATCCCCATTTTACTGTGAGGACACTAGAAGAATGGTTAACTAAGTTTCCCCATCTTACCTCAGCGGAAGATTGAAAGAACTTTCTGTACCGATAAGAGAATCCTATGTAATTATGAAATATATTAGTTGAGCTTTGGAAAGAACAGTTATTTGATCCAGGGAAGAGAAACTCCACTAATTTCATTTGCATCCTCAAGCATTAATTGACATATCACTGCATCTGGGCAAGCATGAGGAACTCAAAAGAAGTTAAAATCCCAGTCTCTGCCAGTATGGGATTGATTCAAGAGATGAGCTGTTGGCATATAGAGCAAGTCAGAACCAAGACGACTGCTTGAATGTGAGAAACAAATACACAAGTGAAGAATGCAGGGAAGGGAGTGTGTGGTTCTGAGAAAAGACCACTCATGGAGAAGTCAAGAACTTGCTGCTCAGCCCATGAGCCTAGCTCTGCCATGAACACCCTAGTGGTACCTGGACAAGTTCTCTCAGTCCCTGGATCTTAGATTCTTGTCTGTAAAATGCTAGGACACAGTGGGCTCCATGATTACTGAGGTCCCTTCTAGCTCTAGTAGAGATCCCAGAAACCAGTGGAGTTAAGAGAAGGAACATTGTGTCACACCCCCCAGCAAAATAGTTACTCGTCTGTTTGGGTCATGTCAGTAGGACCCAGGAGTCAATTTGGGAGGTTTCCCCTTGGCTAAAGATGTGATGTTCTGAGCCCCACTTAGAGAAGAAAGCCTGCAATACATGGAACCCCAGTCTGTAATGATGCTTGAAAGGGAAACTCTTTGATCACCTTTGGAAGATGCCCAGTAACCAACTCATTATTTTGAAAGCTGGTAAATAGCAAGAAAGAATCTATTTGTTTTGTCTTTCTTGTAAAACCGTACCTCGGGTCACCAAATAGTTGACACGAGACATTTCTCTGTATGAAAGCACTTGAGTTAATAACCAAGGAAGGAATGACAAAAATGAAAACTTCACCATGTTGCATTGGCCAATGCAATGAAGGATCCAAGCTAGGATCATTGGTCACGGAGATTCCAAAACGAATGACATCCAGACGCATCGTGCCTTCAAATAGAAGTACCTGGGAGTAGCACCTGGGAGGCGGTATGGCCAAGTTCCCACCTGTTAGCACACACCAGACAGTAAAAGGCCAATTTCTCATATTCCTGATATTTAAGACAGGGGAGAATAATTTAGGTTGAGGCTCTGTTTATATTGAGTGGAGGGAGTGGGGATCTGGCATAAAGGCTTTTGTAAGTCATTTAATTATTTAATGAGCAACCCAGTGCCTCCAAGAAAAAGTTCCTGAATCTCTGCCCAGAAGGAAGGTTTAACCCAAAGTCCATCCATCAGTTGGGATCACGCTGCGGCCCCTCTGAAACCCACCCAGGGAGGGACATGGAGGAGCCAGGCAAGGAGGGCTCAGCCTCAGGTCTGGGCAGCCCCAACAGCTGATCGTTCCTCCCTCTCCCCACCGCAGGCAGTGAGTGATCTCCTCCTGCAGCTTCACCCTTTGCTTTCACAGGTTTTTAGAGGCTGAGGTAAGCCAGGTTCTGAGGTATTACCTCAGAGACTCACAATGTCTTAGTTTGGGTCCCCCCAAAAGCCAAGCATGAACAAAGGATCCCAGGAGGCACTGTGAGGGATTGAAGAAGAGAGACATGTGTCCCCCCTCCCAAGATGCATTAGGAGCCAGCTACCACCATGGGCAGCTGGGGCTCAGTGCCCCTGGGGATCTCCAGGAGTTGTCCCATCAAGGGTGGAGGAAGAGGCATAGCTGGTGAGCAGGCCTTTGTCTCCACCAGTCATTGTCTCTCATTGGCTGAAGTCCGCACCTGGGGTTCTCACTCCCTGACACTTCTGGCCAGTCTTATTGAGCATGCTGTCTGGCCATGCTCTCTGTCCCTGCGGACAGAGAGACTTGGGGAGCCAGGTACCTGTAGGGCAACTTTCTGCAGGTGACTTCCAGGGTGAAGAGTAGAGCAGAGCCAGAACTTCCTGGCCCCAATGCCATGGTGGTAGCTGCTGCACTAGATCGGTATTGGGGTCTAAGGTCCAGATCTGGAACTCAGGGAGAGAGGACAGCTGGACTTCCCTAAGCCTAGCAGGTGTCATGTGTTGGGGGAGCAGACCCTTGGTACTGAGCACAGGTCACTCTGACATGATGTGCCCTGGAAAGAAACTGGGACATTTTTCTGCCCAGCGTTCTGGCTTCTGACCCAGGCAGTCTTCCAAGTTCAGCATCTCTCGTGGTCATCCCTTAGGGCTACTTCTGCTCCTCACCTGGCAGCTTTGGTGGAAATGCTTTCAATGGCTCTCAACTGTGGCTGCACTTTACAGTCATCTAGGGATCTTTCAAATGACGGATGCCTCTGTCCCATCCCCAAAGTGACAGAAGTAATTGATCTGAGGTGAGTGCTGGTCCAGGGAACTTTAAAGATCTCTCCAGGTGTTTTTAAGGAGCAGCCACAACTTATAAGAAAATTCTAAAAGCTTAAGCAGGAAGTCCCTATTGCAAGTAAGTATTGTAGCAATCAAGAAGGAATTTCTCACTTCTTTATGAACCTCCACCCACTGAGTTGGGGAGAGAAGGAGACCCAACAGGGGGTGCATGAGTAAGTCCCTTTTGCCTGCAGGCCTCTGGTGGATTAAGAGATTTCATAAGTGTAACTGATGAGTGATTGATTGATAAGAGATTGGGAGAGATTCGCTGCTGGGAGCCTGGTCTCAGTCACCTCCTGGTCATAAAGACCTGCTCACCAGCTGTGCCTCTTCATCTCCTCAAGCCTCTGTTTCTTCTTCTCTGAAACAGGGATCTGTGTGCCAGAGAAAACCCACGTAAACCATGTGCCTACCATGCTCGGGCATACAAGGGCAGCCCCTGCCCCACATCCAGCTGGACAGGCCAAGGGTGGCCACATCGAAGCTGCTGTCATAGAGCAGACGTTGGCTCCTCTCTCTGCAGTGCTGGGCAGCCAGATGTCATGTGAAGGAGGCAGTTGAGCACCCAAACTCCGGAGTGAAGATCACACTTCCTCCAGCTTTTCCTGCTGCCCCCCTGCTCAGTCCCCACCACGAATGCAGAGAGCCAACAGCAGGGCAAATGCTATGTGATAAAAGATCCCCACTCAGTCTGAAAGAGGCGGCTGTAATTAGGACAGAAGAAAATGTAGCCAAGCCATTTACAAACTTTGCAGAACGCTTTCCCTCCCAAAGAACAGCTAAGCAGGAGCCCCCCAGAGGTGTTTTTAATGGGCCTGAGCAGCAGGAGGGCTTGCAGAATTGTTTTCTCAGCTCCCAGGGGTTCAATTTCTGTTTTGGTGTGGGCACTGAACAGTATTGGTCTTCTAGAACTCCTTTTGTTGTTATTAATAACACCACATCATCCAGAGTTTGAGCAAAGACAGGCTCAACCAGGGAAGCAGGGGTCCTGATATTTAGAGGGCAGCCTGTTCACAGACATCCCTGCCAGACATCCCACAGTAGGGCCAGCCCTGTAGACGTTTGAGGGTGCCCCGTCCCAATGGTGCAATCACGATTTGAAGCCAGTTCTATCTGGGGAGCGTACTCTTGAGTACAGGATGCCAAGTACATCAGCACATCATCTCAATATTACATGGTGCATGATTTAATGGAAGTAGGCATGGAGCCTGGAGGGAGAGGTGGGGAAGTGCAGAAAAGGCGTTTGCCCAGCAAGGCGTCTCATCTGGGTTGAGTTTAAAGGAAAAACAATTACAGCATGAAAAGGAAGGAAGGAGTCTTTCATGGTGGAAGGAAATGCATGAGCCGTGGTAGAGCCAGGAGGAAAAGCATAGTGTGATGCAGGAACAGCAGACAGAGAAGTGTGGTTACAGCAAAAGGTCCCAGGGCTGGGGGCTTGAGTTGGGGTGGGGGGTTTGAGGAAAGATGTAGCTGGGAGACTGAGCCGAGACAAAACAGCCAAGACCATTTGCTGGATCAGAGTCTAGACTTCACTCTGAGAGTGATCAGAAGAAAGTCCTTCTCTCCTACTTTTTTAAAATTTTTTGAAACTTCCAAACCTACAGAAAAGTTGAAAGAATAATACAACAAATAACTATGCTCCCTGCACAGGGATTCTGAGGTTGTTAATGCCTGTCAATATGTCATACTGACCTTCTTTCTGCCAGTTTTTTTTGTACAGTCTTTGAAAGTAGATTGCAGACATGATAACTAAATAACGGAACGTGGGTCTCCAGAAAGAAAGGACACCGATTTTCCCACATTAACCACATTTTCCCATGAACCGCAATATCGTTATCACACCCAAGGACCGAACACTGGTCACACAATGAGTGTGTTTTCCTACATACGGTCCACAATCGAATTTCCTCTCTTTTCCCCAAAATGAACTGTATAGCTCTTCTAGACTTCATCTGGTGTCCAATCAAGAAGACATATTGCCCTTGGGGACAATTGCTCTTCAGTCTCTTTCAGGGTAGAATGTCCCCCACCTTTTGTTGTTTTGTGTTTCTTGACATTGTCCTTTGTTGAGAGGACAGGCCAGTGGCTTAGTGGAATGTCTTTCTGGATCTGTGTGATAGTTCAGTCGTAGCTAGATAAAGGTGAAACATTTTTGGGAAAAGTATTCTCCTTCCCATTGCACCACTCCCAGAAGCTCGTGATGCCAGCTGGCCCAGCGTTCTGGGCTAAATGGTTCGCTTGGTTGTCACCATGGTCTCTCCATCGTCCAGAAACATCTTTTTCTCTATAACTAAGGATGATTGTGCAGTTCTCTCTTTTCCTTCTCTCTTTGTAGATTGGCATTCTCTCAGGAAAATCTCACCACCACACTCCACTTCTTAAAAAAATCATCATTTGAGGCTTATGAGATTCATATTTTATTCAGGGTATTAGAAAATGCCATTGTTCTTGTTGATGATCAAGTAGTCCGAAGCAGGGCCAGTAGGAACCCCTTCAAGCCAGCTCGTGTGTCTTTGATGGGCTCCCATTTCACTTTGAGGACTCTTAGGCTTTCTGCCTTGCTTGGCACTTTCATGTTCCACACGTGGAAATGAATACTTCTCTGAGGAGCCCTGGTTGCTTTCAGTGAGGAATGATCATTGGGAACCGTGGCCTGGATACCAGCTGTGGTCCTCAACTACGGAAATGTTGTTTCTAGGCCCCTTGAGTGGGGAATGCTAGGAAATGTGTATTTTTTTTTAATTTGCAAGTATATATAAATGACACCAGTTCTTCACAAGGCTCTTTTTTCCCCACATCCATATTCCCACATTGATCCCCAAATATACGAACTTACTACTTCTTTGCTCTATTCCTCAGTATAGACAGTCATTCTGGATTACTGTAGTAGTCACACCACCACTAAGAGCAGGCTTACTAGGTAAAATGCAAGATTTCTTTGCAGTTACTCTTCTTTTTAGAATGTATTTTACGAGAGTGTATGATCAGAGTATCTGAATTTATTATTTGTGTGTGTGACTGCATTATCAATGTGTATGATCAGATTCATGGAATAAAATTTAGGGTTTGTTTTTCATCTTCAGTTTTATTTTTTTGGAAACATATTTTTTGGAAATTTTTAATGTCCTAGGGATAGGCACTTGCTTGTTTTCAATATTTTGCTGTTACAAATAACACCGTGGCAAATGCTTTTGATCTGTGGACAATGTATCTTCCAGGAAAACTCCTGCAAATGTGCTTCCTGCGTTAAAGGACAAGTACGCCTGTCATTTCACGAGATGTTGCCACATTTCCTTTGGTACAGACTGCCCTTGAGTTTTCCGTAGGTTCTGTCGGAGAATGGACTTGAGACTTGAGAGCAAATGAGGTCGGACATAGGAGGTGACTGCAGCTGTCCAGACAAGTGAGGGCCAGTGCCTCAACCAATGGCAGTGAGACCAGAGAGGGAGATGGGCACTGGCTGAGGGTGTGATCGGATGTGGGATAAGGGAAATAAAAGGACTCTAGAGTTTTTGGGCTAAGGTAAGGAGGCAGTTGAACGTCCACACTGAGGCAGACGTGTTTATGAGCACACGTGTGCGTGTATGTGTGTGTACATATGTATGATGGTGCAAGTGGGTGCCTATGAATGAGTGCATTTCTATCCTTTTGTGTGTCTGTGCATGCACGCATGTGTCAGTGTGTTTGGAAAAAAGATGCGCAGGGGCCTGGAGCACAGAGTGGGCGGGCTTGGCAGCTGTGAGCCCCTGGCATGAAGAGGCTGAGCTGAGATCGTGGCTGAGATCACTACATCCACTCCTGCGTGTCCCCAGCCTCTGGACACAGAGGGGAAACGGGGCATTTATTGTACCTTTCTCAGATACACGCATGGGCCTGCTGCCTTAGACTTAGTGGTACTCGCCTGAAAGGGTAACTGGAAGTAGAGGAAAAGTAGAGCGAGTATATTATGTCAAAAGGGACCTGCCTGCTGTTTAAAAAAAAAAAATGGATTTGATGTTTCCTGGCTTCTCAGGTACCACACAGGCTTTGGTGGCCCCCGCAGGGGCGGGTGCGTACACACGGGCCCCGATCAGAGGCAGGAGGACGAAACGAGCTGGTGGCTGGGACCACATGAGCCATTCCTGCGGGACTTCTGTTCATTCTAGACTCATCCTCTGTCCTCATCCTCCAAAAGGCTTGTCCTGGGCCGACCCAGGCATGATAAAGATCGCTCTTGGAAAAAAAGTTAATTTGCCAGAGGCTGGGAGCACTAGAAGGCAGTGGGAAATCGGTTCACTGATAAGCTCCTGTGGGATCTACAAAGGTTCCCTGGAAAGGGGTCCTTATCTTCCATCAGGAAACGTGCTCTTTGTTTTTAGAGGCCACTTTATGTTTGGCTAAAGGTGCAGCCTTGGATAGTCGTGTGCAACTTACTTACATAGCAGTGGATAAATCCCCATTTTTAGAAGCTTATCAGAAATTCCATTCTCGGCACACATGTAACAAACTAGCATATTTGCAGAAACACGTCAGGGGCTGGGCATTGCTGGGCTCCTTATGCTTCAGTTACTCAAATCATTGAAAAATTCCTTCAAGAACCAACTCAGCAACAATAAAATACAACCCCCAATGGTTTCACTCATTCCAGTGCAATCTTTCTAATAATACGCGTTCCTGCCTCCCTATACGGTGTATAGGGTCCATTACTTTGTTATTTCTTAATAACTCAGTAGAATTAATACAAGCATCGGCCCGGCCTGGTTGTGATTATTGTAGTTTCTGTTCACTCTCTTCAAGGTTAGCTGCCAGTGGCCACTTCTGTTCCCTTCTGGTTTGCTTCTAATAGCTCTTTTCACACAAGTAAAATCCAGTCACTCTCCTTTGTTTGCTGTCTGGAACATCCCGTGGGCCTGGACACCGCTACCCAGTCTGTAACGGTGTTACTACTATGTGTTAAATAGGAGTCACGAGACTCTGAGAGACTTCTAGAACATAAATGCCAGACGAGGGTTCATGGCACCGTTAGTGAGGGCTGAGAGATTCCCATTGAGAGTGAGGATGTGGGGAAAGTGTGGCTTCTGGAAATGTTCCTTTTCCTCAAACTGATAAAGCCTACGATGCAGCTGACCAGAAATAAGCTTTGGGTGGAATTGCCGGGATGGATTCTGTCCTTTGAGTGGGTGGGGATTGGCATGGGCAAGCCCTCCTCCTTGTCTGGCAGGCAAAAGAGAAGATGCCACAGACTGGGGTTCTGAGTCCTTATGTGCCCCAGATTCTATCCCTTCTGGACCATAGGGTTAGGTTAGAACATAAGGTTAGAAATTCCTTATCTTCCTGTCTCCTCCCTACAAATGGAGCTCTTACCTGCCTTGCCCCACTGGCGACTGTGGAAAAGCTTTATATTAGCAGTGTGGTCTCCGTACACAAAATACCTTTCTCTGCACTTTGGGGATAATTTAAATGGATGATAGACAAGTTCTGGTATTCCATTTGTGCCTTTCCTCAGCCCACGTGGGACATTTGCTTTCCATCTTCAAGTTCCCCCTTCTCCTCTAGAGATGTTTTTTAACCTCTCTCTGCCCCTCAGAACTTGAAAAAGAAATATAATGCTGTTTTTAAAAAAAACATCTGAAATAATGCTCCCCGCTTCCCCCGCCCCGCCATGACCTGCAGTGACCAACAGGCAGAGTTTCATTTCTCTGAAGGTTACCCACCATAGGAAGGGGTGTGAACTATGTGGGCAAAAGCAAACAGCTCAGCCATCCCCCACTGTCCTCCCCTTTCTCTCTATTATCCTCAGGAAAAGAATCAAGGGGCTGGTGTGCACCTGCTGGCCGGTAGGAAGCTGCTGGCATTTGATCACTTTTTAACATGCAGAAAGGCCAGCTTCCAATGATTTAACCTAATGATTTATGAGGAAAGGGAATGACATGCATGGTTCAGGGTTAGTCAATCAATACTGCAGCGTGATGCTGAACCTCTCGCTTCTATGGTGGAAAAATCTAGGAAATAAACCCCAGGAGTGCCATGCAAATAAAAAGCAAAGGTAATAAATACACAGCGTTTTAATTACTCTATTCTCTACCCCCTCCCTGCCCCCTATTCAGTAGACGCTGTTCTTTTCTTGGGGCCAGGACAAAGCCACATGTTTGTGTGGAAGACGATGGGAAATTGGACTTGAATTTACTGTGTCATTTTAATATACTGCCCCCTTTACTGGACAGCCAGGTTCACTGAGGCCTGTCTTCAGAGCACTGCCGACCTGCTGAATAAATAATGTGCCCAGCTCCGAACCTCTCTACGGTGCGTCCCAGGGGCTCATAAGTCCCCTGTCACAGGAGAGCTGCAGGGTGTTTAGCTACTCCATCCTCCGTGTTGCTACAGCATCCTCCGTGTTGCTGATTATGACCCCGTCATCTGATTTGAAGTTATGTCACCCTAAAGCAGGGAGAAGGTCCTCACAATAAATCTCATTTTTAATCCAGAACTGAAGTGGGGAAAGCCTGTCTGCACAGTTTGGAGGAAAGTGGGAGGTGGGGGGTGCTGGAAGGCATTTCTGGGGTACCCATGGGTCTGCGGTCCCAGGAAGGGAGAGAGGTTGAATGGGGGGAGGGGCTCTGTTTGATCTCTTTCACCCTCCCCAGGCCCCTCTCCTTCCTGCCTCTCCCATCCCCACTCTCTGCACCTCCCCACCCCTCTCCAGTCTCCTCTCCACACCCCACCTGCCTCCCTTCCCTTCTCCAAACCCCACCCCTCCTGAACTCTCACCCCCCACTCCCTTCTCCAACCTCCTCCCCAGGCCCACCCCTTCTGCCCTCACCTCTCTTAATCTCTACTCTGTCCACCCCCCAGCCTTTTCCTTTTGCATTGAGCTAAGATTCTTTGTGGCTCTCGCTGGGGTAAATCCCCTCTTTGGGTTTAGGTCTTGGAGCTGTAATCTCTGCTGGCAAGGGTTTTATAGAGATACAGACATCCTAGTCTTATTTTCTGGGCTCACCAAGGAGAGGAAGGAGAATTAAGTAGAGAAGATAGGAAATCTAAAGGGTGTTCTCCTTTGGTGCTCTGTTCAGACAGGTGCTGTCTCCAGTCAGGCCAAGGGCCTGAAACCCAAAGAAAAGAAACAGGAGATGGGAGGGAAATTGGGTGAGAAGGAGGAAAAGGGTAGAGGGAAGGAAGAGGGAGGGGTGGAGGAAAAGGGGAAAGGAGGGAATGGGGGAGGGGGAGGAGTGAAAGGGGGAGGGAAAGGCCATTCTCCCAATTGATTTGTGTGGAAATTAAAAACAGAACCCAGACTGCAGGATTTCTGCAGCCTTCAAGGAGAGAGTTAATGGGGGAAAATAGTGCGGAAAAACGCAGCTGATCCACATTAGCAGCCCCGCTCCCTTGAGATACCCCTGCTCCAGCCTGTGACCACACACACATATGCCCGCACATGTGCACACACACACAGACACACGGTTCACACACATGCACATGTAGGCAGGGACACATGTACCCGCATGCGTGCACACGTGCACTCACAGGTGCACATAGGCCCACACGCGCACGTTATCACACCTGCATGCAGCATGCACGTGTGCACAGAGAGACATGCTTGTGTATAGATGCATGCACACAGAGACACACGCACACTGACACATGGGCACACATGGACCTACACAGGCACACACAGACTTGGATACATGCACACACACTCATGCACGTACACAGACAATCATGTGCACACATGCACGCACGCATACACACACGGGTATATCACACCCAACCCTTCCTGTTTGGAGTCTTGGCCTCTGTGGTTGTCTTCACCCTTGATCCAGGGGCGGAATCTCCAACAGGGTCATGTCCTCTCATTCTCTGCCTGCCCTTAGGACCCCAGCCAGTCTTCGTCTTCTACTTCTGCTGGGCATGAACAAGGAATACCTTGGACTTTTGGAGAGGGGTGAAACAGCCCTTATACACCTGTGAGAGTTTGAACTGGGCAGTGAATTAGCAGGGAGAAAATGGTGACTTGAGTCTGGCAAGGCCTTGGGTGTGCCCTTGGCTGAGCCTCTAACAGATGTCCCAAGGTCATCGTGGGAGCCTCCACGAAACAGATGCCAGGGTGGGACAAAACACGCAAGGACTTTCCTAGGGAAGTGTCTATGGGGGTTGGGGGTGGAAAGGGAGGGAAGGTTGTATGGATGTGCCCTATGGAATGGCCCTGCAGGCCGGGAAAGGTTTTACAGGACGGGACCATTAGGGAATCACTGAGCCATCACTGGTCCTCATGGGAGTCCCACATCTCCTGGGGACAGGCCTGCCTTGGTGTCCCTGCTGATGTGGCTGTGGATCCTGTCATCCCATGGCCAGTGGGCGAGTTGTGTCAGGTGCATGGCCACGCAGACACCTATCTGTGTCAGGGAAGACAGAGACAGAAGTTGATTGAAACTTTGCCCCAAGTCAGAAGCAGTGACCCAACTCCCTTTTATAGTGATTCAAAACAGAAAATCAACAATTCACTCAAAAAATAGGTTCACTTTTGGGGCACCTGGGTGGCTCAGTGGGTTAAAGCCTCTGCCTTCAGCTCAGGTCATGATCTCAGGGTCCTGGGATCGAGCCCCGCGTTGGGCTCTCTGCTTGGCAGGGAGCCTGCTTCCCCCCCCCCCCCCGCCCAGCCCCGCCTGCCTCTCCGCCTACTTGTGATCTCTGTCTGTCAAATAAATAAATAAAATCTTAAAAAAAAAAGAAATAGGTTCACTTTTCAAATAATGCTATATTTGGTCCAGTAATCATTTGCTCACAAGGTATCTGAATACCAGGGGATTTTCTCTGCCCATTCAGCTGGTCAACATGCAGGCACCCCTGTTATCAGCACCAAGGAATGCCAGCCCTTTCGACTGGGTAAGGGAGCTCTTGGCTTTGGAATAGGGAGGTCTTTCTGGAAATAGGGAGGTCTTCCTGGATGTTGAAGGGAACCCTAAACATTGCCCATGGTTATTGAATCATTTCATTTTGGTACGTTTAAAAATCAGTTTGAGGTAGGTTGAGTGACCCTGGCTGAGGGGAGATACTTTGTCATTCTAACTTCCCCAATAAGCCCACTCCTTTCATGCTGGGGTCAGTGAAAGAAAGGCCCTCTGGGGTGACAGGAGGTAGAGGTCCTCACATGGAGGACAAGGAAGTGCTGAGTATGTCCATATAAACACAGACCTTAGCAAAAGCTGACCCCAAAGCCTATATCCTGAGAAGACTGGTAGTCGCCTGACATCATTTTTATGAAATCAAACAGGTTTAGATATACTTTTAAGGAATCATCCTAATAAACAGTGGAAAATTTCAGAGTTTAAAAAAAATGCCCAATCCATCACATAAGACAAGGAAAAAGTGCCTGCATACTTCTGGTCTTTGCTTGTTCTTTTTCTGTGACCATCTTTAAGGTAACCTGTAAAGTTTTCTCTCACGGCCTGCAATAATTCATGTAGACGAAAATGACAACACAGAGAATTCCAAGCTAAGGTCTGATTCCACTACCACACACATATTTCAAGCCCCAAGACATTCATAAGCAAAGGGGGAAAAATCAGCCATAAACATGAAAAGAAGTTTTCATCCAGGAGCTGGGATCTCTGGTGTACCCCGGTAGAGAGTCTGTAACATGACGCTGCAGGGACCCGCTCAGCTGTGTTGCCCCAGCTACTGAGGAGAAAGATATGCCAGCTTTTAGTAGCAAGATGCATTATTTAACGTGCATTCACCAAAACATCTTAAAATGTCAACGTAGTGCTATAAGTTATGAGAATTTAAATCCACGTGAATGTTGCAAGCTTTCAGTGGTGGAAGGTGATGGTTGTCACTGTCTTCATCTTCAATCATTTCAGGAGTGTAGTTCCCTTCTTCAGGTAGTTCCAGTAGAGATATAGATATTTCACCCAGTGCAAGTAGCTATCTGTGTAGGAGGTGCCCCTGCTCAGGATTTAATGGGATATTTGCCTTCCTCTTGGTACATCACATGGAGCATTTCAAGTTCTGTGTGGAGCAGTATGGCCCCACATTTTCTTAGTAGACTAATGACACATGACCAAATCCTTATACAGAAAACATTTACATTTTATTTTCAGACTTTGGAGTTGAAACTGGGTCAAATCCCAGAGAGCTCTTACACAAACTAATGAGGTTACAAAATCCAGATCCTCAGAAATCATGCTTGCCGTGGTTTTAATGAATGTTCCATGGGGAAAATGCACCAAGATTTTTTGTTTGAATCAGGCAGTGACTTAACTTAGGTCACTTTGGGTGAATTTCCTCCAATATGCAGAGTATTAACCTTGCATCTGGATATATTTGATTCTTTTGATTCTTCTTTCAGTCACAACTCTAGGGTCTTCATCTCTGAAAAGCATGATGAGGCCACCCAGAGTTTTCTCCTGTCTTGTAGGATATGGGCTTGGAGTTTGATGAGAATATCTTAGTAGAGAGAAATTCCCATCTTGGTTTAAAATATAATGTGTTCATAGATAATTTCGAGGTAGGGTAGGACCAACAGATTAGAAGCAGACTGCAATGGAAACAGCTCTTTCCTTACCATTCTGGAGAGAAGGGGTCATTCTACACCATTCAGAGCCACCTGGGGAAGCACCAGGGTCAAGAGGGTGAAGGCACATCTGTGGGCAAAGCCTTTATTGTGGTTTCCATGGGAAGGAGTGGGTGAGGCAGTATAAGCAGGCTTAGGGTTTGCTAGTTGGAATAATTGCAGTAGACTCTGGGGAGTAGGGGCTGTCCCTTGTCTAGTGCTTTGCCCTGGATACCAGGTTAGGGCAGGTGGATAGTGACCCAGAATGTGACACTGGGGGGGCTTTGGATTGATTGGTTTGCATTTGAAAAGCATGCTCTATGTTTACTATTCATTACTTTTATGTTTACTCAAGGAATTGACTTCCCCTGAGAGAGGCCATCCCTTCAGGGTCAGCAGGGCCCCAGATGTCAAACCATTAGAATTTATAAAATAAAAGACATGATTAATGCACAACTCCAAGTTGAAAATCCCATGGTTTATCAAACAAGACAAGTAAAGATTTAGGGCTGCATCTGTGCTCACAGAAACCCTCATCTGAGGGAAATTTTCTTGGATATCGATACCAAGAAATGACAGATCTTTATTCTCCCATGGAAGTCCACAAATCTGGCATTCATCAGCCCCTGCTGGTCATGAAGTCAAGAGGCTCTGGAAGGCTCTGTACGAGAAGCGGGAAGCTAAGTGAGATGAGAGACAAAAGGGGGGGGGCACATCTCTGAGTTCGAGTGCATGATGAGAACAAATTTGAAAGTGTTTTTTTCAGATGGCCTCAACCCAGGAAAAATTTACGCTGCAGGAATAACATTTCAATTGGTGGATAAGATGGAGAATATTGTAGAACCAGGCTGTACTGTTAGCATTGGTGATGAATGACCTCGTTTTGGAGAACTTGCCATCTGCTTAGAAAGATGGGAAGGTGAGTTGTTGGTAATCCCTACAGGGTAGACAGAGCACATACCCTTCTGTCTTTGCAAACCTTCAGCAGCCCGCATAACTGGCTCTTGGAGGTTACGTGCTCTTGGCTAATCACAGAAAGAAGGATTTCAAGTCTCAAAGCAAAGTGAGTGAGGAACTCACCCTTTTTCTTTTTTCCTAAGAGAAACAGAACTTCTCTCCTGCCTCATTGGAGAGTGACAGTGTATAGGGATTCCATTCCTTAGTTTTGGAAGCTATACAACAACTGGGTCACAAGTCCCCTTTCCGTCGTGTTGCCGCTGGTTCTGGGATGCTCGCATATCTTTTAACAGCTGCTTTTGATCAACTGATCCACTTACTCTGACATCGTATTTTTGCCAAAAACGATTACAAGATGCTGCCCTCTCTATTTGGGGACAGTCTATAATCAAGAGATAAGAGACTTCTAAGTCAGGCAAGCACAGGTTCAAATCCTAGCTGAGCCATTTAGCGGCGAGACAGATTTGGGCCCATGACTCAACTTCTTTGAACCTGAATTTCCTCCTCTACAAAATGAACTCAGCAGCGCCTACCCTGTGACTTCACAGGAAGGCCAGACAATACTGTGAAGGTCCTGCTGTGTCGTAGACCTATTGTTTGTATATTTTTAACACTTCTACCCAAATAACCTACAAACGTATTTTAATAAAAATGTATTTATTGTCACCATTTATATTTTATGCCATAGCAGTAAATACAGCTTCAAAGTGGAATATTTTGGGAGGAGATTCATCTGCCCACTGAAGATGTTAGGAACCCAGAATAATGTACTTGACTAGATGTTGTGTTCACAGATGGGTCCTCACCCTATTGAGGTATATCAGAGCAATTAGTGTGTGCTTTACCAAGCTATCTGGCCAGGCATAGAGTGACCGAGTTGGGGTTCCCACTGACTCCCAGCAGGCACTGTCCAAAGGGGACTGCCCTTTTCTCAAGTGTCCCATGAGAATCTGACAGCTTTCTTTATCTTTAGGGTGTCTTCCATCTGAAACAGTCAACAGATATAGGAGAAACAGAACAGAGAGGAAAGTTTTATTCTACCACATTGTGGTGATTGCCCTTCCTGGTTCCAGGAATGAATAGAAAGAGAACCTAGTTGTTCAGTTTGGTCACCTGAAATTCCCTGTACCAAGTGACGCAGTTGGACATAACATCTCCTTCCTACAAATGCTGACTTGTGCTTGGTAAGGAGAGATTTGAGGTCTCCTTTGTTCGGATACAAATAAAGAGATGACAGTAGGGTCACCTGGGTGGTTTAGTAAGGTGAGCATCTGCCTTTGGCTTGGTCATAATATTGGGGTCCTAGGATCAAGCCTCGCATTGGGCTCCTTGCTCAGCGGGGAGCCTGCTTCTCCCTCTGCCTGCCACTCCCCCTGCTTGGGCACACGCTCTCTCTCTCTGACAAATAAATAAATACAGTCTTAAAAAAAGGGAGAGATGATAGTAACTCACATTTATTGAGTATCTGCCTTGTGGCCGATGTGGTTCCGAGAGCATGACACACATCAGCTCACTCAGTCCTCATACTCTATATGAAGTGAGGACCATTATTATGACATCATGTGCTAACATAGTATAGCACAAGTATTTGCCCAGATGAGGAAACTGAGGCCCAGAGAGATTCAGTGCCTGGTCCCAAGTTACACAGCTGGGGAAGGGAAGCTGCAGGCATGGATTTGTGCAAGCCACTAATAGGTCTCCTGCCTGACCTGCGATTCTTCAGAGGCTATGAGTAGTCTACTCTCATTTCCTTTTGTCAAGTCCAGCCAAAGGGCCCAAGCAGAATTTCGGCTCCTGCTCTTGGCACCATGGAGCCTGACTCTCTCATGTCTATCTCTTGAGACTTCCCATGTGAATATAGAAAAGAACACCTGCTCTCCATGGGGAGAAACAATCTCTGAATCTCTGTTCACATGGATCAGAGGCCCTAGGAGCCCCAGGGGCATCTCCAGGGGATGTCTTCCCTACAGGTTCTGGCTGGCAACTGTCAAGGAGCTTGTGGCCAGTGACCAGCTGCTGGAGAAAAGGCCTCTACATAGATGTATGGTTGTACCTCCCATTTTATTGACCTTGTTCTCCCCTTCAATTCTCCCCAGCCTCTAGAAAGGGAACCTCTTCTCAGCTCTAGTTAGGAAAACCCCAAGATAAAGATTGGTTATAGCAGTTGCAATAACCAGGAAAATGAAGGATTATTTTTGGCCCCAAATCACCCACATGTCAACCTTTGACCAATCACTGCAGCTAGATGAGTGGGGTCCCATCAGAAGATAGCAGTCGTTTTTCTGGCTGACAGGAGTAGAGGAGGTGTGGGGGATGAGATGTCCCCCTGAAAAGAAAGAGGTCAAGTTCCAAAAGACAGAACAGAGATGTGGGCAGACAGAATAACAATATGAAGAGCAAATATAGAAAAACAATTCTGAGAATATCTGAGAATGAGACGAACTAAGACCATAACCCTCTGCCAATGTGCAGTGGAGGTTTTGGCATTGGGATATCGGGGAGCTTCAAATGGAAGGAGAGGCAAATGTGTGTGTGACAGGTGATTGGGAGCACAGAGGAGGGGTTGGTTCGTATACCTCAACTCTACCAATTTTCTTCTGCTCCTCAGACTAGCTGAGCCTTCTCAGCACAGGGCCTTTGCACATGATGTCTTCTCTTTTGTAATGCTCACATTTTCACACTAACTGTAGCTGCCTTTTTTCACCCTTAAGACCCCAGTGTAATAATTATCTTCTCTAGAGGCTGATCTTGAGCCCTTGATTAACTTAGGTTCCTCATTTTTTCTTCTCTTCTGTAGATCCCTCTTTCTTTCAGAACACTTAAAATAAATTTAGTCACTTATTGAATTGTTTCTTTATTTGTTCCATGTCTCTGGACTGTGTCTGTTGGCTCCTCTGTATATTGCCAATGCTTGGCAATCAGTAGGCACTCAATACATATTGCAGAAATACTGCCCTTGTATGAATGATGGTTTTATGGGATGATCAGAAGCAAATGGGCTGGGCCAATGTGGAGAGGAGAGAATGGAGAGAGGATACATAGAAGAAAGACAGTAGAGTCTGAAAGTCAGAAGTCAGAAGGAAGTTGGAAGGAACTGAGCCATTGTAATACCCTCAAATAACTGGGTTTCCTAGAGTTTTCATGTGGGGTGAGGGTTTATCTAAGAAAGCTTATCTGTATGTCCAAGATGGTGATGCCAGAGAGTATCTGGGTAATCATGGCATGACCCTGTCCCATGGTTGGTGTGTTGGAGAAATGGGTTTGCAAATGGTTTACAGATGCCAGGTGGCTGTGGTACTTTGTGTGGTGTGGGTTCTGTTCCCTGTTTCCATTCTCCTCTGCCTTCTTCCCACTGTTCTTGGGGTGCAACTGTTGGCCATGTCTACCTCTCACATTGCGATTTCAGAAAATTCCTCACCACCGCTTCACCACATGACAGTGAAGCCACGTCAGTGAGGCCATTGAAGAAATCTGCTATATTTTCAGGGCAGTGTTCTGTACACATGTCTAACCTCCAAACAACCCAGTGGAAGTTTCCCCTGAAAGGCTCTGGCATTGGTGCCCTGGGCGGACTCCTTGCTTCATGGTTGAACCCAGTGACCCCCTGTTTTCAAAATGTGAAATGATCACTTGGGAGAAAGTCAGTTGAGCTGGCCAGTCCCTAGTGTCTGGGCACCATGCATTCTGCTGTGAAAGGAAGATGTTGGTTTTTCAGAATATATAAATGGCATCTGAATGAGTTGGGAGAAGTGGCTTTTCACCACTTTCAGGAGGGATAAATTGAATTTTTTAAAGGAGGCTTTTATTTCAGGGAGGCCTGGTTGTACAGGGACTGTTTCTGAGTGACATAGAAAGCTAATCTTGGAGACCTTCCACATTGGGTTCCTCTTGACCTATTGCCTGTTCAGGGGTGATGGGTAGTGTAGACAGCAAACCCCTTCTTGGTCTCTGCCCTCACCCATCCCCACCCCACCACAGAGTTATTTTGAGACCTCAGCCCATGGCTGACCAAAGCATGCCCAGAGGTGAATGCACAGCCAGAGTGAAGATGTCTTTTGGTTGTGGCTTTCTGGAATTCAAAGCAGCTTCCTTAAAAAAAAAAAAAATTGAGCTTGTTGCCTCTAAGTGGACACTCCTCTCCAAAACAGATACTTCTATTCAGCTGCTGCTTATGTCTCCACCATGGCATCCACTGTTGCCAGCAGGCCTGATGCCCCTTTTAGCACACTGTTGCTTCCCTTAAGTCAGGGACACTATTGTGTGTCAAGCGAGCCATGTGATCCCACTTGGCAGCCATCCCAGATCTGAGGGTCAAGCCTCACTCATCTTTCACTTTGAAGGCCTGGTGGAGCATAGTACCAAATTTTTGTCTCGATATTTTTTCTTGTTTTTATTTAATATTTTCTTCTGTAGAGAAAAAACACAAAAAGAAACCCATATATGGGGAGAATAGCATAGTTCCTCTCAAACAGGAAGATCTGGCTGGATTTCACTGTTAGAGATGTACTTGTGAAACACTTACGAATAACTTACATCTAATGTGATTCTGTACACATTGTGTTGGCATATATAAGTGACTTCTTAGGACCCCACAGGAATATTGATTAATCATAGCCAGAATTCACCAAATCAGAACTCATTCCTTCCAAGGACTTCCAGATCTCTTGCATTCTTCCTTTCATCAGAACAACTGGTGGATTTGATCTGTGCAGTCGGTAGTTCAGAGATCTTTGAATGAATCAGAGCTTATTAAACAGAATGCCTAACTGCTCTGAGTGTCTGAGTTGACAAAGAACAAGACCTTTCCATGTGGACATGGCTGACTCCCTTTGTGGGAGTCAGAGAGAAGGATAACACTGGTTAAGGGAAGGGAGAGAAAGGTTAACACTGGTTTTGCATTTAACCAGCATTGGCTGGATGTGTGTTGGAGGGGGTGATGTTAGTGGCTGGGTTCTGATTGGTGGATGTAGAGATTTTATTCCCGTATAAGTAGTATGTATTCCTATGGATTTATTGTATTTTCCACTTTCAAATATAGGGGAAAGAATCAGACCTAACTTTGACAATTTTCTTTGCTAAAATATATGTGAATCCTTAGACATTGAAATCAGACTTCACTCTGGAATTTGTATTTTCTTCCTGTTTTGGTAAATTTCACTTATTTCAAAGTTCAGAAATACCAAGTATAAATTTAAGAGCAACAACATACCCCATACTTTACTTCCAGCTTACCAGAACCATCTGATCACCTGCCCTCCCGCCATACCTGCTGGGCACCTGTTTGTCAGTTAGGTGATGAGGCTCTTGTCTGTAATCTAGAAGGGAGCTGGTGGGATGGGTGGAGAAAAGGGATGAGAGTCTAAGGAGCTATTATATCTCTGATTCTGGTAATCCTCCCAAATCCTATGCTGCAGAGCTAAGAGGAAAATAATAACTGTCTATGGAACCACTAACTTGGCTTCTAAACCATGAGGTCAGAGGGAGAGAGATGGTGGCCACAGTTGTCATTCCTATACCGTGCTAAGCAGAAAAGATTTATGTTCTTGAAAAAAAAAGTCCAGAAACAGTTCCTGGAAGAGAGACTCTTCCAGGATTGGTTACTCTTTAAAGAATGAGTAGAGTTTCAACAACTAGAGATAAGTCCAAGTTCAAGAAACAGTGTCGGGGCACCCGGGTGGCTCAGTTGGTTAAGCGTCTGCCTTCAGCTCAGGTCATCATTCCAGAGTCCTGGAATCGAGACCCACATCAGGCTCTCTGCTCAGCAAGGAACTTGCTTCTCCCTCTGCCTGCTGCTCCCTGTACTTTTGCTCTCTTCTTCTCTGTCAAATAAATAAATAAAATCTTAAAAAAAAAAAAAAGCAGTGTCAGAAGAGGTAGAAGACAATGGTGACGGTGGCCAAGACTCCACTAGGTATCTGAGGAGGATGGATAGAAGGTGAAGTCCAAGGCTCCCAGGGTGGAGGGCACTATTGGCAGCCCAGCACTGGACTCAGGAATTTCATCAAGGGTGGTTGGCAGGTGGATTAACAGCAAAGCCACTGGCTCTCTGAGCGAGAAATAGGTGGGATCCCAAAACTCTGCCTTCATTGGATGTCACATCGCATACTGGTAGCACTGTTTCAGACCAGTCTGTACAATAATATCTGGGTCAGGCCATTTTTGAAATCAAGGTTGAAATCCTTAGCCTTCCTGCTGTCCACTGAGCCAGGAACAGGCTGACCTCTTTCTGGGCTGTCCCTCCCACACACAGTAGGATCCCACTTCTAATCTCAGCTCCAATGCTGACAAGCTGTGACCTGGGTGTTCTCACCTTCGTGGGCCCTGGCATCCCCACCTGGGGGCTGGAAGTAATGACATTCGGTGACTCACAGCCAAGTACAGGAACGTCATGGTCTGCTATGGATACATGGCTCTCCTTTCCATCTGAGGGACCCTCTGCCTCCAGAAGGAAAGGAGTGAAGATCATTGGGCTAAAGTTGGCATGGACTCACTCAATTCACAGTCCTTCCTCAACCAAACAGGCCATATTTCTTAGACTCTCAGGAAATAGAAATACATGTATAAATTTAAATATGTATGCATGTATTTAATGCTTATTCAAGATAGTTTAAAAGACTTTAAAGTTTTAGGTTTATAAAAAGTGGGTGGGAAACACCATACACCCTTTCACTTCCACCTCCCATTGTCCCCTTCTGGTAACAACTTGCATCCCTGTAGTTTGTTACAAATGATGAACATAAAATGATGCAACATTATTAACTAAACTGTGGTTTACCGTAGAGTTTGCTCTTGGTTGACATACAGGTCTGAGTTTTGTCAAGTGCATGGTGTCATGTATCCACCATTATGGTATCCTGCAGAATAGTTTCCCTGACCTAGAGATCCTCTGTGTTCTGCCTCTTTATCCCTCTCTCCCCACCAACCTCTGGGAACCACTGATCCTCTTATTGTCTCCATAGTTTTACCTCTTCCAGAATGTCACATAGTTGGAACCCGTATAGTAGTCTTTGGTGTCTTTCACTTAGCAATATGCACTTAAGGTTCTTCCGTTTCTTTCTGTCAATAGCTCATTTCTTTTTAACGCTGGATAATATTCCACTGTATGGATGTACCACAGTTTGTCCATTCACCTCCTGAAGGACATCACAGTTTCTTCCAAGTTTTGACAATTAAGGATAAAGCTGCTAAGAACACGTATGTGTAGGTGTTTAAGTTTTCAGTTCCTTCAGGTAAATACCAAGAAGTACAACTGCTGGATTATATGGTAAAAGTATATTTAGTTTCATAAGAAATTGCCAAACTGTTTTCCAAGGTAACTGTACAGTTTCACATTTGCACCAGCAATGAATGAGTTCCTATTGCTCCACAACCTCACCAGAATGTAGGGTTATCAGTGTTTTGGATTTTGGCCATTCTAATAGATGTATAGTGGCACCTTATTGTTTTAGTTTTCAGTTGCTTTTTCAAAAAATTTTCTTATTTAAATTTAATCATCATGTAAAGAAACGTAATCTAAGACATATTCCATTAGATCAGATTTGCAAGTAAAAAGCTAAAAAAGTATATGTTATGGTGCTGGACCATCAGATTCAATTAATTTTTTCTACTCTAAGGAAATTGGCCATAGGTTTAAGGCTCAACCTATTCTTTTTTTTATTATTTAATTTAATTTTGTGTGTGTGTGTGTGTGTGTTCCAAAAATCATTGTTTATGCAAGTTACCCAGTGCTCCATGCAGTATGTTCCCTCCTTAATACCCACGACCAGACTTACCCAACTCCCCACTCCCTTCCTCTCCAAAATCCTTGGTTTGTTTCTCAGAGTCCACAGTCTCTCGTGTCTCCTCCTCTGATTTCCCCCATCTCAATTCTCCTCCCCATCTCACAATGTCCTCCGTGTTATTCCTTATGCTCCACAAGTAAGTGAGATCTTATGATAATGGACTTTCTCATCTTGACTTATTTCACTCAGCATAATCTCTTCCAGTTCCGTCGATGTTGATACAAAAGTTGAGTATTCATCCTTTCTGATGGAGGCATAATACTCCATAGTGTATATGGACCACATCTTCTTTATCCATTTGTCTGTTGAAGAGCATCTTGGCTCTTTCCACAGTTTGGTGACTCTGGCCATTGCTACTATGAACACCAGAGTACAGATGGCCCTTCTTTTCATTACATCTGTATCTTTGGGGTAAATACCCAGTAGTGCAATTGCAGGGTCATAGGGAAGCTCTATTTTTAATTTCTTAAGGAATCTCCACACTGCTTTCCAAAGTGGCTGCACCAACTTGCAATCCCACCAACAGTGTAAGGGAGTTCCCCTTTCTCCACATCCTCTTCAATACTTACTTTTCACTGTCTTGTTAATTTTGGCCATTCTAACTAGCGTCAGGTGGTATCTCAATGTGGTTTTGATTTGAATCTCCCCGATGGCTAATGATGGTGAACATTTTTTCATGTGTCTGATAGCCATTTGTATGTCTTCTTTGGAGAAATGTCTGTTCATGTCTTCTGCCCATTTTTTGACATGATTATCTGTTTTGTGTGTGTTGAGTTTGAGGAGTTCTTTATGGATCTTGGATATCAACCCTTTGTACTGTCATTTGCGAATATCTTCTCCCATTCCGTGGGTTGCCTCTTTGTTTTGTTGACTGTTTCCTTTGCTGTGCAGAAGCTTTTGATCTTGATGAAGTCCCAAAAGTTCATTTTTGCTTTTGTTTCCTTTGCCTTTGGAGACATATCTTCAAAGAAGTTGCTATGGCCAATGTTGAAGAGGTTACTGCCTATGTTCTCCTCTATGATTTTGATGGATTCCTGCCTCATGTTATCCATTTCGAGTTTATCTTTGTGTATGGTGTAAGAGAATGGTCGAGTTTCATTTTCTACACATAGCTGTCCACTTTTCCCAGCTACATTCATTGAAGAGACTGTCTTTTTTCCACTGTATATTTTTTCCCGCTTTGTTGAAAATTATTTGACCATAGAGCTGAGAGTCCATATCTGGGCTCTCTACTCTGTTCCACTGGTGTATGTGTTTGTTTTTGTGCCAGTACCATGCTGCCTTGGTGATCACAGCTTTGTAGTAAAGCTTGAAATCAGGCAACCTGATGCCCCCAGTTTTGTTTTTCTTTTTCAACATTTCCTTGGCAATTCAGGGTCTCTTCTGGTTCCATACAAATTTTAGGATTGTTTGTTCCAGCTCTTTGAAAAATCCCAGTGTAATTTTGGTGGGGATGGCATTGAAAGTATAGATTGTTTTAGGCAGTATAGACATTTTAACAATGTTTATTCTTCTGATCCATGAACATGGAATGGTCTTCCATCTTTTTGTGTCTTCAGCTTCTTTCATGAGTGTTCTGCAGTTCCTCAAGTACAGACCCTTTACCTCTTTGGTTCAGTTTATTCCTGTATCTTATGGTTCTTGGTGGTATAGTAAATGGAATCGATTCTCTAATTTCCCTTTCAATATTTTCATTGTTAGTGTATAAGAAAGCAACTGATTTCTGTACATGGATTTTGTATCCTGCCACATTACTGAGTTGCTGTATGAGTTCTGATAGTTTGGGGGTGGAGTCTTTTGGGTTTTCCATATAAAGTATCATGTTATCTGCAAAGAGAGAGAATTTGACTTCTTCTTTGCCAATTTGAATACCTTTTATTTCTTTTTGTTGTCTGATTGCTGTTGCTAGGACTTCTAGTACTATATTGTTTCAATTCCTTAAAGACATATGATATTAAGCATCTTTTCATATGTTTATATGCCATTTGTATACCTTCTTCTGTTAGGTATCTATCCAGGACTCTTGCCCATCTTTTTTTTTTCTTTTTAAATATTTTATTTATTCATTTGACAGACAGAGATCACAAGTAGGCAGAGAGGCAGGCAGAGAGAGAGGAAAGGAAGCAGGCTCCCTGCTGAACAGAGAGCCGGATGTGGGGCTCTATCCCAGGACCCCGGGATCATGACCTGAGCCGAAGGCAGAGGCTTTAACCCACTGAGCCACCCAGGCACCCCTCTTGCCCATCTTTTAATCGGGTCGTTCATTTTCTTATTGTTGAGTTTTAAGAGCTCTTTGTATATTTTGTCTAATAGTCTTTTGTCAGATAGTCTTTTGCACATATTTTCTCCCAGTCTGTGGCTTGTCTTCTCATTCACTTGACAGTATCTTTTACTGAGCAGAAGTCTTTAATTTTAAGGAAATCCAACATATCAGTTATTTTTTTCATGGATCATACCTTTGGTGTTGGATATAAAAAGTCATCCCTCAACTAGGGTCACCTAGATAATCCCTTACGTTATCTTCTAAAAGTTTTATAGTTTTGAATTTTATGTTTAGGTCTGTGATTCATTTTGAGGATTTTTTTTTCTTTTTTTGGTGAAAGATATAATGTCAATGTCTATTTTCTTCTTCTTCTTCTTCTTTTTTTTTTTGCATATAGATGTCTAGTTCCAGCATTTTGGGTTTAAAAGGCTGCTCTTTGCCATTAAATTTGTTTTTGTTTCCTCCTCAAGAGATCGGTTGGCTGTATTTGCATGAGACTATTTCTGAGTTCTTGATTGTGTTCCACTAGCCATTAATCCATTAACTTTCTGTTCTTGCACCAATAGCACACTTTCTGATCAGTATTGCTTCATATCAAGTGTTGCCATCAAGTCATATCAATATTCTGTCTTTGTTCTTCTCCAGTATTATGTTGACTAATTTGGGTCTCTTGTCTCTCTATATAAGCTTTGGAATCAGTTTGTTGGTATTTGCGAAATTATTTGCTGGGATTTTGATAGGGGTTGCATTGAGTTTATAGATCAAGTTGAGAACTGACATCTTAATAATATTGAATCTTCCTATCCATGAACAAGGAATATCTCTACATTTATTTAGTTCTCTGATTTCCTTCATCAGAATTTTCTAGTTTTCTCCATATAGATCTTGCACATGATTTATTAGATTTATACCTATGTAGTTATCGTTTGGGGTACTACCATAAATGATACTGTGTTTGTAATTTCAACTTCCAATTGTTTACTACTGGTATATAGGAGAACAGTATAATTTTGTATATGAACTTTGTATCCAGCAGTCTTGCTGTAATCACTTATTAATACCTGGAGTTTTGTTTTTATTTTGATTCATTGTGATTTCTTGCATTTAACCTCTGAATAAAGACAATGTATTTCTTCCTTCCCAAATCTGTGTGCCTTTTATTTATTTATTTTTTGTCTTATTGAATTGACTTGGACTTCCAGTATAATGTCAAATAGGAATGGTGAGTGGGGACATCCTTGCCTTGTTTCTGCTCTTAGGGGGAAAAGCACCAAGTTTCTCATCATTACTTTTACCTTTAAATCCTCCATGTCATATAGGGTTATGTGTGCTCTACCTTTATTCCCTTGCCGTCCATTTTTCTTTGTGGAAGGGCTTTCTCTGGCTACAGAGCAGATTCAGTCCATTCTCAGGAAAGGCCAGGAATACTGGGGATTAATAAAGTACCTATTTTCTCACCATTAAGTATGATGTAAGCTGTAGAGTTTTTGTAGTTGTTCTTTACCAGGTTGAGGTGGTTTTCCCCTATTCCTAATTTGAAAAGAGGTTTGGTTTTGTTTTGTTTTGTTTTTCCTCATAAACTCAAAGCTTTATTTTGTCAAATTACAACAGAATCTGGTGAGAATGGAATTAGGATTTTAACATGTATATTAATTTTTCTTAGGTTTTCATTTTCTTTCTAGTAAGATCTTGAATTCTCTTCCTTTTCCCTGTTACATTAATTCAATTTTTACTCCGTTATAAGCTACTAATATACAAATCATAAGAGTAAACTCAATGAAATGTAATATGATAAACAGAGCTTCCTTAAGATTAAGGCTCTCTACTCATTGAAATAAATTTTTAAGAAAATTAAAAGCTTGGTTGCAGTGTAGAAGAAGATATTTTCAATACATATGTATTAAAAGACCACCATACAAAAAATAAAAAGAATATCTACAGATCAAGCAGAAATAGACAGCCAAATTTACAAAGACAGCAGGAAAATTCAAATACAAAATCAAGTTATAGAATTCGTCCAGTGACCTGAGGGTTCATTTGTGCTCACTACAAGTCAATGCCCTTAAAGAAATCATGTTTTTTTTCCCATCACCATGGAATATTCTGCTCATTTGTGAGCTCTATATAAATAGAACCATAAAGTTTGTAATTTTTTGTATCTGAACTCTTTCTCTTCACACTGAATTTCTGTTGAGTACATAACCACGGAAATATTGATACTGCTTGATCTCCTTTGTTCTTCTGTATAACATGTATTTGTTTTCTCTGAATATGTTTTAATAATATTTTCAACATTTTCAGTTAATTTTTGGTGTTTCTAAGAGGATGTGTATGCACGCATTACATATACTGGCCCTTGTTTTCCTTGGGATTCTTTGAGTCTTTTGAATCTGTGATTTGCTATCTTTTATTACTTTGGGGACAGTTTCTGTCATTTTCCCTTTTAATTTTTTATTTATTTCTTATTTTTTTATAAACATATAATGTATTTTTACCCTAGGGGTACAGGTCTGTGAATCGCCAGGTTTACACACTTCACAGCATTCACCATAGCACATACCCTCCCCAATGTCCATAACCCCCTCCCCCTCTCCCAACCCCACCTCCCCCCATCAACCCCCATTTTGTTTTGTGAGATTAAGAGTCACTTATGGTTTGTCTCCCTCCCAATCCCATCTTGTTTCATTTATTCTTCTCCAATCCCCATAAACCCCCATGTTGCATCTCCATGTCCTATATCAGGGAGATCATATGATAGTTGTCTTTCTCCGGTTGACTTATTTCACTAAGCATGATACCCTCTAGTTCCATCCACATTGTCGCAAATGGCAAGATTTCATTTCTTTTGATGGCTGCATAGTATTCCATTGTGTATATATACCACTTCTTCTTTATCCATTCATCTGTTGATGGACATCTAGGTTCTTTCCATAGTTTGGCTATAAACATTTGGGTGCACATGCCCCTTCGGATCACTACGTTTGTATCTTTAGGGTAAATACCCAGTAGTGCAATTGCTGGGTCATAGGGTAGTTCTATTTTCAACATTTTGAGGAACCTCCATGCTGTTTTCCAGAGTGGTTGCACCAGCTTGCATTCCCACCAACAGTGGAGGAGGGTTCCCCTTTTTCCGCATCCTCGCCAACATCTGTCATTTCCTGACTTGTTAATTTTAGCCATTCTGACTGGTGTGAGGTGATATCTCATTGTGGTTTTGATTTGTATTTCCCTGATGCCAAGTGATGTGGAGCACTTTTTCATGTGTCTGTTGGCCATCTGGATGTCTTCTTTGCAGAAATGTCTGTTCATGTGCTCTGCCCATTTCTTGATTGGATTGTTTGTTCTTTGGGTGTTGAGTTTGCTAAGTTCCTTATAGATTTTGGACACTATCCCTTTATCTGATATGTCGTTTGCAAATATCTTCTCCCATTCTGTCAATTGTCTTTTGGTTTTAACTGTTTCCTTTGCTGTGCAAAAGCTTTTGATCTTGATGAAATCCCGATAGTTCATTTCTGCCCTTGGTTCTGTTGCTTTTGGCGATGTTCCTATGAAGATGTTGCTGCGGCTGAGGTCGAAGAGGTTGCTGCCTGCATTCTCCTCAAGGATTTTGATGGATTCCTTTCTCACGTTGAGGTCCTTCATCCATTTTGAGTCTACATTCGTGTGTGGTGTAAGGAAGTGGTCCAATTTCATTTTTCTGCATGTGGCTGTCCAATTTTCCCAACACCATTTATTGAAGAGGCTGTCTTTTTTCCATTGGACATTCTTTCCTGCTTTGTCGAAGATTAGTTGACCATAGAGTTGAGGGTCGGTTTCTGGGCTCTCTATTCTGTTCCATTGATCTATGTGTCTGTTTTTGTGCCAGTACCATGCTGTCTTGATGATGACAGCTTTGTAATAGAGCTTGAAGTCCAGAATTGTGATGCCACCCACTTTGTCTTTCTTTTTCAAAATTTCTTTGGCTATTCGGGGTCTTTTCTGGTTCCATATAAATTTGAGGATTATTTGTTCCATTTCTTTGAAAAAAATGGATGGTATTTTGATAGGGATTGCATTAAATGTGTAGATTCCTTTAGGTAGCATAGACATTTTCACAATATTTATTCTTCCAATCCAGGAGCATGGAACATTTTTCCATTTCTTTGTGTCTTCCTCAATTTCTTTCATGAGTACATTATAGTTTTCTGCATATAGATTCTTAGTCTCTTTGGTTAGATTTATTCCTAGGTATCTTATAATTTTGGGTGCAATTGTAAATGGGATTGACTCCTTAATTTCTCTTTCTTCAGTCTTGTTGTTGGTGTACAGAAATGCAACTGATTTCTGTGCATTGATTTTATATCCTGACAAGTTACTGAATTCCTGTACAAGTTCTAGCAGTTTTGGAGTAGAGTCTTTTGGGTTTTCCACATATAGTATCATATCATCTGCGAAGAGTGATAGTTTGACTTCTTCTTTGCCAATTTGGATGCCTTTAATTTCTTTTTGTTGTCTGATTGCTGAGGCTAGGACTTCTAGTACTATGTTGAATAGCAGTGGTGATAATGGACATCCCTGCCGTGTTCCTGACCTTAACGGAAAAGCTTTCAGTTTTTCTCCATTGAGAATGATATTTGCGGTGGGTTTTTCATAGATGGCTTTGATAATATTGAGGTATGTGCCCTCTATCCCTACACTTTGAAGAGTTTTGATCAGGAAGGGATGCTGTACTTTGTCAAATGCTTTTTCAGCATCTATTGAGAGTATCATATGGTTCTTGTTCTTTCTTTTATTAATGTGTTCTATCACATTGATTGATTTGCGGATGTTGAACCAACCCTGCAGCCCTGGAATAAATCCCACTTGGTCGTGGTGAATAATCCTTTTAATGTACTGTTGAATCCTATTGGCTAGTATTTTGGTGAGAATTTTTGCATCTATGTTCATCAAAGATATTGGTGTGTAGTTCTCTTTTTGGTGGGATCCTTGTCTGGTTTTGGGATCAAGGTGATGCTGGCCTCATAAAATGAGTTTGGAAGTTTTCCTTCCATTTCTATTTTTTGGAACAGTTTCAGGAGAATAGGAATTAGTTCTTCTTGAAATGTTTGGTAGAATTCCCCTGGGAAGCCGTCTGGCCCTGGGCTTTTGTTTGTTTGGAGATTTTTGATGACTGTTTCAATCTCCTTACTGGTTATGGGCCTGTTCAGGTTTTCTATTTCTTCCTGGTTCAGTTGTGGTAGTTTATATGTCTCTAGGAATGCATCCATTTCTTCCAGATTGTCCAATTTGTTGGCGTAGAGTTGCTCATAGTATGTTCTTATAATTGTCTGTATTTCTTTGGTGTTAGTTGTGATCTCTCCTCTTTCATTCATGATTTTATTGATTTGGGTCCTTTCTCTTTTCTTTTTGATGAGTCTGGCCAGGGGTTTATCAATCTTATTGATTCTTTCAAAGAACCAGCTCCTAGTTTCATTGATTTTTTCTATTGTTTTTTTGGTTTCTATTTCATTGATTTCTGCTCTGATCTTTATGATTTCTCTTCTCCTGCTGGGTTTAGGGTTTCTTTCTTGTTCTTTCTCCAGCTCCTTTACGTGTAGGGTTAGGTTGTGTACTTGAGACCTTTCTTGTTTCTTGAGAAAGGCTTGTACCGCTATATATTTTCCTCTCAGGACTGCCTTTGCTGTGTCCCATAGATTTTGAACTGTTGTGTTTTCATTATCATTTGTTTCTATGAATTTTTTCAGTTCTTCTTTTATTTCCTGGTTGACCCATTCATTCTTTAGAAGGATGCTGTTGAGTCTCCATGTATTTGGGTTCTTTCCAGCTTTCCTCTTGTGATTGAGTTCTTGCTTCAGAGCATTGTGGTCTGAACATATGCAGGGAATGATCCCAATCTTTTGATACCGGTTGAGACCTGATTTGTGACCCAGGATGTGATCTATTCTGGAGAAGGTTCCATGTGCACTAGAGAAGAATGTGTATTCTGTTGCTTTGGGATGAAATGTTCTGAATAGATCTGTGATGTCCATCTGGTCCAGTGTGTCATTTAAGGCCTTTATTTCCTTGTTGATCTTTTGCTTGGATGATCTGTCCATTTCAGTGAGGGGAGTGTTCAAGTCCCCTACTATTATTGTATTATTATTGATGTGTTTCTTTGATTTTGTTATTAATTGGTTGATATAGTTGGCTGCTCCCACGTTAGGGGCATAGATATTTAAAATTGTTAGATCTTCTTGTTGGACAGACCCTTTGAGTATGATATAGTGTCCTTCATCATCTCTTATTATAGTCTTTGGCTTAAAATCTAATTGATCTGATATAGGGATTGCCACCCCAGCTTTGTCTGATGCCCATTAGCATGGTAAATTGTTTTCCACCCCCTCACTTTAAGTCTGGAGGTGTCTTCGCATCTAAAATTAGTTTCTTGTAGGCAACATATTGATGGGTTTTGTTTTTTTATCCATTCTGATACCCTGTGTCTTTTGATTGGGGCATTTAGCCCATTAACATGCAGGGTAACTATTGAGAGAGATGAATTTAGTGCCCTTGTATTGCCTGTAAGGTGACTGTTACTGTATATTGTCTCTGTTCCTTTCTGATCTACTACTTTTAGGGTCTCTCTTTGCTTAGAGGACCCCTTTCAAGATTTCCTGTAGAGCTGGTTTGGTGTTTGCAAATTCTTTCAGTTTTTGTATGTCCTTGAAGCTTTTGATCTCTCCTTCTATTTTCAATGATAGCCTAGCTGGATAGAGTATTCTTGGCTGCATGTTTTTCTCGTTTAGTGCTCTGAATATATCATGTCAGCTCTTTCTGGCCTGCCAGGTCTCTGTGGATAAGTCTGCTGCCAATCTAATATTTTTACCATTGTATGTTACAGACTTCTTTTCCCGGGCTGCTTTCAGGATTTTCTCTTTGTCACTAAGACTTGTAAATTTTACTATTAGGTGACAGGGTGTGGGCCTATTCTTGTTGATTTTGAGGGGGGTTCTCTGCATCTCCTGGATTTTGATGCTTGTTCCCTTTGCCATATTAGGGAAATTCTCTCCTATAATTCTCTCCAATAGACCTTCTGCTCCCCTCTCTCTTTCTTCTTCTTCTGGAATCCCAATTATTCTAATGTTGTTTTGTCTTATGGTGTCACTTATCTCTCAAATTCTCCCCTCGTGGTCCAGTAGCTGTTTGCCCCTCTTTTGCTCAGCTTCTTTATTCTCTGTCATTTGGTCTTCTATATCACTAATTCTTTCTTCTGCCTCATTTATCCTAGCAGTGAGAGCCTCCATTTTTGATTGCACCTCATTAATAGCTTTTTTGATTTCAACTTGGTTAGATTTTAGTTCTTTAATTTCTCCAGAAAGGGCTTTTATATCTCCAGACAGGGTTTTTCTGCCTTTTTCGAGTCCGGCTAGAACCTTCAGAATCGTCATTCTGAACTCTAGATCTGACATATTACCAATGTCTGTATTGATTAGGTCCCTAGCCTTTGGTACTGCCTCTTGTTCTTTTGTTCGTGGTGATTTTTTCCGCCTTGTCATTTTGTCCAGTTAAGTGGATATGAAGGATCAAATAAAATACTAAAAGGGTGGCAAAGACCCCAGAAAAATGCGCTGTAACCAAATCAGAAGAGACCCCAAATTGGGGGGGGGATAAAAAGAGGTTCAGAAAATAAAAAGAAAAAAAATGTTTAAAATAAAACAAATAAGGAAAAAATATAAAAAAGAAAGAAAAATAAATATATTTTAGATAAACTAGTCAAAAAACGTTAAAAAAGAAAAGGGTAAAAGTTTAAAAAAATTTAGCAGAAGAAGAAAAAGGAAAAAAAAAATGAAAAAAAAATTTGAATTCACCGCAAGACTAAAGAATCATGGGGAGAAAGCCATGTGTTCCGTGCTTTGCTTTCTCCTCCTCTGGAATTCTGCTGCTGTCCTAGGTATTGAACCTGCTTTCCTTGATAGATTAACTTCGTCCTGGCTGAACTTTTTGTTGATCTTCTGGGGGAGGGGCCTGTTGTAGTGACTCTGAAGTGTCTTTGCCCGAGGCGGGATTGCACCGCCCTTACCGGGGGCCGGACTAAGTAATCGCCTCGGGTTCACTTTTGGGAGCTTCTGTTCCCTGAACGCTTTCCGTAGAGTTCCGGAGGATGGGAATGAAAATGGTGGCCTCTCAGTCTCAGGCCCGGAGGAGCTGAGAGCCCAGGGCCCCACTCCTCAGTGCGTCCCCAGAGAACAGCACCCAATCACTCCCGCATCCCCAGCCTCCAGCCGCGCTCCGAGCCCACCCAGCCCACGACCGGCTCAAGGTAACCCCGAGGTGAGAGTTCAGTCCTCGGCTCTGTCTCTGTAGCTGGCTTCTCTGTTCTAATACCTGCGAGCTTTATGACACTCAGGCACCCCCGATCCTTCTGTGACCCTGCGGGACCTGGGGCCACACTGACCCCACGTGGGCTTCACCCCGGTTTAGCCTCTGGAGCAATGTCCTTCAGTGGAACAGACTTAAAAGTCCTGATTTTGTGCTCCATTGCTCCGCCGCTTGCCGCTAGCCGGCCCCTCTCCCTGCGGTCTATCTTCCCGTCCTTTTGGATTCACTTCTCCACCAGTCCTACCTTTCAGAAAGTGGTTGATTTTCTGTTTCTAGAATTGTTGTTCTTCTTCTCTTTGATCTCCCATTGAATTTGTAGGTGTTTGCAATGTTTAGATAAGCTATCGAGCTGATCTCCTGCTACCTGATGTAGTCTCAGCCTGCTACTTCTCCGCCATCTTCTGTTTTGTTTTGTTTTAATCATGTATGGATGTTAGCTTTTGTCAGATGATTTTTTTTTGCATTTATTAATATGATCATTGATTTTTCTTGTTTGGCCTGTTGATGTGATGGATTACAATAATTGATTTTTAAATGTTGAACCAGCTTCTGTACCTATAATAAATCTTACCTGGCCATGATGTATGTTTTTATACATTTTTAGATAGGATTTGCTAATATTCAGAATTTTAAAATCTTTAATAATCCATCACATCAACAGGCCAAACAAGAAAAATCAATGATCATATTAATAAATGCAAAAAAAAATCATCTGACAAAAGCTAACATCCATACACAATGGAATACTATGCAGCCATCAAAAGAAATGAAATCTTGCCATTTGCGACGACGTGGATGGAACTAGAGCGTATCATGCTTAGTGAAATAAGTCAATCGGAGAAAGACAACTATCATATGATCTCCCTGATATGAGGACATGGAGAAGCAACATGGGGGGGTAGGGGGATAGGAGAAGAATAAATGAAACAAGATGGGATTGGGAGGGAGACAAACCATAAATGACTCTTAATCTCACAAAACAAACTGGGGGTTGCTGGGGGGAGGTGGGATTGGGAGAGGGGGAGCGGGCTATGGACATTGGGGAGGGGAGGCGAACCATAAGAGACTATGGACTCTGAAAAACAACCTGAGGGTTTTGAAGGGTCAGGGGTGGGAGGTTGGGGGAACAGGTGGTGGGTGATGGGGAGGGCACGTTTTGCATAGAGCACTGGGTGTTGTGCAAAAAGAATGAATACTGTTACGCTGAAAAAATAAATAAAAAGGGAAAAAACAAAACAAAAAAAATAGATTTTAACTATTTTGTAGTTTTCTTACAAATTTCTTACAATACTTTGTCTAGTTTAGTAGTAAGGTAATACTGGCCTTATAGAATGAGCTAAGAAGTATTCTGTGTCCTTATATTTTTTTAAGAGATTATGGAGAATTGGTATATTTTCTTCCTAAAATATTTAATATAATTCACTTGTGAACCAACCTGGGCCTGGAGCCTTGTCTTTTAGAAGGTTATTAATTAGTGATTCAGTTTCTTTAATAGACACAGTCCTATTCATATTATCTGTTTCTCCTTATGTGAGTTTCGGTAGATTTTATCATTCAAGACATTGATCCATTTTATGAGTTATCATTTTGTGGGCAAAAGCTATTCATGATATCCTTTCATTATACTTTTATGTCCCTGAGATGAGTGGTGATGGCCCTTCTTTCTGATATTAGTGATTTGTGTCTTCTCTCTTTTTTTTCTTATAACATGGCTAGATATTCATCAATTTTAATGATCATTTCAAAGAACTAGCTTTGGTTTTGTTGTTTTCTCTACTGTTTTCCAGTTTTCTTTTTCTGCCATTTATTTTTGCTCTATTTTTATTATTTCTTTCCTTCTGCTTACTTTGGATTTAATCCATTTTCCTTTTTCTGGTTTCCTAACGTGAAAGCTAAGATGATTGACTTAGAATCTTTCTTCTTTTCTAATATATGCACACAATGTTATAAAACTCCCCCAAGTACTGTGTTGGCTGCATACCACAAATTTTGATTAATTTTTTATTCATTTTAATTTTACTTAAAACCCATGTAAAATATAGAAAATCACCAAGATAATTTAATGTATTCTGTGTTATCACCAACAAGAACTGATTTTGTCAGTAACCTTTCATCTTGTCTCTTTTTAGTAAAAGCCAGCACAATACTACATGATATGGATGTACTGTCCTTGTCACCAGTCCTAATCACTCCCGGCCCCCATTCCCAGAAACAACTACTATCATGAAGGTGGTGGGTTCAGTGACAACCTCAGTTTGTCTTACATCAACACTGTGAACCCCACGGTGCTAGAAAGAAGAGCAGTCAGTTCAGAAGATAACAGAAACAGGATTCAGAGTTCTGTAGTCTGGGATGCAGAGATGTATATTCATGCACAATGCATCTGTCTTAGTCTGGGTTCTTCTAGAAGCAGGCCCAGGGTCAAGGATTTAAGGACAAGTCATTTGTCTGGCATGCAGCTCATGGAGCAGCAAGTTAGACAAGGAAGGAAAGAGCACCAGGAGAGGACATATCATCAGGACAGTTGTAACTGGCTAATGGAGCCCTGGTCCTCTGGGAATATGGGAGGCAGCACAGAGCACACATGAGACATGAAGAAGTGAGATGTTTACCATAGCTCCCATCAAACAGTGACTGAGAGGGTCTCCGGGGCCACTGAGCTCCTAGAATTTCTGACCATGGACAGAGTTGGCTCTGACAGCCAAAAAGAGCCCTTGGGCACAAAGGTGCAGATGCTGGCAGACAGAAGTCAAGCAAGTGTACTCTGGTTAAGGGAGGGGATGTGGTTCACCCACTGACAGCACCTATTAAAACCTCTCATTAAACATCTCTTTGCTAATGCTTAGCTTATTTAATAATTATGTAAAAAGAAAAAGCATGTGCTGTGTGCAAGTTCCTGGGATCTTGTTCCATCCTTTTAAGAACGCTGTGAGGACAGGGTATTATCTTTTCCCTGTTGTCCAGATCTGGGAAATGAGACTGGCCAGGCTTCAGTGCTCAGCACTGGCTGATGCCGGCAGCAGAACTCTGACTCACCTGTCAGGACCCCAAGCTGCCTCAGAGAGTGTAGGGCCACTAACCCTTAAGAGCATTCAGAAAGGGAAAAGCTATGGTGTCAAAGGAAGCAACTTTTAGAGGGCAGTGTACAGTGAATGCTGGGAGCCTTTTAATTAAACACTGAAAAGCACAGGAGCTTGAAAGTAAGTTGCTTCAATGGGAAAGCTAATATTTACAGATTAAAAACCATGTAAAAGTCTGGAAATGCAGGTCTCTCATTAGGGGTGATATAATTACCAAGTTCTCGTTTCCTAGCAATAGGGATCAAGATGTTAATTCTCAGTTCACAGTTTGCCTTTAGGAGGGTCTTGGATTTGGGTTCGGTTGCTGACTGACACTGTTGCCAGGGGACACGTTTTCAGGTGTTCTGTTGGAGGCAAGTGTTCTGCGGTGGAGTTACCCTTATTCTCTGCATTCAGGTGACTTGGGTGGGGCGTTGAGCAGCAAGTGATGGAAGGGAGGCTACCCTTTATGTGATCTTGACTCATTCTACCAGAATGTCTGCCTGTGGGGAAATCTCCTGGGCTAAAAAACAAAAAGACTTCAGTTTAGCTCCTAACCAGCTGTCAGACTTTGAACAAGTCCATGGAACTCTCTGGATTTACTGATTTTGGTCCATTCTGCTCAGCTGTAATAGTGCATGACAAACAGGTGACTACATGTCTAGAGCCCACATCCAATGCTTTGCATGCATTCGTGGTGCCCAGTGTCTGCCACTAGTTCATGTCCCCTTGCTTCATTAAGTGGGATCACCCCAGGCCAAGCCTGGTGGTTCACTATAGGGCTCCATTGTTCGACATCTTCCCTATGACTTGGATGAGGGCACTGAAAGCATGCACATCCATTTATGGATCCCATAAAGCTGGAAGGGTGGGCAAAAATGGCCTTGTTGAATTATTTAAGGTAGTTGTAGCTTCTATAATAGGCAAGACCTCAAACTTCAGGACCTGAGCACCATGGAAGGTCCTTCCCTACTCTTGCAAGGTCTGATGCAGTATCCAACAGACACCCTTCCATGCAGTGACTCAGGGAACTAGAGATCTCTGTCTTCAACTCACCAACTGTTGGGACCTCAGGTATTCCCATCCAGCTGGCAGATGGGGAAGGAGAAATGGTGGAGGACCACAAGAGAGATTTGAAAGGGCCAGACTTAGAAGTGGTGTCTATCACTTTTTCCCATGGTTATTGGCCAGAACTTAGCTATGTGGGCTAAAGTGAAGGTGAAGTGAGTGGGCATGGGTTTTGCTGCAATTATAGCCCAGTCTGCTTCAATCATGTGAGAGCAGAAGCAGGATTCACAAAGGTCTAAGAGCCTTTAATAAGGGGGCATATCTTAAAAGATGAAATTTGGTGGATATTAATATCTGAAGTCAAGCTCTTGGTTTGGGGAAAGGCTTTCTATAGAAGTATAAGGTGGAGAAGATGTGACTTACGAGCATCACACTTGTAAGTGGCTCTTAGCTTCCTTGGGTCTCATATACTGAGTAGTTAATGTGTGTCAAGTACCATGTCAAGTCTTCGTGGCAGGTAATGTACTGGGCATTTGCATGCATTCTCTCATTGTCATAGCCACCCTCAGAGTTGACAGTCCCCTCTTCCTCACTTTACAGATCAAGAATATAGGGCTCAAGGAGACCCTTGAAAGCCCTGTTCTGCAGGAGAGGCTGGATGCCTGTGCTGTTTGGTCTGGAGAAACGGCATTTTGGTAGCACACCATCTGCTTGAAGGAATGAGAGTCTCAGGGAACTATTTTTTAAGAGCCCTGAGCAGTAGGGCCAGGGCCTGAACAGGTGCAGTTCAGGGAGGCCAAGTTCTGTTCTGTATAAGAAAGAGCACGTTTTGCTTTTTTAATTTTTAATACAGAGACAGAAAGATGGCAGGTTCACTATCAGTGGGAGTATTGGGGCCAAAGCTGGGCGTGCTTTGCTAGTGGTGTTTTGAAGGAATTCAAACACCCCTTGGGGGTGATGGCCATTTCTCAATGATGCTGCTCTAGGACACCCCAGTGGTGGATGGTCCACTTTTCCTTTACACCCCCACCATGCCCTTAAAAGAGCCTTGTTGTTGCACTTGGGACACATTAGTTACTTAATTTCTGCAGTAGATTCAATGTACCTTCACATCTCCAGTGGTTAGCACAGAATGGGGACTTAATAAAGGCTTTTGAATGAATGAGTATTGGTTTGGATGGTAGGGACAAGTGATTTCTTGGATTCCTGCCAACCCCAGGATTTCATACTTCCATGCACAAAATGAGCCCCCCCTCCTCCCAGCACTAACCAGTGCATTTAACTCCTCCTGCCCTTGCTGGTTCTGAGTCCTTGGGAAGGTCCACTGAGTATAGAGGGAGGTCACCTCCTCTTCCCCAAATGCAGGGTCTGGAGTCACCACCAATCCTGCACAGGACAGGATGGCAGGACCTAGTCTTCAGACCCTCAGCTCATGGCTAGACACAGTGTCAGACTCAGTGTTTTGAGATTATTTTCTCATTACTAATAACAGAGTCTGTACTGATAGTGGCCACATGTTGGATGCTTATTATGTGCAATTAACACTTGGTTACTTTGTACAACCTCTTTTAAATAGTTTTTATAATATACATTATTTTGGGTGATTTTATTTTATTTTATTTTTTTTCAGTGTTCCAAGATTCATTGTTTAGGCACCACACCCAGTGCTCCATGCAATACGTGCCCTCCACAATACCCACCACCAGGCTCACCGAACCCCCATTCCCCTCCCCTCCAAAACCCTCAGTTTGTTTCTCAGAGTCCACAGTCTCTACATTTTCTAACATAAAAATAGAATCTTAGGTTTCAGAGAAAATACATGGCAGATCCTGGATGCAAGCCTGGGATCTTCCCTAGGGCCGCATTTCCCTAGGATGTCACACAACTTCTCTGAGCTTCCGTGAACTCACAGCATCAGACATGTCATGATCTGCCCTTCCTCCCCAGAAGCAGCCTTTAATGGTTCCCTGGGTCAAGGTTGCGTTTGTGCCAATGGGTAATTGGGTGACGCCCCCACCATCATGGCAAGGGGTATGAGGTTGGACTCAGACCACCTTTGGGTCCAATCTAGGCCTCACCACCTAGCAGCATGTCACCCCAAAGTGACATTCATGCCAGTCACATAGGCAGTTGTCAAGGATTCGGTCAAGTAAACCACGCAGAGCCACTCAGCACAGTCCTGCCTCCTCACAAATTCTCCATAAATTATTAGTAAAGATTAACCAAGAGCAGCCCTCCCCATCCTTATTTGATTTTCCTGACATCCTCAGTCTGTGCACATGCATAAGACAGGATTCTCTGTGTGGCTATTTTCAGGAGCCCAGACCGCATCTCATCACAGCACAAGAACATAATTCAAAGAAACTGCTGGCCTGAAACTGTGCCTGGCCTCCAGCAGGTCATCTTGTTAGTGGTATCTTCTTGATCTATTCATCAGCTGTATTGTAAAAACCTCACTTCCTGGGAGGGAGTCACAGCAAAGTGGCGGTCCTTCGGCCCCCCTATATGGACAGCCCTGGGTTGAATACCACAGGGACTCTGTCCATATTACCCAGGATCCCCTGAAGGCAGAGAGGACTCATGTGGTTTAGGAGGGGATCTGTGGCAAGAACTTGAAGAGAAGGGACAGACAAGTGGGACAAGAAGGAGGGGGCCCCTGTCGAGGGAGCAGTGTCGAGTGTGCTGTGTAGAAGGAAAGGGGCTCCACGGTTCTCGGGCTGGGTAGAACACCCTGTGAAGCTGTCCCCTGCAGAGATGGCTGCAGGGAGAGTTCTCCTCCAGTCCCTATCCCCCATAGCTGAGGCCCCCTTCTCTGCACTTCCAGGGCCTGAACAGCCTTGCTAGGCTTTGGGAGAGCCCAGAGCAGAAGACTGATGGCTGTTGCTGGCGCTGGCGGTGGTACTCTGCCTGGAGACCTGGTTTGAGCCCCCAGTCACAGCTGAAATAAAGGGTTCAGGGTCTGCTGGCCTCCCTGCTCCTGGGAGGGGCAGGCAGGACTCAGCACCTGCCTTTTCAGGAAGCTCACCCTGAGGGTGGCCTAGGATGGCGCCTTGAATCAGCAACTGGGAAAAGCCTTGGCCTTCCTCAGGAAAATGGAAGGTCTCAGGTTTGCCCAGCCAGGGTGCCCGGCCCAGCCAGATGCCCAAGCCTGGGACTCATGCTCTCAATTCTGCCAGTGTTCCCACACCATGGATTATCTTCCTGTCCTTGAGCTTGCATATTCTACCAACTCCAGAGTGCCTGGCAGATGAGATGAATGAGAACCTCTTCCTGGCCTGCCACACTGGGGGAAAGGGAAGGAATGTATTTCTACTGTATGCTCTCTTGGGAGCCCTGCCTTCCTGCCACTGTTCTATGGCAAGAGGTCCAAACTCTGGCCCTGGAAGCATTGTCAGGCAGGCAGATGGCATTACAGGTGCTCTCTGTGTTGAAATTTTTTTTTCAAGATTTTATTTATTTATTTGACAGAGAGAGAGATCACAAGTAGGCAGAGAGGCAGGTAGAGAGACAGGAGGAAGCAGGCTCCCTGCTGAGCAGAGAGCCCCATGCAGGGGCTCGATCCCAGGACCCTGAGATCATGACCCGAGCTGAAGGCAGAGGCTTAACCCGCTGAGCCACCCAGGAGCCCCTGTGTTGAAATTTTATTGGAAAGAAACATTAACTAGAAAATAAGGGGAAATGAAATGCCTTTCTTTTTATTATTGCTATTATTTTAATATTTAGAGAGAGAGAGAGAGCATGTGTGGCCTGGAGGGGGAGTCATTGGGGGAGAAAGGAGCTGAGGACGAGGGAGTGAATCCCAAGCAGCTCCACACCCAGCATCGAACCCGACACAGGGCTCAATCTCACAACCCTGAGATCATTACCTGACCCAAAATCAAGAGTTGGATGCTTAACCAGCTGAGCCACCCAGGTGCCCCCAAATACTTTTTTTTTTATAACCTTCATATTCATTCATTCATTCATTCATTCACTCATATATTATTTCTTGCGCATCCTCGCTTTTTCCAAAAGAACAGAGCTCAGGGGTCCAGTCCTCAAGGCCTAAACAGTCTGGGGAGAGGAGGCAAAGGTATGGGTCAGTTTGAAAAGAACCAAGGTTGTGGTTCAGAGGAGCCGTGTCTCTGCAGGCTAATGAGATCATAACACATGCCTTTCTCTGGCTCACGAGAGTTTAGATGATGAAGCTTCAGATGACATGATGGGGATCCCTTCCACTAAGCAGTAAACTGGTCTCACCTCAACGTTCAGACAGTGGCCAACACGCAACATCCAAATTCAAGGCAGCTCTCAGTGACAGACAAGGTTGCATCCCCGATGCTTGTTCGGTCTTCTTTTCACCCTCACTGCCAATATGCTCCCCATTCTGGTGCCATCTCCCCGGCCCTGTAATGAACATTGAGAAATCTTACTGTGGGGAGGAGGAGAAGGTGGAAGGAAGGTAAAGAGGAGTGTGCACAGAGGCAGGAAGCCCTCCTTCTGTGCATTGTCATTTGTCACGTCCTGTATCAGAAGGTTGTCATCTCTGCACATGCCCACCCTCCTCCTCACTATATGGTTAAGTTCCACCTATCGTGGGACACCATTAGCTCATAGAACACTTTTGCGCAGACTGGAGAAAGGTGCCCCTTGTGCTAGTCACAGCCTTGTGGTCACTGACCTAGCAAGCAAATGGCACCTTGGTTCATATTTTTTTCAAGATTCCTTTTAGAGGTGACTTCTGGGGTTCAGGCTAGTGTTCTGTTTCTTGACCCAGGTGCTGATTACCTGGATGTGTTCACTTTGTGAAAATTCATCAAACCTGCAACTTGCGATTTACATACTTTCCTAAAAGTATGTGCTAGTTCAGTGACATTTACAAAAATATTAAAAGAATAAGAAAATACATCTTTTAAAAATACTCTTTTCTCCATTTTGTCTTGGCAAGGGCAGCCAGTGGCTTCTTTGTGCACCGCACATCCTACACAACTGTGCATGGCTGCCTCAGCCTTACTCAATGTCTTATGTCTCAGGCGGGCTTCCTGAAACTGTGCCTGGCCTCCAGCAGGTCGTCTTGTTAATGGGTGTCTTCTTGATCTGTTCATCAGTTGTATTGAGCCTCTGTAGCCCTCTGAGTAGAGACTTCTCTTTTTCTCCTTCATTGCTACTGACAACTCAGCTGTGTGGCCCAGTGGAGAGGTCACCTGTGCAAGCTAGAGAATTTTGTCACTTGCCCTAATCCTGTTTCTGCAAGAGCAAATGAAAGGTTGGCCAGTAGCTCCCTGTGCATGAGACATTTTGAATGATTGCTGCGAATGTGTGTAGGACTGGGAGATTCTCAAGGTCATTGGGGAGGTTGCATTTTCAGCTGTTGATAAATAACTTTTAATGGTTTGTTAGTGACTCCATCCCTTTCTGGAGCTGTTTTCCTCTTTCCTGCACACCTGCTTTAAGAGTGGACTACATGCTCTTTGTCATGCAACTGGAAGGATTTTGGCTCATGGGATTTTGTTTTTGTTTTTGTGTTTGTGTTTTTGTGGGGTTTTTTGGTTTTATGTTTTGCTTCCTAGAAATGCTCAAATGGGTTTTCTGGTCCAGTAAAGTAAAGATTTACCAAGAGCAGCCCTCCCCATCCTTATTTGCTTTTCCTGACATCCTCAGTCTGTGCACATGCATAAGACAGGATTCTCTGTGTGGCTATTTTCAGGAGCCCAGACCGCATCTCATCATAGCGCAAGAACATAATTCAAAGAAGCCCAGCTCTGCTCTGGGGAAGCATTGCGTGTGTGAGAGATAAGACACTCGGGGCTTATCCCACAAGTGCAATAGTTTATTTCAGCCACAGACCAACAGTTGAGACACCAAGGGGAAGAGATGGTGTACTTTTTAAAGAACAGGGTTAGAATTTTCCAAGAGGGGTTATGGTTTATCAAAGATTAACATCAGAACCTACTATCTGGCCATCAGGCATCAGGCTCCCAGCAGTATTTCTGTCTTAATTGTATTTACTGTTGTCAATGGCAAAGTTAAAAAAAAAAATGGAAAGCTTGGGGCTGGTGTGGGATCTGAGGGGTGTGTGTGTGTGTGTGTGTGTCTCTGTCTGTCTGTCTGTCTGTCTGTTTGTGTCTGTCTGTCTTGGGGGAGGTGAGGTGGTGGGGTCACATATCATTAGGCAGGGAGAGTGTTGAGAGAGGTGGGATACTCTGGATGCTTAACTGGAAAAATTGAGGTACTCGGTGGGGCTGGGAAATAAGCAGAGGACAGCAGTTGACCCGAAGGGAGAGGACCCACCAGGAGCCTTAAGCACTGCCCATCCACAGGACATCATTGATCGGCTATGGCTATATCCCTTGAGTCACACACCCTGATCCAGCTCTTTAGAGAGAGAATGAGCTGATGCATGCAAGGAACATGCTGTCCACCGCCAGAGTCCTTTGGGAGCCTGACCAAGTTTGGGAGGTCCTTGGCTTCTGGTCTCAAATGAAAAATGGCTTAATGTCCCAGGAGGCATAAGGAGAGGTGGGTGGCAATAGGTTATGGTGACGGAGAGAAGGCTAGAGACAGGTGGTGAGCATTCAGGTTCTGATTGCAGCAATTTCGCAACATTTGCTTTAGATCTTTCCACGTGCCTGAGCCCCATGTTTCTTTTATGCAGGACCCCTGCATGCTCTCACTCCCCTCTGAGCTGCTCCTTTTCCCCAGCTCACGCACAGGCCCTGTTTTGTCCCTGTCCAATGGGGGCATCAAAAACCTACTCAGGAGAGGAATTTGAGGGGCTGAGAGTGTTCCAAGGCTGCCCGGTCTGCCTTAAACAAGACTAAAAATACACCTGAAGGCTTCACTTACCTCAAAGCATTTGGAAGAAGGATCACCACCACCATGGACAGGGCCCTTTTCCATTTTACAAGCCACTGTCTCCAAATGTTTATGAATTACTCCTTTCAGAAATCTGATCACCTTGGTAATGTTACCATCTCCTAGTTCAAAAGGCAGAGATGCTGGAGATTACCAAGTATACTCAAGGCCCATGATTTAGAGACAGCTCTGATGTAATTGAATATTTGTAGACCCACAGGGTAGGGACAGGCTTGGCGGTCACCGTGTGCACTTTCCGACCATCTAGGGAGTCGACTGTTACCGGGTCAGTGAACAGAAGATGTGTCAATGTTGTGGGGTCCCCAGTCTGTGACCCTCTGATTCATGATGGATTAAAGGTTCACGGAGGGCATCTTTTGCATGGGTCACTTATTTCCTGTTTTGTAATGGGATTTCCAGGTAATTCAGGACTATGAGGTAGATATGGGGGGCAGGGTCTTGATTACAATATGAGACTTATAGAATCTGCCATTGTTTTCATTGGAGGCCAAACAGATAACGGGGCATGAATACAGTTGGTATCTTAGTCGCTGGTGGACAAACTGCTTCAAAAATATGATTAATGGGGGGCTCCGTTGATTAAACATCTGACCCTTGATTTTGGCTCAGATCATGACCTCAGGGTCATGACACACTCAGCAGGGAGTCTGCTTGAGATTCTCCCTCTCCCCGCCCCCTGCTCTCATGCTCTCTCTCTATTTATGCCTCAAATAAATAAATGAATAAATAATTTTTTTAAGTGATTAGGGTGTCTGAGTGGCTCAGTCGGTTAAGCATCTGCCTTCTGCTCAGGTCATGATCCCAGGGTCCTGGGATCATGCCACACATCAGGCTCCCTGCTCGGTGGGGGAGCCTGTTTCTCTTTCTCTCTCTACTGCCTCTCATGCTCTCTCTCTCTCTCTCTCTCTCTTGCTCTGCTCTCTCTCAAATAAATAAATAAATAAAATCTTTAAAACAATTAAAAATGTGATTAATATCCTCGGTGTGGGAGGGGTCCTCTATCATGGCATGTCTGCACTTGACTGTCGAGCAAGTTCAACATTTTCCCAAATGACAGTGGATTAGAAAAGTCAAGCCATAAAAAATTTCAGCGAAGACATAAAAGGCATAATTATCACATTTGCAAGAGACCCGAGGGTTGTAGTGGTAACCACAATGTGTAACGAAGGACCAGGATGTCAGGCTGTCTCCACAGCCCGCAGATGGAGGAGATCAAATTTAATTGGGATAAGTGCAGAGTCCCACACAGATGCCCCGAGACCCATGATGTGAGTGGGGGATGGTGAACTCTGGCTGAAGAGCACTCTCTGTAGAGTGGACCTTCTGGTTTGGTTCATGTGCTCCTGCCGTTGATGTGGCTGAGGATGTGCATTCCTAGAAGGAACCCAGGTGATAGCTTTGCTGTCAGACCTCCTTCTCTTCTTATCCCCCAACACTTGCTCTGTGTGCCTTGTGATCAGCAAGAAGACTTTTATGCCCCCTTGAATTTTTCTTCCTTGCATCTCGGGCTTGTTCCTGAGCCCAGTATTTGTAAGCAGAATGGAACCACTATTGTTGGTCACTGAATGACTGGCCATGAGGAGAACTCAGCCCAGTGGAGTTGGGCTCCTGGTAGAAAAGAGGGAGGGGGAAGCAGACAGCCAATAATGTCAGCAATTCTAAGATTCTCTAGTTCTTTTTTATTTTCCATAGTGCCTACTGCAGTGTTGGGTCATTGGTGGGTCGACTAATTAACTATTGACTTCATCTTTCTCCCTCACGGTGTTCTCTGGTCATGGCTCTGTGCTCAGCCTGAACACAGAACAAGCTGAAAATGCCTGGGACTCAGTGACCCAGGAACAAACCTCCCTAGTGTTGTACAGGGTTTGCAGATAAATTACACCACCTTCTCTGCATCCTTGTGGAACAATTCAAAGGTGACTCAACATCACCTCTCAGAGTGTCCTCGGTGGGGTTGCCCACTGAGGTCACAAGCTGGGGACTAAACCATCCCCCCACCCCCTGTCTTCACTTCCCTGCTGTCTTCCTGCTGCTTCCTGTCACCACTCCCCAAATCAACTCCTTATCTGATGGTCAGCTTCTGGAGGAACCCCCATGATGATGGAGGCCAAATAACTAGAACTATATTTAGTTGGGTGATGAAAATGACAAGTGTTACCATCACATATTAATTCCTTCAGTGACGCTGAGTAGGCACCTGTCGAATGTAAGTAACTACACTGTGGGTTGGACATTCTTTTTTTTTAAATATTTTATTTATTTGACAGAGAGAAATCACAACTAGGCAGAGAGACAGGCAGAGAGAGAGGAGGAAGCAGGCTCCCTGCGGAGCAGAGAGCCCGATGTGGGGCTCGATCCCAGGACCCTGGGATCATGACCTGAGCCGAAGGCAGAGGCTTTAAGCCACTGAGCCACCCAGGCGCCCCTGGTTTGGACATTCTTACACAAAGTTTTGAGTTTACAGTGCCTGAGGAAGGTCAAGTTTGCATGTCCCACCCTGCAAGTTCTCTGCACTGCCAGGGAGGGCAGTGTCCCTTGAGAATCCTGCCTTCTGCTCCTCTTCCCCATCTTCATTCGTAAAACTGTTTCTTAACTTTGAAGGAGAAATCCTTGGGAAAAGACACTCAGTAGGATACTATTTCTTTGGACCAACAGTTAGCAAACCTTTGGAGGAATGCGTTTGTTCCCTGGCGGAGCAAGCCTCCATCCCATTCTTCCCGCCCTGCCACATTGTCTTAAGATGACCAGCGTTTCAGTGACCACACTTGCCCGAATTGTCCCTCCGCAGCTAGGAGTGGTTCAGAAATCCTCTGTCCACCTACAAATCCCAAGCCCTGATCACAGGGCAAGGCAGGTTGGTGGGAGCAAGGAGTGGCCGCAGGCAGTGACGTCAGCTTGGTGGGGGTGCAGTGGGGGGCTTTGACATGAGAGTCACTGCCATGTCCGGGTCACCAGCCCGGGCGTAACGCTCCCCATGTTCTGGCAGGTCCGTTGTATTCGCAGACACAGAACATGACACCAAGACCTTGTGCAGAGCCTCCCTGTTAAGGTCTTTAGAAGCTTAAATATTAGAGCCTGAGCTTTCTCTTGGGATTAATATAAGGGGAGGCATGTGCCAGATATGGCTCCTTCATGAGCCCTCTGCTGCTATAAAAAGAAACCCTGCAAAGGGCATCCAGAAAAATGTCTCAACCCCAGAAAAAAATGAATAATGTAGCACTTACCGACATGTGGCCTGGGATGTAAAGGGAAGCTCTCGTGGTATCATCCCAGATCTTCTCGGAGCCTCCCATTTATGACCAGTGTCTCTAGTGGAGGCAGGCAGACTGTACAAAGGAAGGCAGGGTTCTGGGGCCTGATTTGCTGTGTGATGTGGGGCAAATTGTTTTACCTCCCCGGGATTTAACTTTCAAATGAAAGAATGAGATTGGGTCATTTTCAATCCCTCCCTTCCTTCCTTCCTTGCATGATACAAATTCTGGCTATACTATAAATTATTCATGGCCTCCTTTTTTTTTTTCACTCAAAATGAAAATGCTTTATTAAATTCTCCTTGAAAAAAAAATGTGTATTCTAACGATTTCGATGTTTTACTTCACTGAATAGAAGAACACCAATGAGAAGGTCTGTGCTACTTTTTTACCCTCTGAAATGGTAATAGCTAGGCATATTTGAGAAGAGGTAGAGTGGGGGAAGCTTCCCAGTATTCTGCCCTAGAACAGGCTCTCTGCACTGTCTTGTGAAGCCAGGCAAATGTGTGCATCCTGACGGCCACAGATCACTCATCATGGGACCAAAGTCCCCTTAGAGGACAAATATTCTCTAAGCCTGTGACTCTGGCCGGCTGTCATCCCATCTGGAGGAGGGCGAGGGAGTCAGCTGGGAGAGCGAGTCGGGCAGTCCCCAGAGAGACATTTCCTCCGGCATTTCCTCCAGCTCGTGGTAATCGAGAGTGGTAGCTCCAGCTATGAGGCCGGGAAGTGGCAAAGCCTCAGGACAAGGAGCCCCCAGGAGAATCCCAGGGAATCTGGGGAACAGCAGTGGATCTGTTCCCCAGATTTTTCCTCCCCAGAAAAATCCAGATGGCACACACTCTGCAGTTACACAATTATCCTGTCATATGTGACTTCTGCACACCTGGGTGGGTGGGGCACCCCCATCAGTCAGGATGTGTTCTGGACTCATTCCTTCTACATCCTGTACAAAGGGCAGCTTCCGACCTGCCTCTCACACACATGTGCACATGCACAAGTGCGTGCACACATACGCACACGTCCACGCGTGCACACACCTGTGTCCGTGTGTGTCTGTCTGTATCCTCTCCCTTCTTGGGCTCACTTGAATAAAGTCAGAGGCAGACTTCCTACACAGCCGTTAAGTGCGACTATGTAAATGTTATTTTTCACTCTCCAGCCTTATATTTGGTATTAGTCCAGGTGGGTTTTTTAAAATTTTTAACAGGCCTGTTCTTTCACATATAAAATGTGCCACATTAACCCTTTTTCTAATGGTCAGTAGCATTAAGCACATTCACATTGTTGGGCAACAATCTCCAGAACTGTTTTCATCCTGCAAAACTGATATTCTGTCCCGATTAAACAACAAATTCCCCATTCCCCTCCTCCTCCCAGTCCCTGACAGACACCATTCTGCTTTTTGTCCTTCTATGACTATAATGATTCTAAGTACCTTATAGAACAAGACAGAGCATCATAGGGGAAGGGAGGGGGAAATGAAACAAGATGAAACCAGAGAGGGAGACAAACCATAAGAGACTCTTAATGTCAGGAAACAAACTGAGGATTGCTGGAGGGGAGGTGGGTGGGGGGATGAGGTGGCGGGGTGATGGCCATTGGGGAGGGTATGTGCTCTGGTCAGTGCTGTGAATTGTGTAAGACTGATGATTCACAGACCTGTATCCCTGAAGCAAACAACACATTATATGTTAATTAAAAAAAGAATAAAAACTGTCACAACTTAAAAATGAAGAAGAAGAAGAAGAATCATATGGTTGTCTTTTGTGACTGTTTTATTTCACTTAGCATAATGTCCCCTAGGTTCAACCATGTAATGTAGCATGTGACAGGATTTCCTTCTGTTTTAAAACTAATCAATATTCCATTGTACAGGTATTCCACATTTTGTTTATCTCAGACTGTTTTTCTCTGCTGTTTAAAGAGTCTAGTTCATGTTGTTGATATATACCCTGCAGTCATCAATGTTTGAAATAGGAATTACATTTAATTCTGTGGGGAGGTGGATAAAATTGGTGAGTTTTTGCTCTGTGAGCTTTATCAAAGCGCTTACCTTGATGGACGTAAGAATCGTTACCTGTAGACACTGGAGAACGTGGGCTAGTGGACCCACTTGCCTAGGCATATGACAGGGGTTCAAAGAGTAGTGTTATAGTCAGACTTGCCCAAAACTCACTTCTCTCCAGCGTGAGCCCAGGGTTCACTCGAATATCCTTTGGTTTTGGAGGACTCAGGTATGCAGAGTGCAAGTGTGGTGAGTGAGTGATCAGTCTTGGTTGACTCGATTGGGTGATGAACACGTTTATTGAGATGGGTTGCTGTTAATGAAAAGTATACACATTCCAATATATTTAAAGAGATACTGATCATAACCCTGAACATACAGGCCAGTCTTGTTACATTTTTAGCAACTTCTTCCAATTTATGCTTCCCTAGCATCCCTCCCTTGAAGGATCCATCAGGTAAAACAGCCAAGTATAAATGGACTTCGTGCAAGACTTCCTCATATCAATAACCTACTCATTACCATTCTTCATATCTTTCAGCTGGGGAAGGAGTGAGAACTTGGGCATGTGCCTGACACATTGTTCTTTTAAGTTATGGATACATTTGAGACACCATGTAAATATTTATTGATTTTTATTGCACGGACTGTATTGACATAATGCAATATTAAATAGACTCTTAGTCCTGGATGGAACTTTAGAGAGTGGTTGTTCTTCTATCCAAATACAATGTGTGAGCTTTGTTAAATATTTAATAAATGGTCAATAACTATTTCTTTTAATATAACCAATGTGATGTCTCTCTGGAAGTCGAGTGTATATTTGTGATCTTCAGTAGTTGAGAGAGACTTGGGGAACCCCTGGGAGTATCTTTCTGATATCAGCCACCCCCCACCCTGTTCCTCAGACCTGCCAACTCTCAGACATTAATTCTGCACATACAAATCATCTGGCATCTTGTTAATCTGCACCTCTGTGACTCAGAAGGGCTGAAGTGGAACTGAGGTTCTGCATTTCTAGCCAGCTGCTAGGTGATGCTGCTGCTGCTGGTCCCACCGCTCTACATAAGCAAGGTTCCTGGCAGCACAGGGTATCGGAGGAGCGGGGCTCAGACCAGGTGAGTGTGACATCTTGGGCACAAAGCATAAGGGGGCGCCAGCTCTCAGTGTTATTTATCCAAGGGCACTGAGGGTGGCACTTCCTCTCTGGGTGTGCAAGTGCAAGGCTGCTTGACCCCAGGGGCCTCCTTACATTCTGTGCCCCAAATTCCATTCTCATGCCACACTAGTCCTGGTCCTGAAAGGACGCTTTTGATGTGCTGCTAACCTGAGTTACCCTGTGGGCCAGTACAGTAGAAACACCTGTGTTTGATCAGAGATTCCCAGTCCTCCTTGCTGCCTGATCTGACCCCGGGCAGCCAGCTAGGCACACCTGAATGACCCGTCACCTAACCCAAGCAGAGCAGGGCTCCCGAATAGCTCAGTCTGTCCTTTCACTGCCCAGCTGCTGCAATCTTTTAAAAAGAGCATGTTTTCTCCCAAGTGCTGCATGGAGTAAAGCACACAATGCCCTCCATGGCAGCAGGCTGAGGGGATGTGGTATGAGTCTGTCATGGGGCCATGACTTGAACCCAAACGGATCCTTCACTCGCTGTGTGTTAAACCACTTGCTCAGCTGAAGCGAGACTGCTGGAGCATGCTCCGTGTAAGCTGTTTTATGTTGATGTTTTTCTCTCCAGGTGCTTATTGTGGGTAATCAGGCTCTCTGCCACATGTTAGCTGTGACGAGTCACCGCAATGCCCCTACACTCTCCTTTCTGCAAGTCTCTAATTCTCCAGTGAAATCAAATTACCCAAAAGCAAAAGAAGAGAGGGATGAGTATTTAGCCGACAACCGTGTAGCATGGGCTGTCCTGGATGGTTCCACTGGGATGGGGGGTAGGGGTGAGGTGGCAGGATGTACATTTCCTGGTGGAGTCACGTGATGGAGAAGACCAGACTTTGGTTGTTCTCAAGCTAAAAGTTCATTTCTCAGCCCATAGAGGGACTGATGCACCTCTTCTCACCCCACACCCAGGTCTGCAGGCCCCTGAGAAGGATGAGGTGAGGCTAGTGACTTCTACATCTACGCCTTCAGCATCCCCTGCTTTTCTAGACTCCACTTCTCCACTCACACTGTGTTCGTTTCCCAAGAGGGAGCTTGGGGTGCTAAGTCTAAGTCCACTTCATGTTCTCTAGATGGTCTTGGATAAGTCCCTTGTCCTCTGCCTCAAGTTTGGCGAAAAGGTTTGGCTCTTATTTTCTCCACCAGAAGAAAAATGGGAAAGGGAAAAACTGCATACACATCTATACATATATATGTGTATATCTATATACATACACGTATTAAACATATACACGTACATTGTATGAATATAATATGCATGCCTTGAACATTATTTATTTGCCAGATACTTGGCTAAGTACTTTACCTGCATATCTCCTGTATATATATAAGCAGCAGTCTTAAGAGGAAAATACCAGTGTCCTTCTCCACTTCCCCCCAAGAGGTTAAGTATTGAAGGCTGAACAGATATTAAATGGCTGATCAAGGGTTTGAATACAGATGCGCTGACCCTAGTGCCTGGAATCTTAACCACTATGCCAGTCATTCTCGTATGTCTGAGCTTGGGTTTCCCCAGAAGCAGAGTTTGCTCTTTCCCTGAAAATGCATGTCATTTATTTGGAAGGCAACTTCAGGACTCACTGATGGATGAGTGGAGAAGTGAGACAGGGAGGGAAGGCAGTCAATACAGTTTTCTTTATCCAGTCAGCTACCTCTTTGGACAGCTGAAGCCCAATCCCACTGGGCAACTCTGCGACACAGAGAAGAACATGTGCCTCAGTGTTACCCAGCCTGAGGGGTAAAGGAGCCAGGGTATTTGTCCACCAACTCCCATTATTCAGTGAGCGATGTTCATTCCCTAGCCATCCAGGGCTGCCGTGCACACAGGCAGAGAAGGCTCTGCTAGCAGGGAAAGCTAGCTCCTATGGGCACTGATGGCATTAGGATTATCCCACATACCTATACAGGTGCTAGGTGGTGAAGAGCGTGACTTGTCTTGCCCCACCCCCTGACACTTGGAGGAGGGTCCCAACTGTCACCTTCTTTTGTTCCCACTTCCTAGGGAAAAGAGGAGCTGAATGTGTAGACACAGCTCTCAGCTGAACCTCAAAGGGCAAGAGAAGCCCACAGCCCTTGGAAGCTATCAGCTTCCCACCCTTGGGACACACCCCCCCCCCCAGGGGCTTTGTGCCCTGTCCCACTCCTGATTCTTTTCTCTTCCATACTCTCCTGCTAGCAGCCACTGAGTGATCCTACAGAAATCCAGATCCATATTTACCTGATATTGCCAAGGGCACATACAGAGCCCAACAATATCATGGATGGAAGCCAGATCAGCTAAAGGATAAATGGTGGGAAGCAGGGAAGAGTGGTTAAATGACTGTTTTCAGACAATCAGAGGTTGCCAGGGGGGTCTTGGGAGCTCAAGCATTTGAGGCATTTATAATGAACTTCAGAGAAGTGGAGAGGAGCTCTCCCCACCCAGACTGTGCAGCAGATTGAGTTGTGCAAAAAAGCACTTCTTGCTTCTTGTGTTCTGGAGCAGGGAACCAGCAGGCAGGTCATGGGCACCCTACATGCTTTGGGTCCTTTGGTGAACCTGAATCTCTGAGGACAGGTGTGTCCTCCCAGGGAATTCGTTTTGGTCCTTTGGCTTCTGGGGCAGGGGTTATGTTCTCTCGCTGTGTTCAGGAGGGCTGATGGAGGGCAAATTTTTCCAGCTTAGTTCTTTGGGCTTTAGCTCTTGCCCTGACATCTGGGCCATATGCCTCATACTTCCCTGCCTGTGGTCTCTCACTTTGACCCCTCTAGAGCATCAAGGATGTGCTTGACACCAAAGATTTTCCTTCTTACTGCCCTGCCATTGCACACTACTGAGCCCATGTCTTGGCAGATGATAACACTCTCTTCGCCAGAACCTCCTGCCTTTGCAGTAGTCCTAGTGCTGTTCCTCAAAGGGTCTCAGTCCTCTTTTCCTCCATGCCTCCCCATGCCCTTGAAGCCAGGTGTGGTCATGTGATATGTTTTCAGCAGAAGTGCGGCATCCCATGTGGGAGCTATAAGAGCCAGTGGTGGTTTGTCATGTCTTCCTTCCTCACTTGGCTGGTTATGGGTTGAGAGCGTTGAGAGGAAGCCTCCCAGAGTGATTCCTGGGAGCACCGCCTCCTGCTGACACACCCTGGATATGTGGTGTGAATGAGAAATAAACATGTGCTGCTGTGTTAAGCCATGAGATCCCAAGTTGTATGTCACTGCAGCGTAACCTCAGGTACTCCAGATGACACAGTCTTTGTTAGGTGCAACGTTACTTGCAAGGTAGCCCAGTCTCTCTCTGTCAGGCAAATCCAAGTTCCTGATTGTGCTGCCCAAACCATTTCCTAGAGTGACTTGTCTCCTGATTACTGTGGACTTGTTTCCTTCCTTGGGTTTGGACTCCTCCTGGGTGCTCCACGCACTCTCCAAAATGTGTTTGGTGAAATTCTTCAGGTCAAGGCTGTTAGCAGTAATATCTCCTCTTGTTCATTTTCAAGCAAGTGCTTTTTACTATTGCCTTGAAAAGAAAGTACCTGTGCACAGAGTTGGGATCCTGTTAGAAGAATTCCATTGTTAATTGGGGGGAATCAGGGATGGATCCCCTACACCATCACTGGTGATGTTCTCAGTGGTGAGAACAGTGGAACCATCTTCCCCGATAGACAACCTTGCAGGTCTCCAAGGGCCGCCATCCATGTTTTTGTTCAGTTCCCAACATGTTAAGAACACCTTTCCTTGTCAACATAAAGAGAAGCAGTCCATGGCTTTTAATAACTGTGTGTCATTTCCCTGCATGGAAGCTCCATGTTTATTTACGTAGGTGTCTCTGTAACACCCTTGGTTTACTGTCAGTTTCCCCGGGTCATAAACACCACTGCCTCCTTGTCTGTCCACCTTGCCTTACAACAGATTTCTAGAGTGCTTGCTGGGTCCAGTAATGCCAGTATTTCCTGAGGGACTTGGTGTACATGGGGACAACTCCCTCTTTCCCAGGACACACGTGCCCACCACAGTCCCTCCATTATTAACATTTTAGTCTGGATGGAATCATGTTGAAGGTGCATATTCACATATTCATGTAGAGAACCCCCCAGAATACCTCCACCGAAACACTGACCCCTCATCGTGGTGATTTTCTATTAGAAAATATTGAGATACAGGAGGGCTTTCAATGCATTTTTTTTCTCATTTTATTTATTTTTTCAGCGTAACAGTATTCATTCTTTTTGCACAACACCCAGTGCTCCATGCAAAACGTGCCCTCTCCATTACCCACCACTTGTTCCCCCAACCTCCCACCCCTGACCCTTCAAAACCCTCAGGTTGCCCCAACCTCCCACCCCTGACCCTTCAAAACCCTCAGGTTGTTTTTCAGAGTCCATAGTCTCTTATGGTTCGCTTCCCCTCCCCAATGTCCATAGCCCGCTCCCCCTCCCCCAATCCCACCTCCCCGCAGCAACCCCCAGTTTGTTTTGTGAGATTAAGAGTCATTTATGGTTTGTCTCCCTCCCAATCCCATCTTGTTTCATTTATTCTTCTCCTATCTCCTACCCCCCCATGTTGCTTCTCCATGTCCTCATATCAGGGAGATCATATGATAGTTGTCTTTCTCCGATTGACTTATTTCACTAAGCATGATACGCTCTAGTTCCATCCACGTCGTCGCAAATGGCAAGATTTCATTTCTTTTGATGGCTGCATAGTATTCCATTGTGTATATATACCACATCTTCTTTATCCATTCATCTGTTGATGGACATCTAGGTTCTTTCCATAGTCTGGCTATTGTAGACATTGCTGCTATAAACATTCGGGTACACGTGCCCCTTCGGATCACTATGTTTGTATCTTTAGGGTAAATACCCAGTAGTGCAATTGCTGGGTCATAGGGTAGCATTTTTCATCATTTGTTCTACGACAGCTGAATTGTTCTACGACAGGAGAATGCATAGCATGAATGAAACATTGGCGCAGTAGTGGGAGAGAGAAGAGGGGTGTGGACCATCACAGTGGGTGCCAGGCTGGGCCCAGCCAAGTCACAGGGACAGCTGATTGCCATGGCCATGGTGAGAAGCTGAGACACGCGGACAGGAACCCTCTCCCCACCTGCACATGCAGCGTGAGAAATTCAGGAGAAGACCCATCTGCTAGGGGTGGCCTGGAGATGGAATCAGGGCTGAGAAAGGCAAGGACTGAGAAAGGGAAGGGATTCAAGGGGCTCATCCTCTCCTGCTAGAGGTCTCGAGGGGAGGGGCTCAGCATGGGCTGCACTGACTTTGTCACACGGCTCTCCCTGAATCGCTGGGAGGCAGCCCCTGCGGGTGGGAGGTGGTCCTGGGGCCTTCTCTGTCCACTCTTACGTCCCTGCTGAAAATAGAAGGCCATTCACATCTCATCCACAGGCCTGGATACTCACTCCTGACTCGCCAAACACTGAGAAGGAAATCGCAACACGCTGTCACCAAGGCCATCGGGAAGTTAATGGTTTTCTATTGACCTTTTTACAGGTTAATAGAACCTGTAAAAAGCTGCTGCTGCAGTGGAAGGTTCTCCATCACATGGGCTGTCAGGGCAGGCATGGGCTCTGCTGAAGGTGGGCTTTCCTGCCTCCTTGGAGCAGTTTCTGTGACTTGCCTATGACTTACCCACCTTCCTCTGCAATCAAGAGCATGTGTGCACACACCCCCCCCACACACACACACCTGCACACAGGTACGCATGCTTATGCCAGTGGACGTCTGTATAGATGTGAACCCATTTGCATGTGTGCCCAGAAAGATGGGAGCAAAAGGAGAGAGGAAGTCAGTGGGAAAAGCAATGACCTTCTGAAGCTCTGTTGTGTTAGGACACCACGTGGAAAACTCTTGTGCTCACTCATTCATTCGCAGTAATTCTTCCTCCCGGGCCTGGTTTCTGGGGGGCTGTTTGTTAGTATTTACTGTTGTTAAAATTAACAACAGTAATAGCACATTCTATGTGCAAGGGTACATTTGTCTCAGGAATTTAAGTCTTCCTTTTCCAAGCCTTTAAATATATTGAAACTGAGGTGGGAGAAAAAAGGAGAGAGTGTGTCCCTTATACAGATGAAGAAACTAAGGTCCACAAACACACCGTGACTTCCCCTGTTCCTCATCCTATTCATTAGAGAAAATATAACCCCATATTTTCGCCATGGGTGGGAGTTTGGATTTTCTTGAATTTAGGAACCCAAATTATAAATCAACATAACTTCTGTAAAATGTCAAATGATGGCATTATTTCAGGCTGATCCCCTCTACTGCTGTTCCCTACAATAGCTCTTTTGATCAAAAAGTCTCGTGGCTGCCCCAATCAAAAGACACAGGGTATCAGAATGGATAAAAAAACAAAACCCATCAGTATGTTGCCTACAAGAAACTCATTTTAGACGCGAAGACACCTCCAGATTTAAAGTGAGGGGGTGGAAAAAAATTTACCATGCTAATGAGCATCAGAAGAAAGCTGGGGTGGCAATCCTTATATCAGATCAATTAGATTTCAAGCCAAAGACTATAATAAGAGATGAGGAAGGACACTATATCCTACTCAAAGGGTCTGTCCAACAAGAAGATCTAACAATTTTAAATATCTATGCCCCTAACGTGGGAGCAGCCAACTATATCAACCAATTAATAACAAAATCAAAGAAACACATCAATAATAATACAATAATAGTAGGGGACTTGAACACTCCCCTCACTGAAATGGACAGATCATCCAAGCAAAAGATCAACAAGGAAATAAAGGCCTTAAATGACACACTGGACCAGATGGACATCACAGATCTATTCAGAACATTTCATCCCAAAGCAACAGAATACACATTCTTCTCTAGTGCACATGGAACCTTCTCCAGAATAGATCACATCCTGGGTCACAAATCAGGTCTCAACCGGTATCAAAAGATTAGGATTATTCCCTGCATAGTTTCAGACCACAATGCTCTGAAGCTAGAACTCAATCACAAGAGGAAAGCTGGAAAGAACCCAAATACATGGAGACTAAACAGCATCCTTCTAAAGAATGAATGGGTTAACCAGGAAATTAAAGAAGAATTGAAAAAATTCATGGAAACAAATGATAATGAAAACACAACAGTTCAAAATCTGTGGGACACAGCAAAGGCAGTCCTGAGAGGAAACTATATAGCGGTACAAGCCTTTCTCAAGAAACAAGAAAGGTCTCAAGTACACAACCTAACCCTACACGTAAAGGAGCTGGAGAAAGAACAAGAAAGAAACCCTAAACCCAGCAGGAGAAGAGAAATCATAAAGATCAGAGCAGAAATCAATGAAATAGAAACCAAAAAAAAAATAGAAAAAATCAATGAAACTAGGAGCTGGTTCTTCGAAAGAATCAATAAGATTGATAAACCCCTGGCCAGACTCATCAAAAAGAAAAGAGAAAGGACCCAAATCAATAAAATCATGAATGAAAGAGGAAAGATCACAACTAACACCAAAGAAATACAGACAATTATAAGAACATACTATGAGCAACTCTACGCCAACAAATTGGACAATCTGGAAGAAATGGATGCATTCCTAGAGACATATAAACTACCACAACTGAACCAGGAAGAAATAGAAAACCTGAACAGGCCCATAACCAGTAAGGAGATTGAAACAGTCATCAAAAATCTCCAAACAAATAAAAGCCCTGGGCCAGACGGCTTCCCAGGGGAATTCTACCAAACATTTAAAGAAGAACTAATTCCTATTCTCCTGAAACTGTTCCAAAAAATAGAAATGGAAGGAAAACTTCCAAACTCATTTTATGAGGCCAGCATCACCTTGATCCCAAAACCAGACAAGGATCCCACCAAAAAAGAGAACTACAGACCAATATCCTTGATGAACACAGACGCAAAAATTCTTGCCAAAATACTAGCCAATAGGATTCAACAGTACATTAAAAGGATTATTCACCACGATCAAGTGGGATTTATTCCAGGGCTGCAGGGTTGGTTCAACATCCGCAAATCAATCAATGTGATAGAACACATTAATAAAAGAAAGAACAAGAACCGTATGATACTCTCAATAGATGCTGAAAAAGCATTTGACAAAGTACAGCATCCCTTCCTGATCAAAACTCTTCAAAGTGTAGGGATAGAGGGCACATACCTCAATATTATCAAAGCCATCTATGAAAAACCCACCGCAAATATCATTCTCAATGGAGAAAAACTGAAAGCTTTTCCGTTAAGGTCAGGAACACGGCAGGGATGTCCATTATCACCACTGCTATTCAACATAGTACTAGAAGTCCTAGCCTCAGCAATCAGACAACAAAAAGAAATTAAAGGCATCCAAATTGGTAAAGAAGAAGTCAAACTATCACTCTTCGCAGATGATATGATACTATATGTGGAAAACCCAAAAGACTCCACTCCAAAACTGCTAGAACTTGTTCAGGAATTCAGTAAAGTGTCAGGATATAAAATCAATGCACAGAAATCAGTTGCATTTCTGTACACCAACAACAAGACTGAAGAAAGAGAAATTAAGGAGTCAATCCCATTTACAATTGTACCCAAAACTATAAGATACCTAGGAATAAACCTAACCAAAGAGACTAAGAATCTATACACAGAAAATTATAAAGTACTCATGAAAGAAATTGAGGAAGACACAAAAAAATGGAAAAATGTTCCATGCTCCTGGATTGGAAGAATAAATATTGTGAAAATGTCTATGCTACCTAAAGCAATCCACACATTTAATGCAATCCCTATCAAAATACCATCCATTTTTTTCGAAGAAATGGAACAAATAATCCTCAATTTTATATGGAACCAGAAAAGACCTCGAATAGCCAAAGGAATATTGAAAAAGAAAGCCAAAGTTGGTGGCATCACAATTCCGGACTTCAAGCTCTATTACAAAGCTGTCATCATCAAGACAGCATGGTACTGGCACAAAAACAGACACATAGATCAGTGGAACAGAATAGAGAGCCCAGAAATCGACCCTCAACTCTATGGTCAACTAATCTTCGACAAAGCAGGAAAGAATGTCCAATGGAAAAAAGACAGCCTCTTCGATGAATGGTGCTGGGAAAATTGGACAGCCACATGCAGAAAAATGAAATTGGACCACTTCCTTACACCACACACGAAAATAGACTCCAAATGGATGAAGGACCTCAATGTGAGAAAGGAATCCATCCAAATCCTTGAGGAGAATGCAGGCAGCAACCTCTTCGACCTCAGCCGTAGCAACATCTTCCTAGGAACAATGGCAAAGGCAAGGGAAGCAAGGGCAAAAATGAACTATTGGGATTTCATCAAGATCAAAAGCTTTTACACAGCAAAGGAAACAGTTAACAAAACCAAAAGACAACTGACAGAATGGGAGAAGATATTTGCAAACGACATATCAGATAAAGGGCTAGTATCCAAAATCTATAAGGAACTTAGCAAACTCAACACCCAAAGAACAAACAATCCAATCAAGAAATGGGCAGAGGACATGAACAGACATTTCTGCAAAGAAGACATCCAGATGGCCAACAGACACATGAAAAAGTGCTCCACGTCACTCGGCATCAGGGAAATACAAATAAAAACCACAATGAGATATCACCTCACACCAGTCAGAATGGCTAAAATTAACAAGTCAGGAAATGACGGATGCTGGAGAGGATGTGGAGAAAGGGGAACCCTCCTTCACTGTTGGTGGGAATGCAAGCTGGTGCAACCACTCTGGAAAACAGCATGGAGGTTCCTCAAAATGTTGAAAATAGAACTACCCTATGACCCAGCAATTGCACTACTGGGTATTTACCCTAAAGATACAAACATAGTGATCCGAAGGGGCACGTGTACCCGAATGCTTATAGCAGCAATCTACAGTAGCCAAACTATGGAAAGAACCTAGATGTCCATCAACAGATGAATGGATAAAGAAGAAGTGGTATATATACACAATGGAATACTATGCAGCCATCAAAAGAAATGAAATCATGCCATTTGGGACGACATGGATGGAACTAGAGCGTATCATGCTTAGTGAAATAAGTCAATCGGAGAAAGACAACTATCATATGATCTCCCTGATATGAGGACATGGAGAAGCAACAAGGGGGAGTAGGGGGATAGGAGAAGAATAAAAGAAACAAGATGGGATTGGGAGGGAGACAAACCATAAATGACTCTTAATCTCACAAAACAAACTGGGGGTTGCTGGGGGGAGGTGGGATTGGGAGAGGGGGAGAGGGCTATGGACATTGGGGAGGGTAAGTGCTATCGTGAGTGCTGTGAAGTGTGTAAACCTGGCGATTCACAGACCTGTACCCCTGGGGATAAAAATACATTATATGTTTATTAAAAAAAAAAATTTGGAAGGGGAGGCGAACCATAAGAGACTATGGACTCTGAAAAACAACCTGAGGGTTTTGAAGGGTCAGGGGTGGGAGGTTGGGGTAACAGGTGGTGGGTAATGGGGAGGGCACGTTTTGCATGGAGCACTGGGTGTTGTGCAAAAAGAATGAATACTGTTACGCTGAAAAAATAAATAAAATGGGGAAAAAATCTTAAAAAAAAAAAAAGTCTCGTGGCTGCAGGAAAGATGCTGTAAACCTCTCCTAAATGGTGATTATGTAAAATACGCCCAGAAAAGAGGACAGTGAGCATCCATGATGCCTGAGGAGTCGCAGGGAAGGGGGTCCAGCCAGAACCACCTCTCTTTTCGGCCTCTATGCAGTGAAGGTGGCCCGTCGGTGTTCTCTGTTTGCATCACAGTGCAAAACATAATCCCTGCTTGACAGGGGAAGCCTCCTATGCTTCTGGAATATTGTCCTGGTCATCCTTCCCTCGAAAAGTAATAAAGTATATGCATTTTCTGATTAGGGACAAATGTCAAAGTATCCACCATGATGGACATCTCCGATTTCCACGATGCTGATATATCGTGGTGGGAGCTCATGAATCTTTAATGGCTGGCCTATATTTAGGGGCTTTCAGTTTCTGAGGGCGATAAAAGGTTCTGCAGAGGTGGAGTTCTCCTAGTGTCCTGTCTTCTGCCAGGGCTGGTGCCTATTTAAAGCACATCTCATCTTTCTAATGCACAGAGATTCTGCTGATCATGAGAGTGTATCCTAGGCCTGAGATTAGATTGTAAGTCTCCACCACCACCACCCCACCGCCAAAAAAAAAGTGTTGTTTAATTTAGGCAGCAGTATGGTAAGATTACCCACGATGGGTCAGGCCTGTGCTAGGGGGTCAGGTGTCTGACCCCTGAGCTTTTGTTCTAAGCACAGGAGATGGATGACAGGGAAGAAGACAAATAAGGTAATCACCGACTGTGATAATTGCTATGAAAGATATAAGCAGGGTGGTGTGACATGTTCTAAGCACAGCAGTGACATCCCCCGATTTGCATTTTGAAAGATCACTTTGGCTGCGGGGTGGGAAGATGGATCGTAAGGGGACAGACATGAAAGCCAGGACACCAATTAAGAGGATGTTGCAGGGGTCCAGGGAAGAGTCGGTGATGGGGATGAAGGTGGCAAGAAAGGGGGCATTTGCAACATATTTATGAGTGCAAGTGAGAGGACTTGCTGGTGATTTGGACAGGATAGCAGAAGAAAAAGAAGAAAGGAAAATCCTAAATTTGCAGCTCAGCAACTTGTTGTAACCTTTCCCAAGACAGAGGAGATGGAGGTGTGAGCAGGGGTTCAGGTGCCTGACCCCTTCTACAAGGGGGAGGTTTAGGGAAAAATATCGAGTGTCCTGTCATCTAAATGATCTAAATATGGATATCCTAAGCACAGGCAGACATGCCTAGAGTTCTGGCAAGAGGTCAGGCCTGGAGATACCCAAATGGGCAGAGACATAAGCTTATAGGTGGCATTTGAAGCTATGGACTGACCTGGAAATACATCTCAGTTAGAGAATGATCCCTCTGATCCATCACCATTTGGAATCCAGTAGGAGACGCACAGGTGATGGAAACCAAGGAGTGGCCAGTGAGGAAGAAGGAAAAAAGGGTATGGCATCTTAGAAACCAAGAGAGGTGAGGAGGGGTGGCCACCAGGGAAATAGAGTCAGAGAAGCACTCGGTAAAAGGTTCTATACGATGGAACCCGTAGCAGCCTTGACAAGGGCAGTTCTAGAAGGAGGCTGGAGGGTGTGAAATGGGTTGGGTGAGGCAATGAGAAACAGAGACAAAGGATCAAGAGGAGCAAGTTGAGCTCTCACTTTTACAAGTTTTTCTTTGAAAACAGCACAGAATAGAGCACCGAGTGTGGTGCATAAACAATGAATCTTGGAACACTGAAAAAAAGAAAAAAGAGGAAAAGAAAACAGCACAGAAATGGGGCAGTAACTGGATATAGGGTACTGAAGAGCAGAAGGATTTGTTTGTTTTTTAAAGATTTTATTTATTTATTTGACAGAGAGAGAGCAGGGGGAGGGGCGGAGGGAGAAGGAGAGAGAGAATCCTAAGCAGCCTCCCCAGTGATCTTGGAGCCTGATGCAGGGCTCGAGATCATGACTGGAGCCAAAATCAAGGTCAGATGCTTAACCAGCTGAGCCACGCAGGCGCCCCAGGAAGGATTTGTTTTAAGGAGGTATTTTTAGGTGGAGATTCTATAGCATCTTCGTTTGCTGATGGAAATGACAGTAGAAAGGAGGGGTTCATGTTTCAGAGCAGAGCGGAGAAGGATAGGTGTAAAGCTGTCAAAAATCAAGGAGGGGCTCGCACCCAAAACACAAGTTCACCAGTCTTCCTTCTAAAGCAGCAGGGATGTTCCCACTTTCAAAGCAGGCAAGGGAGACTCTAGGTGCAGACACAGGGAGGCATGGGGATTTGGTGGAGGAAGACGAGAGTCTGATCGTCTTTTTTCTGAAAATAAGGCAAAGTGATGAGCTGATGGAAAGGGTGTGTTTGAAGAGCACCCAAAGAGCAGGGAGCAAGTTCACGTAGAAAATGTAGTCCAATGGCCTGGCCCCCTAGGTGACCCTTGGAGTTTCAGTGTTCTGCCAGTTCAGGTGGGTCATTTTCTCTGGCCAGGTTAGTTGCTCAGGTGTGGCCCAGAATAGGTAGAGCGTTGACTGAAGCACAGTCTGAAGTTTTGGCCCTTGAGTTCCATGTAAGATGTGAGAGCAAGGAGGTGAGGGTGTTTGAAAAGGAGTAATAAGAAGGATAGACAAGGCCATGAAGAAGGGAAGGTGGTGGATAGTGGGAAGGGGTTGTGGCAGTTGGGGTTCTAGAGTAAGTGGCCTGGACAGCTTCGGGGGTGGTCAGAAAGGATGTTTGAAACCAGGATGTTTGATTAGGGGTGTCATGTAAAGCTTATTAGTAGGGGCAGAGAACATGAGCCTTGGGGGTAATGAGGTCAGGAATGGGAGAGGTCAGGGCTCTAGATGGTTGTCCCTCTGGTTCTTGATGTCACCGTGATGATGACAGGAGCAGGGATGGGGAAGCAGGGACGAAGCTGTAAGTTGAAGAAGGAAGAGGAGACATGGTTTGGAAGCCCCGGTTGGGGAGCTGTGATGGAAATGAAAGCTGTCTGGAATGCTTGCCTTTTCTCACTGTTTGGGCTTGGAGCCAGTGTTTTACCATGTGCTGCAGAAGCTTCTTGGAGAACGACATGTCCCCAGGCTTGAGGACTCCCAGCTGCCCCAACTGACCTGCAGTGCTGGAGAAATGACAGCACCTCACCGTGCTGAACAGGGAGCGCAACATGTGGCCACCTCCAGTGCTGCAAGGCCGAGTCCACGATCACACAGTTCATTCACCTGGGGGCCTTGGGGGACCAGAGCACCTGCCCAGCTCTGCCCGAATATCCCTGTGTGACTTTGGACCTTTGATGACATCTCTGCTTACTCATGTGTGATGCGAGAGAGTAAATGTACTCCTCGATCTGGAGCCGTTTTTGCTCTAGCCTTCCATGACTTTTCTTATCTGGACCTGGCCCGAGGCCTCTGTCTAGTCTTGAGAAAAACCAGCACACTTCAAGTTGTTTACATTGAAAAGGACACCCTCTGTTTATGAGTATTAACCAACCAAGCCCATCCAAGTGTGTCACCGTGGGACCTTCACCTCTTCAAGCCTAACAATATTCCTGTGCAAAAGGGACACCCGTCGCACTGCTAAGGGGTGTCTGTCCACACAGACATCCTCCCTGTAACCCTGGAGGGGCTCTCAGATCTGCCAGGGATGCTTGCTTGAGGATCACCTGGACAGCCAGGTCATTCTCACACCCCAGGGCTGTGTGCAGGTGTGTGTGGAGAGGCTGTGTCCCCCCAGCTCCACTCCATACCTGTCCTATCTGATTGAGATTCAAACTAGGGGCCTATGTCCCGCCCACAGAGGTGAACCCAAACATCGTCCCTCTCAGTCCTGCTGCTGGTTCCCCAGAGTGGCTTGGCATATGGCTCCGAGGTTGCTGGTTCCCAGGTTTGATTTAAGAGAGGGGGACTGGTGGGTCCCTGAGCAGGGCTCTTATCTCGGTGACTGCAGCTATGGGATTGGGGGACTGGCTCTCCTTCTCTGAGAAGGGGGTGGATTGGAACCAGCAGGCCAGGCTGCCCTGCCCGGATGTGAAGAGAGGGCTCTTCTCTGTCCTGAGCAGCACTTGTTCCGACCCTGAAATGTGAGTCACGTCGCAGGCTGGGAGATGAGTGCTCAGATACACAGCACAAGTGTGCACACTGAGTGTGCCTATGTGTATGTGTGCATGCATGCATACACATACACAAGGCCACTCTTGGCTAACAGCAAACTTAACAACTCACAATCCTGGGTATTAGACATCAAGGAAGACTGGCCTTCTCTGTGTCGTCGTGCCTCACCAGAGCCTTGAATTAGGTAGATCACATAGGCACACATTTCTTCACTGATTCCTGTTTTCTTCATTCACATGTGAGTGATGTCGAACCCATATAGCCCCAGCCACTCAGGGAGGTGCAGGCTAGTGGAGGTGAGCGTGTGCGTGCATGCGCACACACACACACACATGCACCGCACACAAAGACACACACACAATACTCCCCACACACCACACATACACACACACCACCCACACCACACCACACACACACTCGCACAGCCCACACAAAGACACACACACACTCACCATACAACACACACACACTCCACACACCACACACACACACACACACACACACACACACCATGTACACACAAGACCATGATGCACATATACTAAGTGATATGCAATACCCAACAGCAAAACGCCACAGGAGTTCAAAGCAGGTTGGATTTTTCCCAGAAGGAGGGTTTAGGAGAGGCTCTGGAACCAGGTGGTGCCCGTGATTACAGCAGGCAGGGTCTGGGGAGGGGTAAGCACCCAGCACAGTGGGCGTCAGGGCCTTAGAGGGCACGTCAGGGATTCTGGGCCTGTCGTGATGTTTCTGGCTCAAGGTATCTCTGGGGAATTTGAGGGAGAAGCAGAGTCAAGGGTACCCTCTGTGTTGATGCTGTGCGTGGCCCTCTGGCTGGTGGTGTCTGCAGTTGTGGCATCGCAGGGATGCCCTCTTAACAGGGGATGGGGAGAGTGCCCAGATTTTCCTGGTCTTTGCCCTCGACTGCTGTTCCGGTCCCTCCACGAATGTGATCCTGAAACACCCATAGAAACTGCTTCAGATTTCAACCGTAATTAATATGCCATGAAGATCAAGTTTAGCACCAGTTTCTTCCTTAGGGTCACTGCTAATGCATTTCCTCTTTCGCTCTGGAAGCTGGAAAGCGAGACGCTGTTTCTGTGAACAACTCTGGTGTTGACTACATGCATGGAACTAGGGAGTGAGGCAGGGGTGTCCTAGTAAACTGCCCCCCTGAGAGGGGAAAAAGACCCAGTTTGTGAATTATAGCCTTTGCTGACTTCTCTGGTGTAGATACCCCTACAATCACCACCATCACAGTAGGAACGATTTAACAAGTGGCTTGTAAAATTTTTGAATGCTTAACGTATGGTTCTAGGGGCTGGTCCAGCCAGCCCATCACTGGGTGGCAGGAAGGGTGACGTGAAGAAATGAAGGCATATGCAGTCAAGTTGAGAAAGTTTCCTTCCCTTGTTGTCACAGTAGCTCTGACAGCCGGCCCCGTCCACCGCTGCTATGTACCTACAGAACTGTAAAACAATGTTCGTATTGTTTAAGCGCAAAATAGTTTTTTTTAACTGAGCGGATACAGCCGGTTTGCCGACACCCAAATTTCAAAAGTGCTTTTTAAAAATACAGCAACATCTGAAATTTTAAAATATAAAAATAACAGTCTACAAGCATCTGCATGACAGAGATATTATTGCTTTCCAAAGGAAATTACCATGTACTTCTTTAAATACCAGGTAATCTTGGGGTTTTTTAATTATTCACTTTTGCAAATATTAGCATAGTGTCTCTTTAAAAATCCCTCTTGGTTTTTTGGTTTTGTTTTGTTTTGTTTTTTAAAGCAGTGGTTCTAAATTTGGGATCCAGGAATCCCTGGAAGGAGCCACTGGGGTGACAGTTTAGGGACTTTCTCCAGATTCCAGCATATTCTTCAGTATGTCCATTACATGGAAGGTGATGGCCTGTCACCTGCCACGGGGCTCGGTCATGCACATCATAAAAGCATTGGTGGTCAGCCCTGCGGATCCAACAAGGCATTTCCGAGTTGAGGACACATTTCAAGGCGGCGCAGATTCAGTCTGTGTAAATGGTCCCCTTTTCCTGCTAGAGGTGTTGGGCTTGTCTTGGCCGGCAGGACCTGGGCTTCGCAGGGAAGATCTACAACAGATTTTTGATGAGGACAGTGACAATGATGGTGGGATCTCAGCTTTACTCACATATGTGGGGAAGGAAATCAAATGAAACAGAAACCGTACTAAAGCCAAAACTCACCCACGGGGCTGCTCTGCAGGTTTATGCCCTTGAGTCTTAGGGTGTTACACTTGCTCCTGTCACCAGGGCTGTGAGGGGCGTTCTTCTCTGACAATATTCGTCACCATGGTGGGGTCTCCTCGTGAACTGGGGAAACCAAGTCCTCTCTGCACCTGGTCTTCCCAAGGACAGAAGGATTTTCTGCAGGTGTGGGAGCGCTCCTGAGGACCCCAGGAAGGCTGTGGAGGGCACAAAGAGCCTTCGGGCCATTGCATGGAACACTCAGCTGGGGCATGTGGGACTCCTCCTGCATGTGGCAGCGAGTTAGCACTTCTGGCCTCGCCACACCTCTCTAACCCCCAGAAGCCGAGTTTGGCCCCATTCAGGACCAAAGTGACTTGGTGGGGGCAGGGCGTCGCTTATACGCTTGCTATGGTTATACGTTCAGGGGCACATGAAGCCTCACATCCATGTGACTCTTCGGGATTTTACTTCATGGGTTTGTATTTGTCCACGTGGTCCTAATTTTAAAGAGAGGGATTAAGTTCAGTTTTTCGGTCACTGATTGTAAGTGGAAAACTCAATAAAATGGAAACATTTGGCTTTCTGTGTGCTGCACCCTAGGTGGTGTGGGATTCTCCCAGGTGCCCCCTGCCGCTGGATTATCACGATGTAGTGATATGTCCTGTGTTGTCCTGGGTCGTCCGTCAGCCAGGTAGTCTCTGTCTGCCTTGCTTCAAGTACGTCCCTGGGCTGATTGGTGGGTGAGCTTTTTTGCAGTTCTCTGTGCATTAATTAATGTCATCCTCTGCAGGAGGAATGCTTTCTTTCTTTTTAAATTATGTGTTGTTGGGGCACCTGGGTGGCTCAGTGGGTTAAGCCTCTGCTTTCCGCTCAGGTCAAGATCTCAGGGTCCTGGGATCGAGGCCCACATCAGACTCTCTGCTCAGCAGGAAGCCTGCTTCCCTTCCTCTCCCTCTGCCTGCCTCTCTGCCTACTTGTGATCTCTATCTGTCAAATAAATAAATAAAATTTTTTAAAAATTATGTGTTGTTAGTCACCATACAGTAAAAAAAAATCCCGAGTGAATACAACATCTTCATAGGGTTAGTATATAAATGAACGATATTCTGAAGAATATGATCATTTCAGTCTCCGTATAGTTGCTGTTTGGAAAATACAGTCTTTTCAGTGAATTATGTTTCAGAATGAATGGGATGATTTCCTTCTTTTCTTTCCTCTCTTCATCTTCAGGACTTCAAAACACTTGCTCCTTAGAACTCTATGGAACAAGTTAGACAAATTATTATTTGTTCACGTTATAAAAGTGAGAAAACTGAGCTGCAGAGTTTATGGAATTGGCTGAAGCAAGAGCTCTAGATTGCTAATTCACCGTCCGCTCCAGTCAGTCAATGGGAAATAATAATGGTAGGGACAGTCATAGTCCTAGCAATGACAGCTGGCCTTCCTTGAGCACTTTCTGGAACTGGGCTCAGCCCTTTATGTGATTTTTCTTCTTTCATCTCACAACAACCTATGACACAAATCAGTACTATTATTATTACCATTTCCAGGGTCACACAGTGACTGAGCCTCTCACCCATAGCCAGGCAGCTGGGTGATCCAGAATCTGAACCAGCTCTCCCTGACCTTACTCTCTGCTTCTAGTAAGTTCCATGTAGGTCTTGGAAGACTTACAAGACTGTACAAGACCTTTCCGGGGAAGCTGTTGTCACTGCCACAGAGAGTCTGATAGCTCCGTTGCGGATGCTGGTGAAGAGTTTGGGGACGTGCCCTCAAGGAGGGACAGAAGCCATCAGGCTGGTGCAGGCCTTGGCACCAAATACCTCTCCCGTCCTTTCGAATCAGATCAGTCTGTAATTTGGTCATTGGGTCTGCAGAGACTTCTAATTAAGAGATGGATTTTTTAAATGAACTTTTATTAATTCAGCAATCTGACTGAATGCTGAATTGTCATTTTTGCTAATAGAGAAAATGGTTTGGTTTATTTTCCAGAACAAAGAAAGTCACTCAACTTAATTAAACTGTCTGAGGAGATTTTCTACTTGTCTTACTCAACACGGGCCCAGGAGCGTGCTTCATAAATCCTTTTAGCCACAGTGGCAACTCAAGTCGAGATTTCCTTTTGAAGTTGGGGTGCATTTGGTGTCATCTACTTCTAAAATTCCCATTTTGGTCTCAGTGACACACACCTGAAGCAAAGCATATAATCGTTACATGATTTCAGGTGATTGAGAAAGCCCCCAAATCCCCGGGGGGATTCTCCTACCGCCCCTGGGCAGGGTAGCCCGGGAATGGTGGAGGGTTCCCAATAGCTTAGAGAGCACCGTGAAAAGAAAATTATTAAAAATTCGGACCTGCCGAAGAAAATACTAACTAAATTGGCAGTACATGAAAGAAGTATTTCTCAAAAGCAGGTGGGAGTTATCTTAGTGCTACAAAGATTCATTAATAGTAGAATATCTACCAATGCCATATTTTATAGAGATGAGACTCTGTGAAGAAAAAACATCATGTGGGAAAAAAATTGATATTGAAGGGAAGGGCATCCCCCAATGTCAAAAATACTCTCTCACTCTGATACCAGTGGTCAGCAATGGAGGTGACCAAGAAACACAGTTGATACATAAAAATCACTTCCATAACACATTGTCCATCATGACCATTTTTATTTGACATACTTGCTTTTTTTTTTAAAGATTTTATTTATTTATTTGGCAGAGAGAGATCACAAGTGGGCAGAGAGGCAGGCAGAGAGAGAGAGAGAGAGAGAGAGAGGGAAGCAGGCTCCCTGCTGAGCAGAGAGCCCGATGCGGGACTCGATCCCAGGACCCTGAGACCATGACCTGAGCCGAAGGCAGCGGCTTAACCCAGTGAGCCACCCAGGCGCCCCATACTTGCTTTTTTAAATGTTCTGGTCAATAGAAGAATGAATGTTATTTACAGATAATACAATGGTATACCTAGAAAATCATAAGAATTTACTGATAATCTCTTAAAATTAGCAAGAAAGTTTTAAGTGGTCAGACATAAGATGCAGAAATCAATAACTCTCCCAAATACTGACAGTGACTAGACAATACACTGAATCTTTTATTTAGATAATAGCAATAAAAGAGATACAACATATTTACTAGGACTGATTTTAACCGTGCACCCCTTTATAAGGAAAACTTCAACATGTATCTAAGTATATATTAAAATAGTTTTTAAGTCGATGTTCTTGAGTAGAACATGGAAACTTATTTTATTTTTTTTTAAGATTTTACTTATTTATTTGACAGACAGAGATCACAAGTAGGCAGAGAGGCAGGCAGAGAGAGAGGAGGAAACAGGCTCCCCACACAGAGAGCCCGATGCGGGGCTCAATCCCAGGACCCTAGGATCATGACCTGGGGCGAAGGCAGAGGTCTTAACCCACTGAGCCACCTAGGTGCCCCACTTATTTTAATTTATTTTTTTTTATTATGTTATGTTAGTCGCCATACAGAACATTAGTTTTTTTTTTTATATAGGAAACTTATTTTTAAATCCTCTTTCCAATTTAACACAAAAATCTATAGGGTTGAGCGCCTGGGTGGCTCAGTGGATTAAGCCTCTGCCTTCAGCTCAGGTCATGATCTCAGGGTCCTGGGATTGAGCCCCGCATCAGGCTCTCTGCTCAGCAGGGAGCCTGCTTCCCTCTCTCTCTTTCTCCCTGCCATGAAGGCTGCACCCTCTCCACTGTGTTCCTCTCCTCCTCTGAAGCTTCCCTCCACATGCACTCACCCAGCCCTCTCCACTGGAGAAACGTGCTTATCATGGCACAAGCAGGTGGACCTCCTAAGGACCTGTTCCCTGTGGTGCTGAGAGGAAGGACAGCTGATGGGTAGAAGAAATTTGGCAGGAAACAGCCTTCCTGATTGGGAAGCTGGCTGGGCATGGGCTGGGCAAGTGTGAGGAAGCCAGCTGATTCCAGACCTTCTGTCGGGCACCTGTGCAGGTGTTGCTGCCATTGGCAGAAATAACACATGAGGGAGAAAGAAGCAGGTGTTTGCAGCTGGAGGGACCTTCAGGGAGCGGATTGCCAATTTAGTTGAAGGCAAGCTAAATTCACAAAAGGGAGGGATTTTAATAGCAGATAAATTAATTACCTGAAAATATTTTTGAGTTACAGTTTCTCTTCCATGGTGTAAGTGTGTGCGAAAAAACGCTGCAGAGAAAGAACAGTGCTTAACGCAGAGTTAAGAATTACAGGTACAACATTTCTTGCATCGGGGAGGGTCTTTAGCCAAGGGGTCAGCCAAGCTGGCTTTACCTGTCAGGAGAGTACCACGTGCCACATGCATGAAAATCAGGTGCCTGTGACATCACAGTCAAGGCAAATGGCTTGATGATCTTCTTCCTTCTCTGACAATTTCTCCCTTTGGCCAGACTTAATGCATGAATATAGTATAAACTCTGCGCACACAGGATGCTATACGTAAATGGTAAATGGTATATAGTCTGTATAATATAAAACCATTTAGACTCGATGGCAAAGAAATTAAATTACTAATATTACACCTTGAAGTTATTGGAAGCAAATGAAAGGATCTGGTTGTCATTTTCATAAGGGACAACCTATAGAGGGGATTAAAAACAAAAACCTACAAAGAAACAGAATCCCCAAGTGTCTGGATATTAATTCTCTCCCCTTGAAAGGCCTTCAGGAATCCCGTCCATGGGGTCAGCAAGAAGTTCTCGGTCATTCACATTTATTGCCATCTGTCATCTTGATTATTTGTAGGGATTTCATTTAGTGATCTGAACCCAGAGGTTGTCCGTCAGAGTCGGGAGCTGGGGGATGACCTTGCATGGCTGCTTCTGGTCCTGTCCCAGTCTTCATGCATTTGATGAATGACACACCCCTCCTCCCATCCCCTGGAAGAAATGAAGTGCAGGCTCAGGGCCTTATCGATTTTCCGTAACAACAGATGCATCTTTAGAACTCTATTTTTATTTCAGAAGTGGACTTCTGACCCGATTCAGGTCCATAAATCAGCTGACAAAATGTATTACTACTGTTCTGCTTGGCATTACCCTTTATGCCATGGTTTGTTCTTATAGATGATATGGAGAATATCCTTGGGGTTCAGGTACACCCTGTTCTTCACTGGGGGGCATTTCTGCACTTTGATTTCAAAGATTTTTTTCAGAAGGGGAATGAGGGGACTGCAGTCCTTGATCTCCTGTGGTTTGGCAAGTGAGGCTCAGCAAGTTAGCGTGCCCCAAAAATGAGTGCTCCCCTGACCATCAGCAGTGTTTCTTAGCCCAGCTGGGGTAAGGGTGAAAATTGACCCTGGGAGAGTCTGGCTTCTGTAAGAGCCATCCACGGATAAGTTCTGGCTCACCAGGCCATTCTTATTATGTGACAAGGAACTGGAAACCATGAATGTTTGGAAACTTGAAGGTGAGAACTGAATCAAGTTTCTCTGCATCCCAAAACTCAGCTCCATGCCTGGCACCATCAGCTCCTGTTGGCTGAATGGGGTAGCAGGTGGCCTTGGTTGCCAGCACCAAGACTCCTTAGGAAACATGCATCGTTGATGCCCTGGCCATAGAGCTTTTGGTTTCCTCCTTTGGAAGACCACTGTGCTATCTTGGAGCTCGTTATAGGTTTCAGAAGGTGGTGTGGCCTTTTCCCAGGCTTCTCCTGGGCCCAGGCCAGGTTCGCTGACTGGCTACCCCTGAGTGGAGAGGGCAGAGTCACAGCCTGGGTCGCCTCTGTGTTCTGTGGCTAATGTCCATGTACATGCATCTCCTGTTCCCACCAGGGTCCCGTGGGTTCAGCACCTTCATCAGGAACAACTGACTGCAGGCAGGTTCTCAGGTTAACTGCTTGTTGCCAGGGTCTTGCATTCTGTCCATTCGTCTGTAGCTCTTCTTGGCTTTGTAACTGCCCATCGTCCATGTTTGTGGGAGGAACCCCCTCCTCCTGCCAGGCCTTCCTGACGTTGCTCTTCTGTGTTTCAGATGTCTTCTGTGCTCTCCGTTCTCACAGATCAGGAGAGAGAATGTTCCTGTTTGTTTCTCTCAGTCTTAGCCTGGGTTCCCCAGGGAGCAGCCCCTGGACAAAATGCAAGTGTGAGAAGTTTACTGGTAGTGGCCCCAGGGAACTTGGGGGGCCATGGGGAAGTGAGATGGGAGGGGAAGGAAATCAGGACAAGGTGTGTCAAGGAGAAGGTGGGGTTCAGTCCTACTAGGTGGTGTGTAGCCTCCAGCTCCCACCCATCACTGGCTGGGGGTGCCCTCGGACCGTTAACCCCCAGCTCTCCAGTCTGTCCTGCTGTCTCCCATCCTGCAGGTAGGACATGGAGAATCTCAGGCTCTTGGCATGAGGGCTATGAGTGTGCTCAGAACACATGGCTGGGACATGAACAGCTCTATTGCCTTCAGGCTTTGAGGCTTCAAAGAGGGCTCTTATACTTGCCTGCTCCGTGGACTGGGGCAAGCAGCCCAAACTCTGTGACACTCAGTTCTTCCTTCAGAAAAACAGGGACAGTTGTGGTACACATTTATACCATGGTTGCCAAAACTAGGAAATGTTTATAGGCATGGGGCCTGGCTGAGGAAGTTCAAGGATGTTTTAGCCCTGAATGGTGCTGTAACCATACCTGTCTCTCACTGATTAATTCAGACCGAAATTTGCTCATTGCAGTGTGATCAGGTGTCTGCAGAAACATGCAGCAAGAAGTTGCGGTTAGTAGGAAACAGGGTGAGAGGGTCAGGGGGCAGGTGTCTGGCCTTAAGACGAGTGAGCTAAGGAAAGTCATTTCTCCCCTTTGGACTCCTTTTCTCATTTGGGAATTTTAGACTAGAAGAGGGTTCTAATCATTGATCAATCTACAGAACAGCTGCTCATGGAAAGCTGCACTTTACTCCCTGCTGGTCTTTTTGCTTCCCAAACCTTTCCTTGGGAACCATATTTATATCATTGGACATGTTGCTGCCTGCATCTCCTTTTTCAAAAAGAGGAAAAAATGGTACCCAATTCGAAGTGCGGTATTATATTACTTCATTAGGGACGGCCTGGCAGGTTGCCTCACTCACAGGTGGCAGGGTCCTTACCTCTAGTCTCGGTTCTGTGCCTTTGTCAGACAACTCGCCCACTTAGCTCCTGAGACCCTGCTCATAGGCAAATCCAGAACATTCCATAGACCTCAGACGCATCCATGTGCAGGTCTTGGAAAAGGAAAGGTTCCCCAGAGGACTGTTGGCTTACCTGAGCTCCTTCGGTCAGTAGCCTCAATCTCAGAGCCGCATTTATTGCTCAGGAACACCTGGGTCATGGGAGACCGATCTTTCCTGGCAGCGAGGCACAGATGTTCTCCTGGAAGGGTCTGAAACAGCACAACTGAGTTTAGTAATGTAAGAAAACTCCAGTAGAATTCAACAGATATATATTAGCCACTCTGTTTAATAAAAAGTGTCTGAAAATACTGTGGCTTCTTGACAGGAGCATCAGAAATGCTTGCCTCGCCTATGACTTACTGTCTACTCATCTTGTAAAATTTCTTGTGGTTACACGTTCAGGGAAAGAGCAGTCATTTTTGGAGCATGTACCGGGGACTTGGGAGTCAAACATGAATGAGGAACAGCTCCTTCCTGTGAGGAATGGCCAGTCCAGATGAAGAAGCAGATATCTAACTGAGGTAGGGCTTTCAAGAGAAGGTGCTACATTGCCACGTCTTGGCTGTCAGTGTGAAGTATATGGAAACAGATACTGAAATGATAGCCAGTATTTATTGAGCAATTACAATGTCCTGGACCCTTGTTTTAGCACTTTATGTACGTTAGTGCTCAGCTTTACACACATTCTATATTAAGTAGAGGAGACCACAGTCACAATTTTATTCATTTTATTTATTTTTTCAGCGTAACAGTATTCATTCTTTTTGCACAACACCCAGTGCTCCATGCAAAACGTGCCCTCCCCATTACCCACCACCTGTTCCCCCAACCTCCCACCCCTGACCCTTCAAAACCCTCAGGTTGCCCCAACCTCCCACCCCTGACCCTTCAAAACCCTCAGGTTGTTTTTCAGAGTCCATAGTCTCTTATGGTTCGCCTCCCCTCCCCAATGTCCATAGCCCGCTCCCCCTCTCCCAATCCCACCTCCCCCCAGCAACCCCCAGTTTGTTTTGTGAGATTAAGAGTCATTTATGGTTTGTCTCCCTCCCAATCCCATCTTGTTTCATTTATTCTTCTCCTATCCCCCTACCCCCCCATGTTGCTTCTCCATGTCCTCATATCAGGGAGATCATATGATAGTTGTCTTTCTCCGATTGACTTATTTCACTAAGCATGATACGCTCTAGTTCCATCCACGTCGTCGCAAATGGCATGATTTCATTTCTTTTGATGGCTGCATAGTATTCCATTGTGTATATATACCACATCTTCTTTATCCATTCATCTGTTGATGGACATCTAGGTTCTTTCCATAGTTTGGCTATTGTAGACATTGCTGCTATAAACATTCGGGTACACGTGCCCCTTCGGATCCCTATGTTTGTATCTTTAGGGTAAATACCCAGTAGTGCAATTGCTGGGTCATAGGGTAGTTCTATTTTCAACATTTTGAGGAACCTCCATGCTGTTTTCCAGAGTGGTTGCACCAGCTTGCATTCCCACCAACAGTGGAGGAGGGTTCCCCTTTCTCCCCATCCTCTCCAGCATCTGTCATTTCCTGACTTGTTAATTTTAGCCATCCTGACTGGTGTGAGGTGATATCTCATTGTGGTTTTGATTTGTATTTCCCTGATGCCGAGTGACGTGGAGCACTTTTTCATGTGTCTGTTGGCCATCTGGATGTCTTCTTTGCAGAAATGTCTGTTCATGTCCTCTGCCCATTTCTTGATTGGATTGTTTGTTCTTTGGGTGTTGAGTTTGCTAAGTTCCTTATAGATTTTGGATACTAGCCCTTTATCTGATATGTCGTGTGCAAATATCTTCTCCCATTCTGTCAGTTGTCTTTTGGTTTTGTTAACTGTTTCCTTTGCTGTGCAAAAGCTTTTGATCTTGATGAAATCCCAATAGTTCATTTTTGCCCTTGCTTCCCTTGCCTTTGCCGTTGTTCCTAGGAAGATGTTGCTACGGCTGAGGTCGAAGAGGTTGCTGCCTGCATTCTCCTCAAGGATTTGGATGGATTCCATCTCACATTGAGGTCCTTCATCCATTTGGAGTCTATTTTCGTGTGTGGTGTAAGGAAGTGGTCCAATTTCATTTTTCTGCATGTGGCTGTCCAATTTTCCCAGCACCATTTATTGAAGAGGCTGTCTTTTTTCCATTGGACATTCGTTCCTGCTTTGTCGAAGATTAGTTGACCATAGAGTTGAGGGTCGATTTCTGGGCTCTCTATTCTGTTCCATTGATCTATGTGTCTGTTTTTGTGCCAGTACCATGCTGTCTTGATGATGACAGCTTTGTAATAGAGCTTGAAGTCCGGAATTGTGATGCCACCAACTTTGGCTTTCTTTTTCAATATTCCTTTGGCTATTCGAGGTCTTTTCTGGTTCCATATAAATTTGAGGATTATTTGTTCCATTTCTTCGAAAAAAATGGATGGTATTTTGATAGGGATTGCATTAAATGTGTAGATTGCTTTAGGTAGCATAGACATTTTCACAATATTTATTCTTCCAATCCAGGAGCATGGAACATTTTTCCATTTTTTTGTGTCTTCCTCAATTTCTTTCATGAGTACTTTATAATTTTCTGTGTATAGATTCTTAGTCTCTTTGGTTAGGTTTATTCCTAGGTATCTTATAGTTTTGGGTACAATTGTAAATGGGATTGACTCCTTAATTTCTCTTTCTTCAGTCTTGTTGTTGGTGTAGAGAAATGCAACTGATTTCTGTGCATTGATTTTATATCCTGACACTTTACTGAATTCCTGTACAAGTTCTAGCAGTTTTGGAGTGGAGTCTTTTGGGTTTTCCACATATAGTATCATATCATTTGCGAAGAGTGATAGTTTGACTTCTTCTTTACCAATTTGGATGCCTTTAATTTCTTTTTGTTGTCTGATTGCTGAGGCTAGGACTTCTAGTACTATGTTGAATAGCAGTGGTGATAATGGACATCCCTGCCGTGTTCCTGACCTTAACGGAAAAGCTTTCAGTTTTTCTCCATTGAGAATGATATTTGCGGTGGGTTTTTCATAGATGGCTTTGATAATATTGAGGTATGTGCCCTCTATCCCTACACTTTGAAGAGTTTTGATCAGGAAGGGATGCTGTACTTTGTCAAATGCTTTTTCAGCATCTATTGAGAGTATCATACGGTTCTTGTTCTTTCTTTTATTAATGTGTTCTATCACATTGATTGATTTGCGGATGTTGAACCAACCCTGCAGCCCTGGAATAAATCCCACTTGATCATGGTGAATAATCCTTTTAATGTACTGTTGAATCCTATTGGCTAGTATTTTGGCGAGAATTTTTGCGTCTGTGTTCATCAAGGATATTGGTCTGTAGTTCTCTTTTTTGGTGGGATCCTTGTCTGGTTTTGGGATCAAGGTGATGCTGGCCTCATAAAATGAGTTTGGAAGTTTTCCTTCCATTTCTATTTTTTGGAACAGTTTCAAGAGAATAGGAATTAGTTCTTCTTTTTTTTTTTTTTAAAGATTTTATTTATTTATTTGACAGAGAGAGATCACAAGTAGATAGAGAGGCAGGCAGAGAGAGAGAGGGAAGCAGGCTCCCTGCTGAGCAGAGAGCCTGATGCGGGACTCGATCCCAGGACCCTGAGATCATGACCTGAGCCGAAGGCAGTGGCTTAACCCACTGAGCCACCCAGGCGCCCCGGAATTAGTTCTTCTTTAAATGTTTGGTTGAATTCCCCTGGGAAGCCGTCTGGCCCTGGGCTTTTGTTTGTTTGGAGATTTTTGATGACTGTTTCAATCTCCTTACTGGTTATGGGCCTGTTCAGGTTTTCTATTTCTTCCTGGTTCAGTTGTGGTAGTTTATATGTCTCTAGGAATGCATCCATTTCTTCCAGATTGTCCAATTTGTAGAGTTGCTCATAGTATGTTCTTTTTTTTTTTTTTAAAGATTTATTTATTTGACAGATAGAGATTACAAGTAGGCAGAGAGGCAGGCAGAGAGAGAGGAGGAAGCAGGCTCCCAGCTAAGCAAAGAGCCCGATGCGGGGCTCGATCCCAGCACCCCGGGATCATGACCTGAGCTGAAGGCAGAGGCTTTAACCCGCTGAGCCACCCAGGCGCCCCGCTCATAGTATGTTCTTATAATTGTCTGTATTTCTTTGGTGTTAGTTGTGATCTCTCCTCTTTCATTCATGATTTTATTGATTTGGGTCCTTTCTCTTTTCTTTTTGATGAGTCTGGCCAGGGGTTTATCAATCTTATTGATTCTTTCAAAGAACCAGCTCCTAGTTTCATTGATTTTTTCTATTGTTTTTTTGGTTTCTATTTCATTGATTTCTGCTCTGATCTTTATGATTTCTCTTCTCCTGCTGGGTTTAGGGTTTCTTTCTTGTTCTTTCTCCAGCTCCTTTACGTGTAGGGTTAGGTTGTGTACTTGAGACCTTTCTTGTTTCTTGAGAAAGGCTTGTACTGCTATATATTTTCCTCTCAGGACTGCCTTTGCTGTGTCCCACAGATTTTTGAACTGTTGTGTTTTCATTATCATTTGTTTCCATGAATTTTTTCAATTCTTCTTTAATTTCCTGGTTAACCCATTCATTCTTTAGAAGGATGCTGTTTAGTCTCCATGTATTTGGGTTCTTTCCAGCTTTCCTCTTGTGATTGAGTTCTAGCTTCAGAGCATTGTGGTCTGAAAATATGCAGGGAATGATCCCAATCTTTTGATACCGGTTGAGACCTGATTTGTGACCCAGGATGTGATCTATTCTGGAGAAGGTTCCATGTGCACTAGAGAAGAACGTGTATTCTGTTGCTTTGGGATGAAATGTTCTGAATAGATCTGTGATGTCCATCTGGTCCAGTGTGTCATTTAAGGCCTTTATTTCCTTGTTGATCTTTTGCTTGGATGATCTGTCCATTTCAGTGAGGGGAGTGTTCAAGTCCCCTACTATTATTGTATTATTATTGATGTGTTTCTTTGATTTTGTTATTAATTGGTTGATATAGTTGGCTGCTCCCACGTTAGGGGCATAGATATTTAAAATTGTTAGATCTTCTTGTTGGACAGACCCTTTGAGTAGGATATAGTGTCCTTCCTCATCTCTTATTATAGTCTTTGGCTTAAAATCTAATTGATCTGATATAAGGATTGCCACCCCAGCTTTCTTCTGATGCCCATTAGCATGGTAAATTGTTTTCCACCCCCTCACTTTAAATCTGGAGGTGTCTTCGTGTCTAAAATGAGTTTCTTGTAGGCAACATACTGATGGGTTTTGTTTTTTTATCCATTCTGATACCCTGTGTCTTTTGATTGGGGCATTTAGCCCATTAACATTCAGGGTAACTATTGAGAGATATGAATTTAGTGCCATTAGTAGCCTGTAAGGTGACTGTTACTGTATATTGTCTCTGTACCTTTCTGATCTACTACTTTTAGGCTCTCTCTTTGCTTAGAGGACCCCTTTCAAGATTTCCTGGAGAGCTGGTTTGGTGTTTGCAAATTCTTTCAGTTTTTGTTTGTCCTGGAAGCTTTTGATCTCTCCTTCTATTTTCAATGATAGCCTAGCTGGATAGAGTATTCTTGGCTGCATGTTTTTCTCGTTGAGTGCTCTGAATATATCATGCCAGCTCTTTCTGGCCTGCCAGGTCTCTGTGGATAAGTCTGCCGCCAATCTAATATTTTTACCATTGTATGTTACAGACTTCTTTTCTCGGGCTGCTTTCAGGATTTTCTCTTTGTCACTAAGACTTGTCAATTTTACTATTAGGTGACGGGGTGTGGACCTATTCTTGTTGACTTTGAGGGGGGTTCTCTGCATCTCCTGGATTTTGATGCTTGTTCCCTTTGCCATATTAGGGAAATTCTCTCCAATGATTCTCTCCAATAGACCTTCTGCTCCCCTCTCTGTTTCTTCTTCTTCTGGAATCCCAATTATTCTAATGTTGTTTCGTCTTATGGTGTCACTTATCTCTCGAATTCTCCCCTCATGGTCCAGTAGCTGTTTGTCCCTCTTTTGCTCGGCTTCCTTATTCTCTGTCATTTGGTCTTCTATATCACTAATTCTTTCTTCTGCCTCATTTATCCTAGCAGTGAGAGCCTCCATTTTTGATTGCACCTCATTAATAGCTTTTTTTATTTCAACTTGGTTAGATTTTAGTTCTTTAATTTCTCCAGAAAGGGCTTTAATATCTCCAGAGAGGGTTTCTCTAATATCTTCCATGCCTTTTTCGAGCCCGGCTAGAATGTTCAGAATCGTCATTCTGAACTCTTGATCTGACATATTACCCATGTCTGTGTTGATTAGGTCCCTAGCCTTCGGTACTGTCTCTTGTTCTTTTGTTTGTGGTGATTTTTTCCGCCTTGTCATTTTGTCCAGATAAGAGAATATGAAAGAGCAAATAAACTACTAAAAGGGTGGCAAAGACCCCGGAAATATGCGCTGTAACCAAATCAGAAGAGACCCCAAATTGTGGGGGGGAGAAAGGGGATAAAAACAGCTTCTGAAAAAAAAAGAAAAAAAAAAAAAAGAAAGAAAAAAATTTAAAAAAATAAAACAAATAAAAAATATAAAAAAGAAAGAAAAAATATATATATTTAGATGAACTAGTCAAAAAATGTTAAAAAAAGAAAAGGGTAAAAGTTTAAAAAAAATTTAGCAGAAGAAGAAAAAAGAAAAAAGAAAAAAAAATTGAAGTAGCCGCAAGACTAAAGAATCATGGGGAGAAAGCCATGAGTTCCGTGCTTTGCTTTCTCCTCCTCTGGAATTGCTCTGCTGTCTTAGGAATTGAATCTGCTTTCTCCTTGATAGATGAACTTCGTCCTGGCTGGATATTTTGTTGATCTTCTGGGGGAGGGGCCTGTTGTAGTGACTCTCAAGTGTCTTTGCCCGAGGCGGGATTGCACCGCCCTTACCGGCGGCCGGACTAAGTAATCAGCTCGGGTTCGCTTTTGGGAGCTTCTGTTCCCTGAACGCTTTCCGTAGAGTTCCGGAGGACGGGAATGAAAATGGTGGCCTCCCAGTCTCCGGCCCGGAGGAGCCGAGAGCCTGGGGCCCCACTCCTCAGTGCGCCCCCAGAGGACAGCACCCAATCACTCCCGTATCCCCAGCCTCTAGCCGCGCTCCGAGCTCACCCAGCCCGCGACCAGTTCAAGGTAACCCCGAGCTGAGAGTTTAGTCCTCGGCTCTGTCTCTCCAGCCGGCTTCTCCGTTCTAATACCTGCGAGCTCTCCGACACTCCGACACCCCCGATCCTTCTGTGACCCTGCGGGGCCTGGGGCCACGCTGGCCCCGCGTGGGCTTCACCCCGGTTTAGCCCCTGGAGCAATGTCCCTCAGTGGAACAGACTTTTAAAAGTCCTGATTTTGTGCTCCGTTGCTCCGCCGCTTGCCGGGAGCCGGCCCCTCACCCCGCGGTCTATCTTCCCATCGTTTTAGATTCACTTCTCCGCCAGTCCTACCTTTCAGAAAGTGGTTGATTTTCTGTTTCTAGAGTTGCTGTTCTTCTTCTCTTCGCTCTCCCGTTGGATTTGTAGGTGTTTGCAATGTTTAGATAAGCTATCGAGCTGATCTCCTGCTACCTGATGTAGTCTCAGGCTGCTACTTCTCCACCATCTTGACTCCTCCTCCCCACAGTCACAATTTTAGATGAGTAAACTGAGGCCCAACATTGCCCAGCTGGTAAGAGGTGGAGTTAGAATGAGAATCTGGAAGGCCCGGCTTTAGACCTTACCGAAAACCCATCCTCCTGAAATGAGAAGAATCTGGTAGGGATGGAGGGAAGGGTCTGAGAGAGCTGGGTCTCGGGTGAGGGCATCAAAGGTCAGGAAAATGCGGGCCAACTCTGATTTTCCATTTGGGTCCCTGACGACCTTCATGACCCTATCAGTCCATAAGGTGGGTATACAACGGGAGCCTAGTGTTATCTCTGAGATGGAAGATAACAGAGTGGATCTGAGTCAGAATAAATTGAGTGAGATATTGGTGGGATAGTGGGGAGAATGCCCAAGGGTGGGAGAATGTCCAAGGTGCCTGGGTGGCATGACTGGGTAAAGCATCTGACTCGGTTTTGGCTCAGGTTGTGATCTCAGGGTCGTGAAATTGAGGCATGGGTTGGGCTCTGTGCTGAGGGCAGAGCCTGCTTGAGATTCTTTCTCCCTCTGCCTCTCCCCACTGTGTGCCCTCTATCTCTTTCTCTCTCTCAAAAAGTAAATAAATAAATCTTAAAAAAAAAAAAAAAAAGAATGTCCGTGGGGCTTCCTGGAGAAGTCAGGAAAGTCAAGGAAGCATTTCTGTCCACCCAGAGATAGCCAGTGATTGTTCATCATACAGCTCTCCCACATGAAACTCTTCTTTGCGGGTCGCTAGGGCCTCCTGTATTTGCCCCTGCTGTCACAGCTCTCCTCTGAACTCTAGACCTAGCTGACAACCCCTCCTGGAAAACCACCCTCCACACATCCAAACTGACCCTTTGACCGTCCCCTCAACCTGGCGCTCCTCTTGGGTTCCTGTTCTCTGAACACCCACTCATGGCTGAAGACAGGGACAGGGACATCCTCCTAGAGCCACACCCAGTGTCTCCACTAACAGACCCTGGGGCTGTACCTCTTCACTGGCTCTCAGATCTGGCCACGCATCCTCCATCAGACTGCCAAGCACTTCTTCCTCTCTCGTGGAAGGTGCCGTGGCTCGTGTGGCTTCTGCCTTCTTCCAGTGCTCTCACCTACACAACAGCCACCGTGATCCTTCTACACATTCTAGGTCATCATGCATCCCCTTTTGGGAAATGCGTAAATGATTTCCCATTGCTCCCCCGGGAAAGGGCAACCCTTGTAACCTGACCCACCTGAACCAAGTGGTCTGGCTCTTCCCTCTCCTCCTCCCCTCTCTCCGCCTGCCCCTGCCTTTCTTCCCTCCAGCCTCTCTCTCCTTCTTGAATAACACAAACACATGTGGGCCTCCCACCCCCACTCCAGCATTTCTAGGCTTTTTATCTTACCAGTTTTTCCTCTGCGTATTTACTATTTCCCTCCTACTCTTCTTCCCTCCCTCCATAGGCAGAGGAATTGCGGCCCTCCCTTCATGAGCACTTCAAGCACCAGGGAGCATCACAGTTGAAACTTTCTATTCCTTAGTGAACTTAAATTGTCAGTTACTAGATAGTAATCTCCCTATACTTGGTGCTCTGCAGATGGCAGGCACATAACAGGCTTAACAGATATTATCTAAATGAGTGAATGAATGAATGAAGCAAACTTGGGAACAGTCTCACCTCTCTCCCATTTGAAGATTGTTCTTGCCTTCTGTGAAGACAGAATGCATACCTTGCTGAAATGTTCTGGACAGCACCAACACTTCTGCTGAGGAAGGACCCCTGGGCAGAGTTTGAGGACGTGGCTCAGCCAATGCAAGGCTCTGTAAGCATACCCACTGAATTGAATGCAGAGTTTATAGATTCAGGGTGAAGATCAACTTAGCAGATGGGAAGTGTGCTGAGTTCCAGGAATGCACTGTATGATTGCCAAGGTCCTCCCCTCTCTGAAGCATGGCAGAGCCAGCCCAACCTTCTGGTTGAACTCCCCTGTTAACACACCTTATGTCTCTACTGCAGGGATTGAGGCTCTGCAGCAAGAAATTACCTGCAAATGATTAGCTTGTTTGCTTGCAATTAATGACTGCTGAGGGCAGGCACATCAGGGCCAGTGATCAGTCCTGATTCATTGATCAAATCATCCCACTGACCAGGGATTCCAGGAAGCACCTGCGCTCAGTCACCAATAATTCCCCTCCTACCCGCGTAGCAGGGGTTGACATTTAACAAGCAATAGCTCCTTGGCAGATTTTTTACCAAGCTTGGCTTTCCAAAGTAGTGGGAATGGGGACCAAGAAAGAAAAAGAGCTATTTGCAATGGAAACAAAAGAAAAAGAGATCATAGAGGCAGCCAGCCTTGGATGTTGGACACAGATCAGCCTAACACTTTTCAGTGGCTTGTGGAACTGCGTGTGTATGGTTTAACCAAACCTAAATTTAGGGTTTGGAGTATTTTGGCAAGATCTTAAGGGTAGGTAGCATTTTTACCAGCTGTACCAGTTGTTTTTCTTGACTCTGAGGTTAAGTGATGTTCCAAATGCCCTAAGGAGCTGCCTCCTTTGTGTGTGCACCAGAGTCGCTGTATCAGGAGCAAGAGAGAGGCTGATGGGTCAACATGGCCAGGAGGCTGAGCCAGGTGCCCTGGAGCCTGAGCACACGCAGTCACTGTGTGGGGGAGCTTTGAGACAGGCTCTCTCTGCTCATGGCCAAGCCTCTCGGAACCAGCAGGCCAGGTTGGGTCCACACTGTTAGGGCTGGTCCCAGCTTTATTCTAAGGTCATCTTGGAAGGGCAAAAGACCAGAGTATGGTAGGATGCTGAGGACAGATTCAGCAATAGGCTTAAAGGCTGAAGAGAAAGGATTCTTGGAACCTGAGGTTCCAACAGTGTTGAAGGGTCAACTGGAAATAAATGACATTAAAACCTAATGAAGGGGGGCGCCTGGGTGGCTCAGTGGGTTAAAGCCTCTGCCTTCGGCTCAGGTCATGATCCCAGGGTCCTGGGATCGAGCCCCGCATTGGGCTCTCTGCTCAGCAGGGAGCCTGCTTCCTCCTCTCTCTCTGCCTGCTTCTCTGCCTACTTGTGATCTCTGTCTGTCAAATAAATAAATAAAATCTTTTAAAAAAAAAAAACCTAATGAAGGAATTAAAAGTAGAATTACCATATGATCCAGCAATTCTACTTCTGGGTGTTTATCCAAAAGACTTGCAAGCAGGGTCTCAACGAGATATTTGCAGACCCCCTGTTCACAGCAGTATTATTCACAGTAGAAGGGGGAAGGAGCCAAAGAAGGGGGAAGGAACCGAGAATTGAATGGGTATGCAAAACAGGATATATATGTATAATAGAATATTATCCAGCCTTAAAAAGGAAGGAGATTCTGAGACATACTCCAACATGGGTGAACCCTCAGGATATTATGCTGAGTGAAATAAGCCAGCCACAAAAAGACAGATATTTTATGATTCCACTTATATGGTATGTGTTACCTAGAGTGGTCCATTTCAGAGAGAGAAGGTAGAATGATAGTTTCCAGGGACTGGGGGAGGGCAGAATGGGATGTCATCATTTAATAGGGACACACTTTAAATGTTGCAAGATGAACAAATTCTGAGGATCACAGCTGAGTTGTGCACCTAGAAATAGTTAAGATGGCAATTTTATGTCATGTGTACTTTACCACAATTGGAAAAAAAATGAAACCTTAAAAAAATATGGAAAGATGCTCAACCTCATCAGTTATAAGCAAAAGTTCAAATTAAAGCTCCAATGAACACAGTGTTCCCTGCATCACAGTGGCAGAGGTCAAGAAGCTAGAAAATTTGCTGTGTTGGGAAGCAGGCACTTCATACATTGCTGGTGGGTGTAAAAATCGGTACTGACTCTTTGGATTATATTTTATTTCTAGCAATGTTAAAACATGTGCATTGCTTTTAACCATTGATTCCCCTTCTGGGAGTTATCCTATAAATATACTTGTCCAGGTACACAAGTGTAGGGGAATGCTGCAGCCCTGTTTGCATAGTGAATGACAGGAAGCAATCTAGGTGCCCATCACCAGGGGACTGCTGAGGGATGGGTCTTTGCAACACACAGTAAATGAGGCAGGTAGATTGATGTGTTCACATGGAGAAGCTTCCAAGATGCATTGAATGAAAATGGCAGCATGCAGACCACTGTGTTTAATTAGCTACCATTTGTATGAAAAGAAAGGAGCCTGGATTATACTTTAGTGCTCATATGTGCATAAGAATATTCATGCCAGGGCCCAAGAGGACTGGGCATCCTGGTGGTCTCTGAGCATGAAATTGGGATGACAGGGGCCATCATTCCTTCTTACATCTTCAGGGATTCCCTTCCATAAACTCGTGTTCCTGATTCTAAACAATTGCATGCACACATCACCTAGCCATCCAGACATATGTATGTTTTCAGAGTTGGCGGTGATAATGAAAACCCAAGGCCTTGCAGTTTCTCCAGAGGCTTGTCTGGGATCACCAAGATTCACCCACTTCCAAAAAATGCCCCTGTCCCAGCAGTCTCCACATTTCCAGAATCAGTCTGGAATCTTCATAACCCAAGATATATGTGGAGACTGCAAATCAGGTGTCCTATCTGTTATCCATAACTTCTTCTGCATTTAATGAATCAGTTTCCTTTCGTCTTAAAACTTCCATGACTGTTCTCATACTGGAAGAATGAGTTTCAGTTGTGAGAAACACAGAGAGGGTGAAACAGTGGGTGGGTGGGGGGGCAAGGTCACTGGAAGATGTGAAACAGGGTTCCTGCTCATGGAACTTTGGATTCCATGCCCACCAGGGAGGGAAAGAAAAAGACACAATGTAGAAAACAGACCAGACTGGTGAGGGGTTCCATTGCCACAGATCTGCTTAGTTCCCCAAAGCCAGCCTCTCTGACCCCTCTCTAGGAGAGGGTGTGGTCCTTCCAGAAAAAAGAGAGAGAGTGCCATCTAGGTGGCCAGACCAAACACCTTTGACTCATTCCATTGTCCCCATACCAGGCTGCTTTCCACATTTGGGGTTAGCCCTGGGGGTGAACCATTAAGGACTTTGGATAATGGACCGTATTGCCAGCAAGGGTCTGTTAGACAGGTGTAGGAACTGGAGCAATGGTGGTGGGGGGAATGAGATGGGGCAGTGACCGGGTGGACAGAGTTGGCACTTAGAGGTGGCCATGGGCAAGTTCTGTCTGTGCCGTGGACTCCTGCTTCTTTCAGTGGTGGTTAAATGTACCAACACCAGGATGAGTCAAACCTGGGATTGGGCTCTGGCTCCGGATCCCAATGGTTATGGAAGTGCCTAAACCTCAGTTTTATTCATATATGAAGTGGGGAAAATAATATGGATACGTTCTTCATAAATGAGTTTGGAAGATCCGTTAGGTAAGTGTCAAGAATTGGCTATTTTCTTACAACCTTTCTTACAACCTTCTCCCATAGAACCAAGTGCTCAGAACACAGGAGATGCCAGAAAGATTCCTCTGGGATCGAATTAAACAGCCAGGAATATGCTAAGAGGGTTTTCGAGCCTGGAGGCATCCATGTCATTGGGAATCCCCTTCATGTCCTCCCAGAAGCGCAGGGAGGGCTCTGTCCCCTCTCCCCCAGCACTCCCTCTTTTCCTTTTCCAGGTCATTGTTTTCATTTTCCTCATCCCTTCGTTCCTCACTGCCCTTAGAATCGTATTGGTTTCCCTAGCACCAGCATCAGTACTTCTGAGTAATAATGGTGAGGGCAACAATGGCACTTTAGAGTTCCAGAGCAGAAATTGTCTTTTGCCTGATTTGGTAGATGGCAGAATCAAGGCTCGGAGAGACCACACGCTCAGCTGCAGTAGAACCACAGCTTTCTAGAGAAATCATACCAGCTTGTGGCACAATCAAGCATCTGTATGGGAAGTCATCAAGAAGTTCTATCTTGAGTCCGTCACAGTCCCTAAACCTAGTCAGTCACTGAGAGCAGAAGAGGAAAATTAAAATCCATACAGCACACCAAACACCCACTGAATTCATACAATGAGATGTAGCTACCGAATTCTGGAAATATTTGCTGATCCCCAAGATGCTGATACCACTCCGGGGTCCTGAAGCTCTATGCCAAGCCTCTCAGAATGATGTCTCTTTGTGGTTAGCTGCCACTTCCAATTTTATTGTCAAGTTCCCTGTGGATTTCATTCTGTTTGTCTGTCTTTTCTTGACGGGGCTAAATACGTGGGATGCTTCCTTCTTCAAATCTAGGCTAAATTGAGTGATGTATCCATAACCCTCTGTGTGTTTATGTCATCACATCCCAAACAGTCTCTTAGGTCCTTGTACCTCCTTCTCCGGAGACTGATGGGGACAGTGAGGGAGACTTCGTATACTAAGTAAGAGAAATTAGCATGGCCCGGGTAATGTGACTATTCCTATTTACTCTGGCATCCATCCCACGGATACAGCTGCAGTCATGGGACCTCCGGCAGTGCTCAGTTCCCTCATCTGGGCCAAGCAGAGGCCAGAGGGCAAGTGCTTTGGAGCACTGAGCTGGACCCCTAACCTCAGCTCTGTTCCCTGCTCACCTCCGAGGATTGCTTGCACCTCCGCCTTCCCGCCGTGAGCACTTCAAGGACGAGACTGAGAAGTCACACCAGGGGTCTTAACATAGGAAGGTAAAACAAAACCAGGACAATGGTTTGTTAGAGAATTTCATGGGTTGAGCTCTGTTCTACATGATCCCATGATGCCATGTAGAAGTACTAGACTCTCAGTCCCATTCACAGGGACTAATAAGTAAAGAGACAGGTCCCTTTCTCAAGAGGATTGACCCACTGACTCTGGGAGCTGATTGTTTTCTCAATGTATGTGAGTTTTCATGTTCCAGAATCCTAAAGTTCAGATCACAGGTTTTAATGGCAAGTATTCCATTTTATTTATATTATTTTATTTTAATTATAATTGCAGAGGAATCATGCCTACCTGGTTACATAATACATGGCCCAAGAAAATTAAACACCATAGAAATATATTCGACAGGGGCTCATAAGCTATGTTTTCAGTTCGTAATTTACATTTACCAAATACCTGAAGTGTGGTAGATATAGTCTAAACATTTACATATTTTGCTCTCTTATGAATTTTTTTCCCCAACTTATTTTGTCAAAGGAGATCAAGGGTCTTTGGAAGCAAAGTAAAAGTGGGGTGTTGTTCCAAAAATTCTATCAGCCAGAAATCACTATTCAGAGGCACCAAAAAATTCAGATACACCAAAGCGTATCAATGAGCTTTAACTTGAGTTTAATAGTGGCCCCGAGGCTCTTTGGGTCCTGAGTTGTGTTTTGAGTATGGTAGAAAAATCAAATTATGTCCAGAAAAGTATTAGTTCTGAGTGTACTTTATATGATCTTTTTATTTAGGTGGTCTGTATGTTAACACACAGTAGGTAGCTCTGTTTCTGGAATGTGCCATTCCCTTTAGCATACTAAATAACACAGTTTAATGTTGTCCCATTTTCCTTCTGAATACAACACTAGATCCCAGAACCTTTGGGTAGAAGATAGAAGAAAATGTCTTTGAGATAAAGTTCCTGTCATTTATGGGTGTGCATGTGATCCTGAATTACTATGTATTTTTTTTTCTAACTTCATAAACTGCCAAGGACTGCCAGGGATCCCAGAAACCACATTTCCTGATCATCAGTGGCCCCAGACTGGCCACAGGAATAGTCCATGAAGTTCATTCAAACTGTCCTCTTCAAACCATAAGAGACTCTTACTATCACAAAACAAACTGAGGGTGACTGGGGGGAGAGGGGTAGGGAGAGGGTGGTGGGGTTATGGACATTGGGGAGGGTATGTGCTATGGTGAGTGCTGTGAAGTGTGTAAACCTGGCAATTCACAGACCTGTACCCCTGGGGCTAATATGTTTTAAAAAATTTTTTTTAATATTTTATTTATTTATTTGACAGAGAGAGAGGTCACAAGTAGGCAGAGAGGCAGGCAGAGAGAGGGGGGAAGCAGGCTCCCCGCGGAGCAGAGAGCCCAATGCGGGGCTCTATGCGGGGCTCGATCCCAGGATCCTGAGACCATGACCTGAGCCGAAGGCAGAGGCTTAAACCACTGAGCCACCCAGGCGCCCCTAAAAAAATTTTTTTTTAATGTAAAAAAAAAAAACTGTCCTCTTGACCCCAAAGGCCCCTCTCCTCCCATCTGTCCCTACGGACAGTAATGAGATGGAACTCATAGCTTGTGGCCCTTTGGGAATGGAGAAAGTGGCTCCTGGTCTACTTCCCCAGAACAGAAGCTCTTCTCAGACTCGTGAGAAAGCCGGCAGTTGAAAAATATCTCCTGACCCTCACTCCATCCTACTCCATTCACAAAGCCCAAAAGAGAGGCAGGCCAGAGCCCGAAGGTCCTAAAAACTTTCTTTGTTGCTGAACAAACTCAGATGATAACCCCCAGACATCTCTTTCCCCAGAAAACTAGGTAGTCGTTTTCTGGGGAAAGAGATGTCTGGGGGTTGTCATCTGAGATTTAATTACCTTAAAGAAAGCTTCAGGACCTGGACACCTGCTAAAAGACGACAATGATTCAAAGACTGACACAGAGCTATTAAGATCAGGAGGTAGGGAAGATTCTACTGAAGACACTAGTGTTGAAAATGAACATTGCCTTTCAGTTTGGTTGTCCCACACCCTGCTCTCCAGGATCCCTTTTCCGAGGGACACAAGATTGTATGGACTCTTTCGCACAAGACATGAGATCTGCCTCGGGGACACTTGAGGACTTACCTCCTCCCGCTTGTTCTTTGCCTTCCCTCAGAGGTGTTAAAATATGTGTCTGTGGATGTTACACAGGTGAATGACTGGCTGTGGGGCAAACAAATTCTTTCTCCCCTCCACTCCCTAGTGGCACTTTAAAAACTCAGATTGTCTCTGTTTTTCTTTGCAGTGAGCAGGGAGTGTTTTATTCGTATTTTTAAATGTGAAACCGTAATAAAATTCAGTTTTGCCTTTTCCTACTCCCCGTGCATTAATGACTCAGTTATGCTAGTACTCATTTGAAGCCCCAGTACTTGGCCCTGCCGTTCCTCAGGGAGGATGGGCCCTGAGTGCCAGCCTTGAACTTGGATGCCAGGGGTACCAGCATCCACCAATCCCTAAGCCCCTCACCTGAGCCGTGAGGGGTCATTCCACCAGATGGCATTATCGCTTTTCTGCCCTTCAGATGTCTTTCTCTTTGTTCTGTTTTCTCCTGGTTATTGCTCTCTCCTATGTGTTGATTCCCCACACCGCTGACTTTTATTTTTTAGCTGTACCCTTTGTGTAACCAGCCTCTTCAGTGCTGCCTTCCCTGGCCTCATTTGCCATGCCCCCAGTTGGCTGAGCTAACTGTCTTCTGTGCCCACAGCCGTAACCTCAGGGCTGAAGTGCCCAACGTTTGTACCTGATGGACAAAGGCAGGCTGATGGGGACTGAGCTTCCGGTCCTCCTGGTTCATGTGTCCACGCACCTGCCCTTCCTCTCTTCCCACTGTCTGAGGATGAGCTCTTCCGAAACAGCCCTGAAATGAGGATATGTGTGCTGTCTCTAAGGATGACATACTAGTCAGGGAGTAAGGCAGGAAGAGGAAAAGAAGGAACAAAAGTGGGGTGTGACCTCAGTGAGAGTCCTGCCCAGGCTGCCCCCCCTTGATCCCACAGTGGCTTTCAAGTATCAGTTATGCCCTCTGAATGTCCCAACCCCAGGCAAGTTTGCTACCTCTATTAGGGACTGGATAAGGGACCTGGGCAAGGGAAGGGTGATGTATTAGCAGCCAGACTTTTCTGCAAGTGCCCTAGGGCCATCCAGGTGCTGGTTTAGGGGAACTGGTTTAGGGGAAGCATAGGAAAGGGGTGCACATCCAAATGAGGGGGCTGACAGATCACTATTGTCCACAGTGAACCAGGAGAGAGGCAACTCTGGGAGTATTTCCAAAATAGAGCCTTCTTGCCAACAAAGTCGTCCCTGTTCTTCCTTATCCTCTGGGCCAGATGCTTTTTTTCTGGTAATTAGGACAACATTGTGGTTTAAAATGTGGGTTCTAGATCAAAGGAAACTGGGCTTTAGATCTGGCTCTGCCATTTAGGAGTCTTGTGGCCATGGGCAAGTTATTTGCCTTTCTGGAGTCAGATTTTCACATCTGCGCAATGGTGACAGTTCCATTTATCTGCCAAGGTGTTTGGAGGACCATTTGAGACAATATGTGCATGGCCAACCACCAGGACTCAGCCCACGACACCCACTCAACACATAAGAGGTCTTAGAGTCACACATCTTTCCCAGTTTGAGAGGAGAGGAATTAGGGATATTAATGCTACTGTAGGACCCTCACTCACTGTGGACTTTTGACCCTTGAACTTTGAGGCTGAGGTGTCCATACTTTAGCTGATCATATCCCATAGTTACATGTTTGCCATGGACAATTATTTCCTTTATAAGGCTTTTCTTAAACTGACTTTTTTTTTAAGATTTTATTTATTTACTTGACAGAAAGAGATCACAAGTAGGCAGAGAGGCAGGCAGAGAGAGAGAGAGGGAAGCAGGCCCCCTGCTGAGCAGAGAGCCCGATGCGGGGCTCGATCCCAGGACCCTGAGATCATGACCTGAGCCGAAGGCAGCGGCTTAACCCACTGAACCACTCAGGCACCCCTTAAACTGACTTTTTAAAAAAATTTTATTTATTTGAGAGAGAGAGTGGGGAGAGGGGGCAGAGGGAGAAACAGATTCCCTGCTGAGCAAGGAGCCCAAGGCGGGGCTCAGTCCCGGGACCCTGAGATCATGACCTAAGCCAAAGTCAGACACTTAACTGAGTGAGCCACCCAGGTTCCCTTAAACTCACTTTCAAAAAAATTTTTTTGGGGGGCGCCTGGGTGACTCAGTGGGTTAAAGCCTCTGCCTTTCGCTCAGGTCATGATCCCAGGATCCTGGGATCGAGCCCCGCATCGGGCTCTCTGCTTGGCAGGGAGCCTGCTTCCTCCTCTCTCTCTCTCTCTGCCTGCCTCTCTCCCTACTTGTGATCTCTATCTGTTAAATAATAAATAAAATCTTAAAAAAAAATTTTTTTTTACTCTCAACAAGAATTTTTTTTTTAATTTTAGTAAATCACAATGTCAACTTTCCCAGCTTTATAGAGAACAAGATTACCCAAGTATACAGAGTTAGAGATTTATTTTCATGCCAAAATTCCCTGTGAGATGGCTAATTGTCCCTTTCTGTGGATATAACCAATTATGGTCACTTACTCCTGAATCATTCCAGTGCACAAACAAGAAAATTCATTCGTAGTAGAGGGGATGAAAAGCAGTCTTGGACAAGTATCTGCACATACATAAACAGACATCATGTGTGTGCTCTGCTCTCCTTAATCCATTCCAAAACGTTATCAGCAGAACAAGACTGCACAATAAACACTCCTGCTTAAACACATACACACAAACACCAGGGATACCTTGACAGTAAAAGTTTGGGTAAATTTCAGTGCTCCCGCGAAACAAACAAACAAACAAACAAAAAGGCTTCCATACCACTATAAATGCAGAATTAAGGAATTTATTTTTAAAGGTGATTTTATGTATCTTCCATAAATAGATATTTCTATAGTAATATTCAAATAAGCATTATGTAACTATTGACATAAAGTTTGTTCTTATGTGGCCCAATATGATCTCATATATCCCCCCAAAACACCCCAGGCAGTCCTGCTGAAAGCACTTTGTTCATCAAATGCCATCCAACCACAGCAATGGACCTCAAAAGCCCTAGAGCCTGAGGGGCAGTTATGAGTCTGTTATTCCTAATCTTTCTGATAAAATGTTTGGTATTTTTGAATGCTAGTGTCTGACCGCAGGTAGAGAAATATTTTGGGGCCCGTAGGTTGCTGATGAGGCTGGCAGGTAGCTCTCAGAATTAAATGGCTGGGTCTGCCCCCATCACCGTAGTGACAGGAATTAGCACCAGCCCACCAGATAACCAGCTGGGTGGGAAGATTTACAGGTGTAAGCTGTTCCTTTGTCAGCATCTCAAGGTCTCGCATTCCCATCCCGGGAGTGGGTCACACCAGCAGTTACCATCAGATGTCACCTCTGACATCTGAGTTGGGAGGACCTGAAAACCAAGGTAGTAGTCTACTGTACACACCTTGGAAGAGACACACGGTTCAATGACGTATTTAAAAAAGAGAGAGGGAGAAAGATAAGCATGTAAGGTGAGCACTGACTGTTTACGTAGTGAGCACAGCTCCTGGTGCAGAGTAGGCATTCCAGGATTTTTATTGAACAAATAAACCAAGTCCTAAAACCATTCTGCATCACAGTCAGGCATCCACTCCCTGCAAATAGCATCTCCTTTTTTCTGTGTTCTTTATGACCAGGTCAAGGATAAAAGAGTAAAAGAATCTGAAAGTGCAAAGCCCTGTTGGAAGGTAAAGGGGTAGGTGGAGGGCTGGGGAGGAGGAAGAGGTTATGGAAGTTTCTTGGGGAAAGAGGACCAATTAGAAAATGGGAAGGGTCAGGAGTCGGAGTGAGGGGTTCAGTGTTGGGAGCGCACCGGTCACACCAGCTGCCAGCTCATGCACGCCCCAGCCCTCCCACCCACAAAACACTGCAGTGCAGCTGATGAGGGGCGGGCCGAGGCTGTCCACTCTACTGCCTGCCTCTTTGGGTCCTCAGAAGAGAGGCAGTTTGTTGGGAAAATGCTCTCTTGGGCGTGCTTGCTGTACACTGTATCTCTTGGCTGTGGCTCCCTTTGGCCTGGCTTGCTGCATTCCAAGTTAAAATAGCTCACACTCCTTCCGGGTGGGAACGAGGAGCCTCCCCAGGGCTTGGGGTGTAGATCTGCAGGGAGCGAGAGAAAACCCGTGGCTGCTGTTCTTCCTTTTGATGGACGTCTATCTGTCCCCTCACTCTCAGCCACCAGGTCAGCAGAGATGCCACCTGTGTTATCTGAATACCTAGATCCTGGCGTGGCCCAGGATCTGTTGTCCCTCCCACTCAAACCAATCATACTTGTGGAAAACGTTTTCAGTTTTATCATCCTTGCCATGGAGGAGAGCAGTATTTCCCTCGAGACATCAAGGTGGGAGCCCTGCTGTAGAGAAGCACTTCTTGTGGTGATAGGACTGTCTTCAAGAGCTACAGAATTAGCTGAGGAAAGATTTGCAAACATGAATCTTTAGGGCGCCTTAAAAGGATGCCTGGTTTTGTCCAAACTCATTACCCTCCAAGTGACGGAATCATCTGGGAAATAAATTTCTTATTAAAATCTAAGACCTCCCCAGAATCCATCTGCAAACTTCAAAGGGAGATTTGGGGAAAGGAAATCCTACCCAATTTTAACTATTCCACGGATGTTTGTAGGGGGTTAGAGGGAAGGAAAATGGTTTCTTGATGCCAAATCAGAAGCTGGTTCCATGCTGAACCAGGTCAGTTTCCAGGGCACACCACCTGGGCAGCAGCTTTTCTCAGGCCGGGGACTTACCTTGGAACAGAAAGAGCTAGAACCCAGAGCCCAGCTCTGGGCCGCTATGATTTGGAGGGATTAAGAGAGGCAAAGCTTGCTTGGGCCATCCCGGAGTGCACAGGGATTTACCTTTCCCAGCTGCTGTGCATTTTCCATTTCAGTGAGATTTCCCATTCCCTTGCAGCCTTAGATGCAAAAGCCAGCCCAAGGGGCTGTCTCAGATGGAGCCCCCAAGACTAGAGGTTCTGGGGCAGGGGATTTATTGATGGAGAGTTCTCAGGAAAAGATGAGCAAGAGAAACAGAATCAGGCAGGCGGACAAACCAGCAGGGCTGTGTTCTCAGCAGCAGACTGGCCTCCGCCTGATCCCACAGGGCCATGGTGCATGAATAGCAGCATTGAGCTGTCCCAACTTGAGGCAGAACATTGGCGGCATCCTGCTCTTGGCATGAGGACTTCATCTTGTGGCCATTTAGGTTGAGGTAGCACCCGTTCGCCAAGAGCAATTCTCAGGAGAACGCACCCTGAGCCATTAGCAGCAGCATTCTCGCCACGGGGCAGTGGACACCGCAGCCCGATGAAGGAGATCCTGGGCCTTCATCAAATGGTCCTCTCCAGCGGGGCACACTCATCGTCCTGCATGACTTCCCACAGACTGGGAGTAATAAAACCACCAGTTTTTGTTACCTTTACAAGAAAGTGCCGTTCATCAGTCTAAGAGTTTCACTTTCCTTTCCAAGCCATTATACCATAGCAGGTTTTAGACATGTTTTATAGAGGGATGGGGAGGGGAGGGGATGCATAAGCTAACATAGCTGGTCAGACATTATTGCCTCCCCCCGGCATACAGCACCACCAACTATGGATGTAGCCACTCAGTTATTCAGCCAGGCTTGTTAAAAATGAAGGCATTAAAAGAGCTGATTTCATCCATTTTATGGCAGTATATTTCCTCCAGGAAATGCAAGGTTGGCCAACATGTGTGTGGTCCATACCTTTTGTGTGGAAGATGTTTTCAAGACTTTACTCCCTTGTATGTGCCTAGTCTTGCCCCTGACCACTACTCAAGATTCTCATCTTTTCTCAAGCCTTTTCCTTTCTGTTACCTGGAAATGGTCACAAAAAATTATAGCCTTTTCCATTCTCAAACCCAAGCTGCCACTTTCTTTCACACACACACCATGAGGTTCTAATATCCAGCTCATCCACAATACCCTAGATTTGGGGCTGGTTGTTCTTTTGTCACCTGAGTCCGTTTCCACTTCCAGTGGAACAACCACAAACTCTATTCTGTTGACTGTTTGGATCTGAGCTTCCTGGTAAAAACAGTTTTTAAGAAACGTGACAGGAGAACCTAGGAACGTCCGGAATGTGTTCAAGACCAACGAAGACCCGTAAGAAGACATTCTCGCTGCCGGCTCTTGGTTCAGACAAGTCAGACGTGCCCCTGGGACACCCCTGGCTCCCATCAGTTGGCACCAGGAATGGAAACTTTAGCCACGCGTAGTTGTTTCTGTGGCTTCTCTGCTCCCCTCTTGCCGACGATTTCCCAGAGCATGTCCCGTCTAGCATCAGTCTGTCCTAAACATCAGCCAGCTCATCTCCATGCAGCAAGGACCCATAGGCATGCTGCGATCTCAGTACATAAAATGCTCATCCTCTGAGCTCACATAGGCCCCCTGGGAATTGACAGGCTGATGAGTGATGTGTGTGGCTTATTTGGGACCCTGTCATTTGAAAGAAAGGATGGAATGCCGTCCCCATACCCAGGGGTGTGGGGAACAAGCTGCTGCCCACCACCAACCCTCTAGCCTCCACTCATGTGGTCTGGATCCCAGTCTCTGTGGTGATTTAGTGCAGGATTCCTTTGGGATGATCAAGGGAATGTTTGTGGAAGAAGCAGCATTTGTGTGGTTCCTGGGTTAGCCTGGGCTCCCAGAAGCTGAGCCTGGCATGAGTGTTCATGCGAAAGTGATTTTGAAAGTGCTCCCTGGAAAAACTGGTAGAGAATGAGTGGTGGGACCAGGGAGGGAGGAGAGAGGAGAAGAATACAGTGTCAAGCAGGCTTACAGGGGCCACTTTAGCTCGAGGTAGCCCTGGGTGCTTGCCATCAGATATGAAAGCACCCCGGGAGAGACAGGAGGAAAATGGCAAGGAGATTTGCTTCAGTTCCCTTCTAGCAACTTCCAGAAGAGTTTACAGGAGCCATAACTTCCCCAGGTCAGTTCTGCCCCCCGTGTCTAAACCTCACTGCGTTGTAAGTTGGGATCTTTGGGGAACCCTTATACCAACTCTTTTTTCTGCTTAGGACCCCTGTGGCTCCTAACACACTGAGGAGATATTGGAGCACCAGCATCCCATGGCCATAAAATGTGCAAATGATGAAATGGGGCTCCAGGGCACAGATAGACGGACTGCAAAAGGTGCCAATATGCTTTCCATCAGGATGTTTTCTCAGCTAACAGGAGGATCTAAGTTAACTCCTTGTTTATTTTCAGTCTATAGCAAATGTCAAGATGCAGGTAGACATTCCCAACACTTAACCAAGGCAGAGCTCCAAACCAGTTCCTTTTGGGTAGAAGGGGTCCGAAACCATTTTGTCTGAAAAGGAAGCCCTTAGATGGAGAAAGCTATCCACCACAAGGCCCGCAGTGGAGCAGAATCCCAATGCATGCCAGAGTTATGTTCTCTAGCCCGAGGCTTTGTAAAAGGCTAATCCGGAAAACTGGCCAATTTTAGTCTTGGGTCCCATTCTGGGTTCTAATGCACCATGAAATTCAATGCAATCCCGTGTTCTTCCTTAGATTCTGGTTGCAGTCTTTTCCTTTGGGGGAAAAAAAAACAGAGCTGGGCTTTGCATAAGTCCATGCTTGATCTCTCTAGGCCTAGGGGAAAACATGAACTAAGCCCTGACTCATGCTGACCCTCAAGAGGGCACTTAACTTAGATCTGGCCCCAGGATGGTTCTTGCTAGACCTCATTTTCCTCCTCTATAAAGTGCAGGGGTCTCAGGATGGCGATGAGGATTAGGAAGGATCATGTAAGGGAAATGGTGATATGTTAACACATTAGTAGCTATTTATGTTTCCCATGGAGAACTTGGCTGCTCATTCAAGGAGAAACCCATTGCAGAGTACGCACCTTGTTAGAACAGAGAATGGCTCTGCTGCTTCCCACCTCCTTCATACTTCTGTCTCTGCTTCCTGTCCACTTGGAATGCCTCCTCTACAACTGTGTAAGCCTTTTCTTCTTAGAGGCTCTGCACATCTGAGTCACCCATGCAGTCTTTATCCACTGAGCTGGCTCATGCTGACATTTTTCTTCCTGACCCCAAATACCATTCACTCTCTGGTTCACCTTCATCTAGATAACGACTTGTTGTAAATATGGCTGTAGATGTAGTTCTCCTTTTCAGATAGAGGTGAGTTGTGGCGGGTTGCCTCTTCCAAAATGGCCACAGCAGTAACTCTAGGACCACGTGCTCATCCAGAATCTTGTTCCTCCCCCTTGAGGCCATCCGTACCTTTGTAAGGACCCTCTGCGTGACTTCCCAGGCCAGATCATAAAAGACCATACAGCTTCCTCCTCTAGCTCTCCATCTTGAAACTTGTGCCTTGTAGTGCTGAGTGACCATGGGAAAAGTCCTCAAGCCAATGAAGGGAAGGCCATGTGGAGAAGCCACATTGAGACAGGCCAAGAAGCCCAAGTGGTTCTAGCCCCCAGGTGTTCGAGTCTCCCCAGCGCAGGTGCCAGACAGTCAATGAGTAAGTGTTGTGTTTCCAGTTCCAAACACTAAGTCACTGCAATCACGTGAGCAGCCACGTAAGGGCCACTTGCCCCAGAAATGTGAGATACGATAAAAGCAGTGTTGTTGCCTTAAACTGCTACATTTTGGGATAGTCATTATGCAGCAGTTGGTATGTCTAGGATACATAAGTGTGTATATGTATAGACATGTGTGCACATGCTTATACATACTTATGTGTTTGGGGGGTATAGCCTGCCTGTTACCATCCTTCAGTTTTTATGTTCATGCACTCAAATCTAACTTCTTCGGTGGGTCTGTAAACTCGACGAGGGCAAGACCGTGTGGTGTACTTCCTAGTTATCCTCTGGCAGAGGTAGGGCCGCCCAGCAGATGCATAACCACTGCACTGTGTGTCCTTGTGTGAAACTGAGAGGGAAACATCTGGGCCCACATCTGTGTCCCTGAAAAGCTTGCCGTCCTTACAGAGTGCAACTCTGATCATGAAGGAATCGGAGTCTCTTTGGTACTTGACTCTTTCTCAAAGGAACCCTGTATCTTTGGAAAGAAACGTTGCCTGAAATCACTGAGAGAAAGCCAGCCAATTTGCTTCTGTGTCACAGACGCAAGGAAAGACAACGCTGCTCTCACTGGCCCTTCCACCTGTGGGCACTTGACAGCCAGCCTCTTCCAAGTGATTAGGCAAGACCTTGTCTCCTCAGTCCAGGACCCCTGTGGGATTTGCCACTTCCCTATTTAGGCTGAAAAACAGCCCCTTAGCCTGTCTCCTTGTCTTAATGTTACCTAGGAGATCAGAGATTATTTATGCAGCTATCTGTGACAGTCTGGTTCTGCTTATTTGAGCTATGGCAAGAAAACTTAAACATTGGAGCCTTTCATAGAAGGATAAAGTTATTTGTATTCCTCCCCAAAAGCAACAACAAAAACAAAATCATGGCACCTGGGTGGCTCAGTGGGTTAAAGCCTCTGTCTTCGGCTCAGGTCATGATCCCAGGGTCCTGTCCACTCTCTGCTCAGCAGGAAGTCTGCTTCCCCTTCTCTCTGCCTGCCTCTCTGCCGACTTGTGATCTCTGCCTGTCAAATAAATAAATAAAATCTTCAAAACAAAAACAAAACCATGGATCTCAAATGTCCAAAGGGTCATTTTTTAAAGAATCATTTTAATGGATTTTTTTTCCTTAGGGCTATATGATATGCCCTGAAATTCAGTGTTTATGTGAGGAAGGAATGAAGGAAGGAATGATACAAACTCTTTTATCCTATGAAAGCCTGCCAACTCCATTTATCCTCCCTTTGCATGAATTCACTGTCCAAGCAGCTCAGGTGAGCTGCAGGCCAGCATCCTCAAGTACACATTAAACCAGACTTTAAATGGTTGTGGTTTCAAGGGGTCTTCATTTTCTCTGACCAGTCTTTTCTCAAATGAGCCCAAGATTTGTCCTGGTTTATGGCAATAAATACATACATTTGCATGCGGCTTCTGTGACATGATGACTGAGGTTAATGCATCACAAAGTTTATGTTGCCTTTGCATTTTCTTTTTTTGGTCTCAAAATAATGATGTTGATTTCTTTGAATGTGTTTTCAATTCCAACAATCCTGCAATGATATGCAAGCACATAGAAAGACACAAGCCAACCAGCGATGACACTAAATTCTAATTTCAGGGGTGAGGGGGGCAAAAGGTCATTGACTTGTGATAGGGAATATGATGGGGTTCTGGGGCAAGAACAAAGTGGAACCCCTCCCTCCTCCTTTGTGGATGCCTTTCCACTTTACTTTCAACAGAAATGTAGTTTTGATTATTTTGTTCTTGACTAATTCAGGAATTTAGCAGAATTTTCTTTTTCTTCCTTTAAAAAAATTAATCACTAGTATGTTTTTGTGCTTGATTTAGTGACCAGATTTAGTCAGAAGTTTGATTTGCTGCCTACCTTTCTTTCCTATTTCTGAAGCTTCACAAATTTGTCTGGACTTGAAAGGCACTTATTAAACACCTACCTTCTATTGCTGTGAATTTCAATTTGCCAACATCTTGTAGGATGTCAAAATTTGACACTTATGGGAAAATGTATGAGAACCTCCAGACTCCTAAAGAAGTAGAACATGATTTCACTCCCTTGGCAGTAACTGGTTTCCAATACCCTTTGTCCCCTAACACACATTCTTGCCTCTGAGCCTTCGAATATCACCTGTCAGAGACATCAGAACTGCCACAGATGCTTTTCTGGGTTGTCTTGACCTTGAAATATTTGTAGTTGAAGGCTGTGGGAGGCTACATCATCACTTCCTATAAGCTCTGCTGTATCGAGGACCCTTCTTGCTCAATCCCTGGTTTATCCATATAAGTTTGTATGCAATTAAATTACCTGTGGCCCTTTATCAGATCTTGCCAGCACATTCCAATGGCCTTCACGTTCCCCAGGTCCTTATTTACTACTGGGCCACATGGTTCCTCCAGGTTGCCTTAGTTCCATGGAGAACTTAATGGGGCTAATCAAGTTTGGGAACCTATAATGTGAATTTAGTTTCCTGTAAGTTTTCTGCCATAGGTGATGATGCAGAATATATTCTGTTTGTTTCATTCACTTTGCAAAGTTTTTAAACAATTGTTTTTCTTTATTTTCCAGAGTCTGTAATTGTTCATACAGGGAAATTAATCAATGCAAGCTACTCTACTATGAACTGAAGTCAAAAATCCCGAATATAGTCATTGTTACCCCCACACTGCTTGGTGTGCCCACAAGCATGGAGAGTTCAGATGTCAAGGACTTCAGGGGAATTTACATGCATGTTAGGGCTCCCCCTCTCTGAAACCTTCCTTTCTGGGATGCCCAGTTTCTAGCTCCTCCAGAAGCTCCAAACTTCAGTCTTGGAGACCTCAGCCCAATAAGATCCCTGCTTTGTGTTCTACCTCTATCCCCCAGCTCTGTTCCAGTTCTATCCGCACATACTAAGGAGTTTCACAGGGGAAAAGCTGACAGATGTGGCTTCCTTCTTTCAAGTTTGGGGGGAACAATGGCTCAAAAGCCTGAAATTGCTGAGTAGGGATTTCAGATTGCCCTGGAAAGACAAACTCTGGAGTTCAAGTCCCCAGTGTATAAGGGGCTTGGTAAACAGGTCAGACTTCCCACTGAAATCCTGTGAGGACCACATCTCAAGATAAAGAGCATAATCAGAACAGACTTCTGTCAGAAAAAAAGCCTAAAACTACCACCAGAGATGACGCTCCAGTAGTTAACTGCCTACTGGAACAAATTCAATGCTGTTCTGAGGAAGACAACAGAATCCAGAGTCTTCTCAGTGCATCTTCTGTAAAGTCAGATATACGATATAAAATGACTAGACATACATCAAGTAGATTCTAAATTCTTTTGCTTTAATCTTGTCTGCTACAATCTGTAACCAGCCTTGCTCTGGTAACTACAAGACAGCACAATGACCTTCTTGAGGGATCTTTCTTGGTCCTACTCTTGGTCTATACCCTTAAAAGCCTAGTTTGGAGGACAAAGCACATTGTGAAAACAGAAGGTGTTTAGTCTGTTTAGTTCAAAACTATAATGTACCATCACTACAGCCAAAAGAAAAAAAAAAGAAAAAATTGATACAGGAATTACTTTTAGTCTTGGATTAATTATAATCTTCTCGTAATTTTCATTCAGATGAAGCCATCATATTTGGAATGTAGACTTTGAATGCACAGACTTAGTGATCCAACAAAAAAGCTCTATTTTGAGACCTACCCTTAAAAGAGTTTAGGATATAGTTAGATTCTTGAGTGTTTTGACCCCAAACCATAAGTAGCTAATATTTAATATATGGCAACATAAAAAGGAAGATTATTTCCTCCAGGTAACATGTTAATTTTTCTTCCAAGGAGGAGCAGAGGTTGCCAGGTACTAAATGAGGAGTAAGCACAGCTTGTGTTTTGCCAGCTAAGTTAGCCAGTAGTTTGTCTTATTTATTTACATCTCTTCCTACAACTAACTGTGAGTTTCTTTAGGTATTTATTTCTGTCTCTGAAACTGGTGATCATGGAATATCATCAAGGGTGAAAGAGAAAAACCGATTTTGAAGGGAGAAAAAAGAGGAAAAACTTTAACTGTGCTTCTCACCAAATCCTTCTGTTATTACCTTCCCATCTATAGACCAACAGAACACTATAGGTTACTTCTGGCTCTGAAATGTGATGAATTAACACTTTTTTTTTTTTTTTTTTTCAAAAGAAATCATTGATTTTGGAGTGTCCACTCATTTAGCATGCACACTTCATCTCTGCTCTAAAGTAAACACATGAAGAAGGAAAACTGTCGATTTAAAGTCTTATGGGGGAATTACTACATTCAAAAAGAACTGTTTAAATTGCATTCGTCCTTTCTTAGGACATGTACCCTCATCCCCCGCAAGGGTGCTGAGGAGGAATGACCTTTTCTTTTACCAGTGTGCATCCCCTTAAGGAACTATGTAGTGGGTTTCTGTGCATTTCAGTTTGTTGGTCTGAATTTCTCTGCATCAGTAAGCAGACGTGAAATCATGAGAGATGCAACACCTGGGTCAGACCCCAGTCCATCCAGCCACATGTTCTCTAACATTGGCACCAAGGGACATTTTGAATAACAGAGCAATTCATGAAGGGCCTAAAGTTCTGAACACCACAGGGCTTTTGACTATAAATATTCCATTTCCTTTAATGAGAATTCATTACTGATATAGCCATGGTCATCCCACATGAGCAACAAATACACGTTGTAGGCTCTTGCCCCTACAAATAGGTCTCCTTCTATGTGCTGCCTTGTTTGTGGCCTGAGAACACTAAATTAGTCATGGGATCACTGTATTTTCTACAGTAGCTACTGGCTTGGAGACATGAGCAACGCTGATGCCATGGCTTTTTATTATTGATAAAGAAATATGTTTCCAGTTCCTCAAATTACATTGCAGTGCCTTGCCAGGCCAAAAGTCTATGGTAACTAATGATTGGGGTTCTTTAGTTGCAAAGAATGTCTGTTCCCTTCCAGGAGAAAAGCTTGTGGGATGATTTTTTTTTTTTAAATCTCCTGCCAATATGGATATGAGAAAAAGAGCTCTGAAGTGGAAATCAAGGAACTTCTCATGGGTGTGTTGGATCAACTTCAGCACCATCAAAACGGGGCAGACAGTCTTCCAACCTGCATTCGGGAGTTAGGTGGTTCCATGCTGCTGTCAACAAAGAAGGATGTGTCATTCCCCTATAAATGTATAGAAGTAAGGCCATTGACAACTGTTAGCATTATTGGCGGGGCAATTCACCTGAGTATGGATGAGTCCTCTGCTGGAAGAATAAATCTTTGTTGAAGTGGAGAGGTGCCAACATGCAAAATTCTTAGCTTTCCTTGTCTAAATATGGGTTCATCAGAAGTAGGCCCTGAGGCAGATTCAAGTACAGGTTTATTTGGGAGATGATCCAGATAGGGGAGTCAGGAAGTGAGACAGGGAAGGGAAGGCAGCCAATCAAAAGAATGTTACAAAGCCAGTTGTCACACTGAGCACCCAGAGCTTTACCCAGCTGAGGGTGCTAGCAAATAGCGCCGGACACATCTGAGAGTTATCTCACCCAGGTGGTGAAGGAGCTGAGGTGTTTATACACCCACCCTTTCATCAGACTTGGGTTGAGGGCTTCACCTGGGGGAAAGAGCAGTGTTAATTCTCCAGCATATCCAACCTGCAGTATCTGGGCAGAGAACCGCATCTCTGCCTTAGGGAAAGTCCTCAGTCAGACAGACACAGGTGCTGGTAATTGCTTAGCCTAAAAGTGGTAGGATCCCAGGAATGTGAGCAGTGTCCCCAGACACTGATGTCCTGGGAAACAAGCCTTGTCCGTATTTCTCCCTCTCGATTATTTAATAAGGTAAAAGGAGCTATCATTTGATAATTACTTGCCTGATTCTAGGTACTACATGTTTCATAAACATCATCACAATTCATCTTCATAATAACTATGTAAACTGGTGTTGTTTTCATCCTCCCATTTTGCACGTTAAGAAATTAAGACTAAAAGAGGTTAAGGAATTTCCCCAAGGCCACAGAACTCGTAAGTGGTGAAGGAAGGCTTCAGGTCCAGGTCTTTAGGCTCTTACAAAACCCTGGCTGCCTGTGGTAAACAAATGTCACCACATAAGCATTTGAAGCCAACTTACTCAGCAAATTTGACTGGTAGTATCTTTTTGATTGACAGCCACATTGAGGCTCTTGGTTACCATGACCCATGGTTATATCCTCCTTCACAGAGATGCTGTTTATGGTCTCATTTCCATGCACACATCGATCCATTTGAATCCAGATTTTGTTTCTGGCTTTCGAAGGGAAGAAGTTGTGACCTTCAGAGTCAAGGGAAGAGAGAGGTCAGTCTGCCCTTTCTAATATGGAAGAATCAAGATGCTAGAAAGTCAGACCCCACTCATGATCTCAGCCCCTCCACTACCATCTGTGTGAACTTTGGCTCATGACTTGCCTTCTTTGGGTCTTGATTTACTTATCTGTAAACTGAGGATAAAGATTCCTATCATAGAAACCATGATAAAGTGAAAAATAGTTAATAGGACTCAATAAAGGTTAGTTCCATCCTTAAGTATTGGGATGGTTGCAGAGAGAGCTGAATGTTGCCTGGCTTCCAACCTACACTTTGGTCCACTCAGCTGGTGATTCATCAGTGACCAGGACAGTGCATCCTTTGCCTTTCCTTTCTGTAACTAGGGTTGAGTAGGGTACACGGCGTGTGTGAAGGACTGAGTAACTGCGTGTTTATTTGCATATGATTGATTTGTTAATACATTTTCCAGTGTTGTTGAGATTCAGATTCCAAAGACGACCTCCCAGCAGCCTGCAATTCTCTGAGACACCCTATACTCTCCCATTGCCATATACGTCCCACCCCATCTCCCACCCCTGCACTTTTGTGGCTTACTGAACCTCACTGAGCATAAGAGAAGGGCACCAAAATGTCTCTGAAACTTTTCCAGAGACTAAATATTTAGAGAGTTAAGTTGAGAATATATCCATTTTCACATAGATTCCACTGTGGATAATTTTGTTCAGGGGCCTTCAGTTATGACATATGTGTTCATTTAATCAACAAACACTCTTAATTAAGTGCCTGTTCTGTGCCGGGCACCTCACTAGGCACTGGGAATGCAGAGAAGAGAAGGATAAATTCCTTCCAGCCTTAACTGTCCTCCCCTGGTCTGTTTGAGAAGACAAAAGAAACCAAAACTTGATGAGGCAAGGCCTCACATGCAGAATGCTGAGTCCCATATTAGCTCTTGCATTACTCAGGATGGGCTGGGCTACACTGAGTAACAAACAGCCCCAAGCCTCAGTGGCTAAGAGAAGAAACACATTATTTTTTTACTCATTCTACCGGTATAAAATGTGCGTGTCAGAGGGGTAGGATTCTGATATCAGTTGCTCAGGGACTCAAGCTGGTGCAAGATTCATCCTGCTGTATGATTCCATGCATATTTAGACAAGAAAATGCAAAGTGATGAATCAGACACTGGCTATTAAAGCCTCCCTAGAAGTGTGACATACATCGTTTGCTCCCATTTCATTGACCAAAGCAAGCCACGTGGCCCCACCTACCCTAAAAGGGAACCTAGAAGTATAGTCCTTCCAGGTCTCCAGAACAGAGAACAGCCAAAATAGCCACTCCCAGTTGCTGGGAGTTTTACTGCTCTGTTTCTCCCAACATGATTTCTTAGTTAATAATTCTGTCTTCTGTTTATACAAAAACCATCCCCTGGGAGAAAGTCCCTCTAAGTTTGTTCACACTTGTCTTCTCATGGTATTTATTTTTCTCTTTCATGGACCTTGGCCCAGTGGGTGCTGGCCACAGACAGAGAAAAATGCAGGGTTCCTTTCGCAGGGAGTTCACAGTGTGGGAATCCAAGGTGACTGCAGTTGGTTGGAAAACCGCTTATTGGGCACTTATAGGACAAGGATAGCACGGAAAGAGTGTGGAAGACTCCATAGGAGGCTGAGGACTACGACAGCTGGCTAATAGTGTTCTCCCAGTGTTAACGCCAGGGGAAGGGGGAACAGAAGGTTTTATGGGATGGAGCGCTCAGGTGGAAGAAATTGTCTAATGCAGAAGCATGAAGTCATGCATCATGCACGGGAGAAGTTGGGCAGTGTCAACCCTAAATTCTTGGGCAACTCCCAAGAGACAAGTCAATAAAATGCACAAGGTATTTTGTTATAAAAAGGCCCCTGGGATGAAAGGCCAGTGTTGTGATGGTTGTAGCAGTCAGATTCCTTTCGATCAAACGTGTTAAGGTAGCTAAATTTTTGGAACTACATCTTGGCAGGCTCCATGTAATCAACATGAGATCAGTATGTCTATAGATGCCATGAATGTCTCTGCTACAATTTTTCCCCCCAAATGAAACAGAAAATACTCTCTATCCCTTGCAAACCTCCATTTGGACTCATCAAACTCAGGCCTCAGGAAAGCAGCCAGGAGAAGCAGGACAGCTGATTGCTGTTGCCTTGGTAAGGGGAATCCACTCTGTTCAGGGCTCTGTGGTTTCTATGGGAACAGCACTGCTTGCTTTTGCTGGCTCCCCTGAGCTGACGAGAAGTACTAAAAGGAAAATTGGGGGAGAGAACGAGAGGAGCAGAAAGAGACTTTGAGGATTTTGAAGGTATTTGGGGGAACCCTCCATTGGATGTGTAGCTGTTCCCAGCACACCACGTGGGCCATTTGGCTCCAACACAGCCTGAACAGGGGAAGAATATACCTAGAGGTACATGCATTCACACAGCTCTCTCAGACTAAACACCATCCTGGAGAAACAGATGCCAGCACAAAACAGGTGGAAATTGGCAGTAGGAGGATTTCAACTCGAAGACCAGAAAAGAATGTGTCCTTGTCCCCAGGCCGGACCAGCATCCCATCATTGTTACAATTATGAAAACTCATGATAAGTGGCCCAGGAAGATGGTGGGAGGCATTTTACATATTCTGCCTACACTCTCCCCAGCCACCCCGCAAAGCTGGCCTTCACCCACCCATTTTACAGATGAAGGAAACGAGGCTCTGAGAGAGGATAAGATAATCCATGACTTATACAAGTGGTATAGGTGGGATCCAAACCCAGATCTGATTCTCTATGTTGGGCCCTTATGCAAAATCTAACCAAAAGCCCAAGGGCAGTGTCAGGTTCCCAGAGATGGGTAACCATCCAGCTCCCACCTTGGCCAAAAAATGCCCCCGGTTCTTTGGATTTGGGTGTGAAGAAGCACACCATAAATGGAAGGCACAAGGGATGGCATCACTACCATTAGCTCTGCAGGAGGCTCTAGCAGCCCTACCTTGTTTTGTAGATGAGGAAACTGAGGCCAAGAAGCACTGGGAAGAACCCTCTAGTCCAGCGTGCCACAATGTATTTTTACAGGTTATCTTGGACAGCTGTAGCTGTTCTGAAAACACAATTTCTCAGGTGTATTTGGGGCCTACTTGCCAGGTAGGGAGCTAGCTCGGGCTCAAGGAAGCAAGCAGCTGCTGCTGGCAGCCCTCTTCTTGACCTTGGGCCAGGTGGACAAGATGGGCATATTCCATCCCCAGTCAGTGTCCAGGACTGGGGATTCCTTTAGCATTCTTCATCCTGCCGACACTTATTAGACACCAGCTCTGTGTACTAACCTTACTCTGAGATTAGACAGGGAGGGAGCAATGAAGAGGAATTGCGGCCATCTTTCACATGGCCAACAGACATGCAGGTGGTTTCTTGAAGCACCTGTGACTCTGTCTGGGACCTTCTCTGGTCCCACGAACACACTGAGTTAGCCAAGTGCAGAGCTGAGGAGTGTTAAGGGTCAGCCGTAAAGAGTTTAGGACAGCCTTCAACAGTGATGGATGAGAATTTGTGGACAATACTGAGGCATATTCTACACCATCTCTCAGAGGGGCCCCAGCAAATTTAAGCCTACTGTCTCAGCCCCTTTCTGATTTGTCTCCCTCCCCCCAGGTATCACTTCCCAGTTAAACCACTGGCATTCATATCTCTGTCTCAAGGTCTGCTCTTGAGGGACCCAGCCTCAAACATAGGCATGTGGGACCTCTGAAGGAGGGTGTACTGCCTGGAGGGCAGGAGGAGAGGGACTCTAGCTCAAGTTTAAAAAATCTTTTCTTGTAACTTTCACCAAAAGACGATTCTATAGGAGCGAAATAAAATATATGTATTCTTCTTTGCAAATTGTGTGTTAGCTCTTTGAAATTATTGTTACAATTTCATCACCAGCCCAATACATGTTTTCACAAAGGACCTATAAGGAATAAGTAGAGTGGGATCCATGTCAGTAGCTTCCTGGGGGATACTGAACCTGGTCATTCTTTCCACATTGCTGGCACGGTCTGGGCAAGTCCAGGTGAACATGGGGACCAGCCAGGGCTGGAAGGTTTCCAGCCCACCCAGCAGGGCCTTTCCTCTCCTTAACTTTGCTCCACTCCCCACCATGGGGGTGACCCATGGAGACTATCAGTGTCCTGGGTTTGGGAAGTGGACAGAAAGGGACATTTCTCTTGGTTTCTGATCCACACTGAACAACTTCGGGAGGGGAGGGCAAGGTGAGAGCCATGGGATGATTATTTGGACTAAAATTTATTCTGGCGAATTCAAAGAGAAGTTCAAAGGAGGAAGTGTGGGAAAGCGTCTCCTAAGAGTGTAAGACATCCTGTGTGCACAAGGAGAGCCAGGAGGTGTGGAAGAAGAACAGGCAGGAATTGACTGGGGGGCTGCAAATACCAAGTCTCCCCAGATCCAGCCTCTATGGGTACTGTGGGCAGCAGGGAAGTTTCAGGGAGGAGGAAGTCGAAGGGTTTCTCACCAGGGAGGCTGGAGGGCCTCCGCTAGCTCTGCTTACTGGACAAGAGCACACCAGCCAGAAACATTAGTCCCATAGAGGAAAGACGCTAGAACAGAGACTCCTCAGTAAAGTGGCTGGAATCCTTGCAGTGCCCAGGGCCTGAAGGACAAACTTCAAGCTTCCTCTGTGAATGCTTGTCCCCTTCTGGTAATTTCCGGATTGTCGTGTCATTTGGTCTTCAAAGTGAAAGCTTCCAGGCTTGCCCTCGTTTTTCCCATCCATTGATCAGGAGGACTCAGTGCAGCCTGTTTGGAATAGCTTCAGCTTAGAAAGCCACTTGGAGGGGTGCCTGGGTGGCTCAGTGGTTTAAGCCGCTGTCTTCGGCTCGGGTCATGATCTCGGGGTCCTGGGATCGAGTCCCACATCGGGCTCTCTGCTCAGCAGGGAGCCTGCTTCCCTCTAACTCTCTCTGCCTGCCTCTCTGCCTACTTGTGATCTCTCTCTGTCAAATAAATAAATAAAATCTTAAAAAAAAAAAAAAAAAGAAAGCCACTTGGAGGGGTGTGGGCAGATCATGACCTCCCTGTCTTTCCTTGTCTTCTCCACTTTATCACATGAAGAATAGGACAAAACTAGCATGTGTGATCACACCTGTGACATGTACAGGTGATCTGTGCTTCATATGCTGGATGTAGCCTTAGGCCATATCACCACCGCCGTGGCTCTGGAAAGAGTAATGCGGTGTCTTTATCTGGTGATGCCCTGGAAGCAGAGAGCAGAACTTTTTCAAGGAATAGCCAGAGACTTGCATCTTGGGCCAACTGCCTGGCCAACAAGCTGCAAACCAGAGGCGTATTCTGTGCCGTCTCCCTGGATCTGCAGCAGGACTGGGCCCCAGGTGTCCTGTGTGGTCACCCACTCACTCATCAATGTTATTGTCTTTGACTCCCTTCCTTCCCTGGTCTCCTCCCCTTCCTTGTTCATAGCATGTCCAGGAGTCACCGCCAAATAAGCTATGTATACCCAAATCCTTGACTGAAGATCTGCTTTGGGGAAAACCCAAAACAAGACACATGGCAAGCAGGTGTCATCTTGTAGGTCCTCCCTGTCCACTGGTGATAGTTGTCCCACTTGTGTGCTGGAGATGGACGGAGAGCTTGTGGAACTCTGAGAGAAAGTCTGCTTTCATCAGCTGGCCAAATCTGCTAAAGATGGGGCCAAGGGCAGGGAAATGTGCACAGCTTCCCTCAGAGCCTGCTCTGATGCATCTTCCAGAGACGAGAGCCATGGGTCCTACAGGAGGCCTTATGAAGGCTCTGGCCTTGAAGCTGATGGGATTTTATGAAAGGCAGGGAGAGAAGATCACCTGGGGAAGGGGATATCTCGGGTTGATGATATAATCTGTGCAGATAAAGACATAAAAAGAAAGCAAATGCAAGGTGTGCTCAAGGAATAGCAAATGGTCCTGTCTGGTAAGAATATGACACCCGCAACAATGCTGACTGTCAAATTTCTAGCAGTGAGAGCACGGCCTGGAACACAGTAGCTGCTTGGGAGTTAGTAACTAAGTGAGGGAGCACATGCAAAGTATAAAAGGGCGGGAGAAGAGAAGAAAGCTCTAGTAGGAAACAGCCAGGACCATCTTGGCACTGCCGGTGCACAGACTGGGGCTTTCATCGCCCCGTCGGGAAGCTTGGGACCAGGGAGACAGGCATGAGCAGCTCTGTGCTTGATAGTCCATTTCAGGGGTGGCAAATATGGGTCAAATTCAGAAAGGGTAAGAAAGACCAGGGAAGGTGTTGCACCAGGCCCGAGGCCCCAAGCCAAGACAGTCCTGGTGGGAAAGGAGGGACAGTTTAGGGCAGGGATCTTAACCCTGTGTGTCCCATGGACCCTCTTGGTAATGCAGGGAAGCCTACAGACCTCTGCTCTCATGAACACTATAAATCACAAGGGGTGATCTAACTGCCCCCCAATGTTGCAGCGGTGAGCAAGAGCTGCTGTGGGCATATAGTATAACGTATCATGAAAACATATCTTTTGGGGGCCAAGTCTCTGGTGCTTCTCACACTTCTGAGGTTTGTTGCCTACTTTCTTGCCTGAAGGAAACGCTGAATTCCAGTTAGAGATGTGTGAATGTAAAGATGTAATTTTTTCTCATCCAAGTTCATGGAGTCAGGCACGACTGTCCCAGGCTTCCAGAGCTGAAAATATTATCCTCTGTTCTGAGCTGGTTTTCTCTTTCCATTCTTCAGCCCTGCATGAATTCCCCAATGACATCTTCACCAATGAGGATCGAAGACAGGGGGCGGTTGTTCTCCACGTGCTCTGCGTAAGTACCCCTTTTGGGGCTCTGCTGGAGGGTCCGGAGGGGAGACCTGGTCAGTGGTGGGGGGGCATAGTGAGATGAACCCATGGCGTGGGTCCTCCGAACCCCGTGGAGGGCAGTCTCCAAATGCACCTTCTGTAGGAGGCTGCAGGTTCATAAGCTGGAAGATAACAACGTATTCTTTCCTTGATATCAGAGTCTAAACCGTGGGTTCCAAGGTCAGCAAGATTTGCTGTCTACTATTTAACCTTGCTCTCTCTCCTCCAGGGCCACCCTCTTGGGGAACCCTTTACTAACCAGCCTCTCTAGAATGCCATCATCTTTCCCCATCCTGAGCTTTGTTTTTCTCCATATCACTGATCACTATCTGACATATTATGCTATCATTATTTGTTTCCTGTCCATCAACCTCACTCACACGCAAGCCCAGGGGAACTAGGGCATGGTCTTGCACATGGCTTCTTTCCCAGACCCATTTCTGGCACGCAGTAGTGACAAAGTATTTGTGAAATTAACAGATTACGTGTCACGCTGCTGACACGGCATCTGACCTAGAGTAGGCGAGCAATAAACGTTTGTTCTGGTTCCTAATGTCCACCATTGCCCTAGCGCTTCCTCGGCAGACCCAGGGCATGGAAGGCCCTCGCTTTTCCTTGCCCCTGTTTGGAGAGCGTGGGGAGGGTGTGTACGTGAAAATATATCTAAGGAGTGGCTGCAGGATCAGAAAGACCCAGGCCAAATCCTGGATTAGGTACATCACTGTGCTTTCCCATCTCTCTGGTATTCACTCTCCCCCGAAATGCTCTTAATTCCATTTTGGTTATTTATTGCTGTAAAACAAATTCTCCAAATTTAGTGACTCACCCAATGACCACTCTCCATTACTCACTGGGTCTGTGAGTCAGGAGTTCAGAAGGGGCACAGAGGGAATGCTGTGCCACCGGACCTGGGCCTGGGAGGGGACAATCCAGGTGGCTGACAGTGAGCCCAGCTGCTGGGCTAGAGCCTTTGGTGCTGGAGAAGCCCCCTCCCAAGAGGGTTTCTCCACCCTCGAGCCTGGTGTCCCGGCTGCAGTGACCAAATCACCAGCGTGGCTGGGACTGTTGGCCAGAGCGCCTCCATGTGGCCTCTCCGTCATGGCTCCCTGTGGCACTCCAGCACTTGGAGAGGGACATTAGGTGAACAAGGAAGAAGCCCCGTGGCCTGTAACACTCTGGCCTCGGAAGTCACACGCATCATTTCCTCAAGACTGTATTATTGTCACAAACCCACCACAACTCAAGGGCAGGGGACAAAGACCTTCCTTTTCAGGCCACACTCGGGGCATGGGTGTGGCACCCAGGTCCGCTGTCCTTGTTCTGCCTGTGGCTTCTGACAATGTGTTTAGCCTCCCTGGACCCACAGCTCCCCCCAGCTTGACTCCCCTTGTGGTGAAAGCAATTAACTCTTCAGAGCTTTCTCCACTTGCCCCAACTGCCCAGAACTCTCCCCTTGAAGAAAAGGCATGAGAAATCTTTTTTTAGCAAAGACATTCTCTGAAAACACTATATAGAGTAGACTCTTTGCCATCCTCCCTGCCCTTCAGGAGAGACACACACACAGAGCAATTATATGGATTCCAGCTGCCACCCTTGGCACCAAGGAGGCTCCCCTGTCTCCAGGCAGAGGAGACCCAGTCACTGCAGTTGGACTGGAGTAGGTTGGCATTTTCCAAAGAAGGGAGGAAAGGAACTCTAGGAAGGAAAGGGAAGCCCACGGTCAAAGATGTAGAGACTCGAGAGTGCAGAGTGTTGGGAATGAACAGAAACTAAAGACAGGGAAGGTGGGGGGGCGGGGATCACCTGGTAGGCACCATGAGGTGATTCAGCTGCTGAGTTGGAAGTAGGGGGAAGCAGATTCCTGAACTTGCCATCCTTCCTTGCCTAGGGAGTAGGGTCAGGTATGGCCAGAGATGACCCAGCATGGTCTGTGCTCTAGTCAGGTGACAAAGACCCAGGCAGGCCACAGAGAAAGGCTCAGGGCCATTTGGGCAGGGTCCCAGAGTCTCGGTACCCTAAAAACACCCCAGGCATGGGTGTTCATGAGCATCAAGAGGAGGTGTAAGGGACTGAATGTCATATAACTGACTCTGGGCCCCCGAAGAGCAGGGTCTGCCCATCCAGTGAGGCGAAGTCCCCAGACTTGGGTCCTGTCACCCCAGCCTGCCTTGGGGAGAGGGTCTGAGGCTGTCCTTTCACTGGGATTCACTGATGGTCATGGTGGATCTAGACCGGAGAACCCAGTCCTTTCAGATTTTACTCCGAAACCTGACTTAACTTTTCATTTGCACTCAAACTCCAAATTCCCCATTCCAGTTGGGCCTCATGGGTTTGCTTTTCACATGGGGCCCTGTAGAGCTCATAGCCTTCAGCCCTGGTCGATTCCTGGTCTGTGGACATGGGTGCTTGTGAAGACACCCCAAAACATTCTTTTAAATCTTCACTTCACAACTTGCTTCTCTTTTTCTTTGACTTTCACAGAAATGCTATCCTTTCTTTTGTGAACTTCATGGAAATCAAATAGCCATTTCTGGCTTAACTTTCTGAATGGTGCAGCTTTCATTTTCCCTTGAATCGGTCTGGTTTTGTGGATTTCAAAAACCCTAAATCCCGAGATTGCCCTAAAAAATATTTCTGTTCCTTCTGACTATTCTTCATGGATGGATTCTTTGCTAGTGTGGAAAGTCATCATTGATATAACTGTATCAACAGTGAATATCCCCAAGAAAACACACTGGTCTTAGAACCTGCTTAATAGCCAATCTGTTATAATGTTGAGACACTAAAGCAGTATTCTCTGTCTGTGAGGAAATTTGCACCTTATAAACCCATGGAGGCTGCCCTAAATAGAGAGGTCTGTGAATAATTTTGTGATTTAGGCACATCTCGTGAAATTTGCTAATCATCCCGTTGGTAGATAGTTGAATCTTTGAGATTATAAGACAAGCTACACATTTTCTTATCTAGTAAAAGAAGCTTTTAAATAATCAATATTTGAAATTCTTTCTCAAAATGGGCTTGTCCTTAGTAAGTCAGTTTCCAGTGCAGAAATTAATACCTTCTGTGTACCTTGTTATTCTTCCTAAGCTTCAAGTCTTCTTTTCACATTTTTAATGTAATTCCCCTCTTCCGGTAGACATATTTCTATGTGTCTGTGAGAGGTGGTATAAAGGATCACAGTCCTAAAAATGAATGTATAGCCCTTTTGAAGGCAAATTCCTGCTAAGTGAATCTGGCTGGGAGATGGGCTCCTTAACTGGTCCAGGAGCTCAGACCCATCCATGGACCAGCCAGGAAAGAAATAGGAACGAGAATGTTTCTGATGTCCATCTTTGTATTCTAAAACCTGGGTTCGCTTGGAGAAGCCCCACCAGAAACTCGGGTGTCAACCCTGTGCATGCAGAAGGGACTTCCTCCTCCATGGAGCATTAGGGTAGCCTCCACTTGGGGCCACACCAGGCTTCCCCAAGGCAGCAAAAGAATGCATGAGCCACTGAGATGTCCCTGGTCATCTGCCTCAGGCCCAATCTGTCCAGTGGTAGGGACTCCCTTGTCCACATCTCGGTCTTCACTACACTCCTATATCCAGTGCTGATTTTAGGAGCTCACGTGTGTTCACAGGAGGTGGGCTCTATATGGACTGGAGCATTTCAGAATTAGAGGCTAGATTGTTGTGGTGGGTCGTCAAGCCAGGGTTCCCTGGGAGTGGCAGTGAGGGCCATTGATCTCTAGCCCGATGGTGTCCGGGGCTGGATCCCAAGCATGGAGGCTTTCATGTACCCCCAGTTCCTGTCCATATTTCTTTTCCTCCTTCTCTAGCCCAAGTACTCTTTAATCTGGTCTGGGAATTTAGGGAAACTGACTCTGTGAGCCTGCAACCAAATTCCATCTTGTTCCCAGATCAGCCTACTTTTTAAACTCAAGGAATTCGCTAATTTCTGTCTCATGGTTCCATTACGACCTGGCTTGCTGTCCAAAGCTGCGGGAGGAAACCAGTTGGCATCCGAGGAAGTGATGGGGATGTGAGTTGGCGGGGTGGGGGAGGGGGAGGCTGTTCAAATACCAGGCTCCCTCTGGAATTGTGGTTTTTCTAGGTCCATTCCATATTGCCTCAATGTTGCTGGTTTTCCAGGGCTCCCAGACAGATAGAATGCCTAGATGTCCTGGATGTATCCATTCTGCCCTCCCTTTCCACACTGTTCCCATGCTGGCCTCTTTGTGCACCTGCTCTGCTGGCTCTCTCCCTGTACCCTTCACTCTTTCTCAATTCCCAGCCAGCTGGTCACCAGCCAGACTTGGTTGCCTTCTGGATCTGGTCTTAACCAGTCAAGGATCAAAGTCCAGGCCTGCCCTCAGCAGATACAGAGGTTGGGGCAGCTTCTGAAGGAGGAGTCTGGGCTCTGCAACCCCAACCCCAAACTACCCCCCCTCCACCCAGAGCTAAAAGGAAGGCTGATTTGGATGTGTTCCTGGAGCAGCTAGGTGGGGGGGAGGGGGTCTTTCTGGGGAGGGCCCAGGTCCCACGTGGTCTATTCCCCTTTCAGTCCTGGGGGTGGAAGCTGTCTGGAAGGGGCCTCACCGAGGGATGTCATTTCCTTGTGGCCTAGTTTCTTCCAGTTCTTTCTATTTAATTTTAATATCTGGAGTAGTTTCTCTGGATGTGCCCCTCTGGGGCCCAGATTGCTTTTGTTAAGAGCCAAGGAATAAACTATTTGCTGCAACAGCCAGTTATTAGAGGGCAGAAGGGCCAGGCTACCAGCAGGAGGTGGAGGGGGCCCCTTCCGCTGCCCCCGCCCCTCATACCAGCCCAAGAAGAGGCAGCTTTGCATGTCAAAGCTCTTGGTCCACCTCCACCCCAGGGGTGATTTTTGTCTCTCCAAGGCTATCCCTCTGCTTTTTTGGCTCTGAAACAACTCAACTTTTGTAGGCCAGCCCTATCTAACAGAACTTTCTGTGCTGGTAGAAATGTTCTCTGATGGCCTGGTCCAGTAGGGCAGCCTGCTGGCCTGTGTGTGTCCGCTCAGCCCTGGAAGTGTGGTTAGTGTGATTGAGGGGCTGATTCTTTATTTTTATTTCATGTTAATTAACATAAATTTAAATAGCCTCTTGTGGCAGGGGGCTGCCCTGGAAAGCCTTCAGATGGATTCAGATTCAGAGCCTTCCCTTCCTTTTTTATGTTGTCAGCTTGAAATCAGGAAGCAGAGACAGAAAAAAGGTTGCCTGCAAAGAGGTGTTGCTCCCTCATTTCATCCTCTTCAGGGCTAGCCTGGGTTTAGCAATTCAAACACACGGGATGCAGGGAAGTCATTGCCAGGGCCCAATGGGATGTTTGATGACCAGGCAAGACACCCAAATTAGGAGTGCAGACAGTTACCTGTCACCCACAAGCTCAGTGCTTTGGAACAAGTCAGAGAACTTCTGACCTCAGTTTCCACATCTGTAGGGTGGCAGGTGCATAGTAGGTGCTCAGTAAATGGTAGGTTTTTGATCTTCACCTTCTCTCCATCCCGCAGCCCTCTAATGGCAGCTCTCATGTGATTAGCCTGTTACAAACACCTGTCATGGGACCAGAGCCAGATCCACTCAGAGGCAGCCCAGTCCTCCTGAGCAGCCAGACAGGGGGCATCAGGAAGACCTCTCTGCAGCTGCTGTCTTGCCAGGCCCAGGGCTCTGGGAGAGAGGCAGTTGCTGGGGTTTGAAATTTAAAGGAACCTGTATGATCTGGTCAGCAAGGTCCCAGCAACAGTTCACTCGCTGGGCAGACGTGTTTAGTTAAGGGATTTTACCCTGGAAGAGAAAAATGATTAGAAGAGCTTGTGGAATTTGCTGTTTACTCTTGGAAAAGTGCTGAGCATGTCCTTAATTTGTCAGTGTCAACACAAAGCTAAAACTGGCGTCCAGAGAGGATTAGCACTAAGAGAGTAAATTATTATGTTTCAATAGATCTTAAGTTATTCCCTCCCCTACTTGCTCCCGGGACCCACTTCAGAAGGCTCAGGTTTAACCATTAGGTCTCATGGGCTTGCTGAGAGATTGATGTCCCCAGGACCCCTGAGCTGGATACAAAGCATGAAGAGGGTTAGAGCACACTCTTGGATTGAAATCCATCTGTGTTCCAGTCCTGCCTCTTCGTTTATTAGCTCCATAGCCATGGGCAAGTTGCTTTGCTTTGCCAAGCCTCAGTTTCCTTCATCTGTCCCTGGAGATAAATATGGCAGCCACGTCATCAGGTTGCTCTAAGGAATACATGAAAGCAAGCATGCCAGGCTCTTGGCAGGGTGTCTGCCCTGCATAGACAATGCCCCATCTCTGCTCCTGGTACTTGCAACCTGTGTGTGCCTGCCCACCTCCCAACTTCCAGCCTGCACAACTCTGGGCTTTTTTTGGTCCCGCGGAGCCCATTCTACCGGAATGCAGGACAGCCCAGAAGTAGCCCTCAGATGGAGCAGGCTTGGTTGGTAAATATCTCCATTTTTTCATGCCTCACTTGGGCTAAATGAAACATTTGTTCTAGGTTGTGTCCCAGAGTTGCGGGAGCAGGTAGAAGCTCTAGGTGCCCAGACAGTGCCTTGCTTAATAACACCTTGATTATCTGACCAGCTCTCCCCCAGCTCATTTTCCTGCTTGTCTGTTGCTGCTTTCTGGGAACCTCTGCTTCCAACTAAAGGACTTGCACTGGAATCCTGATACCCAGTTCTGCTTCTGAGGCACAGGTTGAACAGATAAAAACCCACCATTATTGTTATGCAAATTAGATGCATAATGCCAGTTGCAGGATTTGGAGATTCCAGTCCCTTTTAGACATCTACAGACCAAGGGGTGACATGAATTCATCTACTGTCTCTGTGATTCATATCCTGAACCCCATATAATATACAAAGAGCTTGAGAATGAGCCTTGGAGCGAACACCATGAAATCTGGCCCCTAACAGTGAGGGCAGAGAGTGAGCACATGACTTAGACACCAAACATTTCCCCATGGGGGCCAGATACTAGGAGCCTGCTGTATGTGTCTCTTCATCTTATGTATTATTTGCTTCACTCATCCCCACTTGTTTGTATTTTTTCATTTATTTCATTATTGGGAAAATAAATTTTATTTATGTGTTCCTCTGAGATGATGTTGCCAACAGCCACAATTTATACACAGTAGCTATGTGTTGACTATTTGATGTTTTGTAGTAGTTTTTCCTTTGAAAAATGTAAATACCAAAGCTAAGTGAATGACCAGGTACTGCTGTTTGGATTTGTCATATGTCCTGGTTTAAAGAACTAGTCTGTAGCAAATATTCAGCAAAGCAATCTGGATAAAGTAGTCCATTACGTGCTCTAATTTCTCAGAAAATACTCCATGTATTTTAAATGTTGGTGCCTGGTGGTGTGGGTCTTTGTCAGTGGTTTCCTGATGATTCTGTTGTCTAGAGAAGCTCAGTAGAAGACCTGCAGTTTACCATGCCTCAAGGTATCAGAATAAGTGCTACCTAGGAAGCTTGGTTTTCTGTTCCCTCTATCTGTCATGCCTCCCACCCCAACCCTGACTCTGGTATGATACAGAGACTCCAGGTAGGAGTTTCAAGTTTAACAAACAAACAAACAAAAAAACCTGACCTTAAAGCCCAGAAGCCTCGGCACCCAGGGACCCACAGATCTGCAGCCTGTTCCACAGTCTGAGGAGCCAGTTTCCCCCTCAGATTGGTACCAGAGTTGCTCCTGTGGCCAAGAGGCATGTCTCAGGCAGGATTCCCCCTGAAAAGTTGGCCCCAAGACAAGGAGTCAGGACAGGGGCTTCCTTTGGGGGATGATGCCGGGAAGCACCCTGCAGGGCTAGGCAAAGAGGGGGCATCCAATAAAGGCTATGTGGTAAGGCCAGTTACACATCATGGTCACGGTGGCTGAAGCTTAGCCCCACGGAGACTGGCTGATCGTGGAGAACCTGCCCCTCTGATCACCCTAACTGAGGTGGGGGGTGGGAACGGCAGCCCCCTTTCCGTCACTGCTGAGGGCTGCACTCCCGGAGGAGCTGAGCTGCTCCAGAGCCCCAGTCAGTGAACAGAAGTTGTTCAGTTGCCGTGCCAGGAGCGTGAGTACCAAGGCTGAGGGTGGGCATGACACGTCCCAGCCAGACCGCCCCAGATAGTAGAGGACTTGCACCTGTGCCCACACCGTGAGCTCCTTCTGAAGATCCTGGCCAGTGCCTTTCTCCGCATCTTTTCCCCAGCAACACCTTCCGAGTCTGATGCCAGCAAGCGTCTTCTGTGTGAGTTCACCCACTTGGGAATTCCCAAGACTGGCTGTTTGGCAGACAGTCCTGTAGCTATTCCCAGACTGTCTGAACCCACTTGGGTTGGTGGGAAGCGGAGCAAGTTGGTGTCTCTGTTCACTGAGTGAGCTGTGTGGAGGGCCCCGATACCTCCCCGAGGAAGACCGATCAGCGCTTCTCACATGTGCCTTGTCAGACTCCCTTTCCCCACAAGGGTCCTGTCTTGTCCCAAAGCCTGTGTTCCCTTCCATGTCCGACTTTGAACTTGACAAGTTCTGTTAGTTCTACTGTTTCTCAGGATTCCTGCGATGGTCAAGAGTTCAAATGCTGACTGCCGCAAACCTCCTGCATGGCCTTTATGACTCAGGGCCTCAGTTTTCTTATCTGTGTATGCGGATGATGCTAGCCCCTACTTCATAGAAGTTCTGCTGCCAGGTAGGAGAAAGCAGGGAACATGCTTAGTCCAGTGCCTTGGATATAATAGGAACAAGAAAACATTAGCTATCACGTTACTTTCATTGTTCTACCCTGGATCCTTCTTGGGTCCCCTCGTGTCTGGATGGTGGCCATGCAGATGATCTTTCTGGCTTCAGTCTGTTCCGTTTCCACTGAAATTCAGTGCTATTCACACCAGATCGACACCCTGAATGCAATGTCCTGGTCACGCTCAGAACTCTCCCCAGTCACATCCCCCACCAACGGAGGGCCAACCTGGCTTGGAAGGGAGGGCATTGGGTGTCAGAGTCAGACCACCTGGGTTCAAATGCCAGCCTCACCTCTCTTTTTAGGTACAATTAATAGCTTTGGGCAAATAAACTTTGTTCTGTGTGCCTTAGTGTCCCTGTACCATGAGGATAATAGTAGCGTCTGTTTCTGAGATGCTATCTTAGTGCTTGGAGCACAACCTGGCACTTAGGAAATGCTCCTAATTGTCAGTCATTGTCCTTATTGTTATTTCAGAGTTTCCCCACCATCTGTGCATCAACCAGTGTTCAGCCTTTTTTCTTTTCTTTCCTTCTGTATACCAGTATAGGATAGCCTAGCAAAAATGGATTCTCCACCACCCACCAAGAAATCCCAGGGCCTCCCTGCCCATGCTTCCTGTCCATGCTTCCCCATTATCTTTAGTCTTCTTGCAATTCTCCTCCAAGTTCCCTCTGGATGTTATCTCCTTGAAACTTTCTCTTACTTCCCATAAGGAGAAGTTGGACTTCACGTTGGCTCAGATCTGCATCCTATTCTAAATCTCCACTTTCTTTGTTCACACCCCAAGGAACTTCATGCAGGCATCCCTCTGTTAATAACACGTCTTGCCTCTCCCCTTCTTCCCATATGAGTGTTAGTGAGCTGGGACCATGCTTTAGTCATCTTTATGTTCCCGTAACACCCAGCATGGCACATTGCATGCAGGAATTGCTCACTGAAAGTGTGGTGTGTGAGTAAATGAACGGATGAAATGGGCTTAATATCTTAGCTGCTGAGTATAGGGTCTGTTCACTAAGCTGGTAAGACGTAAGCAACGAAAATAATAAGATGCTTTCATAATAATAATTTCAAAATAATAAGATGCTTTCATAAGTCTTGGGGGTTCATCAGTCCCAAGTATAATGATGTGGTTTTTTGGAGACAGATCTTCATTGAGAGAAGTGTACTGAGTTAAATGCTGAGGATACCCCAGCATCCAAGGCAGGAGTGGATGAATTAAGACAAGAACCCAGAGGCTTCCTACTCCAGTAACATTCCTTTCTTACCACAGTGTCGGTGCTGCCCAGGTAGCTTGGACATTACTAAGATCCAGTGACAGCAGAGACCCTCCCTTACAGAGACGGGTCTGTTTCACCCAAGACTCAAAGTCCTTTCTGAACTTTTGCACAAAAGCATAGCAACTAAACAAACATCATCATTAATGATAATCACATTGTTCTCTAACTTTGTTAAGCTAAATTCTTTCCGTAAAGGATTGGCCTTGATCTACTGAGGCATTATTTCAGAACCAAAGGCGGTGCCCACATATGAAAGGGACTCAAACTGTGTTATCAGTTAAGGATGAGCAGAGGTGACATTTGGGAACAGGGCTTCGGTTTCCTAAGCCCATTTAGCTTGGAGGATCCAACGATGAGAAAGGCTTGTTTGCAGCAGACACCAGGATTCCAGGGGGATCCCTCTCCTTCCCTGAGATGCCAGTGAAATTCTTGCTCTCTTCAAAGCCTCCTGAAGATTTTCCAGAGCTGTTCCTGTTGCTTCTGGTGCTCTCTTGTTCTTATACTTTCAGGAACCACAAGGACCCCCAAAGATAACTTGTCCTTTCAGAACTTACCAGCTGTTTCACTGGGGAATTTGGAGCCACTTCCTCCTGGTTCAGAGGATGTGTGTAGTAGACTGGCAACCATCAACTATCTCACTCACTGAAAACTGGGTCCAAGATGGTGTCCACTTACTCAACTCTTTACCCTTGTAAAGCCATGTGTCCATGACAACCTATGGCTCTCTCAAGACTTTTATTTCCTAAGGTTCTCTTCACATTTTTCCCATCAGTTCTAGGAGCTGTTTGTAAATAGATTTCTTGGTGACATGCTTTTTCACCTAGAAATCTCAAAGCAAGTATGCAAATCAGGTCCAAATGTGGCCCTCATTCTTGAGTCTTTGGTTGGGATGTTTTCATTGATTCTCTTGACATATCCTTAGCTCCTTGCCAGTGAGCAGATTCCAGAGGTAACCATGGAATCTGTCAGCTATTTCTTTGGTGCTCTGACGGTTCCAGTCTTAGGTGCAAATGTGGAAGCCAGAAGATCTATTTTTTCCGTTCCTAAAGTTGTGAGAACAGTCTTTTCCTTTGTGATATGGACTGCAGGGATTAAGGCAGACATGTATTTTTGGCAGTCACCATAATGCTTTTCACCATCTGAAGCTGTGATGGGACCAGCAGTTTTGGCATTTGCTAGGCCCTCTTATCCTCTCCTGGACACAGGCCCAAGTTCATTTGACTCCACCACTTTTTTGGTTTTACAGAGCTGGCTTGAGGCAAGACCCATTCCTCTCTTCTTTAGAGGAGCAGGGCCTGGAGGGTTATGTATCTCCAGTCTCATATGCACCTAACACATCAGAGTGGACACATTCCTCACACAGATGCACATCTATGGATCTATTACCTTTTATAAAAAAGACAGTTGGAGGTCATATTAAGCATGACTACTTAAAGTGGGATATTGGAGAAATGAAGGTTTTGTGTGCATGTGTGTGTGTGTGCTTGTAATCTCTCCCTTGGCAACTCAACATGGGTGGACATGCAGTCAGAATATAGCTTGAAATGGAGCTATGAATTTTTAAAAGACTGCTGCCTTTCATTCTCCCCTGTAACCCATTTAGCCCTTAGTTTGGCCACCTCAGCAACTGTCACCAGCACCACCATGCAATCCCCCTGTTGCTCCAGGCTGGACTCAGGAATCAGCATTGACTCTCCCTTTCCCAACACCCATCAACAAGTCCTGGCCATTCCACCTTCAACCTATGTCTCCATCCCATCCTCTCTCTCCAGCTCCACTGGCATGGCCATCATCCAGGCTACCGTCATCCCTCACCGGGACCAGGATCTCCCTTCTCAGTTACACACTGGTGTCCTTTAAAAACATGCAGGGATCAGAAGTGTACTTCCTGGCCCTTATGACCTCTCCAAATTCACTTTACCTGAAGCACCTGCCATACTTCAACCCCACATACCTGCCCTCCCGTTGCTCAAATGTTTCAAGCTCATCCCACCTTAGGGAGCTAGGTATACGCCCTTCCTCTGATGGTACCTGGACCCTCTGTACTGATGTCTCGTGCCGCCACATCCAATCCTAGCTCGCCTGTGAATATTCACTGATGGCCAGCTGCTTGAAAGTTCTGCTCCACTTTTTGCTCTGCTGGCCAAGGAACCATATTCTTCTATACCAGAAATGGCAAAAAAAAAAAAAAAAAAAAGAAGAAGAAGAAGAAGAAGAAGTGAATCTCCTTGTCTCCTTTCTTATAGTAAATAGACAAGTCAGCTCAGAGAGGAATCTGTTCAAACTAGAAAGGGCTCAGCATGACTGAAGAAGTAATCAATGATGTCATCCCTTATCAAATTAGCTGGCCCTCATTTAAAAAAAATGTTGGAAGGGAAAAACTCTTCTGTGAATGTATTCATATAACTTGATTTAGTGATGGTGTTGTCATGGAAACGCAGCATGCCAAGGGAAGGGGCTAGGGTGCTCTGCACTGTAGGACACAGAAAGACTTCAGTTTTCCCCATTGTGATATTTTTCATGATAAGATGCAAAGAAAGCATACTCGCTGGGCATCAACACGTTAGCCATGCTGCTTTGGATGAGTACCAAAGGGGCTCTCTTTGTTTGCCTTTGAGGTAACTGGGTGATGACCCTGGACCTGTTACCAAAGGAGAAGAAGGTATGACTGGAGGAGGATGTCAATATCTTAAGCTTATTGAGGTCCATGATGGCTCAGTGGTGGGCGATCTTCTGTCCGGAGCCACCAGTGACCAACTCTGTGGCCTTGAGTAAGTCACTTAACCTTTGGGATCTTGACTTATTCAACTTTAAATGAGAAAAATATTCTCAAGGTCCAGTCTGACTCCAAGAGCCACCCCTCCCCCCAAAAAGACTCTGAGATCTATAGTTTGCACAGTAGAAGCCTCCTAGTGACTTCCCCCTTCTGAGGAGCCTGGAGTTCCTGGATATACATGGGAGTCATGATATTGCCCAGCTAACACTTGGCAGGCAGTCATGACGAGCTTCAGTCCTGGGCTATAACCAGGCACTCTCAAAGGCTCTGTACCTTCTTGTCATGGGTGAACAGGCATGCCTCCATGGCCCTGGGGTTAGAGCAAGTCACGTGGCCAACATGGGCAGAAGAAAGGCCTACAGCTGCTTCATATAAGGAATAGGACTCCTGTCCAGAAACAAGAGCCAGTGCCTCCCCCAAAATAATATTAACGGCTGCAGGCCAAATGCTAGATGATGCCAGACATGGTTTGCCCGTGGCCCACTGTGTCCACATCACTTCTTGCGAGCCACAGGCACCAGGATGGGACCTGAGCAGAAAGGCCACTCGATGTTTTTTGCTCCTCTGCTGTAAGCTTGTGGGGCATGGATGTCCCCGTTTCAGTTTTCAGCTGTAGATGGGCCCAGCAGCAGTCCAGGTGCATCAGAGCTGCCCTAAAGTTCAAAAAACAATCAACCAAGTTGTTGGGAATTTCTCATCTCCTACTAAGATGCTTACAAGGGAGGATGAGAGAGAGAGAAAGGGGTCAGGTGTGAAAAAATAATGTACAAATCCAGCTGCCCAGTTGTTTTGCTCCCAGGCCATGAAGAGAAAGAGGAAGGGAAAAGTGTGCTGGGTCTTCGGCACACCCCCTCCTCTGATTCCCACCCACCCCCACCTAGTGTCTGTCACCATTTCAGTTTTATAATTGAGTAAGCCAAGGGCTGGAGAAGTCACTAGTCCCCGGGAACAAATTGCTTGTGTCATGTTTAGACCAATGCCTGTGTTAGATACCTTGGGTTCCATCAAACAAAGAAGTATTTCCTGGGACCTCTGTAAATGAGCAGTGCAGAATGGACACAAGGAGGGATAGATAAGCACAGTCCACACCTGCTAGGAGTCCGACATCTTGTAAGACATGAACTGGGAAGCATCACACAGCAGTGAAAGATGTAACTGAGTGCATGTCGGCTTTTCCTGCCACATGGCTGTTCTCATTCCTGTTGTGCCGATGGAGGGATAAGGCACTGAGCTATTAAGTGACTTGCCCAGTATGATATAGGTATTACCTTCTGCCATTTCATAAGTTGAGGAAACTGAGGCACATAGAAATTAAGCGACTTGCAGAGCACATAGCTCAGGAGTCAGAGCGGGAGTCTGACCCCAAGCCTTAAGGCTCCAAAGTGGGGTGGTAGGAGGGAGAGAGCCTCCCTCCCAGGACAGTGACTTGAATGGCAAGTTTGGAAGGGGTTCCAGGCATGATCAGTGGACACATCTGTTCAGGGTTTTCAGTCTTTATTCTAGATACGGCTCTAGAAACAACCTCCTGAGGCTATAAGCTGCCAGGGAAGCCAGAGGGTCCTCAGGAGTGGGCATGGGGCCTGTGGCCATGCTCTCAGGGTAATGTCAGCCAACCTCAAGTCCAGCACCAAGTGGGCTCGGATTCTTAGACGGGCTTTGCATCCCTCCATGTCTAGATCCAAGAGTGACTAGGGTCTGTCCTCACCACTCCTTCATCTACACCTCTAGGAGGGGGACCACCAGGCCAGACTCTGGTCACAGCTTGGGTCTGGGCCCTGCGCTGGCCCTTTGCTCTCGTCTGAGCAGCTGGGCTGCATCAGAGAGCGGGACCCTGGGGCCAGTGGCATTTGCTGGGCTCAGCCAGCTCTTCTGTTACCCTCGTTTGTCTGAAATTCCGGAAGCCTTTGAATAGCACGCGTGATAATTACAGAATTCCCACATATATTGATGAGAAACAGCTACATAAATAGCATAGCTTGGTATTTACGAAGTGCCAGTTTTCTGTAAATATAGAATTTTGGTAATTACTGCCAAGCAGCTCGTCCACCTTCTGGAGCTCTTCCCAGGGGACACGTCACATCATCTCTGTGGCCAGTCTCATGGAGTAAGCGGGCACAAGTCCATGAAGCAAATAGGCAGTCTGGAACCAGCGATCCCCAATCTATTTTGGAGTATGGGGATTCCTTTTTGACAGACGAGGAGTGTGTTGACCCCTCCTCCACCGTCTATGCACAGACGCCTGCCCACCATTCCAGTAAGTCAAGCTTCTCAGTGGGCCCCTGGTCCACAGATTGAAAACCCAGTTTCCTTTACTGAACTAGAGTAGCATCTCCCACCCTGCTTTCTCAGGGCACTCCTGGAAGAAAGATGGTCATAGGTATGTGACCTCCATATGGGACATATAATAGCAGGGCTTTCAAAACTGACCACAGATTCCACCTTTCACAGAGTAGTTCATAAGAGTTTGCAAAACATCCTACTTTGGGGAATAATGACTAACCATCCTCAGGGCTCATTAATTGATCTTGGCTCAGTTCTCAAAGGAATGGTCTTATATCCGTTAGCTTTCACTGCATAACAAATAACTCTCCATTTTAGTAGCTGAAACCAACTGCCATTTATTCAGCTCCTGTTTCTGTTGGTCAGCAGTTTGTGCTGAGCTCAACAGGGCGGTTCTTTTGATCCTGGCAGACCTTCCTCATGTGTCTGTGGTCAGCTCTCAGCAGCCAGATAGCTTGGCCTTGGACAGATGACCAGCTGACAGCTGGGGCAGTGAAAGCAATTGGGCCACACAGTATATCAACCTCCGTCAGGCCAGCCTGGATTTATCTACATGGCAGCTGGACAGGGTACCAAGAAAGCAACTGGAAACAGCACTACGCTCACCTCTGCCACATTCTGTTGTTCAGAGCTGTTCACAAGGTCAGCTCCCATGAATCCTAAGCCAGGGAGTAAACGAGCAAGAGAACTGGAAGATTTTAAATGTCTAGGGTCTTTGGAGAGGCAATTTGTTTGGGAGAACAGGCCCAGAGTTATTGTTGAAGCTGTGATCCTATAACAAACAAAAAGAGTTTGGGAACCTTGATTGCGTGTTTATTTGGGGTGCCAGAGAGGGAGGGGCTGCTGCTGGAGATGACACAAGACTAAATCCACCCTGTAGTCCACTCCTTCATGTGCCCACTAGAGGTGAGTCTAAACTTCTCTCTCCCAATAAAATAGTATTCTTAGGCATGGAACCCTACCAGTGAGAGATGACCAGGAATACCCCTTTAGTTACCCAGAGTACGAAGTTAGATTCTTTCAAGCCTGCCACAGCAAGGGAGAATGTTCCCGGAGGAGCATTGGGAATGTCTCTGGAAGGGGAAAGTTAGCCTTGGGCCACATGCCTTTGAGGAGTGATGGAGGAAGAAGGAATGGTGGGGTGGTGGTTATTTGGGGTTCAGGGTTCAGTTTTATCCGTGTGCTATTAGACACAAGGCTCAGAATTTGCCAGTCTATATGGAAATGTCAGAAATCTGTTGGGATCATTTGGTTGCTGGTGGGCAAATTTTTGTTTCCTCATAGGCGAGGATGGTTGTTGGTCAGTAAGAGACTGTGCCATGTGCTAGCCTCAGTGGTGCATGGCCCTGAGATGCTTCATTGTGTCAGCGGCAAGGCAGTCTCAAGAGTGAATTCCCAGATGGGGCAAAGAGTTAAGCTGGCAGGTTGTAACCTTGGCCCTCCCCTGAGACTTCCTATTGACTAAGGGAAACACTACACAGGTGGCTACTGCTCAGAGGAGCCCTTCTTTGGTCAGCCTTCAGAGTAGCACAAGGATTGGAGGAGTGACTCTTGGAGTATCACTGGGCAAGCCACTAGACTGCCAGTAGTAAAACCAGTGGGCGGCTGCCTGTCCCTGCTCAGCTCTTAGACATTCAGGGAAATTTGTAGAAGATCATGCAGCGAGCACTTTGAGAGCACATCAGCACACGTGGTATCTCTGGATGAATGACAAAGGGCCAGTGACAGAATGGCATCCCTTCCTGAGTGAAACAAGGCCAACAGGGCATGGGACTAAACCACAGAGTGGAGGCCAGCAGCTCACACCCCTCTGTGGAAAGCCTTGTGCAGTGCACAAGCTACACAGCTGTTCTCAGCAGTCCGAATTCTTTGGAAGGAAGTTTTCTATTCATCATCTGTATTAGGGTGAAGAGTGTGGCCATTACTCTACTTAGTTCAGGACTTTATGTGAGATAATTTTTTGTGTTAGCTCATAGCACTTAATAAAGAAGATTCTTTACCCTACATCCATCAGTCAATGAATATACAGTTGATTCTTGTTAGTGACAGATTCTGTATTTGCATATTCACCTACTTGCTAGAATTTATTTGTAACCCCCAAATCAACATTCATGCTGACAGACATGCACAGGGTGGTGACCCCATATGCACGTTCTCGGCTGAGGTTGAACGAGGCAAGGCTCTGCGTTCTTGTCTCAGCTGATACTGTCAACAGGCATCCTCTTCGCAGTCTTCCTAGTGCCAGAGTTTGTGCATATTTGTGCTTTTTGCTGGTGATTTGCTGTTTAAAGCTGTCTCCGAGCATAATGCTGAAGAACTGTCTAGAATTCCTAAGCACATGAAGGCTGTGATGTGCCTTACAGAGAAAATAATGCGTGATAGATAAGCTTCATTCGGGCATGAGTTATAGTGCTGCTGTCTGTGAGTTCAATGTTAATGACTTGACAGTATTTATTAAGTGAGGTGTTGTTAAACAGAAGCACACATAAAACAAGGTTCTGTGTTAATCATTTGATGACAGTGGTGTGAGTTGGGGCTCTCAGGAACCCTGCATTTCCTCTGTGAGGAATGCTTCAGTCTTCCCAAAATCTGTGCTCTCAGCGATGGTAGAGGGCATAATTACTGTGAATAAGGAGATTCAGGGATGTGGCCACTGCCTCCTTGGGATTCACCAAGTCCTCAATGGCAGTTAATGGACAGAGGACCCTGGCCTTCCTCAGCAGGAGCAAGGAGCAAATCAGAAGTGTATCAGGCGAGAGCATCACTTTATTTCAAGCATTTTGAATTACCTGCAAGGCAGGGACACCTGTGTTCATGTGCTAATACCAAGACACATTCAAGAGCTAAATATTAAAGTGATCTGGATTGTCTGTGTTAATGTTCCTCTCCATTAATGCAAATTTGAGAGTTAATGGTATTTTCATTTGCCTTGTAAATTTTGAAACTGGGTCTCTCTCTTTAGTTAATATATTCCAGATTCCTTCATCACCGTACTGATGAGGTATTCTCATGAAAACTGGACCTTTTGGGCGTGCCTGGGTGACACAGTTGGTTAAGCATCCGATTCTTGATTTCGGCTCAGGTCATGATCTCATGGTGGGTAATGTCGAGCATCAGGCTCCACGCAAGGAGTCTGCTTGAAGATTCTCTCCCTCTGCACCACCCTCCCCCCCAATAAATAACCTTTTAAAAAAGATTGGGCCTTTTGTATAAGGGGGCATTTCTCCTTTTTTCCTTGCCCTAAATCATATTCACAGAGCATTTTTTTTAAGATTTTGTTTATTTAGAAAGAGCGCATGAATGGGGGAAGGTACAGAAGGAGAAGGAGAGAGAGAATCCTAAAGCAGACTCCCCACTGAGCACTGAGTACACTGCAGGGCTGGATCCCAAGTTCCTGAGATCATGAGCTAACCTGAAAGCAAAAGTCAGCGCTCAACCAGCTGAGCCACCCAGGACCCCCCTTTCAGAGCACCCTTATAGACAGTCCCTGAGAGAAAGGGCTACTTGGGGAATGTGATGTGTGCTCTGCACAGTTGTTTGCTCTTTTTTGGCTAGTTGAGGGGCACTTGTATTTTACAGATCATAACAGATTTTCTGTGTTTCTTTTTTTTTTTTTTTTTTTTTCCATTTTATTTATTTTTTCAGCGTAACAGTATTCATTCTTTTTGCACAACACCCAGTGCTCCATGCAAAACGTGCCCTCCCCATTACCCACCACCTGTTCCCCCAACCTCCCACCCCTGACCCTTCAAAACCCTCAGGTTGTTTTTCAGAGTCCATAGTCTCTTATGGTTCGCCTCCCCTCCCCAATGTCCATAGCCCGCTCCCCCTCTCCCAATCCCACCTCTCCCCAGCAACCCCCAGTTTGTTTTGTGAGATTAAGAGTCATTTATGGTTTGTCTCCCTCCCAATCCCATCTTGTTTCATTTATTCTTCTCCTATCCCCCTACCCCCCCATGTTGCTTCTCCATGTCCTCATATCAGGGAGATCATATGATAGTTGTCTTTCTCCGATTGACTTATTTCACTAAGCATGATACGCTCTAGTTCCATCCACGTCGTCGCAAATGGCAAGATTTCATTTCTTTTGATGGCTACATAGTATTCCATTGTGTATATATACCACTTCTTCTTTATCCATTCATCTGTTGATGGACATCTAGGTTCTTTCCATAGTCTGGCTATTGTAGACATTGCTGCTATAAACATTCGGGTACACGTGCCCCTTCGGATCACTATGTTTGTATCTTTAGGGTAAATACCCAGTAGTGCAATTGCTGGGTCATAGGGTAGTTCTATTTTCAACATTTTGAGGAACCTCCATGCTGTTTTCCAGAGTGGTTGGACCAGCTTGCATTCCCACCAACAGTGGAGGAGGGTTCCCCTTTCTCCACATCCTCTCCAGCATCTGTCATTTCCTGACTTGTTCATTTTAGCCATTCTGACTGGTGTGAGGTGATATCTCATTGTGGTTTTGATTTGTATTTCCCTGATGCCGAGTGACGTGAAGCACTTTTTCATGTGTCTGTTGGCCATCTGGATGTCTTCTTTGCAGAAATGTCTGTTCATGTCCTCTGCCCATTTCTTGATTGGATTGTTTGTTCTTTGGGTGTTGAGTTTGCTAAGTTCCTTATAGATTTTGGATACTAGCCCTTTATCTGATACGTCGTTTGCAAATATCTTCTCCCATTCTGTCAGCTGTCTTTTGGTTTTGTTAACTGTTTCCTTTGCTGTGCAAAAGCTTTTGATCTTGATGAAATCCCAATAGTTCATTTTTGCCCTCGCTTCCCTTGCCTTTGCCGTTGTTCCTAGGAAGATGTTGCTGCGGCTGAGGTCGAAGAGGTTGCTGCCTGCATTCTCCTCAAGGATTTTGATGGATTCCTTTCTCACATTGAGGTCCTTCATCCATTTGGAGTCTATTTTTGTGTGTGGTGTAAGGAAGTGGTCCAATTTCATTTTTCTGCATGTGGCTGTCCAATTTTGCCAGCACCATTTATTGAAGAGGCTGTCTTTTTTCCATTGGACATTCTTTCCTGCTTTGTCGAAGATGAGTTGGCCATAGAGTTGAGGGTCGATTTCTGGGCTCTCTATTCTGTTCCACTGATCTATGTGTCTGTTTTTGTGCCAGTACCATGCTGTCTTGATGATGACAGCTTTGTAATAGAGCTTGAAGTCCGGAATTGTGATGCCACCAACTTTGGCTTTGTTCTTCAATATTCCTTTGGCTATTCGAGGTCTTTTCTGGTTCCATATAGATTTTCTGTGTTTCTAATTTCTCATCTGACTCTGCATCTCTTCACTCGTCTAGTTCCTTTTATGTCCTTTCCCTTCTTGCGTGGCATTTTCAAGATTAGATTTTTTTTCCTTGTTATATGCCTACTTTAGTGGCAAGAATTTCATTAACCATGGACAAAAAAAAATACCAATTCCCCAACTGTGCCTGTCGAAGAGACTTCCTGACGGTCACTTCTCTTACTCCTCAGCATGCCCATGTCTTCCTTCAGGCTCAGGAGTTCAGTTCTAAGTAGAGAACCCAGTTCCAACCTTATCCTTTCCCCCCATTATCCTTACCATTCCCAGGCTTCTGTCTCATTTCCCTTTTATACCTCTTTACCCAGTGGCACATTCCCAAACCTAGTAGTATTTTCAAATCACAATAATGTGTGTGTGTGTGTGTGTGTGTATCTCCATCAAAGAATGCATATCCAGAATATGCAAAAAAAAAAAAATACTGTTACATATCAATAAGAAAAAGAAAGCAACCTCAGGAAAGGAAAAACACAAAAGTCTTAAACAAGCGTTTTCATAGAAGAGGAAATTCAAATGGTCGATGGCTCAGGCCATCATTCATCAGGGAAAGGTAATTAAAACCAGAATAAAGTAACACACCACATCTACCGGCACGCCTGAAATGAAAGATGGACGATCCCAAGTGTCGACAGGGATGTGGGGCCCCCAGACTCACTTCTGCCAGTGGTGGGAATATAAATTGATGCAGTCACTTAGTGAAACTGTTTGGGAGTCATTTACGCAAGCTGAGCAAGCAACATGGGCTTGCACAGTGACCTAGCCATCCCACTCCTGTGCTATCCACAGAAATGTGTAGTATGTGTGCACCAGCTCCACGAGAATGTCCATGGAAACACTGTTCTTAATAGCCGCACACTGGAAACTACCCAAATGCCCATCAGTAATGAAAGAGAAAGATAAATCCTGCTCTCATCCCACTATGATAATGATCCACATTGATCTCTAACAACTTGCAACAGTGTGGTTGAATCTCACCAACACAGTACTGAGCCAGCCCCAAAGGAGAGTGGACTGTAGGATGCCACTTAGGTTAAAATGTAGAAACAGAAGTCAGGAAAATGGGTGGCCTTACGGGTTAAAGACTACAGGGAGGATTTGGGGGTGCCAATCATGGTCTGTTGTTTCTTGATCTGGTTGCTGATTACATAGGTGTATTCATTGTATAAAAATTTACTGGGCTGTTCATTTATAACATGTCCATTCCAATAGGAAGGGAAACATAAAAAGAGGATCCCTGCGTCACTGGTGACATGGTAGCTACAGCCACACCAGAGCTCAGAGACGCTCCCTGCCCTGCCCAGCCCAGCTCTGGGCAACTGCCTGGGGTGTGATATGTACTATATACCATGTTATCTGACCCATAGTACAGATGAAGACAGCAAGACTCAGAGAGGACAGATGGCCTGTCCAACGTCATTCAGGGACTACGTTCATACAGAGCTAGAACTGGAACTAGGGTCTCCCAGACTCCAGAAGCTGGTTCCAAACGAAGGACTCTTCTGCCGTGAAGAGGAGAGCGAGGGACTCAGCTGGTGCTCCAAGCAAGGGTCCTGCTCTGGCACAACCAGAACAAGCCAGAAGCAACCGGAAACCTTCTGCACAGTTGTCTCTGCCCGAGTGCCCATTTTAAATGCAAACGAATTCTGTGATCTGCCTTGAAAACGCAAAAGCTGTTACTTTACACAAATATGAAACCAGAAGGTTCTCAGAGGCCGATAACACCAACTCCTCCACATCGTACATTCCAAACAGTATGGGAGGGATGAAGCCAGCGCCAAAGTGAGGAGTAAACATCACATGTGTTAGGGGGTGGGTGGTTAATGTTGCATGAAGACTGGCGAAGCGGATTTCCTGACATTCTGCTTCTAAAGCAGTGCTGCAGGAATGGGCACATTTGTGTTTGATTGGCCTTACTTCCAGAATTATTTTCAGAAATGGGAAAGGAACCTGAGGAGGAAAAACAAAAAACAAAAAAACAAAAAACCCATCTCCGGTCTTCCTTCCCTTTATGGTGTGGTCCTAACTCATTTGTTACAATCACCAAAGATCAATGACAAGTGTTCATGAAAAGAAAATCAATCTGAGTAACACTGCTGCAAATGTATTTGAACTGTATAAATATTGAAGTAATTTACAAATTACAGATAATTTTGTACTGATATCCTCCGTGTGCCCTGCCCCTGCTTCTTGTGGGAAAACCCCACAAAACCATCCCTGATGAGAACCTGAGACACTGAAGACTTGAACCCCAGCTACTTGAAGAAACGCCCACATGTACAGCTCACATCCTGATTTTATAGCAGCTTTTTACTCTATTCTTTCTTTTTAGTGAACATATTTTGCTTAAACCTTTCAACACAATGTACCTTTTAGGCTAAATCCATGACGGAAACTTTTCAGATGAAAAAGAACAGCTTGTCTGCAAGACAATCATGATAATAATGGTGATGACGGCGTTGCACCAAGGAGATATTTCTAGAAGACGTTGGCACTGCCCTAATCCTTCTATACCCCCATATATGTTTTGTTCTCCAGGAAATGAGGGTCCCGTTGCACCCAGCTCTCTCCTTATCGTTCTCACTTCCTTCCTTTGGTCAAGATAACGCTTTCATGCACAAACTCCATTAAGGGCTTACCCCTAGGTTTGGGCAGGCCCTGCAGGAAGAGGATTTGGAGATGTGATCCAAAGACGTGGGACCTCCCCCATCCTCCACCTGCGTGGAATCACAGGCTCCTCACTTCTCGGGATTAGTCTTAGGATGCATGGTCTCATTTCTTATCATTTCTAGGGAGACCTGTGGGTGGGAGCTGTATGTGGTCAGTCCATGTGGTTCCCTGTTCTCCTGTGGTCTCCTGGCTTGCAGGTCCTTGGCTACCATGAAATAGTCAACATGTATCATGATACTCCTACGGTGGACAGGCTTCCAGGCCCTGGGGGTTGGGAGACAGCAGGGGCAGGATGAGGGAATAGCTTCCGGTCTTACCCACCAAGAGATCACAGTCTCGCAGGGATCCCAGCCAAGGGCAATTCCAAATGAGAATCTAAAGGATCCTATGCAGCAAAGCGTATCACATCAACCAACTGGGGGGACCTGCAGCCAGGCTGAAAGGGAGCATCGGGACGGAAGATAAGGGTTTTGAGGTAGTGCCGCAGGAGACACACCTGAGCTGGGTGCTGAATGTTGATGCCCAAGTGAGAATTGCACGGTAATCTCTGTTGAAATCCTCGAGCTTGCGAAGTTGGGAGATTATGCCTGTATGTATTTATTAGGTCCTGAAAATATGTCAGTGAGTAATCACTGTTTGGGATCAGGACAAGCCGCTGGTCATCTTTTTGCAAACTAAGCCTCCTGTTTTCAAACTTCCTCTTACTGAGAATGTAAATGTCAGGGTATGATTCGTGGATTGGGGTGGTCCATGGGTTGGAACCCAGGATTGGTGTTTCAGGTGCAAGCACCTCTGTTTTGTTTTTGAAGCTACAAACATTTGACTTTTCCTGTTGCTGTTGTTCCTTGTGACCGCAAGGGGAACATTAGAGATGGGGTAAAGTCTGAGTTTGGGACTAAATTAGGTTCCTGGACTCAATGCCAACATGTGAGAGGAAGCCAAAGATGGGGTTCCCACCCAATACTCCACAATTCTTGGAAACCAGCAGGATATCCAATAATTCAACTCAATTCAGCTCAATTCTGACACTGTCTACCTAGAGACAGCATCTGAACTCCCAGGATAAGGGCGAAGTCCTGCAAGACGGCCCCCTTCCCCACTTCAGACACCGTGCTCAAGCCCAAGGTGTCTCTCTTGTGCTTCTGAACAGCCAGTTATATAAATAAGAGGTTCTAAGCACACCGCCCCCCTTGGGTTCAATTAATGTACTACAGCAGTTCATGGAACCCAGAGAAATATTTTACTTGATCACTGGTTTACTATAAAAGGATGTAACTCAGGAGCAGCCAGATGGAAGAGATGCATAGGGAAAGTATGGGAAAAGGGAGCAGAACTTCCATGGCCTGCTCTCTCCAAGCATCCCACTCTCTCCAAATCTCCATGTGTTCACCAAACCGGTGCTTATTTTGTGGGTACAAAGGTAAGTACAAGGGAAGCTGTGTGATAGGCCTCCTTGCAGGAGCACTGGGGAAGGAGTCCAACCACTCCCACTCCCTCCCTTACAATGGCAAGTCCTCACAAGCTGCGAGAGGAAGCACAGCATTTTGTGTTCTAGGAAAACCAGTGACTGCTTTGTGGATATCTGGTAACTGACAAATGTTGGTTGACTTGATAAGTACACTAGGTTTCCAGGGATGGTCGGTTGTGCTATTCTTTGCAAGGAGGACAGCAGAATTCAGAGCATCAGAACCCAGTGCTGCCTTGGGAGCAGTTTATGGATGTAAGTAAGGAGGTCTATCCTCACCTACGTTCCAGAATGTACTCACTGATGTGAATGGTACCCTCTTCAGACCAGTAATCTGGGAGGCCACACATTTATTCCGCTGATGCTATTATTGTCCTGAGTATTTTTGGAACTCTTCTTGGCCAGATGAAGAGTTTGGGAGTTATGAGTCCCCATTGGAAGTCAAAGTCCTGACCTTACACTCATACTTCATTTGAACCACAAATATGATGACCTGAAATTCACATATTTTACCTCTAGAAGATTTTTGGCCAAAATCAAACCGCCTTCTGTGGACCTCGTTTGCTTCACTGAAGTTGTCAGAAAGGACAGGCTGCCCGCTTTGAAAGCAGTTCCAAAGGAAAGGAGTGACAGCACAGAACCCCCTCCTTAAAAGGCCCTAAGAGGTACTCAGTTTGCACTTGGCCCAGTGGGAGCCCAGCGAGGTAACATGATGCTGTAACTTCCCATAGAGACATAAGAATAGAACAGCCCGGAAGGTGAACATTTTTCCATTCTCTGTTCTGAAGTCCCAGGTACCCAGGCTTGACACAGCAATAGAATCAAGAAGAAGCTTGAAAGAAAGAAGAAAAAAAAAACAATATAAGCATTAAAAAGACACCTGAAATTCTAACACTTGTGCATAGATGTACCAGGAGAATTCTGCCCATGAGACATGACTCTTGCACCAGGCTAAAATTTACAGGGTTCAGTGTTGTGGGACAGGAGGTTGGTAAGCGTAATCTAACACTTGTTCTTCCTATTTAGGGCATATCTTAGGCAAGGACAACAGCAGAGTTAGGAATTAAACATGCCCATGATACCCACCAGTGCAAAACTCTGATGAGGTTTGCTGGACTTACACATGCAAGCCCAAGGTCCAAGTGCAGCTTCCTTCTCTCCCGTCGTATCTAAGAGAGCACAGTTTCCAGAATGGACCTGACAACTCCTGTGGGACAAAAGAGAACAGTTACACCTGCAGGTCATTCTGAATAAGCAGCCGACCTGTGAGTAGCTCATGCTAACCAGAAACTTGAACTCTGACTTCAGATTAGCTTCCTTTCGGGAAATGACAAGAGGAATGGGGAAGAAACACAAGTGCGGAAAGAAAGTGTGGATGCTTCCTTCTATACTACCAGATCCAAGGTTTAAAAAGAATAAAGCTGGGGGCGCCTGGGTGGCTCAGTCATTAAGCATCTGCCTTTGGCTCAGGTCATGATCCGGGGTTCTGGGGTCAAGCCCCATGTTGGACTCCTTGCTCAGTAGGAAGCCTGCTTCTCCCTCTCCCTCTCCCCCTGCTTGTGTTCTCCTCTCCTTGTGTCTCTCTCTGTCAAATAAATAAATAAAATCTTAAAAAAGAAGAAGAAAAAAGTTGTACAGCACTTAGGACCATAATTTCCATAATTAAATTCATCATTAAAACAAAAAATTTCATACTTAAAAAAAACTTAGGAGAAAGAACCTGTGGGGTTTAAAACAATCCCACTTGTTTATTAGATCTTATGTACTGACTGGACTCAAAGTGGTGGAGGAGAAGGGGGAAAATACAGTGGTTAGCTATAGTGAATGAGCACTGGTTGTTTTATGTAACTGATGAATCACTAAATTCTACCTATGAAACTAATAACACAGTATATGTTAATTAAAATTAAATTTAAAATAAAGTAAAAAAAGAAAAGCAGTGGTTAGTAACTCAAAATGCTTGTAATGTAGGTGGAAGACAACTCATAATTACATAAAACTCCGTAAGAGCAGATACGAATTAGCAAGCAGTTCCGACAACAAGGGCAGACCAAGTCTGGAAGAAAGGAATTCCTAGTTTCCGTGTGAATGACAGGCATGTGTAAGTGCTCAGCTCCTCCCATCAGAGATGCTCCCCCTGGAGTCGGCAGGCCTCACTTCTGCACTTGTACAGAGCCGTCCTTTCTATGCAGATTGTGTTTAATTAAGACCAGATAATAGGGCTTCTTTTCTCTGACTCCTGCTCCCATGCCGGGTCAAAAGGAATCAAATATCTAGGTCAGCCACACTTCCTGGCCCTGGGAAGACAGTGATGTTGTGAGCAGGTCTCTCTCTCAATCTCTCTCTCTCTTTTTTTTTTTTAAGATTTTATTTGTTTATTTGACACACAGAGAGAGAGATCACAAGTAGGCAGAGACGCAGGCAGAGAGAAAGGGGGAAGCAGACTCCCCGCTAAGCAGAGATCCCAATGTGGGGCTTGATCCCAGGACCCTGGGATCATGACCTGAGCCGAAGGCAGAGGCTTTAACCCACTGAGCGACCCAGGCACCCCGTGAGCAGGTCTCTTGAGACAGAGTTGGAGGTGCAGGGGGTTAGGCCCTGCTGCTTGGCAATGTTGCCATCCCTCAGTGTGTTCAGGAGGCCACCTTCTCCCTACCGGAGGATGCCTGGAGTGTTTCTACAATGCTGGGGCAAAACGCAGTACCAGTTTGGAGTACCTTTTGGGGCTCCTGGAGGAGACCAAGGACATTTCGAAGCATTGTCTTCATTTTTACTGACACAAATTAATTGATGAGTAGGATGCTTTCATTTCCCTGGAAGTAAACACCATTCTTTAAAATCTATGAAACAGGTAGCTGGCTTTCTTACTGGCTCCCTTCCCCAGGATGCGGCTAGGGGGAGCATTTTGTGACTGGTGAGGAATCCTTCACAGCACCCTTCCTACACCCCTAAGCTTGTGCAGGAACCTAGAACCAAGGTGATCAGAGCTGAGAAAAGAGTGTTCTGTGACTGTCAAGAACCAGGTCACAGTTTCTTGATACCACGTAATACCAAACCCTCTCCCCACCCCTCCCATCTTAGTATTTTTAGCAATAGGTTATAAACCAAATTTCATCAATGTGTAAAATAGAGCTGCATCACAGAGATTGTCCAGAAGTAACAAAGCTGTGCTCCCCTCATCCGATCAGTCCTCACCCCCATCCCACTCGCATCCCCGCTTCCCACAAGGCAGCTCCATGGAGACTGAGATCCGGAGAGCACAGTGTGCCTGCATTGTCAGGGATGGCAGACTAGTGATTTCTATGGTCCTTTCCAATTTGGAGGTCCTTTGATTCTCTACAACCATCTGCCCGCAGGAGTAAATCTCAGCCTTGCCTCCCCAGCATGGCCCCTTTGTACCCTCTCCTTTCCCTGCCAGTGGATCTGCCCTTCCTACTGTGCTAAGCTGGAAACCTGGTCCCATATCCCTTGATGAAATCACCACCTGACCTGCTCCATCCTGGCTACTCAAAGGTGGGTCCGTGGACTACCAGTATGGGTATCACTTGAGGGCTGGACAGAGTGCAGAATATCTGGACCCATCCCAGATGTACTGAATGAGAATCTGCACTTTAGAATTATAGTGTGAGAAGCAGTGGCACTCAGCTCTATCGACTTTCAATCTCTACTACCCATTAGCCCATGTGCTCTTGTCTAGACCTTTGTAGTCCCCTCGCTTCCAGGTTGGACAGCTCTCTGGGGCCATTCACACCATGGAAGAGTCCTCCATGGGATCCGGCTGAGGCTAGCATCCCCCGACCCCAGGGTCTTCCATATCGACCCACCCACTGCACCCCATGGTGTGCTCCAGCAATCCTGACCTTCTTCCATTTCTTCAGATATCTGTTCCTTCTTTGGGAGGTTAACTACTGTGCATTCCTAAGAGCTCAGGGGAGTGGTCACCTCATCTCTGTAGCCTCTTCTGACCCAGATCAGATTACATCTGATTACATCAGATTCCCCTGTTTGTGCAAATTAATAGCACCCTGTACCTTTCCTTTGATAGCTATTAAAACAATATGCAATTATATATCTATTTGTGGGATTGTTCCATTAACATTTCTCTCCCTGCCAGTCACTGGTCTCCATATGGGTATGGACCATGTCCGTTTCACTAATCACTCCATCACCAGGGTCTAACTCAGTGCCTGACACATGATGGATGCCCCACAGGCATTAAACTGAGTGAAAGAGGACTAGTACAAAAGACTAGATGCTGTATGATTCCAGTTAAGTAAAGCTTCTAAAAAGGGGAAACTAGAAAGTTCAAAAGAAATCACTGGTTGCCTTCAGATGGAGGTGGAAGTAAGGAATGTCTGTAGATGGACATGGGGGGACTCCTGAGGAGGGCAGGGGATGGAAGTGTTCTAAAACTGGACTGTGGTCATGATTGGATGATTATATTAATCTACTAAAAATCATCAAACTGTAGTTACAATGGTTGAGCTTTGTGATATATAAATTATAACTCAATAAGGCTGTTCAAAAAAAAAAATGAATGCAGTGAAATGAATGGGGATCTCACGGGTGACTGCATGGACATGGCTGCTGTCATATCCCCGTTCTCTCCTTCTTCCAACCAAGAGATGTGCATGCTCAGCAGCAGCTGGGGGAATGACCAGGCCAAAAACAACTCCCTCCCTCACCCTCCCCTTGCCCTGAGCTGAGCTCACATACAGATGCTGAAATTGCAGTTCCTTTGATGGTGTCCCAGAGCCAGGGCAAGAGAAGATTCATGATTTTTAATAACCATCAGCCCTGGTTGTAGCTCTGTCCTCTCTCTAATTAGACAAGTCTCCTTTGGACACAGCCCAGGAATCAGAACATCTTTGCAGTTATCACTGCAAAGTTTAGCAAAACAACCAGGTATTGGGAGCTACAGCCCAGGCAAGGCTTTTTGCCCCCAGATTATAAAAAATGCGCAGTCAATGTTAGTTATGTTAAAATTCTTCTCCTGACCACATTCTTTTCTCTTCTGAATTTACATGGTTTCTCAGTTACCAAGTGGATCAAATCAGGCCCTGTGCATGAAAGATATGGACCTAGTCTACATGTGAGACTGACATGCAGCCCAGCTCAGCTGTGATTGGGTCACTAACTATTCAGATTTGTTTGTACTCATCCTTGCCTAGTGTTGCATATAGAATGTTCCCTGTGTTTACAAGGACCACGTTTGAACAAATTAGCAGGCTTCATCTCCATTGTAAGTTCTTTATTTTTACATACCCTAACACTATAAATAATAACCTTGGAAGATTTGTGTCATTAATTAGGAATACATTACTAATTTTTCTAAATTTTGGTGATGTCTACTATTTGACTCATATAATCATTTTCATTCCTTCTTATCAGGGAAGGTGCGTTTGAGAGAAATACAAATAAAAGCTTTGGGTTGCCAAGACAGCACTTACTAAATTTAGCTTTGACAAATTTCTGCAAGTTACTTTTGTCATGCTGTTCTAGATGAAACCTAAGAATTGTAGCAATTTCCTTTTATTCCCCACTCTAAACGTTTCTAATATATATATATATATATATATATATATATATGTGTGTGTGTGTGTGTGTGTATATATATATATGTATATATATAGATATAGATATAGATATAGATATAGATATAGATATAGATATAGATATCTTTTGGCTTTTTAAAAGGAAACAGATTAAAAAACTTCTTTATGAAAAAACAGTTGTTCTACTAATGTGCCATTTGCGAACCCCCTCAAAACACACACAGCATCACTGAGCTAAGTTCTGTTGTGTCTTGTAAGATTTGACATTTCTCATAAAGAGGAAGGGAAAAGGAAGATCTGTTGAGAGGGAGTAGCTGGCTGTAGTTTTCAAAGACTTTCTTTAGTTCATGCAATGAAACAATTGAACAACAGGCAACTGAAAAGAATTCTGCCTTCTTGACTTATACATAGCAACACAATCACAACTATAGAAAAATGGGCTTTGGTGTGTGTGTGTGTGTGTGTGTGTGTGTGTAAAGTGGAAAATGCATTTCTGTATTTTGAATTTCAGTTAAAGACTAGCAGCATGATGTCAAAATGAAATTAGGTTTTTGGCCAATATATTTTCCTTTTGTCTTTGCACAAAGAGATTTAGTCCCTGGCCTTCTATCTGTAGCTCTTGTAACCCTTTATCATACCTGTGTAGAAAGGTGATCACTAAGTCTGGTTGAGAGAGGAAGTGCCTGCAAAAGTTGTGACCAATTTAGGAACTGTATTGAAAAAGTTAAAAATTAATTAAGAGAAAATAGAATAAAGGTGAAAATGGTAAATAAATTTGACCCAACTTGGCAATGAGGTCTGAGAGTAAATTAAAACCAGTGAGTGTGTGTGGGGTGGGGGTGGGGGGTTGCCAGTTACATAAGGCACAGACCAAATAGTCTTGGGCTCTGTGTTATTCCAGTTCTGTTCAGCTGCAGAAAATAACCCAACTAACATTGGCTTAAACTCATAGGTGACTGTTTTTCTCAAGAGGAAAAAAAGAGTTCAGAGGAGTCATGTCAAGGGCTTGTGCAATGTGCCAAGACCCTTCCATCTTTCTTCACTGCTTCTCCTTAGTCCCCATAGTTTTAAGATGGAGACTCCACTTGGGAGAAAAGAACTGATGGATGTGGGACCTTAGATGGAACACACTGGGAAGGCAGGGGGCAGTGGTCAGAGTGGAAGGCATGAATTTGAGATCAAGGAAGAGACAGGCGGTATTAATGACAGGGTCTGCTATGGTGTGAATATAGAGGTAAATGTCTGAGGGAGGATGAAAGACAAGACCCTTGGAGCAGAAGAATTCAAGAAACCAGGAGGGTGTTGAAAAGATCGTGTGCATGTGTAATGAAGTCTCCAAAACTTTTTTTTTAATATTTTATTTATTTATTTGACAGGGAGAGATCACAAGTAGATAGAGAGGCAGGCAGAGAGAGAGAGAGAGGGAAGCAGGTTCCCTGCTGAGCAGAGAGCCCGATGCGGGACTCGATCCCAGGACCCTGAGATCATGACCTGAGCCGAAGGCAGCTGGCTTAACCCACTGAGCCACCCAGGCGCCCAAGTCTCCAAAACTTGAAGCAGAAGTGGTATTATTTTAAAATTATCATTGCTTCTTCCCTGTCCCATGACCCTCTCTGGACCTCACAATGGATATAGAAAAACAAATTCCTTGGTGGAGTTGCCATGACATGCCAGGAGTTTTGTTTATTCTTCATGTGCTGTGTCCTCCCAACCCCCTTTGAAGACCATGTACTGCCCTGTATTGGGGGCAAAGGTGATGGTTAGCTGGGGAATGCCCTGCTCCTTTGACTCCTGGAAACTAAAGCACTCCAACACAAGGCCGTTCTGCTCATCACCCACCTTGTGGGACACAGTCAGCTTTCCTCCTAATGAGTCCCCGAATCTATTCCAAGAAGCTACTTCATTACCTTCTTTCCCCCTTCCCTTTGCTCCCTAGAGGACCAGATAGCTTGACCTCAGCAGCTTGATCCATTCCTGGGGCCCAAATTATTTCAAAAACTCTCTCAAAACTCAGGCTATGGGGGCGCCTGGGTAGCTCAGTGGTTTGGGCCGCTGCCTTCGGCTCAGGTCATGATCTCAGGGTCCTGGGATCGAGTCCCACATCCAGCTCTCTGCTCTGAGGGGAGCCTGCTTCCCTCTCACTCTCTCTGCCTGCCTCTCTGCCTACTTGAGATCTCTCTCTGTCAAATAAATAAATAAAATCTTTAAAAAAAAAAACTCAGGCTATGGAAAAATAAATAAAAACAAAATATTGAAAGTTGATTTTGCTGCTCACTTCTTTGCTTGCTAATACTCTTTTATTTGCCTGGAAGCAATTTTCGATTTAGTTCCCTTACCCCTAAAAAAAAAATTCTGTTTCCTTCAAGATCTACCTGTATGGAAACTTTTCTTTTTTTTCTGTCTTCAAACTTCTCATTGTTCATACATTCTGGGACTTTCCCTCTCTCCATAAAGAAACAGTTAGGGCAGTCTGTTCTCAGCTCTAGCCATGAATAGAAAGGTAAGCTTGTGCTTCTAAGCCTCTCCCTTCAGTAGAGGAAAAAACAGACATAAGCAGCTCTTCTTCCATGTCCACAAATATCCACAGACAGACAAGTTCTTCTTGATGTCTGTAAAGTAACACTCATCCCTGTTGTGTTGCTGTCTACGCACCTTCTTTCCAGCAGGGGAGAGACCAACAGTGACATTCTACTGACTTAGACTTTATTCTGACACCAAATCATCCAGGTCTTTAAGGTATAGCTGCTCCTCGCTGTGGCCATCTACTTCAAAGTTCAGGCAAATCGAGGCTGTATTTCTACTTTCCACCAGTGATGACATTCTTTCCATTATTCTCTACACTGACAGGAACCATTTCTTTCCTGCGCACCAGATGGATCCCTGGGCTGCAGCGAGGGGTGAAAATAATTTCATTATGAAACAACATCTGATTTCGCCTGATGCCATTTACTTTTTTCTTTGAGGTTAAACATTTCACAAGATCTGGTTTTCTTCTTTCTGCTCCCTCGTGAAAGTCCCTGTTTTGATTTTCTCAGCTGCCTCCACTTCGCCTGGCCTGTAGTTCTCACTAATGTCAGACTCCCTCCCCAGCTATCTCGAGTGCCAGCTTCGGAAAGCAAGAATGGACAGGATTAGGGGACAGCCTATGCCTGTGTCATCTTTCCTCATCAGAGGAAGAGGGATGATCTATTTACCAAGGTCCGTAGATCTTGATCAACAGGAATTTGTCATGTCAGTGTGTGCAGTGTGGTAGGCAAACGTCAAGGGATGCAGTTCTCAAAGCTTGCAAAGGGTCCATGCCTTGCCTTTACCTATTCACCCTTCTTTTCCTTCCCTTCCTTTCCTCCTCTCCTGCTTCCCTCCCTCCTTTCCTTCCTTCCTTTCTTCCTTCCTTTTTCTAATATCTATAGAGTTCGTCTGCCGAATCACAAGCTATTTATAACAAACAGGCAGCCTGTGTAACTGAGAGTGCACCTGTGTGCCTGTGTGTTGACCCATGTGCACCTGCGTGTGTGATAAATGCAGGTGGTGGGTGGTATTGACAGAACACCTTAAAAGCTATGGGGTGAGGGTATGTAGATTACACTTACTGTAAGGTAAATCACTGCATCATGAGAAAGTACAGTGGCTTTTGCGGTGACGGGGATGCAGAGCTCAGAAAATGTGAAATCATGTACACCAAAGGGTAGAAGAGCCTCTCTATAACACAGCTGTGTAAACTACAAGAGGCTGGAGTCCAGATGGGAATAATCCTTACTTCTCCATCAGCCCCTTAGACTGTGTCTTTGACATTGTGGGTACTAAGTAAATATTTAATAACAGGATGACTGATGGGGTGCATGCTGATAAAACCATTTACGAGGAGTGGTGCTTCCCACATCAGCTGACTGTGGAATGTCCACCTCAGGCCCTTTAAATGATGCTGGGAAACCCGCAAGACTAGGGGCGTGAATGGATGTGTGGAATGCACAGGTCTGCCTTAGAATGCTTCCAGTGATGTACACCTTGGAAATAGAATAAAATATTTGGGGACCAAGAAGAGGGAGCACTTACAGAGCTACACAAGCCTGTGCATGTCTGGGTGACTTTGTAGAGGACTGTGCAGGCTTGTGGACAACATGAGGATGGCAGGAGACAGGCAGCACAGCCAGTAGACAAGAGTGTGGGAAAGGAGGGAAGTGATTCAGAAAACACAGAGAGCGAATCTAAGATGGCAAATGCAAAGAGGAATGGAGCGAATGAGAATAAGGTAATTTAAGAAGAAAGACGGCAGAGATGGGAAATGGGATATTCATGGTGCACCATCCAGCATGGTGGTCACCAGCCACAGGAGGCTCTGGGGTGTGTGAAAGATGATGGCAAGTCCAAACTGGGGTGTGCCGTAAATGTAGAATGCCCATCACATCGCAGACACTTAGGATGGAAAGGAAGAATGTAACATATCCTGTGAGTATGTTTATATCGATATTGAAATTACATATGTTCCGACTTTAAATTACATATTGAAATAATATGTGGGTCTATTCAATTAAATGCAGCATATTAAAATTAATTTCACCTGTTTCTTCTTACTTTTTTGAACTAAAAATCTTACTTCAAAAGCAGAACATTTTAAATCAAAATTTAAAACAATCTAAATCAAATTTCAGAAATCCAGGAAATCTCAAAAACCTTGAAAAATATAAGTCAATGAATTGTCTATGTAGCTCATGTATTTCTCTTGGAAAGCTCTGCTCTAGATGTGCTTCTAGCTAAGTTTGGGGAGGAGAGGGAGGGTGGAGGAGAGAGAATGTTGTGAGAGCAGAAGTCACATAGCGGTCTCGGTCCTGGCTGTAGGTCCTTGGACAAGTTACTTAAGCTCAGTGAGCCTCAGTGTCTTCATCTGTCAAATGGTGTCTACTGATAATGTCTATTTCGTGTAGTGGTCATTAACCTAAATAGGAAACCATGTAGAGCCTCTAACAGAATACCATTGCAGGAGGTCCTCAGATAATAGTTGCATTCTTTCCTTACTTTCCTTCAGCCAGAGTAACACACTGGGAGCTCCAGAGGCATCAAGGTGGAGCTAAACTAGACTTCAGCAAATTCTGAATATGTATTTCGACTTTCCGAATGCTCTGGTGTGCAGCAGACTGGACAAGTGAGGAAAGGAGTAGAAAGTCCAGTGGAGAAACCAAACAGAGTAATGAAAGGGCTGCACCCAGAGAGGGATGATAAAGCCATCCTTCTGATTTGGAAGGAGGCTGCAATGGCAACAGAGAGTACTGAGAGTTAGCGGGGAAGCAGGGAGGGTGTAGAGGAGCCCTAACCAATTTTGCTAAAAGCTGCTCTCAGATATGCCGGGGTTAAGCAGATACTTTAGTTCTTCTTAAGTAAAGGAACATGATTTTCTCATTCTTTGCAATTTTGGATGCAGCGTGGAGTTAGCCACAGCCTGAGCCCTTGACAACATCAGTAACATCCCCCAAATAGAATTTAGCATCCCTGAAAAGGATAATAAAAGCCATGCTTATTGTTCTACTCTCAAGGAGAAGAACTCATGTACCAGCTACTTAAAAATAAGTCATTTGTCAAGGGAACATCACTTAACAGTGAATGCAAATGTCCCACCATCCTGATGAGGCTAGGTGGGAGCAAAAGGGAGTTATTTCAGAGGCTCCTGGTGGTGATAAGACACTTTTAAATAAAGGAGACTGAGACCAAGGATCACTGACAGATGGGAAATTCTGTTCTCCAGTTGTAATATACTGGGTTCAAAGTTCAAGAATGGCCATGGTCTTCCAATTTGTTCCAATAAATGGAAAAGAAAAATAGATGCATGGATAACCGAGAATGGGAGGTATTTGCTAGGTTGCTCCAGGCAGTAATTTGAAAAACAGTGATCTAGAAAAATTTCAGGAGACCTGCTTCTACCACAGTGGCAACAGGGATTTGCTCCATCTCCTTAGAACATCCTGTTTAGCTCCACCTCCTCCTCTCTTCAATGGGGCTCAGTTTCTCATTTATAAAATGAAGATCACTAGCACATGAAAGGACATCACCAAGCCAGTTCCTTTATTTTATCATGGAGAAAAAGAAGGCCCCCAAAGTCATTCTGTAAATGACTGGTGGGGATTGTGAACTGTTCCGCATTTTAAAGTACCCCTCTCCTCTGTGGAGGAGCAAATATACCACACAGAGAATTTCAGCAATTCAAGCTGAGTAAATGCTGACAGTCATAGAGACACACAGAAAGATACATCATGAGCATGAAATTTACCTGTTACTCATCTCTTTCGCTGTGTGCCTTAGGCATAAAGAAAATCCAAGAATAAAACTCTTTCATACTGGCAAAGTATTCTAGTGGGAAAATTGGTCATGGTGCTAATAATCAGTTTGTCTTATTAAATTGTCCTCTCCCCCGCCCCTATCACCCAAATTGGTATAGAATTCAGAATCAGCTGAATAATTTTACCATTGAGTTAAACCATTTAATAAGTGTGGGTTTTCTTCCGGCAAACCCTAAATAATTATGTTGTATTGAGAAGGAGGCATTGTTTTTAGCTGGAGTGTAAAAATGTTGCTGTAGTAGCCAGTGTGTTAAAAAAAAAAAAGAAAAGACAAATTCAACTTGGCAGCTCAAACAAAGCATATGTAGCCTGCTTCTACAACAGGTTTTTGGGACACCTTTCCTCAGACTCCCAAGTGACTAGGTTCATGTAATCCTTGCTCTGTGTAGCGTCTTCTCTCTTACTTCACAGACAGGGTTGTGCTATATCCTTACTGACCTCAAAACTCAAAGTTAGAGAGAAAGAAGTCAAATTAGAAAACACCAGGCAATCATTAGATCTATAGATGTCTTATGGGAGCTGAATATTCCCTGCATTTCTCAAAACTCATTAAAAAAAAAGTCTCCCCTTCATTCCTGGTGCCCCAACAAGTAGGGTCCTCTCCATGGTCTGACTGCCCCATGAGCCTCCAACCCATGCTGCCAACAAGATGCCCAGGCCCTCTGGGCTTTTCCAAACCATAGCCCTTTGGAGGTCTGTAGACAGCATGCTCTTCTCTGATATGGCATTCTTCCACTTGGAGCTCAGGTTCCTGGATGACCAGGAAGTCTGTAGTTTACACAGTCTGAGGGCATCTCTCCCAAGTATTCTTTGCTCTTCTGTGATGACAACGTCTTGATTCTTCTGTGGCTTTTATCAGACAGATAAAGAGGGCTCTTCCACCTACAAACACTTATGAGATCCTCTCTCCTCTTTATCAAAATACTGAGTCCTGCTCCCTTCCCCAGTCATGTCTGTCCAGGAGTGTACTAGAGATGGCTCATCCTAGCTCAAAAGAGCCAAAGATCTCTTACCAGCTTCTCCAGGTAGCCCAAGATTGGCCATGGTGCTAGTGTTTACACCATGGAAATGGACAATTGCTACCTGTCACAGCTTTTCCCTCAGATTGTCAGATATTAAACACTTACTAGCTCACCCCTTGGTCCGTCTATTGGCATTACCACCTCAAACTCAAAATCTCTAAAACTACCTGCCCACTTCCGTTTTCCTTAAAGATGGGTTTCTTCTAAAAAAGACACAACTAGATTGAATGTTCAAAAATATAATCCTGTTGTTGAAACTTCTTTTAATTCTTAGCAATAATATCCCCTTTTTTGAATGAAGTCATAAACAGAATAAATCTAGGTGTGCATATATGTATGTGTGCATGTGTATCTGCATGTATGTATATATAATAGAAAAAAATGAAGTTGAATTGAAATGTGACCAAAGGTAGGGTATGTGGAAAAGAGGTCAGACCTCCATATGCTTACCATTTCCCTGTCTTGGGCCCCTTGAAGAAACCTCACACTCTCTGGGCTACAGTTTGAGAAATGTGGACCTGCTTATTTTTTAATTACTTCAATTGAGGTATAATTAGCATGCAAAAAAAGATATCTCCTTTTAAAAAAGCTTTTTATGGAACTCCTGAGTGATTCAGTCAGTTGAGCTTCAGAATAATTTTGGCTCAGGGTCCTGGGATTGAGCCTGCTTTGGGCTCCGGGCTTAGCACAGAGTCTGGTTGTGATTCCCTCTCACCCTCTCTCTCTTCCCCTCTCCCCACTCATGCTCTCTCTCTCTTTCTCTTTAAAATAAGTTAATAAATAAAATCTTTTTAAAAATTAAATAAAAAAGCTTTTTATTTTGCAATAATTTTAGGCCTATAGAAAAAAAAAACTGCAAAAAGAGTACAGAGAATTCCCATATGCCCTTAACCTAGATTCCCCTAACGATAACATCTTACATAACCCTAGTAAGATCAAAACCAGGAAATAAAACTTTGGCACAATGCTATTAATTAATCTACAGAACTTATTCCAGTTTCACCAGTTTCCCCAACGAACTGTTTTTCCATGCCAACCTGGGATCCCACGTTGCATTTAGTTGTGTGTCTCTGTAGTAGATCCAATCCGTGACAGATCCTTGGTCTTTATTTATCATGACCTTCACAGTTCTGAAGAATCCAGGCCAGTTTGGATTTGTGCTGTTTTCTCATGATTTGTTTGATGTGTACATGCTCAGCAGAATACTGCAATGATACTATATTCTCTTCAGCATCTCATATCAGGAGGATGAGATGTTGGTATTTCTTATTACTGGTGATACTAACCTTCATCACTTAGCATAATGCTTTTGAGATCCATCTGTATGGTTGTGTGTTCTGTTGTATGTACAAGAAGTTTATTCTTTTTTTTTATTGCTTAATAGAACTCTATTGTACAGGTGTACCACTTGCATATCCATTTACCAGTTGGTAGACACCTGAGTTATTTCCCATTTGGGGGTTATTATGAATAAAGCTACTATAAATATTCATGTGCAAGTGTTAGTATCTACAGATGTTGGGTAAATACCTGAGAGCAGTATGTAAGTATTTGCTGAATTTTATAAGAAACTGCCAAACTTTCTTCCAGCATGGCTATAATTTTTACATTCCTACCAGCAAGGTATGGGAGTTCCAGTTGCTCCATTTATTCACCAACACTGGATACTGTCAGTCTCTTTCACTTCAACCATTCTAGTATATAGAGGCAACTCATTGGGGTTTTTATTTCCATTTCTCTAATGACTAATAAGATTAAACATCTTGTCATGACCTTCTTTCCCATTTATTTATCTTCTTTGGTGAAATGTATACATATATATTTTGCCCATTTTAATTATGTACCTCCTTGTTTTTGATTGTAAGTGTTCTTTATATTTGTGGAATACAAGTATTTTATAAGATGCATATTTTGCAATCTTTTTTCTCCCAGTCTGTGGTCTGCCTTTTCATTTTGTTAACAATGTCTCTTGAGAGCAATGTTTTGTTTTTGATGTGTTCTATTTTTTAATTTTTTTTATTTTTTTTGTAAACATATAATGTATTTCTAGCCCCAAGGGTACAGGTCTGTGAATTGCCAGGTTTACACACTTCACAGCACTCACCATAGCACATACCCTCCCCAATGTGATGCGTTCCATTTTATCAGTATATTTTCTGTCTGTTCCTCTTTTTATATTCTATCTGATAAACCAGTGTGTAACCTAACCTCACAAAGATGTTCTCTTTTATTTTAGTCCAAACTGAGTTTCAGGTAGCAATAGCTCCTCACATTTTTTTTTTGTTCAGTTTTATCATGATGGCAAATTTGATTCTTTTATCACCATAAATGTTCATGTGTTGGCTTCTATGAGGCATCTTCTACTTACACTCTTAATTTGGGTGCTCCCCAAAACAAACTCTGAGACAAATCTAGGGTGAAGACAGTGTGTGCTGTTTACTATTTAACAACTGGTCCCCTGGGGGTGAGGAGCCCTGATTTGTAACATTTGCCAATATCCATGGTGTAAATACCTAAGCCAGGACCAATTTTAAGCTATCAGTACATTGCCAGATATGCAGATTTCTTGAAAATTTAGTTATTTTTCCTTGTGAGCTGATCAGAACATCACCAGGTGCAGGCAGTTTATTTGAGGTGAGGCTCAGGACACAGAATGAAGGAGTGGGGAGAGCAAGACAGGGAAAGGAGGAGAACCAGCAAAGGGGCATTGAAGAGCTGGTTACCAGTGTGAACAGCTAGGGCTCATCCTAGTGAGGACTCTCAGAGAAATAGTATAGACTATGGTATAGACTCAGACTCAGAACTGTCCTAGTCAGAGCTGAGCAGGCTACCTACTGATTCACAGATTCCTTCTTCTGTCTTTCTTTTGTTGATGGTGGTCCCTGAGCTGTTAAGCCTGGGCACTTTCAGGATGCTCTGCTCATTGCTAAGGAAAGCTCTCTAGCACTGGTGGCTTCCCCAGGCAGAAAAACAGAGAACCACAGGTGAGGTGGGAAGCTGTTCTGGGTAGGAAGCTGCCAGTGTGTCTTAAGTTGATCATTGTTGGAAGTGGGGTGTGGAGAAACAATGGGGTCCACTCTGTGCACCACATACTTTTTCTAAACACTAAATTATCGGTAGTCAGCAGCATCTCCCACTGGGTCCACAGTCAAAGGCACAATCCCCTGCCCAGTGCAACTTAGGTAATGCTTTCTTTATTGGCTTTTATCAGTGCATTTTTAAAAAAGATTTTATTTATTTATTTGTCAGAGAGAGTGAGCACAGGCAGACAGAGTGGCAGGGAGAGGCAGAAGGAGAAGCAGGATCCCTGCGGAGCAAGGAGCCCAACGCAGGACTCAATCCCAGGATGCTGGGATCATGGCTAGAGCCGAAGGCAGCAGCCCAACCAACTGAGCCACCCAGGCGTCCCTTATCAGTGCATTTAAAGTCACCACCAGAGCACACCCAGTAACACTGCTATTCCCTCTTGGAGCCACAAGGTCACTTCTGTTCAACTGGTATGTTCTGTTTAGAAGGGATAGAGAAAATCACTTCCTTGTTGGTTCTTCAAAACATGGGTAATGTAAGTATGAGTAATAGGATCTAATCAATTTCCTCATCCAGGCCACTTCATAATTAGATTTCTGTGCCGGAGAGCAGCCTTGTCTTACAAACCAGTAGACAAGTCATATTCAAATACTTCCTTTTCTCCAGATTGTCTCCCTTGTGGTGACATCTTGAGCTTGAGCAGCTGTCTACATGACCAAGGTCGTCCCACTGACTTTCCCTTGTTGGATGTCTGACCTAACGCTTCTGTGGTTATTTAGATCAGAGAAAGTCTTATCATGACAAATAATAAAATGTTTTCTGAAATGCAAAAGTCCAGTCTTTCTTGGGGCAAAAAGAAGTTGGCTATGGCTCTGTCTTCTCCGCCGGGGAAACTTCCTACAGACAGGGAACAGATGGGCCTAGATGGAGGCACCATCTGCTTTTCAGTTGTAATTAACATCGGATCCAGGGGTGGGTTGGATTTTACCATAGCTTTGGCCGTCCCTCTTGACCACCAGGGAATCCTAAATCATGTGTTTGTTGGAATGTGAAACTTGGGTTGGGTTTCTTCAGATGGGCAACAGCTCTTAGGAGACAGGAGCAGAAAAGAAAGCCAGGCTGTGCGGCAAACCATTTCTGTGTGCCTGTTTCCATGCTGAAGTGGCCACAACAGATGCAGTCAAAGAGGGAGAAGCCTGCTTATCTTTTCTTGTGATTCTTTTATTTCGTTTCAGTTCAATTGGTCCCACTTTTCTAACAAGTTGATCGAAATAATAGTGACCCCTGGCAAAGATAATATTATTCAGCGTTTATTGAATGCTTGCAGTCTTCCAGCCATTGATGCTAAGAATTTTGCATGAATTATCTAGTTTCAAGACAGCCATGTGAGATCGATACTTTCCCACTTTACAAACAAGGGAGACTAAGTCTAAATTGAGGTTTAAAATACTCACTTCAGGTCACACAACTCAGACATGGATCCAGGCTATCTGATTTTGCTTTGTAACCATGGTTAATCACAGCATCCACCAACTTATTTACATTAGGGGAGAGCAGAGTTAGTGGCTGGCAGATTTCTCCCAATCCTGTTTTGTAAGTTGCAGAAGAGAACTACAGAAACTCAAAGATAATTAGTGTTCTTCAGTCCCTTTATTACCTCAAGGGAATGTATCTCTCCTATGTTTCATTGTGCTCTACCTCCATGCTATTGGACTCTTAGTTGCAACTCTGCTTCTTACCTTTTCTGAGCCCTGAGAGAGTCAAATGAAAACGTGACTAAATTTTAGCTCTCTGCCTTGAATCCACAGCTCAGCTCATAAAGTTGGTGTCAGCATCTACACACCACAGCAAGAGTCCGTCCTTCTCATTATTGGTGACATTGTTCCTCCAAAAATAGAGAGGCTTTTTAGCAGAATGGCCCGGGAGCATCTTTGTCTTGAGCCCAGATTGCCTTCTAAGGGCACACCAAGTGAACAGAATGCAAGAAGGACATCCCAAGACTGGCAGTCATTTGTACTGTTGTCCAGGTACACAGGATTCCCTGGAATACCCTGTGAACATCAAGCCAGCCTATGTCAGCCATGGGGAAGGAGCCCATGTGCCCGGCTAAGCTAATTGTCTGGCAAGAAATATTTCGCACCTCCTAGTTAAAAGTCCCTTGTAATCATTTGGTAATTATTTTAATGGATTATCATTGAACTATGAAGTTGGAAATAATGTAATATGAAGCTTTGGTCTGGAATCATTAGTTGCACTAGATCTTAAGTCATAAAATGAAGGTCAGAGTTTAAGCCCCACACAAGCCTGTTGGCCTTGTTCATTATATACACAGTCCCAGAATGGACCCTTACCTACAGGCATCCAACCATTATCCCTTTATACCATTCACAAACAGAATCAGGCTGGGGATGCTTGGTGACCCAGTATAGCCCTTCACAACTAATGGGAAATTGCCTTCTGTTCCAGGAGCATACCCTGTGATACCGGGTCAGTTCTGGTAATTGGACACAGTAAAGACATACAGTTAAGGAAGTGGTACCAATCTGGGAAGCCTGTCATGGCTTTCCGCTGGGTTCCCAAAGCTAGATTGCAGGGTGGCCATCTGGGCACCTTCTCAGGAGTGCCAATCTACCAAGAATACTAAAACATCACTATAATAAATGGGAAAGATGGTGCCACTTATCTCTGGCTTCCACAAAACACAACTGAAGACAAATAGATTGATCCCCTCCATCTGAAGCAAACAGCCACCTAAAATGGAACAAAAAAGATGTTTCTGCTTTTTGCTACTACTGTCCTTTTTCGATTACATGTACTCTGTAAGTGCTCATATCATTGCAACAGCTGAAATTTTAAATTTGCACAGAGCACAGTATCTGCCAATATTGACTAAAATGTGTTTCATTATCTAAATATTAAATACTAAAATTTTTTATTCACCAACAAGAAGTTGCCTACTTTAGGGTAGTTCTTGCTACAAAAGAAACTCGAAAGAGACAACAATTACAGAAAAATGGGGGAAGATTTTTTAGAATATTTTTTAGAACATTGGCTCTGCTTACACCAGTGGAAATGAATTAGTAAGGGGCTTAATTTCTATATATATATTTTTATTAATAGAAGATTAGTTTTCTCCTCCCTTCTCCACTAAATAAATGTTGAATAAATATTTAAAGAACATGGGTTTGAAGAGGCGCCAGCTTATGAGCCTGCTTGGATGGCCAGCCTGTGTCTCCGGCTGATTCTGTGTTTGGAAGTGCTGGTTGCTTGCCTGTGATTGGCTTGCAGTTCCACTGTTTGAGGTTATCCGGCAATTGTGGTGCCCACCAGCTCCCAAGACTGTTTGGGGAGAGAATAACAAGAAAATGACAGAAAGGCAAGAATGCAAATATCTTGATAACTTTAACCAGCCTGGTGTCTTTCAGAGGCACAGTGTTGTGCAATAAGCTTAGTTCTAACTCTGGCATGAAAATCCCTACCCTATTGTGGTTTTCCTCAGAAAGGCTTGGCTCAGGGTACTAATAAAAACTTTGAGGCGAGAAGCAGGTTTCTCATCATACCAAACTTGAAATGAAGAGTTCTACCATCTTGCAGAGAGTTGAGGAAACTTTGAAATTCCAAACTCCTCCAGAAATGTTAAAGTCTTTAATATTTGTAGTATATTTCTAGGGGAGAAGTCACTGTCCTCATTTTCTCAAACAAGCCTGAAGAGGAAGAGGCCACTGTTGGGAGACAAGCCAGTTGTCAACCAGTCTCTGCGTGAGGCTTTGAGAACTCCCACAGAGTGTGCCAATAGAGTTTAATGGGGAAGGATGAGGTATGAGTGTCCTGAGAAGTGGGATAGGAAGAAAGGGAAGAAAAAGACCGCAAGAACTCTTCAAGACTGTGGGCATTCTAAACCTCCAGACCATTCCTCTTCTTTTGCTACTGAAAGCAACTGGGGTTAGAGCCATGAGTTCTGGAGTTGAATTAGATTCATACAAATGGGGTTGGAGTCCCATTTCAGTCATAGATTGGCTCTGTCATCTTGGGCTTATATTCTCTCTGACTCAGTTTTCTCATCTGAAAAGTAGAGATGACCAATTAGTCTCTATCTTGTGGTGTAGTTGAGAGATTAAGCTTTAAAGTAATTCTAGGTCCATGATCAATATTCAATAAATGTCAAGAATCGTAATGATCGCCACCACCATCATCATCATCATCATCATCATTCTCTGTCATCATCATATCACAGTCACTATATCACCACCACTGTCACCATTGACACCAAATGGTCAAATGATTATCACCATCAATATCATCATCGTCATTGTCATCATCATCATCATCACCATCACCACCACTACCACCACCATCACGTCATTATCATCATCATTACATCATCATTACCATCTTAATCAGTTATCATCACCATCCTCAACTTCATCATTATTATCATCATCACCATCATCATTACCATCACCATAACCATCATTCAATCATCATCACAATAATCATTACCATCACCACTATTCATCTTCATCACCATCACCACCATGATCATTGTCTTCATCATTACATCATCATCACCATCTTTATTATCGTTACCATCACCATCATCATTATCATCACTGTCACCATCATTACCATCACCAGCATCACCACAATCACCATCACCATCATCACCATCAGCACTACCACCTGCCATCATCATCACATCATGAAATCACTCTCTATCACCATCACCCTCATCATCATCATTATTGTCATTACTATAACTATCACCACCCCCCTGACCACCAATATTACCATCACAATCACTAGTATGACCATCATCATCATTGTCCCCATCATCATTGCATCATAATCACTGTTATCACCATCATAATCATCACCATTACAACCATCATCACCACCATCAAAACCATTTTCATCGTTACAGCATTAAACCTACTGGAGCCAACAAGTAATTCATGTTCAAGGCAGACAGTCTACATTTATGCACCCAAATACCAGCCTGGAATATAAGAGTCTCCCCAAACTGATCTTTGCCTATTTCTGCAGCCTCATCTGTCTGCTTTCTTGCCCATAGTCTACACTCCAGCAATGGTGAATAATTTGTCATTTCAGCACAAACCATGTTAATTTATGATACCATGCTTTTATTCATGCTGCTTTTTCCCTTAACTAGCCACTTCTTTGCCTGGCTTCTCAGACATGATATAAGCATCTGCTCCTCCCAAGAGTCTTGCCATACCTTTCCCCTCACTATCTAAAATGTAAGTTAAGCGTCATTCCTCTAAGCTCATGTAAAATTTTGTGAATAGCTCTGTGTTTGGCTTTAATACCAAATGTTCTGCTTACGTATTTAGCAGGCCTATTGGTGCTCCATCAGATCGACCTGAGTCCTCTGTACTAGTTTGTGGCTTTGGGATGCTGTGTTTCTCATGGATCACACCTGTGACCTTCTAAGATCTGGGCTGCTGGAGCTACTTCACCAGGGTTCACTGAGTGGCAAGTCCCTCATCATTTGGATTCTCTGCAGTGGCAAATAGCCCAGCCCATTGTTTCAAGGCAAGACAAAGTCTGAGGTACAACTTATACTCCAGAGTTCTGTGCAGAATCAGGCTGAGGCTAGGTATCACTTGGCATCCGCCTTTCCTTTCTTTCTTCTCCTTCCTTGTCCTGTTCCTCCATTACCTTATCAGACTCCCATTGTATATGGATTCTCACCTGAGGGTCTCTTTTCGGGAAACACAGCCAAGTTCCAGGGGCCCTTTCCTTTGGACTGGTTGATACTTCCTAAGCACAGATTGCTCTTTCATAATAAATATCATGTTTAGATGAATGGATGGAATGGCTGCCAGGCAGGTAGAGAATTTTCCATCCTCAGTTCCTAGAGTCCACTGGGAGTGGAAATCATGTGATGAAGATTGAGGGCTTTGAAATCGCATAATAATAGACTTGAGTGATTTTTGACTCTGCTGATAAAGTAGTTTCTTATGCCCTCCAGATCCCAGTTTCACCTGCAGTAAAATGGAGACTCTGTAGGGCCAACCTCTGTATGTGGGTTATTGGGAGGGTGAAATGAACTAATGCATTTTACACATGGAGCCTAGGCCTTGGACCATAGAAAGAGCTCATTCATTCATTCTTTCATTCAGGCATTCATTTAAGAAATGTTCTAGAAACAATGTCAGGCACTGATGTAAGCCAGGGGATACAGAAGTGAACAAACCTGTCCCAAACCTCTGTCCTGGGTGCCATCCAGATGTTGCTAATGTTTTCATCAGCATAGACTCTAGGCCTGAGGTGCGGGACACCTGGGTCCGGGACTCTTGAAGTTCACACATGGGTTCAGTCTTTCAGCCACCAGGTACTTAGTACCTATCTCCTGGAGTAATCTGGAAAGCAGGTGGAAAGATGGTGCCTATTTTCTTGGGAAGAGCCCTGGCCCAACTGTCTAGGGATAGGAGTTTCAGAACAAGCCAGGTAGGGTGACTACAGAAAAGTTATTTAACTGCCAGGGCCTTATATTGCTGATCAAAGAAATGGGCTGCTGGACCTGACCTGAGATCATCATGCTGACTATTGACAGGTTTCATTTGGCTCAGTGCTTTACAATTGTTGAATTCAATGATTCATTCGTTCAGTACTTACAGAGCATGTACTATGTATTGGTCCTGTTCTAGAGCCCCCTGTCCTCATGGAGCTTATATTCTAAGAAAAGAGGCAGACAGTAAAATAAACATAATAAGTAAATTGTTTATTATGCTAGAAGCTAATCCATATGGTGGAAAAAGAAATAGTGGAGCAGGATTTGGACAGTGAGGAGGGGAGGTGCAGGAGAGGCATGTCGCACGGTGAGGGTAGGTTCGAAGAGGGTGATACTTGAGTAAAAGTGAAAGAAGTGAAGTAGGGAGTCATGTGGATGCCTAGAAAGAGAATGGGCCAGCCAGTGCAAGGGCCCTGAGGTAAAACTGCCACACAGTTTTATTCATACAACAGCCAGGAAGCCAGTGTGCCTGGAACAGAATCAGCAAAGGAGAGAGTCAGGGGTGAATCAAAGTGGCTACATTGGTTTCCATTACTCAGAATCAGAAGATTTTACCTGAAGTCCAGATTTGCAGCTTCCCTCTTCAAAACTCAGTAGCTCTGGCCACACTGAACACATATTCTCATGCAATGTTGGCTAGGATTGAGCACAAGCTGCCCACCTGAGATGGGCCTCCACTGTCCAATAAGCCACAGACCCCGCCTCATCCACTTTCTTATTCTTACACCTGGTGGACCCCTGCAGGCAACTGAGGCCATGGTGTCAGGCAGCAGCCAGTGACAACACCAAGGTGCCTGAACTCATCATAACTCACTAAGTCCACCCTTCCTTCATAGTCCTTATTTCCTCTCAGCCCTGATTCTGCGCTTATTCTTATGTAAGACTTTGAAAAGGAAGCCCATATAGATGTAGGGAAATTACCATTCCTGATTCTGCAAACAAGGCTCTTCCTTTGGAAAGAATTAATGGACTTTATGGAGTTGTGTGTGTGTGTTTGGAAAAAAGACTGCAAGGGAGCAAGGAAATATTTTTCCTCTTCTACTCAGGCTTGTCTCCTCTCCTGGCAGCAGGGCTTCAGGGAGATTATATTTACTTTTTTGCCATAAATGAAGTTATTCACAAAACCCCAAATTGTGTCATGATCCCATTACCTTGTATGCATTCAGATGGCTACTGTCAAAAAACAAAATAAAACAAAAACCAGAAAACAGCAAGTGTCAGCGAACATGTAGAGAAATGGGAACCCTCTTCATGCACTATTGGTGGGAAAGTACTATGGTAGCAGGCGAGAATTCTACCACTTAACCACCCATGAGAACATACTATGGTGCAGTTACTGTGGAAAATAGTATAAAGTTTCCTCAGAAAATTAAACACAGAATCACCACATGATCCAGCAATTCCACTACTGGTTATTTACCCAAAAACACTGAAAGCTGGGACTTGAACAGATCATTGTACACCTGTGTTCATCATAGCCAGAAAGTGGAAGTAATCCAAATGTCCATACATGGATGAACAGATGGAGAAATTGTGGCATACATACAATGGAATATTAATTCAGCTTTTAAGGAAAGAAATTCTGACACATGCTACAATGTGGAGGAGACTTGGGGACATTATTATGGTAAGAAAAATAGGTCAGTCACAAAAGGACAAAAACTGTATGATTCCACTTTGATGAGGTACCTATAAGAGTCAAATTCACGGAGACAGAAAGTTAAATGCTGGTTGCCAGGGCCTGAGAAGGAGGGGAAATGAGGAGTTAGTGTTTAGTGGGTACAGAGTTTCAGTTTGGGCAGATGAAAAAGTTCTTAAAAATGGGTGGTGGTGACAGTTGTATAATGATCTGAATCTGAATGCAAATGCACATAATGGCTTTGAACTGCACGCTGGAAAATGCTTGAAGTGGTAAACATTGTATTGTGTATATTTTCCACCATAAAAAAGTTAAATTAAATTTAAAAAAATCAAACACACATAATATGTATTAAATATCTATGGAGCGAGATGGAGAAAGAGAATGCTCCATTCCTTCTCAGAGAACTTGGCCCTTCTCCTCCCCTGACTGGGTTTGCTCTCTTCTGTCTTACATGAGGAAAAGAAAAAAAAAATGCTTATTTAGAGATGGGAATGGTCCACAAACCCCGCAGGAAGCCGTTCAGCCCATGACCCCAAAAATGGGTGTGTCAGGGAGCCCCCCTAGGGGTTCAGACCTAGCCAGCCAGAATGTGCTTGTCCCCCAGAGCGCTTCCCCCAGGATTTCTGAGTGTCCCTGTGGGATACAGTGTGCATGGTGCTATATGTGTGTTTCTTCTCGATCACAGCTTCCTACTTGTATTTTTGTTTTCCTTCCGTTTTGATATTTTACACTTATTTGTGTTCACCACTCTTATTGTATCTGTTTTTATTGTGAGTCTTCGTAAATCCCCAGTGGAGGGAAGGAAGTCATGAAGGGCTGATGTCTTTATGAATTGTGGTTGGCGTTAAGAACCTGCTATGTCCCTTTCCATCTCCTTCTCTTGTGGCCCCCCCTCTCCCACTGTTGCTCCCCTTTCTTTTTCACACCTCTCCCCAGTTTTCCTAGGCAATTTTTCTCTGTCTCCACCCCCACTTGCATTGTCCACTCTTCTCTGCCCCACTCTGGACCCCAGAAGACCAGTCTGTAAGGACCTTTTCTGCCAGGCTTCCATGCCTCTGGGAAGGGACGAGAGTGAGAGGTCAGAGCATTTCTTCCCTGCTCACTCCTGGGTTTCTAGGCTCTGGCAGCAGCTGTTTCCCTCCACCCTCTGTGAGAACCCACCTGTGGAGCAGCTCATCCCCACTCACCACACTGTGGGAACCCTGTTCCCTCCTCTTGCACCGTCAGGCCACTTCAAGGGAACAGCTTCCTGTGTTGCTAGGTGCTGGGTGCTTTGCTTTCTCTGTCCATTCCTGTCCATTCTCTGTCCCTTAGCCCTGCCTGTACTACTGTTAAGTTAGCCCTTCATCAAACTCTCTGCAGTTAAAAAGAATTGTCTCTGGTTAAGCCCTTTTGAGTGACCTTCTCTTTCCTACACAGACTCTGACAGAGGCACCGAGTCTCCCCACTATTGTGAACTTAACTCTCTCTCAAGGGATCCCACTGGGGGTCTGCAGAAATGGACTAGGGAACTCCTGGACCACCTGTATCAGAACTACGTGGTGCTGACTAGAAACGCAGATCCCTGGGTCCCCACCCAGACCTGCTAACTAGATCTTTTGGAAGTAGGGCTGTGGAGCCCTTATTTTGTCTGCATTTCCCAGATGACCCTGGTACACTTTAAAGCACATCTAGAAACCTGCATGATTCTTTTTTTTTAATTTTTTTTTATTTGTTTATTTACAGCATAACAGCGTTCATTGTTTTGGCATCACACCCAGTGCTCCATGCAGTACGTGCCCTCCCTATTACCCACCACCTGGTTCCTCAACTTCCCGCCCCTCCGCCCCTTCAAAACCCTCTGGTTGTTTTTCAGAGTCCATAATCTCTCATGGTTCATCTCCCCTTCCTGTTTCCCTCAACTCCCTCTCCTCTCCATCTCCCCATGTCCTCCATGTTATTTGTTATGCTCCACAAATAAGTGAGACCATATGATACTTGACTCTCTCTGCTTGACTTATTTCGCTCAGCATAATCTCTTCCAGTCCCGTCCATGTTGCTACAAACGTTGGGTATTCATCCTTTCTGATGGAGGCATAATACTCCATTGTGTATATGTACAACATCTTCCTTATCCATTCATCCGTTGAAGGGCATCTTGGTTCTTTCCACAGTTTGGCGACCGTAGCCATTGCTGCAATAAACATTGGGGTACAGATGGCCCTTCTTTTCACTCCATCTGTATCTTTGGGGTAAATACCCAGCAGGGCAATTGCAGGGTCATAGGGAAGCTCTATTCTTAATTTCTTCAGGAATCTCCACACTGTTCTCCAAAATGGCTGCACTAACTTGCATTCCCACCAACAGTGTAAGAGCGTTCCCCTTTCTCCACATCCTCTCCAACACACGTTGTTTGCTGTCTTGCTAATTTTGGCCATTCTAACTGGTGTCAGGTGGTATCTCAATGTGGTTTTAATTTGAATCTCCCTGATGGCTAGTGATGATGAACATTTTTTCATGTGTCTGATAGCCATTTGTATGTCTTCGTTGGAGAAGTGTCTGTTCATATCTTCTGCCCATTTTTTGATATGATTATCTGTTTTTGTGTGTGTTGAGTTTGAGAAGTTCTTTATATATCCTGGACATCAACCTTTGTCTGTACTGTCATTTGCAAATATCTTCTCCCATTCCATGGGTTGCCTTTTTGTTTTGTCGACTGTTTCCTTTGCTGCGCAGAAGCTTTTGATCTTGATGAAGTCCCAAAAGTTCATTTTTGCTTTTGTTTCCTTGGCCTTTGGAGACATATCTTGAAAGAAGTTGCTGTGGCTGACATCGAAGAGGTTACTGCCTATGTTCTCCTCTAGGATTCTGATAGATTCCTGTCTCATGTTGAGGTCTTTTATCCATTTCGAGTTTATCTTTGTGTACGGTGTAAGAGAATGGTCGAGTTTCATTCTTCTACATATCCTGTCCAGTTTTCCCAGCACCATTTATTGAAGAGACTGTCTTTTTTCCATTGAATATTTTTTCCTGTTTTGTCGAAGATTATTTGACCATAGAGTTGAGGGTCCATATCTGGGCTCTCCACTCTGTTCCACTGGTCTATGTGTCTGTTTTTATGCCAGTACCACGCTGTCTTGGTGATCACAGCTTTGTAGTAAAGCTTGAAATCGGGTAACATGATGCCGCCAGTTTTGTTTTTGTTTTTCAACATTTCCTTAGCAATTCGGGGTCTCTTCTGATTCCATACAAATTTTAGGATTATTTGCTCCAGCTCTTTGAAAAATACCAGTGGAATTTTGATCCGAATGGCATTAAAAGTATAGATTGCTCTAGGCAGTATAGACATTTTAACAATGTTTATTCTTCCAATCCAAGAGCATGGAACAGTCTTCCATCTTTTTGTGTCTTCTTCAATTTCTTTCATGAGTGTTCTGTAGTTCCTCGAGTACAGGTCCTTTACCTCTTTCTTTGTTAATATGTCAAATACAAGAGCTGGCATCATATCTCATAGTTATTTTTGAAGTAGTGACAAATATGCATGTGGTCTCAGCAGTGCTGGTCATGTGATTTGAAAGGTCTGTGATTCCCCCTAGGGACATATTCCCAGGTCTGGCCAGTACTACTGTGGCTTATTGCCTATATTCTTAGTAGAAGGAAATGCTGAATTCCACTCAGAGGCTAGTGAAAACAGAGATCCAATGTTCCCATCCACATAAACAAACTCCTAAGTTCTGAGTCCTTCCTGGTAGGGTAGGGGGTTCAGGGACCCCTGCTTATGAGCCCACGTCTCATAGGAGGTCTCCACAGAAGGGTATTTGAGACCTGGCACAGGTTATAGGAGTAGATATTCCTTAAAGGACAGTTCCTTACATAAAGAAGCATCTCTTCCTGAGATGCTGTGTGGAGTGGTGGTTAGGAGCATGGACTCAGGAGGCAGGTGCCCTCCATTTAAATCCTGCCTGCACCACCTACTAGCTGTGTGACCTGAGCCAAGTTACTGAGTTTGATTCCTGCCTGTGAGGCTGGTAAATGCGGTGTCCCATCCTGTACTATTGTTCAGATCAACAGAGAATGTATGTGCCTGGCACCAGTGAGCTTCCTGTAAGACCCACAGGGCCATCAACCCAGCTACATAAACCTGCCCCCGAACTTTCCTTTAATGAATATGGAGGGGAAATGGCAGTTATCACCCTCCACTTTTGTGAGAACCTGACAACCAAAAGAAATAAATGACTTCCTCGGGGACTTAGGAACCATATCTCAGAGCAGCACCAGGGGAGAGGCTTCTGGAGTAAGAGAGACAGAGAGAGAAGAGAACACAAGGGGAAATAATTGTTCTTCTCCCACCAAAATATTTCTCCTGAGATGGCAAATATCTCATTCCCAAGGCCCCCAAGTAGTCACTCCAATGTGGTGACCTCCAAGAACACTGATCAGTTCTGGGCCTTATATGGCATCATAGCAATCCTTTCAAGTAACATAATTATAGGAGTTATGCTAATGGAACAAGTACCTTAGCATACTCTTTTCCTTTAGCGTTTGAGTTCCTTCAAGAGAAACGCTTTCAGTTGACAGTGGTTTCAAAGACCTTCACAGTGCCAACTGACAAAACAACTGTGGAGATGGGACTGTGGGATAGAGACCCTGTTTTGTGTTGGCTTCAACCTACAGATACTGATGCTATCTTCTAGGGGTTCCTGGGGCACGTCTCTGGGCCCCTGCTACTTGTGGCAAGCCCTCACAGACATCTCCTTGACAGAAGCCAGCGTTATGGCTGAATTGCCCTTTGTGGTTCTTATTATGAATGCAAGGCCTCCCTCAGCAACAACCATCAGGAACTCTGCAGAACTAAGGTTTATTACTTATAGGTTCTGGAGGGCACACAGTATAGCAGAGCCACACAGTGAGGGACATAGTGAGGGAGTGAAGACCTGAGGCTCTGTGTTCACTGGAGTCAAGGTTGGGATGCCTGGGGTTTCATAGGCTTATTCTTTATTGGTGAATTTAAAACAGAAGCATGGGAATTAGGGCATGGGAAGGGAGAAACAGGGTCACTCACACGTTCAGTCACCTAGGTCAGCCAGAGCTTTCTAAAAGGGGAACTTCATGGTGGTGCAGCCCGGCTCCTTATCGAGTTGTGTAGCTGACAATATGTTTGTCTGAGATGGATGTCTTTGTATTATATGCCCTTACACTAGTCCCTCTGGTTTTTCAGAAAACTCTTGTTTCTAAGTGGATTGCAAACTGCATTTCATTCTCTCCACGATCTTCTCAAACTCCTTTCCTTCTTGTTTTAATTTGGGCTCTACCAGAAGCAGACACTGAGACAAGGGCTGGAATGCAAGTGGCTCTCTGGGGGGTGGAGAGAAACACCAGTAGTGCAGTAGGAAGTGGGGCAGAGAAGGGGGAGGGGGATTGCTAATAAAAGATTGGGTGGTCAAGCTTGCAGCCACGTGGGCACCTGAAGCTTAGGCATCTGGGGAACCCAGCAAGACAGTGATGGTTACTCCATCCAGAGGGCAAGGGACCTGGAATACTGATACACCCACCAACTCCCATTGGTTATGTTGGGGGCGCCCCAGGGGGCATTATGCCGTAGCACTTCTGGATTACTTTGTGTAAGGTTAAATGAAAAGTCTTCAAGCAAATTGAGCCAGATTATGGCCTTCAAAAGACATTCTAAATTAATAAAGCCTGAAGAATATGGTAGGACCAGGGGCCCAGAGTTATCTGCTCCATTCCTCTTCCCTGCAACTCCCTTCCCCCAAATCCCAAATCCTGCAGAACCCTAGTCTGACTGCGAAGCTGAGAGTTTCTCTCTCTAGTCCCCAAACAGGGTGAGTGTTTCCAGGAGACTGTTGTCTGTCATGGTAGCAGAACCCAAAAGTGATTGTGTGATCAGTCCCACTATAGCATTGTGGGGCCATTAGAGACCAAGCCTGTAATGGGGGGAAATGATTTTAAAAGAAATACCATCCCTCCCCAAGTTTAATCTTATATTATCACTTGAAACTATGAAAAAAAAAAAGAAGGGGAAAAGAAATCTTTTTTTGTTTAGTATTCAGACCATATTCCCTGGGAGATTTAGAACAATTTCCACCAAGGCCAGAGTTCTATAGATCTTCCCTAGGAATTGCTTGTCCAGCACCACCTTCGTTGAAATTAAAGACAGAGTGACATGAGTGCAGATGATGTAGTAAAAGGAAATTGTCTGTGAAAACCACTGACTGTACATGCCACATAAAACAGCGGGGTTAATGTTGCGCTGTTCAGAGACATTTGCCCTCACAATTCAGAAGCCCTTATGTATATTGACATTTCAGCTAGAGCCTGTTCACCTCCATTAAGCCACAGGCCACGATAATTTCCTGTTACTTTAGGTGCTTTCCAGTTTAACCACTATGGCCAAAGTTTCTCTAGTTTTATTAGTCCCAATCAACCTGTGAAACCACCTGATGAGATGGTATTTATCTTCCAAAATCCCAGTTCAGTGGCCACATCCTCTGTGAACCCTTCTCTGGCCTCCCTTCACTAGCCTTGTCTAACAGAATGAACCGTGTATGCCCAGAATCAGATAGGGAGGGGTGCCCGGAAGTCTCAGTAGGTTAAGCGTCAACCTCTTGATTTTGGCTCAGGTCCCAAACTCAGGGTCATGAGATCAAGCCCCAGGCCGGGTTGGGCTCTCAGTGTGGAGTCCGCTTGTCCCTCTCCCTCTGCTTCCCGCACCACCTCCCCCCCCCCCCCCACTGCTTGTGCTCTCTCTCAAATAAATAAATAAAATCTTTTAAAAAATCAGATAGGGAGGCACAAGACTGCAGGTGTGGAAACCTAACTAATGTCCACTGAAGCAAATGGGAGTTCATTTTTCATTTTCTCACCTATTAAGAAGTACAGAGGAAGATGGTTTCTGGCATGAGAGAAGCTAGTGAATGGCATCCTTAGGGCTCCGCCATCCCTTACACTTTGGTGTGTATCTCTTGCTTGTTGTCTCATGGTCATGTGACGGCTGCTGCCACTCCAGACATTATATTCAAGTGCAAAGCTAGAAAAAAAAGGTCCCTTTAGTCTCATCTGTCCCTTATTCTCATTGGCCTAAACTGCATCCTATGATCATGGCTAGTTCCAGGGAGACTAGAAAAGCTGAGTATATGGTCAGTCAGAACTTGGAAGTTACATCTCATTATTGTTCTTTTTTTTTTTAATTTATTTATTTATTTCAGCGTAACAGTATTCATTGTTTTTGCACAACACCCAGTGTGCTCCATGCAATATGTGTCCTCCCTATTACCCACCACCTGTTCCCCCAACCTCCCACCCCCGACCCTTCAAAACCCTCAGGTTGTTTTTCAGAGTCCATAGTCTCTTATGGTTCACCTCCCCTTCCAATTTTTTCTTTTTTATAAACATATAATGTATTTTTATCCCCAGGGGTACAGGTCTGTGAATCGCCAGGTTTACACACTTCACAGCACTCACGATAGCACTTACCCTCCCCAATGTCCATAACCCCCTCCCCCTCTCCCAACCCCACCTCCCCCCAGCAACCCCCAGTTTGTTTTGTGAGATTAAGAGTCATTTATGCTTTGTCTCCCTCCCAATCCCATCTTGTTTCATGTATTCTTCTCCTATCCCCCTAACCCCCCATGTTGCATCTCCATGTCCTCATATCAGGGAGATCATATGATAGTTGTCTTTCTCCGATTGACTTATTTCACCTAAGCATGATACCCTCTAGTTCTATCCATGTCGTCGCAAATGGCAAGATTTCATTTCTTTTGATGGCTGCATAGTATTCCATTGTGTATATATACCACATCTTCTTTATCCATTCATCTGTTGATGGACATCTAGGTTCTTTCCATAGTTTGGCTATTGTAGAGATTGCTGCTATAAACATTCGGATGCACGTGCCCCTTCGGATCACTGCGTTTGTATCTTTAGGGTAAATACCCAGTAGTGCAATTGCTGGGTCATAGGGTAGTTCTATTTTCAACATTTTGAGGAACCTCCATGCTGTTTTCCAGAGTGGTTGCACCAGCTTGCATTCCCACCAACAGTGTAGGAGGGTTCCCCTTTCTCCGCATCCTCGCCAGCATCTGTCATTTCCTGACTTGTTAATTTTAGCCATTCTGACTGGTGTGAGGTGATATCTCATTGTGGTTTTGATTTGTATTTCCCTGATGCCGAGTGATGTGGAGCACTTTTTCATGTGTCTGTTGGCCATCTGGATGTCTTCTCTGCAGAAATGTCTGTTCATGTGCTCTGCCAATTTCTTGATTGGATTGTTTGTTCTTTGGGTGTTGAGTTTGCTAAGTTCCTTATAAATTTTGGATACTAGCCCTTTATCTGATATGTCATTTGCAAATATCTTCTCCCATTCTGTCAGTTGTCTTTTGGTTTTGTTAACTGTTTCCTTTGCTGTGCAAAAGCTTTTGATCTTGATGAAATCCCGATAGTTCATTTTTGCCCTTGCTTCCCTTGCCTTTGCCGTTGTTCCTAGGAAGATGTTGCTGCGGCTGAGATCAAAGAGGTTGCTGCCAGCGTTCTCCTCAAGGATTTTGATGGATTCCTTTCTCACATTGAGGTCCTTCATCCATTTTGAGTCTGTTTTTGTGTGTGGTGTAAGGAAGTGGTCCAATTTCATTTTCTGCATGTGGCTGTCCAATTTTCCCAGCAACATTTATTGAAGAGACTGTCTTTTTTCCATTGGACATTCTTTCCTGCTTTGTCGAAGATGAGTTGACCATAGAGTTGAGGGTCTATTTCTGGGCTCTCTATTCTGTTCCATTGATCTATGTGTCTGTTTTTTTGCCAGTACCATGCTGTCTTGATGAAGACAGCTTTGTAATAGAGTTTGAAGTCCAGAATTGTGATGCCACCAACTTTGGCTTTGTTCTTCAATATTCCTTTGGCTATTCGAGGTCTTTTCTGGTTCCATATAAATTTTAGGATTATTTGTTCCATTTCTTTGAAAAAAATGGATGGTATTTTGATAGGGATTGCATTAAATGTGTGGATTGCTTTAGGTAGCATAGACATTTTCACAATATTTATTCTTCCAATCCAGGAGCATGGAACATTTTTCCATTTCTTTGTGTCTTCCTCAATTTCTTTCATGAGTACTTTATAATTTTCTGTGTATAGATTCTTAGCCTCTTTGGTTAGGTTTATTCCTAGGTATCTTATAGTTTTGGGTGCAATTGTAAATGGGATTGATTTCTTAATTTCTCTTTCTTCTGTCTTGTTGTTGGTGTACAGAAATGCAACTGATTTCTGTGCATTGAGTTTATATCCTGACACTTTACTGAATTCCTGTACAAGTTCTAGCAGTTTTGGAGTGGAGTCTTTTGGGTTTTCCACATATATTATCATATCATCTGTGAAGAGTGATAGTTTGACTTCTTCTTTGCCGATTTGGAAGCCTTTAATTTCTTTTTGTTGTCTGATTGCTGAGGCTAGGACTTCTAGTACTCTGTTGAATAGCAGTGGTGATAATGGACATCCCTGCCGTGTTCCTGACTTTAGCGGAAAAGCTTTCAGTTTTTCTCCATTGAGAATGATATTTGCGGTGGGTTTTTCATAGATGGCTTTGATACTATTGAGGTATGTGCCCTCTATCCCTACACTTTGAAGAGTTTTGATCAGGAAGGGATGCTGTACTTTGTCAAATGCTTTTTCAGCATCTGTTGAGAATATCATATGGTTCTTGTTCTTTCTTTTATTAATGTGTTCTATCACATTGATTGATTTGTGGATGTTGAACCAACCCTGCAGCCCTGGAATAAATCCCATTTGATTGTGGTGAATAATTCTTTTAATGTACTGTTGAATCCTATTGGCTAGTATTTTGGCGAGAATTTTTGCATCTGTGTTCATCAAGGATATTGGTCTGTAGTTCTCTTTTTTGGTGGGATCCTTGTCTGGTTTGGGAATCAAGGTGATGCTGGCCTCATAAAATGAGTTTGGAAGTTTTCCTTCCATTTCTATTTTTTGGAACAGTTTCAGGAGAATAGGAATTATTTCTTCTTTAAATGTTTGGTAGAATTCCCCTGGGAAGCCGTCTGGCCCTGGGCTTTTGTTTGTTTGGAGATTTTTGATGACTGTTTCAATCTCCTTACTGGTTATGGGCCTGTTCAGGTTTTCTATTTCTTCCTGGTTCAGTTGTGGTAGTTTATATGTCTCTAGGAATGCATCCATTTCTTCCAGATTGTCCAATTTGTTGGCGTAGAGTTGCTCATAGTATGTTCTTATAATTGTCTGTATTTCTTGGGTGTTAGTTGTGATCTCTCCTCTTTCATTCATGATTTTATTGATTTGGGTCCTTTCTCTTTTCTTTTTGATGAGTCTGGCCAGGGGTTTATCAATCTTATTGATTCTTTCAAAGAACCAGCTCCCAGTTTCATTGATTTTTTCTATTTTTTTTTTTTTTTTTGGTTTCTATTTCATTGATTTCTGCTCTGATCCTTATGATTTCTCGTCTCCTGCTGGGTTTAGGGTTTCTTTCTTGTTCTTTCCCCAGCTCCTTTAGGTGTAGGGTTAGGTTGTGTACTTGAGACCTTTCTTGTTTCTTGAGAAAGGCTTGTACTGCTATATATTTTCCTCTCAGGACTGCCTTTGCTGTGTCCCACAGATTTTTGAACCGTTGTGTTTTCCTTATCATTTGTTTCCCTGAATTTTTTCAATTCTTCTTTAATTTCCTGGTTGACCCATTCATTCTTTAGAAGGATGCTGTTGAGTCTCCATGTATTTGGGTTCTTTCCAGCTTTCCTCTTGTGATTGAGTTCTAGCTTCAGAGCATTGTGAAAATATGCAGGGAATGATCCTAATCTTTTGATACCGGTTGAGACCTGATTTGTGACCCAGGATGTGATCTATTCTGGAGAAGGTTCCATGTGCACTAGAGAAGAATGTGTATTCTGTTGCTTTGGGATGAAATGTTCTGAATAGATCTGTGATGTCCATCTGGTCCAGTGTGTCATTTAAGGCCTTTATTTCCTTGTTGATCTTTGGCTTGGATGATCTGTCCATTTCAGTGAGGGGAGTGTTCAAGTCCCCTACTATTATTGTATTATTATTGATGTGTTTCTTTGATTTTGTTATTAATTGGTTGATATAGTTGGCTGCTCCCATGTTAGGGGCATAGATATTTAAAATTGTTAGATCTTCTTGTTGGACAGACCCTTTGAGTAGGATATAGTGTCCTTCCTCATCTCTTATTATAGTCTTTGGCTTAAAATCTAATTGATCTGATATAAGGATTGCCACCCCAGCTTTCTTCTGGTGCCCATTAGCATGGTAAATTGTTTTCCACCCCCTCACTTTCAATCTGGATGTGTCTTCGCATCTAAAATGAGTTTCTTGTAGGCAACATACTGATGGGTTTTGTTTTTTTATCCATTCTGATACCCTGTGTCTTTTGATTGGGGCATTTAGCCCATTAACATTCAGGGTAACGATTGAGAGATATGAATTTAGTGCCATTATTAGCCTGTAAGGTGACTGTTACTGTATATTGTCTCTGTACCTTTCTGATCTACTACTTTTAGGCTCTCTCTTGGCTTAGAGGACCCCTTTCAATATTTCCTGTAGAGCTGGTTTGGTGTTTGCAAATTCTTTCAGTTTTTGTTTGTCCTGGAAGCTTTTGATCTCTCCTTCTATTTTCAATGATAGCCTAGCTGGATAGAGTATTCTTGGCTGCATGTTTTTCTCGTTGAGTGCTCTGAATATATCATGCCAGCTCTGTGGATAAGTCTGCTGCCAATCTAATATTTTTGCCATTGTATGTTATAGACTTCTTTTCCTGGGCTGCTTTCAGGATTTTCTCTTTGTCACTAAGACTTGTAAATTTTACTATTAGGTGACGGGGTGTGGACCTATTCTTGTTGACTTTGAGGGGGGTTCTCTGCATCTCCTGGATTTTGATGCTTGTTCCCTTTGCCATATTAGGGAAATTCTCTCCTATAATTCTCTCCAATAGACCTTCTGCTCCCCTCACTTTCTTCTTCTTCTGGAATCCCAATTATTCTAATGTTGTTTCATCTTATGTTGTCACTTATCTCTCGAATTCTCCCCTCATGGTCCAGTAGCTGTTTGTCCCTCTTTTGCTCAACTTCATTATTCTCTGTCATTTGGTCTTCTATATCACTAATTCTTTCTTCTGCCTCATTTATCCTAGCAGTGAGAGCCTCCATTTTTTATTGCACCTCATTAATAGCTTTTTTTATTTCTACTTGGTTAGATTTTAGTTCTTTAATTTCTCCAGAAAGGGCTTTTATATCTCCAGAGAGGGTTTCTCTAATATCTTCCATGCCTTTTTCGAGCCCGGCTAGAATGTTCAGAATCATCATTCTGAACTCTTGATCTGACATATTACCAATGTCTGTGTTGATTAGGTCCCTAGCCTTTGATACTGCCTCTTGTTCTTTTGTTTGTGGTGATTTTTTCCGCCTTGTCATTTTGTCCAGATCAGAGGATATGAAGGATCAAATAAAATACTAAAAGGGTGGCAAAGACCCCAGAAAAATGCGCTGTAACCAAATCAGAAGAGACCCCAAATTGTGGGGGTGGGGGGAGAAAGGGGACAAAAAGAGGTTCAGAAAAAAAAAGAAAAAAAATTTAAAAAATAAAACAAAGAAAAAATATAAAAAAGAAAAAATATATATATATATTTAGATAAACTAGTCAAAAAATGTTAAAAAAGAAAAGGGTAAAAGTTTTAAAAAATTTAGCAGAAGAAGAAAAAAGAAAGAATAAAAAATTGAAAAAAGAAAAAAAAATTGAATTAACCACAAGACTAAAGAATCATGGGGAGAAAGCCATGAGTTCCGTGCTTTGCTTTCTCCTCCTCTGGAATTCTGCTGCTGTCTTAGGAATTGAACCTGCTTTCCTTGATAGATGAACTTCGTCCTGGCTGGATATTTTGTTGATCTTCTGGGGGAGGGGCCTGTTGTAGTGACTCTCAAGTCACTACAACATCCTTTGCCCGAGGCAGGATTGCACCGCCCTTACCGGGGGCCCGGACTAAGTAATCCACTCGGGTTCGCTTTTGGGAGCTTCTGTTCCCTGAACGGTTTCTGTAGAGTTCCGGAGGACGGGAATGAAAATGGCGGCCTCCTTGTCTCCGGCCCGGAGGAGCCGAGAGCCCGGGGCCCCACTCCTCAGTGTGCCCCCAGAGAACAGCACCCAATCACTCCCACATCCCCAGCCTCCAGCCGCACTCCGAGCTCACCCAGCCCGCGACCAGTTCAAGGTAACCCCGAGCTGAGAGTTCAGTCCTCAGCTCTGTCTCTGTAGCCGGCTTCCCTTTTCTAATACCTGCGAGCTCTACGACACTCCGACACCCCTGATCCTTCTGTGACCCTGCGGGACCTGGGGCCCTGCTGACCCCGCGTGGGCTTCACCCCGGTTTAGCCTCTGGAGCAATGTCCCTCAGTGGAACAGACTTTTAAAAGTCCTGATTTTGTACTCCGTTGCTCCGCCGGTTGCCAGGAGCCGGCCCCTCCCCCGCGGTCTATCTTCCCGTCATTTTAGATTCACTTCTCCACCAGTCCTACCTTTCAGAAAGTGGTTGATTTTCTGTTTCTAGAATTGTTGTTCTTCTTCTCTTCGATCTCCCATTGGATTTGTAGGTGTTTGCAATGTTTAGATAAGCTATTGAGCTGTTCTCCTGCTACTTCTCCGCCATCTTGACTCCCTCTTTCTCATTATTGTTCTTATTGCGGCTATATCATCATCTCTGTATCTGTTGTCTGATGCCATAATAATGCCATATAACAAATGAGCCCAAAACCTCAGTGACATACAACAGTAAACATTTATTTAGCTTGAGGGTCTTTGGGGTTCAGCTGAACTTTGGGGATCAGAGGACCCACATCTGGGAGTTAGCTGCTTGTCAACCAATCTCTGACAGCCTCAGCTGGGATGAAGGCAACTTGGCTGTGCTCCGTGTGTCTCTTGTCCTCCAGCAGCCTAGCTGGGCACGTCCTTACAGCATTGTTGCTGTGGGAGGTGCCTGGCCACATCCAGTCCCCTTTGCTCTTCGTTTCCACATACTCCCCACAGTAGCCTCAAATGCTAGCTAACTTGAGAACATGGTGTGATTGGTCTCATGTTGAAGGCTAAGTGAGGCAAGGAGATTCACTCAAGGTCACAATGTGGGATTTGATGCGAGGTCCTTGATCTCATCTTGAGCTTCCTCCAATGCTCCAGGCTGCCTCTTCTTCTGCAGCTGCTGTGCTAGTCAGTGCTATACAGGCATTTCCCTTGATGGCTTCCAAAGGTGACACCATACTCTGTGGGCACCGCCCTGCTTGGACGCATTCATTTCATATAAACAGGGCCCTCAACTCTGTGCAAGCCTGCCCTGAGATGGGGTATGCACGTGGCAAGAGCACAGCTGCTGGCCTCTTCAAGAGGAGAGAAGCCAGGTACCTGAACCTAAAACAGGGCTCACAGTCCAGGTAGCACGTAGTCGGTGCCAAAATGCAATGCCCACAGCAAGGGCCCTGATGAGTTCCCAGGAAAGTGAGGAGCCCTGTGATCATGAGCTTGGAGTTGAACCTGAAACGGACCCCTCCTCTCCTCTCATTCTGCACACACACCCCGCTCATGATTTCCGGAAAGCAACACACGTGTGGTTGTTCTGGTTTTTATAGCCAGCCCGCTGGCTCAGATTCCAGGGTACATGGCCACATATCAGCCACCCTGGGGTATTGGCTCACCTCAAACACTTTTGAGGGTTTAAGTCTGTCTTGTATTTTTTAGGGCACCTTGTAAAAAATAATAATATTTAAAAAGAACATCGCCCAACAGCTCCAGCATCTGGAAGTTTATCCTGAAAATGCAAAAGGATGTATGTTTAAAGATGTTCATTGCAGCAGTGTTGATAGTCCATTTATTTATAGGGGAAAACAGGAAGCTGCTACAAATAAAAAGGTGACTAAGGTTTACTCCTGCTCATGCTGATCACATTGATACCTTTATGTAAGTGGCGTATTTGTGTATGAGTAGGTAACCAAAATTAAGCTTGTAAAATTAAAAAAAAAAAATAAGGAAGAGCATCAGTGACTCCGACCAGCAGCTCCCAGATGTGGATGACTGGGATTCCAAAACCATCCCTCCCTTTGTGTAGTTGGAGAGGTCAGCTTATTTGTAGGCCAACTGAAAATAGAAGGTGTCGATTGGGTAGCAATTTCAGAATGGCTGCTGTTGGGAGAGGCAGCTGGTCTTGGTGGGAAGACTCAGAGAGTCTTGGGGTCACATCCAAGGCCTGCCATTTGCCATCCATGTGTCCTTGGAAAAGGTACCGTACTCTCAGAGGCATCTGGGAAATGGGGCCAGTAACTCCCTGCCTCCCCCAGGAGTTAAAGAAATGATGTGGACAGTCCTCATAAAGTACCTGGAATGTACCTCCATTCCCGACCCAACAAATAGTAGCAAATGTTAACAATATTGTTATTAGTCATTATCACCAATCATTATATCCTTTGGAAATAGAGGAATGGCCAACTTGACGGAAAAGTGCCTCACTCTAAAATATTCGTCCAGTGGTATCGATGGTACTATCTATATCATCAGGCTTTCTTCAAGGTTGTAGGTTCTTCAAGGTTGTATCTTCAAAACTGACTTTGTATATTTGTTTTGTTCCTTTGTTCTGTTTAGTTTTTTTTTTAATTTCGTACTATTATATTATAAATTAGTACTAGTAGTAGACCCTTTTTTAGAGCATTTTTAGGTGCATAGCAAAATTGAGCAGAAGGTACTGATTTCCTTTTCCTTCCTACTTCTCTACCTGCACAGCACCTTCCGCCATTAATACTTTGTTCTGTTTTATTTGTTTTTCCAGTGGGAACCTGATTTCCAATGGGTAACATGGCAGGAATTAGAACAGAGTTTCTTGTAAGCAGAGTGGTAGGACAGTAAGTGCTCTATGCCTGGAAAGGACCCCCATCACCTGGTGGCCAGAGGGACATCTGATCCAGGATGGGCATCCCCATCTCACACTCCCCTGTGCAGGGGAGTTAGTTAATGTGATAGTCATCACCCTTGAAAGCACAGAGAACCTGGGAGATCTCCTCACGTCTCAGCCCAATCCAAGTGTTGATTTGCAATATGTTAGATGGAGCTTCTTGCTTCACAACAGGATCAATACATAATATTGGAATATAGTCTTAAAGAAATGATTTATAGACTTGGCTATTTCAGTGAGTTGAGTGTGGCAGCTTTAGACAGCTTATTTAGATCTTGCTTAATTCAAAAATGTACAATTCTGTATTCCAGTTACTGCATCTGGCTGTCCTTTCAAGATAATGATAAAGCCCACATATCTTTGGATCAGCCAAGTCATACAGTAAAAGGGCGGGGGGCTGATTCCATTACAACTTGGGAGTATATTTTCTCACTCATCCACAAGCTGTAAATATAGCATTAATTTTTTTTAAATTGACATTTTCTTCCCCCAGAAATCCACAAATAATTTTGTGTAGATTATGAATAGACCAATCAATAAAAGTTATTTTTAAGGCTTCTCTGCATGCCAGACATCACAGGCTCCTTGGAGATTAGAAACATATAAGATGGAATCCTCACCCTAAAGTCTCCACCATCTACAAAATTCACATGAGAAATACAAACTCAAGGTGGACAAACAGAAAATATAGATAGGAATAATAAAAACAGAGTCACACCAACAGAGGGAGAAGCTATTTTGATTTATGGCCTTACAAACTCTTATATGCAAATATACTTATGTGAGTATGTGTGTATTTATGTGATTTTTATTAACATATAATGTATGGGCGCCTGGGTGGCTCAGTGGTTTAAGCCGCTGCCTTCAGCTCAGGTCATGATCTCAGGGTCCTGGGATCGAGTCCCACGTCGGGCTCTCTGCACTGAAGGGAGCCTGCTTCCCTCTCACTCTCTCTGCCTGCCTCTCTGCCTACTTGTGATCTCTCTCTGTCAAAATTAATAAATAAAATTTAAAAAAAAAAAACATATAATGTATTATTTACCCCAGAGGTACAGGTCTGTGAATCATCAGGATTACACATTTCACAGCACTCACCATAGCACATACCCTCCCCAATGTCCATCACCCAGCCACCCTTTCCCTCCCCCACCACCCCTCAGGAACCCTCAGTTTGTTTCATGAGATTAAAAGTGTCTTATGGTTTATCTCCCTCCCGATCTCATCTTGTTTCATCTTTTTCCCTCCCTAACCCCCACAACCCTCTGCCTGCCTCTCAAATTCCTCATACCAGAGAGATCATATGATAATTGTCTTTCTCTGATTGACTTATTTCACTCAGCATAATACCCTCTAGTTCCATCCATGTCATTACAAATGACAAGATTTCTTGGGGGTTTTGATGGCTGCATAGTATTCCATTGTATGTATATATATATACACCACACCTCCTTTATCCATTCATCTGTTGATGGGCATCTAGGTTTTTTCCATAGTTTGGCTATTCTGGACATTTGCTATAAACATCCGGGTGCAAGTGCCCCTTTGGATCACTATATATGTATCATTGGGGTAAATACCCAGTAGTGCGATTGCTGGGTCATAGAGTAGCTCTATTTTCAACTTTTTGAGGAACCTCCATACTGTTTTCCAGAGTAGCTGCACCAGCTTGCATTGCCACCAACAGCATAGGAGCATTCCCCTTTCTCTGTATCCTTGCCAACATCTGTCATTTCCTGACTTGTTAATTTTAGCCATTTTAACTGGTGTGAGGTGGTATCTTACTGTGGTTTCTATTTGTATTTCCCTGATGCCAAGTGATATTGAGCTCTTTTTCATGTGTCTGTTGGCCATTTGGATGTCTTTATTGCAGAAATGTCTGTTCATGTCTTCTGCCCATTTCTTGATTGGATTATTTGTTCTTTGGCTGTTGAGTTTGATAAATTCTTTATAGATTTTGGATACTAGCCCTTATCTGATACATCATTTGTGAATATCTTCTTCCATTCTGTCAGTTGTCTTTTGGTTTTGTTGACTGTTTCCTTTGCTGTGCAAAAGCTTTTGATCTTGATGAAGTCCCAATAGTTCATTTTTGCCCTTTCTTCCCTTGCCTTTGGTGGTATTTCTAGGAAGAAGTTGCTGTGGCTGAAGTCAAAGAGGTTGCTGCCTGTGTTCTCCTCAAGGATTTTGATGGATTCCTATTTTCACATTAAGCTCTTTCATCCATTTTGAGTCTATTTGTGTGTGTAGTGTTAGGAAATGGTCCAGTTTCATTCTTCTGCATGTGGCTGTCCAATTTTCCCAACATCATTTATTGAAGAGGCTGTCTTTTTTCCATTGGACATTCTTTCCTGCTTTGTTGAAGATTAGTTAACCATAAAGTTGAGGGTCCATTTCTGGGCTCTCTATTCTGTTGCATTGAATAGAGTCTGTTTTTGTGCCAGTACCATACTATCTTGATGATTATAGCTTTGTAATAGATCTTGAAGTCTGGAATTGTGATGCCACCAACTTTTTTTTTTTTTTCAACATTCTTCTGGCTATTTGGGGTCTTTTCTGGTTCCATAAATTTTATGATTTTTTGTTCCATTTCCTTGAAAAAAATTTATGGTATTTTGATGGGGATTGCATAAAATGTGTAGATTGCTTTAGGTAGCATAGACATTTTCACAGTATTTGTTCTTTCAATCTATGAGCGTGAAACGTTTTCCATTTCTTTCTGTCTTCCTCAATATCTTTCCCGAGTACTTTATAGTTTTCTGAGTATAGATTCTTTGCCTCTTTGGTTAGGTTTCTTACACTTTTGGGTGCAATTGTAAATGGGATCAACTCTTTAATTTCTCTTTCATCTTGCTGTTGGTGTATAGAAATACAACTGATTTCTGTGCATTGATTTTATATCCTGACACTTTGCTGAATTTCTGTGTGAGTTCTAGCAGTTTTGGAGTGGAGTCTTTGGGGTTTACCAAATAAAGTATCATATCATCTGCAAGGAGTGAGAGATTGACTTCTTCTTTGCCAATTCAGATGATGTTTATTTCTTTTTGTTGTCTGATTGCTGAGGCTAGGACTTCTAGTACTCTGTTGAATAGCAGTGGTGATAGTGGACATCCCTGCCATGTTCCTGACCTTAGGGGGAAAGCTCTCAGTTTTTCCCCATTGAGAATGGTATTTGCTGTGGGTTTTTCCTAGATGGCATTGATGGTATTGAGGGATGTACCCTCTATCCCTACACTTTGAAGGGTTTTGATCAAGAAAGGATGTTGTACTTTGTCAAATGCTTTTTCAGCATCTATTAAGAGTATTATATGGTTCTTGTTCTTCCTTTCATTAATGTATTATATCACATTGATTGATTTGCAGATATTGAACCAACCTTGCAGCCCAAGACTAAATCCCACTTGGTTGTGATGAATAATACTTTTAATGTCGTGTTGGATCCTATTAGCTAGTATTTTGGTGAGAATTTTTGCATCCATGTTCATCAAGGATATTGGTCTGTAATTCTCCTTTTTGATGGGGTCCTTGTGTGATTTTTGGATCAAGGTAATGCTGACCTCAAAATGAGTTTGGAAGTTTTTCTTCCCTTTCTACTTTTTGGAACAATTTCAGGAGAATAGATACTAATTCTTCTTTAAATGTTTGGTGGAATTCCTCTGGGAAGCCGTCTGGCCGTAGGCTCTTGTTTGTTAGGAGATTTTTGATGACTCCTTCAACCTCCATACTGGTTATGGGTGTGTTCAGGTTTTCTTTTTCTTCCTGGTTCAGTTTTGGTAGTTTACCTGTCTCTAGGAATGCATCCAGATTGTCAAATTTGCTGGCAGATAGTTGCTTGTAATATGTTCTTATAATTGTTTGTACTTCTTTGGTGTTGGCTGTAATCTCTCCTCTTTCATTCATGATTTTGTTAATTTGGGGCCTTTCTCTTTTCTTTTCTTTTCTTTTTTTTAAAGAGATTTTATTTATTTATTTATTTATTTATTTTTCACTTTTTTTTCTTGTCAGTGTAACGGTATTCATTGTTTTTGCACCACACCCAGTGCTCCATGCAATATGTGCCCTCCCTATCACCCATCACCTGGTTCCCCCAACCTCCCACCCCCCGCCCCTTCAAAACCCTCAGGTGGTTTTTCAGAGTCCATAGTCTCTCATGGTTCACCTCTCCTTCTAATTTCCCTCAATTCCCTTCTCCTCTCCATCTCCCCATGTCCTCCATGTTACTTGTTATGCTCCACAAATAAGTGAAACCTATTTCACAACTATAAGTGAAATATGATATTGACTCTCTCTGCTTGACTTATTTCACTCAGCATTATCTCTTCCAGTCCCATCCATGTTGCTACAGAAGTTGGGTATTCATCCTTTCTGATGGAGGCATAATACCCATCGTGTATATGGACCACATCTTCCTTATCCATTCGTCCATTGAAGGGCATCTTGGTTCTTTCCACAGTTTGGCGACTGTGGTCATTGCCACTATAAACATTGGGGTACAGATGGCCCTTCTTTTCACTACATCTGTATCTTTGGGGTAAATACCCAGTAGTGCAATTTCAGGTTCATAGGGAAGCTCTATTTTTAATTTCTTGAGGAATCTCCACACTGTTCTCCAAAGTAGCTGCACCAACTTGCATTCCCACCAACAGTGTAAGAGGGTTCCCCTTTCTCCACATCCTCTCCAACACATGTTGTTTACTGTCTTGCTAATTTTGGCCATTCTAACTGGTGTAAGGTAGTATCTCAATGTGGTTTTAATTTGAATCTCCCTGATGGCTAGTGATGATGAACATTTTTTCATGTGTCTGATAGCCATTTGCATGTCTTCATTGGAGAAGTGTCTGTTCATATCTTCTGCCCTTTTTTTGACATGATTATCTGTTTTGTGTATATTGAGTTTGAGGAGTTCTTTATATATCCTGGATATCAACCTTTTGTCTGTACTGTCATTTGCAAATATCTTCTCCCATTCCGTGGGTCTCTTTTCTTTTTGATAAGTCTGGCCAGGGGATTATCAATCTTATTAATTCTTTCACAGAACCAGTTCCGTTGATTTGTTCTACTGTTTTTTGGTTTTCACTTCATTGATTTCTGCTCTGATCTTTATTATTTCTCTTCTCTTGCTAGGTTTTTGCTTTCTTTGCTGTTCTTTCTCCAGCTCCTTCAGGTGTAGGATTAGGTGGTGTACATGAGACCTTTCTTTTTTCTTGAGAAAGGCTTGTATTGCTCTACACTTTCCTCTCAGAACTAGAGCAATGAAAATTAAAGATTTTTAAAAAGGTATTTATAAGGTAAAATAGTCAAAATAGGAAAGAGGAAATTTTTTTAAATACAGAATAATAAAAATTCATTTTTGCTTTTGTTTCCTTGCCTTTGGAGACATATCTTAAAAGAAGTTACTTTGGCCGATATCGAAGAGGTTACTGCCTATGTTCTGCTCTAGGATTCTGATGGATTCCTGCCTCACTTTGAAGTCTTTTAATGATTTTGAGTGTATTTTTGTGTATGGTGTAAGAGAATGGTTGAGTTTCATTCTTCTGTACATAGCTGTCCAATTTGCCCAGCACCATTTATTGAAGAGACTGTCTTTCTTCCACTGTATATTTTTTACTACTTTGTCAAAGATTAGTTGCCCATAAAGTTGAGGGTCCATATCTGGGCTCTCTACTCTGTTCCACTGGTCTATGTGTCTGTTTTTGTGCCAGTACCATGCTTTCTTGGTGATCACAGCGTTGTAGTAAAGCTTGAAATCAGGCAACATGATGCCCCCAGTTTTGTTTTTCTTTTTCAACATTTTCTTAGCAATTCAGGGTCTCTTCTGGTTCCATACAAATTTTAGGATTGTTTGTTCCAGCTCCTTGAAAAATGCCAGTGGAATTCTGATCAGAATGGCATTGAAAGTATAGATTACTCTAGGTAGTATAGACATTTTAACAATGTTTATTCTTCCGATCCATGAGCATGGAATGCTCTTCCATCTTTTTGTGTCTTCTTCAGTTTATTTCATTAGTGTTCTGTAGTTCCTCAAGTACAGATCCTTTACTTCTTTGGTTAGGTTTATTCCTAGGAATCTTATGGTTCTTGGTGCTATAGTAAATGGAATCAATTCTCTAATTTCCCTTTCTGTATTTTCATTGTTAGTGTATAAGAAAGCCACTGATTTCTGTACATTGACTTTGTATCCTGCCACATTACTGAATTGGTGTATGAGTTCTAGTAGTTTGGCAGTGGAGTCTTTCGGGGTTTCCATATAAAGTATCATGTCATCTGCGAAGAGAGAGAGTTTGACTTCTTCATTGCCAATTTGAATACCTTTGATTTCTCTTTGTTGTCTGATTGCAGTTGCTAGGACCAATACTATGTTGAACAAGAGTGGTGAGAGTGGCCATCCTTGTCATGTTCATGATCTCAACGGGAAGGTTGTGTGCTTTTTCCCATTGAGTATGATATTTGCTATGGGTTTTTCATAGATAGATTTTATGAAGTTGAGGAATGTTCCCTCTATCTGTATACTTTGAATCGTTTTAATCAGGAACAGATGCTGTATCTTGTCAAATGCTCTTTCTGCATCAATTGAGAGAACCATGTGGGTTTTCTCTCTTCTCTTATTGATTTCTTCTATCACATTGATTGATTTGTGAATGTTGAACCACCCCTGCATCCCATGGATAAATCCCACCTGGTCATGGTGGGTAATCTTTCTAATATACCATTGGATCCTATTAGCTAGGATCTTGTTAAGAATCTTGGCATCCATATTCATCAAGTATATTGGTCTGAAATTCTCCTTTTTGGTGAGGTCTTTGCCTGGTTTGGGGATCAGGGTAATGCTGGCTTCATAAAAAGAGTCTGGAAGTTTTCCTTCTGCTTGAAACAGCTTCAGGAGAATAGGTATTATTTCTTCTTTGAATGTTTGGTAGAATTCCCCAGGGAATCCATCAGGTCCCGAGCTCTTGTTTTTTGGGAGGTTTTTGATCACTGCTTCAATCTCATTAGTAGATATTGGTCTATTCAGGTTGTCAGTTTCTTCCTGATTCAGTTTTGGAAGTTTATAGGTTTCCAAGAATACATCCATTTCGTCTAGGTTGCTTAACTTATTGGCATATAATTGTTGATAATAATTTCTGATGATTGTTTCTATTTCCTTGGTGTTAGTCATGATCTCTCCCTTTTCATTCATAATTTTATTAATTTGGGTCCTCTCTCTTTTCTTTTGGATTAGTGTGGCCAATGGTTTATCGATCTTATTGATTCTTTCAAAAAACCAGTTTCTAGATTCAGTGATGCATTCTATTGTATCTCTAGTTTCTAACTCACTGATCTCTGCTCTAATCTTGATTATGAATTCTGGAACACTGAAAAGAAATTTTTAAAAATTTTTAAAAAAATAGAATAAGAAAAAGAATTCTAAATTTAACTTTGAAAGACTAATGATCATGGAGAAAAACCACGAATTCTATGTGTTGCTACCTCTGGAGTTCTGCAGTTTTCACTGATTGGTGAACTTGGCTGGATGTTCTTTCTGATCTTCTGGGGGAGGGGCCTGTTGCAGTGATTCTTAAATGTCTTTGCCCCAGGTGGAATTGCACTGCCATTGCCAGGGACCAGGCTAAGCGATCTGCTCGGGTTCGCTCTTGCAGCTTTTGTTCCCTAAATGCTTTCCATAGAGCTTTGGAGGATGGGAATGAAGTTGATGGCCTCCCAATCTCTGGCCCATAGTAGCTGAAGGCTTGGGGCCCCGCTCCTCAGTGCACCCTCAGAGAAAAGTAGTCAATCCCTCCCACCTCCCTGGTCTCCGGCCCCACTCCAAGCTCATCCAGCCTGTAACCAAGCGTTTCTATCTCTGGTGCATGGCCCCATTTGGAGTCTTCAAACCCAGCAGATTCCTGCCACATGCTCCTACACCACTCCTTCCAGAGGAGGAAGGAGAGTCTCCCTGGATCTGCCCCTTGTGGGGTCCCTGCTGAAAGAGTAGTGGCCCAGCAATGCCCCAGGTCATGGTTGAAGGTAACCCTGAGCTGAGAGCCCAGTGCTTGGCCCTGTCTCTGCTGCCAGCTTCCCCGCTCTGATACCTGGGAGCTTTGCCACACTCAAATATCCCTGGTCTTTCTGTGACCCCACGGGTCCTGAGACACACTGTCCCCACAAGAGCTCCACCCCCTGCTTAGTCTCTGGGGTGATGTCCCTCAGTGGAGCAGACTTCTAAAAGTTCAGATTTTGTGCTCCCCTGCCTTACCACTTGCCAGGAGACAGCCCTTCCATCTGCGGTCTCTCTTCCTGAATATTACCTCAGATTCACTTCTCTGCACGTCTTATTTTCCAGAAAGTGGTTGCTTTTCTGTTCCTAGAATTGCTGCTCTTCTTCTCTTTGATCTCCTGTTGAGTTTGTAAGTGTTCAGAATGGTTTGATAACTATCTAGCTGAACTCCTGGGACCTGATATTTAGATTTCCTACTCCCCCACCATCTTGCTCCTACCCCCTCTTGCACCTACCCCCTGTACTTATGTGTTTATACAATAGATAATACCCAAAAAGAGATCATACACACTGTTTTATAATATTTTTCACTTAGCAATGTATTGTAAATGCCTTTTCTTATTGTTAACTGTGGACTAAAATAATCTCTTTTAGCAGGATTTCATTGAGTGCTGAACCACAGTTTAGATAACCAATCCCCTATTGTATATTTTGTTAGGTTTTGATAATTTATTGTAGTCGGCATTTTGGAAAGAATATCCTCGCTGCATATGTTTTTGTGCACTCGTCTGATATTTCTGTAGAATCAGGTAGTAAGATGCATTTTAGAATCTTACAGTCTGGTCAGAGTGCCCAAGCATAGGTGTGAAAAGGAAAACGAGTTCATACAGTAGGGGAGGGATGGCTAAATTAGTGCAACAACCAAGAGTCAGAGGCCAGAAAGATCATTTCATGCTTGGGTTGCTACAGAAGCCTTCATGGAGGACACCTGTGAGTGACAGAAGCTCCATTCAAGTCATCTTAAGTGTAAAAGGCATATTATCAGCTCATGAAATTGGAAGGTTGACTTTGGCTTCAGACTGAGCTGGGTCCAGAGTTCATGAGGTGTCATTGAGCACCTGTGTGTGTGTCTGTCTGTCTGTCTTTGTGAATGTGTATGTCTGTATGTGTGTATCTGTGTGTGGGTGTGTCTGTCTGTCCCATCTCTTCAATGGTCTTCTTACTACATGAACTGCATTCTTGGGCAAGCTCTCTCTATACACCAGCTGCCTCCAGCAGCTCCAGACTTGAATGGTATTTATATCTCATAAGGAGAGAGCCCCTCTCTCCGAGCTTCTCTGTCAATCCCTCCTTGGCCCCTTGCAGACCTTTTGCCCACCACCACTGTGTGACACAGAATGGGATGTCCTGGCGGGTAGCGTAGGTCTTGTGCCTGCACCCTGTGCAGAGAGAGGCTGAGAGTGTGTGACTAAGGTCTGTCTGGTGGAGCAGTTCTCAAAAGGAAAAGATGTTGAGAGATGAAAACATGAAAGTGATGTCACTGCAGAGGATGCTGAACTTAAAGGATGAGCTGCTCTACCCATTTGATGTTTTAGGTGTCAAGTAACAGGAAAACTCCAAATCAGACTGGTCCGCTGAATGCCCTGTTAATGAAGTCCAGAGGCAGGCATGCTCCAGCATGATGCTCAATGGCTTGCTTGGTGATGCCATTAAGTTACTCAGAGTCAGCTTCATCTTATGTCCGATTTCCCTCAACATGGCTGCTAGGAGCAGTCAGACTCCTAGCTTCCTTGTCTGTAACCAGTGCTGGAGGTTGGGAAATGGCACCCACTGGCAAAGACTCTAAGACATTTCCTGCCATGTCATTGGACCAGTCCAGATCATGTGTCCACCCTTGAACCACCAGCCATCCGTGGGAAACACTGTACACTATTGCTCAGTCAGTATCTATTCCTGGAGGAAAGGGTGGGGTCTCCTTCCCGGGGATATGGTGGATATTGAGATGAAATTGGGGTCCCATTGGGAAGGAGTGGAAGATGGATGCTAGCTGGTCAACCAACAATGGAATCCAAATAAGATTTTACTAATTAGAGAAGAAACCTGGAGTTAAACAGGTAGAGAGCTGAGTTATGGCCAAACCGTGGACTTCAGGGTTTTTCCTAGTCAGAGCTGACAAGCAAGATTGCAGAATCTGTCCTGCAGGGAATAGCACAGTGAACAGCCTCAGTTAAAGTGTTTGTTTATTTATTCCTTCATTGCATACATATTTATTGAGCACCTAATATGCACTGTGCCCACTGGGGATAAATAAGATAGATAAAGTTCACATCTTCTTGGACTTCTAGTGAGGAAGATGGACAACAAACAAATTAATATGTCAAGGAAAACAAGTCAGGATAAGGTGGGTAGAGAGAAATGGGAGGGAGGGGAGTCCACGGATCTTGCTTAAGTTGACATTGAATCAGAGACTTGAAGGACATGATGGAGTAAGCCAAGGTCATCTGAAGGAAGCATGATTTGAGCAGAGGGAACTGTAGGTGCAAAGTCCCTGAGGCAGGCATCTATAGTCTGTTTGGTGGACAAGGGGAGAGTGGTAGATGATGAGGTCAGAAATGAGGGGTGAGATCACGGAGGGCCTCCCAGGCAATGCAGTCTTTGTACTTTACCATGTTGCATCCATGATGCTGAGGGTGTTATTGAAGCAGAGGGTAGACAGGCCCTCACCCTATGGCTCTGCCTTGGCTCTGACTTCAACACCTTCTTCTTCTCTTCCAGGCCATGTACATGTTCTACGCGCTGGCCATTGTGTGTGACGACTTCTTTGTCCCCTCCTTGGAAAAGATTTGTGAGGTACGTGCCTTATATTCTCAGCATGTCTGGGCAGGCGATGCAACTCTGCTGCCCCAGCCCCCTTCACCAAGGACCTGGGGAACCCTCCATGCCACCTGGGCGGGAACACCAGGCATCAACAGCCTTCTGAGTGACCAGCAAAATTAGCACAAAAGCTCCATTGGTCCGTTTAGAATGTCAGGGTACCGACCCATAGTTGGGCTTTCACCCCTATAGCCAGCTCTGCCTGCTCCATTCGGCAATTCGTGGTGCTCTTTGTGTCCTACTTCCCTGTTCTTTTTTCCTCTTTTTTAAAACCTGCTTTCTCCCTTCTTTTCCTCATCTTCCCCTCCTCTGTTTCCTTCTGCATCTGTGACCTCCCTCATGGGGTCCTCACTGAGCAGGAGGTCTTCAGCCACACACCTCCACTTCCCTGTCCCTCTGTACACGTGCAGAAATGCTCTAAGCAGAGGGCCAAGAAGGAAGATGATCAAAGAACTGACCACAGAGAACAGGAAAGGGACTCTGTTCTCAATCAGCCCAGAAATGCCAGGTTGAAGACCAAATGACAGCCCTTTCATCAGAAAATATTCAGCGTATTTAGAACACTTTCATTCTCTCACCTCTTTCATCTCCATCTGTTTTGAAATGTAGTTTCCTTTATCTGGAAGCTTTCCACTTTATTTTGTTTTTAATTCAGAATCCTGTTTTCCGAAAGCCTCTCTCCCAGACACGCCTCCCATCTGGGACTCATGTTCCTCATGTAGTTCTCAGACTTGGTCATCTTTCCCTTTCCCTCCCCCCCCACCCAACCCCTGATTGTCTGAGTCACTGGGGGGGGGCAGCAGAGGACCCAAGTTGCATTGCTATGAAGTGTCCAGATGATGCTGGGGCTCTTGTTCCACAAACCTCACTTAGAGATCACTCACTTAAACAGTTTCTTCTACATCCTGGAAATCTGCTTGGTTTTTGCACTTTAAAATGAATGGATGGATGGATGGATGGATGGATGGATGGATGGATGGATGGGAGAGAATCGGGCCTCAGGAGCCCTGGAGGGACCTCAGGAGGAGGTTCCTTTATTGGGTGGAAGGAGAAGGAGAACAATGAGGTGGCATCTGAGATGGATAGTGGGCACATGTGGGAGCCTTTTGTCCCAAGCAATGTCATTTGAGCACAGGGTCCCCTTATAGGGTAGGAGAGGAGGTGCTGAGGCATGTGTAACTGGGGTCATTTGTGATCTTGGAAATACCAGCACTTGGTGTTCTATTCATTATGCAAAACAAACTATTCTCTTTCCCACACAACTTTTTTTTATTGCCAATTTATGACCCTGCTCTAGACATGTATCTAGTCTTGTCAGGAGGTATTCTGCTCCACAGGGGAAATCCATAGCACCTGCGAGCACACCCCATTGGGGAGGAAATGGGACGAGACAGAGCGTGGTCCTTGATATCTATGGGCCATAGGACACAGAGCCACTCCGGGGTGAGGCACACGGGGCTGGATGAAGTTCTGGGAAGTTGGAAAGTAGAGAGAGAGGAAAGGGGAGGTATAGCTGGATGGGGGGTGGGGATAGTTAGGGAAGGGCTTGTTCAGGGACAGGATGGGAGCAGCCCTTGGAGGCATTTTTCAATTTCAAGACAACGCATTTCAAGGAAAGATATTTGTGCTGAGAGGAGTCTGAGCTCTGGGACCAAGGGAGGAGAACCTGGGACTGGAATCTGCCTCTGGGGAAGGCAAGGCTGGGACAACAGGGTTACCAGCGCTCAGGAGGGAACTAGGAAGGCTCTTGACAACTATATTCTTGTAGATATAGGTGTCCAAAGGCAGGAAGACCCTCTCCCTCTCCCAGCTGGTGATTTGGAGCATCCAGCAAGATGTTGCCAGAGTCTAGGTGAATTAGGGATAAGAGAGGAGGGGAAGGAGGGGAGATAAATAAACAAGGGGGAAGAGGCAGACTTGAGGGTTTGAAGAGAGGAACTGGAGATGAGCTCAGGGCGTGGACTCTATGTCTCATGCCCATTAGGGACCCCGAGCTGGAACCGACACAGTCTGTGTCTGTTCACAGCCCACAGTCCTGGGCTCCCAGTTCCTGGCAAGTCTTGATGGACCACCAAGGAATGTGAGCTCTGTGTTAGGTCACCTTCAAAGACTCCCTGTCTGGGGTCTCACCTGCACCCCTCACAGCCACACCTTTCAACTGGAGGTATCAGCACCTCTTAGAGTCTTCTCAGAACCACATGTGAAGTTGAGCTGTTCAGTCCAGAGTGAGGGATCCCCAGGATTCCAGGTCTAAGTGCTCCATTAGGGCTCCCACCGCAGCCCATTGCTGGTCCATGGAGCCAGGGGCCTACGCCGAGGCCATGCTGTCCCTCAATGGCCGAGCAAGGAAGTGCAGCTGCTCGTGCACTGGGAAGAGGGACTGTGTCATTCAAGACTAGCCTCTCCTGGCTGGGACCCAGCAGGAAACCCCGCTAGTTACTGACAGCAGGGGGGGGGGGGGGGGGGGGGGCAGCGTACGTTCTGAGTCCTGACTGAATGCAGGAAGGCTAAACATGCTAACCTGCCTCAGATACATGTATATTTGTCTCCTCTTCTTGTAGATCACGTTTTGGATTTACAAACAGGGTAACTCGGAGGATTCATTGTATAGAACATCTTGGACGGCTCCACATCCTTTCCACTCAGTCTCAGTCTCACCACTCCCCCCATTCTCCCAAAAGGAGGTTCAAAATTGCATTAGTGATGAGCAGTAGGTTTCAGGAGGGTGACCCCTCCACCCCCAAAGCCGCTATAACCTCCCAGAATCCAGACTTGCAAACTGATTCCCGGGAGCCTCATTTAGCCTGTGATAGGCATTTAGGCATACCTAAATATGCCCTTAGGCATACCTAAAGAATTACTGGGGAAAAAATCAAAATGTTTTGCCTAAAAATGTCTATCTGGACATCCCTTAAGAAGTAAGGCTATTTGGCAACATGGAAGAAGTGAGTGGCATATCCTTTAGAAAGGAAGTGGACCCCCACCATGCCTCACACCAGCCCACCCCCCACCTCCAGTCATCTGCACACCACCCGGGGCTCCTGGGTTGGGGATTCCTAGATCTTGTCAAGAACATTTAACTCCCAGAGCTATGGAGGCCCTCCCTCATCCTGCCGCTGAGGAGGATGACCAGGGGAGCTGTGTCCCTGCAGGGGATGGTGCAAGAAAGGTCAAGCTGTGGGGGCGGAGGGGGGCGATTCTGGGAGGCCCCGAGCTCGGGACCTCAGGAGTCATGATCGCCTCTGTTCTCAGGGGAGTCCCAACTCACCTGTGCTTTGTCCTTGCTCCTCTGTAGCGCCTGCACCTCAGTGAAGATGTGGCTGGGGCCACGTTCATGGCAGCAGGCAGTTCGGCCCCAGAGCTGTTCACATCCGTCATAGGTAGGTGATGACCGGGAACATCTCTCAGCCCTGCCCTCTCGTGAGGACAAGGGCTGTGGGGACAGACAGCCTTGTAGTGGGTTGGAGAACAGGAAATGAGACTCTTGAGACCCCAAGAAGCAGAACACCCATCCTCCCGCTCCACTGCGGTGGCTGTCATTCTTTTACTTAAGTGACACTTTCACTTTGCACAAGCGTGTCCCAGTTCCTGTGCCAGTGCCCCCCACGGAACAATAGCCCCAGTGCAGATTTTAAAACTCTCTCCCATCCTCAGCCATTTTCCCGTGGTCCCTGAGAACGGTCTAGCTAATACTTGTGAAAACTTCCCCATGCCTGCATGAGGGTAACTGGCCACAACAACCAGGCTGACATCAGGTCTGTTTCAGGGGTCTTCATCACCAAGGGCGACGTGGGAGTCGGGACCATCGTGGGCTCTGCGGTGTTTAATATCCTGTGCATCATCGGTGTCTGCGGGCTCTTTGCTGGGCAGGTGAGGCCGGCGGTGGGACGTGGCATGGGGTCAGAGGGGACAGCATGGAGGTGGGGCAGGAGCACAATCAGCATGGGGGCCGGTGGCCTCGGGCAGCAGTGACATGGGATCTCACACCCCAGGAGGCTGCCCAACTGGGACTGGAAACTGTCAGGCACCATTGTTTGGTCTCTGTGCTGATGGCTTACAGAACACGGGGTCCACATAAATAATTGACCAGCCTGAAGGTGCAGGCTACGGATCTGAAGGTGTCCAGCTCATTTTGAATGTCATGATCTGGACTGGAATGACCTAAAACAATTTAAGGTATGGCTTTGCCTCACTGGCAATAAAGGAAGTGAGGGAGAGAGAGAGGGAGGAAACGACGGATTTTCGTTTTCTGCTAAAAACCATTTGGTGCCATCATAGCGTAGGATGGTTTTTTGGGACAGCCATTAAGCCATTTATTTTCGTGGTTACTTTAGCTTCGTTTTGGGATCCTGAGGGGCTTTGCATGCCTGTGTTTTGTCTCTGGAGGCTGTTCTACTTCCAGGGACTGTTGTGGGGTCTGGTGTCTGTTTTGGAAAGCCTTAGGAAGACACCCAGAAGTCACCTAAGTGCAAGGCTCACTGGTGGCCCCAGGCAATGCTGAGGCACCCATGGGTTTGCCAGCTCTGATGTCCTAATCCTCTCATGGGAGCTTTGATCCTGAGCTCTGCCCAGACACCCAGGCTTGAATATCTTCTAGGAAAAGCACCTTCTAGAAGCCCATTTAGGGCATTCCCCTTGCTTTATTGAGGAGCCTGGTGATCTTAACCAATTCCCTCACTGTGAGGACACAGGTTCCTGTTAGAGGTGGTTAGCTGGTCTGAAGGTGAAAGTGCCTTTGAACCTTCTTCCACACCCTTTTCTGGGCCCCTGTGCTGTCCAGTAAGCCGGCCAGGGGCACCCACACTGCCCGTTTTTCTAACAGACTAGAGAGTCTACAGGAGGCACCTGGAACACCGTTGCAGTTCTCCACTGCCCGTTTCTCACTGCCATCATTTTATGCCCATCAATTTGTTGAGATTGCCTGATGGATTGGCTGCTTGTGGGTAACAGGCAGAGGGACACCTCGATGTCACCAGGAATGGGGTCCAGAGCCCGCTGGCGTGTCCATACGTGGTGGTTGAGTTCTGCCCAACTTGCTAGACTGACATTTTCCTTTTTCTCAACATTTTGACCCATCATCTCTAGTCTTAGATTGTGTGGACCCACAATATGGGGTTTTTAAAGACTTATAAATATAGTTAGTGCCCCCCCCCCAAAAAAACCAAAAACCAAAAAACTAGTCTCCGTCTTTGCCTTTGGTGCCATTTGTGCTTGCGTGGATCTCGTCTTGTCGGCCGTCTTCCCGTTGCTTCGCGGAGATGAATAGTGACATCCTCAGAAGAGGCTGTTGCCGTTCACACTCTCTTAATTAGCATTGTCACCATTAGCAGTATGATTATTAGCCTGGCCGTTATTCACATTGCCATTAGTGCATTAGTCATTTGTACCTGCAGCGTGATGGAAAGGCGAGCCCAAAGGGGGAGAAGCCACGTAAAGAAATGAAACAAATGACTGGGAGGTACCTAGTAAATGCCAGGCAACTAATTACATATGAAGTGGTTTGCATTCATTTGTATTCATAATTTATTAGCAATGTGGTTAATCACTGACTTGGTTAGAACACCAGCTTAAAAGGCAGATTGCTCCCTGAACTTCAGCACGTGCTGGTCTCAGTCGCTTTCCTCCCTCTGGAAGGTCTTTGCAAGCAGAGGGAAGTAGCCGTCACGATGTTGTTAGAAGTCGCCCGTGTGATGATTCTGGTTGCCAGCACTTCCTTCTGTTTCTCCTTGTCTTGTGCCTACTTGGAGATGGCTAAGGCCATCCACCTCTTTTCTTCCAGCAGTTTGTAGAGTCCCAGAAGTCTTTGCAGAGGGAGGAAAATTATGTTTCGGGAAAGAACATGGGTCCAGGACTCAGACTGGCCTGGGTTTGAATCCCAACTGGTTTGAATCCCGACTCTGCCCTTTCCTGGCCATGAAATCCTGGAGAAGTGACTGTCGCTCCTCTGAGCCTGTTTTCAAATCTATGGAGCAGATGGCTCTAAGCCCACCTACCACCTAGCATCTACGTGCGGGTGAAACAGAACAGGTTCAACATTAAGCAGCAGCCAGCCCACCCGGTAAATACTCAATAGAAGATGCCACCATCGGCTCTCAGAAGAGTAACGATCCCTGGGGTCCTCACCTCCAAATCCCGCCACAAGTCACTGTGATCCTTTGGCCAAGAAGTTGGTAGACTCTACTAACTAGTGGAACATCCATGGGGTGCCAGGTGGGAAAGGAAGGGAAGGTCAGGAAGAAGTTGTTCTAAATGAAAATCAAAATGAGAAGATGCAGATAGAAGGGCGGTCTCAGAAGACCAGGCTTTGCCTCCATGCTGTCTCCTCACTGAGAGGGAAAGGAAACATGGGTGAGAAATGAATCCTGCCTTACACCCGGAGAAGCAGTCCCAGGTGGGCCAATGCTGTGGAACACCGCAGCAAGGGATGGATACTGGGAATTGAACTGATTAATAAATCCAATCCTGGGTCTCACTTAGCATGGTTATTTATGTGGCCCCACACTTTCATTTGGCTGGGAGAATTCCCTGAGAGTGCCCGCAGGCCTCTTTCTAATGTATTCTGGCCTGAAGGGCTGCTCATGACCAAGTCTGTTACTCATCTGAAATCAAAGTAATTAAGCAGTAAGCTTTGAGTTCCTGTCTCAATTAGGGTTCTGATGAATTCGATGTAATTAAATGTCTGCCGTATTTGCAGTTTGCAAACATACCCAGCGCTCTGGTGTTCGCGTAAGGTGCTTTGGGGAGTTTTATGGGACAAGAAGAAAATTGCTTCTTAGAAAGTGGCTTTTAGAGCAGTCCTTGGCATCCCCACAAGACATGTACAGGGCTGTAGTCCTACAAGCTTGTTTTATTTAAAAACAAAAAATAGTAAGAAAGAGAACACCAAGCTCTCGGTACTACATACTAATGTATTTTGCATATTGCGTGGCAAGAACTCCATGCCAATTTTGCAAAACAATGCACTTATGAATTTAAATCCACCATCCAGCACATGTTAGGCTTTAAAGACATAAGCACAAAGAGAAAGTAAACCATTTAAGTGCATCCCAGATTAAGATGTCCGTATTCCAGTTATTACAGGCTGGCAGATGGCTCCAGTTTATAATAAAGAACTCCAGCATCAGCTCTCCTGGCATTCTCAAAATGGGCCTAATGATCCCTGGCAAGGTGCATCTAACCTTGACTGACTTCACCTTTCTCCAATGACACCCTGTCCATGTTGGCCCCTTTACACAAACCAAAGTAGCTCCCAGCGGTTGCACATCTGAACTGAAACCTGCCTTCAGTTCTGTTTCCACAGGAGAGTCTAAGCAACAATTCCACGACAGGTAGTTGATCTGGAAGGTGATCCCAGGACATGCCAGGGAGGGAGTCAGTGAGGCCAGGAAGAGAAACCGCCAAGGAAAGTGTGCTTATTAGTAAGTTACCGCTGTGGGCAGCTGAGATTTACTTCTTCTGGGGGAATGAGAGACGATCTAGAATACAGGTCTCTAAGGTATTCAACTCAAGGGAAAGGGAGTTGGGGTACATATCCACCAGGCTCTACCAATTGTTGGTAAGGACTGCTCCTGCTGGAACATGGGCAGGACTGACTTTTGGAGAAAACCCTCAAGCTAAAAGACATAGAGGCTGGGCCTTGGGAGGACCTGAAATGGTAAAGGTAGGAAGACAGGAGTGCAGCCCATGAAGCATTTGCTAGAAACTCAACTAAGCCTTTAAAAATAAGCCACCTAGAATGCAAGTTGGTGCAGGCACTTTGGAGAACAGTTTGGAGATTCCTCAAGAAATTAAAAATAGAGCTTCCCTATGACTCTGAAATTGCACTACTGGGTATTTACCCCAAAGATACAGAAGTAGTGAAAAGAAGGGCCATCTGTACCCGTGTTTATAACAGCAATGGCCACGGTCGCCAAACTGTGGAAAGAACCAAGATGCCCTTCAGTGGACGAACGGATAAGGAAGATGTGGTCCATATACACTATGGAGTATTATGCCTCCATCAGAAAGGATGAATACCCAGCTTTTGTAGCAACATGGACAGGACTGGAGGAGATTATGCTGAGTGAAATAAGTCAAGCAGAGTCAAGTATCATATGGTCTCACTTATTTGTGGAGCATAACAGATAACATGGAGGACATGGGGAGATGGAGAGGAGAAGGGAGTTGAGGGAAATTGGAGGGGGAGGTGAACCGTGAGAGACTATGGACTCTGAAAAACAATCTGAGGGTTTTGAAGGGGTGGGGTTTGGGAAGTTGGGAGAGCCAGGTGGTGGGTATTAAGGAGCGCACGTATTGCATGGAGCACTGGGTGTGGTGCAAAAAACAATGAATTCTGTTGTGCTGAAAAGAAATTTTTTAAAAAAGCCACCTGTGAAAAAAAAAAAAAGCCACCTGTGTGGTCTCATTTTCACCTCTCCTGGATGAAACACAAGCTTCATAACTAAGCTGGCTATTACGAATTCAGGGCCAGGACATCTTGCATTTAGGAAGTTTCCTCTAGTGCTAAAAATAACAGCTACCATTCCAAGTACTCGCTGCTTCCAGTTAGGACACAGAAGACCTTGCTCGGCTCCCATGGGGACACCAAAAACCAATCTGGAGAATATAAAAATCATACTCATATATGAGACCATCAGAGAAGAGTTGAGGTAGGAGAGACTTGATGGACTAGTTTCCAGAGAGAGGAGCCCTCTGTCAGTGAGCTGAGACCTGGCAGGTCTGGTTGCAGGGAGAGCAAAAGGCTGTGAAGATCCAGAACTTTGCAGGGTAGAGATGAAGCCAGGTGAGATACTGGCGGTGCTGGAGATAGCTGGGAGGTCCTGATGTCTGAAAGACTACCACATACACTAATAATTTTTTCAACAGAGGAGAGTAGTCCTTTCCACCCCTCCCCAAACTTGCTGGGAAAAAGATAAATGAGGGCAGGACAGAGAAGCACAAAGAGATCATTTCATCTGTGCCATCTCTCATGTCTTCCCAGTCCCCAAAATCGAGGAATCCCAAATCCAATCTTGGAACTAGGAGACTAGCCCTTCCTACAGAAGCTGGGTGGGGGAGGTGGGGCTGACCACAGGTGACCCACCGTTCACTCCCAGTCATTTGAACACCTCCTGAAACATGAATAATCACTTCCTCGCTTTAGCCAGCGAATGAGAGCAGAACTTGACATTTGTTGGGAGGTATGGGGGAAGGATCAGTATTATTCTTCAATTCTCAATTTTCTTCTGTATATAATTTCCAGGATGCAATAATAAAATCCAAAACCTGTGAGGAGGCGGGAATATGACTCATAACCAAGGGAAAGCAGCAGCAGAAGCAAACCACAGATGATCCAGATACAAGAATTAGCGGAAAAGAATTTAAAATATCTATCTTAAATAGGGACAGATGGGAAAAATAAATGAATGGTTGGGGAATTTCAGCAGAGAAATGGAAAAAATAAGAAAAACCAGATTGAATTACATATATATATAATTATATATTATATAATATATTATATATATTATAATATATACTGTATAATATAATATATATTATATTAAAATTGTGTATTTTATAGATATAATTTCAGTCTGGTTTTATATATATGTAAACAACCCCCACTCTCATTTTTTAAACTTCCCCAGTGTGCAGGCACCACAAAGTGCTTTATAAATGTTTGTAGAAATATACCTACTGAGGTTTTTTTTAAGATTTTATTTATTTATTTATTTGAGAGCGAGAGCATGAGAGGAGAGAGGTCAGTGGAAGAAGAGATCAATGAGGTAGAAACGAGAGATACAGTAGAACGTATCAATGAAACTAGAAGCTGGTTTTTTGAAAGAATCAATAAGATCGATAAACCATTGGCCACACTAATCCAAAAGAAAAGAGAGAAAGCCCAAATTAATAAAATTATGAATGAAAAGGGAGAGATCACAACTAACACCAAGGAAATAGAAACAATCATCAGAAATTATTACCAACAGTTATATGCCAATAAGCTAAGCAACCTAGATGAAATGGATGCATTCCTGGAAAGCTACAAACTCCCAAAATTGAACCAGGAAGAAATTGACAACCTAAATAGACCGATATCTAGTAATGAGATTGAAGCAGTGATCAAAAACCTCCCAAAAAACAAGAGCCCAGGACCTGACGGATTCCCTGGGGAATTCTACCAAACTTTCAAAAGAGAAATAACACCAATTCTCCTGAAACTGTTCCAAAAAATTGAAGCAGAAGGAAAACTTCCAGACTCTTTTTTTTTTTTAATATTTTATTTATTTATTTGACAGAGAGAGAGGTCACAAGTAGGCAGAGAGGCAAGCAGAGAGAGAGGGAGAAACAGGCTCCCCACTGAGCAGAGAGCCCGATGCGGGGCTTGATCCCAGGACCCTGAGATCATGACCTGAGCCGAAGGCAGAGGCTTAAACCACTGAGCCACCCAGGCGCCCCTTCCAGACTCTTTTTATGAAGCCAGCATGACCCTGATCCCCAAACCAGGCAAAGACCCTACCAAAAAGGAGAATTTCAGACCAATATCACTGATGAATATGGATGCAAAGATTCTCAACAAGATCCTAGCAAACAGGATCCAGCAGCACATTCAAAAGATTATCCACCATGACCAGGTGGGATTCATCCCTGGGTTGCAAGGTTGGTTCAACATTCGCAAATCAATCAGTGTGATAGAACACATCAATAAGAGAAGAGAGAAGAACCACATGGTCCTCTCAATTGATGCAGAAAAAGCATTTGACAAAATCCAGCATCCGTTCCTGATGAAAACGCTTCAAAGTATAGGGATAGAGGGAACATTCCTGAACTTCATAAAATCTATCTATGAAAGACCCACAGCAAATATCATCTTCAATGGGAAAAAGCTTGCAGCCTTCCCGTTGAGATCAGGAACACGACAAGGATGCCCACTCTCACCACTCTTGTTCAACATAGTATTAGAAGTTCTAGCAACGGCAATCAGACAACAAAGAGAAATAAAAGGTATCCAAATTGGCAAGGAAGAAGTCAAACTCTCCCTCTTCGCAGATGACATGACTCTTTATATGGAAAACCCCAAAGACTCCACCCCAAACTACTAGAACTCATACAGCAATTCAGTAACGTGGCGGGATACAAAGTCAATGTCCAGAAATCAGTGGCTTTCTTATACACCAACAATGAAAATACAGAAAGGGAAATTAGAGAATCGATTCCATTTACTATAGCACCAAGAACCATAAGATACCTGGGCATAAACCTAACCAAAGAAGTAAAGGACCTGTACTCGAGGAACTACAGAACACTCATGAAAGAAATTGAAGAAGACACAAAAAGATGGAAGACTGTTCCATGCTCTTGGATTGGAAGAATAAACATTGTTAAAATGTCTATACTGCCTAGAGCAATCTATACTTTTAATGCCATTCCGATCAAAATTCCACTGATATTTTTCAAAGAGCTGGAGCAAATAATCCTAAAATTTGTATGGAATCAGAAGAGACCCCAAATTGCTAAGGAAATGTTGAAAAACAAAAACAAAACTGGCGGCATCACGTTACCCGATTTCAAGCTTTACTACAAAGCTGTGATCACCAAGACAGCGTGGTACTGGCATAAAAACAGACACATAGACCAGTGGAACAGAGTGGAGAGCCCAGATATGGACCCTCAACTCTATGGTCAAATAATCTTCGACAAAACAGGAAAAAATATTCAATGGAAAAAAGACAGTCTCTTCAATAAATGGTGCTGGGAAAACTGGACAGCGATATGTAGAAGAATGAAACTCGACCATTCTCTTACACCGTACACAAAGATAAACTCGAAATGGATAAAAGACCTCAACGTGAGACAGGAATCTATCAGAATCCTAGAGGAGAACATAGGCAGTAACCTCGTCGATATCAGCCACAGCAACTTCTTTCAAGATATGTCTCCAAAGGCCAAGGAAACAAAAGCAAAAATGAACTTTTGGGACTTCATCAAGATCAAAAGCTTCTGCACAGCAAAGGAAACAGTCGACAAAACAAAGAGGCAACCCACAGAATGGGAGAAGATATTTGCAAATGACAGTACAGACAAAAGGTTGATATCCAGGATCTATAAAGAACTTCTCAAACTCAACACACACAAAACAGATAATCATATCAAAAAATGGGCAGAAGATATGAACAGACACTTCTCCAATGAAGACATACAAATGGCTATCAGACACATGAAAAAATGTTCATCATCACTAGCCATCAGGAAGATTCAAATTAAAACAACATTGAGATACCACCTAACACCAGTTAGAATGGCCAAAATTAGCAAGACAGGAAACAACGTGTGTTGGAGAGGATGTGGAGAAAGGGGAACCCTCTTACACTGTTGGTGGGAATGCAAGTTAGTGCAGCCACTTTGGAGAACAGTGTGGAGATTCCTGAAGAAATTAAAAATAGAGCTTCCCTATGACCCTGCAATTGCCCTGCTGGGTATTTACCCCAAAGATACAGATGTAGTGAAAAGAAGGGCCATTTGTACCCCAATGTTTATTGCAGCAATGGCTACGGTCGCCAAACTGTGGAAAGAACCAAGATGCCCTTCAACGGATGAATGGATAAGGAAGATGTGGTCCATATACACAATGGAGTATTATGCCTCCATCAGAAAGGACGAATACCCAACTTTTGTAGCAACATGGACGGGACTGGAAGAAATTATGCTGAGCGAAATAAGTCAAGCAGAGAGTCAAGTATCATATGGTCTCACTTATTTGTGGAGCATAACAAATAACATGGAGGACATGGGGAGATGGAGAGGAGAGGGAGTTGAGGGAAACTGGAAGGGGAGATGAACCATGAGAGACTATGGACTCTGAAAAACAACCAGAGGGTTATGAAGGGGCGGCAGGGGGGTGGGGGGGGGTGGGAGGTTGAGGAACCAGGTGGTGGGTAATAGGGAGGGCACGTACTGCATGGAGCACTGGGTGTGATGCCAAAACAATGAACACTGTTATGCTGTAAATAAACAAATAAAAATAAATATTAAAAAAAAGATTTTATTTATTTATTTATTTGAGAGCAAGAGCATGAGAGGAGAGAGGTCAGTGGAAGAAGCAGACTGTCTGCCAAGCAGGGAGCCTGATGTGGGACTCGATCCCGGGACTCCAGGATCACGACCTGAGCTAAAAACAGTCACTTAACCAACTGAGCCACCCAGGTGCCCTACCTACTGAGCTTTAAGACAGTATTATCATCATTTACAGCAAGGAAGAGGGTATCTGGGTGCAGGAGAGGCTACCTTGAGCTGGTGAAGCCTGGATTGGAGCCTACATCGCTGACTGTAAAATCCATTCTCCTTCCTCCTGGGGAGCCTATGACTTAAAACTCCCCAGATGTTGTTATTGCATTATTATGGTTAATGTTTCTGTGTTCTTTAGAAATTGGTAGTGTAGGAGCTCGGCCAAGGCAAAGAAGGGACCTGTCCACAAATGGTGGTGCCCTGGGATGGGTGTGGAAAGTGCTCAGCCCAACCAGTGCTCAACTAGAAGCTTCTTTTATAATCAGATGGCATCATCTACCATCAGACTTTCACTCCACTAAACAGATTGGAGGATTCAAGCTAATAAACACAGTAGGAAGCCCACAGATCACCCCGGTTTACTCTGTTCACCTTGGCTCCTAGCTTATCGTTCTCCAAACAAAATCTGACATGGGACTTAACCTAACCACTTCCCAGTTCTGGGAAGCATCCAGATTCCTCAAGAGGCTGAGGGACCAAACAGATGAGACTGAAAAACCCCACCCACATCCCTGGAAACAGGGACTGGAGGTCTATCATTCTCCCTAGAAAAGGAGATGGAAGTACATGAGGGACAATGAGGGATGCCTGGAATACTCGAGGGGCAAGTTGCTTTACTTTTTGAGTAGGAGAGGATAATTTGTAGTGGGAGAGGAAACAAAGGCCAGGGCCTGGTCTATCTGGAGTCCCTGGATCTATCACATTCCAGTGAAATAATGATTTCTTCTAGTGACATCGGCCAGCCACCTGCCTCAGGAAGACCTTGCTTGAAGGCAGATCCCAAGCCATAGTTTGAGATCAGCTGAACTTGGAAGAACAGATGTACCTGCTGGAGCCCCATCTGCAGGCTCAGCTCAGCTCAGATTCATGGACCAAGCTTGGCCTTGGGCAAGAGGCAGACCTCTTTATAATCAGATGGCATCATCTACCATCAGTTGGCCCAGGCAGCGTGAACTGTCCCCACTTGATGTCCTATAATGAGCTGTCTGCCCTCGCTGTTTCCTGGTCATTTCTTTTCCCTGGCTATTCCCATTGCCCCTTCAAAACCGGGTACGGGCAGGGCGCCATACCTGATCTTTCCCCTGACACACATTTGTTCCTGGCCCCAAGTTCCATTAAAGTCACCCATCCACCTCTGGGCTGCTCCGTCTTGATGGCCTCTGCATCCTCATCCCAGATCTCTTCCTTAGCTTTGACTTTGGCTTGGCACCTGTCTCTGATTTATTCTACCTCCTTGAAATGATCTCTTGAAATCAAATCCATTCCTGGACCCACATGTAGACTAGTTCAGAGGATTTCAGTTTCAAGTAACAAAAAATCCCCACCTCTAACTGGCTGTCTAAATGGAGGGAATTTATCAGTGTCTCTGAAAAATACAGAGGAAAATAGACATCAGGCATGGTTTGCTCAGGGCTCCAGCCCACTTTCTGTGATTCTCTTATCACTAACCTTCTCTGACTCCTTCATCAGACTATCCTTCAAGGCAAAAGATGACCATAGTGGTTTCACACACATTGACCAGAAGTGAAGGAGAATGTCTCCCCACCCACCCTACCTCTCATCCCCTACCTGGCATGATCAACCAAAAATCTGAGTGGGCCATCTTGGGTCACCTACCCACCCCTGAACCAGTCACTATGGCAAAAGAACTAGAGTAATCCAATTGGCTTAGGGTAATCAAGAACCACCCGCCTGTTTTCTTCTTCTTCTCTCCAGAGCTAGAAATGTGATGAGTTCTCCCCCAAATATATAGCTTTTTACAGAACAGGTAACTGACTACTGGGCAGAGTCATGAGCTGCCTCGGTGCCTGCTTCCCCTTGGCTGGTGTAACGCAGATGGTAATAAAGTGCACAGATCCGTCACAGGTCTTTGTGTGAATGTATGCTTCCATTTCGTTCAGATGGATCGTGAAGGAGTGGGATTGCTGGGTTGTATGGTGAGTGCATTAGTAAGAACAAACTAGCGGGTTTTCAAAGTACCTGAACCATTTTGTATTCCCCATACTATGTTAGGTTGCAGATGCTCTTCATCTCATTAGCACTGGGTGTTACTGGTTTCCTTTTGTTCTAATATTAGCCATTCTGATGAGTGGGGGGGGGCAGCTCACTGTAGTTCTAATTCGCATGATCCCTAATGAATCATGATGGTGAGCATCTTTTCATGTGCTTACTTGTCATCCAGTATCTTCTTTGATGAAGACTCTGTACAAATCTTTGCCCGTTTGTTTTTTTTTAATTGGAGATTTTGTCCTCAATGCTACTGTTCAGAGATCCTCTAACCATTACTCCGGACCTCCCTTCTAAGTCCTTCTGTCCAATTCACTTCCATTTCCAACTCAGTAGAGCCTGAGGCCATTCAAAATGATTCAAAGTGGTCTTGGCCATGTTTTGTTTCTTTCGTTACTTGCATGTGGGTTTGCAAGAGGTACTCAGAAGTGGTACTCCTGAGTTATGTGGGAGAAAATGCAGAGGTCACCTCTCTTCGTCCAGCATGACTTTCTGTATAGCAGTCACTGAGAGCTGAGGTGCACCCTTCCAGAAATGGCACACAGCCTCTGGCAACCAGGGCCAGACATTCCTCCCATGTAATTGAGTCTCACGTTGCTCCTTGAAAGTGAGCAAAGGGGATGGAGTTTCAGATCACCAGCTCCATCCTTGGGAAGGGAGTTCTCAGTGTTGGCCAGACTTCAACCCATAAGGAGATCAGAACCTTACACCCATCATGACTGGGCATCACCCCAGGAAGAGAGTCCATCTTTTCAGCACAAATGACATTTCTTTTCATGATCATGTCCAAGTGAACACAGCGTCCCCAACACTGCCTCCTGGTATAGATGAGTGGGGCTCTTAGCAGGAATCTACCCTGTGGGCTGGTGCCAAATTGAACCACAGCTAGGCTACCCTAGTGAAATCACAGAAAGAGCTATAAACTGTGGACATCCAGGCCCTCTTCCTCACCAACAGCTGAACCTGAGGTTGAGGATGAATGCAGGGAGGACACAAGCCCATCTGACAGGTGGATGCTTGTTTTGTATAGTATTTCTCTTTAACCAGCACTCTTTTTTTTTTTTAATTTAATTTTATTTTTTCAGTAACCAGCACTCTTAAAGTCCCTAACCATGTGCCAGGCACTGTTCTCACCACTTTGCATAGATTAACACTCTTGGTCCTCACAACAGCCCAATGACAAGGACACTGTTTTTAGAAAAGAAGAAACTGAACTCCAAGAGACTGAGCAGTGTGTTAGTCACAGGACCGGAAAGTTGAGAGGATTTTAGGGCTTCAGGAGTGCGGCCCTGCTCAGAGAGCTGATTTCCCCCAAGTCTTATCCAGAAAGCTCCCTTCCGTGTGGCAGTTGTCCTCACCATCCCCCGAAGGATCCTCAAATGCCCCCTTCACCCCCAAATGGAATGTGTGTGTAGCGTCTGCTGAGCTTACATTTTTCTCGAGGATTCTGCATCTTGGGCCTGTATGCCCACATTTGGATCCCATGAAAGCTCCAGGGGGCCCAGGCACCCCAACGCTTGACACAGAGATTCCCTCACTAAGACACTTGCCCTTTATTCACAGCCAGAGCCTGCAGACGCCACTAGGGGAGGTGAGGAATTCTAATCATGACCTAATTCCACCCCAGGCAAAAGGTTGCTGGAAAGCTTCCCATGATAAAAGTGTTGGCAAGTTTAATATTAAATGTTAGCAAGTCATGAAAGTGTATCTGCAAGCAGGACAAAGACGGCCTTCTGCTAGTGGCCACCAGAATCCTTCCTGGTCTTAGCACTTGTCTCCCCCACCACCCCAACACACAGGGCATTGCATGGACTGTGACAGAACAGAGCAGATTTCATGTTTTGGATCCCAGCAGCTATGGTCAGAGTGTCCATGGCATGAACCATGGTCAGCCCCTGACACCGAGAACTCCCAGTACTTATGATCCCAGGCATATCTACACAATAATATTAATTAAAGGTGGTTAGTCTCTTTGTCTTTCCATCTATGAATTTAAAGCCAGGGTTATAATCCATAGATTGTGTTCTGGGAGGAAATGTTTTTATTATATTCCTTCTTTGGTTAGTTCATTCATTGATGCAACAAATGTTTACTGAGTGCCTAGTATATTCTAGGCACTGAAGAGATACTAGGGGAAAAAAAATACATTCTAGTAGTGGGCTTTGGGATCTTAAATACCCAACATAGATAACGGATTGACGCATTAGATAGATGACAGATAGACAGACAGATTGATAGAGTTTGAAATAGTGAGGGAATGAAATGAGGACATGATGCGTTATGCCAGGTTGTGGTCAATGCTATGAAGAAAATAAAGCAAAGTAAGTGTCACAGAGAGAAGATGGGAGAAGAAATACTGATTTATAAAGGGCTTCCAGGAAAAAGTCCCTTTGTAAGTGTTGATAGTTCAATGTGAATGAGAAAATACTTCTGTTTTCCACTCCATGAACAAAATGGTACCATCTACAATGAAGATTGGTTCTGGGCACTGTTTTGAACATCTGAGTCTCTCTGAACAGAAGGAACATGCCCCACAAGCAGATAGATAGTTCTTGTCCTAGGACAGTGTAAAAGGTTGGTCTTCCAAGCTTACAGGGTGGAATAAGGATACACCAATGCCAAGCAGAGCCAGAAGGGTGTATGCAGTGACCACCACCATCCCTATCCACCATGAGATGCAGGAGGAGGCTGCAGAATTGTAGGGAAACTCTTTCTTGCCAGTAGGGAATCATGATGTGTGGTGGGAGTTCCCTGAGGGCCCGGCCCGGCTTCACCTAATTCCAGCTATATCTGCAGCACCAAGAGTGCTGCCCACATACGGTAAGCACTCCATCAACATTTGATGAATGACTGACTGATACACTGATGTGGGGTGGGGAAGGATGGATATATGAATCAGAGATACAGTTCACGGTGCCCCCTGGTCTGGCACAAACATGCTCAGGAACTGTTTGATAGGTGTTCGGGCTTAGACAGATGCAGGGATGAATGTCCCAACTTGCCACCAAGAACCCAAAAGGTGAGGTGGATTGAAACAGCAGAAACTCTTCAGGAAGAACTTGAGACATAGTCATGAAATCTAATTAGTGATTTTTACATGGACTTCAATTCTTGGATCCGTTCACTACCTGTTATGTATAGGCACAGGGCCTACAGAGGTCAATAAGAGAGGAAAGTTTCCTGCCTTTCTAGAGCTGATAAACCAGTAGGAAACCCAGGCAAAGAGCAAGCAAACCAATAAATGATGATGTAATAGTACAAAACAAGAAGTTCTTGAAGACAGTGCATTGGGATATGAGGTGACTGGTGGGAAAGGTAGAGTAGGAGCTTTGGCAAGGGTGGTCCGGAGAAGGGTGTCAAAGGAACCCCAAATCATGAAGGCAACTCCATATGCAAATCTGGGAAAGAGTAGTGGGTGTTCAGACAGAAACAAGTGTGGCATGTGTGTGGGTCAGGAAAAGGGTCCATTTGGAAGAGCCTACTAAAGGCAGAGTGTGGCTGAGAGAGAGCTCTGGTTGGAATCAGATCATGGTGGAATTTGGGTGAAATGGGGAGCCATTGGAGAGTTATAGGCTATAGAGTGACATTACCTAATTTATACTTTGGGAAATTTACTCAAACTACCCTGGGGGGAAAGGCACCCTATGGAGACAGATGGTGGCAGGAAGACGAGTTAGGCAGGTCTGTGGGGAAGCATGAGTTGAATTTGGGGCAGTAACAATAATAAGAAGTGGTTGTTAGACACAGAATATTTTTGGAGATGGTGCTGAGAGGATTTACTGATGAATTAAAAATGGGAGTGACAGAATGAGATAAATCATGGAAGATTCAGGATTTTGGTCATGATCCATGTAAATGGGGCCTGGCGATACTTAACAAGTACGAATTGGTCATGACAACTTAGGAGGGTTTGTTTTCAAAGACTAGCCAGACTATTATCTAATGTATTCTAAAGTCTACTTTGGTATGTCAGATCCAGAAACTTGGTAAGGGGGCCAAAATACATTGTGAGGTTTTATTTTTTGTAATTCAAAGTCTGATCAGCCATCTGTTACTCACCAGCCACTTTGCCGGCCAGCTTTTGTCACCAACAGCCCTACTCAGCCTGCCTGAGCAGCCCAACCCAACTGTCTTAGAGAGCCACTGCTCCTCACTTCAGTGAAAGCCCTGATTAGTTCCTTCTAGGACTTTAGATGCAGCAAGACCTGAGTCCTGGATGGCACTGCCCATCTTATGTCAACCTCCATCTTTGCGAATTTACAAGGGACACCTGGGAGCTCCGTAGACCCCTGGTGGTCATGATCTTGTGTTTGGTGAAGTCAGATAAGAACAGTTGTAATCCCCAGCATTTACTGTGGTATGACTGGACCCATCATTTTCTCTGTCATTTCCTTTCCCCTAGGTCCAGATAGAGCTGGGATATTATATCAGGTCATACTAGGCTGCGGTACCTAGGGTTGTCTTTATTCCAGGTTCTCTCAGTTCCCAGTGAGCCCTGTCTCTACTTGGTAATTCATCAGGGCACAGTTTGCAGCTTGAAAACTGGGGAAGCAGGAGGAAGCAACCAAGGAAAATTTTGTGGATTTTTTTTTTTTGCCCCCTGTTTTTTTTAATGTGACCAAACACTTTTTATAGTTCATTCTTTTCTATTCCAGGCCAATCTCCTTTTATTTATGTGAAGTAAGACATTTATGCCCTCCTGATCCAGCTGCTCTTTCCTGCAGGGGAAATATCACTCTGCATTTAAATGGAAACCTTAAGACTGGACCTGAGCCTGAATCTCCAAGTGAGAAATAAACAAATGTCATTAACCTTTCCAGATAGCGTGCAGACTGTTTGGGGCAAGAGGAGAGCTCATGTACCAAATGTCTGGCTTTTACAGGCAAAGTCAGTTGGAGTAGAGGGTGGCCTGGGGCTTTCCTCCCCCTGACTCAACCAAGGGGTGGCTTATGTTTACACAGCAGGAAGGGGAACTCTCTTTCCCCCTGGTGGATATACATGAACTGCCACTCTCAAAGTGACTGGAGAAGAAAATGGCTTCAGTGCGCTTTATTTGTGATTTATCCCCCTAAGATCGAGTTGGGGCACGGAAAATAAGAATTAGGGTACTTGATGCAGTAGCCCCCCTTTGCAGGGGTATTCAGGGTTTGGTCAACTGTAAGCATGAGACCCCTGGCCTTCATCACATCAAGATCTTGTCATTACAGAGTAAATCTTTTTTTTCCATTTCCTTTCTTTGTCTCTGATCACTGCAACATGCAGCTGCTAAAAACATGGGTTCTAGGTTCCCCATAGCATCTTTGCCTTTTTTCCTTTTTTGCTTTTTAATAAGATATAACATTCTTCTGCTTCCAGCTACCATCTATTTTTATTTTCAATTAAAGACAGTTTTAGTATTAACAGCTCATCTTTATTGATTTTTCATCTGAGTTAATATAAAATTTTATAGATATATTTATAACTCAGTGGATGCTTCCATCAACCCCATGGAGTGGCTGTTGTCTTTCTCATTTTACAGATGCAAAAACTGAACCCAGAGAGGGAGGTAGGAAAACTTGCCCCAGACCACAGAACCAGGAATAGCAGAGTTGGGATTCAGAACTAGGACATCTCGTTCTAGAATTTGTATCCTTAATCCTTGAGGAACAAAAACCAGCAGAGGAAAGTAATGTGGGGAGGTCTCTCATGGTGGAAGGTTGTAGGAAAACACATTTTGTGATTGAAAGAAGAGGCCCTCCCAGATTGTCAGATAGCTCTTCTCTCTGGTCTCGAAGTGTCCCATGTATGGAGTTTCCTTTAAGTCCTTCTGTTTTAGAACTTCTTATAGAAAGTGCTGAGACCAGCAGCTTGGGAGGCTGTCTGTGAGTGAATAAACAGATGATGTCTCCTTTCAGCAAGGGAGACTCTGTTCTGAGCTGCATTTATACATGCTCTGACAATGGCAGGTGTTGAAGTGTGTTGTGGGATGAAATGGGTGTCGGGACTTTCTCATACCACTGTTAGGGTGCAGTGCGCTTCCACAGAACAGAGCAGCAGAAGGCTGGCCCTCCCACTGCCCCACATTGATTGGGGTGCCCCTGATTGATTTGTGCAGCCCATTCTACCCTTGGCCTATATTCTTTCTTTTACAGGAGTCTACTCTTTCAAGGAAAAGGCAAAAAGATTGAGAGGGATAGCCAGGTGGGTTTTTACTTGACCTGGGGAGGCAAAGCCCAAGCATGTCCCTTGTGAAATGTCGGTTTCCTTTTCAGAACCAAGTTTCTTTTGGAGCCCCTGGTTTGCTTGGTTTTGCTTGTGCAACCTGTGAAGGCCCAGGGGCCGTGTTGAAGGCCCACGGGAATCTTCCTGAGAGAAGCCTCTGTGTTCTCTGCACAAAGCTGTGAACCAAAATGTGGCAGAAAATCTTTTGCTTTTACCCAAGTACTAAGTTCAGCTTCTGGCCTTCTTATCCTCCCCTTGGCCCTAGCTTGGACTGCCAGATACTGCCAGGGAGACCTGGACAAACCCCTGTGTGATTTAGAAGCAAAAGGATCCTATGAATCATTAAGTCTCTGGCCCTGACTGACCAGGATTGGGGCTGACTTCACTAGTCATGCTTAGTCCTGGCCCAAAATTCTGTGGGGTTTTGGTCTGAGCATACCTGGCCATGCCATAGCATCTGCCCACTGAAAATTCCCAACTGTCCAGCCAGGTCACCCAATGGGGGATAGTGGTACATGCTGCCTTTTTTCCCCCTAAGATTTTATAAGATTTTATAAGATTTTATTTATTTATTTGTCAGAGAAAGAAGGAGAGAGCACAAGCAAGGTGAGCCGCAGGTAGAGGGAGAAGGAGAAGCTCCTGCTGAGCAAGGAGCCCGATGCGGGGCTCAATCCCAGGACCCCAGGATCATGACCTGAGACAAAGGCAGACGCTTAACTGACTGAATCACCCAGGCACCCCTGGATGCTGACTTTTTATGTTTCTAAATTTGCATTCCCTAATTTCTGTCCTTCTCCAAAGAATAAAGCAGTGGGGGGAGGGGTCCTTAGTGGGTATTTCTGAGGTGGTTTTTTGGGCTTTTAGTGTGCAGGGGTCAAGCAAGCCCCACCAGACATGGAAATCAATGAACTCTATAAATAGTCTAGAACTGTCTTTGTATTTGTCACCACACGCTGTGGGGGGTCTATATACCTGTTTGCCCAAGTGGGCTGACTGGTGTCAAACCATCTAGCCATTGTTTGAAAGGGAAGTCCTTTCTCCATCAGAAGAAAGAAGAGGGTTCCTGGAGCTTTCATTCTCCAGACACATTTTCCCTTTAGTTCTTTTGTGGTCATTCATTGAATTGTTTGCTCATTCTGGAATTAAGTGTGTGTTATTGCCACCCTTGGAGCTGTGTATGCACATAACCCAAGAAAATGCTGTGAATTCCTGGGGTGCCAACTGTGACTGTTCTTGGTGCCCTGTTCCTACTGAGCCTGGTGTGCAAGTGAGCCCCATCATTCCAGGTCTGTGGAAGGATTTCCAAAGAAGCCCTGGGACTCCGGTGGCATTATCCCACAAAGGGTAGCCCCAGACAGCACCAGTGTGATCCAATCACTTAGCCAACCAGTGATCATTTTCTGAGCGATAGTTCCAGTGCTTGGGAAAATGATTATAAGACCGGATGGGCCCCTAAGCCTTTGTGTTGCTTATACTCCAGCCGAGGGAAGACAGATGAGGATCAAGCATACATTAAACCAACCAGGTAGTGTCAGATGGAAATAGTCCAAAGATACTAAAATAGAGCGACCTTGGTTACTAGCAGAGAGTGAGAGGCTAGAATGGGACCATCTCACATGCTGCAGGGGGAAAAGGACTCTTCGGGGCTGAGGCCAGATTGGTAACGAGCTAGAACATTTCCGGCAGAGAACTTCATGCGAGAGCTGTGAGATGGGAACAAAGGGGCAACTTCGGAGAGCAGAAAGGAAACCAGTGTTTCTGAGTGGAGAGCTAGGGGTGAGGCAGGACCGGCTCCTGAAGGTCCTAGTGAGGGGTTTGGCTGCAGTCGGGACAGTATTCTAGGGAAATACTTGAGGGCATTTTTCCTGGTGAGATGTCACAGAGGGTGAAAAGGATCAGAAATCTGCGTGTTAACCTAGGTCTGTCAAGGTGTTAAATGGTCCTAAACCAGCTTAATGCCACAGGGGCAACATCTCTAATACCACCCAAGTGTGAGATCCTACCATATCTGCCTTTGGTATTGGCTCAAAACCTGTGGTTGCTCCTTCTGAGGAATTTCCCCACAGGGACTTCCCCTATCCCCCCCCCATTTCTCACCAGCTCTGTATCCCTACATCAAAGTACCCCTTTTTTGCTCAGCCTCAGTTCCATTCCTGAAAGATATACAGTCCATTAGCCTTAGTGACCTTCTTCTCTTTGTCTTTTCCAAATCCTTTTATCTTTCAGATTCTCAACATTCTCCTCTTGCGGTGGCCTTTCTGATTAGCTATTCTCAAGCCCAAGTATTTGCCTACCTGTCTCAGGGGCCTCTTTCCCCCTTCCTCCCACGCCCATTTTGGAATACTTGGTCTGACCAAGCTTTGTGCCACTTCCAGGTGAATGAGTTAAATTGGAAAGTAATTCAGGTGCTGAAAATTTGGAATTTGCTTGGGTGCTCTGGTGGTTTATTATGAGCAACAGGTCAGAATATTTGAAACCAGGACTGTCTATACATAGGCCCCTTTGTCTGCTTCTCACAGTCATCTCTCAGGTATCACTTTTGAGTTGTAATTTGACAGATTTCTATTCAGGCTGAGCTTCACCTACTTTCCAGACTCTCTCTGTGATGCCTAAACTGAACAGACCCTGCAGTTTTAGTCTCCCTCAGATGAAATCTGGCCTAAATTGTAGTGAAAGGGGACAGGCTTTACTGAGCACAGGGCACAATATGTGCATTTTCTTATTTACTCCTCATAAAAACAATCAGGTTATGGTTACCTCTAATTTGAGAAATGACATTTGACCAACGTGGTAGCCAGGCTCCAAGATGGCATCCCACTTCCTGGTATTCAGGCCTCTCTTTTCCCCTCCCACCCTGAACAAGGACAACCCATGTAACCAATAATATATTGTGGAAAAGGCAGTGTGACTTTGGAGGCAGGCCGTAGAAGGCATGAGAGCTTCTGCCTCCCTTTCTCTCCTGGATCACCTGTTCTGGGGGAAGAGGCAGCCATGTTGTGAGGCCACTCAAGCAGCCCTGTGTTGAGGTCAGAGTGGGGAGAAACTGAGGCTTCCTGCCAACAGCACCAGTGTACCAGCCCTGTGACAGAGCCACTTTAGAAGCAGCTCCTTCCACTCTTGTAAGTCATTAGGTGACTGTGGCCCCAACCAACATCTTCCCTGCAACCCAGTGAGACCTTGAGTCAGAATGACCCAGCTGAGCCACTTCCAAATTCTGAATCCTCAAAAACTCCATGAGATAATAACTGGTTTTTTTGTGTTTAGTTGCTACGTTTGGGGGTAGTTTGTTATACACGGTAGGTAACTAATACAGTAAAAGTTACCCTCATTTGCTAAATAACAAAGCAGGCTCAGAGATATCAGGGATTTGTCAGGAAATGGCAGAGTAAGCATTCAGCCCACACCTGTTTCACAGAAAAGTCCATGCTCCCACCTCCGTGCATAGCTGCTTGTGGTATCTGACTTTTGACAGGCAGATAATACCAGGTAAAAGCAACAGACCACATTGACTTCATTGACTGAATCCTGCAGTGGTCCTAGATTGGGAACCCAAGACACTGTATGAAGTGCTTGATTGATCAGATTTAATTAAAGCTCCATACTCACCCAGTTCAACAACAGCTGTCTAATGTTTGGGCTTTCACCCTGTGTTTATTTCTAGTTTTTTCTCTATAATATTTTACAACACTTAAATCCACTGCCTAAATAGTCTGTTTCCAGTTAGAACTTTTACTAAGTTTTCTCCACACAAAGTTCTTTTATTTTTTACCTTTCTTCTTCCTTTCTCCCTCTCTTCTTCCCTTCCTCCTGCCCCCCCATCCTCATGCCCCACTTCCTCCCTCCCTTCCTCCCTTCCTTCTTTCCTTTCTTTCTTTCTGCAAAATATAGCTTTGGTGTTAGAATGTAACAGCAACATGTGAGTTTTTGAAGTTGACATCAACTGATTCTTAGGACTTTTAGCAATTTATATTGACTGCCATTAGGAGATGCAGGTCCAATTCCATAAGCCTGCCACTCGCATTATTGCCAGACTTGCACATCTGGAGCCATAACCCATGCTGTCTTCATTTTGAAAAGATATTCTTCCCAGCACAGGCTTTCTGACATCCACCTGTGGAGTCTCTGTTTAGAGACCTGATGTTTCATCCTCTTTTCCAGCAACTCACAACCATCAAATTGCCAAAACTTCAGTTTTCCCCACGAGTCAGTCTGGTGAACTTGCCAAGCCAAGAGAAAATGAGTACACCCTAATAGTCTTGAAATGGAAAAGGAAACTCTACCTACCAGGCTGCTTTTCCCCCAGATGTCCACTGAATGGTGGCTGGAAGCAGCAGCACGAGGTTTAGTGGGCTGTGAAGGGAAGAGGCTGCCCCTCACCTGTTCTTCCTGCGAACAGCTGTGCCCACTCTCTGAAGCCAGCTTTGACACCCAGTTCCAATTCCTAGCCTGGCAGTAGCTGGGGCCTCCTGATGCCCCCAGCTGGGCTTGCTGTTTGGCCCAGCAAGGGAGAGCAGACCAAACTAGCCAGTCCTCCACTTTCTCTCCCTGAAATAAAGTGGGTCTGTGATATCATACCCGGAGCTCTGTGCTCAGCAGACTCCTCCCCTTGAGAGTTATTCTGGGGAGCAGGGCAGAATAGAGGGCAGGCTGCCTGCTTGGGTTCCACATGAACATGCTGCTCATGGGTATGCGTGGACTTGTCTTGTTCTAATTACTACCTGCTGAGTACCTAGGGCTTCCAGCGTGGGGGAGGGGGACTTCTGTCACTGAACAGAGCTTCTTACAACAGGGATGATTCTGGTTGAGAATGGTGCAGGCCGTGCCTACAGAAGTAATGGTAGCGGGTATTGATCTTACTTTTTATCCCATAGCTCCGACTGAAAATTGTTCGGTGCTGAAATGCAGAAACACATTTCTTATAAGGGATTTCAAGCTCCAATGAAGCTCTAAGACTTCTCTGTAAATTTGAATTTGAACAATTGCTTTGCAAATGGGATTCATCTGACATTGAGGAGTGAATTTTTAGAGCCTAGGGAAGTGTGCTAACTAACCTCTTCTCTGTCCATAAATAAAAATAAAAGGCATTTTTATGTGCCTTATGTGTAGGAGGGAGATCAGAGGGGGCATAGGACATGTGGGACTGAGGGTGTAGAAGGGAGAAAGCCAGGAAAGGTCATGAACCACAGAAGAATGACCGGAACAGATGGGTGGGCTGATGCTGGGGAGAGTGGCTTGTCCACACTGTCAGGCTATGAACTGAATCCCACTGTTGTGCTTTAGGTCCAGCCTCACTTGGCCTTTCCAGTGTGTATGGGCACAATGTTTACTAAGCTGTGCTTTGTACCTGGTTCACATGTCAGTCCTTCCCTTCTGCAGCCTCTCAGGCCCCTTTCATGTATTAGTGAACAGATATGTGGGCATGAAGGAAAGATGGACAAGTTGAATGGGTCCAGACAGTTGTCTTAAAGGAAATCACTAGTAAGATGAGTCAATTCAAAGATACTCATTGAGAACCTATAAGATATGACTCACCTCCTTCTCCCACTCCCACTCCCCAACACACACACACACACACACACACACACACACACACACACACATCTATAAAGTGATTTACTGTAAGGAATTGACTCACATGATTGTGGAGGCTGAGAAGTCCCAAGATCTCCAGGGTAAGTTAGCAAGCTGGAGACCCCAAGAAAGTTGATGGTATGGTCCAAGTCCAAAGGCCCGGGACCCATGAAAGCCATTGGTGTAAGTTCCAGTCCAAGGCCAAGTCTGAAGGCAAGAAACCAATGTCCTCACCCAAAGACAGGCAGAGAGAAGGAATTATTTCTTCCCCAGCTCATTATTCTCCTCAGGCCTTCAGTAGACTGGATGAGGCCCACCATTTTGGGGAGGGCAGTCTTATCCAGAAACACCCCTGCAGACATGCCTGGAAATAATGTGTAACCAAATATCTAGGCCCAGTCAAGTTGATATGTGAAATTAGCCATCCCACCATCCCACCTGAGTTCTTCAGGTGTCCTGAATGTGTATCACTTGGGTTCTGTCTCACACTTTAAGCCTCAGCCCATGGCAGACACTCCACATTCAGACTGTTGTCAAGTCTGTTTGATTCTTCCATCACAGCATTTCTTGTATCTGTCCCTTCCTTTCAAGTTCACTGACATCATCTTATGCAGATGGTGACTCTTGGGCAACTGGTCTGCCAGAGTCCCCTCACCCCTGTCTTTCTACCTTTCAGCTTTTTTTCCTCAAATCCATTTTCACATTGATTAACCTCCTGAATCGTCTCTCTGATGTCATCTTTTACCTGCAAGGCCCATCTCCCATGGTCACATCCTGGTGGCCATTTCCCATTTCTGGGTATCTCTCACCTATCCATATTTCAGCAGAACTGAACAGCTTGTTGTGCCTGTCCCCATTTTCTCACCTCTGGACAAGTGTATACGTATATGTTGTTCCTTCTAGCTGAAATGCCTTTCTTTTCTTTGTTCACTGTACACCATCTCCCAATTCTGAAAGTGCAAGTCGTTTTTGTTTTTCGGGACTCTATTCAGTGTCACCCCCTGCAAGAAGCCTTCCCTGATTTCAGCAGCTGGACACATTTCTTCTTTGAACTTCTGTAGCAGTCTTTCAGTTTTGCTATTGAAGTGTGCAGATGATAAGCTCTAGTAAACTCCTAAACTTGGCTGTCCAAATGGATTCTTCAGTTACTCGCTTTCTCTGGTGACGGTGATATGGGGGTGAGGGTGCAGAGGAAATACATACGCTTGTGAGTATCAGTTAGCAGTGTGAGGCTTAAATACACCTTTAAGGCAACAAGCAATGTGAAGTTACAGGTTGGTAAATGGTTAACAACCAAGTGAATTGTACTCTTTTCAAGATCCCAGTGCATTATTCTACAGCATGAGTTAAAGTTGGTCCTTTGGTATCTGTGCCATTTGCGGGTGTCTTATGTATACACACACACACACACACACACACACACACACACAAACTTCAATGAAGAAGCATAACTAAGTCAATAGCTTTTCTTTGCAGATGAGCAAAACTTGCTCCATTTTTCAGGAATCATTTTATAGTCTCTATGGAATCACCATGTAAAAATAAGGCTTTAAAAAAAGAAGAAGAATGATATTTTTTAAGTAGACAAAGAGATTACAATGAATAATGGAACCAGGGGTCCTCATTGATCTACGTACCAGATTCATTACCTGAGCCCTGCTGTTAAGCGGTTTGCATAGAGAAACAGAGTTGTTAAAACACACAATATTCGCTAGTGAATTGAGCACTTGAAAAAAGCAAGCCCCCTTCATCCACCCTTCCCTGCTTAACAAAAGCATCTCTTTCCACCCGTTATATCAGTCTTTTTGTCCAGTTCGTGGCTATTTGTTGGACAGAGTATCATCCCACAGAAATGCAAATTTCATTAAGCTGACGTGTTGGAGAACTGCTTACACCTCATACACAAAAGCATCACTAAATGAGGACCTCACAATTGAGGATGAAAATAAGACAAGGATGATGACACAGGTTCTTTATCATTGTAAAGAAAATGACTCAAATAATGAAGGATTAGGATTAGAGACTTGGAAAACTGGACAAAACCCTTGAATATTTTACCCCATACTCTCTGTATTGTTGTGGAAAAGTGGACATGAAGGGGCATTGTTATTGTGAGCTTTCTACTGAGTTATGGGATCATTACACTGAGGAACAATCAACACTAGATCCCTCCCTCATTCATTATAACAAACAGGGCATGGTTGTTCTTACAACAAATTTTTAAGGAAACCTTAGGTCTCTATTTTATTTTTCAAGATAAAATCTAAGTGCAACCTCTTTATGCATCTTTCCTTCATTTCAAGTAGTCTACATGAAGTTATCTTTCCCCTCTTCAGGTTATCCCCATGTATATTATATGTAAATAATAGAATTTTTTATCTCTAAAAAAGAACTTGGAGATCAAAAAGCATTTGGTTTGGGGGTCTCTGTCTTTTCACGACTTGGTGAAGGACGTAACAGTAAGTGAACTTTGTGGTGTTTGCCATCAAATTGAACAAGTATTTGTTCATCTCGATCATAACTGTGGACCCTTGATTTATGTTCACTGAGTCAATATGCCGGTGTTGGATCACATACCAGGAAACTCAGGTGGAAAAATGTTTGTTTTCCTTATAAGCCAGCTATAGTCAGTTGCTCAGTTCCAATGAAATAAAACTTTTCCCGAAAGTTGATGCTTTTTTCTTATTCTTTCTTTTCTTTTTTTTTCTTCTTCTTCTTTCTCTGCCTCCATTGTCCTCCTCCTCTTTTTCTTTTCTTTTTTTTTTTTTTTTCGTTTTTGGGTTTTGTTCTGTTGGGTTTTTTGGTCTTTGTTTGTTTTTATCAAATATTATTTCACTTACACAGAGATAGATTGGGATCTTCTAGCTTCCTTTATCTTCTTCAGATGTAGAATGTGAATACTGAAAATGACCTTAGTGATGAGCGAGTCTACCGGCTCATTTTAAAGATGAGAGAACTCTGGTTAGAGAGAGAATGGTTGAGCTGAATCCGGCTCCTACCTGATCTATTCATGGTTCTAATCCATGTCCTTTATGCTACATCCTGCTTCCTAGTGGGAATGGCCATTACAGGGAATGACACAGAATCTAGGGACACCAAATCTTGGAACCTTTCCCCCTGTATCCAATTTTGTATTCCCTAGAAGTAGACATTTAGACAAAGATTCAAGAGCAAGTAATTTATTTTGGGACTGGACCCCAGGAAACCTGAATGTGAGAGAGGCAAAGGAGATAAAGAAGCACCCACGGGTGTGCTGTCAAGCAGGTTACTATCCTAGACAGCTGGGACTCAATCCTATGGGAAAACTCTGGGAGATGGTGGGAAACACGCACATCAGCATTCTCCCCCAACAGTGAGGGAGTGGGGGTATGTACATACCTACTCCCATTAGCCCATTGGGGCTGTTCCTCAGAGGTGTGACTCCCCAGCACTTCCAGCCTGGCCCATGTGAATGTAGAGTGGAGAATGTGGTGGCAAAGCTGCAGATGCTGGGGTTTGGAAGCCCAGCTTATGTGCATGGAAATAGTTGACACTGATGGGATATGGGCAGAGATTAGCTATGTCTTCCATACAGTATCACAGAAATACACCATGGAGAGTATAGGAGCCTCTTTCCTGCTCTCAGGGAGGAAGATACTGGTTTTACAGATACTAAATTCCTATTTCTAGAAGGATAAGAGGAAGAGGGAACTAGTACACGTGACAGCCCTAAATGTAAGTGACTTCCTTTCAGCAGGAATCCTTTGTGGTAAGTCTCACCAACACACACACACACACACACACACACACACACACGCTGCAAATTCAGTAGGTTTGTGGATAAGTTTAAGATAAAAGGCTAGTCTTAGCCAGGCTATCTCTACAGCAAGAATCTATGCTTCTCTGCCTGTTTTCCCACCTTTAAAATGTTGGATAAATCCATCACTGACCTGGTTCTTGGAACAGAGAGGAAAGGAAATGACTGCTGCATGTTCAGAGACTCTTTGAAAACAGTGATCAGTCTGATATCTCACCTAGGATTCCTGATAGCTCAATCAGGGATGGCCAGACAGAATGGCCCATACACAAATGCTTCCTGCCATTTTCACCCATAAATTTACTGGAGGCCAGAATGACATGGGAGATTTACCTGACTGCTCCTGAGCCTTTGTCAACGCTATACCTTCTCCAAAGGCTTTTGGACCTTTGGGAATTCAGGTAGTTTATGCCTCTTCAGCCACTCTCCAAAAACCAAAACTTCTTACTGAGTGAAAGAATAGGAATGTAGAATCTGAGGGTTCAAAGGCACACCTCTCAGTGCAAATTTTCTCCCAGTGTAGTATTCCTTGAATAGATTCTTGATCCCACTCAAATCAGGCTTGTGCCCCTTCATTTCCCTCTAACTGGTATCAAAGTCACAGTGACCTCCAAGTAGCTAAATCTGAAGCTGATCAGAAGCCTTCTCATTTGCTGTAACGTCAGTGAGTTGTTCACTCCTGGGGAGACTTCTTCTCCTTGGCTTCCAGGCTCCACACAGCCCTGGCTCACCTCCCCGCCACTCCCCCTCAGTCTCCTTGGTTTGTCCTCATGTCCCTACTGGACAAAAAACCAGAGTGCTCTGTCTTCTGATCAGTTCTCTTTTCTCCCCACAGTCATTTCCAGGCTTTTGGCTTTAAATGCCACCCACATGCTAGTGATCCTAGACCCCCATCCCCAGTCACCTATAGGACATCTCAAATATGTTCAAACCTGGACTCCTGTTCTTCCCATGGTCTTTCTTATAAGTAAATGGTATGTTCATTTTTGGAGAGGCTGAAAGAAACCTTGGAGTCATCCTTGGTGACTCAAGACCCCGTAGTCCATGTCTAGACTATCAGGACAACCTCTCGGATATACCTTCAGGATACATCCAGAATCCGACCACCTCTCTCCACCTCCACAACTGCTGTCCTGGACAAGCCACCGTCGTCCCTCCTCAGGATTGCTGCATAGGCCCCTGGATGGTTTCCTTGTTTTTTTCTTCATGCTTTCCATTCTATGCCCCCACAGAGCAGCCAAAATGACATTTGAAGGTCTAAGGGGGGGTGTATCACCACTCAGCGTAAGCTCTCCATTAGGCTCCTGTCACACTCAGAGTGAAAGCCAAATAATGGCTAGCCTCCAGGGCCCTCTGACCTCATCTGCCAGAACTTGCCCTTCACTTTGTTCTCTGGCCTCACTGGCCTCCCCACTGTTTCACAAACACACCCCGTGCCCCTGCCTTTACACCTGTTCTTCATCCCTTCAGGAACACTCCTGCCTCAGACATCCACATGCTCACTCTCCCATGTCCCTTGTGCATTATTCAAATGTCTCCTCTTGTTAGATCTTCCTTGGTCATCGTGCTAAAATGTTCACACATGTCCCCACTCAGAACTCTCGATCCCCTTTCTCTGCCTCATTTTTCTTCGTAGTGCATATCATCATAAACATGCTGTATAACTTACTATATATTTATTTATTATACGCCATCATCCCATGGGATGTGACTATCACCAGGGGCAGGAGTTTCACTGATACTGCTTTCTGGTATATCCCCAGGGCCTAAACAATGCTGGGTATCTCTTTGGCAACTGACTGGTGGAAGAACAGACATCACAATCAAGGGCCCATCCACCCTCAATGGCTTGTCATTCAGTGATACAGAGATTACAGTTTTGCAAAGTGCTCCTATTATGAATTTTTGGAAGAGTTCTTTCTTACAGTATTCAGCTCAAATATCCCTCCCTAGACTGTGTGGCAACTGGTCCCATTTCTCTGCCTTATCTGCCAACACAAAATAGATCTCTTCCCTCCTTAATCAATAATGAAAGTCAGATCTCAGATGGACCCTTCAGATGGACCTTCAGGTTTTAGTTCAAAATGGGAACTCCTCCCTCATTCTCAGTTCACCCAACTGCTCCTCTGGAACTTTGTCTCAAGACACCTGTCCCACCTTTGGATGTTAACCCATAGTCAGTTTCTCCATCCCAGAGTGGGATCCAGATTCTGCACCAAACATGGAGCCCAGCCCAGGCCTCGAGTTCATGATACTGAGATCATGACCCTAGCCAAAACCAAGAGTCAGAAGTTCAACCGACTGTCCCACCCAGGCATCTTGGCTCTCACTCTTGGCTCATAGGAACTTTTGAGCTGTTCAGTCTCCAGGTATTTTTCCCATGCACTACCCTGTCCTATATTTAGGTATGAGATTCTTTGCATTCATTCCTCCCACATCATCCTTGCTTGTCTTGGCACAGGCTACTAACGTCATGATTCTCTCCCGTAGTGCATTCCCATCTCCCAGGTGTCCACAGATCTGATAAGCAATTTCAATAGTGTGATGAGAGTGGAGGCAGTTTGCCTCTGGTGAGTTTCCAGGGAAGACTGGTCTTCCTCCAACTCATAGATATGAGCGCTGATGAAAACAGGGCTGGAGCAGGTGGCCCAGCGCCTCCCACCATGAATGTTGATCATCTTTGGGTAGGTGACAGCCTTCAGAATGGGCCTCTCTGATTCCTGACTGCAGGAAAGTAATTGACTGACCACCCTGGCTGCTGTGTTCTGAGATCCATCACGGCATTTAGGCCAAGGCAGTGCTTCCCACAGGTCTACTTCCAGGGATACTAAGTAGTATCCCTAAGTAATTACTTAGATACTAAGATAATTAATGCAACTATTACAATGACCCAACAAGGTAAAACTATTATTATTAACCCACTTAACAGATAAGGAAACTGAGGCACAGAAGATTTAAATAATTTGTTCAGTTTGCTCAAAGTCACACAGAGACTAGGTGGCAGAAAGAGATTCAGTCCCCACAGTAGGATTCCAAATTCCAAGCCCTGAGTTCCAATTCCAATAATTCCAAATTCCAAGTCCTAAATGCCGTGATGGATTTCAGTTTCCTTATCTGTTAAGTGGGTTAATAATAATAGTTTTACCTTGTTGGGTCATTGTAATAGTTGCATGAATTAATACATGTAAAGCACTTAGAATAACACCAAGTATATAGTAAATATTTGGTAAAAAATAACCCTGCAAGGGGGCGCCTGGGTGGCTCAGTGGGTTAAAACCTCTGCCTTTGGCTCGGGTCATGATCTCAGGGTTCTGGGATCGAGCCCCACATTGGGCTCTCTGCTCTGCGGGGAACCTGCTTTCTCCTCTCTCTCTGCCTGTCTCTCTGCCTGCCTATGATCTCTGTCTGTCAAATAAATAAATAAAATCTTTAAAAAAAAAAATAACCCTGCAAGTATACTTGTGCTCACGCAGTATCTTTCTCCTAGAAAGCCCTTCCTCTCTGGGGCAGCTGCAGGCCCATCAACACTCCTTCATGCAGACATTGGTGTTTACCCCAAAACCTTGCTCTTGATCCCATTCTGCTTTTCTTACCCACTGTACACGTGTCATTCTGGGTCACCACGCTGGCCTGTGGGCACTGGGAGAGCAAGCACGATCACTCAAACTTCTGTTTCCCACCCAGTGCACAGTACACAATAGGCTCTTATTAACCAAAGACACACTGCAAATCGTGGACCCTGAGAAGTGCAGTCATGATCTGAGGCCCCTCTGGATACCACGTGGATTCTGATTAAAATGCTACCAGCTCTGCAACTGCCTGTGACCTTGCTTCTGTTGACCCACGTAGATCCCTGACTTGGGTCGTTCTGCTAAGAACACAAATACCGGCCCTAAATAGTGCGGCTGAGTCAGTAGGAGTGTTCAAGGAAGATCAGATGAGCTACTAGGTCAGCATCTCACAACCCAAATTAAAATTTGCTGGTGGTGTGTGTGCGCATATATGTGTTTTGATTAGTGATCCTTTTGCTGTTTGGTCATCATCCAAATCATAATCTCTATTTTAAAGCTATAATCTTTTAAGCTTTAATTTCACTGACTATGAGGTCTTTACCTTCATTCACACAGATGGGGTAAAGATCATTTATGGGATAGATCATTCTCACCAAATGGTTTAGTCCCTTTACCAGTTGGTTTTCTTATTGTTGGGTTCAGTTTGGCTTAGGTTTCTTTTTGTCCTATTTTAAAGTCAGGGAGAGACCAAGCTGAGCCTAGACATTTTAAATGAATTAATTAGGTGCTGCCAGTAGTTGGATTTTCTGCAGACACTGAGACAGAGTTTTAGGTGCAAGCTCTTTTTTAGGGATGAATACCTGTGACGGGAAGAGGAAGAAGTTGAAGTCAGGCTGTGACGCAGGCTCTCCAAGACTTGGCTAAGCAGGCAGAGTTCTGGAACAAATCTGGGCCCAAACTTCCCAGCTTGTATGCCACTGCCTCTCTTAGTGAGTGAGTGCCACCCAGGACAGGTGTGACCTCAAGCAAGACTGCTGTCTGCAGAGCCAGCCCAGGAGAGATGATAGCTGGAAACCACTCAACCACACTCCTGTGGCTGGGCAGCAAGTCCTTCCCAGAAAGGAGTTGGAGTGTGACTTCTCCGTGCTTCCCATCTGTGGTCCAGCAGAGCAGTCCAGGACCTCTGAACATTCACATGCACCCAGTCAGGGACAGTGTGTTGGGGAAGAACAGTAGGTTCTTGGCCACATTTTGGCAAGTGCTCTGACCTCCCAGTTCCCAGGCCCTCTGTCTATTTTGAAACAGCTGGCCTAGACTGGCCCACTGATGCCAAGGCCACCCAAAAGGTGGGCACCTGAACTAGAAAGGAAGCTTCTGTGTTGAAATCACCCTGAAGGAAATGGGTCCCAGTGAGGGTCTGCTTATCCAGAGGGAATTGGAAGGCCTAGGAGCCATTTAGGAATTTTGATCAATTGATGCTGAGCCACATCTGTAAGGACATCAGCTCCTTTCTAGCATCACACTCTCCTGATGTCCTCTTCAGCCATGAGCCCAAGCATGGCTCAGCCCAAGGTGCTGCTTATGTAGCTGAGAACTCCCTCCAGCATCTCTTTGAGGCACGGGAAGAAGGAAAGGAGCAAATCACCTCGAAAGATGCCTCCAGCACCCCCCCCCACAGGACAGGATAACTATCTGCTGCTCACCCTCTCTTTTATTTGGCATTTATTGGGTACCTACTAATGGTGAACCAGGCCAGTGAAGCCTGTGTCCTTGTGGGCCTTACTTTTGGGTGGAACATACAGCCTGTAGGCACCACGCTGAGCATTACGTGCCAGGTTAGATGGGAATGGCCCCAGCCTTCAGAGCTTATAGTCCTATGGGACAAGGTTCCTGATGAAACTGGTTTCATGAGGCTCCTCTGGAGTCAACCCAGTCCTTCATCTGGACTCCAAACACTGATGCGGTGTGAGAATGGGTCATGGAGAGGGCCTGGTGGGTTCTGTGCCAGTGCATTTGTGCCCCCTCCCAGTAGTTCAGAAGAAAACACACCCCTAGAGTACTTTGAAGTGTTACCGGGAGACGTTAGGCAAGAAGCCCACAAGACCGTAGCAGCCACGGACACACATCCAGGCCCTTCTTCCCACCGTCCTCCATCATTGGCCAGCAAGGAACAGAAGCAGCCTCCCAGTCTTGAAACAGCAGAGCTTTGAGATGTCTAGTGGAGGTAACTTTGGTATTGAGGCCTTTTCTTCCCACATGGGCACATCATGAAACAAACATCATGTTTCAGGGCAGATCTGGGAGGGTAAATGGTGGTGGAATGAAGACTTGAGTTTGGGAGGACAGTTCTGGGGTCCCCTCTCTGAAGTCTAGAGCAGGGAAGGTCTCCTGGGAGAAGTCTGCCATCCAAGGTCTGTATCCTGAGCCATCCACCTGCCAACATATTCTCATCCATCACCAACCCCATAACTTTCTGTCTCTCACAGCAGCAACTGTAAAAAGAAAGATTTAATAAAAAGAACAGGGGTGTCCCAGCAGGAATTTCTAGTGCCTGGTTCATCCAAGGCTGTATATTATGTAACTTCAGGGTAATGAAGTCAGGGAGGCTCTGGGGCGCTCTGTGACTTCTGTTTTTGATCTCCAACTTCCAAGCCAAATCCCAGGGAGCTTTAAAACTCCTCTCGTCCTATTATAAATAATCTTATTTCAAGTGGGTTTTTTCCCCCTCACTTTGAATTGCTTTCTCCTCCCATTAACCCTGAGCATCCTCCTTGAAATTTGCAGGTGAGGAGTGCCAGCCTGTCTTTAAAAACATTGTTTTACTAATGGTAGGGAAATTTAGGGAAGAGGATCATTGATGGAGAGCCCCACTTTCTGGACCCAGAGTAGAATGGGTGAGAATGTGGGCTCGAGTCAGGATACCTGGGTTCAGATTCCTGTGTCACCATGCATTGGTCTCCTAGGGGCGTAACTAAGTACCACAGACTGGGGTCCTTAAACAACAGGAATCTCTTTGCTCACACTCGTGAAGGCTGGGAGTCCGAGACCAAGGTGCCAGCTGGGTTGGTTTCATCTGAGACCTCTCTCCTTGACTTGTAGAGTGTCATTGATCTTCTCACTGTGTGTTCATGTGGTTTTGCCTAGATGCATGTCTGTGTCCTAATCTCTTATGCAGACGTCAGTCATGTTGGATTAGGGCCCATCCATAGGACCTCTTTTTCCTTAATCATCTCTTTAAAGGCCTATCTCCAAATTCAGTCACATTCTGAGATACTGGGGATTCAAACTGAAACATATATTTTGGAGGACACAATTCAGCACATAACATCCATGTACCAACTAGGTGATCTTAAGTAAGTATTTTTTTTTGCCTCATGTGCCTCTGTTTCTTCTTCCGAAAAAGGGCACAGTGATAATGCGTACCCCATGGAGCCACCGTAAGGACTAACTGGGTAGAACAGTGTCAGAAATTGTTATTTCAGAGGGAAGCAGAAGAGATTCTCAAGGCATAACTGACTCTGCCCTCAGAATTGAAAGGGTATGTGGTCAACTGTTTAAACTTTTGGGAGTTTGGAATGGTTCAGATTCCCACAAACCAAAATGCAAACCCATGGCAGGATGGACCATCAGGGCAGGCCAGAACTCCCAGCCCAAGGGAGTTGGTTCTTGGGGCCACAACCACATGAACACACAGTGAGAAGATCAAGAACCAAGGGGCCAAGGGGCAAGAACCCCCTTCCCAACATTGCTTCCTGGCATTCATACATCTCCCCAAGCCACTCCTGCCCAACTGTGGTGGCTTGAGACATGGCAGCAATTTCCTTTCCCTTTCTCCTATTCAAAAATAATAGTCTATCTTCCTTCTCCTTGACTGTGGGCTGCCTAGTGCTTCACTTCCAGAAAATAGAGTGAAAGGGAAGAGACACTGCCTGGCTTTCAAAACTGGATCAGAAAAGGCAATAGGGCTTCCCCTGCTCACTGTCAAGGTTCTCAGGACATGGACTTTGGAGCCCTGAGACACCATGAAAGAAGTCTAGCTACCCTGAGCTGCCATGCTAGAGAGACAGTACAAGGATAGAAAGAGAAGCCCAGGGATCCCCAGATTTCTTACTATTTGAATGTTTCCAGCCCAGAGCCAAACAGAAGAATAAGCAAATCTCCATCTGATTGCAGTCCCCAGTCCTCAAGCCACACCAACACTGCCAGCTAGAGCACATGCACATGAGCTCTTTCCATGATCTGTAGGATCTGTGACCATAGAAATGGTTGATTTATGCCATCACACTTTGGAATAACTTGTTATACACGTGACATATCTGGAGCACCAACTTAGCTAACATCCAACCATTTTGGGCAGGCTTTCGTGGGGTGTTCCTCTGGGCTGCAGCCCCTCCCTTTGATGCATTATATGATAAAGAGTTCTAGGCCCCATTTGGGTTTGGATTTAGGTTATTGGAAACTGACAGAAGGAACTGTAGTTTATTGCCAATGACAGATGATAATCTTAAGAGCAGTTCTGGTTATGGCTTGTCATGCAAGTAATAAAATGTGGGTGCAGATTAAATTATGGCAAAGGAATATCTTAACTGAGAGGAAAGTTGATCAAAAAGGAAAAATGGAAGTGGGGGATAACTATGGTTTTAGGCACTTTGTCCCGCAGAGGGGGAAAAAAAAAACACTTGGAACCCACCAGAAGTCACAAAACCCCTGCTACTTTGCCCCACACAGCCCACCCCCACCCCACAAAGGCCCTCCTTTGCATTTTCAGAGGAACTAGACCAGTTTTCCTTGGTTGACTCACTCCATAATCCCCAAAATTAATTCAGCAACTGGGAATCCCATCAAAATCTGCCTAGCCTGAGGGTCTTGCAGTGCATCCAAGCTATAATCCTGCAAATCTTCCCCACGTCACCTTGACTAGTTAAGCAGATCTTTTTATCATCAGGGCAGCTTCCAGCATGTTAGAAATAAGCTTAAATGGTGATTCTTTTCCCATTGGGATAAAAGAAATGATGAACTGGGGAGTCTTAAGAGCCTGTGTGCTGTCAATCTTCTTTGGGGTGAGGCTTGAAGAGATAATGATTGCACTTGAGCATCTCAAGTTCAGAGCTCTTCAAAACCAGTACATTCTGCAGTGCTCTGTCATGGGAAACCATACAGATGGTGAGAGATTAGGCATTCTTGAGAGAAAGAGACGGGAAGAATAAGAACTGACATTACCAGACCTTGACACCGAAACTTTGAAAGCAAGACAGGGGTTCATCTGGGGGGCAGGCAGCTGCAGCTGTCATCTGATGTCACTGGGACACCCAACACATTAGTGAAGGAAGTCAGATGAGACCCCACCTGCTGGGACATGATTGGGTCTTCTGTCTTGTGTTTGCAGAGCAAATGGATGGATAATTCAACTTGTTCCTTACCTGAGAAATGAGATGTGAGGTTCTGTCCTAGCATGAGAGATCAGAAGGGAGAGCATATGTCGAGCTGGAAAAAGCTGCAACTCTGGCCTTGCTGTTAGTGTATGTTACCCTGAGAAAGAGAAGGTTGAGTTTCCTGGCTCTCATTCATCTACCAGGGTAATTTTGGCAAAGCCCAGAGACATTTTTCAAGGGGCCTATCCTAGTGTCCTGCTGAATGACGTTATCACTGGCTCTGAAAAGGTTTCTTTCTTTCTTTTTTTTTTTTTTTTCTGAAAAGGTTTCTTACCTGAAAAGTACAAGTGTTAAGAGCCGCTGGTCTCTTTCTGGTATGGGTTTGATTTGAAAAGTGCCTGTAGGATTTTCTGTTCTCTTTCTTGAGCGGCCAATTCCAAGTTCATTTCCCAGACTCTTCACTTTCACTGTCTGGAGGTAATAAAATGAGGCAAAGAACGTAATTTCTGACCCCTCTTAATCCCACCAAACTTCCTGTTTTTAAGGATCCCTCTTGATGCCTATCTGTTTAGTTGTGCCTTCCTCTGTTCTGGCAGCGGTCCTGTATGGATGCTTGAGTAGATTCCCAGAGACTGACATTACCAAACCAACAGAGTCAAAATAGTCTCATTTCCCCCCTAGATCTCTTAACTCCTTGAATAGTTATCTCACCCTCCCCCCTCAGCAGTAGCCCTTAGCCTTTTTTTTTTTTAAGATTTTATTTATTTATTTGACAGACAGAGATCACAAGTAGGCAGAGAAGCAGGCAGAGAGAGAGAGAGAGAGAGAGAGGAGGAAGTAGGCTCCCTGCTGAGCAGAGAGCCCCATATGGGGCTCAATCCCAGGACCCGGAAATCATGACCTGAGCTGAAGGCAGAGGCTTAACGCACTGAGCCACCCAGGCGCCCCAGCCCTTAGCCTTTAGACCTCATTTTCTCAGACATGAATATGGGTAAAGGGTTTTGTTCTTTGTTTTTTACTAAGGATAATTAATATTGTTCACCCATGTAAAGAACTGGATTTTGGCATTCTTTCTCAGAGTGTGTTGATTCTTGTCCCTTCAGGAATTATATCTAGTTCTCAAACGTGCAGTGAAGTGAAGTGTTCCTTTTTACGAGTACTTACACTCCTTAGGTACACCCCAAATATCTGTTTACTTATAGACCAGCATTTCTCAAACTTTAATGCGCAAGTGGATCACTGGGGATCTAGTTAAAATGCAGGTTCTGATTCACATGGTCTGGGGAAGGGGCTGAGACTTGGCATTTTTAACCAGATGCTGAGTAACACTGCTGCCCTACCTCAAACCACACAAAGAACAATGCTATAGGGTATATCCAGTCTTCTGCTCTTACCATGCTGCCCAGAACTACCCATTCCACCACCTTTCCTTCAGAAACTCTCCTCTTAGCTGATCTGCTCATGGCAGATAATTATCATGAGGCACTGAAGCCCAGAAATGCCAAATCTCCCGGTGTTGCAAATGTAGACCTGTGGCTCTTATCAGCCCTTCTATCTAATGTCAGGGATCCATTGAGCTCCTTCTTGTGCAGACATCAAGGAAGATGCGAGGAGGTGATGGGTTCCAAGGGGCTCTTTTAGGCAGCTCCTACAAAGTTCCTGCTGGGTACTTGCAAAGTCAAGGACACAGAAAGAGTACCAAATGAAAAATCAGGATGAGTACTGAAGCACAGGATTGCACTGTCTCAGCACCACAGCTTTTAGGAAGTTGGAAAGAGCCTTTGGAGATTGAGGCAGGATGGGTAGCTGGAGCTTGATGCTGAGATGTTCCAAGATGGTGACCAGAGTTAGCACACAGTCTTTGAACGGATGAGATTGGGCCATTAAGAGGCGAGCTTGTGATGCCCCTGGGGATAAAAATACATTATATGTTTATTAAAAAAAAAAAATTTGGAAGGGGAGGCGAACCATAAGAGACTATGGACTCTGAAAAACAACCTGAGGGTTTTGAAGGGTCAGGGGTGGGAGGTTGGGGGAACCAGGTGGTGGGTAATAGGGAGGGCACGTTTTGCATGGAGCACTGGGTGTTGTGCAAAAACAATGAATACTGTTACGCTGAAAAAATAAATAAAATGGAAAAAAAAAAGAGGCGAGCTTGTTGGTAGCTGAAAGTCAATGCAGGTTTAAAGGAATACTAAAGAGGGAAACTAAGGCAAAAACGCTTGGGTAACGTCTGGAGAGTCTCTCTGAGTGATCTGGTACCAGCGCTTAAAGGTCATCAAACCAGCAGCCATGATTCACACCCTTTTATGAAGAGTTTCTGATCAGAGAGAGCTGAAAAATGACAAATCTGTTTCAGGGAACACAGTCCAGAACATTTGCACTCTCATTCTTTAAGTGTAGACTTCTGAGAAGGCCTTTTGCAACACACCCTGCTTTTGTCTAAACTGGGGAATAGCATATCTGAAAGCAAACTTCACATTCCAACCATCCTGGATTATTTTCCAACCCTGGAGCATAAAAATGAGTTCACATGAGTTCAGTTATAAATATTTTCTGCTTTTTGTTTTGGTTTGGGTTTTTAAACAATAGGAGGCACCAAATGTTGTGACTTGAGTTCTGAGTCTCTCTAATCAAGCAGAAGGAGGTTCCTGTCAGCGGCTGCTGCATACTCTAGAACTTGCCGAGAGGCTTGAAAACACCACAGGCCTATTGTACTAGTGTCCATTTTCTTTGGATGGTGGCAACTCTTTTGCCATAAAAACCTTCCTCAGAATGAGTGGCTCTTGGCCCTGGAAATTTAACCTCTATCACTCTATATTCTGACTGCCAACACCTGGCTTGCTCAGTTCTGAAGCAGAAGCTGCAGGAGGGACAGCAAGCCTGTGGCTCTTGTTGGAGAGGCTTGGCTTCTCTTTTTAATGAGTAGTATTTATTAAAGCTTCATAATGTAGTGGAGCTGACCAGCACGCTGCCCTCTAGAATTGTACTGCCCAGTTTAGCAACCATGAGCCACATTTAAGATTAAATTAAGTTGTGTGATTTTAATTAACTAAAATTTAATTTTGAAATTTAGTTCCTCAGTCACACCAGTTACATTTCAAGTGCTCAGTATCCCCATGTCAATAACAGTTGCCATATTGGACAGTGCACCATAGACCATTTCCATCATCACAAAAAGTTCTGTTGGATAGCTCTTCTAGAAGCTAAGCACACACGTTGTCTTGATACCCAGCGGTGGGTAGGGAATGGAACTGCCAGAATGTGAGCAGAACATCTGGAGAAGAAGGGCAAACTCATGTCCCTAAGATGAGAGAGCACACCTGTATCATCCAAGGGGCTGAGCTAACTACCAACAGCTGCAGATGGCTGGTGGCCAGCTACATCCCTGTGGCTCCAGAGGAAGAGAAGGAGTTGAAGAGCATACCTTATTCTCCACAAAAGCCCCCTTTGTTAAACTGGCTTAACAACTCATTCTCTTGTCAGGAGTAACGACATAGATATCCCTCGAAAAAGCCAAGGCTTTCATGAAATCTCTTCAGGTCTCATCTCCTATTACTTTTCTTGCAGAACTTACTTGCTTTGCCTCCAGCTCTGGTTTTGAGGCCCCTTTACCTGGTATCTGCCTTGTCCCATCTCTCTGATGCTTTGATAGGACTCTCTCCTTGGTTGGATCTTGATGTGGCCTCTGAAGATCATTTTTCCAAAGTTTCTCAGTGACTGTTCTGCAGGCAAAGGGCTCAAAATCCTAGATCCCAGTCACTCACTCATTTACCAGGGAAGGGGGTTTAGACAGGTTCTCGGTGTCAAAATAACGGTGTTTGTTTGAGTCAGCTATTGCTGTGTAACAACCACCCCTAAATCTCAGTTGTACAAAACAATAAACATTTATTTAATATACAGATATTCTGGGTCCCAGACTGAGGCAGCAGCAGCTGCCTCTTCTTGTGGCAGTGGTAAAAATACAATAGAGTAAGTAAAATGCCAGACCTTCATTCTAGGCTCAGAACTGATGTACCCTCACTTCTGCTCTCATTCTAGCATCCAAAGAATGTACATTCTACATTTTATAAGGAGAACTACAAAGTTATGTGGAATCGAGTATAGATCCAGAATGAAGAATCAGAGCCAACAGATCAGTCTGAGACACTGCTAGACCACTTGTCCAGATCTTGAGAAGAGAAAATGAGCTGGTTAATCAGTCATACAGCTCACACTCATTGAGTTCTAACTCTGTGGATGAGTGCTGGATAGTATCAGTTATCTATTTCTGTGTAATGAACTATAGAACAACTGACTTAAAACAACCATTTTATTTTTTTTCTTTTAAACTTGTTTTTACTGTAGTGTAGTTGACATACAATATTACATTAGTCTCAGGTACAATATAGTGATTTCACACATCTATGTGTTATGCTATGATCACCACAATTGTAGCTACCATCTGTCACCATACAACATTATCACAAGAGCATTGACTGTATCCCTATGTTGTATCTTTCACCCCTGTGACTTATTCATCCCAATTATGGGATGAATAATTTCCACTCCCCTTCACCCCTTTTGCCCATCCCCTCCATCTCCCTCCCCTCTGCCAACCATCAGTTCTCTGTATTTATGGATCTATCTGTTCTTCCTTTCTTGTTTGTTCATTTCATTTTTTAGATTTCATGTATAAGCAAAATCATCTGGTATTGGTCTTTTTCAGTCTGACCTATTTCCCTTAGCATGATATCCTCTAGGTCCATCCATAGAACAACCATTTTATATAGTTGATGATTCTGTGGGTCCATAATTAGAGCTAAGTTCAGTGAGATGATCCTTCTGGTATGGGCTTCTCTTGGCTGGATTTATTGAATGCCTCAGGCTGGGAAGGCTGCACCTTACATTCTCCAGGAGGCTAGCCCAAGCTTGCTCAAATAATGATGGAAGAATTCCTACTGAGAGTCAGGCTCAAGGCCTCTAGAGACTGAGACTTGGAGCTGGTACCCCACCACTTCTGCTGCATCTTAAGACTAAAAGACAGAAGCCCAGATTCAAGGGAAGTAGGGAATCATTTCACCTTTTATCGATAATAAGTAATCTTGGCTCCTTTTTGCGGTCTATTGGATGGATCTGGCATATATATATATTCCATGATTGGAAATAAAAATATGAGTTTAGCAAGTAATACATTATATGTTAATTTTAAAAAAATATGAGGTTTACTCCACATCCAAAATTTACTATATAGAGGTATCCTGAGGAATGCAAAGCAAAAGTACAGGCAGAATTCAGAGAAGGATATGTCTCTTTCCTCAATTTCTCCCCATGCAGTGGGGCATCATTGCATGTCCTATCTTACTTGATGAGACATTTTAAAAATCATATTGACATTACATGATATATTATGATAGCCACCAGTTATTAATCCAACATCGCACCAGCAATTCCATGGGTCTGAATTTACCAAGACAATCCCCATGTATGTCTGTCCTCAACCAATACCACCTGTCAAGTCTTTTCTAGGAGATGGAGTTGCAGCTGCTAATAACAACTGTCAACAACAGCTGTGACAATAACATTAAACCCCAAGATTCTATAATTTCTTTCTGGGAGCCAAAGTGACTGCAAACGTATAGTATGTCACTGATCCCTACCCTACAGGAACAGTTGGCCACAAGTGAATGCAAGTAGTAAATCCTTGAAATATATATCTTTTGCATGGAGTCCTAGTTTTCTGCTTCATCCTACCAAGAGTTTTAAAGCAACATTCTCCTTCTTCAGACATTTTTTTATCTATTCATCTGGTTGAAATTTCTTTTAGACTGCCCTTTCTCTATCTCTGCTGAATTTATTCTTCCCATTTATCTGTGGGAATAATTTGTTCATTTTCCATCACTTTAGTCTACCTGCTCATAGCTTTGTATGGTGTTAGTGAATCTGTTTTAGTAATATTTACTATTTTTAATATTACTTAGATTTATAAAATATTTCAACTTAGTCACTTACTCCACTAAAAATGTTCCAGAATTCAGAATGAAAGGGAAATTAACATTTATTGAATACAGCCTACATCCAAGCTCCACAGTAAGACTTACAATTCTGCTCATCCTTCCATGTTCATCCTCTACCCCTTGTGTAAGGGGGTAGCTTATTACTTTTTTTTTTTAATTTTTTTTTCTTTTTTACAGATTGAGAGAGAGAGAGAGAGAGAGATTACAAGTAGGCAGAGCAGCAGCCAGAGAGGGGAGGAAGCAGGCTCCCTGCCAAGCAGAGAGCCCGATACGGGGCTCGATCCTAGGACCCTGAGATCATGACCTGAGCTGAAGGCAGAGGCTTAACCCGCTGAGCCACCCAGGTGCCCCAAGTAGCTTATTACTTTTGTGTTTCAGCTAATAAAGTTGGGGCTCACATCAGTGAAGCACTGGCCTAAGTCCTAGAATGAAAGTGAAGTAAAGAAAGAATATTATTCATGTTACTTTTCCTGATGATAAATCTGTGATATAAGTTACATATATAGTAAGTCAGAAATTTTTGTGCTTTGTTCATAGTAAGAGACAAAAAATGAGGTTTTATTGAACAGAATAAAATTCATCTTTAGGACAACAATGCAGCTTATTTCAAGAGTAAGTGATTATTTCTTTGTTCTATCCTCCTGGTTCTGAGTAGGTCTTCCCAAGGAAACATAACAGACATTAAACTTAAGTAATTAGTGCTTCCTTGTAAGTGGTTATTTCTCAATTCCAGCACTCTGTATACACCACAACCTAAAAACTTTACATAAAATTACTCTGGGAATCTTTGCTCCACTCCATGAATATTCTACCCACCGGGCATTAGGAGTAAGGATAAATAATGTTGATGTAGAGGAAAAATATTCATCTTCATGGCCCAAGTCCCCCAATTCTGAAATCGCCTTGAGTATTTCAGTTACTAGCAATGTGTGTATTTGATCATCTTCCCTTCCCTTTTCAAAATGAATATGGACTGTCATGGAGAGCCAACTGATTCCTGGGAAAAGATCAGATAGAAAGTCCTAGGTAAGATGATGGACAAGAATCTGTATCCCCAACTTCTAATTGAGGACTCTTCCTACAAGGTTATATAACCAGAATATGCCTGACTTACTGGAGATCTACAGACTGACCAGGAGTGAAGCCCATTAGAGCCCTTCAAACTCCCTTATTAACTGCAAGGCAAAGTTGATCCAGTTTAGTGTCAGAGTCAGAGTATGAGTGCAAAGGCCACTTAAGAAAGGTTTAAGGAAATGAAGGCACTCATTTGGGGATTCACTGTATTGCCTACTACAAGGATGCAGTTGCCTGTCTGTGTTCTTTCCTAAGTGACACAGTTGCACAGAAGCCATTATTTGCAGCCACTGTCTCCCCATTTTTACACGTAAAAATATTGTTATTGTTATTCCATTATGTCTGGATTTTCCATTTTCTTGACTATCTCTCCCCCTATTACCATAGTATTCCCACCATGCAAGGTTTGGGGTTTTTTGGAGAAGAGGGAATTCCTTTGCTTAGTTTCAGCACTCATAAGCCTAACATGATTCTTGAGCATTCAGCTTTTACAGGCTTAAAACCACTTAAAATGTCTATGGACATAAAGGAGTCCTGACTGTTGTGTTTACTAGGCAGATTGGTTGAAGATGGATAAAAAGGCACAGAATGAAAACTATTAAGTGTTTTGGAGGAGAGAAGATTATGATAAAACAGATAAGGAGAAAGAAGCTGTAAGATTCAAGAAAGGAAATAATAAGGCATGCCTGACCAACATTATTTTCATTGTTTCACTATATTAGTTACAGAGAAAGGAATGCCATTGTTGCCTTCCCTTAAGAAGAATGTTCAGTTGAGTGATTTGTGAAATATTTACCTATCACATTTATTGAACAAATATAAACACTGAACAGTGATGAGTGACAAGGATTTCATAAGAAGACATGTATTAGCACAGGTAGAAGCAACTTGAAGTAACTTTAAGGAAAATTTTAATCAGCTGCCAAGATGAACAGATATCTTAAAGAAAAACCTGCAAAAGTGCGAGTACTCATATCACCAATGAATACAGAGAGGAAACGAGTGGCATTAGCAAGAGGGTGGAATAGGAAGCCCCAGAAAGTCCTTCCCCTTGGAGACATTGATTTAACAATAATATGGACCAGATATATAAACCATATGATTGCCTTTGTGAGAACATCAAAAGCCAGTTGAGAGGTTAAAGCACCCCCAGATGAGTGCAAGGCCAAAAAGAGATGCATTGGAGTAGGTAGAAAAGTCCATAGCACTTATCCACCAAACTCCACCTCACTCCCAGCATATGCTGCATGATTGGAAGAAAACTCCCAACTCGGTCTCTCTCCCTTGGAAGAGAAATAAAGATGGAACACATGTTCAATGTTCTGGATTTTTAGGGTGCTTCCAAAGAGTAGTTTCTATCTTACTTGACTCAGAGCCCTGACAAGAAAGGCAATAAATAGTACACTTTGGATACCTGGGAGACATTGAGAACAAAGGTGGGCTTCTTGACTTGCCACAGCATCAGAAAGATTACAGGATGGCAGACAGACACCAAGGGAAGTTGGTGAGTAGAAACAGGCACATTTTTCATCTGGGAAATCACACACACAAGCCTAGAGAAGTCACAATCCAGAAAAGGTTGGAGAGACCTACTGAATCTCTAGCTGGGCTTATTGGTGAAGATTTTCCCCTACACGAAGATAATCCATAAAGACTAGAAGAAGTGGCTGTTCTTTTCAGATATCCAGATCTCAACAAAAGATCACAATGCATACAAAGAAACAGGAAAACATGGCCAAATCAAAGGACCAAAATAAATCTCTGGAAACAAACCCTAAAGAAATAGAGATCTATGAGTTATCTGAGAGAGAATTCAAAATAGCCAGCAAAAAATGCTCAATGAGCTAAAGGAGAACACAACACACAATAAGATGAAGTCAAGTAAACAATGTATGAACAAAGTGAGAATATCAGCAAAGAGAGAGAAACCATAAAAAAGAACCACACAAACTCTGCGGTTGAAGAATACAGTAACTGAATTGAAAAATTCACTAAAGGAGCTCAACAACAGACTGACTATCAAGCACAAGAATCAGCAAACTTGAAGGCAAGTCATTTGAAATGATCCAGTCAGAGAAGGAAAGAAGAAGGAGAAGAAGTGGGAGAAGAGAAAGAACAAGAAGAAGGAAAATGAATAAAGCCTAAGAGACTTATGATATACTATCAAGTAGACCAATATAAGCACTCTGGGAATCTCAGAAAGAGATTATGGAGGGGGACAGTGGGTGGTGTGAGAGTGGGCAAAAAGCCTATTTGAAGAAATCATGGCTAATACTTCCCAAATTCAAGGACATACAAATTCAAGAAGCCAAAAAAACTCCAACCAGAGTTAACCCCAAGAGACCAACACTAAGACATATTGTAATCAGACTGTCAAAAAGCAAAGGCAAAGAGAGAGTCTTAAAAGTCATAAGGGAATAACAACTCATGAAGTTCTTATAGAATTACCCACAAAAACTTTGAAGACCAGAAGGGAGTGAAATAATATACTCAAAGTTCTAAAAATCAATCAATCAATCAATCAATCAATCTGCCAACCAAGAGTACTCTACCTAGCAAAACTATCTTCCAAAAATGAAAGAGAAAACAAGACTCCCAGATAAACAAAAGCTGAGAGTTCATCATCACTAGACCTGTCCCATAAGAAATGGTGAAAGGAGTCATTCAAGTTGTAACGAAATGGTGCTTGATAGCAATATGAAAGTGTATGAAAATATAAATCTTTTGGTAATGGTATATACACAGACAAATATGGAATAAGTAGTATTGTAAAGTTGGTACATAATCACTTTTAATTCAGTATAGAATTTAAAAGATGAAAGCATAAAAATTACTATAAATTATTGATGAGTGGAGAGAAATAATCTTAGAAGTTCCATGTACATGAGATCTTGTGGAAAGCCACTTTGATTTATGCTCAGAAAAATTTCTATTTTGAGTAAAGTTGTCCAGCTGGAGATGAGAGAAACAGTCAGAGGTAAAAACGTTAGATAAAGTCACATAACAAAAGCCAAATAGCGTGTAGTTTTGAAGATATATCTGTTCAGTAATAATATTAATATCATAGGTTTTGTGACAAGAAGAAGATACCCAAATACTCATGAGGAGCCCCCATGTTTGACCTGAATGATCTGGGTTAACTTGTGATATGTGACATGAGTTTGCTCAATTTCCAGAATCCTCGGGTCATTTGCTGCTTATGCTGACTTGGTAACTCTGGCTCTGTTTTGAAAAACATTCTGATGATGAAAGTAAATAACACGTTAGGATTAAGGCGACCATTTGAGAATCAAAATGACCCCAATTCTGTTTCTGGAACATAATCCCAGAATAATAACAAAATATAACTGTCCTGAAATGTTTTCTAGCTCAAAGATTTTTTTTCTACAGTGGGATGCAATTTTCTTTTTTAACTCAGAAATATTTAACCTCACTTTCTTATTTATTTTTCATATGTATGACATAGCCCAAACTCCATTAAGCCAAAAACATTTTTTTAAGTATCTAGTCAGACTACAATGGAAAAAGACTGACTTGTTACATAAAGCTAGCCAGGGAGGTATTCCCCAGGATGAAAACGTGCCACAGAACCAGAGAGCAAGGAGGGATGAGTCCTCATGGACAGTACTTGAAAATGGCTTCATGGTACTTTAGGCACTGACCTAAGAGCTAATTAATTGCCCAGATGGAATGTGCTAGCTGCTAAGAAGTAAAAACTACATCAACAATTATGTAAAACATAGTCACTATTACCATGTCACTATGTGTGTGGAATATGGATTTTTAAGTATTTTTTTGCAAAAAAATATTGTGAGCAGTGAACCAAATATTGTGTTGTTTTACAAAATAATGCAAACACATATCTTTCATGGAATGATCGACATAAAGTCAAAGTAGACCAACTCTTCCTTTTTATTATTTTTTTTAAGTCTGTAGAGTACAAACACCTCTTTCTTCTCCCTGTGTCATGTTTCAGACCATCAGGAGGAGCACAGGAAATCAACAGTGGGAGCATCATTCTGTGTGATGTCTGTGTTTGTATAGAGGAGGGTAGGTGGAAATTATGAGTTTGAAGGATTTTGCAGTTATCTTAATTCTCTTGTAATTAGTAAGCCTCTCTGTGGGCGGTGCAGGGATTGTTGGACCACACTTTCAGGCTCAGAATTGAGTGTTACAATATTCTTTATGACCAAGAATGAGTCCCAGGTTGTTCCATAAATTTGGGTTGTGGGTGTTGAGTCGATTTACACAGCCTCCACCCTGAGCCATGCCAAAGCTTCCCTGTGGGTAGCTGGAAATGATGCCAAGATTAAAAAATGTGACCTTCGAACATGGATGAAGCTTGCAGACGTTGTGCTGAGTAAAAGAAGCCAGAAACAAAATGACAACCACCGTAGGATTCCACTTATATGAGGTACCCAGAGTAGTCAAATTCTTAGGGACAAAAGTAGGATGGTGGTTGCCAAGGACTATGGAGGAGGAATGGGAATTTATAGTTAATGGATACAGGGAAGAGTTTTCTCTGCTTGCACAACAGAGTGAATTTACTCAGTGCCACTGAAGTGTATGCTTAAAAGTAGTTAAGATGATAATTCTTATGTTGTGTATATTTTGCTGCAATGAAATAAAAAAAAAAATGTGGGTTCCAGGCCCTGGCAAACGGGGATCTGGACCTGATCCTGCCCCTCTTAGCTGTGGTGAGTCTCTCCACTGTTCTAACCCACCATTTTTACCTCTCTGTAACATGGGACCAACCACACGGGCCTGTGTAGGATGGTAGGAAGAGTTGGAGGCTGTGGCAGATTCATTAAAGACACCCTACTCTCATGCATAGCCTCAGGTACAGGGCTCTGGGCCCCCAGGTGCCCTAATAAAGCCGGACTTCATCTCAGGAAAATAATCTGAACCCTGATTCAAACACTTGCCAGCCATGGGATTGGTGGAGGTCAGAAGCACCTGGCATGTAGACACAGGTGTTTCATTTCCTATTGCCAGTCTTACAAACGTAGTGGCTTAAAACAACACAAATTGATTTTCTTATAGTCCAAGGGTGAGAAGTCTAAAGTTAGAGTGGCCATAGGGCTGTGCTCCTTCTGGAACCTTCAGGGGAGAATCTGATTCCTCTTGCCTTTTTCAGCTTCTAGAGGTCACCTTGCCCCTTCCTTACATCACTCCAAACCCTTGCTCCTATTACCATATCATCTACTCTCTCTGGCCCTCCTTCCTCCCTCTTGTAAAGACCATGATGATTACATTGGGCCCAGGATCCAGGATAACCTCCCCATCTGAAGATCTATGACTTAATCACATTGGCAAAGTCCCTCTTACCACATAAGCTGACATATCCCAAGGGTCCAGAGATCAAGATATGGACATCTCTGGGGGGCCATTATTCAGGAACCATACCAGGCAATCTGGTTTGTTTATTTGTTCTTTACAGGAGACTATCAAACTGCCCCTTTCTGTCACCCCTGAGTCTAGCTCAAGGGGTGAAGAGCAGTTGTGCTGTGGGTTAGATCAGATTTGGGCACACAGTCCTAGACTAGTCTTTTTTTAAAAAAAAATGTTCAGCTTGGTCCTGCAACTCCTTGGGCTGTTCAGACTTGACAGCTGGGCCATGTAGTTGCCTCCCATTACAGAAGTTTTGTCTTCACAATGAGTTGTAAGTTCCTGCAAGATAGAGACCTGCCTTCAATTTTATTTTCATTACTTGAGAAAGAAATAGTTTTTTATATTTATATAACACTTACAAGCATGGACTTTTTGAGTCAGTCAGCTGGCTTCATTACTGGGCATACAGGCTTGTGAGCAAGTTATGATGATCCTTGATTTTCATATCTATAAAATAGAGGCATTATGTAGCACAGCATTAATCTGCTGGGTTTGTTCTAACAAAGTACCACAGCCTGAGAGCTTAAACAACAGAAATGTATTTCCTCACACCTCTGGAGGCTGGAAGTCTGAGATCAAGGCATAGGCAGGATTGGCTCCTTCTGAGGCCTCTCTTTGGCTTGTTGATGGCCACCTTCTCCCTGTGTCTTCGCATGTCTTCCCTCTGTTTGCATCTGAATTTCCTCTTAGGTAGAGACCACAGTACACTGGAGCCCAAGTTTGTGAACTTATTTTTTTTTTTAGATCCAAAGATGATTTTTTAAATTTAATTTTATTTTTTTGGTGTTCCAAGATTCATTGTTTATGCATTTTTTTTAAAGATTTTATTTATTTATTTGACAGAGAGAGATACAAGTAGGCAGAGAGGCAGGCAGAGAGAGTGAGAGGGAAGCAGGCTCCCTGCCGAGCAGAGAGCCCGATGCGGGACTCGATCCCAGGACCCTGAGATCATGACCGGAGCCGAAGGCAGCGGCCTAAACCACTGAGCCACCCAGGCGCCCCTGTTTATGCATTTTTTAGTGTAATTACCACTTTCAAGACCCCTCTCTCCAAACACAGTTGCATTCTGAGATTCCGGGAGTTAAGACTGCAACCTATAAATTTTGGGTGGGGGGAGTCACAAGTAATCCTGTAACAAGCATCCATCTCAGTGAGTTATATGACAAATTAATTAAGACACGTGGAGAAAAGCTGTTAGGATGGTGTCTGGCACTCAAATATTCCATAAAATGCCACTGTTGTTGCTGCTATTGTTTTTAAAGGAAGTTGGCCAACACTCCCTCCCACCTCTTTCTATATCTGTCATAAAATAGTTCACATGTTTATAAATTCTTTTAAAAATCTTCCTGTGTCTTCCATTTCCTTTTAGGTTCCCTACTTATTTTTATATGCATGGCCATTCCTAAATACTAAGACAGTATTGCCACTGAAAAGGGATGCATTTTGAGGATTTTGCTCCATGGCAGTTATATTTATATGCTATTTAAAGGAGGGCTGCTTGCCATCAAAAGAAATGAAATCTTGCCATTTGCAACGACGTGGATGGAACTAGAGGGTATTATGCTTAGTGAAATAAGTCAATCAGAGAAAGACAATTATCATATGATCTCCCTGATATGAGGAATTTGAGAGGCAGAGTGGGGGGTTTGGGGGTAGCGAAGGAAAAAATGAAACAAGTGGGATCGGGAGGGAGACAAACCGTGAGAGACTCTTAAGTTCACAAAGCAAACTTGAGGATTGCTGCGGGGAGGGGGATATGAAGAGGGTGGTTGGGTTAGGGACATTGGGGAGGGTCTGTGCTATGGTGAGTGCTGTGAAGTGTGTAAGGCTGACTCACAGACCTGTACCCCTGGGGCAAATAATACATTGTATGTTAATAAAAATAATTAAGAAAAAATAAAGGGAGGCTGCTAATCTCTTTGAAATGCTTATGACCAAGTCATACCTGAGTCAGCTTTTTCTGTGTGGCAGTGCTGGCTTTGATTTTCACAGACCACTTTTGATTTGGTTTTCTCATTCCCTCAACTCCCGGGATCCAGAGTTGAGCAGGTGGGGATGGATGGTGTGAGTGATGGGAACAAACTGCGGACACTCTTACGGGTTATAGAAATGTGCTATATCTTGACTAGGGTGGTGGTTAGGTTACATGGACATATGAACTTGTTTGTAACTAACTGAGCTATACATTTAAAATGTACACATTTAATTGCCTACAAATTAAGTTTTCAAATTTTACTTAAAAACCAATCAATAAATAAAATAACATCCTATTCCATGCGGTCTTCTCCAAATTAGAATTTGAGGTTATACTGACACAGGCCTGAAGCCAACTGGCCTTTTTGGCTCTCATTATATTCTTGTGTGCTTTACCCACAAAGGGCCAGATTGGAGATGAGAAAGTAAGGCAGAAGGCTCTTGAATAGAGAGCCATAGAATATTACATATCAAAGTAATGCATAAGCGACCAGGATGCCTGGAACAAATAACTTTTTGCTGATCCACTGTGAAAATTCAGCAAACTCAAAAGCCCTTTAAATTCCTCATTTCATTCCTGAAGACTAAAATAGGTTCTTGTACGTATTTGCTGACTAACATTCTGTCCAGAGCCTTTTAAGAGAGAATTCTTATAAATTCTTACAAATTATCAGCAAACATTCTGCCTGAGTTTCAGTGCTTTAGGTAGTGAGCATTGCAATTTACCAGTAGACACTGGTAACACTATTAACCTCTGCCATTCCCTGTTCAGTATTGAGAAAAAACTGGGCGCTGTTTAATACAAGATCGGCTCTGTATTTACTAAGGGATCATGAATGATATAACTAAACAAATGGATCCAAATTCATCACCTTCTTATGCCTACCTCATGGAGTTTTGGCGAAGAAAATAAGTGGGAATAACTTAAAAAGATGAGAGTCATAGTATTATGTCACATTTACTTTCATGTAGGTCCATGAATGTCTACCTGAACATCAGTGAAATTCCTTATTTATCCCTTCTCTATTTGGTACAACTTCTGTGTTCTTAAAGGAAGCCATTTTGGACTGGTATTCTCTCATTTTCTCTTTCTCTCTTTCTCTCTCCCATTAATATAAATTCTCTGTACTCCCACCCCATTCTTGATCTGATCCCAAAGAAATTTTTTTATCTCTTCATATGCTTGGAAGACTTTGTTCAATGACAAGGGTAAGAAAAGAAGAGTTTAATTGGAAGAAAGAGCTGGATACCTTCCAGGCACCTTGAGCTGGTTTGGCTTCTCAATGGAGAATGGGAATTGAGAGGTAGAATCTAATGGAAGCAGTCCTTAAAGATATGAAAATTCTGGGCACGTGCAGAACTGACTGCCCCAGGAAACAAAGTATGTTGCACAGGAAGACCCTTCTCTTTACCTCCAAATGAAACCTAACACTATGCTGACACTCAGTATTTTTGGTAAATCTAAAGACAGAAAGTATGGCATGCATACTGACTTTTTTTAGGCACATGGTGGCAGTAAACTTTTTTCTAAAATGATTTGCAAAAGAACAGATGTAGAAACTGGAAAAAGACAGGAAAACAGGGTACAAGTTGCATGACAATTATGGGTTAACAAGTGGGCCAGTACCACACCTGAAATATCTTTGGAGTACTCTTAGTTTTGTCGGAGCACTTGGGTAAGCGGAATGAAAGTCAGCTCTTACTATTTATCCAGTCAGTACACATGAGACTATCTCTTTGATGGCTCTATCCCTCTCCTTCTCTTTGTCCCTCTCCCATTCTCTCCCTCTTTATTTTTCAAGGTTAATTATGGTTGGATGTATGTTCTGAGCTATTTCCAGATTCACTTAACATTCTGGTTTCTCATCTGGTAAATGAGGAATCAGGGCCATATCATGTACAAAAGTCCTTCCATAATCACCAAACTGTGATTTTCTGAATAGAATGACAGAGAACATCTTTTGTGAAAATGTACCAGGTAGTTGCCCAAGATGGGAGTTATATACCCTGGCACCTACTTACCAGGGAGAATCTTTAAATCTGGTGTGGTGGGAAGAATGTGAAAACTGGAATCTTACATTCTTTTCCCTATGTAAAACCATAGTTTGGGTTCTGGTGCGTATTTTTTCCAGCTTCCATTCTGACAGGAGGTGACATGAAGGAGTGATGAAGGGCATGGAACCCCAAGCAAGATTTGTTTGAAATCCAGTCCTCCTGGTTACTAGTTTTGTGGCCTTGACAGTTAATGAACTTCATTATGCTCTCATTCTCAACTATAAAATGGGGATGGTTACAATATGGCCTAAGTCAGAAATTTGTAGCAAAGTGTAAATGAATTTCCATAAATGTTTGAAAGAACATCTGGTGAATAATTTATACAATACATTATTTATTTATACAATATAAATAAATACAATATAATTCGGTTTATACAGTGTAAAATATGATATTTAAAAAGCTACAAATTAGAGCATGTGTCACATTGAAACCATTGTCTGATTATATTTCCAGTGTTCCTTATTAAGTCTGCACATCCCATGAAGACTAGACCAAAGAGCACATGATAATAAATATTTGATTAATATTGGGCAAGTTTAAAAATCTAAATCAAGATAAAAGAAAATTAACATAGTCAATTTCAAACCCTGTGTGATTAGGGAAAAAAATACATTTGAATACATTTTTAGTACTTGTGCCTTTCTTGTCTCATAGACACAGCCTGTTTCTAATTCATTACTGGCTATGAAATGTGCCCATTTTGAATGGAGGATCTGTCTCTTCATCTGAACTACGTCATAGTTGGTTCTCAGGAGGGATATTTACACCCCCCACACATACCTACAAGCTTGTTGAAGTAACAGTTGTGACTTCATTATTTCCCAGAGACCAGGAAAGCATGCCAGGAGTGTCTAGACACTTCCGTGAATTTCTAGAGCACAGAAATCAGATGTGATTGTTCTGATCCAGAGCAAGGAAAGACTCAATATAGAGCACATGTAGGAAAGAGTTAAAGTAGAATTGGGCCCACTTGAGCTCTCAGAGCTTTGACCATAGAATCAGAAAGTGTGGTGTGTGCAGAGGTTGGTGAAGAAGGAATAATTAGGGTAATTAATTCAATGAATATCCTTGTGCGTCGGGCATCTATTGCTGTGTAACTAGCCACCGCAAACTTCATCATGTAAAACAACAGTCTTTTAAATCTGTGCTTTGAAAATTTGGACAGAGCACAGCAGGGATGATTTATCTCTGTTCCACCATGTGTAGTGAAATACTGGAAATACTAAGAAAATACAGTGTCACTGGAAATTCTGGACTGTCAAGAGATGACTTGATTGACTAAGGCTGGGATCATCTGGAAGAGTCTTCACTCACATTTAACCCTGGACTGGGGTGACTTGAGCCTGGGCTCAGCTGGGACTGTTATTTAGAGTACCTACATGTGACTTGGGCCTCCTCACATATTGGGCCTTGGACTGTGTCAGATGACCTTCATGATAGCTCCAGGATCTCAGGGTTAGTGTTCCAGAAAATAAGGCAAACATTATATGGCCTCTTATGACCTAGCTTCCAAAGTCATGTAATGCCACTTCTGTCATACTGTATGAACAAGTCCATCTGGATTTAAGGGGAGAGGATATAGATCTCCAATTCTTGATGACAGGAGTGTCAAAGAATTTGTGACCATGTTGGAAAACCATGCTGCTTTAGAAAAAGTGAATTAACTGGTTCTTTCTCATCTCTATCAGTTGGCCAGTGTCTCTCCTAAGGCAGAGCCAGAAAAATGGTCTTTAAAGCAAGTGTTTATCTGTCTAGGAAGGCTTATAACTTCTGCTAGAGAAGAAAGAAAATTCTGAGCTATCTCTGGACCTTTACAATGCCTAATATTGTAAAGGGGCTCAAAAGGGAAGTAGGCAAGTAAATCACACTCAAATATTATATCTCCTCTTTATTTTGTGTTTTGGTTGGAGGCCGTACAACAATGACCACACACCCTCAATTGAAGTGTGCCTGTCTACACACCTTACATACCTCAGAGAGCCAGGAATCAACTCTCTCATTTAGAGAACTTTGGGGAAGCAGGTCTATACACCTGCAAAGAAAATTTGTGCTGGTTGCCGTATTACTCAGTCATTAGTTCCTATGTATGAGCGTGCTTCCAAAGACTGTCAGGCATTTGAGAAAACTTCCCAAGAGAAGGATCAAAATGGATAAAAAGAAGAGCTCTCCACCAAGTAACCAATAATTCAAGTGATCAAAATAAACTTTTAAAAAATATTAATATTATTCTCAAGGGTTGCACGTAAAGTCAGAATAGGCTGCTATAAAAAAAGGGAGGGGTGGGAGTTGAGGAGGGAACAAGGTGTAAAAAAATTGTTTAAAAAATTTTATAATATGACTTCCAAAATTAAAAAATATGAAAAGGACTGAAATAATAGAATTGATATGGTGATGACCAAAACAAAGACTTTAGAGACATTAAGAGTAGTGGCATTCAGAACAGAAAAAAAAGGTGATGGAAAATCTGATGGAAAAATTAAGAAATCTGGAAGATCAAATGGGGGCTCCAATACAAAATTTAGCTGGAGTCCAGAAGAAGAGTGTACAGAAATTAGAGGAGAAGTCAACAAATATATAATAATAGGAAATGTCCTCTAGCAGAAGGAAAACACAAGTCTACTTATTGAAAATTTGACACAGTGGTGAACAAGGAGAATAAAAATACATCTATACCTAGAAACATCTGCATGAATGTTCAAATATTGAGGGTAGAGAGCCTAAAATTTTCAGAAAAGAAACAGGTCATGTACAAAGGAATAGAATTGGACTAACTTCAGACTCTAACTGTTAACACTAGATGCTAGAAGACAACAGAAATAAACTTCATTAGGAAAGGTAATAATTTAGACTCAGAATTCTATATTTAGCTAAATTAGCAATCAGATGGGAGGTCAGATAAAAATGTATTTCCACAAAATAAAGCTCCAGGATTTTACCTCTTACCTAACCTTTTTTTTTTTTTTTTAGGAAGCTACTTAAGAATATACTCCAGCAAAATGAGGGTAAAACCTAAAAAAGAGGTTGGCAAAATTAACACAGAAGTCCAATAAAAAGAAATCCTAAAAAGCAAGCTGAACAAGCAGATCTAAAAAGAAAATGGTTCAGATTTTCAAAGAATGAGTTCTAAGATCTCCAAATGGAAAAATGGAATTAATTGCAAGTCGTATGTGTGTGTGTGTGTGTGTGTGTATATATATATATATATACATACATACATACATACATAGCATCTTGGGGTGGCTCAGTCAATTGAGCATCTGACTCTTGATTTAGGCTTAGGTCATGATTGCAGGGTCCAGGGCTCAAGCCCTGAGTTGGGCTCTGCACTGAGAGTGGTGTTCACTTGAGATTCTCTCTTTCTCAAAAAAAAAAAAAAAAAACTTTTTAAATGTGTCTTCACATGTTGGTAACGTGGGGAAGAAGGCATATATCAAGTCTCCCAACAAGGATAAAAAAAGGTAGTTTCCAACCCCAAGACAAAAATCTATGCAAGGGAAGTATTGCAAATATATAATGCAAATTAAAATATGGAATCTCTTTTTTTAAGGATGAAGTTTAGATGATAAACTGTTTTATCTTGAGATGAGAACATTATCTTTTCAGTAGCAAGTGAGTGGTGACATCAAACCTTTAAGAAATAATGACATTTTTAGCATGCTGTTTGGCTCTACAGTGAGCAATATTCACTTCCTAGTCATCTTAATATAGCTATTATTTATTGGTTTTCTATATGTATACTCAACCTTCAGATAAAATGTGGACAACTAAAAAGATGGTGATAGTATATAAATGATTTCATGTTGACAATGTAAAAATCAATTTATACTTGGGGCGCCTGGGTGGCTCAGTGGTTTAAAGCCTCTGCCTTCGGCTCAGATCATAATCCCAGGGTCCTGAGATCGAGCCCTACATCGGACTCTCTGCTCGGCGGGGAGTCGGCTTCCCCCTTTCTCTCTGCCTGCCTGCCTCTCTGCCTGCTTGTGATCTCTGTCTGCCAAATAAATAAATAAATAAAATCTTTTTAAAAAATCAATTTATACTTGAGAGAAGTTTAAAGTAGAAGGTGGGATAAGAAGATGGCTGGAGACAGGAATGTGAGCACTCTTCTCTTACTAATATGGAATCAAGACATACTACCAAAAGGTGATGGAATGTGAGGTAGAGGAGGAAAACTTCAAAGATTTATTAGCCCTAACAATAATAATATGACTTTCAAACATTATGAGTGTAAGAAGATACAAGGAATAATATAAATGAGCTAAATCTTCATTTTTCAAATGATGATGTCCGAAGTGGATAAAACTAGAAGGAATTATTATGATCCCTTTATTTGGCATTATAGAAATAAGAACTAAAAGAACCAAAAAGGAAAATGATTAAAATTGTATACTGCTGGGAGGTGGGAGAGATGAGGCAGGAATGGTTGTTTCTCATTAATAAGACCCTGTAAGTACTACTTGGGTTTTTTTTGTAATACATGCTATTCAGTTTCCTTAATAGGGGTATAAAGTCATTAACACAACTCCCAGAAGAATTATCTCAAGTATCAGGGGAAGGGGAAGGGAAGGCAGGAGAGAAGCAACAGCAGTAGCTGTCCCTTATTATACAGACTTTAATATCGTGCCAGGCAGAGTCCTAAACCTGGTACGTGTATCAGCACATTAAATCCTGGTGATAACCCTTGACGGGGGTGCTGTGATCCTCTCTGTTTTGAAGATCAGGAACAGAGGCAGAGACTTGAAGTAAGAGCTTACCCAGAGCTGTATAACCGGTAACTGCTGGAGCTGGGGGTTCAAACTCAGGGATGTTGGCGAGGGGTCCTTGCTCTTCACCATTCTGCTTTAGGCTGTCGTCATTCCTGTGGGATTGTTATTTCCTCACCTTTCCCTTTTTTATTTTTTTAATTTTTATTTTTTTTTAAATATTTTATTTATTTATTTGACAGAGAGAGATCACAAGTAGGCAGAGAGGCAGGCGGGGGGCGGGGAGCAGGCTCCCCACTGAGCAGAGAGCCCGACGCAGGGCTCGATCCCAGAACCCTGGGATCATGACCTGAGCCGAAAGCAGAGGCTTTAACCCACTGAGCCACCCAGGCACCCCTTTTTTTTCTTAAGATTTATTTATTTATTTGAGAGAGAGAGAGAGAGGGAGGGACAGGGGAAGAAGGAGAGAGAGAATCCCAAGCGGACTCCGCAGTGAGTACAAAGCCCACTGCTGGGCTCCATCTCATGCCCCTGAGATCGTGACCTGAGCTGAAACCAAGAGTCCAATACTTAATTGACTGAGTTATCCAGGTGTCCCTCCCTTGCCTTTCCTAATGAGAAGTCCAGAGCAATGAAGATATGGAGGTAGAAACAAACTATTTTATTGAAGCTTTGTGACACTAAAATTACTGAAAGCAAAAATGTTAAAATAGGTACATCCAGTGAGTGAGGAGGCGATGGGGAGGTGGAAGGCACGGGGAGGCAGAAAACTTTTACCTCCATTCATGCTCCGTCTACTGCGTTGATTTTTTTTTTAACCATAATCATCAATTTTGTGTTTTAAAATTCGTGTTACCCAAACTTTAAAATTTTCAGTGGACTTTTATTTTAAAATCAGATAGGAGTAGGAAAGCGTTTATGAAAACTCAGATTTGTGTTTCTTCCGTCTCCCAAGATCGGAGATAATTTATATAAATGTGTGTGATTTATGCAACCAAATGCACCCTTTGGAAATTTGATTTAAACATTTTATTACTTTAAGTGTTTGTTTCATTTGAAAGGAAATATATTAAAAATTTCCTGCCAGTGCTCCTATCCAATTTAAAAGCTCCAAACAATGGTTAAACATTATCAGTTTTTGTGACTGTAAAATGAAGCCGTGTGATCCCTGAAGCCAGGTCCTAAAATGCTATAGAGCTTCTGCTTACTCTCTTGGGACACATGCATTCAGAGCCCTAAGCTCCCACATAAGTGTCTGACTACACTGAGGCTGCTATCCTTGAGGAAGCCTCAGCCATGTGGCGAGGCCATATGTAAATTAGGTCAGTAGCCCCCGCTGAGATCCCAGTCCATGGCCAACAAGAGCCGCTGGTCATGCAAGCAAGCCAGCCTGCCAATGACTCCAGCCCCTAACCTTTGCATCTTTCCAGCTATAAAGTCAAATCCAGCAATTCTGCACTTTTTGTTTGACACTGACATGACTCACAAAGTGAATTTTTATTATAAATCCAAAAGAGATATTAAAACAAATCTACTTTATAAGCAGAGTGATGGATGGCAAACATTCCTAGTGTGTAGACTATGAAATATTCATAAGGAACATATAAAATTCATTGTCATTTCTCAAAACCTCATACACAGAGGATAGGGTTTTCTTCCATGTTGTGTGGGACTGGGTAGTGCTGGGCAGTTTCTCATTTCTCATTTTCTGGACATCTATCAGACTAACAGGTCATAGCAGGAGGGAACAGAGGTGTCAACCCTTGCTGCTCAGGGTAGAATCACCTGAGAATGAAAACTCCAGTGGCCAAACCACAGCCCAGGTTAGCTAACTCACCATCTCTGAAGGTCGAACCCAAGCATGCCTGTTTCATAAGGCTTCCAGATGGTTCCACTGAGCAGCCAAGGGTGAGAATCAGGCCTTCCTGAGGATGATTCAGAAGGTCTGGGGTGAGCCCAGAAATCTGTATTTGTCAAACAGACCCAGGTCATTCTCATGACCAGGTGAGTTAAATAATCACCTGTAAGGGGCTGACCATGGGGGCTCTGTGGGTACTCACACCGGGCTCAGTCACTCCATGACTCCATGGTCAGTAGAGAACGGACCATGTCCCAGATCACACAGCACAGTAAGGGTGAAGCTGGGGAAATCTCTCTGGAAAGTGGAAAGAATGAAAGCCAGGGATGAGGCTGCAAATGGAGGGGTGCGACCCCATCCCCAGTCCTGGAAGACACCTGGAAGCCACCCCTTGCCTTGGCTTCCTCCGCACGGCATGAACACATCTCCCTACTGGGTGCTTCCCACACCACTTTGATGACATTTCTGATCCCCTGAACAGCTAAGGTACTAACTGCTCTCCACTTACACGGTCATCTGCAAAGTGAGAAAATTAACCTAACCACAGAGATAACCTCTGGCCATGTTTTTTGGCTAAGAACTATTCTTCGGTTCTTTTGGGAAGAGGTTTTGGTTGGCCAGCTGGTGTTACACGTTCCCGCCACCGCCACATCCGCTCCACCACCACTCCACTCCCTCAGCTTTCTGCTTTATTGCCTAAGGCAGATAAACGCAGGATGTGTTATTGATGTTACATGTTTTAATTATCAATTTCTTTAATGCAGGGAGAAAATATCTTCCAAGCACTCATTAAAGAAATGTTCTTGTGTTCAGTTTGCCCTGGCTTCAGAATCAATTCATGAACGTCACCTGCTGTCCCTACCCTGAGTCACAGAAATTGCTTAAAATAGATTGCCTGACATTAACTGGAGCCGGATGAGCCACACAGACGTGGCAACCCGTATTTTTTTAGTATGAAAATATCACCGCACTGCATCCACTCATGAGTAGGGGACAGGTGCTTCCTTTGCTACCTACAGCCCCCACGGGTGGTGGCCTCCCACATTTCCTTTGAACACATATTTCATTAGAAGACAGAATAACTCCTGATATTGCGGAAGTCCTATTCTTTGTCAAGCAGTGGGGATAAGTCTTAATTTTAATTTTAATTCGTCGATTTTTAAAGTACACGATCCACATTGCCTCTCCTCTATAACTTGATGAAGGCAGGGAAACATGGATCCTGCCAGGGATAATGTGTGTCATTTTAGCCAGAGCTTCCAGAAACCTAACTAAAATACATGCTCTTAGCTGTCTGATTTCTGAACTCACATGATCTGCATTAACTTCCTTTCTCATCAACACTTCGAATGCAGAGAAGCCCTACAGCATTTGGGGGTGAGGTGTCCCACATCAGGACACTGAGATGATCCCACAAGCTTGAGATTGTCCTTCTAGGTTTCATAATCCATGAAATGAGGAAATACTTGCCTCCTGTGTATATTTGGCTACTACCCTCAAATGGTATAAATTTAAAAATAAATTCAGCACCACTCTACTTTGGAGTCTTTATACCATCTTTTCAGCAGACAGATTAGGAGAGTGTACAAGTGAGCCAGGACTTCCCTGCCATGGTTCTCCGAAGGGACTGGACAAGAGGTGATCCCCCAGCATCTTCAGCAGGCTTGGTGCTAGAAATGGACAAAGTGTAGGAACCACCATACACAGAAGCGTTAAGGAGCTTCTGATTTGCAGCTTCAGCTCAAACACATCTAGTTGCTCTTTGGTGCAAAGCCCAATGCTGTGGGCTACTCATGCCCACAGCGTTGTGTCCAGCCCCAGTGCCCCAGGTGAAGGCGAGGAGCACCCCACCAGCCTCCTGCTCTTTACATTTCAGTTCCACAGGTGTGACCCAGACTTGGAAATTCTCTGTCCTCTGGGCCAGCACTTCTCACATTGTAATGTGCACGTGGTCACCAGGGGATCTTGTTAAGATGCAGCTTCCGATTCAGCAGACCTAGACCGGGGTCTGAGAGTTGCATTTTGAACCACCCATTCCAGACCACACTTGGGGTAAATAGCAGGAGGCACGCACCAGGCTGTGGCGAGAGCATCACTTCAGCCAGAGGACTGACACCCATTCTGCATTTCCCGGGCTGAGATAGGAGAATGAATGTTTGTGAGCCACTTCAGTTCTTCCTGGAAACCGATATAAATGTAGCCGAGTTTCTCTCCAGGATAATGGATGAAACAGCACACATAATTGAAATCGTCAGAGAGCCCCAAAGAGTGCTTTTGCCATTAGTTTCAAGCCCCTCCATCCAAGTGCTTATTACCACACCCAGAAGGGACTGAGAGCCGCCTCACCTCCCTCCACCTTCCTGGCAGAGGGACAATTATGTAAATGACAAAAAGCCAGGAACCGAGAAAGAGTAGAACCTCAGGACTTACTTTTCCAGAAACTAGTTTAGAGGAGTCTGTGAACTTGAGTGAGACAAATTATTACATCTTTCTAAAATTACATCTTTCTAAACCACATAGGTTTAACCTTTCATTTCATTATTCATGAGGCACCAAACCAGCAGTAGCTACTCGTGGCTTTGTCTCCAGCAGAAATACAAGAAGTATTCATGCTACGTTACAACTATGGCGGATTATCTGGGATTGCTCTCCTTACTCATCACTATATTGAAATGACTAACTCCTCTTACAATAAGGGAACTTCCTGGCTGTTGTTAATAAAGAAGCACATATACTACTAATATCTCCATTTCTCTGTGTTTTGATAACTGGATTTCAGTAAATCGGTTTTTTGGTCACTCTTTGTTATTTATTCTATATCTTTTACTACACAGTTCTGAAAAAGGGTCCATAAAGTACGAAGGTGTGCATTTCACAAAATGTTTAAGACCCCCACCCCCAGCACGATGTTGGACTGTGAAGAAATGGCAGCCGGTGCATTCAGCATGGTCAACACTAGTTAAAATAATTCTTTTAGGTCAGGGATCACAAATGCATGTTCCTGCAGAGCCCACGTATATAGGAAAATGAGTGAGGCTGTCCAGTCTAAGAAAAACAACAGCAGAGAGAACATTATATATGGCAGATGACTCTTGTCTTTGGAGTTGGGGACTGTGGAGTTGAGGGGACTGTGGCAGGCTGAAGAATATATGTCCTGTCTAAAGAGGGCATCTCTGATGGCTCCACAGTGATGTGAGAACACTCCCAGGTTGCCAGGTCTTCCAGTTTTTCCGAGAGAAGCCAAAAGTCTTGGTGTTGTGGAAATCCTCTCCATCATACTCACAGTATTGTAATGTGCATCTTGGCAATGACTGCAATTAACAAGAAACCGAGGGGGAAAGATCCTCTGAGCAGGCCAGACCACCAGAACAAAACAGCAATCAATATCCTGCATGAGATAAACAGACAATATAGAAAAAATTCAGCTTTCCCTTGACCTTATGAATATTTCAAAATCACCAAACCTCCAGTTTTATACTTAAAGAAAGGCAAAATAGTATCTTAACCAAGACCCAAAATTTCGTAAGGAAGGTTATCAGATTCAGCAAATAAAAATAGAGGGCACCCAGTTAAATTTCAATTTCAGATAAGCAACAAATATATTTTTAATATGTTTCCCAAGTGATGTTCAAGATTATACTTATATTTTTAAGAATTACTTATTGTTGCCCAAAATCATATTTAACTGGGTGTTCTGTATCTTATCTGGCAACTTTACTCCTAAGCCAACTCTCAATGTGAGGGAGTAGTTACTACTAAAATATGTAATTGACAGCCAACACAGCAATTGCATTTTTCTTTTGTTCAGGTGGCATTTTTATTGGGGGACCACATGCATTCAGGAAAGTGCACATATCATCTGTACAACTCAGTGACTTTTCACAACTAAGCCCATGCAGTAATCAGTACCCTGATCAAGAAAGAGAACAGTCCTGCCCTGCAGGAGCCCCTTGTGCCCTTTCAACTCTATTCCTGGCCCATGGGGAACACCATTCCAGATTTAAAACAGCATAAGTTTGGGGTTCCTGGCTGGCTCAGTCAGTAGAGCATGCAACTCTTGATCTCTAGGGTGGTGAATAGAAATTACTTAAAAATAAATATATATATATGTCTATATAAACTTTTTAAAAAGTTAGTATGTTCTGCTTTCAAATATTATGTAAATGGGATTGGGTTGTATTTTTAAGCTTACAAAACTGTATGTATGGGCCGCCTGGGTGGCTCCGCTAGTTGAGCGTCCAACATCAGTTCAGGTCTTGATTTTGGGGTGCTGGGATTAGACTGCACATCGGCTCTGCGCTCAGCCAGGAGTCTGTTTCTCCCTCTGCCTCTGACCCTCCTCCCACTAGTGTTCTCTCTCTCTCTCTCTCTCTCTCTCTGTCTCAAATAAGTAAATAACATATTTTTAAAAAACACAACTGTGTGTGTGTGCATGCGTGCATGCGTGTGGGAGAGAATGCTTACTCTGATTATTGGATTGCTGTGTATAAATCTGTGTTTTGGGTGCAGGAGACGCTGCTGGTGCTCCATGATCCCCTGCCCTTCCCCATCTCAGTTCCCACCACCCTGACTTCCACCTGCACCACCATACCTGCATTTCTCTTTCTGAAGGCTCTCCTTGGTCACTGCCCTTGGGCAGGGAGTGTCAGGGATCAGCAGACCTAGATGCTGGACTCTGGGTGCTGGGTCCTCAACCAGTGACTGATGGGAGCAGGTGGATGAATACCCCAGCCCCCTTTCCCCTTGGGTGAGACAAGGGAAGAGGCACGTTCTCCCTGGTCTCCCAGAACTCTCTAGCAGGAATCAGGATTGTACCCCAGTTGTACCTGCTGTAACTTGCTTCTTGTATTCCTTTCATCACCTGCCTCACTTCCCCCTGACCCCAGCACTGCTCCTTAGAACCACCTCCCAAATAACCTTGGTGTACTCAGATCCTTGCCTCGGGCTCTATTTCTGGGTGGAGCCAAGCTCACATATCCAGTGACATGACATTAACCTCAGTACCCTACATGTATTCAACCAACTCCTACCTGGTGCTGGTACCTAGTGCTGCCAGAGACAGTAGTAAATGCAGACTCTACACCTTGTCCTAGCATGGGCAGAGGGCTCCAGGAACACAGCAGGCCACAGTCCTGTGGCCACAAGTCTGGGATTTCTTTCCCTAAGGCAAAGCTAGCTGACCCCTTGTGAATTCTGATGGGTGTGAGCACAGTCGGAGCTACCATATTTTGAAGGCCTACCAGGCAATAACTTGCATTTTACGACTGCACATAATGTTTTGGATGATTGAGAAGGCACTCCAGAGTCCTGGGCGCTACAGGTCATGATGAACACCTGGTACTGTTCAGTACAATCAACGAAGAACGAGTGTTAGAGAGTTTACCACGTGTCTGCACTGTTCTGGTGTGTCCTCATTTTTCATTTAAATATATCTCCTATAGCAGCTTGTTTACTTGTCATTTGCTTTGCCCACATACATCTCAAAATGAGATTTCTTAGAAAAATAAAATAAAATTAAACGTATAAATTCATTTTCATGCTTGCAAAGATTAATAAGTGAAAGTTCACTGTATTTTGCAGAAGCATGGTCTTTTTTACATGGCCTGCTTGTTAGGGTCTGTTATTGGCAATAAACCAGAAGGCAGGAGCCTTTTATATAAAAGGGGGTTTTCCCAGGATCAAAGGATTTAAAAAGTGTCCTTGAACAATGTGCAGAGAGCAGCCCCAAGCCTTCCCCATGGGAGGGAGACCCATCTCGGCACTGCTGACCGTGCTCACATTGGGTGGGGAATGTCCCAGAGCCCCATCCTTACTCTACATCGTGTGGCTGCCTTTCCTGAGATAAGAATTGGCTGTAGAAATTGTGTCAGCTCAAAAGCTTGGAACAAAGCTCATGTTATGATTTTTCAAATCCCTTTTCCGTGAAATCTGTGTGAAATCACAGCATTTCTGAGATGAGAGTTGTATGTTTTATGTCATGTAACCATTATGCTGTTCTGACTGCTTCAATAGTTTTTCAAAAAGGCAAAGTGCTTGCAAGCCGAGGGTATGTGTGCCTTTTAAAATGTGTCTGCATTGTCAAATTCTACTGTTCATTGAGAAAAAACATTATATGTACTACATTATATTATGTATATTTACACTGTGTATCTGCATATATACTATGTGTGTATATTATCACATGTATAAATAGCTGTATATAGATTTGCAATATATATCCAGAAATATACAGAAAACATACCTTTTTATCATAAACAGTTACTTTTAACCTCCTAGATGGAGCCGGAATTCCAGAAGATTATCAGTCAACATTTGAATAAAGGAGAATGTGTTTTTTTGTTTTAGAAGGGTGGTTTTTGGCATTATGCCACTCTGAAACTAAATGAAATCATAAAAAGGAAACTAAAGTTGCATATTTAATAGAAAAAGTGTGAAATGCACTCCAGAAATAGAAAAGATGATCAAGAAATATCAAGCTGAAACTTCAGTTGGGAGGGATTACTAGAGCTAGGTGGCAAATAGAGTGTCTGCCTTTAATTTACAGGAAGAGTTTGTCAGCAATGGCCTCCTGTAACCTGTACCAATCTGCATTATTGATTAATGAGGTCAAGGGCAGTATTACTCACTGTTGGTGTCCTCCCAGGAGCCATGTTCTGGTCTCTTCACTAGAGTGACTTCTCAGTCTTCCTTGCAGCCACTTTGCAAAGTGCTGAGGAGGTACTGTCCTCCCATAAGTGCCCCCCACCAAGCGGGGTAACACCTGACAGCAGATGAAAAAGAGGCTCCCATTTTGATAAAAACATGCTAATATGTCTCTCTCTGCCAATAAATGTGTCCAGGATCAGATGTCCGATGGTTGCTGTCCTCCGTCTAGAGATAAAACACCCTTCACTGAGAGGCAAAGAGAACCCCTTAGACCCCACGCACCCCAATTTGTGGAAAAGTAAAACATTCAGCCACCAAACAATGAGCTTGTATTGGTGTTTGTTTGTTTTAACTAAACTAGCTAAACAGAGTAGTTTCCAGTTTATTTCACGGACTCTCTCCCTCCTGGAATACATCCATACCATATCCATATCCATATCCGCCGTCCTTATGGTAAGACTTTCCGGCTTGGATTCCTTGGCCTGAATCTCTGTAAAGCACTACATATTCTTTTTTTTTTCCCCATTTTATTTATTTTTTCAGCGTAACAGTATTCATTCTTTTTGCACAACACCCAGTGCTCCATGCAAAATGTGCCCTCCCCATTACCCACCACCTGTTACCCCAACCTCCCACCCCTGACCCTTCAAAACCCTCAGGTTGTTTTTCAGAGTCCATAGTCTCTTATGGTTCGCCTCCCCTTCCAAATTTTTTTTTTAATAAACATATAATGTATTTTTATCCCCAGGGGTACAGGTCTGTGAATCGCCAGGTTTACACACTTCACAGCACTCACGATAGCACTTACCCTCCCCAATGTCCATAGCCCCCTCCCCCTCTCCCAATCCCACCTCCCCCCAGCAACCCCCAGTTTGTTTTGTGAGATTAAGAGTCATTTATGGTTTGTCTCCCTCCCAATCCCATCTTGTTTCATTTATTCTTCTTCTATTCCCCTACCCCCCCCATGTTGCTTCTCCATGTCCTCATATCAGGGAGATCATATGATAGTTGTCTTTCTCCGATTGACTTATTTCACTAAGCATGATATGCTCTAGTTCCATCCACGTCGTCGCAAATGGCATGATTTCATTTCTTTTGATGGCTGCATAGTATTCCATTGTGTATATATACCACTTCTTCTTTATCCATTCATCTGTTGATGGACATCTGGGTTCTTTCCATAGTTTGGCTATTATAGACATTGCTGCTATAAACATTCGGGTACACATGCCCCTTCGGATCCCTATGTTTGTATCTTTAGGGTAAATACCCAGTAGTGCAATTGCTGGGTCATAGGGTAGTTCTATTTTCAACATTTTGAGGAACCTCCATGCTGTTTTCCAGAGTGGTTGCACCAGCTTGCATTCCCACCAACAGTGGAGGAGGGTTCCCCTTTCTCCCCATCCTCTCCAGCATCTGTCATTTCCTGACTTGTTAATTTTAGCCATCCTGACTGGTGTGAGGTGATATCTCATTGTGGTTTTGATTTGTATTTCCCTGATGCCGAGTGACGTGGAGCACTTTTTCATGTGTCTGTTGGCCATCTGGATGTCTTCTTTGCAGAAATGTCTGTTCATGTCCTCTGCCCATTTCTTGATTGGATTGTTTGTTCTTTGGGTGTTGAGTTTGCTAAGTTCCTTATAGATTTTGGATACTAGCCCTTTATCTGATATGTCATGTGCAAATATCTTCTCCCATTCTGTCAGTTGTCTTTTGGTTTTGTTAACTGTTTCCTTTGCTGTGCAAAAGCTTTTGATCTTGATGAAATCCCAATAGTTCATTTTTGCCCTTGCTTCCCTTGCCTTTGCCGTTGTTCCTAGGAAGATGTTGCTACGGCTGAGGTCGAAGAGGTTGCTGCCTGCATTCTCCTCAAGGATTTTGATGGATTCCTTTCTCACATTGAGGTCCTTCATCCATTTGGAGTCTATTTTCGTGTGTGGTGTAAGGAAGTGGTCCAATTTCATTTTTCTTCATGTGGCTGTCCAATTTTCCCAGCACCATTTATTGAAGAGGCTGTCTTTTTTCCATTGGACATTCTTTCCTGCTTTGTCGAAGATTAGTTGACCATAGAGTTGAGGGTCGATTTCTGGGCTCTCTATTCTGTTCCATTGATCTATGTGTCTGTTTTTGTGCCAGTACCATGCTGTCTTGATGATGACAGCTTTGTAATAGAGCTTGAAGTCCGGAATTGTGATGCCACCAACTTTGGCTTTCTTTTTCAATATTCCTTTGGCTATTCGAGGTCTTTTCTGGTTCCATATAAATTTGAGGATTATTTGTTCCATTTCTTTGAAAAAAATGGATGGTATTTTGATAGGGATTGCATTAAATATGTAGATTGCTTTAGGTAGCATAGACATTTTCACAATATTTATTCTTCCAATCCAGGAGCATGGAACATTTTTCCATTTTTTTGTGTCTTCCTCAATTTCTTTCATGAGTACTTTACAATTTTCTGTGTATAGATTCTTAGTCTCTTTGGTTAGGTTTATTCCTAGGTATCTTATACTTTTGGGTACAATTGTAAATGGGATTGACTCCTTAATTTCTCTTTCTTCAGTCTTGTTGTTGGTGTACAGAAATGCAACTGATTTCTGTGCATTGATTTTATATCCTGACACTTTACTGAATTCCTGTACAAGTTCTAGCAGTTTTGGAGTGGAGTCTTTTGGGTTTTCCACATATAGTATCATATCATCTGCGAAGAGTTGCGAAGAGTGATAGTTTGACTTCTTCTTTACCAATTTGGATGCCTTTAATTTCTTTTTGTTGTCTGATTGCTGAGGCTAGGACTTCTAGTACTCTGTTGAATAGCAGTGGTGATAATGGACATCCCTGCCGTGTTCCTGACCTTAACGGAAAAGCTTTCAGTTTTTCTCCATTGAGAATGATATTTGCGGTGGGTTTTTCATAGATGGCTTTGATAATATTGAGGTATGTGCCCTCTATCCCCACACTTTGAAGAGTTTTGATCAGGAAGGGATGCTGTACTTTGTCAAATGCTTTTTCAGCATCTATTGAGAGTATCATATGGTTCTTGTTCTTTCTTTTATTAATGTGTTCTATCACATTGATTGATTTGCGGATGTTGAACCAACCCTGCAGCCCTGGAATAAATCCCACTTGATCGTGGTGAATAATCCTTTTAATGTACTGTTGAATCCTATTGGCTAGTATTTTGGCGAGAATTTTTGCGTCTGTGTTCATCAAGGATATTGGTCTGTAGTTCTCTTTTTTGGTGGGATCCTTGTCTGGTTTTGGGATCAAGGTGATGCTGGCCTCATAAAATGAGTTTGGAAGTTTTCCTTCCATTTCTATTTTTTGGAACAGTTTCAGGAGAATAGGAATTATTTCTTCTTTAAATGTTTGGTAGAATTCCCCTGGGAAGCCGTCTGGCCCTGGGCTTTTGTTTGTTTGGAGAGTTTTGATGACTGTTTCAATCTCCTTACTGGTTATGGGCCTGTTCAGGTTTTCTATTTCTTCCTGGTTCAGTTGTGGTAGTTTATATGTCTCTAGGAATGCATCCATTTCTTCCAGATTGTCCAATTTGTTGGCGTAGAGTTGCTCATAGTATGTTCTTATAATTGTCTGTATTTCTTTGGTGTTAGTTGTGATCTCTCCTCTTTCATTCATGATTTTATTGATTTGGGTCCTTTCTCTTTTCTTTTTGATGAGTCTGGCCAGGGGTTTATCAATCTTATTGATACTTTCAAAGAACCAGCTCCTAGTTTCATTGATTTTTTCTATTGTTTTTTTGGTTTCTATTTCATTGATTTCTGCTCTGATCTTTATGATTTCTCTTCTCCTGCTGGGTTTAGGGTTTCTTTCTTGTTCTTTCTCCAGCTCCTTTACGTGTAGGGTTAGGTTGTGTACTTGAGACCTTTCTTGTTTCTTGAGAAAGGCTTGTACCGCTATATAGTTTCCTCTCAGGACTGCCTTTGCTGTGTCCCACAGATTTTGAACTGTTGTGTTTTCATTATCATTTGTTTCCATGAATTTTTTCAATTCTTCTTTAATTTCCTGGTTAACCCATTCATTCTTTAGAAGGATGCTGTTTAGTCTCCATGTATTTGGGTTCTTTCCAGCTTTCCTCTTGTGATTGAGTTCTAGCTTCAGAGCATTGTGGTCTGAAACTATGCAGGGAATAATCCTAATCTTTTGATACCGGTTGAGACCTGATTTGTGACCCAGGATGTGATCTATTCTGGAGAAGGTTCCATGTGCACTAGAGAAGAATGTGTATTCTGTTGCTTTGGGATGAAATGTTCTGAATAGATCTGTGATGTCCATCTGGTCCAGTGTGTCATTTAAGGCCTTTATTTCCTTGTTGATCTTTTGCTTGGATGATCTGTCCATTTCAGTGAGGGGAGTGTTCAAGTCCCCTACTATTATTGTATTATTATTGATGTGTTTCTTTGATTTTGTTATTAATTGGTTGATATAGTTGGCTGCTCCCACGTTAGGGGCATAGATATTTAAAATTGTTAGATCTTCTTGTTGGACAGACCCTTTGAGTAGGATATAGTGTCCTTCCTCATCTCTTATTATAGTCTTTGGCTTAAAATCTAATTGATCTGATATAAGGATTGCCACCCCAGCTTTCTTCTGATGCCCATTAGCATGGTAAATTGTTTTCCACCCCCTCACTTTAAATCTGGAGGTGTCTTCGTGTCTAAAATGAGTTTCTTGTAGGCAACATACTGATGGGTTTTGTTTTTTTATCCATTCTGATACCCTGTGTCTTTTGATTGGGGCATTTAGCCCATTAACATTCAGGGTAACTATTGAGAGATATGAATTTAGTGCCATTATTAGCCTGTAAGGTGACTGTTACTGTATATTGTCTCTGTACCTTTCTGATCTACTACTTTTAGGCTCTCTCTTTGCTTAGAGGACCCCTTTCAATATTTCCTGTAGAGCTGGTTTGGTGTTTGCAAATTCTTTCAGTTTTTGTTTGTCCTGGAAGCTTTTGATCTCTCCTTCTATTTTCAATGATAGCCTAGCTGGATAGAGTATTCTTGGCTGCATGTTTTTCTCGTCGAGTGCTCTGAATATATCATGCCAGCTCTTTCTGGCCTGCCAGGTCTCTGTGGATAAGTCTGCCGCCAATCTAATATTTTTACCATTGTATGTTACAGACTTCTTTTCTCGGGCTGCTTTCAGGATTTTCTCTTTGTCACTAAGACTTGTCAATTTTACTATTAGGTGACGGGGTGTGGACCTATTCTTGTTGACTTTGAGGGGGGTTCTCTGCATCTCCTGGATTTTGATGCTTGTTCCCTTTGCCGTATTAGGGAAATTCTCTCCAATGATTCTCTCCAATAGACCTTCTGCTCCCCTCTCTGTTTCTTCTTCTTCTGGAATCCCAATTATTCTAATGTTGTTTCGTCTTATGGTGTCACTTATCTCTCGAATTCTCCCCTCATGGTCCAGTAGCTGTTTGTCCCTCTTTTGCTCGGCTTCCATATTCTCTGTCATTTGGTCTTCTATATCACTAATCCTTTTTTTTTTTTAAAGATTTTATTTATTTATTTGACAGAGAGATCACAAGTAGATAGAGAAGCAGGCAGAGAGAGAGAGGGAAGCAGGTTCCCTGCCGAGCAGAGAGCCCGATGCGGGACTCGATCCCAAGACCCCGAGATCATGACCTGAGCCGAAGGCAGCGGCCCAACCCACTGAGCCACCCAGGCGCCCCATATCACTAATTCTTTCTTCTGCCTCATTTATCCTAGCAGTGAGAGCCTCCATTTTTGATTGCACCTCATTAATAGCTTTTTTTATTTCAACTTGGTTAGATTTTAGTTCTTTAATTTCTCCAGAAAGGGCTTTAATATCTCCAGAGAGGGTTTCTCTAATATCTTCCATGCCTTTTTCGAGCCCAGCTAGAATGTTCAGAATCGTCATTCTGAACTCTTGATCTGACATATTACCAATGTCTGTGTTAATTAGGTCCCTAGCCTTCGGTACTGTCTCTTGTTCTTTTGTTTGTGGTGATTTTTTCCACCTTGTCATTTTGTCCAGATAAGAGGATATGAAGGAGCAAATAAACTACTAAAAGGGTGGCAAAGACCCCAGAAAAATGCGCTGTAACCAAATCAGAAGAGACCCCTAATTGTGGGGGGGAGAAAGGGGATAAAAACAGGTTCTGAAAAAAAAAGAAAAGAAAAGAAAAAAGGGAAAAAAAATTAAAAAATAAAACAAATAAAAAAATATAAAAAAGAAAGAAAAAATATATATATTTAGATGAACTAGTCAAAAAACGTTAAAAAAGAAAAGGGTAAAATTTTTAAAAAATTTAGCAGAAGAAGAAAAAAGAAAAAAGAAAAAAAAAAATTGAAGTAGCCGCAAGACTAAAGAATCATGGGGAGAAAGCCATGAGTTCCGTGCTTTGCTTTCTCCTCCTCTGGAATTGCTCTGCTATCTTAGGAATTGAACCTGCTTTCTCCTTGATAGATGAACTTCGTCCTGGCTGGATATTTTGTTGATCTTCTGGGGGAGGGGCCTGTTGTAGTGACTCTCAAGTGTCTTTGCCCGAGGCGGGATTGCACCGCCCTTACCGGCGGCCGGACTAAGTAATCGGCTCGGGTTCGCTTTTGGGAGCTTCTGTTCCCTGAACGCTTTCCGTAGAGTTCCGGAGGACGGGAATGAAAATGGCGGCCTCCTAGTCTCCGGCCCGGAGGAGCCGAGAGCCTGGGGCCCCACTCCTCAGTGCGCCCCCAGAGGACAGCACCCAATCACTCCCATACCCCCAGCCTCCAGCCGCGCTCCGAGCTCACCCAGCCCGCGACCAGTTCAAGGTAACCCCGAGCTGAGAGTTCAGTCCTCGGCTCTGTCTCTGCAGCCGGCTTCTCCGTTCTAATACCTGCGAGCTCTGCGACACTCTGACACCCCCGATCCTTCTGTGACCCTGCGGGATTTGCGGCCACACTGACCCCGCGTGGGCTTCATCCTGGGTTAGCCTCTGGAGCAATGTCCCTCAGTGGAACAGACTTTGAAAAGTCCTGATTTTGTGCTCCGTTCCTCCGCCACTTGCCGGGAGCCGGCCCCTCCCCTGCGGTCTATCTTCCCGTCGTTTTAGATTCACTTCTCCGCCAGTCCTACCTTTCAGAAAGTGGTTGATTTTCTGTTTCTAGAGTTGCTGTTCTTCTTCTCTTCGCTCTCCCGTTGGATTTGTAGGTGTTTGCAATGTTTAGATAAGCTATCGAGCTGATCTCCTGCTACCTGATGTAGTCTCAGGCTGCTACCTCTCCGCCATCTTGACTCCTCCTGTAAAGCAGTACATATTCTAAATTGAGCTGTGGTCACTGCTTTCTTTTCTTTTCTTTTTTTTTTTTCTTGGTCTCTTACCTTCAATTTTTCCCTCCTTTGGCTACCATCTCCAACACACCTGCCTAATGGCTTAAGGTTGTAGAGAAAATACGACCTCCGACCTCCGTGAGAGGCAATCACAAATGAATGTCTGCTTTTCAACCCTGCCTGCAGGGAGGCATTGTGCCATCGTAGGAGGGGGCAGGGTCTTGAGACCCTGACTTCCTGGTTCAGATCCCAGCCCTTCCGGCCAGATGGCTGGCCAGCGAAGGTGACGGTGCCCACCTTATTAGGTCACGACAGGATTGAATGAGATAACCCTTCTGGATCCCCAGATTTGCAGAAAGCGTCAGGTAAATATTTGCTGTTGTGATGAGTGGCAGTCACAGAAGCGTAAGGTAGAGGCAGACAGGTCGTCATGTTGCAGCTCTCAATAGAGACCCCGCAGGTTCATCAGTGGTGCTTTAATTCTCTCTTGAGTGTGGAAAGAAATTATCCTCTGGTTTGACTCCTTCTTACTTGTCTTCTGGTTCATTGCTTCTATAGAAAAAAAATTGGTTTCGCTCCGGTGTGGACTGTGAATGTGAAGCTAAATTTGATGATGGCCCAGTGACTGAGAGCTGTTCTGGAGAATAAAATAATCTCGACTCATCCAGAGTTGGCCTGTAGGCTTAATGCAAGGTGTATCTTGCAGCAGTAAATCAAAGTGGATAATTTGTACTATACTTTCTTATTTTTTAATTTGTATTTAAGTTATATATGCACAGAGCTTAAAGAGCCAACCAGTTCTAAGAAGCTTATTGTGAAAGCTCTTTTTTCTAGTCCACAAGCACCATTTCCCTCTCTTTTGATACAACTGCATTTTCTAGATGAGGTATACTGGACACACAAGGTTACGTTAGTTTCAGGTATCCAGCATCAAGATTGGTGGTCTTCCAGTAGCTTTTTGAGAAGGGATACATAGGAAGTAAAGTTTTGAGACAATTATACTTTTGTTTTTATTCTTCTCCCACTCTTAATGAATAGTTTGGTTGGGCACAGAATTTCAGGCTGAAATAATTTTCCTCTCTAATTTTAAAGGCGTCACTCCATTGTCTTCTAGTTCCCAGTGCTTTTGTTGAAAAATAAAATGTCATTCTGGTTTTGATCCTCTGTATGTAATCCTGTTTTTCTCTTTCTGGTGGTTTCTAGGACCTTTTTTTTTTCTTTGTGCCAGGATTCTGAAAATTCATAATGATATGCTTCGGTGTACATCTTTTTTTTTTTGGTCCATTGTGCTGAACACTCAGGAGGCCATTCTACTCAGAAAATGCACATCCTTAATTTCTGGGAATTTTTAAAAATTATTTATTTGATTATTTTCTCTCTCCTATTTTCTGGAACATCTGTCTTCAAGTGCCAGGTTTCCTGTTTCTCTTAAAGAGAGGGAGGTACAGTCACTGGTCTACTTGAAGCGAGGAAAATAATTTGTGGGTTATATTTTCAAATATTCTTTCAGTTATCCTGGCTTCAGACCCTCCTTCACCCCTACGTCTAGAGCTTTGCCCACTGCCAGCTGAGTATTCCATCATTCTTCTGCTTTCCAGCATCTGGAACGCTTGGGTGACTCAGTTGGTTAAGCATCTGCCTTCGCTCAGGTTATGATCCCAGCGTCCTAGGATCGAGCGCGTATTGGGCTCCTGGCTCAGTGGGGAGTCTGCTTCTCCCTCTGCCTGCTGCTCCCCCAGCTTGTGTTCACTCTCTCTCTCTCTCTCTCCGCCTCTCTGACAAATAAATAAAATCTTTGATAATCCCTTACATTCTCTTTTCCTTGGGGGTTTATACCTTGTTGAAAAGAAAAAAAAACTTTTACTATTATTATTTTGTTGTAACAAGAGCAAAGTTCATGGGTATGTATTTAGCCTGTTATCTTAAACTAAAAGCCCAAGAGATTTTTTTAAGGCCGTTCAGAATTGATATTTGCCACATGTTCTATGTCCATTTTCCTAGTCATCTGATGCTGAATAAATATTCACAACCTTTTATGACCTGCTGGAAAATGGACAGTCCAGTCCAATGTAAGCTATTCCGTAGATGACCACGGATTCTAATAGCATACACTACAAGGAGGAGCATGATAAGAGGGTAAAGAATACTTTACATTTGTTCTAAAGTGATTTCTGTGCCATGAGCCCTATCCTTGACAACCCCGTCATCTGTAACTTAGATCTGCTAGTACAAGACCTAATAAGGCAAAATCAGCAACAGAAAAATACCTAAGTGTCCCTATAACAAATGGAAGAATGTGTTCATGGAAGGAGACCTCATTACTCATTTATGGTTCTATTTAAGTCTATCTTTCATGTTATTTGAATCCAGAAAGGCTTTTCTGGTTTGACTTTGCCTGATCTTTTCTTTATAGACTGACACAGTTGTCAGGGAGAGAATAGACTCCAAATGTTGCCTTGTCCCCGAATCCTTTTTTCCCATTGTCTTTAGGGCAGCATGTGGCTGTCATTGGCCCAGCCAACAGCTGACATTTGCTGTGTCCTTCTTCACTTACGAGGCCAAGGGCAAAGCAGCTAGACAGGTCCTGTGGCCGAGGGGTGCTTGGCACTTGTCTAGGGAGGTGGGAAGGAGTTGTGAAGGACAGGCAGGAAGCACTTCCAACCCCTCTCTGTACATTCTCCCACCTTTCTTTGTGAGACTCTGCCAAAATGGACCCACTCCACAAAGTAAAGAAAGAAATAACAGATATCCCTCAAAAGGAGATTTGGAAGGATTTACCAAGGAGAAATGACTCTTCCTCCAGAACAGGGATCTTAACCTGGCATCTGCAGCTCCCCCTTCCCAGCAGCCTCTCCTCCCCACAGCCCCGCCGGCTCCATTGCCCTCCTTTGTCTCATCCAGGGGCCTCCCTCTGTAGGAAGTCTGGACACAGTGGGCCAGGCCTGTCATAGCCTCCAGCAGTGCGTCTCCTGGCCTCATCGTAGCAGAGCCATCCTATCCTTAAAGGGACATTGTCCAACTGCTAAGAATAACATTTTCTCCAGATAAATATGCAAATCAGTATTTTAAAAAATTCTGATCAAATCAGGAGTCAGGTGCCGACAAGGACAGGCATATAATAGAGGCGAGAGGAGGCGGCTGCAGAGGCCCCTTGTGAAGGGCAACGGCTGTCCAGCCCTGGGTTCATTCCATGAGCCCAGGCTGTAGCAGACATGAGAGCCTTGACAAGGACACGGGGTGGGTGGCTCCTCATCCCCGTATCATGAGGGATGCTAAGGCTGGTGGGTTCCTGGGAGACACAGGTCTTTGACTCAGCTTTGCTGAGCCTTCCTCGTGCTGCCCAGCAGCCTGGGACATGTCCACCCTCCCTCCTTCACAGGGGTCAGACCCAAAACGTGGTTGGGTGACCCTCCTACCTACCCCCTGGCTACCTCCCCGTTTTCTCTCATGAGTGCCTTCCCCTCATAAAACTGTTGCAGGTTTAATCCCTTCTTGGAATTTGTCTTTCAGAAGCTCCAAACTAATACACCCAAAGGCCTTCCATAAATTCATACCTGCAGGCAGACTGACTGGGGTCAGCCCAGGAGACAGAAATACTAAGTTGAGTTCCCGGTTTATCACTGGCGAGAGCCACCAGAAGCCATGCTTTCTCCTTTGCACCGTCGAATATCCTGACTCTTACTGTCTTCTTCTCTTTTCACTCAGGTTGTGGCTCTTTCCTCTTGGTGCCTGCTGAGGGATTCAATTTACTACACGCTGTCTGTGGTGGCGCTCATCGTGGTAAGTGTGTGACACAGCCCTCATCTGAGTCCCCTTGCCATTCGACTCTTAACTCATCCTTTTCATTACTTGGGATTATGTGCAGCTCCCCTGCATGGAGCAAGTTCAATGTCTCTGGTGACAAAGAAGTGAACAGATGTCTATGCATGGAGGAGGCTTCTCTTTCTTCCAGCTCCTTTGATCACCCAGAACCCCAGTGTGATAGTTTGGTGCGCAGAACAGGAGTGTTGACTCTGATTACCTGATTCCATGAGAGTCCTCTGCTGTTTTCCTGGGACCCCCTGACCATTCCCTCTCACTTTCTCACGGGCTCTTCTGGAACTCTCTTCAGTGTCAGTGTCCCCAGGTTTTGACCTTACTTCCCCCTCTCCGTATGCCCTCCCAGGACACTGCCCATGGCCATTACCACCTTTGTGCTAACACCTCCACACTGCATTTTTGGCAATGGCATCTCCCTGAGGTCCAGTCACAGAGAAGCCCCTCTCTACTGGGCATCTTCCTGTCCCAAACTCAACGTGTCTCTAAACTTACTGTGACTTTCCCAAGACTAGATGCTCTTTCTGTATTTCAACCCCCATTTCTCTCTTAGCCACCCAACCTGTGGATGATACTAAGTTGACCTTTCTCCCAATTCTACCATACCCATTTGGCTTCATTTTAGATTTTCATCTTGTAAAAATCTCCCCAGTATGTCCCTTCACAGCCCATTTTAGTTGAGGGTTTTTATGTCTTTGGCCGGAACTGACGGCCTGTCGCGGGTCAGTATGACAATAAGAAACATCATTGCCCCCCTCCCTTCCCTCCTTTCCCAGTCAGTCCTTAGAGCTACTCTAAGCTACCACTGGTAGCTCTACAAAGAACAACTTTGTGCCTCCTTGTCACCTGTGGGGACAAATCCAACCCCCCTGCTTGGCTAGCCAAGTCATCCAGAAGAAGGGTGGTGGTGAATCAGAAACACACCGAAATGGGAATTAGAACATCTGACTCCTAATTGTGGTCCCCTCCCTTCTGGCTAGCTCTCGTTCCTGAAAGTTACTGTTTCAAAAGCATGGCTTGCGGACATGATAAATAGATGCAACTCTCTGTTTTGCCGAATTTCGCAAAGAGATGACCATTCCCAGAAAGACGAGGTTATGAGATGGAAAACAAAAGCTGAGATTTCCCCAGAGCACAGACCCAGCATGTCCACTCCCAACAGTGAATTGCCCACACTGGCTTCTTTTTCTGTTCTCAGCACAGACACCTCCTGGACTCTGGGTGAAATAACTTGTTTTCAGTCGGATTTACCTAAATATGCCCAGGATTTTTCTTTTCTTAATGTAATTGTTATGAAGTGTGAGTAAGTAAAGAGTTTTGCTTCCTTGGGCTGCAGGTGACGCTCACCCAAGTGGGGTCTTTGGGCAAAGCCATCCTCTACCCAGCATGTGGCCCATGAATTGCAGAGCTGAGCCCATCGGACACCCAGGCTGCCGCAGCTCTGTGTTTCCTTCATACGACAAGATGCAAAAGCCAGTAATTCTCTGCCGTTCCCTGCAGATTTGGACTGTGTATTTACCAGCCCAGATGTCAAGACTAGAGTTTTTTGATTTTGAGAAAAATTACATTTCTCCACTGTTAGGAAGTAATAGCAGAGAAAAGCTTGAGTCCTTAGGGTTTGGTCTTGGTTCTTCTTATTTTTACCAGTGTTCCTTTACCGGTGTTCCCGCCAACTTCTGTACACCCTGGAAACACCCAGCATGCTGCTGGAAAGAGCGCAACAAAGAGATCTTTCTTTCTTTTTTTTTTTTTTTTCAGCGTAAAAGTGTTCATTGTTTTTGCACCACACCCAGTGCTCCATGCAATACGTGCCCTCCCTATTACCCACCATCTGGTTCCTCAACCTCCCACCCCCCACCCCTTCAAAACCCTCAGGTTGTTTTTCAGAGTCCATAGTCTCTCATGGTTCATCTCCCCTTCCAGTTTCCCTCAACTCCCTTCTCCTCTCCATCTCCCCATGTCCTCCGTGTTCTTTGTTATGCTCCACAAATAAGTGAGACCATATGATACTTGACTCTCTCTGCTTGACTTATTTCGCTCAGCATAATCTCTTCCAGTCCCGTCCATGTTGCTACAAACGTTGGGTATTCATCCTTTCTGATGGAGGCATAATACTCCATTGTGTATATGGACCACATCTTCCTTATCCATTCGTCCGTTGAAGGGCATCTTGGTTCTTTCCACAGTTTGGCGACCGTGGCCATTACTGCAATAAACATTGGGGTACAGATGGCCCTTCTTTTCACTACATCTGTATCTTTGGGGTAAATACCCAGCAGTGCAATTGCAGGGTCCTAGGGAAGCTCTATTTTGAATTTCTTCAGGAATCTCCACACTGTTCTCCAAAGTGGCTGCACCAACTTGCATTCCCACCAATAGGCAACACAGAGATCTTATCCAGTAAGCTCTGGGGCAGGACCCAGGAACTTCCACTACAGCCAGGACCTGCCCTGCCCCTCAGATGATTCTGATGCACCACACTCACTTTGGGAAACTCAACTGCAATCACAGGGAGACACCATTTCCTTGGGATAGTCCACTTGCTGCCCGGCGATGACCGCTTCCGGAGGAAATGTTGAGTTTCTCTAACACAAGGCATGATGACTGCTTATTTGGCTGGATTGCCGATGGCTATTCATTCTCAGGATCATTTTCAAATGAGACCTGAAACCGGGGTGAGAAGAACAGTCTTCTATCCAGAAGCCCAGCGTTTAGCAAAGTGCATTTCTCAACAACCCCAGATCTGTCCCATGGACCAGCCCCAGGCTGCTGCTCACCACAGCTGCTGTTTGTTTTGTCAGGGTGTTCTAGTCTCCTCTCTCTGTGTTTTCCCCAAATGTCATGGTAAGAAAAAAAATCACTTTTCTTCTGGCCTTCTTTATAGAATATTATGCTTCTCTATAGGACCCTGCAGTGGGGCAGGACACTTAAAATTCCTGTATTTAAAAGCCTTCCTCCTAGCCACAAATAATCGCCAACCATCCGTACAATTTATTTTAACTATTAGGGTTTTTTGTTGTTGTCGTTTTTAACCCTCTCCCCCTTTTATGGTTCTGAACTGTTCAGAAGACAGAATTGCGGGTCTCCGGAGGTGATGCAGTGAAGATCTTGTTCACCCACAGGACAGTCCAAACTAAGCGGGTGCAGATGTTGCTTCTTTGTACATCCCTGTGAGAGGCCCTACAGCCCCTATAGCCCCGTGCAGAGGAGCCCCAAGAATGAACCATGGGGCCTGGGGACCCAGAGAACAAGGGGGACAGTTATGGGAGGGATGCTTGTGTTGCTGGGCCAGGAGCGCACAGACAGTCGCAATTATCTGGGTCTGAAGCAGGTTTGAGCTGGAGAAGACCAGAAGGCAAACACACTCTGAAACCAACAGAGCTTAAGACCATTAACTTAAAGACAAGGGACTCGTTCCCTTGGGCATTTGGGTCTCACCCACCTTAGCTCTGTGCTATTTTCTGGTGGGTTTGATGTTGTCTTTCAAGGAGAAAGCAGAGGAAATTAGGAACATGTTACTGTTGAAAGCAGTTATGATATCAAAAACATATACTGTGTGTCTCTCTGCCCTTCCTGCCCCATCAGCCGCCCCCCCGCCCTTAGCCCTGGCGACGTCCTATACAGCAAAGCCTCACACCTTGGAGAAGCTGAACATGGCCCAGCAGGCTCGCCCCATGACTTGAGACTATCACTGCAAGACAAGTGTCACCTTTGAGGTCCCAAAAGCATTCTGGGTTCTTTGGAGCATGTCCTTGTGTGCGTCTACCCAGCAGATAGTCTCCACATCCTTGCAGACCCTCTTGCTGCTTCTCTCCATTTGACTGACTCACCCCCAGCCAATGTCCACCACTGCAGACAGCTCTGCTTAGCCCTACCCTTTCTCCAAATTCCAGCAGGCCCCACAGCCTCTTTTATTGAAATGTTACTGTAATTTACATAATCATGTAATTTACATAAATGCAAATGATTCATTACATCCTCAGTCTAACAGCTGCCCTAAAAAGGAAAACTTTATTTTTACTCTTCATCTCTGCTTTGAGATGGGGTTTGTGAGCAGTAGGAGAAGGGAAACCTCCTAGGGGAGTGGATAGGCCTTGGAGACAGGTCCGGATGGCTGAACTGGCTCACAGATCCAGAGTCAGGAGTGCTGCCTACCTGGAGAGGGGTCAGGTGGGCTGCTGGCACCAGCTGGCACCCTCGGGGCCCCCTGAGCATGGGCACAGCAGTGAGGCCCCTCCGAGGTAACATTTCCCTCTCTTCCTCCTGGGGGCTACTTGCAGTTCCCCCCTCTTGATGGGATTTTGTAGGGACAGAGACAACTCAGCGGGTCCAGACACTGGACATGGCCTGGGTGGCACTGTCCAGTGGTATAGCCAGTGGGCACATGTGGCTATTTAGCTCTGGGAAATGCAGGAAATGAAACCAAGGAACTGAAGTTTAATTAATTGAAATTTATGTAGCCTCATGTGGCTAGTGCCTGCCATACCGGAGAGCACAGTTGTAGAGAGCAGATCCATCCAGAGAAAATATAAGTACATTGCCCCAGGCATCCCTGAGTTTTAACCTGCATAGACTCAGTACTTCCTACAGGACTAGGTGCTACACGGGGTCTGTCCATGAAGAATTTCCAGTTCAATACTCATGACTTTGCAAGCTAGCTAATTGCATGAGTCCCATTTTGTAGATGGCAAAACTGAGGCCCCAGACTTTTGAGGATTTGCTTAGGGTCAGGGAGTTGCAGTAGCTCAGGTTTGCTAGAGCAGGTGTCTAAGATGGTACTTCTCCACCCTCCCCCACCCCCAGCGCTGGCAAAGAATTCAGATTTCCCCCTCCAATAAAATCTGCCTCTTCATCTTTGAAATCATCCTGATGGTCCCTCGCCAGCTATGCAGTCAGCCACTAGAGAGGCATGCCTGCTGCTCTTACTTCACATTCTTAGACTGAAAGGAATAGCTCCTGCCTTCCCTCTCCTGATTCCTTTTTTCTTAAGACAGCTGATCGTAAATGATCCAGAATCATCTTCTGTCACCCTATCTGTGAGAGAAAAGACATCTCACACTAGTTGATGACTGTCCTTTTCCCCTGCCTCCATGCTGGCCTCCAGGGCCCTGCCCGTCTGGCTTATTGTCCTCCCATCTCGGACCCCTTCCTTGCAGGGAGGTAGCCTCTTCTCTCCAGTTCAGCAACACTGAGGCTCTTACACTCATGGTACCCTTGTTACATCTCAGCTCTCCTTCTGGGAAAGAGAGAACTGACCACAGTGTCTAGAATATTGTCAGAGGGAATGAATGGGAGAATTTTTTAAGTTCCTTAAACAAATCAACTATCATCATACAAAGCATTGCCTGTGTCATTATTGCTGCTACTGAGAGAAGAAGTGCACGCTCTAAAGGCAACTGGGGTATACCAGAAAGCTGGGTCTCCCTTGTGCTCGGTCCTAGAGCAGGGACATGGATCAGCCAGACTGTGGGATGCACAGAGGACCCTCTTCTCTTTCACAAGGAAAACAACTTAGAAGTTTCAGTTATGTGCCTGTGTTTGGTTTTGCACTGCTCAGCAAACAGACCCCTTTTGGTTTGGCAACTATCCTCCCCTGTATCCTAAATCCATCCCATTATCTGCTTTCCTTCCTTCCATAGCCTGCTTCTGCATATTTACATGAGATGACCAGCTCTGTTCAAGCCCTGCCTTGAAGAAGTCCTTATTTCCCACACTCCTGCAGCCCCCACCACTCTTGTGGGCCTGCTAGAGATCCTGAGGTCGAAAATCCCGTTTAACTTTCAAGTGTAGGGATGCCTGGGTGGCTCAGTGATTAAGTGTCTGCCTTTGGTTCAGGTCATGACCCCAGGGTCCTGGGATCCTCAGGCTCCGTGCTCAGTGGGGAGCCTGCTTCTCCCTCTCCCACTCCTCCTGCTTGTGTTCCCTTTCTCTCTGTGTCTCTCTCTGTCAAATAAATAAAATCTTTTAAAATAAAAAAAAACTTTCAAGTGTAAACCATATTGGTGCTTAACAGCAGCTTTCCAGTGCATTCCATCGGATTCCTCTTCTCAGAAGGAACGGCATCTGCACCCCCTGTCCCCTTTTGGGCACAACTCCTGAGGGAGCCTCCATGCTGCTGAGTGAGAAGTGGAGGGGGAGGGGTGCGTTTTCCATTTCCAGCTAGGGAGGGAAGATTTTTCAGGATTTTAGTGTCTTGAAAGAGAATGGTGGTGTTGAGTTTTTCCTGTTACTTTCGCTGTTTAAAATTCTAATGGCGCCAGTGATGATAACACAAGCTATGGAAATTTTAAGTTCTTCAGTGCGGCTGCTTCTGCTCCATGGTTACGGCTTAGAGTAAGCTGCTCCATGGACTGACATGCAATGTGGGGACAGCCACCTGCCTCCCTGCTCAGAAGCCAGCCCGGCTGTCTGCTGCCCACACACCTGGGCAATTCCTGGCCCTTGTTGTCCCCGCTCTTCTGTGTTGAGCATGCCACATCCTGGGATGCTCTGTCATCCAGGGATTCACCTGCCTGATGTAAGCCTGTCTCTCTCAGAAGAATTCTAGAGCAGACACCAGGGCTGAAAGCTGGTTTCCATGGTACCCAACTGTTTCTCTGAGGCCTGAAGAAAAAGAGTGGTTTGGGGTTTTTGGTTTTTGTTTTCAAATTCGTTCATATATGTTCATATTTAGCTGGTCTGTGGAACGCGTGGAAAGCTTAAGGGGGAAGCCAGAGGTAGCTTCAGATGAACCACACTGGGGTCAGAGAGCAGGTCCCCTGAGCCGCTGTGTACAGCAAATCTGGGGCTCAGATACCCGTTTGTACCGCCCACATGTGGTCACGGGAGGCAGCCCCAAACACAACCAGCAAAGCACAAAGGGCTGCTTTCCCAAGCAAGACTTGTTTTCAGAAACCCAACTGGGATAAGAGTGAGTCAGTTCCGCAGGCCACACAGCAGGTCCCTCAAAGGCCACATGTCCTAGGGTTTGAGTGGTGGCATAAGTTGAGGGACCTGCCTGTCCCCAACTCAGAACGCATCCTGCCTCCAGAACAGCTGAAGACTCCGTTAGGAAGCCGTCTGTCTTGGGTTGTTTACCCTCCTCCCAGGAGGTTTAATGGAGCCTTGAAATGGACTTGATCTGACTTCCTTCCAAACCCCCTCCCTGCCTTGGCTGAATGGACAAGCAGCGGGTAGGACGTGCGCACCACCTAGTGGTGACCGGGTGGAAATGGGGGCACGATTTCTTGTTTCTGACAAGTACCTATATAAATTATTTCAGAGGGTTTTCTACCCTAGTAAGGTAGTTGTTTCATCTTATTTTACCCACAGATACAACATGGAAATACAGAGGGATATGCAATATTTGTCTTAAGAATATAAAATAAAATAAAACGGAATAAAATTAAATAAGATACCTGTTGGCAAAGTAACAGATCCATTCCCTGAAACCATCAGCAGCATCAAGTGAGAAAGTGTCCTGTCCTTGTCATTTTAGGACTTTTCAGACAGAGCAATTCCAGCACTCTGTCAGGGTGGTCCAGGAACTAGGGGGAATATGCTGTGAGCAGTGTTGATTTCTTCATTTTCAGTCTTCTGGGTGGGGGATCATCCCTGGCCCAGCCTCATCCAGGTGCCGCCAGCAAGGCCCAGAGGCATTCGTAACTCACCATGCACCTCCTTTCCCACCACCAACAAGCCTGTTCCATGTAGGTTAAAGGCCTAGCTTCTATTCCTTTTCTCTGTTTTACTGTTCCTTTTTCTGAGTCCTTTCATTTTTCCACCCAGCCCTCTAAAAGAAGTCAGTTGAATCCCAGGCAATGTTTGCTCATTAGGCACCGAGCATCTGAGGGCTCCTGGCCATGAGTGGTCAGTGAGGGGGTATCACTGCTTAATTATCTGGAGGCTTCCAGATCACCTCTATCTGTTAGGACTCATAGCAAGACCATCGGCCTCTCTCCTTGTCTGCCTCCCTCAACCCCATTCCCACCCCCGACCTCCCTGGCCACTCCCGATACCTTAACATCAGGCTCGTGATGTCCTTAGTTGTGCATCTAGTCCAGACCTCACTACTCCCTGATGTATTGTGTTCTCTGTAAATCCCATTCTCATTTTGGGATCCTTTGCACAATTCCACCTATGCTGCTTTTTCCCCAGTAACATGGTCACTGAAATAATCGTTGAAGACCTATTGATCTGTGCCCCCACCAGTCACTCAGATGGCCACAGAATAAGGGCCTCCTGAAAGCTGCTTTTCTGTTATGCAGTATCACCTGCCTTCCCTTTCATCTTTCGGACGAAAATTAAATTGGTGCTTTAATAAACTCTACCAGTATCTCGTGCTCTCTTGAGTGGCGAGCATTGACTGCTCCGGCACTGATACTAAATTAACTTCAATTAATAGAAACATTTTCCAACTTAAATCATTTGTTCTGTTCCCTGATTTCTCGACAATGGATTTTTTTTTTTAAGCCAGTGTTGGTACAAAAGAATCTGTGAATGCCTTCCACGGGTGGACTGCAGACCACCCAGCCTGGATCACAGGATGGTTTCCTTTATTTCTTTAATTCTCTTCCCTTTCCGCTTTGACATTTTCATCCAAATGTCAACCTGTTGAATCTGATCACAAGAGACAAAGCTGCTGAAGCCAACATCTTCCTCAGTGTCTTGTCAGGAAGTGTAAGCTACAAATAAGTGGGGTCCCTTTGTTCTCATCTTCTCTTTGCGCCTTCGGGATAATTGGAGAGAGGTCCTTTCTGGTGCCTTCGAAGCCGCACTTGCTCGGCTGTGCAGTTTTCTCCGCATGTCTCACAAATTCTGCTTCTTATCCTCTCTCGGGACTGAAGTGATGCCTGTGTCTTCTGTTGAGTGTACCATCTCCATGCAGTAATGACCCCTTGCACCCAGAGGTTTCTGCCTTGGAGTCTGCCTTGGAGGGCCACAGGTCCCCAAAAAAAAGCGCTCAGAGCTGGTGGTACCCTGAGCAGTCATAGCCCATGAAGGTGGAAAGAGTGAGCTATGAAGCAAACCTCAGCTTCTACGTTTCATCAGCGCACCTTCCCGGGAAGGAAATGTGTCATGGAGAGAAGACTTAAGAACCAGGTCTGAGTTCTAGAACCAACTCTGCAGCTAATTGCACACCTTCAGCTAAGTGAACACCGAAAATTCCTCGTGTTCTCTGTGGCTCCATTTCCCCATATAAATCAAAGGGCCAGGGTGACACCACTCTTTCCCCCAAAGTGAGAAGTGATTTGGGCTCCGGCCTAAGCGAATTCAATCGTTGCTATGCTTTCCCTTTGGATCCTAGCTGATCCGGGGGAACATCTCCGTTTGGCACTGGTCCATCTTTCCAGCCACCTCTGACCCTCGCCAGTCTCCTTGGAATGAACGGGCAGGCCCGTGGCCCAGGGCACGGGCAGCCTGCGGTGCCCCCTGGGGCTTGCAGTCACAGCACTGATTTCCCACCCTTTGCACAGGGCGGCAAGCCCAGCGGAATCTCTGCTTCTGGTTGTGATGCAGCGTTTCCTTTGAAAGTGAACTCTTTTAAGGAAACAAACAAAAAAGTAGGTCAACCAAAAGAAAAACGTTGTGTACACAGAAGTCCGAGGGCTTGCCTAAAAGCTGGAAGGCGCTGTAGAGAGCCCCGACATGTGCAAACGTCTTACAGGCGGCCCCCGAGTTGCTGATGTTTGGAAGCACCTGCCAGGCTCCCTTAGCCTCTTCCGGATCTAAAATTCGACAGCGCCTCGAGCTCCGCACAGAGAGGTAGTCATGCTTCCTTCTCTGTCCACCGCTGGACAGAAGTTGCAGAAAGGAAGGGATGACCCGATGCTTCTCCCCTCTGCAACATGCCACCCCAGCCTGCCAACAACACCTCCTTCCGCTAACTTTAGCAGGAAGCGGAACCAGCACAGAGGGAAATTGGTCGGCAGATCCTCGGTGTTGCCGTGCGTGTACGTGCAGACCTCGCTTGTGTGCGCGCACATGTGCGTGCATGTCTAATTATCCTTTTTATTTATTTTTTACAGTTCATTTATGATGAACAAGTTTCCTGGTAAGTACCTCCTTTTCCCTTCCCAGTTTCCCCTGGCTATATGGCGTAGGCGAATATACATTGAAAACTAGAGTCAGGGTTGAGGAAGGAAAGGGGAATGTCCTGGCGGCTTGGAACTACTAGCCCTCCTTGGGACCCCCTGTGGACCTCAACAAAGACATTAGATCAGCTTTCACAGAGCAGACATTTTCCCCTGGGCTGGGGTGGTGGCCTTCCATTTGGGATGCTAATAATCCCGGTGTCTTTGTCACGCAGGTGAGAGGGGGTGATTTAACGGGGCTTTCTGCAGTCAGCCATTTCCTGGTCCTTAGCGATCGTGTGCAGAATGTGTTGGCATATTCCAAATACCGTGTATGTTTCAGGAACCAGAGATGGAGGCACTTCTGTTGTCTTTTACCCATTCAAGACTATCTTAGATCTCTGAAAAATCAGTGATTTTTTTTTTTAATGGATAACAAAGCTTTAGCCAGGTTATATCTATGAGAACATTTACATTTGGGCCAACTATGCATCATTTCTCAGGTGAGTTTTGAGCAAGTCAGTTATGTTTGGAATGGAAATAGAAATTGAGTGCGTTGTGCGTTCTTGTTACGTTATTCTCGAATATTTGATCTGTAGATATAGAGAAACATGAAATAGCATCTGTGGGATAGTGTGACAGCGTAGCTAGTGGACCAACTAGGTAAGTAGGCCAAGTTTTATGGTATTATTTAAAGCTAAGAATGAGCTTTTGGCATTTGAGCAGTAGCCATTTGTGGGAGTGACATCTCTTTGTCTTAGGATCTCTGATTTTCAGAATTTGGGCATGGCAGAGGAGCTTGCCCCATTGATGGTAAATGTGATTCACCGTGCCAAGGTGTTAAGTGTAGTTTTGCCAACTCTCTCTCCTCTGTCCAGGAGGGGCAAGGAGGAGACTGCTAGGAGAACGTGCTTTAAGACACACCATTTTTATGTCAACACATAAAAAATAAAAAGGTCTTCTTTGAGAAGCCAAGACCAGCAGGCTAAAAGGGATTAAGGTGTCTGGGAGCACCTCAGGTCAGCGGTCAGGAAGAGCCTCTTCATGGGATTTGTCTGGACAAGGTCTCCAAGCACAGTGGTGACATCTTCTTCCCATGTTCTTGGGGATGGAGTGCAGCACAAGAAAACTTGCAAAACTATTCTCACTCACTATTAGCACGACCCCCACTCTACCTTAGTAAACAGTAGGTGCTTAAGTGTTGCTCAGTGTTGCTGCTCTTAGCTCACAACACCGCCATAAAAATAAGTTATGATCGCAGTCAATCTCAGGAATTGTTCTGCTATTTTTGCACGGAAAACCTTAAGAAAGGATAGCTATGGGTGGGTTACTGTTGGTTTTTCTTAGAGAAAGCTCTCTTTTCTCTACCTCCCTGGCTTTGCTATGAAAGCAGGCCTATTTCAGTCCTTACTCTCAAAATGTCTTTTAGGATCTTTCAGATAGTGTGAAACAAGAAAGAGAGAGGCTATTTCCTCTGCATTCCAAAGGCCAGATCTCCTGTGGATGTTATGAGGTTAGAACCCTGGGCCTGCACTGAAGGGTTCAGATCCTGAGGTCCTCAGGCCCTCAGCCTGAGCACCGAGGCTCCCACATGGAGAAGGAGACAGGAAGGCTGTGAAAGAATGAGTTGCAAATTCCCAGGTATGTTTGGTTCCAGCCTGGGATGGGTTAGAATCCTAGCTCATGCACAGGAGTAGCTGCAGGGAAGAACAGGGGGAGGCTTCATGGCACCAGGACATCATTTGCAGACTGCCGACCTGTTACGTAATTATTGTTATGTGGATGGGCTAATGGAGAACATTCTCCATGTGAGTGAGGCCAAGAGATTCAAGTCTGCGCCACTGGACCATAACTGCTCTGGGATGTCCAGGGATCTAAGCTCCTCATTTAAATGCAAACTATATTGAACTTTAAGGTATTTTCTGCTGTCCACCAAAAATATTGGGTATTTTTCATATCCAACCAACAACAAGCATTTTTGCTGAAAGGAAGTGTCTGGTGCTGACTTCTCTCATTTCTCCTTTTAACATCAGATTCTTTAACCTGTGCAATTAGAACACAGCAACACTTCATGAATGCCTTTAACAGTGAATTCCATTCCTTGTTGTAGAAAATTCCATCATGTCCGACTGATTTCAAGGGAGGTAACCAGTTCATCCCAAATCCTCAAAAGAAAACTAATTTCAGTTGTCTATCTTCTGAAACAAGAGTACTCTGTAGGACTAAAGGAGCCTTGTGGAGTACAATATATAGGGGTAACACTTCCCCATCATCCACAGCTTAGATGCCTGTACCACTCCTGAATCAGCATTCTGCAACAGATCTCAAGCAGCCAAGAAAGGGCAGGCAGAAGGCTTTTACAGTGGAAAACCAGCTCTAGTGGGTTAAAGAATCAGTGGTTTATTTTTCTTACATAACAAGTACCCCAGCTGTTGGTGGTATGGTGGTATGCTGCCTCCGCATTTCTCTTGGCCTTTCCCTCCAAAGAGGGCTGCTCTAGTCTCAGGCATCGAGTTTGGATTGAAGGCAAGAAGGAGGAAGCAGGAAGAATACCTTTCCTCCTTGTACCTTTTTGGTCCCAGCTGGGTCTACATTGACCAATAAATGGCCAGGTAGAATAGAATTACTACTCTAGACAGATCATTATTTATCCTGGTGGGTCCACTCTCCTGCAGATCCAGGAGTCCTCATTTGCTATCTCAACCTCATAGACTCCTGTTAGCAAGCAAGAGGCAGGTGAATATATGTTTGATGCTTTTCAGTTAGAAAACTACCCCTAAAGACAGAGAATAACTTGGCCAAAGTCACCAGCAGGTGGAGGGGTATTGCTTTGGATAGAACACAGATCTTAAGATCCTTAGAACAACACACTATTCCTCTGCAGCGGCTTATTTTATAAACTCTTTGAATTAACAACATTTCACTAACCAGTTGGTTGTTGATGCCCTTATTGTAAGAAATAGATCATGTATTTTATATTATCTTTGTCAATGACAGTGTTATACATTTGTATGATTCATTGCTTTTCATTAACTAGATTATTAAACAAAATGCAATTCTTCTACTTGAAAAAAAAAAGAAAAAAGAAAGAAAACTACCCCTAAAGACATTTAAAATAGAAAACATTGGAGATTTACCATATAGGATGGATGTTCAACCTGATCCGTAGTAACAGCCCAGCAAGGCCCAAAATATTGCCAGAAGGAATTTGGGGAATATGTCTTCAGTGAGCCTGAATGCCTGACAAGAAAACAAAAGGATCCAGGTTGATGTTCTTGTTTCTTCTTTGAGCCTCAAGCTGTAACTTTGGGAGAGAAAAGAGGGCCTGGGAACATGACCTGGAGAATATCTATCTGTATGGCCCTTGGAACCAGAATGGAGTGTTCTGGACCACAGTTAGGAAAGCAGAGCCATGCACTCTGGGTGAGAATGGGGAGGAACAGGGACTAAACCTCCCAATACAGGGAAGAACAATCTTGGGCATGAGAACCAGGGGCCAGTTGAAGGTGGTTCCAAATGGAAGTTTGCAGGAAGGGAAGGAAGAAACCCAGTTCATGCTACAAGACCAGGTCCTCGGAGGACAGTGGATGGGTTGTGGTCAGGAGAGGCAGGTGGAGAACTGGCTCCAGGAGGAGGAGAGGAAAGGGGGGACAAAAGCCATGTGACTTTAGAGATTTGTATTTGGAATCTGTCCCATTCCACCTGTTTCCTAAACACCTCCTGAATCCCAGGCTCTGTTCCAGAACATGGAACCATGCTGGTTCCAAGGGCCATACAGGTAGATATTCTTCAGGTCATGTTCCCAGGCCCTCTTTTCTCTCCCAAAGTTACAGCTTGAGGCTCAAAGAAGAAACAAGACACAGAACACAAAACCGAACTCATCCTTCACCTTGGGGCTCTTTGGGACTAGAGAGGAGGCAGACAGTTGACATGTAATCATGGGGTCATTTGGAGACACAGCACAGGGTAGGGGCAGGGGGCAAGCCCTGGGACTCTGAGGAGCATGAAGCCAAGACTGGATCAAACACTCAGGCCCCAAAGCAGAGAGGACAGCAGCTAGCTAGTGTCAGGATCTCACAGAGCCTCGTGTATTTCCTATGGAGGAAGTGCTGGGCAAGCCCTGAGTCTGGGTACCAACCAAGCAAACCTGAAAGGTCAGCAGAAGCAGAGAACCCCCATCTCATGGGCATCCCCAAAATGTAACAAAACAGAATTTTACTTGAACATTGCAATGGAAGGGCTTGTTTTGAGGGGAAAAAAGAAACAATAAAAAGTTCTAGAGGAATTAGAGAGTATCTGTCTACCTATTTACAAAGAGCTGGACTTCATTCAGCCTAGCTGAAATATTTCACTGATGTGGGTCTGTTTCCCTTCCTGAGTCTATTAAAATGCATCCAAGTTACATGACATCCCTTTGGATCTCAAGAATCTCTGCCTTCAAAATGAACACTGTGACTAAGCCTCATTTTTCCTAATTAACTTTATGCCACACATACACTGGTTTCAATAAGGACCATGTTCAAAAGGTCTCTTGCAACTGAAAATGGATTTTAAGGGAAGTCTCACCCTATGCAGATGAACTGAGGGCTTCTCTGTGCTGGGGAGAGGAGAATAGTGGGCAGCTGGGGAGGGAAGGGAAGTCAGCTGTCAGGGGATCTGCTCTAAGCCTCTGGAAAATGAGAAACCAGATAGCTGAGGCAGGGGTCAAGAATGAGGAGTGCTGTCAAGTGACTGCCTGTAACAGGCATTAATAAGCAATGAATAAATAAACAAGGGAAGCACAGACTGGTCAGCAGTTTAAAGAACATACACAAGGTCTTGTGATAGAGAAGTAGGAGTAGGCAGGGAAGACTTCTTGGAAGAGGTGACATTTCTTTTTTAAAAATTTTTTTTATTTATTTCTTATTTTTTAATAAACATATAATGTATTTTTATCCCCAGGGGTACAGGTCTGTGAATCGCCAGGTTTACACACTTCACAGCACTCACCATAGCGCATACCCTACCCAATGTCCATAACCCCCCTCCCCCTCTCTCAACCCCCCCTCCCCCTAGCAACTCTCAGTTTGTTTTGTGAGATTAAGAGTCACTTATGGTTTCTCTCCCTCCCAATCCCATCTGGTTTCATTTATTCTTCTCCTATCCCCCTGACCCCCCATGTTGCATCTCCACGTCCTCATATCAGGGAGATCATATGATAGTTGTCTTTCTCCGATTGACTTATTTCACTAAGCATGATACCCTCTAGGTCCATCCACGTCATCGCAAATGGCAAGACTACAGGAACTATTGAAAGGGGTCCTCTAAGGAAAGAGGGAGCCTAAAAGTAGTAGATCAGAAAGGTACAGAGACAATATACAGTAACAGTCACCTTACAGGCAATATAATGGCACTAAATTCATATCTCTCAATAGTTACCCTGAATGTTAATGGGCTAAATGCCCCCAATCAAAAGACACAGGGTATCAGAATGGATAAAAAAACAAAACCCATCTATATGTTGCCGACAAGAAACTCATTTCAGACGTGAAGACACCTCCATATTTAAAGTGAGGGGGTGGAAAACAATTTACCATGCTAATGGGCATCAGAAGAAAGCTGGGGTGGCAATCCTTAGATCAGATCAATTAGATTTTAAGCCAAAGACTATAATAAGAGGTGAGGAAGGACACTATATCCTACTCAAAGGGTCTGTCCAACAAGAAGATCTAACAATTTTAAATATCTATGCCCCTAACGTGGGAGCAGCCAACTATATAAACCAATTAATAATAAAATCAAAGAAACACATCAATAATAATACAATAATAGTAGGGGACTTTAACACTCCCCTCACTGAAATGGACAGATCATCCAAGCAAAAGATCAACAAGGAAATAAAGGCCTTAACTGACATACTGGACCAGATGGACATCACAGATCTATTCAGAACATTTCATCCCAAAGCAACAGAATACACATTCTTCTCTAGTGCACATGGAACCTTCTCCAGAATAGATCACATCCTGGGTCACAAATCAGGTCTCAACCGTTATCAAAAGATTGGGATCATTCCCTGCATATTTTCAGAGGTGGCATTTCTGCCAGCATTTGCAGGATAAAAGGGACCAGCCAAGGAGTGAAGGGAAGAGTATTCTTAGCAGAAGGAACAGTGAGTGCAAAAACCCTTGGAGAAGGAAAGAAGCTTCTGGTGTGTGCAAACGAAGGGAGGCCAGTGGGATGGAGCACAGACCAGGCACAGACAATTGGAGGAGCAGAAGAACTGGGTTTTACAGACAGGAGGTATTTTTTTTTCTCTTTTCAAGTGTGTTGGGAAGCAGCTGGAGAGATTGAAACAGAAGAATGATATGATCCAGTAGCCTCGCAGACACCAGTGTAGAGGCTGCTATTCAGGTGGCCTGGTGGGTAGCAGTGGGGAGGGCTGAACAATTCAGGAAATACCTCGGACGTGGGGTTCCGAGGCATGTAAGGCAAGGGTCAAGGAGGGTTCCAGACGATTTCCAGATTTGGAGCTTGACCAGGCAGGGAGTGGTACAGTTGATTGAGGTGGCAAAGCCCAGGGAGCATGAAGCCAGGAAGTGGGAATTCCAGATTCTGCTCTGACGTCTGTATAGATGCCACATGGAGAAGCCGTGTTGACTGTGGGTATAGGCACCTGCACCAAGGAGAGGTGTGGGGTGGAGGTGTCAGCCGGTGTTTACAGCAGGAGGATGAGATGATATCATCCAGGGAGAGCGTGTAGGTAAAAGGAGAAAAGGGTCCAATATTTAGAGGTTCACCTGAGGAAGTGGGGGAGGTGGAGGGAAGAAGTTAGGGGGATGACAAGAGGAAAACCAGCCATGTGGCCTCTCAGAAGTGAGGAGAAGAGACTGCCGCATGCATGAGGACAGGTGGTCAGCCTTCAGTTGCTGCAGGGACATTGAACAGGGTGGCGGAGAACCATCCCTGGGCACATGCAGATGGAGGTGGCTGGTGCCCTGGACCAGTGTGTCAGGGGATGGACAGCTGTGGATATTAGACTCAAGGAATTGCCCAGTGAGTGGGAGGTGCTGCGGTGCAGGGCATGTGAGGCTTTGAGAAGGTTTGCTAAGAGAGGAGCTGAGAAATGTGGTGGAAGGTAGAGAGATTTGAACCCCCTGACTTTCTTCTCTTGGTAGCACCAAGAGCACATTCTATACCAGATACACACAGTTTGCATAGTGGTATGGAACCGATGTGTGGGATGGACTTACTGTGACAGGTGGACCCAGCCTCCCCTCCTACAACTGTCTCTGTTTTCCAGCACTTTGGGGTCACAAACACCACTACAACAAAAAACTGTTGTGTGTGGCTTTTTTTAATTTGACCACATACTTCCCCAAGGGCCAGTTTTTAGACATAGTACTTGAGAAGAAAACAGAAAAGGAAGGCATAGGGGCGCCTGGGTGGCTCAGTGGGTTAAAGCCTCTGCCTTTCGCTCAGGTCATGATCCCGGGTTCCTGGGATCGAGCCCCGCATTGGACTCTCTGCTTGGCGGGGGGCCTGCTTCCTCCTCTCTCTCTTTCTGCCTGCCTCTCTCCCTACTTGTGATCTCTATCTGTCAAATAAATAAATAAAATCTTAAAAAAATAAAATAAAATAAAAATAAAAAATAAATAAAAAATAAGAAAAGGAAGGCATAACCCAGAATTTCTTCATAGACCATTCACCAGTAACCTTTTCACAAAACCAGAATTTTTCCCTCAATTTTACAGCTAAAAGGGGGAACTTAGAAATCAAATTCCTTGGTTTTGAAACTGGAAGTTACTAAAATGAATAAAATAGAAGTATTCAAATTATCAGAACGTCAAGGTACATTCCATTGGGTTTTTTACTTTCTCTTGACCATTTACCAGTTGTCCATTCTTATCCTTTCTGCTGGCACCTTCCCTGCCCAGGTGTCCTTTCTCCCTCCTTCCCTCCCTCCCCCTTCCCCCCCTCTTTCTTCCTCCTTCTGCCTCACTTTCTCCCTCCCCCTCCATCTTCCTCCCTCTCCCTCTTTTTTTTCCCCTCCTTCCTCTCCCTTCCTTCCTCTCCCCTCCTCTCCCAACCTCCTCCTTCTCTCCTTCTCCCTCCCTTTCTCTCTTCCCACCCCCCCGCCATATGCCTGTCTCCTCCTATCCAGCAATCCCCGGGTCATCCCTGTCAATTCCTCTAGTTTGCTCTTTATAAATATATCTGAATAGTTTTAGTGAATGATTAAGCTGTGGGCGGGTTTATAAACACAGGCCTATAATCAACAATATTATGGTAGACTTGTGCTCTCACAGAACTTTCAGGTGAGTGAATAATGGAAGGGAAGGAGCATTTTCCTTTTAGGTAGAGAACGAAAGCAACCCCATTGAAAGCTGTGTCCACAGATCAGGAAATACTTGTAACCCATCTGCACATGTGGCTTCTCCTTGCCCTGCTTGCCAGGTGTAACTGTCTTCCATGTGGCATGGACATTTCGAGATCGGCTGGTGTGTTTCACATCTGCCTGTGATAACTTTCTTTAACTAGCCATTCTTGGTTTTACACAGGTGGGAGTCTTTAGTCCTCGTGCTGATGTATCTCATCTATATCGTCATCATGAAGTAAGTAACATGCCTTCTTGGTTTTCTTTCCCAAAACTCTTTCCTACATCGACCATGACGGGATAATGTGGAAAAAGGAATGGAGGCAGGGCAGGTAGCAGGCTGGCTATCAGTGCTGATGATCACAGTCTCCTCGGTTCCCTCAGACCTGCGTGCGGCACTGTAAGTTCTGATCAATGGCAATAGCAAAGACTCTTCAAACCCCCATACGATAATGGAATCAAAGCTTTAAGTGTTTAATTTGAGAAATCTCTCAAACCCTTGTACCCCCCTTTAATATCAGGCAACCAAGTTTTGGGCTGTTTTCACTCTCTTTCATAACAGGAAAGGAAGTTTAACTCACTAAGTCATGCTTCTCTGTAGGGTGACGAAGATGGGACCAGAGCTAATTAAGAGATAACTAAAACCATATACTGAATACCTGCAGACTTGCATTATTTATATCATATCTATCACCTACTGCTGTGTAACAAATGAGCCCAAAATGTAGTGTCTTAAAACTACAAGCATGTATTATCTAATTACAGTTTCTGAGTCAGGCATCCAAGAGGACATAACCAGCGAGTTCTAGCTCAGGGTTTTCCTTTCTTCCTTGAGATTGTACAATGTTAAGAGGTTGGCTGGGGTAGTTGTCATCAACTTAACTGGGTCTGCAAAATGACCTGCTTGTACTATTGGTGAGCTAATGTTGGCTGTTGGCTGGAGCCCTGAGTTCCTCAGCATATGGACCTCTCCTTAGGGCTGGTTGAGTGTCTCCACAGCACGGGAGCAAGTGAGTCAAGAGGGACTAACCAGTGCCTTTTCTAATCTGGTTTCACAAGTCACACGCTGTCACTTCTGCCTTGTTCTGTTTATTAGAAGTGAGTCTAGCCCACACTCAGGGCGTCTGCTTCACTATTTGAAGGGAAGGATCTCAAAGAATTTGTGGATATATTTTGAAACCACCATTTCATAGGTTCTTTTCCCCCCAGAGTCTGGGAGGCTTCCTGTGTGTTTCAAGAATTATATTGCTGGCATTTCCCACACTCTGTGAAGGCAAAATGTAAGCACCATGGCTGTGAACCTGCTGGTTCATCTTTTTGCCAAGTCCCATTGAGATGAGGAGCTTGTAAATAATGCAGAGCCTTTCCATGCTGCAGCTGCTGGACCCTATGGGAACTGTTTCTTTCATTCTAAATTAACCCGTACTTCCCCCAGCATTTGTGACTACCTTCTCAGGGGGCAAGAAAGTACCACCCGATCAGAAATTGCCAGTTGGACGTGTCAGGTAGTGGTCTGGAATTTGACATGACAAAGTGTGTTTTCTACTAAAGTCTGACAAAAATTAGTTCCGGCCACTAGTGTCCGAGAGACCTTTTTTGAGAAATCAGCGTGGCCACTGGCAGACATTTCATGAACAGTAAATATAGGAGCTGGCTCGGCTAATGTCCACTGTGGGCTGTAAGTAGTCTGTGGCCAGTCCACTCAATATGGCATCCAGCCTTCACCTCAGGAGCTATCCAGTGGTCAGTGTGGACCTGATATCTGGGTCTTGTTACTGGAAGAGGGTATTTCTAGAGTAGGCTGCCAATTGGTAGGCTCCCATGAAAACCAGAGTTGGCCCAAAGGCCTTTCAGAGTTTCTAGACTCCAAAAGAAAGAGTCCCTGAAGGCATCTTTCTCCTCCTTCTCTCAAATAGCAGAACCATTAGGAAATCAGTGGTCTCAACAATGGGGGAGGTCTCAACAATACACACATCTTCTTTCAATGTGTTTTAAATTTGATTATTTCACCTTTTTTTTAAATTTGTTGAGGCCCTAAGTCTGAGTTCCCCAAGAGTCAAGAGTCCTTTTCTTCCCCCTTTGAAAGGCTGAATCAGTCAATTATTGCAGAAGAATTGACTGTCTGCTGTATACCAAACATTGGTCCTGGGTTTTGAATCCAAATTTAGAGACAGCATATCCCATAGTGCACTCACTGGGGGCTTCACAAAATAAGGAGGGCTTACACCAGAGTTAGTCTAAAGGGAAGGAATGTTGAGGAATTTTGCTAATATGTATCTTGTGATCACTGCCCCCCTCTACCAAGCCATCATAAAGCCCATGTGTTGCTGATAGGGCATGTGGACATTAAGATAACACCGTGAACAAATTCTCTCCTCTCCCCCAAACTGTGCCCAGTGTGAAAGCTAATGAGGTGTGTTTCTGCTGATGCCTCAACTTTCCCAGCCTGCCAGCTGTTCAAACCAGCAGGATACAAATAAAACAGGGAATGGCAGCTACTGTGCTCACAGAATTTTCTGCATAAATTCTGGTCCCAAGTTCTAAATTGAAATCGCTGCTCTTTAGCCATCCCTGTCCGCAATCAGAGGCTTTAATCACGGGGTTTTATAAAATCTGATTTATAAAATTGCATGCTCCACAATAAAATAGCTTCAGGGTGCAAGCACAAAATTTAAAACATTCAATTAAAAATATAAAACTGAGTAGCAGCAGTTAAAAAACGCATATATTAGAGTTGTCAGCTGCCTCCTAGGTGGATGGCTTTAAACATTCTGTCTGAAGGTCAAAAAGCAATTTTGGTTTGGCCAAGTAGATAGAAACCTTAAGGGAGCATGAGGCATACCTGGACTTGGTGAGGATTGATTTCTGTACTTCTGGGTCCTTTCCTTGGGATTTGGTCCCCAGGTGAGGCAATGTAGTCTGGTGATTGAGATCAAGGGTTGCACATTCAGCCCTGCCTGGTCACACCTCACAGTCTGCCACTTGCCAGCGGCCAAGTTATGATGCCATTTTGAATTTCTGTTTCCTCGCTTACAAAACGGGGATCCTCACACCTCCTACCACAAAGGTTGTTCTTAAGCATGAGATGGGACAGCATAGTTAAGTTACTACCAGTATCTAATTTCAAGAAAGCTCTTGTAATAATACTAGGCATAGTGTTCTTACTTTGTTTTCCAAAGCCAAATAAATGTGTAGCACATGGTTATACTTTCAAAGCAAAGCCTCATGCAAGTTGGTATTTCTATGGGGAAATGGATTTTGAGTCAAGATGATAGAAATTCTGCCTCTCCCCCATAGTTTTGACAGAAAGAAGGTGGGAAGACTTTTTCATTAAGAAGAATTTGAATATTTACAAAAGCTGGCAGAATGGTATGACAGCTCCCCCATGCTCATCATCAGCTCTGACAGCCAGCAACCCACACCACTACCCATTTCCTCCCCACCACATGGTGTGAAGCCCAAGAGAGCATGCCAACTCATCTATCAAAACCTCAGGATACATCTCTAAAAGGACTCAAAGTTCATATAATAACCACCACATCATTATCACACCCAAGATTAATGCTATTTCTTCAATAGAATTAAATATCAAATCAGTATTCAAACCTTCTTTGATCTCACGAATGCCATTTTTTTACAGTTTCTTTTAATCTCCTAAATATTTTTTAAAATCAGAATCCAAATAAATCCCACTCATTATCATTGGTTGCTCCAACTTTTAATCTATGAATCCCCCCTCTGGTTTTCTTTTTCCTTGCAATTTATTCTTTGATGAAGTTGGGTTGTTAGCTACACAGTTTCCCGCAGTTTGGAAATTGTTGATTACATCCCGTGCTGTGGTGTGGCCTGTTCCTTTGACCCCTGTGTTTCCTGTATGCCAGCCGTCAATCCAGTTTAGGGTAGACTGTGTCCCAAGTGGTGGTGAGTTCTGCCACCAACAGGCACAATGATGTTTCCTTTCGCTCTGTCAATAATGTTGGGAGCCATCCATGCACAAGATCTGACTCCATTATTTCTTTAGGGTTGCAAAAAAGTGAGGTTCTGGTTCTGTTCTCTGCCTCATTTAAAGTCTGAGAGTGCCCAGAACTGGCCTGCCCCCTTCCCTTCTCACAGAAACCATCATCACTTTTGACTAGTTTTCTAGTCTCCATCATGCCATGGAGGATGAACCGTAAGCTCCCAGGGAGTACAGGAAGGAGCTGTCCAGCCGCAGAGGGTCCCTCCATCTGTACCATGATGACCCACCCACCCAGAGCTGCTCTCACTGAAGAACAGGCATAGGTGCCCGTGAAGCAGACTCCAGGGAGCCTGTAGCAATAAAGAGGATGTGGAAGAGAAGCCTATGTGAGGAAATGCAGCTTGAGGGGCCTACCAGCTGGCCATTTAGAGTTGCCATGCCTGGCTGTGGTTCCTCTGGGAGGCCAGAGATCAAGCTGGGGCAATAAGTTGTTGTTGTCCCATGGCTTGTCCCATGACTAGTAAGCCACTGATGCCTTTAGCTGTTTGAGTGGGTCAGAAAATAGCAGTGGCCTCCAATGCTCTGGAAACTGCCTGGCTGTGTTTTCCCGAGTTTTCTATGATTCCTCTCTGGGGGTCTTCTAATAGTAAAGGATATTTAATATTGTAAAAATATGTAGCTGCCAAAAACATGCTAGGAATTTGTATAAGCTTCTTCCCTTCCAGCACAAAAGACTAAAAGAAAGATGCCACAATGTTTTCACCCAATCATTCTGGAAAATCATAGTCCAGAATTGTTTCCTAAAGCCAACCACCTGCCCTGGAATTATGGCCCAGTATGTAAGAGATTCCCAGGACCACAACCTATGGTTTTAGAAAACCAAACAGAGACCCAGAGTGCCAGCTGGCCTGTGACCTGCAGACCATGACTCACTGGGACTGGGCAGCAGTATGGATGTGACACTTTCTCCTTCCCCCACCCAGCACGCCCTTCACAGAGGTGTGTCCTGGAGACATGGCCAAGAGAAAGTAGACCTTGCCCATCCTGCTGAGTCTCATCATGGCCCTTCCATGCATGGACTGTGAGCAAGGGAGTTCAATACCAGAATGCCACCACTGACCTTGAAAATTTGCAAAGAAAGAAGTGTGTCTCTATTTACTTATGTGATGTTGGTTTTATTTTCACTCACTCAGAACATAAGACAGATTGCATTTCTCTGTGGGAACATGAATACAGAATAATGATAACTTGAAGCATGGGGTCCCCCACAATGTGCCTACACTGAGAGCTGCAGGACACTCAGGCTGATGGGCTTCTTCTGCTCGTTGCTTTGTTCAGATATAATGCTTGCATCCATCAGTGCTTCGAAAGGAGGACGAAAGGTGCTGGAAACATGGTCAATGGCTTGGCCAACAATGCTGAAATTGACGACAGCAGCAACTGTGACGCGACTGTGGTGCTACTGAAGAAAGGTACCTGTGGACAGCCTGGGTCCTGGGAGGGAGCGCTGGGAGGATGCCTGGCTGCCCACCTTCACGCCACCCCTGGGGTACTGTGGCTGGGCTGGTGGGAGGCTGCCTGCCCCAGAGGAGACCAAGGGAGAGAAGTTTCCAGGCCTCCCTGCCTCCCTTTGGATACATCTTGGGGCAGGCATACCTGGTGATGAGCTGCCTGGGAAACTTCACTGGGCAAAACATTTGCTGGCAGTGACACAGGGGATTTAGGACACGACAATAAAGGAGACAAGACTAGGGGTCTTGAGGTATTGACTCTGTCACATTTTTGCTATCTGACTGTGAAGCCAATTAACAATCCTTTCTGAGCCTCAATTTTCTCTTCTGCAAAATGGGGATAATTGTAATGAGTAAAGGAGAGAAAGTATATAAATTACCCCATTAGTGATAGTTGCTATTAGTATATTATTATATCCACATTCTTTTTCAGGCTACATTACCTCTGTATCCAAACTGCAAAATAACGGACTATTGCTGCCCCCCCCCTTTTTTGAAGTAATTCTTGTATTCAGTAGATTCTCATTAAGCAATTGATACACTGAGAGAACTAAGATAGTGCTCCCTAATAAAGAATATTCTTTCTTAGAGGAACACAGAAAATTATCATTTACTTTTGCCTTAGAATGTGTTTGGTTTTTCAATTTCTTTTAACCTTCTCTAAAAATGTGTGAGTTTATTTCTTCTTGGTCTCATATGGTTGCTTTGCAGGAAAAACACAAAAAAAAATTTGAAAATCTATAGGTTATTCAAATCTGAGTTTTAAATCTGAGGTGATTATTTGAAAATCAATTATTTGATAAACTTTTCTAATTATGTTTAGCAAAAGGCTTAAGTATTTAGTGTCATCCCACAAAGGGATTGCATTGAATCTCTTCTGTTCTGGATAGTTTATAACCATTAAAGGAATACTCTTGGAAAACCAAAAAGAACTACCTCATATTAGTCCATGTTTCCAGAGATCGTTTCATGATTTAGTGGTTTGGAAAACAACGGTGACCACTAGGAGGGTGTGTGACTAGACACCTATGAGCTGTGTGCTCATATCGCATGTTTGTAGAGAGGGGGTTGGGCCTTGATGAAACTTATTTATCAGGACTGCCCGCAAATGTTGTGTAATGGTATGGGCCACTCTGGATCTTGGGCCTCTGTCATGTGGCTGGTTCACCTACCCTTTGCCCCTTTGTCAGCCTTGCTCATAGGCTTGGCTGCAGCAATGTGCTCATTCCTCACTTAAGCCCTCCACTTGGCACTAAAGTCATTTCTGCAGCTTTTAACAGCTCAGAACATTGAACATTGTTGACATTTGAAAGGCATAAGGTTTTCAAAAGGGTTACTAAAGATTATTGGGATCTTTCCTGTGTCCCAAGTCTGAGTGGTGGGGAAAAAATCCTTTGAAGATACAGAGGAATTCTCTTTCTTATCACTCTTTCTTACCATGCCAGTGAATGATGCTTATATTGTTTCAAGTCATTTCAAAAGAGCTATCAATGAGCCTTATGGAAAGAAGAGTTTGACTCTTCTCCATATTTTGCTTCTTGGATGGATGGATGGTTGGGTGGGTGGATGGAAGGAAGGATAGATGGGTAGATGGGAGGATGGGTGGGTGGGTGGATGGAAGGCAGGCAGGCAGGCAGACAGGCAGGCAGGATAGATGAGTAGATGGGAGGATGGATGGATGGATGGATGGATGGATGGATGGATGGATGGATGGATGATTGGATGGATAGAAAGAAGGATAGATAGGTAGATAGATGGATAAATGAGTAGGTGGGAAGGAAGGAGGGGCTGAGGGACGAAGGAGGGGAAAGAAGACTAAATAAATATCTCTTTTCTGCTTCTAGCCTCAATAATATCTTTATTTTATGTTTTTAATTTCCCTAGCCAATTTCCACCGCAAAGCGTCAGTGATTATGGTAGATGAGCTGCTGTCAGCTTACCCTCACCAGCTTTCTTTCTCTGAGGCTGGACTTCGAATCATGATCACCAGCCATTTTCCCCCCAAGACCCGACTCTCCATGGCCAGTCGCATGTTGATCAATGAGGTACCTTGGAAAGCACACTCCATTTGCCGCGAGACGGAGGTGGGAGACTTTGGGAAGGGGAGAAAGTTTCTTGGTCTGAGAATAGAAATACCAAACTCTATACTTAACAAAATAATACCCCTCAGCTACTTCCCAAAATCTTTGCTCATGGCCCAGCTGTGCATCCTGGTTCTTGCTCTTCTCTCCATGTGTTGAAAGACATGACCAGACTCCCAGTTATATAGAAAAACTCTCCTGTTCCCTTCTACATACCTTTTTCTTTTCATCTTCCATTTGGATAAAGCTCTCTGATGTGAACTTGCACAGAAGAACTTGCTAAATCAAGGTTGCCTTATTTTAAAGTAATGTAGTCTCTGACCTGAATTTTCCTGTGTATCCCTGTTTCTGGAGTCACAACTTTATTGATACACTAGTCCAGACACATCTCTGTGACTTTCTCTCATACGGTCCAAGGGATTCCTACAGTCCAGAGAAGAAAGATAATACTACAGTGCACAGGAATCAAGAATGCTGGTAGAAAACGCTCCAGTGGGTCATAAAAGGTTAATCCTTCCTCCCGGAAGGAGGCTGTATGAGTTGCTTCTTACTTTGAGGAATCCCTTAAGACTTCACTGCAGAATCTCCTGGAAGCATCTCCTTGTCAGCTGCCTGAAAAAGATCCCAGTAGCTGGTGTTCTGGGTGTGCAGATCTATAGTTCTTCTGACTATGGTAAGAATGTGCCTTTCTCTTTCCAGAGACAAAGACTGATAAACAGTAGGGCCTATGCCAATGGAGAATCAGAAGTGGCCATCAAAATCCCAATTAAGCACACCGTGGAGAATGGGACAGGGCCCAGCAGTGCCCCAGACAGAGGCGTGAATGGGACTCGGAGGGATGATATTGTTGCAGAGGCTGGTAATGAGACAGAGAATGAGAATGAAGACAATGAGAACAACGAGAATGACGAAGAGGAAGAGGAGGATGAGGATGATGATGAAGGACCATACACACCATTCGACCTCCCCTGTAAGAGGTCCTATGTCTAGGCTGGGTTTGGGAGCTATTTTGAGGCCACTGAATAGATGCCCTTGACTTTGGTGATCTTTTTGACATTCAGTTCAAAGAATTATCTCTATATGAACGTAGAAATATTTATATTAACTTCTACAGTGGGAAAGACTCTGTTTTAGAAGGTCCAAAGATGAACAAGATGGGAACACTTGACTGTGGGTTGAAATGTGGGTTCTTTGACCAAGTATAATTTGTTGGCACTTTGTGAAGGAAGACTCTTAGCTTAGCTTAGCTGTTCTGTGGGAACTCTCGGGGCTAAGGAGGAAATGCCCATGACCCATGTTGGGAAGGCAGCTTGGTGCTCAAAGCAAGAGACACATCACCCACCTTCACCCATCGCATTTCATTTGGCCGAGGCACCTGTTCTGCCAAGGCCAGCCTAGGGGGAAAGATGCAGACTTCTCAGCTGGTCTTTGTTCTCCCAGTCACTTCTTTTTTTTTTTTTTTTAAGATTTTTTTTTTTTTATTTCCTACACAGTCAGAGATCACAAGTAGGCAGAGAGGCAGGCAGAGAGAAAGAGGGGAATCAGGCTCCCCACTGAGCAGAGAGCCCAATGTGGGGCTTGATCCCAAAACCCTGGGATCATGACCTGAGCCGAAGGCAGAGGCTTTAACCCACTGAGCTACCCAGGCGCCCTTCCCAGTCACTTCTTGCCCCTTACCTCACACACACCCCATTCAGGTTTCTCCTCTCCCATGACCTGCTTGTTTCCAGGACAGACACCACAGGAGATACAGATCCCAGCCCCAGCTAAGTCTCATACAGTGAGGCTGGCCAAGGGCATCTCCCTGGTATCTTGAAGGGGAAGCACAGGCTTGTATAATTTTCAGGACCCCAGCCACCAAAGCAGTGTCCTCCTCTGACTGCTACCCAACAATGACTTGGCCATTGCAAAGACTTTTTCCCCCCATCCTACCCATTCGTGGAATGGATGGACCAACCCCAAAAAATTCTACCTATTTTCTAGAGCTTCCAGAATCTTCAACTGTTTCAGGAAAGTGCCCTGGTCCAGTATGAGAGCTTAATAAGAGTGTGACTTCTCTGGGATGTTTAAAATTGCAGGAGAACTGAATTCTGGTGAAGTATTACTTGACCCACTTGAAAGGTCATTTAATGATGGGATGTGGGTGTGGAGTGCCAGAGTTCTGTGTTAATTTCAGATGTAAGGCCTTTCTTTGGTCCAGGGATAGCAAATGAACCTAGGATGAGAACTGCTTCTGGGTCCCCTCAGGGCCCCTCAGATCTCAACCTCAGCAAATGCTTCCCCAAACTAACTAGAGAATATCCACTCAGATCCTTCACCCCAAAGTCCCAACAGCCCAGCCAGAGTTAAGTCATTACTTGTTAGAGGTTTATCTTGGTAGGAAAAAAAGCATGCTGGCTCTTTATCCATTTTGCCATCTTTGACACTATTTCTTGGCAACCTTCTTCCCTATCAACAGGACAAAAACATTTTAAAGATTAAGTAATCATGCCCTCTATATCCCCCTTATGAACTTTTGTGTTCATTTTCTATTGCTGTAGAACAAATTACCACAAACCGAGTGGTTTAAACCAAGACCCGTTGATTAGCCCCCAGTTCTGTAAGTCAGAAGTCCAGCACAGCCTGGCTGGGCTTCAGAGGATCCAAAGGCCATATTAGAGGTGTAGACAGGGCTATAGACCTTCCCAGAGGCCCTGGGGAGAATCACTCTCAAACACATGCAGATTATTGGCAAAACCCAGCTCCCTGTGGTTGGAAGGCTGAGTCCCATTTCCTTGCTGGCTGTCAGCCGGGGGCTGCTCACTGCTCCTGGAGGCCTGCATTCTTCACATCACCAATGGTGCTTTCGGTCCTTCTCATAATTCCGGTCTCTTGGGCTTCCCCTTCTGCTTCTGAGGAGCCTAGAGCAGGCCCACCTGCCTAATCCCCCTTCAGGAGGTCGATTCTCCCACACAGCAGAGCATAGTCATGGAACTGATGGTTCAACTTCCTCTTCACAGGTTCTGAGAATTGGGGCACAGACTTTTGGGGGCCTGCGTCTAAAATCTTTGCTTTCAGAGCTCACCCTCAGCAGCCCATAACGAAGTTCCAAAAATGCCTATTTTGCTAGTCTTTCACTGATATAAGAAGCTCTTGGACCAGGTGAAGAGTCTGTAAGGGACCAGTGTTGGGGGGGATGCCCCCAGAGGCCCCGAAGCCCCACGTACACCCTTCCAGGTAGATGACCAAAGACGTATGTGGCACCAGACAACTCATCTGCCTCCCACAACTGGGACAAAGGGGCTCCTTTCAGGTCACTTGTTTCCTGAATGGGATAAATGCCAGACCTAATTGGGAGATTTCAAGGTATCTTATAACTGTTGCTCACTTCCGCTCCTTGTCTCTGGGGTTCGTTGCAGATGAAGTGGCCTGGGCCTCCCAGCCACATCACCTTGTCTTCTCATGTGTTAAGAGATGTGGCTGCTGGTATGGGCTCAGGAATTGCCACAACCCACCCCACCCCCCGCCCCTGAGACACCCTGCATCCTTTGGCAATTCAAGCACTAGAGGAGAAAGGATGCTCTGCCTGGTCCTGCCATTCCTTGGGGGTCTCTGCTTCATTTCAAGGCCCTGAGTTGCCAAGAAAGGAAGTGCAACCCCAAGTTATTCTAGACCAGCCCTGTCACCAGGACATCCTGGATAAAAATGCAGGCTCTGATTCGGGAGCTCTGGCGGGGAGGCCCAGATTCCGCATTTATCACAAGCCCCCAGGGGACACTGGGGCTGCTTGTTGGGGGCTGCACCTGAGGCAGTGAGAGGGTAACATCCTGGACTCATGCCAGCAATCTTCACCATTCTCTGAGCCTTAGACGAGCCTCATTCAGAAGCAGGTGAGGTGCTGCAGCTGAATTGGAGAGTGGTTTTGTCCAGTTATGATCCTCTGTTCCCTCCCACCACCAAACCCACACCCCATTTCAGGACTCAGGAACTTCCATCTGAGGCTCGCAGCCTGCATGTCCAGCAGCACCCACCCCACTCCCAGGGCAGGCAGACCCCTCACAGCAGTGAGAGGGCCAGCAGACAGCATTTGAGGAGCAGGGAGGACCCAGTCCCAGGAGCCCCACATCCAGTTCCTTTGGCCTGAAAAAGCTCTGTCCACATGATGAGGTCATTTTTTTCCCCCTCGTGGTAATCTTGCCAGGGCATGGCTCTGTGTTTCTGTCACTCAGATGTAAGGCTTTCTTCTCTCCAGGACTTGACTGTAGTGAGTGTAAGTAACGAATAAGTAATTATGTGGAAGTATGTAAATATAGGCATACCTAGGATGGATGGGTGTGTATACACATACACTCTGTGCACATGCATGTACATACAAGTGTGTGCATATATGTGGTGTGCATGTGTATGGTTGATATCATGTGTACATATGACATGTTAATTCATGCAATGTATACATTTTTATATTGAGTTTATGTTTTTATGGTTTATGCATAGATATTAACATACCTGTATTTTTATATGTGCTCATAATGTACATATGGGTTAAATTCATATAATATATATTCATATATATACCTATACATAGAAAATGTGTGTGTGTGTGTGTATAAATTGCACATGTATACTTATCTCTTGCATGAAGAAAGCTTTAATGTTGACTGACAGAAATGGAAATATTTACATGTGGGGGCATCTGGATGGCTCAGTTGGTTAAGCATCCAACTCTTGATTTCGACTCAGATCATGATCTCAGGGTCGTGATATCGAGCCCTGCATCAGGCTCTGTACTGGGCATGGATAAGATTCTCTCTCTCCCTCTGCTCCACTTCCCCCCTGCTTGCATGCTCGCTCTCTCTCTCTCAAAAAAAGAAAGAAAGAAAGAAAGAAAGAAAGAAAGAAAGATTTCCATGTGTACATAGGCAAACATACTTCCACAGAAAAAGACTGAAAAGAAATATATCAAAATATGAGTGTGTTTCTCCAGGTGGAATTCTTTTTAGTTTTTCTAGATTTTCCATTCTAAAACGCTGCGTTTTTATTGCCTATATAGTTAGAGAAAATTGATATATTTAACCCCAGGTCTATAAGAATGAGCAATGACTTTTTCTTCTCAATAGAAGTAAACTTCTATAAAAACTCAATAAGGAATACAACTTAAGAACAGGTCCTTTGCTTTTTGGAGCCAAGTCACACTCAAAGGGATACTGTAATGCTCAGAGTCCCCACTTCATGTCCCTGGCTTCATCTCCCAGCAGCTGGCTCCCTTCCAAGGAATCACATAATCTTGGGTATATCAGGTTCATGCTCAGGGAGTTTGGTTTCCTTAGCTCTGTCCTCAGCACCCGGAACAGCACCTGGCACAGACTGGCCTTGGGGGGGCGGGTTGCAATTCAAAGAATATTTGTTAAGTGAAGAAATAAACCTGTCCCCTGGGGGACTAGAGGTGGACCACATAGCAATGGAATAAAAGATGGGAAAATGTCCAGAAATACTGTTGACTCAAACAGGAAAGGAAAACATTTTACCCCTTTATTCAGAAAAAGAAATTTAGGCCAGCTAAAATGTGCACATATATTAACATTCCTGTGTTTATATGTGCATATAATATACATAGAGGCTAAATCCACATAGTATATATGTCAGTTATATGCACCTATGCATAGTATAAGTTGTACATATATTAACCCTTGCATGAAGAAAGACTTACTGTTGACTAATAGAAATAGAAACATTTACAAAGGATGTAGGTAAACACACTTTCAGGGGGGAAAAAAAGACTGAAAAGAACACACCAAAATATAAGTACGTTCCTTATCTGACTGCTCCTCAAAATCACTTAAAAAGCACATTTCTGTATCACTTGGTTTGCTCAAGGAGTTATATTTGTTACATTACACTTAAAAGTAACTTCCAGATCATACTGATTGAGTTTCTACTATAAGTTTGTGGTTACAGTGGAGCTGTAACTTAGAGAAAACATCTGTATCATGAAATGGAGAAAACTGTTTTCTAGATATATGGCCCCTACACGGTCAAGTCAGACTTTTCTAAAGCAGCCGAGAGAAAAAACTCAAAATTCATTCGTGCCAACGTATACTGCTTACAGTTCTACTCAATCAATATCACTTTCTAAGCTCCCGCAGTCTTAAGTTCCAATTTCATTTTTCTTTCCTTTTTTTTTATTTTCTGAAGAAAGACAAAGCCAGATTGTAGTCATTTCTCTTCCCATTCGTGTATTTCTTTGTAACTTTGATTGGGTGTGTGTTTTAAACTGGACCAAGTCTCTCTGTAAGGGCATCCAGAGGACTGCAATGCCTGTGAGGGGATTCCCCGATGAATAAATGACATCACCACGTTACAGGCTTTAGGAGCATGACGAATTCCAGGATGCCTTTGAGATCCAAGGGTCTGATGATAATGGTGGACTCCACAACATTTGGAAGCCCCTCACAAAAAAACCCTGACAGCTTTCTTGCTTAGAAATCCAGCCAAACAGTCTCAAAGTTGTCACCATCCGTTCCCAGCTCTGTTTCTGCATAGCAGCAAATTGGAAAAGTGCTGGATACTGGCATAAAATTTTGAAAAAATTTTCATTTAACATTTTATTAATCACTATTCAAAGTGTAATTTAACAAATACCTCCTTCATTCTGATAGGAATATAAGAAGGGATGATCATTTTGGGAAAGTACTTGGCAGTTTCTTGCAAAGTTAAACATCTACCCTATGACTCAGCAATTCTATTCCTGGGTCTTCTCCGAAGAGGAAGAAAAACATCCCGACAAAACAAAGGGTACAAGAATACCCATAGCCCCTTTAGTTGTAATACCTGAAAACTGGCAACAACTCAAATTCCCATCCATTGGAGAATGGATAAACAAATTGTGTATCCCTAGGATGGAAAACTACAAAGCAATTAAGAATGAACTCCTGACCCTTGAATGAATCTCAAAAAACATGCTGGCTGAAAGAACATAGTTGACTAAAATCACATGCCATGTGATTTTCTTTATTTAAAGGTAGATAACAGGGAAAACTAATTGATGGTGGTAGAAGGTGGAAGGTTGACTGGAAAGAGGCTCAAGGAACTTTCTGGAAGGCAGAGAGGTTTTTTTTTTATCTCTATTGAAGCAGGGAGTGTATGCAATACATATTTCTTACCAGAAGTGTTAGCACTTACGCAGGATGGTAATAAAGGCTAAAGGAGAATTGAAAGGTTTATCAAATCTACGGTTACAAGGAACTCATGGCAACATAGTCACCAAAATAAGCATTTATGGGTATCTCTGAAACACAGGGCTCAGGGAACACAGAGATAAGATCAGGTCATCACTAGCCATGGCAGCAGGTATTTAGAAAACCAGAAATCAATGACTAATATGCAAATTCACTTCAACTTGAGATACAAACCCCACCTTGAGAACTTTCAAATCATTGTTCATTTCAGGGAGTTGACAATGTTGAGCGATTCCACTAGATGGCGCTGAGACCACTGACACTTTATAATCTGGCAGGATTTGATCTAACCATGGGGAGAACAGATGCCAGGCCAACTGGTGGTCTTCCAGCTCCCCTCCCCAACCTTCACCTGCATCCCCACACACTCCCCCTCCCTTTGCATCTGGGAATCTTCTTCATCCTTTCCCACCGGCCACATGTGCCAAACCATCCTTCCAGCCCTGCATCCTCAGAAGTGCCTCATCTGTCATTTGGGTGCCTAACTAGCGGGTGAGCGGCGGATAACTTGTTTTATTCTGCTTGCTTTTGTATGCCAGGTTTTGCTGCTGGTGGGAAGCCATTTGTGTCTTTTAAGAAAAGGACAATGTAATAAGCCTGATTTCACAGGTCATCAATTAGGACGTAAATGTCTGGGGCAAGCAGCACAGAAGGCTGATAAAACACAGAGATGAAACTAACTAATTTTTGTTTTTGTCTTTGTTTCCCTTCCCAGCTGGAAAACTGGAAACAGTGAAGTGGGCGTTCACCTGGCCACTGAGTTTTGTCTTATACTTCACTGTACCCAACTGCAACAAGCCACGCTGGGAAAAATGGTTTATGGTGACATTTGCTTCTTCCACGTTGTGGATAGCAGCCTTCTCCTACATGATGGTGTGGATGGTGAGTGTACTGAGGACCCACAGCATTGCTAGACCTCTTTAGAGAGAAAAATACCCTCAATCAGAGGGGACTCGGAGGTGAGGTGTCAGCCCAGTCACTGTATCAGTCAGCTAATGCAAACCACCCCTGAACTCAGTGGTTTAGAATCACAAGAAGTTCTCTTCCCGCTTACATACCTGTAGGTTGAGCGTGGTTTGACTAATCTTAGCCAGCACTGACTGAGGGTTCTCCTTCAAGCCATAGCATGGTTATATGTGATTCAGGCAGCAGGGGGGTTCATATCTACTCCTTATGTTTGCTCGTTTTCCTTGGACCCGTGGCAACCTAGGGAATGCTTTTCTCATGGCAGATTGTTGGAATGCTAGAGGGCCAGTGGAAACATGAGGTGCATCCTAGCACCTTGGCCTGTGACTTCTGCCCAGTATCAATGGAGTGGGGAAAATCTATTCCACCTGCTCTAACGGGAAGAACAGCAGAGCCACAAGGCAGAGAACATGAAGGAAAGGTGTGAAAAATTGGGGAGTAATCATCCCAGCTGTCATCGTCACTTCCCTTAACTAAGTCATAGTTTTGTCAACCAGAAGATAAGGTCAGTGGGCCAGGTGACCACTCAAGCTAAAACAAGGATTCAAGAACTGGCATTGGTTGTGGGGTTCTGGCTCAAAAGAGCCTCTGCCCCGAAGCCATTTTAGGAAACACAACCATCCAGAATGCTTTGCCCATTTATGACTCTACTTTTCCATTCTGGGTATCCCAGGACCATCCTGAGTTCTAATATTCCATCCCCAAGCCACCTTTTCCCAGAAACTTTCTCTCAAGCCTCCTGCCTGTATACAATGCTAATGTATACAATGTAAGATGTATACAGTGCTAATCTTTGGTTGGGAAACATGGGCTCCATAATTGTATCTTAGTCCCCAGACCTGCAGTCCTGGTTTGCTCTGCACGATGTTCTTTACTGTCTACATTGACACCGAGAGCAGACATTGCCCCCTGAGGAGACTGCCCAGATTGCAGCCTTTTGTGCTTCTTGGGCAGAGGATTCACTAGTGCATCAGATTGACATCAGCCCCCAACTTACCACCTCTTCCTGCTTCTTCCAGGTCACGATCATTGGATACACGCTGGGAATTCCTGATGTCATCATGGGGATCACCTTCTTGGCAGCTGGAACCAGTGTGCCCGATTGCATGGCTAGCCTCATTGTGGCCAGACAAGGTTGGACCTCCATTTAGATGGGGACAGGGACGGCGAGGGAGGAAGACCTATGGGTGGGGGGAGCTTTGGGGGATCCACATGACAATTACCCAGGTGATAATTGACTTCAGTGCTGTGTTGGTCGAAAAGCTCACTGGCATCAAAAGAACAGGGAAACAAGCCAGAAAATCTACCCTTCAGAAAGGCAGAGACATTTTCTAGGTAGTACACAGAGGCCTTTCTAAAGGTTGTGCTACTGACCCCCTATTTTATTAAAAATGCTAATAAATGTAATGAGAGTTAACCTTTGCTGAGCACCACACACCGAGCAAAGCTGTTTAGGTACGTTATCTTATTTAATTTAAACAACTCTGAGGGATAGGGAAGATCAGTCCCCCATTCTATGGATAGGGAAACCAAGTCTTAGAGAAGACAGAACCCATAGCCTAAGTTCTACCCAGCTGCAGTACCCTGACAATGGTAGTTGTCATAGGTCAGTCCTCAATGTATGGCACAGCCTCCCCTCCTTCAAAACCAAGCTCACAGATGGACGCTCCTTCCAGAAGCCATGCCCTTTGCTAGCACCCACTCTAGTGTGTATGCCTGATTTGTGCTGATTGCATTTATTTTTGACAAATATAATGTGTAGCTACAACACTTAGAGCAGTGTCCCCGAGAAGTCCTCAGGAACTTCTACTGGTTACACTGTTTTTCTTAATGGTGCTCAATTATTTAGAAAAACAGTTGAAGGCAGTGTAGAGCAGTTGGGAGATGGTAGTAAAATATATGAGTTGGTGAGCTCGTGAGAGGCTTAACAGAACTGTTAAGTTTATTCCTTTCTAGAAGGAAGTTTCAGAATTTGGGGAACTATATTTGGTTTTTGGAATCATTCATATTTCACAAGTGATCATATTTGAAGGTCAGCAGTTCAGTAGTATGTGCATTTCATCCTAGTCTGTTCTGTTCCATTCCGTTCCTTTCCACTGAAGATAGCTATTGCATTGAACAGGTGGTGGCCTGGGAGGGAACCACCTAACAAAGGAGCCAGCAGATCTGCCAGCTAAGTCTCTGGCTGTCAGAACAAAAGTTTGACAGAGTCCCTTGGGGAGCCCCTGTACTATCCTGAGATCACCTCCCTCACTCTAGTGACCTCTTGTCCTTGCAGGCATGGGAGACATGGCAGTATCCAACTCTATCGGGAGCAACGTGTTTGATATCCTCATTGGCCTTGGTCTCCCATGGGCACTGCAGACCTTGGCTGTGGATTATGGATCCTATGTAAGTGGGTTTCCCCTGTGATTTCCCCTTAAATCTCGGGCTATGCAGACACTGTTTTCAGAGCAAAGGAGATGCGGAAATACTAATGTTGAGAGGCAAAGGAACTCTTGCTTATCGAAGTCCTTCTAAAATCAGGCTTGTGGGGGCATTCAGGACTTGAAAACGGGGTTGGCAGACTTCTTAAGGGAAGGACCAGATAGTAGTAACACTTTACGCTTGTGGGCCAGATGGTCTCTGTCACAACAACCCACCTCCGCAGCTGTAGCCTGAAAACAGCATGTACAATGTGCAAATGAGTGAGCATGGCTGTTTCAATGCAACCTTATGTACAGAAACTGAAATTTGAATTCCATATAATTTTTACATGTCCTGATCTATGGTATGGGATTCTTTTTCATGTATTACAAAAAATCGTTCTTAACTCATGGGCCATGCAAAAAATAGGAGGCCGGCCAGATTTGGCCCATGGGCCATCTTCTGTCAGCCCCTGTCTAGTGTGTTTGCTTTGTGGGAAAAATCATTTCATTCATGGAGGAAGGGACACAACCTACAAGATGCACCCCCTGCAAGGGGTCTGGTGAGGGTCAGCCCCCACAGTGGTAGCCTCCATTGCTGTTTCTCAAGGCTAAGTTGATTGTGACTTCAGGTGGATTTGCAGGTGAGTGACATGGAGGGTTCGGCTCTCTTTCCCAATTTGTTAAAATGTTCCCCCTCCACTGATGGCAACTCTGTCCCAGATAGCCACTATCCAAGGACTGAAGAAGAAACTGCAAATAGAAGTTTTTGCCCAGACACAGGAAGAAAAGAGTAATGTGCCTCAGAATTTTTACACTCGACCCAGGGCCAGTGCTTCTCCAAATGTGCTGCCGAGCACTACCTTAGTCTATCTGCACAATTTGTTGTTAAGCAATGGTATACCCTGTAGGAAATACGGTGGCTCATTTTATCAGATGACAATTGTCTTCCAAGTTGCTTGACAAATGAATAGCTATTTCAACCAGGGAAGGGGTGTCCGGCCAGTTGCAATGAAACTGAAATCCATGCAGACAGTGTTTTTGGTTCATTTGAAGCTACGTGCTGGCTGAAAAATTTCACCAGAGGGTAAAGATAAGCACAAGGGGATGGAAAGAAGCAGAACGTGTTCTAAGGGATGAAGATCTCTGCTCTGTCGACAGTGAAATTGGGTAATGACATGGTGAAAGAAGCTACATTCCCTTGGCGGGAAGCTGGTAGCTTTCAGAAGGTAACTGTGACATGAAATCTGAATAACTAGACAGAACCAGCTACGGGGATGTTGGGGGCAGTGTGGAGCATTCTAGGCAGAAGGAACAGCCAGTGCAAAGGCCCTGAGGCAGAGATACACTTGGCATGAAACAAGTCCAGTGTAAGTGGAGCAAAGTGACCATAGGGGAAGGTCCCATGCTTGAGAGACAGTTGGGAGTCTAGGCAGGGTCAGGTCATGTGGGTGCTCATCAGACAATTGAAAAAATGATGATATTCAAACTTACATGACAATACGGATTTAGAAAATGATGTTTTTGATGACTTTTATGAGCTATTTAGCAGCATGAGTTTTAATCCTGGGCCCTAATGTATAAGGATCTCTTAGCCTTGGCTAACTGTAATATAAACAGATATCCATCAGGAAGGCCAGTTCTTCAAGAACCCTCAACTCACCCTAAATATCATACCTCCCAGACTACTTGCCATCTCAGACATTTCATAGAGCCAAGCCAGTGCCCTCGGAGTCCCTGTCCCTGAAGGTGCCCTGTTTAAGAGGCAGATGATTCTGTCTCAAATGCACACATCCCATCACTCTTCCCATTGGAAATGATGTCCCTTCTTCCAGGTGTGTCTCATGCAGAATTCCTCTCTGGACCCTCCCCAGCATCACCACCAAATGGGACCTCTCTCCACAGCCTTTGTTTCTATCTCACCATGGCCATTATCCTAAATCTTGAACTTGCTTCATCATCTGTTTTTTTTTTTTTTTTTTAGATTTTATTTACTAATTTGACACACACAGAGAGAGATTACAAGTAGGCAGAGAGACGGGGGAAGCAGGCCCTGTGCTGAGCAGACCCCGATGCGGGGCTCGATCCCAAGACCCTGAGACCATGACCTGAGCCTAAGGCAGAGGCTTAACCCACTGAGCCACCCAGGTGCCCCACTTCATCTTCTTAAGTGACGCATATAAGAGAGACGCTGAAGAAATGCCCTCCAGGTTGGCCACTGAAAGGACATCATCCATTAGATGGTCACAGAATTCCAGATAATCTTCTAAAGATGTTATGACTGATGTTGTTGTCAGTCAGGCCCTTGTGAAGGGGTTCTTATCAACCAGATTCACAGGATGTTTGATGTTTATGCGAGAATGTCAACAAGTGGTGTAAGATATTCAAGTGCCAGATAGAAAACATACTTATTCTGGACAGTTTGTGCTCTGTTTTCCAAGAGAAAGATCTCATGTGGGAGGTATTTTGTTTCTCAGTTTTGGGGATTTTTGGGGGGGGAGTGGGGGCTCTTTTTTTCAATTGCAGTGTAGTTGACGCAAAATGTTCATTTCAGGGGTATAGCATTGTGATTCCACAAGTCTCTATGTTGTGTTGTGCTCACCACAAGTATAGCTGCCATCTATGACCATACAACACTATTATAATACCATAATACCATTGACTATACTCCCTATGTTGTACTTTCTGTCGCCATGGCTTCTTCATTCCACAACTGCAGCCTGTACCTCGACAGGTGGGAAGTATTTGGGGAGCCCCATGACCACCGTCAAGTTCATTGACTCACCAGGAGTATTCACAGGACTCAGTAACAGGTCTTAGTCATGGCCAAGGTTTATTATAGCAAAGGATATGGAATAAAAGCAGAGCAGTGGAAAAATGAAATGCATCAGGAGAAATCAAGAGAGGTCAGATGTGGGCTTCCAACTACTGCCTTTCCCAGTCAGATAAGATGTGCTTTCTCTCTAGCAGCAAATTATAGCGCCATGTGTGAACTATATTCACAGAAGTCCACTGGAGTCTGAGGCTTTTATGGAGGGCTGGTCAGGCAGGTATATTCCTGCTCAATGAACAGCCATGATAGCAGAACTCAGAATCCCAACCCAGACACCAGATAAACATCATAAATCTTGCTAACCAATCCTGACAAGCTGTAGAGCAAACCCCATTGCTTTTGGAACACAAAACAACGTGAAGAACATTCCAAGGACCACATTCTTGGAGGTTGGCTGAAGGTCAGTCGTGGTTCTAGGCTCCTCTAGAGGCACACAAAGATTAAGTCACCAGACCTGCTGCATTAACACATTCTGCGTAGAAGATCAAATTAGAATGTATATGTTAGAATAAGTATCACTGCTGCTATATCACAAACAACCCCCAAAATTTCACTGGGGTAGCCCAACAAAGGTTTATTTCTTGCCCCAGGTTCATTGCAGATATTTCCATTCTGGCAGCTTCCATCTTTCTCCAAACAGAAACTTAAGGATTGGGGCTTATTTCATCCTGTGGTTCTATCCTCTTGGAGTCCTTCCCCAATAGACACAGAAAGTAGAGAAAATAAGGGGATGAAAGATTATGTAGATCTTTTTCTAACAAGGACAGAAAGTGGTGGGTGCCCTGCCTGTTCCCACCCATTGTCCAGTTTTCCACTAAGATGCAAGAAGGATCCAGAACACTTGTTTAGCTGTGCATCCAGGAAGGAGAGGAGATGTGGGTATCAGTGGACACTAACAACTTCTAAAGTCTAGGGTGTCAGGTTGAGAGTGGGAGGCACCAAGAGGGTTTGCTGGACAACCTCTTACTGGAGCCATTAAATTGCTGTTTTCTGAGGCATATCAATCCATGGTCATAGGGCTTTTTTCCCCACCATGACAACTATCCTGGGATACATTGACCAATCCTGCCTTTTTGAGTTCCTTTTTCTGGTTCATATGTAGACCCTCCCTCTCCCAGTTAATACACCTTTCCTGTACTTAAGATGAAAACAATACTATTGATTAATTGAATCTCTCTCATTAAAGTCACTGCTTCCTTAAAATACAAGTTCACCTTGATTCTGTTTTGCCATTCCTCACATAATCTCGTGGGTTTTTCTACAGTCATGTCATCTCTTTTTAATTAATTTTTTATTAACATATAATGTATTATTTGCCCCAGGGGTACAGGTCTGTGAATCATCAGCCTTACACACTTCACAGCACTCACCATAGCACATACCCTCCCCAATGTCCATAACCCAACCACCCTCTCCTTACCTCCCCTATCCCCAGCAACCCTCAGTTTGTTTTGTGAGATTAAGAGTCTCTTATGGTGGGGCGCCTGGGTGGCTCAGCGGGTTAAAGCCTCTGCCTTCAGCTCAGGTCATGATCCCAGGGTCCTGGGATCGAGCCCCGCATCGGGCTCTCTGCTTGGCTGGGAGCCTGCTTCCTCCTCTCTCTCTCTCTGCCTGCCTCTCTGCCTACTTGTAATCTCTATCTGTCAAATAAATAAATCTTTAAAAAAAAAAAAAAAAGAGTCTCTTATGGTTTGTCTCCCTCCTGATCCCATCTTGTTTCATTTTTTCCTTCCCTACACGCCAAACACTCCACATTGCCTTTCAAATTCCTCATATCAGAGAGATCATTTGATAATTTTCTTTCTCTAATTGACTTCTTTCGCTCAGCCTAATACCCTCTATTTTCATCCACGTCGTCTCAAATGGCAAGATTTCATTTCTTTTGATGGCTGCATAGTATTTCAGTGTATATATATACCACATCTTCTTTATCCATTCACCTGTTGATGGACATCTAGATTCTTTCCATTATTTGGCTATTGTGGACATTGCTGCTATAAACATTCAGGTGCACATGCCCCTTCGGGTCACTACATTTGTATCTTTAGGGTAAATACCCAGTAGTGTGACAGCTGGGTCATAGGCTAGCTCTATTTTCAACTTTTTGAGGAACCTCCATGCTGTTTTCCAGAGTGACTGCACCAGCTTGCATTCCCACCAACGGTGTAGGAAGAACTTGACTTTGTTATTCCTCTTTTCTGGTTATAAAAATAGCTCATGGTCTTTACAGAAAATTAGAGAAACTCTGATTAGAGAACACTTGGTCAGTGCATGCTCAATAGAACTTTCTATAATGATGGAAGCATTCTATATTGTACTGTCAAATAGAGTAGCTACTAGCTCCATGAGACTTTTCAAGAACTTGAAATACGGTTGGTTCAAGTGAAGACCTGGATTTTTAATTTTAATTTCATTTTAATTAATTTCAATTTATGTAGCCACATGTGGCTCATGGCTGCCCATGCAACTCTGCAGGTTCAGAGGATGCAATAAAAATCATGCATAGTTCAATCCTAAATATCAGTTGCTAAGATTTTAGCATATTTTTCTTTCCACTTTGATTCACATAGCTGAGACTTCATTGTACAATCGCTTTTTTACTCCTTATGGTAGCAAACACATTGTCCTTAAAATCTTATAGAGACATCATCTTTAAAGGCAACCTCATATTCTGGTTACACCAAAATTTACTTAACCATGCTGCTGCTGTTAGACACATATTGCTTCAAGATTTTCGGAATTATAAATAATGATGTGACATACATCTTTGTATATTGATCTTACAGATTTTAGAGATCTATAAAAATTCTAATTAAAACTGTATTTGTGTTTGAGGTTATTTTCCCAAATCTGGAGTTGTTACATAGAATATGAGCGCTTTGAAACTCTTTGCACATCCCTAATTATTTTTCCAAATGACAGTATTCCTTACATTTTAATTTGTCTTTATTTCATTTCCAAGATTTTGAGGAAGCTTCATGGCACCCTTCTATTATCTCTCTCTTTTTTTTTTTAACATGGGCTTTACCCCGACGTTCTGTCAAATATAATGTGTCAAGTATAAAGTGTCAGATATAATGGGAACAGCCCACCCTCACTTCCTTTGGAAGTATCACTAGTGACCCTCTGTCATTTAATCATACTCAGTCTTGATTGTCTCCCTGCCTCCACAGGCTGCTCCTGCAATGTTCCATCTCTCATTTCATGGTCCACATTTAGATCCCATCTTCACTGGCACCCCAGACTCTGCCTAGCTTCTGTGCCCCTTAACCCAGTACAGAGCCCTGAGTGTGGATCTGTTGAGTCCCTCCAGCAAATCCACCTGATGTGTTCCTCTGTTTTGTTTCCTCACTTATCAAAGTTATGAAAAAGTAAAATTCAGACTTGTGTGAATTTTAACTACTTTCGTTGTCTCTGGTGAAGACTAGAGAGTAGTGGCTAAAGAGCAGGCAGCAAAAAAGATGAAAAGAAACCGTGCTCCAAATATCCTGGAAAATTGATCCATGAGTAATAGACTTTTACCACATTGACTCTCTCCAGCAGCATAGGATGCACAAAGAGGGTGGGGGATGAACATCATTCCAGTTTCCCTAAGATCCATTGAACCATTGTGTTTATTTTTTCTATATTGTGGTTATAATGTACAATCATATAAGGAGAAATCAAAACCTTTCCAAACAAACAACAACAACTCATTCTGGAAACAAACCGGTTCCTCCCCTCCAGCTTTGAACTCCCCTTAACTGAGTATGGACATCAGATCTGAAATTCCAATTCAGCAAAGCACATTGTGTGCCGTAAATGAACCCCAGTGATTTGCCCTCCTTTCCCGTCCTTCTGACATTCTCCCAACACTCTTCAGAGAGCAGGAAATTAAGCATAATTCTCATTCAGTAACACCCACAGCCATGAAAACATATGCTTTTCAGGTTCCAAACTTTAGTGACAGGGTGACATCATGAAGACAAAAATTCAGGCCCTATTAGATGTTTGGCCCAAATTCATGTTTTCCGTCTGTAGATGACATAATTGGGTCACTCTGGTCATTCTTCTGGGATTGTGCAAGGAGCACATCTAATCCTGTAATGAAGATGGCCCTGCACTGAAGTGGAGGGGGAAATACAGGAGAAGAAACAGGCCACTTCTGTGATCAACAGCCGTTGCACACAGGAGAGTGCTTCTGGTGGAACTTTTGGTCAGAAGACTGGAGAAAGACACGGCATGTTGCATTTTCATCCAAATGCTATTTCTGTTCTCAGTCAGAGAGATCTTCATTTTATTCCCAGGATATAAGCATCCAATGTAGGCCTCACTTTTGAGAGCAGAAAATCAATAATATTCTCTATAAACAGTTCATGAACCCCAGGGAAATCAAGATTTTTTATACATGGTGTGAGTTGGGGTCCAGTTTCATTGTTTTGAATGTGGACATATGTTTGTTTTAGCACCATATGTTGAAAGGAGATTTCATTTTGAACTTTCAAAATTCAAACAAAAATATTTCTTAAGTTATTTTTCTTTTATTTATTTTAACAAAATTTGAGTACAGTTGGCACATAATATTACATTAGTTTCAGGTGTACAACTTAGTGTTTTGACAAGTTAATACACAATGCTTAGTTCACCACAAGTATAGCTACTGTTTATTCTACCTCACTATTACAATATAATTGACTGTATTCCTTATACTCTTTTACTCCCATGGCTTACTCATTCCATAACTGGAGGCCTTCACCCATTTTTCCCAACACCCCACCTCCCTCCCCTCTGGCAACGATCAGTTTATGCTTTGTACTTACAAGTCTAATTCTGTTCTTTGTTTGTTTATTCATATTTTTAGATTCCACTTATGAGTGGAATCATAATAGCATTTGTCTTTCTCAGCCTGATTTATTTCACTTACCCTAAGAGCCTCTAGGTCCATCCGTGTTGTCTCAAATGTCATGATCTCATCCTTTTTTATGGCAGTGTAATATTGCACTATAAATACATATGTGTGTATGTATATATATGTGTATGTTCATAGATATATATGCACACACACACATTACATCTTCCTTATCAATTTATCTATTGATGGATGCTTATGTTCCATGTCTTGACTATTGTAAATAATGTGCAATAATCATAAGGGTGCATTTATCTTTTTGAGTTAATGTTTTTGTTCTCTCTTTGTAAATATCCAGTAGTGGAATGACTGGATCATATGGTATTTCTATTTTTAACTTTTTAAGGAACCTCCATATTGTTTTCCATAGTGACTGCACCAATTTACATTCTCACCAACAATGCACAAGGGTTACTTTTTCTCCATCCTTGCAAATACTTGTGATTTCTTGTCTTTTTGATTTTAGCCATTCTGACAGAGGTAAGGTGATATCTCATTTTGGTTTTGATTTCCATTTCCCTGATAATGTGTCAATAAGCATCTTTTCATGTATCTTTTGGCTATCTGTAATCTTCTTTGGAAAGATGTCTACTTATTTTTTTTTATTTCTTTTCAGCATAACAGAATTCATTGTTTTTGCACCACACCCAGTGCTCCATGCCATACCTGCCCTTCTTAATGCCCACCACCTGGCTCCCCCAACCTCCCACCCCCTGCCCCTTCAAAACCCCTCAGGTTGTTTTTCAGAGTCCATAGTCTCTCATGGTTCACCTCCCCTTCCAATTTCCCTCAACTCCCTTCTCCTCTCCATCTCCCAATGTCCTCCATGTTATTCCTTATGCTCCACAAGTTAGTGAAACGATATGATACTTGACTCTCTCTGCTTGACTTATTTCATTCAGCATAATCTCTTCCAGTCCTGTCCATGTTGCTACAAAAGTTGGGTATTCATCCATTCTGATGAAGGCACAATACTCCATAGTGTATATGGACCACATCTTCCTTATCCATTAGTCCGTTGAAGGGCATCTTCATCTTTTGGCGACCGTGGCCATTGCTGCTATAAACATTGGGGTACAGATGGCCCTTATTTCCACTATATCTGTATCATTGGGGTAAATACCCGGTAGTGCTATTGCAGGGTCATAGAGAAGCTCTATTTTTAATTTTCAATAATATTCATGACTTAGGAAATATTAGGAAGCCCATGATTGTATTTAGTTAAAGCTATGTATTCTAGAACCCTGTATTTAATAAGTAGTATAATCTTAACTATCAGGAAAAGTTTTGAGCCTAACTGAGACAGAACGTAAAGCTGAATGGTCTAGAAGGAGGGAATAACAGCCAGGTGAGCTGAATTAGGGAAGGACAGAGTAACAAGAGCATCCTCAGAGCTTAGTGGCATTCTTTAAGATGCTACTTTTTTCTTATTTTACTCAGATAGCTTGATCTCTTTGGTCAAAAGGGCATTCAACAAAAAGGAAATCCCATAAGCAAAAGAATACCTCAGGTCCTGACCACATACCTAGCCTCTAGCCCTTCCACATGCTGTCCAAATACAGCATCACACTGCATATCCATAATCTCTTCCCCACGTCCCTGTTGATCCATTCCCTTCCTACCTTGTCTGGTAGTTACGCACCCACATCATCTACCTGCTACTAGAATCTGAATGTAGGGCCACATCCACTTCATGTTTGCCATTCACATTGCACACTTTTCCATCTTATACATAGCAGGATATTTCACTTGTTTAAATAGAGAAGAGGGGTGCCTGGGTGGCTCAGTCATTAAGCAACTGCCTTGGGCTCAGGTTCTGACCCCAGGGTCCTGGGACTGAGCCCCACATCAGGCTTCCTGCCCTGCAGGCTTCCTGCCAACCAGGGCAGGAAGCCTGCTTCTCCCTCTCCCATGCCCCCTGCTTGTGTTCCCTCTCTCTCGCTGTGTCTCTCTCTGTCGAATAAATAAATAAAATCTTAAAGAAAGGGAAGAAAGAAAGAGGAAAGAAAAGGAAGGAAGGAAGGAATAAAGTACATTTTATTTCCTCAAAGGTGGGGACAAGCAACTCCTTGGACATGAGTAGCTCCTGAGAGTTTTGCCATATTTCAGCTCAGGTTAAAAAAATATATATAGGGGCACCTGGATGGCTCAGTGGGTTAAAGCCTCTGCCTTCAGCTCAGGTCATGATCCCAGGGTCCTGGGATCAAGCCCCGCATTGAGCTCTCTGCTCAGCAGGGAGCCTGCTTCCTCCTCTCTCTCTGCCTGCTTCTCTGCCTACTTGTGATCTCTGTCAAATAAATAAATAAAATCTTTATATATATATATATATATATATATACACATATATATTCATGGTGGTGCTTCTGAGTCAACAAGAAAAAGTTATGAAACTTTTTCATCAAAAACCTGGCCTATAGAGAGATGGACTTTAATTTTCTGGGAGACTACTTGTACAGACTTGCATCTTTGCCTCGTAATGGTAGACTTATAGACCAAAATAGTGGCCCAGGATTTGGCCCAACCATGCTGTGTCTTTTGGTTTTCCTGGAAGACAAGGGTCCAGAAAATATCCATCTGGAGCTAGAATCAGATCACATCACAGAAGGGGTAAAGGGGCTGCTATGGAGGGCTTCTCTTGTCCTTTTCCAGCTCATTCTTCAGGTGTCAGCTTGGATGTTTACTGTCATCTCCCAAGCGTGGGTCATGTACCCTTCCTATGTTTTTGAGCAGTTCCCATCACAGCTTACCTTTGACTGAGTTTCCCCTAGATAGGTGATCTCCCTGAGGGCAAGAATTATACCTATCTTATGCATTTATTTTTTTTCCTCTATGCCTGATAGTGCCTGGTACTTAGAAGATGCTCAAAAGTATTTGTTGGGTGGAAAGGTGGATGCATGGATAGATGGATAGATGGTAGATGATCCTGTCTTCCCCACCTTGGGTGGAAGACATGTGAACAGAACAGAATGAAGAGAGTGAAGAAAAAAGATAAACTGAGAAGAGAGCAAAGGGGAAGAAAATAGCAATAAGAATAGCTTAGGGTCGCCTAAATGGCTCAGTCAGTTCAGCATCCAACTCTTGGTTTCAGCTTGGGTCATGATCTCAGTGGTCATGAAATCAAGCTCCACGCTCAGTGGGGAGTCTGCAGGAGATTCTCTCCCTCTGCCCCTCCCCTCACTCATGCACATGCTTGCCCTCTCTCTCTCTAGTAAATAAATAAATCTTTCTTTTTTTAAGTCCTTTAAAAAAAAAGAAGAGCTTAACATTCATTGAATACCTACTGTGTGCCAGGGACTGCCACATGGCCTCATCTAATTCTGACAACAGCTAAATAAGGCAAAGATTATTTCTTCAACCAGCATTGTTGTTTGTGCAGCTACTAAATATGCCAAGAACTTGGTGAGGTGCTGGAAACACAGAATGACAAGATAAAGTAGACCCTCCCCCTTAGAACATGCCTCAGGGTGGGGAAGACCGTCCATGAGTGACAAGTACATGAGTATGCTAACTTGGTAGAGCAAAAAACTCATGACGTTGATAATGTAATACGGTGGGTGGCATGCATCACTGTGAATTCTTTGGATAGGGAGGTTGGATTCTGTGCTGAGGAGCAAATGATAATATAGAGCTGGATGTTTGCAAGGCAAGGGGAGCATTCTAGAAAGAGGGGGCTGCAAGTGTCAAAGCACTGAGGCATGCTGTGTCTGAGAACAGAGAAGCCAGACAATACAAATGTACCATTAAAAAAAAAAGAAAGAAAGAAATGTAGGGGTGAGGTTGGCAGGGATCATGGGTTTCATTCTAAGTGCACTGCTGTCCCAAATCCTCTTGTGCAGATCAGGCAACCACAGCTCAGAGAGGTTGTCACAGCCAGAAATAGGCAGGGAGAAGACCGTGGGACTTTATTTCTCCCCAGAACACCAGACACTAAAGCAGGAGGGAGAAGACTATTACCAATCATAAATGGCGCCGCAATGCCACCATGCACAGTTGAGGCTGAGCGCGGGGGATGTCACTGGGGTGGGATTTTAGACTGGATCCATCCTTGAGTTTGCTAGAAGAGAGGACAGGGTCTGCTTATAAGGCTAAAGCAAGCTCTGCAGCTTTACATAAAGAAAGAAGAATCTGACAAACCATAAAAGACTCTTAATCGTAGGAAACAAACGGAGGGTTGCTGGAGGGGATGGAAATGGGGGGATAGAGTAACAGGGTGATAGACATTAACGAGGGCACATGATGTAATGAACACTGGGTATGATTTAAGACTGATGAATCATTGGACTCTACCTCTGAAACCAATAATACATTATATGTTAATTAATTGAATTTAAATTTTTTTTAAAGGAAGGAGATAACTCCTGACCCTCAGGTTCCCATCCTAGAAGTCCCACAGATATGGTGGCAGCTAAAATCCTTGCTGCCCTAGGCCATGGTGCATTATATTTCTACAGTGCGTTTCTGACTGAAGATTGGAGGAAACATTCTGGATCCTTCCATGAGGATTACATGTTTATTCAGTCCCTGGGTTCCCACCTGGCTTTCACCAGGACCCCTTGGCTAGCCCCCAATTCCCAGACACATCTGAGGGGCATCTCCATGTAACCTCATGACACGATACAGAACTCAGCTGGAAAAATAGTTTCAGGTTCATGAAAAGGCAATCACAAACTTAAGGGTTTATTTGCCATGAGCATTTTGCCTTCCCTCTTAACCTCCAGCTTTTCCTGGGAGAGAGGCTTCATTTCTGGAAGGACACCCAGGGGCCTCCTTCCATGTAGCATGGCAGTAATCCCGTGACATCTCTGCATCTCTCACATCAGAAGCTAGAAGGCTGCGTGGGTTTAATAGCCTCTTCTGCCCTCCCAATGGACTTGCTGACAATTCTGAAGCAATTTTTCCATCTCTACTAAATGGAATTTCCAAGTCATAATTACTGGATAATTACGATCAGACTGCTCTTTTGTGCATACTATTAGGTTCAGGCATTTGATAGGAATAAATGCAGTTTTACAGATTTTGACATGTCTTAGCACTTGTGGTTTGCTCAGAAGCCAGTTAGCTACCTAAGTGCCTGAAACAGTTCTAAAAGTCATGAGCACTTCTTGTCCTGTTTTGTGATGAATGTCTGTTCTACATGCTCTAACAGAATTAAGAAAGTCACCAGGCAGGCTCCAGGAAGCCAGGACAATACTCAGATCTCTGAGCTAGGGCTTAGAAACGCAAAATGAATCCACAAAGTAATAGAGGGAGAAAGAGACTATTTTTTTTTCTAAGTCAAGAGCCCATCTAACTCCAGAATCCACAAAGGTAAAAGGAAGAGGTGATCAGAAATATTCTTATATCATCCTATCTGCCCAGTTCATTCTTTTTCTGACACACATTAACTGAACGCTTACTGTGTGCTAAGCTGGTAACCCCCATTGGGGAAGCCTCAGTGAGCAGGCCAGATACTGTCCTATGCCCTGGGGCTGCAGCATCTGGAAGGAGACCGTTACACAAGCAATTCCAAAACAAAGTGCCTTCCTAAGGTTGGTTGTGTGGGAGTTGCACAATATATGGCAGGAATTGGGTTGCTTGTAAGGAAGTGATGCTTATTCTGAGAATCCGAGATTATCTGGAGCCAAGCAGATAAAGAATGTGAGAGGAACAGTTTGTAGAAGAGGAATATCCAAGACAGCTTCACACACTGGAGGACCTGACGGTGACAGCTGGGATGGGGGGAGGGTGGGAGGGGTAAGAAGTGGTAGAGTGGAGGGATGAGTACAGGATGAGTTCAGAGACAGAGAGGGGCCATGTGCTAAAGGATAGGGTGAGCTAGAGTCATGGCAGTGGGAAAATGAAGGATATAAAGGAGGGAATGGTGTGATTGCATGTGCCTTTTAGAAAGAAGATTCTGACTACTTCACAGAGAAGAGGTTGGAGCCAGATCAGACTGATGACAGCAAGACCAGTATGAGGCATTTGCAGGAGAGAGAAAATATAATGACCTAGACTAGGATAGTTGTATAAGTTAGCTATTCTACCATAATGCTGTGTAACAAACCATGTGCAAACTCAGCAGCCTGCATACATTATCGTGTATTTCTCATTCATGCATCTGTGAGGTGACAGGTGTTTGGCCAATCTAGGTTTGGATCCGAGCTTCAGATGGGGCTCTTCCTTGTGTCTCTCATCTTTGTACCAGTGACTTTCTGAGACACGTTCCTTGCAGGATCAATTCACAAAAGGTCGTGTCAATGATAGAAGTACCTTTCAAACCCATGTTTGTGTTAAATCCACTGATATCCCATTGGCTAAAGCAGATCTCCAAGATCTCCAAGCCCAACTCGAGAACAGAGAAATGCCTCTGCCCACCATGAGGCTGTGGAAAGGGGGTGGACACAGAACTCTAGTACAGGAGAGAGGAACTGAGACCAATGACCTGCTCTTCTTCAGTTGTAGCAGTAAAGCAAGAGAACAATGGAAGACACCAGAAGAAACTGCAGAATAAAATTCAGCAGGACCTAGTGGTTGCTTTAGCATCAGCCCTAAATATCTGTTAATGGGGAGGTGAGTTGGGATAAGACAAGGGTCTGGTCATCCAAAGATTTTGTTGGATGTTGTGAAAAGTTTGGGTTATATTCTAACTGCCATTGAGGATTCAAGCAAGGTAGAAGCATTATTCACTTTATGTTTTAAGATCATATTTGATACTGTTTGGAAATGTATTATGAGAAGGCCAGGAAGAGGAAAAGAAGTTAGGGAGGTAATGAAAAGATCCTGGTGACATGGGCTAAGGTAGTATGAGTATAAAAAGGGAGAAAAAGAGGGGCACCTGGGTGGCTCAGTGGGTTAAAGCCTCTACCTTTGGCTCAGGTCATGATCCCAGGGTCCTGGGATCAAGCCTCACATTGGGCTCTCTGCTCAGTGGCGAGCCTGCTTCCTCCTCTCTCTCTCTCTGCCTGCCTCTCTGCCTACTTGTGATCTCTCTCTCTCTCTGTCAAATAAGTAAATAAAATCTTTTTTTAAAAAAAGGGAGAAAAAGATTTTCAAAAGAAATGACAAGATTTTCTGATGGCTGTTTGGAGGGGATGAGAAAAAGAAAAATTGAAGGTCATTTCTGTGTCCTTCATGGAGATGGGAAGACAGGTGTTGGGGTGGGGAACATATTTTGGAGGAAATATCAAGGGGTCCCTTTAGGACAGATTAAGTTTGATATGTATGAGGGTCATCCAAGTGGAGATAGCAGGTAGACAGCGAGATAAATGTGCCTGACTTTAGGGGTGAGGTCTCATCTGCAGGCATAAACTTGGGAGTCAGTAGCTTTAAATGGTTTTCAAAGCATAAAGCTCATAAAGGAAGTAAATGTAGCTAGAGAAGAGAGCCCAGAACTATATCCTGATGTTGGGTCAGGAAAAATAAAAACATCCAGGGAAGAAGACTGAGGAGCAGTCAGCCAGAAATTGCAGTTATGGATCCAGGAGAATGTTTCAAGGATGTAGTGGCCAAGTACATCAAGGTTTTCCCTGAAGATTTTTTCTAAGATCAACCATCAGCCAACCACCACCTCCTCCAAGAAAGCTGCTCGCACCAAATTTACTCCCTCCAGAATCACATGGGACTGTCATCTCTGACATGCAGAAACTGAATCTCTCTCAACAAATGCTTCCCAGCACCCAGGAGAGGGCCCACCATGTAGAATAAGTCCATGGGCCAGTTCTTAAGTGCTTTCCACATCATTCCTCCTCATCTTTTGTAGTAAGCATTCCCAAATCATTCCAACACCTGGACACTGTTCCAGCTGCTAGGACCATTTTCCTTTGTTCTGAAAATCCCTCCCCGAACACCCAGAGGACAGTGAGGCACTGAAGCCAGCTCTTATAGTCTCTGGAGAAGAGACTGAATGGCTTTTTGTAACCCCACCTTCAACGAGGCCATATCGGTGGCTTATACCCAGCCAGAGGGGACTGTTCCCACCATGCAAAGCAACAAAATGCCAGAATGCCACTAATAGGGCCAGTCTACGAAACTGTTCCCACAGCATCTGGATAGCGAATTTGGGGATAGTTTGCAGACATCTTACTGAATGGTTCTTCTTGATGTTGTCCTAGCAGAGCTCCTGGGAGCCACAGTGATGCTACCCAATCCCATTAACACAAGTTTTGCATTAGATTTCAGGCACTGTGTCAGGAAAATGAGGTGATAATTGGGGGAAGGCAGTGTCTTTACAGGTCCCCCATGGATGGGCTTACCTGAGTTGCCTAAGGCCTGAAGCCTATTCATTTCACTATCTGAGTTTAGATCCCCCCAGAAGCCATTCAATCCTGAGACAAAGGTTTGAAGTGATGTGGGTGTTGGGGAGGAGTGGGAAACTCCAGTGGGGGAGTGGGGATGGGAAGGGGGATGGGCAGGGAAGGCAGCCAACCAAAGTCATGGTGACCAGAGTGGAGTCTCTGAGGGAGGGGCTCTAGCAAATGGTATACACTCCCATCCTAGAATGACCCCATCTGTGGGGCAGGGGAGCTGTGTGGTTATGCACTCACCCTGAGAGTCATTGATGCAGTGCAGTTCGGCACTTCCAGAGTTTGGAGAAAAAGCCCTCCAGGCACAGACACTGGTACTGGTTGTGGAGAGGTTGCTTGTCCCACAAAAATCATGAAAAGGGACACTAGGACATGGATGGGGTCCCAGAGGCATCTGCCACAGGGATCTGTGGTTCTTAGAGTTTATTCAGGACAGTTTCAGAAATGATAAGCAGGAAAGGCCAAGGTATAACTTTTGAGGGTTCTTAGTGGGTGAAGAGAACTCTATCCTTTTCCCTGCACCCTGCAGGGTGCAAGGAAGAGTCTAGAATTTACTGTTGGAATTCTAATTCTCAGTCTACACTGAGCTACCCTTACCAGCTCCCTGGCCTTTTATGATGTTGTGGTTTATAGTAAGAAATAACATGTTTGATCTTCATCCCTGTTTCTAACACAGAGCTCCTAAAACTTCTGGAATTTTTCCAATGATGAGAGCTATAAGATGTCTTCTATAAGATAACATCTATAAGATGTTAATGAGGTGACTTTCCTATCCCACCTAAGGATGGGAGCTGGTGACCAGGAGAACCAACCATGTGATTAAAAGGTTGAAACTTCCAGTCCTGCCCCAACCACCAGGGAGAGTAGAGAGGCTAGAAGTTGAATCAGTTGCCAATAGCCAATGATTTAATCAATTCCCTATGCAGCGAAGCCTCTCTACACACCCAGAAGGATGGGGTTCAGAGAGCTTCTGGGTTAGTGAACATGTGGAGATTTGGGGAGAGTGGTTTGCTTGGAGACATGAAGGCTTTGCTCCCTTTCCCCATACCTCACCCTGTGTATCTCCCCCATCTGACTGCTCTTGAGTTACATCCTTTTATAACACACCAGTCATCTAGTCAGTAAAATGTGTTTCTGAGTTCTATGAGCCTCTCTAACAAGCTAATCAAACCCAAGGGGTGGGGGTGGGTGGTGTCCTTGGAATCTCCTATCTGTAGCTAGTCCATCAGAAGCACAGGTAATATCTGGACTTGCATCTGGGGGTGGGGAGGACAGTTTTGTAGGACTGAGTCCTTCCCCTGTGTGATCTGATGCTTTCACTGGTAAATAGTGTCAGAATTGAGTGAAATTATTGGGGCACCTGCGTGGCTCAGGCGGTTAAGCATCTGCCTTCAGCTTAGGTCATGATCCAGGAGTCCTGGGATCCAGTCCTACATCAAGCCCCACATTGAGTCCTGCACTGAGCTCCCTGCTCAACAGGGAGTCTGCTACTCCCTCTACCTCTCTCCCTGCTCATGCTCTCTCTCTCTCAAATAAATAAGTAAATAAATTATTTTTAAAAAGAAAAAGAATTGAGTTAAATTCTAGGACACCCATCTGGGGTCATAGAAATGCTTGGATGTGTGGGGGAAAACCCACACCCACACACAAATGGGAATTGATGAGCAGAGCAACTGTCTCATCTTTACATGGGGAAAATAAAACCTACCCCCCACCCTATCTCCAGAGTTGCCACTAGAATTCCATACCCTGTGTTTGTGAGAGCCCTCTGGACAGGACAGGATGCAGGCATCAGCTGTCACTGAAACGCCTCTTCTCTCTAGGCATAGTCACTTTCTCACCTCATTTAATCGTTCCAGGAAGGAGATTCCTGCCTGGTGATATTTCACAACATCAAACCAAGGCTAGACACATCCATTTGGAGCTACACCCACACGAATGTTCAAATTACCCAAATCTGAAAAAGCCACATGCAGCATGCATTCCAGGTCATAAATAAACTAGCAAAAATCCAGGGGCTCCTTAGTTTTCCTATAAGAATTCCTCTGGATGTGTGGAGCTGACCTCAAACCCTAGGGAGATTTTAAACTATAATATGGGAAAGTCAGAATCTTTGAGGCTGGGGATTTTGGATCCCCTAACAGGGTAGGATTTAGGGAACTCTTTATGAACCCTGTGCACAAATAAACTAGGTCTGAATGGGTATCTGTATGTGCATCCAAATGAAAAAATATATGTGCATGATGGGCTCAATTTCTGTTGACTCGGCAACCAGCCAGCCTTCTGTTTTCTCTGCAGCAACTACCATGAGGGAATTAGAGAATGAATTCACATATTTTGAAGGCAAGAAATAAGAACAGTGTTCAGTGTCAGGGCATTTGTGCCTTACATGCTCTTGGGTGGGCATTGCCATGGAGATTTGCTGCATTTGCACTTCATAGACCCTGCATCTGTGTCTCAGGAAGCAGGGAAACCATTGTTTAGAACAACACTATGCACGGCTAGAATTCCAAGTCTTTTGCAAAGGTAGACTAGAGATGAGAAGGGTCCGTGCTATTGCTGGCTTAGCACACCCCAAGAAACTAGTTTTTGAGGGGGTTGAGTTAAATTTGCTGCCCTTAGGGAAACTTATTGGGGTGATGGAAATGTTTTATAGCTTGTTGAGATGTAGGTTACATGGGTACAAGCATTTGCCAATTAGCCAATAAGAGAGATTTGATGCAAATTATGCCTCATTTTTTTATTTTACAAAAAAACCTATTTTGGTGTCCTCTCACTGTTTTGCTTAAAAAGATCAGCTTAATCGTGAGTGCTGTGAAGTGTGTAAACCTGGTGATTCACAGACCTGTACACCTGGGGATAAAAATACATTATATGTTTATAAAAAAAAAGAAAGAAAGAAAGGATGAATACCCAACTTTTGTAGCAACATGGACGGGACTGGAAGTGATTATGCTGAGTGAAATAAGTCAAGCAGAGAGAGTCAAGTATCATATGGTTTCACTTATTTGTGGAGCATAACAAATAACATGGAGGACATGGGGAGATGGAGAGGAGAAGGAAGTTGAGGGAAATTGGAAGGGGAGATGAACCATGAGAGACTATGGACTCTGAAAAACAACCTGAGGGCTTTGAAGGGGTGGGGGTGGGAGGTTGGGGAATCAGGTGGTGGGTAATAGGGAGGGCACGTATTGCATGGAGCACTGGGTGTTGTGCAAAAACAATGAATACTGTTACGCTGAAAAAATAAATAAATAAATAAAAGAAGGAAAAAAAAAAAAGATCAGCTTAAAGCCACCCCCACGTCTGTCTCCTCATCCAGCTCTGAAATCTTGCTCCATGCCACTCAGCCTTACTGCCTCCAACATGAACACACACCCCATATGTGTACACAGACACACACCCATATGTGTGCACACTCACCCTGTATGTGTGCACACACATACATGTACTCACGCACGTGCACAAGCACACCACATGCTCAGCATCACCCACAGATGTTTATTTAAACTTAAGTACAGTATATGTAGATAAGCAGGGAGTTAGGTGCTGGGTGGAAGGAGGAAAAACTGAAGACCAAGCATCTGCCATCAGAGCAGTGAGACTGGCTGGAGAGGAGGGAAGGCTACGCAGACAAGGTTGGGAAGTGATCTGCATCAGAAGTGGAGCTAGGGCCAGTGAGGGCTCAGTGAACTTGGAAGAGGCAAAAGGACTGAGGGAGGGATGGGCAGAAAAGAGCTGAGGTTGAGTAGGGGTACGCAACCCATCTGACCAGACTGAGGTTCCAAAAAGGAGACAGCAGTATGCTAAGGTGAAAAAGGTGAATCTCTTCTGTTTGGAGAGGCTCCTAGTGCCCAACAAGAGAGACGGGATGCTGGGATGTGAAAGAGCATGTTTGAGGTCCCAGCAGACCCCCCTGACTGTCTTCATTATCTTCACTCCTGCTTCTCCTGTGGGTGACAGGGGCCTCTGTAGGTCTCTTGTCGTTGTGTTTGTAAATTATAAAATCAATGCATGTTGATAGCCCCAAACTGGAAGCAAGCCAGATGTCCATAAATAGGAGAATAACTAGATGAGCTGTGATATATTTTTGCTGTTACAAAAAGAAATGTGCTATTGATGTAATGAAAAATACAAGGAAATGAAGAAATACTTAAAAAATTCTGCTGAGTAAAAGAATCCTGATGTAAAAGAACACACATTATGGGCTCCATTTATATGAAGTTTCTTGGACGGGCTAAGCCTCGAAGCAGTGACTGATCTTGGGTGAGACTGATGAGGGAACAAGAGAACTTTCTGGGGAGGATGGAAGTGCTCTCTATCATGGCTACAGTTTAGGTTTAGGTTACACAGGTGTATGCATTTCTCAGAAACTCTGAGACTCAGAAACTATTGAGCAGTGTAGTTATGATTTGTGAATTCCACCATATGGAAATTGCATCTAGAAACAAAAGACCTGTGAACTATAATGGTTTGGTTTTTTTTGTTTTTTTTTTTTTTTAAAGATTTTATTTATTTATTTGACAGAGAGAAACACAGCGAGAGAGGGAATACAAGCAGGGGGAGTGAGAGAGGGAGAAGCAGGCCTCCCGCTATGCAGGGAACCCGATATGGGGCTCGATCCCATGACGCTGGGACCATGACCTGAGCCGAAGGCAGAGGCTTAACCCACTGAGCCACCCAGACGCCCCATTTTTTTTTTGAACTATAATGGTTTAATAAAATGGTGTAATTCTTTCAACTTTTCTGAATGCTTGAAAACTTTCATAATAAAATGGTAGGTGAAAAAAGGCTACATGCATTCATAAAAAAATAAAGTGGGAAAAGGGGACCGGGAATGTTGGATAGGATTGCATTGCTTCTGTAATACTATCCGGAAATGGCAGCTGGGGTCTCTCTGCTCCCAGCCTCTCTGTGAATAGTCTACCCTGCTCCATTTCACTTCTGCAAAGGAAATGGATTCATCCTCTCTTCATTGGTTACATACGGAAGCATGAGGTCTGTGCTCAGCCTTGTGCAAGACAGAGGATAAAGTCAGACATGGTCCCCACCCTTACCATGTTTGTCATCTACTAAGGCTTTGAAGAGGGGGCTCCTAGGTGGTGAGTTTATAAAAGAAGCAGCCAGGGGTACCAGAGAAGGGATTAGGCAACTCATGGGTTGAGTGGAGAATAATGGCCCAGACACACTGAGAACTCACTATACACTGGGTCCTTTTCCAGCTTTTTAACATGGATTAATTCAGTGAGTCCTCACAACCACCTCATGAGGTAGGAATTGTATTATCCCCATTTTACTTCTCAGAAAACAGACATGGGAAGTTAAGTCAGTTTTCCATGATGATACAGCAAGTGGGTGACCGAGCAGGGATTCGAAAGGGGTTTGGTGAACTGGATTAGGAGCCCATGCCCCAAACCAGGGATCAGCAGACATTCTGGAAAGGGCAAGAGGGGAAATATTTTAAGCCTCATGGGCTTTATGGTCTCTATGGAACTTCTCGGCTCTGCCACTGCAGAGATAGACAATATGCAAATGAACGAGCTGAGCTCCAATAAATTTCATCTACAAAATCAGGCAATGGGCCAGACTCGGCCCATGGCCCACAGCTGGCCAACTCTTGCCCCAAACCATCCGTAGTCTCCAGTGATTGGGAGATGTTCAAGTTGGACCCAGAGACAGCTGAAGGAACCCTAATTCCTGACTGCCATGTCTGTGTGGAGATGAGAGTTCAGATAGCAAGGACTCAATACAGGCTTTGAGAGCCCAGGTCTGTAATGAATGAAAATACAAAAATTACCTCTGGATGCTTGTGGCAATCTGTTACCAAAGGATGACTGCAGACAAAAAGGCAAAAATGTGAAAAATACTCAAAAAAGCCCACCAAGTCAGTTGTCTTTAGTCTTTGGAGCCAAATTTAGAATTTTAGAAGCACCACTCTTTGAGATTTTATGTCAATGGAGGAAGGATAAAGTTCCAAAGCTCTAGCTGAATATGATTGATTTTGAAAAGATAGAAGGCTTGGCCAAAGAGAAGGTTCCTGCTCAGAGCCTAGCTCTCAATGGCTCTTGGTTTCCAAAGGGCAGGAAATCACTTTACTCAATTCTTATTGCTGACAAGGATTCAACCCTAGAGCTCAAAGGGTGAGCTGGGCTAGAAATTCATCAGCCCCGTGCTTAGCAGAATCCGTGCAATGTTGACAGTTAAGAGCTCAAAAGGGTTTCTGAGTGTGTGCTCACATCTTCAGGGTGAGCCCAAGGCCTGCATGACGGGGACAGCCCGGGCAGGTTCTTCTTCACTCTGCGTAGGAGCTGCCATCTTGCTCTGAGGAGCCCTGCCCCTGCCCTCCAACTCTGGCCAGGGTACATGTGGGATTATCATAGGTTCAGTATGGACAGAATACTTTTTCAGTATTCGTGCTATACTCCTAGATATTAGCCTCTCTATACTCACACAGCTGATGAAAGGAGGAAATCTAGGGGCGCCTGTGTGGCTCAGTGGATTAAGCCGCTGCCTTCGGCTCAGGTCATGATCTCAGGGTCCTGGGATCGAGCCCCGCATCGGGCTCTCTGCTCTGCAGGGAGCCTGCTTCCTCCTCTCTCTCTGCCTGCCTCTCTGCCTACTTGTGATCTCTCTCTCTGTCAAATAAATAAAATCTTAAAAAAAAAAAAAGAAAGGAGGAAATCTGTCTATAGGCAGGTAGAAGGTTTGCAGGAAGATAAGCTACCAGCTGGACAGGGATGGATCCGATCCCTCATTTTCTTACATGAACTTACCCAGGTTAACCCATTGCTTTAGTATCACAGATATATGATTTGAGTCCTTTGCTCTTCAGAAGGCATTTGGTGGCTAGGAATAATTTCCAGTTGGGGTTCAGCCAATGGTTGGCTCACACGGATTGTGCCAGCAGGAGAGAGGGTCTGGTGCATTCCCTCTGTGACAGAACATTGCATAAGAAGATATGGTATGCCCCTGGGTCCCCACACAAAGGTTTTGACTGTTAAGGGCATGGAGTTTCCTGTCACCAAAAGGTAAACCGAACACACCCACCTACAGAGACACCCCCATGTTCCCATACCTACACCCCAGGGGTGAACTGGTTAAAGGGTGCCAAGAGGCACCTTGAACCTTGTCAGAAGGGCCCCAAACCACTTCTAGTAATAGTCACCACTCAGTTCTCTAATGAAATGATCAACCTCCCTTGCTTTTCCTTCCTGTGGGTACAGGTGAGCCTTTGATTCCCAGCAGGACAGTGTATGTTGGTGGGGGCTGTGTGGTCCCCAAGCCTCCATGCAGATAAGATTTCCCAAGAGAACTGGTGAAAATGAATGTCAAAGTCCTAGCCCCAAAACCTGTGGAGATCAGAAGTTGATTTAGCCTCAGTACCGGCTCAAAGTCAGTGGTTCTTAAACTTTCTCATGCATCAGAACCATCTGGAGGGTTTATTAAAACACTTGGCTGGGCCCCACCCCCAAAGTTTCTGATTCAGGAAGTCTGGGTGGGGCTTGAGATCCTGCATTTCTTTCTTTTTTTTTTCTTTTTTTTTTTTTGAAGATTTTATTTATTTGTCAGAGAGAGAGAGGGAGAGAAAGCAAGCAAGCACAGGCAGACAGAATGGCAGGCAGAGGTAGAGGGAGAAGCAGGCTCCCTGCCGAGCAAGGAGCCCAATGTGGGACTCGATCCCAGGACACTGGGATCATGACCTGAGCCAAAGGCAGCTGCTTAACCAACAGAGCCACCCAGGCATCCTGAGATCCTGCATTTCTAATAAACCCCCAAATGATGCTGGTCCAGGGAGGATGCTTCCAGCATGGCTACTCTCAGGCATACTTCCTATTTCAGGGTAGCCTACCTCATGACCTTTGACCTAGGCCAAGGCAGAAGGGATATCTTCTCTACACTGTGAAAGAAACTTTGTAATCTTTTTTGGCCAGGTGGCCTCTAAATATTCCCTACCTGCCCTACCCAATACCGCAGCCACTAATCACATGTGGCTCTTTAAATGTAAATCTGAATTAATTGAAGATAAGATTAAAATTTTTGTTCAGCTGGACGAACCACATGTGCCTAATGGCCGCCATATGGGACAACACAGATATAGGACATTTTCATCATGGCAGAAAGTTCTACTGGACAGTGCTATCTTATAAGAATTCCAAAAATTGTTTCTCTCTTTCTCCTCAGTGTTTGACAGTTCACCCCACTATCTTACCCTGAAAGACAAACGAAACAAAATCCTTTTACGAATACCAGGAATGGAATGTTAACTCTTTCCTCTTCTTTGCTTGCTGACAAGAGAAAGACTCACCCATCTCTTCCGGTCCAGTCTGGGGGCAGTTCACAGACAATTGAATGCAAAAGAGATAACAAGTTTAGTAATACTTTTCAAAATATTGCTCCCATCCCTCAGTGTCACGAGATTTACCCTAAAAGTTGTATGTCAAGAAAGTGCGTGCTCCCTGGAGGTCAGGTCCACAGGGAAGTGTTGTGGGCACCAAGAATCAGGCTGCACACCACAGAGAATTCAGGTGGCCATGGAGCACCCCAGCGGGCCCTATCTCTGGAGGGTAGGATAGGGTTGGACTGAGAGGGGACAAGACAAGGACACCTCTGGCTGTCCTAGGAAAATGCACATCCCTGCTCCCAGCAGAGTGGCAAAGCATGGCTGTCCAAGCTCCCTTTGTTTGTCGTCCTGAAGGAGAGATTTGGACTGATCACCACTCAGAGTCGCTTCAGCCCCTGCACTGAGCAGATGCCTTTTTAGAAGCCTAACTGCACATCCTTTCTTACAGATTCGGCTGAACAGCAGAGGACTGATCTACTCCGTGGGCTTACTCCTGGCCTCCGTCTTTGTCACGGTAGGCTACAGCTCCTTCCCCTCTCCAGTTCCTGTGACGCCTCTCCCTCCACCCCCCACCCCCGCCTTTGGGTTCTTTGGCTACAGAGTTTGTTTGGACACCAGATGGGCGTGGCCTCCGAGATGAGGACAATTGGCCTCCGAGATGAGGACAATTGGCCTCCAGATGTCCCATCTCCTTCATGGCTGTTTCCTTTGGAAGTCGATCCTAGCAACTCACTAGAAAGCCTTCCCTCTTTATAGAGGAGCCAGCCCGCCTCTGAGAAGCGTGGCCCTGCCTCATGTCAAGCCCAAGCCATTTTTATCAAAAGCAAAGGAGAGATCCCACTTTTTCTGCAAGATTAGTTAAAAGAAGGGTAGATTCCAATTAATTATCTGTTCCAGGTTAGTAAGCATCTCCATAAATCCATGGATTTGACCAACACTCAGAGACTAAGAATACAGTATTTTACTGAAGTGTATTTTTATGCCATTCTGCTATCTTGGCCATTATATCTACTTGTATAATTTGATATTCCAACTCAGCTGACATGTTTTGGTGGAAATCGATTTGCACCAACACATGGACTGGTCCACATGAAGTATCTGTTAACATACAAGTAGGCAGTTGAATTTTCACATTAGAAAACATTGAGATACAGTGTGTTTCTTCCCTGAAATTTTCAAGGAAACAGTCATTGAATTACACTGGCACGTGAACGTCCATATGCTAGAGAACAGGAATTCAGAAGAACAGGCAGGAAGCTGGAGGTCATTGACAGGATCATGCTGTGAGTCAAATGTCAAGGATTCACTAAGGAAACACTGCCTTACACAAAAGTGGGAAACTATGCAATACTTTGTTCTGTAGCTTAGGAGTTTCTTTGGGTCTCATGTGACCTAGGCTTATGATACCTGTCATAGCCACACATTATGCTCATTGCTTTGCATACATTTTCCCATTTGGACCTCACCACATAGCCATCAAGTAGCCGCTCTACCAGCCCCATTATACAGATGAACATCTGAGACCACTAGAGGAATTGACACCAAATGAATGAAGGGGCAAGCCATCTGACACCAGAGCGCATGCTTACAGCTACACTTGTACAACCTGTAGGAGATTAGGCTAGCCTCCACCTGGGATGTTGAAATGGGTTGCTAGAAGCTGGAAGTAGGCTTGTCAGCAGTGGGGGAAGAGCAATTTCAAACATCTTGAGCTTTCAGTGCCTGTTCGACACCCAAGGGAGAGGTCAAAAAAGCCACTGGGAAGATGAGTCTGAGTTCAGGAGAAACATTCAAGCTGGAGGCCCCAGAACGTGGATGGTATTTAAAGATGTGCAATTAGGGGCACCTGGGTGGCTCAGTGGGTTAAAGCCTCTGCCTTCGGCTCAGGTCATGATCTCAAGGTCCTGGGATCGAGCCCCGCATCGGGCTCTCTGCTCCTCAGGGAGCCTGCTTCCTCCTCTCTCTCTGCCTGCCTCTCTGCCTAGTTGTGATTTCTCTCTGTCAAATAAATAAAATATTAAAAAAAAATAAAGGTGTGCAATTAGATGCAGGCAGCAAGGGGGTGAGCAAGGACAGAAAAGAGAAGAGGCCCAGCATCGGAGTCTTGGTGCCCTCCGGAGGTCAGGATGATGATAATAAAACACCAAAAGAAACAGAGTGAGCAGTTAGAAAGGTAGGAGGAAAACCAGGGGAAGCTGGCATCTGGAAGCCAAGTGAAGAAGGTATGTCAGTGTGCAGGGAGTGACTGGCTCTCTCAGGGAGATGAGTCCTGAGCACTGGCCGCTCAGATTAATGATATGACATTATTGGTGTTCTTGGTGAGAGGGTGGTTGTGTGGGGCAATGAGACAGAAGGTTAAGTAGAACAAGTTAGTGGAGAATGGAAGGAGAGAAATTGGACAAAGTGCTATTTACCATTCTTTCAAGTCATCCTGCTTTAAAGAAAGGAGAGAAATGTCTATCCAGAAAAAATGTAGCTGTTTTTATAAGAGGAGAGCAGTAGCAGGATTCTTGTATCCCAGTTGGAGTAATCCAGAGGTGGCATGGGGAGGCGGATATGAAACAGGGGCAGTTGCTGGGGCCATGTCTCCAGTGGTAAGGGGAGGTGGGCTTGTGTACATGTGTGGAGGAGTGCACCGTGGACAGGGCCATGGGCATCAGGTCCTCACTAGCAGGAGAGAAGGCAAGCAAGTGGGTCTGGTGGTGGGAGCTCTGTGGATGGGAACATGGTCATGTGATGAGAGTGAAGGAGGAAGAAGGAGTTAAGGGGGGGTCTGAGAAGAGAGGAAAGGCTGGAAACAACCATCCAAGAAAAGGAGAGAGTACACACTTAGGGAAATGTGGGAGGATTGCCATAAATGGCCCGCTCGAGATTTGTGGGCTTGAATTTAAAGGGAGACCCTCCGGCATGGCCAGACACTTTCCTCCAGCTTGGGTCAGCAGCACAGAAGGAATGTGGAGTCCCTGGAAGCTGGGCTCAAACCCAAGGCTGAGGCTTCACCGACATCACCAGAGAGGCCAATGAACAGCAGTAGATACCCAGGGATGGTTCTAGAAATTGCTGGTGGGATTTCAGCAGGGTAAGGTGGGGCAGGGTGGGTCCAGGGGATGGCGTGCCGTGGAATGGTGGTGGTAGCAATGAGTTCTGGGTCCTTACAGGTCTGTAGAGTTTCGGGAGGGAGGCTTCCAGACAGACTAAGCTGGAAAGAGGAGATGGCAGTCAGAGAGTGGGATGAAGGACCCTGAGAGGATAGAGTCGTTTCTGTTCTTGCTCATCGCTGGCTCTCAGCTGCAGGACTGTCCAGCAGAACCTGTCCAGTGCACCTGCACTGACAGCAGGCATTGGCCACGTGTGGGTGTGGAGCATGTGACATGGGGCTAGTGCAACTGAGCAACTTAGTTTTTAATATTACTTATGTCCAGATTTGCACGGCCACATGAGATTAGTGGGGGCAGTGCAGGTGCAGGGTGGGAGATGGGGTGGAGGACAGGTGTTGGGAAAATCCTCTCCATGGACGATGAAATCGTGGGGAAGGACATTGGGGTGCTGTAGATAGGAGTGGCAGTGAGTGGGACTCGGAGATCTGAGGAAAGGGGAGGGCGAGAGGCCGGTGTGCAGTGCAGACTCTAGCCAGGTGGGATGGAGTGTGACTGTTAGAAGGCTTTAGATTCCAAGCTGGGTGTTTTGGGGAAAGCAGCAGTGAGGAGCAAGGGGTACAACTACCTTGCCTCCAGGCATAGGAATGGAAGAGATAGTGGCCACCACCTGCCAGGAGGTGCGTCCTCAGAAAGCACCAGGGGCTGCTTGGGGACAAGAGGCTGTAGAGAAAACAGGGGCTGCGGGCACAGAGCAGTGCTGGGGTGAAGTCCAGAGTTAGTGTGGTGGCCGCAGTGCCTGTATCAGTTGGTCCCACCATTATGACTTTTTTTTAAAGTTATTTTAAAGTTCTGACTTCCCTTCTTGATTTTGGTGTTCTGATCTTCCAAAACGTGAGCGATGAGCTTGAAGGGTGCTCAGAGACAGTCGGTGCCCTGCGAGGTCCGTGGCGGGCCCCTCTCCCACCTCCACCCTCCACTTCCGCCCCTCCCCTCCTGGTGCCGCCTCTTCCGGCGCCCTCTGACCCCGCTGTGTGTGTTGCAGGTGTTTGGCGTTCACCTGAACAAGTGGCAGCTGGACAAGAAGCTCGGGTGTGGGTGCCTTTTCCTGTACGGCGTATTCCTGTGCTTCTCCATCATGACGGAGTTCAACGTGTTCACGTTTGTGAACTTGCCCATGTGCGGCGACCACTGACCTGCCCGGCCGCCCACCGAGCCTTGGGCCTCCTTTTCTGTGCAATACAAGATCCAGCCGCACCCCGAGTCACGCGGGCCGCCCCGTCCCCGGGACCGGGGCCTCTGGCTCTCCCGCGCTGGTCACAGGCCTCCGCTCCTGCCTCGGTGGCCCATGCTGTCCCCGCCCCTCCCTGCTCCCCCTCCTCCTCCCTGGGTTCCTCCCGCCCACCCCTTCCTGTCTCCTCCGTGTGAAGACTCTGACATCCGCGTGAATTTTCAAGCTCCATTTTTGAACAGTGACTGAGATTCTAGGGGAGGGGAAAAAACTGGCTGCTAACTGGCCCAAGCCAGGCAAAACTTACTACAATCCCTCCTCCTTTTTTAAGTTATTGGATGGAAGACAAACCTAATTTATGACCTGAGACTGTCAAAGGAATAGAGAGGAGAGGGCATATCGATGCCAGGGAGTGTCTGGGATTTGGTTATGTTTCGAGGTGATGCCTAGGTGATTGGGTTTGGGAGGTTGTTTCACTTGGGGAGGGGGGCTTCCTCCTTTTTCTTCCTTTTCTGCCAGAGACGGAGAGCTTCTCTTGCCCCTTCTTTCACTGAGCTCTGGATTAGCAGACAAGCCGCGGGCTGCCCCTGCCGTGTGTTCTGGGGTCGCATCCCAGGCCCGGTAGACAAGGCATGGATGTAGCACTTAGGAGACGCACATGTGGGCGGGGCCACCGGGGACAGACGCGTGACGTTTCATAGCGGAGGTCGCCTCCCGGAAGTCCCGTAGGCGTTACCCAGGGGGCACGAGGCTTTCGAGGAAGGAGACCGCTTCCCACGTAGCCATTAGGATCATCTTTTTCTCACTAGGTACCTTCTAGTCTCTCAAGCAATAGTTCTAGCCTGCCTGAGGCCTTGGACGTGGGGCCCTGGTTCCATTCCCCGACTGTGACAGGGCCAGGCAGTCAGCGCCAGAAGCTTCCCAGCCCGTGAGTCCCTGAGATGCGCACTCGTCGCTTGGTGTTGGTGGGGTGACAGGGAGTGACCCAGAGGCCATCACTGCTTTTCGTGCAGGAGTTACAGACACTGGTTTCTTGGAAAATGGAGAGAAGCACACTTTGCACAGACGTCGTCAATAAAGTCCCGATTTGCCACTCGGTATTGAGTACACTGGACCCTGACGGCTGGCTCTTGGGCCAGCGTCCTTCCTCATGGGACGCCTCCACCAAGCTGCCCCAGCTCCGCCCCTCCCATCCTGGAGGGATGGCCCGGGAAGGAGAAAACAGAGAACTGACTGACACCTTCGGAACCACAGAATGTGTTCAATGCAGACTTGCTCAAGGGCCTAAGTTATTGTGAACGTTGTTGCCAATCACTGCTCAACAGCCCTGCTAGATTTTGTATGATGCTGAATTATTATGCAGACTAATTCCACCGAGTTGAGACCCACCCATGCTTGTTACACTTGTATTTATTGAAACTGTGGATTCTTGCCCGTGCTGCCCCCTGTATTTACTTTAAGCACTGATCACTTATCATTCATTCAGTATGGTTTTCCGCCCCCGTCCCTTGTACACATTCTGGTATGAATTGTAAAAATAACCTGCTACACATTGGTTGAATGTTTTCTGTCAGTGGTGCAAACCGAGGCCAGCGTTAGCCAATGGGGCACCTGCCCGAAGGAGGAACGGGAGAGGAAATCACCAATCTGGGCTCTCAGAGCTAAGACACACGTATTGATTCTGTTGCACATTTTGCACTGGTTTATGGAGATTGTTTTCTTGGACGGATCGTGTAAAATAAACTTCTCTGTTCTGTATCCTTCCTTGAGCAGCACACTTTACTTCCTCTCCTGGGGTGTTGCCTGTTTTAACTACACTGACCAGTGAGCTCGGAAGGAAGTGGCCAGGTGTTCGTGCTTCTACTCTTTCTGGGCGGGCTCACCTGGAAAGCTGGCAAGTGTCTGGTGGATTCCAAATATGAAGTTGCAAATCGTGGGTCTTCTCTCAAGGTTGCAGGGACTTTGGATTTGTCGTCCTGTAGCGTCCGTGCAACGCTTCATTAGGATTTCTTCCAGCTGGAGTGAGAGGAAGAGATTCCAGCCCTGCTGATAATTTTCAGCAACGTTCAAGTTCTTTATCCTGTCTGATCTGACTACTTTTCACTTGCGAAAATTCACTTCCCTGAAGCTAACTCCTACAAAGGGAGACTAACACAATTTTGTAATAAGTCCCATTCTTATCCTGAGTGACTCCCAAGAAATAATTACCCAGATCTAAAAGTAGACCAAGGTTAGTGAACAAGCCAGCTTTCCACCTGAAGCAACAGAATTCATTTATAGGAATCAGAAGAAAAACTGCCAGTAAGTCACAGCACCAACTTTAATTATGTAAATATATATATATATATATATATATATATATTCCTCATGGGGCATCTGGGTGGTTCGGTTGGTTAAGTCCCCGACTCTTGATCTCAACTCAGGTCTTGATCTCAGGGTGGTGAATTCAAGCCCCATGCTGGGCTCCATCTGGGTATAGGGCCTACTTAAAAAATAAATAAATAAAATATATATATATACACATATATATTTGGGTGTCTGTATATATATTATATATATATTATAATATATGTGTATATATATTATATAAATAATATATATTATATAGATTATGTATTGTGTATTATATATGTGTATTATTATGTATATATACACAAAATATATATATGATCCCCCCCCTAGGTTGGAGGGAAAAGGTACTTAGCTTTGAGTGTCGACATCTAAAAATGTTTTACCACTCTCTTTGTGCATTTTATAAATCATGCTGGCCACAGACAGGGTATTTTCATTATTCCGATTGGTGCTTTTTATATTGGTCTTAATTAGCTTTAGTCTCAGACAAAACATTTGATCTGAAGCTTGAATGTTTTTCTTTCAAGCATGCTTTCTTTGATATCTTTAGACACTGTCGTTCCATGCGAAATTTCTCAAAGAGAAAATCATGGGATAAGGTAAAGTCCCATGCACAATGATTGCCAACCTAGGAACTGGTACAGTTTCCTATATGAAATGAGCACTTGGCCTATTTCTGCCTAGATCCCTGCCATGCACAACTGTGTCTTGAGTTACTGACTGAAAATGTGGTTCTAAATGAGCAGGCTCTCCAATGATGCAAAAGATCATGATGTTGCTATTTTCAATGCTTCCACTGCTCTGGGATTTATCTGGGAGGGGTTAGAATGGATATGAGGCAAGAATGTTGATTCAGTAGGCTGTACCTGACAGTAACACCAGAGACCAAGTAACCCTCTTGGCAATTTTCTGGAATGTGCTGGAGAACTCCCCAGGCTGTGATGTTGTGCATAAGGGGACAAGAGAAAGGAGATACTGGAATTTACATTTCTTCCTTATCACATCTGAGTTGACTCCACAAGGAGGAACTGCCAGAAAGTTCTCTGCTTCCGGAAAATATATTCCCAACCATGCCTGGCCTGTTGGGCCCTTGCCGGCACACATAGGTGGCGTTGGATGCACTGAGAGGCTGCAACACCAGGAAGTTTCCAGAAGGCTTCTGCCCCCTTCTGAAGGAAAGTACAGGACCTACCTTTTTAGGGGTAGTGCCCTTTTGTAGGTACCTGTTTCCTATCTGCTTCCAAAAAGGCCTGGCTGGAGGATAGGTAGGTGATTATGTTTTTCTAAGTCTGTTGCTGCAGATGCTTACAGTTTGTGGTCATGAATGTGAATGCTAGAGATTTGAGATACTGTATGTCTCAGACAGCGAGACACTGAATCCACTTTACACACACAGGCTTCAAAGAAAAGCCTAACTGTTTAAAAATAGGGGGAGAGGGGTGATAATATACTAAGGTCCAGACAGTTTTGAATTGTGGTATATAAAATAAGAATAATATCCTTCTTGCAATACAATGTAATAAAACATGTAGCCTTAGAGCTTTACCTAATTGGTCATGGAAATAGACTCTTAGGAGAAATTGGAAGTGAGAAATTGGTGTTGGTGGTGCTCCTTCTAAGATTTATTTATTTTCACCTTTTCAAAATTGGATGATTGTCCCTTTCACAGGCTAATTATCCAATTACTTTGACCCGTTTTGATCAGTAATTTTGAAGTAGATGGGACATTTTCATGTTGAATCTTGTGTAGGCTCATACTAATTATTGAGTTTCATTTATTTTTCTATTTTCTGCAATGGCTGCTCAACACACACTCCCCCCACCCCCCCCCCACACACCCACACACACATACACACCATCTATCTGACATCAAAACTCTCTATGAAAACAATCCAATAGATCTTTGAAAACTGTCCAAATATCCAGCTGTCTGTTATGATACAACTTCAGGAGGAATTGGGTGGGTTCAGCCAATGTTTCTCTGATAAATAAAATGCCATGTGTCCATGGCATGATCCTCCAGAGATGTGGGGCACTTAGAGATGCTGAAAAGTTAGGCGCTAAAGCCTTGGACAAGCCTGGGATTAGCAACATGCATAAGATAGACGATGTGATGACCCAGAACTGATTTCACATTAAGTTTTCTGCTTAGTTTCAAAACCCAGGGCAGAGCAATAAAACTCCACCAAAAGCTCTTAGATAGCTTCCTGTTGCACTCAGCACATTTATTTCCTTAATAAATTGTGGCCAGTAGTCCCATTAATTTTTTACTGAGCTTCAATTTGGAAAACATTCTTACCAAGTTGTAGAGATGTTAAATGTAGTGAATAGTTGTAGTTACTACTCATTTTGGTTTTGGTCTTTTCTTTCGCAACAGGTAGGAGGGAAGGGAAAGTTTAAGACAGCATTGGCATAGATGCCGCTTCAGGGTTTTCCTGCTAAAATTAACTTACATAAATGTACGCATATATACATACATGATAATTCTTTTTTACGAGACTTCAAACTTACCCTGTTTATCAAAAATTGAATATGGTAATATCACCGCTTCTGTTTTGTTGAGACAATTTGTCCAGTAACTGATTCCAGAAAACTGCATACGAAAGTTGGAATGAAGTGTGACGAGTAATTTCAGGACCCTGGCAGTTGTTTCAAGAGATTGTGAGCCAGACCCACAGGCCATTGCTAAAAAGGGAGGCACTTATTCACTAAGGTGCTTTCAGCAGAAAGTTAATACTTCTAAATTCTTGCAGAAATAAAGATGTACTCTACTTAGGTTTGTGTCCTTTTTTTTAAAAAGATTTTATTTATTTATTTGATAGAGATCACAAGTAGGCAGAGAGGCACACAAAGAGAGAGAGAGGAAGGGAAGCAGACTTCCCACGGAGCAGAGAGCCCAATGCGGGGCTCGATCCCAGGACCCTGGGATCATGACCTGAGCTGAAGGGAGAGGATTTAACCCACTGAGCCACCCAGGCGCCCCCGTCCTTCTTTTTGATACATAAATCATATGTATCATTTCCCTCCCATGCTTGGTGCTGGATATGTTCAAGATGCTCTAACCACCAATGGGTGTAAAGCAAAATGCCCACTGCTATGGTTTCAGAACTTATTTTGCTGACTTTGACAGGTCCAAACAACCAGTTTCAGAATATCTAAAAATTTATTGTCGTGTCAGGTTGAAATATTCCCTCCAGTTACTTAAAAGTCAAATACTCTATTCAACTTATGTATGAGAAAATGCATTTACCTATATTCGTGGTCTAAAATCCAAGCTTCCCAAATTTACGTGCCAATTGGAATTATCAGGAGACTTACTCAAATATAGATTTCCAGTTCAGTAAGTCAAAGAATTTGAGTTTCTCGCCAACCCCCAGATGCTACCATGGCTGGGTCTGGGCCCCACTTTGAGAACCACTGGCGTAAATAATGTCCTTTGTCCCAGCCGATATTACAACTTATGCAACACACACACACACAAACACACACACAGGTGTACTATTTATTTCATTCTTTCAAAATTTTACACTGAGATTTACAAATGGCTAAAGTAAGAAAAGAAATTTGGGCAACTCGATAATGTGTATTCTCTATCATCCTACAATATGTTTGCTTCCTGCCAAAAACAACTTTTAAATTAAAACCAATCCAGGGGCATCTGGGCAGCTCAGTGGGTTAAGCCTCTGCCTTCAGCTCAGGTGATGATCTCAGGGTCCTGGAATCGAGCCCTGCATCTGGGTCTCTTCTCGGCAGGGAGCCTACTTCCCTCTCTCTCTCTCTGTCTGCCTCTCTGCCTACTTGTGATCTCTGTCTGTCAAATAAATAAATTAAATCTTAAAAAAAAAAAAGAACATCAAAGTTAATGATTTAAGATGAGATGAGAGAAAGCCAAGATTCTGGGTGGAGTTATCGGCTCAGTAGAGATGGATATAGGCAACCACCAATTTGTTCAAGTTGAAAAGGGCTTAGTTATAAACTCCAACAAGAGAGGGGCACCTGGGTGGCTCAGTGCCTCGGTTAAGTGTCTGCCTTCAGCTCAGGTCATGATCCCTGGGTCCTGGGGTCAAGGTCCCCATCAGGATCCCTTGTTTCTTCTTCTCCCTCTGACCCTCCCCCCACTCACACGCTTACTCTCTCTCTCTCTCACACATAAATAAAATCTTTAAAATAAAAAATCTCTAACAAGAGAAACTAATGGTGAATACAGGAGAAATTTCCTGCTCGTGAACTCCCATTCACACATTACAACCATGTACAGCTAACTTTCTAATCTAAAAAGTTTATTCTTTTTTTTTACGTTTATTATTTTATTTATTTATTCAGCTTAACAGTATTCATTGTTTTTGCACAACACCCAGTGCTCCATGCAAAACGTGCCCTCCCTATTACCCACCACCTGTTCCCCCAACCTCCCACCCCTGACCCTTCAAAACCCTCAGGTTGTTTTTCAGAGTCCATAGTCTCTTATGGTTCGCCTCCCCCTCCAATTTTTTTTTTATACACATCCATTTTTGATTGCACCTCATTAATAGCTTTTTTGATTTCTACTTGGTTAGATTTTAGTTCTTTAATTTCTCCAGAAAGGGCTTTTATATCTCCAGAGAGGGTTTCTCTAATATCTTCCATGCCTTTTTCGAGCCCGGCTAGAACGTTCAGAATCGTCATTCTAAACTCTTGATCTGACATATTACCAATGTCTGTGTTGATTAGGTCCCTAGCCTTCAGTACTGTCTCTTGTTCTTTTGTTTGTGGTGATTTTTTCCGCCTTGTCATTTTGTCCAGCTAAGAGGATATGGAGGATCAAATAAAATACTAAAAGGGTGGCAAAGACCCCAGAAAAATGTGCTGTAACCAAATCAGAAGAGACCCCAAATTGTGGGGGGGGGGGGGGGGGATAAAAAGAGTTTCAGAAAAAAAAAGAAAAAAATTTAAAAAATAAAACAAATAAAGAAAAAATATAAAAAAGAAAGAAAAATATATAGATTTAGATAAACTAGTCAAAAAATGTTAAAAAAGAAAAGGGTAAAAGTTTTTAACAATTTAGCAGAAGAAGAAAAAAGAAAGAAAAAAAATTGAAAAAAAATTGAATTAACTGCAAGACTAAAGAATCATGGGGAGAAAGCCATGAGTTCCGTGCTTTGCTTTCTCCTCCTCTGGAATTCCGCTGCTGTCTTAGGAATTGAACCTGCTTTCCTTGATAGATGAACTTCGTCCTGGCTGGATATTTTGTTGATCTTCTGGGGGAGGGGCCTGTTGTAGTGACTCTCAAGTGTCTTTGCCTGAGGCAGGATTGCACCGCCCTTACCGGGGGCCGGACTAAGTAATCTGCTCGGGTTCGCTTTTGGGAGCTTCTGTTCCCTGAACGCTTTCCGTAGAGTTCCGGAGCACGGGAATGAAAATGGCGGCCTCCTAGTCTCCAGCCCGGAGGAGCCGAGAGCCCGGGGCCCCACTCCTCAGTGCACCCCCAGAGGACAGCACCCAATCACTCCCGTATCCCCAGCCTCCAGCGGCGGTCCGAGCTCACCCAGCCCGCGACCAGTTCAAGGTAACCCCGAGCTGAGAGCTCAGTCCTCGGCTCTGTCTCTGTAGCCGGCTCCTCTGTTCTAATACCTGCTAGCTCTGCAACACTCCGACACACCCGATCCTTCTGTGACCCTGCGGGACCTGGGGCCACGCTGACCCCGCGTGGGCTTCACCCCGGTTTAGCCTCTGGAGCAATGTCCCTCAGTGGAACAGACTTTTAAAAGTTCTGATTTTGTGCTCCGTTGCTCCGCCGCTTGCCGGGAGCCGGCCCCTCCCCCCGCGGTCTATCTTCCCGTCGTTTTAGATTCACTTCTCCGCCAGTCCTACCTTTCAGAAAGTGGTTGATTTTCTGTTTCTAGAATTGCTGTTCTTCTCTTCGATCTCCCGTTGGATTTGTAGGTGTTTGCAATGTTTAGATAAGCTATCGAGCTGATCTCCTGCTACCTGATGTAGTCTCAGCCTGCTACTTCTCCGCCATCTTGACTCCTCCCCTAAAAAGTTTATTCTGATGCAAATCTATCCAACAAAGATGTCACGGCTCAGAAAAGAAAGAGTTTACACCAGTGTTGGCCTTCAAGGTCCCAAATGCTTCAAACAACCACATAAATTCACTTTACACACTCGCCTAAAAAACCAAAGTAGAACGTGGCCAGTCACACACACCTCCTGCCAGGTATGGAGAAACCTCCATATGTAGGCTCTGACCCCCCAGTCAGTGTCCACCTGGAAAATGATTGCCACTCCCGGGCAGGGGACAGGACAGGCTTGGTTTGTGCCCATGGCCAGACCTTAACTCGGATATGGGCTTTTGGCTTTTCTACAGGAACCTCAAGGACACCCTTTTGCTCTAAAATGACGTGGTCAAAGCCATGCCTTTCTATCCACTAAAAGTTTTGCTCAGAGTCAGGAAGCGGGTTTAGATATCAGTATGCATAATCGGGAGGGGAGGCAAGGAGGAGGGGAAAGTCTTCCTTTCCAGAAATAAAACATTTTATGCTTTGCCTATGGTAGCAGTAGGGGCCTTGTGCCCCAAAGCAAGGAGATGTTCTACATCACTCCCTAAATCTCTCTATGCACTATGGAGCCATTGCCAGCCTCTCTTCCTAGAGGGGACATCATTGATCATGACACATGCTCCCAGGGTAGCAGTGTTAATGTGAGACCACACGAGTCATGTTACAACCAAATGTGACATTTCCTGTCTCCTGAAAGCAAGGACCCCTCCATTGTAGAAGGAGCCCTTTAGACTTCAAGGCAGGATTTCATCTGCCACCTGAATATTAACTAACAACACATGCCTTAGGAGGACAAACAAATTCGAATATATAAAAGAAATCCATGCCAAGAAATTCACTCATCTGTTATAAATGAAGCAAATTAATCCGTTGGAGTTGGAGGCACTGGGTTTCAATGTGTTTTGGAGGAACACGGTAACAGAATTGTTAACATTATTCTCAAAAGGGATCGAATAAAAATCCACATTTTTAAACTGCCTTTTAGTGTTTGTTTCAGAAAGAAGTTGTGTCCGCTTAGTATTTTAACATGGGTTGACTGGCCACACAGAAAGTTTCATACTTTCTAGATAGGAATTCTGGAACAAGAGAGCCTTTTTGTGTGAGTACTAAGCTTTCCCCTGTACCTCGTCAGGAAAATCAATGTCATGTATCACTGTTACTTCTGAGAGTCACTAGTTGTGACTCAGTGGTCTGGAAAACAGTGAGGACCCATCTCAAGTCCCTACCTGGTCCCTCTTTTTTCTCTCAAGCTTCACTACTGTCCACGGTCCTGACTGTTCCCACTTGGCATTTTTTCCCACATCATAGACCATCTGATCCAATTTCTCCCTTTTGCTGGCTCGAAGGTGGCCAGAGGTTGGTCTCATTGAGCTTCTCTTTGCCAACTGAGCGGTGATGTGATGTGCACCATTCAAAGTCCTCAGAACAGCAAGGGGTGGTCATGGCATAACTATAGGTTATGTTCACCTGCATAACCACAGGTTCTGTGATACATGGAATAAAACCTGGAACATTTTTTTAAACTGAATTGTAGTTGACATACAAGTTATATTAGTTTTGGCTGTACAAAATAGTGATTTAACATTTATATACAGACATTATATATACCTTACAAAGTGATCACAAAAATCTAGCTATCATCTGTCACCATAAAAAGTTACCTATTATTACCTATATCCCATATACTGTACAATTGGTCCCCATGTCTAAAAACAAGGAACATTTATAACCCCAACTTTTGAACTCTAGATAATGACATAGTGGTCATAATAGTATCTTTCTTCCTGTGAAAGCCATAATTCAGTGGAGCCAGCTAGGTCTGGACCCCAGGGCAGAAGTCCTATCCCATCCTGTCATATGGGTATGTGAATTTCTCCCAAATGACTGTGTAGGGTCACGTGATCACTGAGGTCCCTGCCAAAGTAGACATTCTATTAATTTAGACTAGAAAAAAGATGATTTTCCTCTTGAAATTAATACATATTTCATAGAAAGTCAGCAAGCCTGGCATGAGTTTTGAGATAAAAAAGAGTTTTCAAGTTATTCTGGATCCTACAGTTCCCCTGTAATTGGAATTCCATCTTTACTCTTACTGGGATTTTTTGTTTTAATGTTTATAATTTGGATAGCATCTCTTAGAAAAACCAAAACTCTTTGACAAACTCTCATCCCTTGTCATGCTCAGAAAGAATTTTTAGGGTTTCAGAGACTAAAAACACAGTCATTTCAAAGAAAAAGTGGCATATCTGCTTTTTGCTGGCAATGACTGGAAATATATTTATCCTTTCTAAGCCCCCAATGTAGTGTGAGTTCTGGACCTCTAAAAACAAACAAACAAACAAACAAACAAACAAACAAAAACAACCAGAGGATTTACTGTCTGGGGAACAAGGAGTTCCACAGGATGCAAGGACTGCTGGGCCATAGGACTCCAGAGAAGCCAAGCTGTGATAAGCAGATGACGTGTGTCAGGACTTTCCAGTGGGGCTGGTGGAACGCTCCCAACTTAGTCTGATGGCTGGGAAAAGAGGCCAGGCATCTTGAATGAGGCCATTTTAACATACATCAAAGTTGGAGAACCCCTCATGTAGTTGACTTCCCTTTCACATCTAAGTCAATCTGGGGACAAAGGCTATTTTAAATAGTTACAATATGTAGAATAGAGAGAACATCGCAATCATTGTGATTATAGGTTATTCCTTTTCTTGTAGGTCTCATGGCCATCAGAAGGTCAGAGTTACGTTTTATCTTTACTCACACTTAAAATTCATGATTTGATGCAGCACGATGAGTCACAAATGTTTATTAGGGCCTGGAGGGGTTGAGATTGAGGGAGTAGCTGTCGATATCTGCACCCATCGCATGCTTTCCTTGGGGGAAAAATGACAGTGCTTGGTTCAGCGCTTACTAAATTTTGGGTTTTCCCCTAGAGAAGAATCATGGTCATTAATGGTAAGATCTGTACAATGTATTAGTAAATATTAAATCCGCAGCTTGTTAAGGAGATCTCCGGGCATTTTTTGGACACGAACCATAAAACAGGTTTGCGATGGTCCAGCTTGATGCAGTTCAGAAGACCTAACCACGCGTAGTCTGCTGAGGTCACGTGTGCTTTCCACAACGCCAGCCAAGAGCAGTTAGGCTGGCCTCTCCAAAGTGGAAGCCTGCTCATACATAGAAAATTCCCACTCAGATCCCACACCAGGTGCAATATATGCTAATGAGGGAAGGAAGGGGAGGGTCACATGGTTCTGATTGGTTGAAAAGGTCTCTTCCTGATTGGCCGATATTGGCAGGCAACTCAGGCAGCCCCTCCCTTCGTTTTGGAGCCCAGTCCTCTGGTTTAGGTCCAGCTTGTCAATGGGGAGGCATCCTGCTTCTTCTGCTCTGTGAGCTAAGCAGTTTAATAATAACAGCAAACAGAAAGCGTCACAGGTGCATACGGCTTTTCACTTAGGGCTTGCTCCCACGGTCCCTGACTGTCGCAACTTCACTGGGCAGAGGTCCCGCTTTCTTAGCCCCTATTAGAATTTCAAAATAATAATTTTTAAAGCCTCAATCTTGTTTCTCGGAGACATCACCGGAAGATGGAGTCACTGAAAAAATCTGTGCGTAGACGTAACCAAGGAGTCTGCAGGCTGCTCGGACTGAGGCAGCCCATACACTCCTTCCCTCCCGCTGCAGAAAGCCGTGCATTTTGACATGCCCAGAAACTATTTCCTAACCCTCCTCATTCTGCGTGTCAGTGCAGGTCATGGTATCGAACTCCTGCCTAAAGCAGTGACTCTACCCTGGTCCCACATTAGAATCACCTGGGATGCGTTTAAGGCTCCCAATGCCTTTCCCACTCCGCCCACCCTACCCCCCACCATAATTCTGATTTGGGTTAGCTGGTTACGTGTGTCGGGCTCCCAGGTGTTTCTACATGTGTCCAAGATTCAGAACCAGGGCGCGCGGAAGTATAATCAGACCATTTGTGATATTGTGCAGATTGGAAAAGAAATGCTGCGTGTTCCACAGGTTTTTGCTACTCAAAGTGTGGGTGGGGCTTAAGCTAGTGGCTTTAACTAGAAAGAGATTTTTGGAACTTTTAGAGAACAGCATTGTCAAGTAGCGCTTTCTGAAGTGATAGAAACGCCCTACATCTTTGCTGTCCAATAGGGTAGCTGTCGGCAGGTGTAGCTGTTGAGCCTTTGAGAGGGGGCTCACGCAACTAGGAATAAAATGTTTAGTCTTTTAAAATTAATTTAAATTTACTTGTAAAGAATTGCATATAATTAGCAGTTGCATTATGAGACAAAGCAGGGAGAGGATTATTAAGGGGCTGACTTGGTTCCTTCCATAGTATGGAGAAGGTGCCCCTTCTGCTTTGCCTTGAAACAGGAGGTATGCCTTTAGAGCAGCCATTCTCAAGGCGTGGTTGCTGGACCAGCAGGAGCAGCATCACCTGGGGACTTGTTAGCAATGCAGGATCTCTGGCCTCATACAGACTTACCGAATCAGAACCTGAATTTAAACAGGTCCCCAGTTGATTTGTACGAACACCGAGAAGTGTTAGCTTGAGAAGCTCTGCATGTAGATAGCCGCTCTGCCCTTCAGAAGACGCATAGCCAGGGGCGCCTGGGTGGCTCAGTGGGTTAAAGCCTCTGCCTTCGACTCAGGTCATGATCCCAGGTTCCTGGGCTCGAGCCCCACATGGGGCTCTCTGCTCAGCAGAGAGCCTGCTTCCTCCTCTCTCTCTGCCTGCCTCTGCCTACTTGTGATCTTTGTCTGTCAAATAAATAAAATCTTAAAAAAAAAAAAAAAGATGCATAGCCATTTGCACTCTATATTGTCACTGGTCATTGTATGTTATAAGAATTGCCATTTGGATGGGGTGGGGAGGGCCTGGATGGCTCCATCTGTTAAGCGTCCTACTCTTGATCTCGGCTCAGATCTCGATCTTATTATCCTGAGTTCAAGCTCAGCCCTGGGCATCATGCTAGATGTGGAGCCTACTTTAAAAAAAAAAAAAGAAAGAAAGCCAAATGGGGATAGACACAGATGATGGAGAGCAACACATTTGAAATTGGGGATGGATTGGTGAATTTGGAGGGCAATAGAGTTATATTTAGTTCCAATAAGTTGGGGATAAGGGAGAAACTATAGAGAATTGAAAGGCCAAGATCTAACTCAGGGTGTATCTCACCTCATCTTGAAATTCACCCCTCTCTTTAGATGTATCTCTTTAGGGGATATACTGCCAGATACCTTGTTAACAGTGGAGATTCCTGCATTGTACTGATCGACTAAGCAGGCCTGTCTCCTTTCTACAGTGAAATTGGGAACCGATTCTATTCTTTACCTTCCAAAGTCCCACCAGATTTTTGCTTCACTTGCAAAATGAGAGATTTCTCCTGTGAGGCTATTAAAAACAGCAACCAAAAAACCTCAACCAACAAAGTCATTGCACTTAGCAAAAGGGGGCAGAAAATAGAACAAGGAGGAGAGTGGTTTATGTAACAGCAGCTTTTGGTAATGAGTGTGGGGACAGGTCCCACCGGGAGGACATTTAGGCTGTAATTTTTGAAACGAAAATTGGGACCCAGCTGGATAGTGGTCAAGTTCGAAGCCAGGAACCATCAGAGCCAGGAAGTGGAGTAGCAGATGACTCAGCCCCCAGGGCATGGGAGGTTGGATGACTGCTTCACCCAGGGGAGCACCAACAGTCATCTCTTGTGTTGGTGGTGGTATGTAGTCATCTCAGTGTAAGCGGGAATAAAAACCAGTCTTCCTGCAGCTCATGAGAGTAATTTAATCGCAGTTCTGCATGCCAAAGTCTAGATATTTAGCACCAACCGCCCCTGCACTTTCCTTAGTGTTGAATTTTCCTTGCCTTGGGACCTGCTGTCCCCATACTCATTTCCTCACTTAGCGCTCCCAATCCAAATATAAAACTAAACAGCTGGGAATTGGTTTTAAATGCCTCTTTCACAGCTGTTCAGACCATCCCGAGTACCTTAGAAATCAGATTCAACTATTTAAAATCAACATTCAGGGGCACCTGGGTGGCTCAGTCATTAAACATCTGCCTTAGGCTCAGGTCATGATCCCAGGGTCCTAGGATCAAGCCCCACATCTGGCTCCCTGCTCAGTGGGAAGCCTGCTTCTCCCTCTCCCACTTTCCCTGTTTGTTTTCCCTTCTCTCACTGTCTGTCAAATAAATAAATAAAATCTTTTTAAAAATTTATAAGATAAATCCTTCACCCTTTAAGAATAAATAAATAAATAAATAAATAAAATCAACATTCATCCTTCCTCTCCCCTCCTAATACAAAAGTTATTTTTTAAGATTTATTTATTTGAGAGAGAGAGTGAGTGCACAGTCAGGGGGAACAGTAGAGGGAGAGGGAGGAGAATCTCAAATAGACACCCCACTGCATAGAGCCCCCCGGGGGGTTGGGGAAGAGCTCCATCTCCCAACCCTGAGAGACCAAGACCTGACCTGAAGCCGAGAGTGGAATGCTTAATCAACTGTGCCACACAGGAGCCCCCAAATGCTTTTTTTTGAGAGCTATCATTACAGAATTTCATTTGCAAATCAACACAGGATGAAAACAAATGAGGTATTTTATTCTGGCATTTCATGTGATTCTATGTACATGCAAGAGCAAAGCCCTTGAGGGAATTTGATCCATGGCCTCCTCCCCCAGGACCTACAAGGTCTCCTCAAAAAACACCACTGGCACATTGACAGATAACTTCTTATGTTCTGCCGCCAAAATAAGGATACAGATAAAAAGTCCAAACATGGGTCAAAAGTATCTATTCAAAAAAGTTTTTCACAATTACTCTCCTGCAAAAGGAAGGGAAGAGATAGAGGTTGAAGATATATTAACTCATGGACATGGGAAGTAGTAAGAGGGTAAAGCTGGTCCGAAGAGTATGGGAGGGTATGGGGACTTGGAGCTATACCCAAAGACTCTAAAGAGAAGAGTGAAAAGTGCTACATACAACACCAATTAACCAGCTCCAGGGCAACCAGACCTTGGTGATCTGTTTTACTGAAGGAAACTACTTGCCTCTCTCAAACAACACGCACAAGTTAACGTTCCAAGCCTTAATCAACAGTAGTGAGTCAAGCACAGATGCATTCCCCAACATGACTCCGTAATCTCTGAGTGGATGGGTTAAATAATGTTTCAGTATGACACCAAAAGGACAGACTAGCCTTACCCCAATCCCAACCCTCTCTTGGCCTTTTTTTCCAAGTGCTGGGTAATATGATGAATCTCTAACTGGTTTCAATTGAAATCACTCATTATACGTGCAATGTTCACAAGAGATTCAACTAAACAGGACTGAGATTCCTCTAGTTTCCTAGCGTGTTCATTAAAAGCATGGCCTTTCCCTCCCTAAAATGTCCCCTTTGTAGCCCACTGCCCCCAACATGGTACAAGATATTAATTCAAAGGAACTTCATGCAATAGTTAGATTCCTCTCACTTGCAAACCTGCCTTTGTTCCTGATCCGTGGTGCCCATATTTCATTCAAGGCAGCAGGAAAGCATAGCAGGAAACATTCAGCTGAGCATGTTCTCACCCATAAGCAAGTGAGAAATTAAACAGGAATCTTTGACTGGATTGAATTAAACGTTCTTTTCTCTCTGAGTGCAATACATGCATGAAACAGTGTAAAATTGAAATATTTATGTGATTTAATGTTAATTTCTCTTGGGGGCGACTCTACAGTTTAAAAAAAAGGAAGGAATTAGTGAATTATGACAGTAAAAGTTCATTCTCAGATATTATGTTCCCCTCAAAGAAATTTTTCACCCTAAAGTAGGATGAAGTAAGGGAAAAACTTGGGTTCTTTTTTAAAAAGATATCTTTTTTAAAAAGATAAACTGATTTTTTTCATACTTACATGAACATGATTTTCTATATTTGTTTTTGTCACTTATTGTAGAGGACTACAGTGTTTTTCACTCTTTCTCCACTTGGATGCATAAATTAGCACCTTAGAAGAAGTGGGAGCATGTATTTTTCCATTTCTTAGGAACCTAAGTATTCATAAAACTGTCTTTCAGCATTTGAAAAAGTATTGGTAAACCTAGAGAAATTTCTCAATGCTGTTGTTTAAAGAATAATAACAAGATTCATCACATGTCACTATTCCATTTATCTTTTAATTTACTTTGATAATTATTGATACAGTTGTGTTTCCTGCCCCCCAATATATGTTCAGGTCTTAACCTCTGTTACCTGTGAATGTGACCTTATTCAGAGAGAGTCTTCACAGATAGAAACAAGTTAAGATGAGACCATTTGGATTCACATGGGCTGTAATCCAGTGACTGGTGTCCTTATAAGAGGGAAATTTGGACACAGACACAGAGGGAGAATGCCATGTGACCACAAAGGCAGAAATGGAGTTATGCTGCTGCAAACCGAGAAATGCCAAGGACTGGTGATGATCACCAGGAAGCTGAGATTGGCATGGAACAGACTCTCCCTTGAGCCCCCAAGAAGGAACCAACCCAGGTTGATCTGGGACTTCTGGTTTCCAGAGCTGGGAGAGAATAAATTTCTGTTGTTGTAAGCCACCCAGTTTGTGTTCTTTTGTTATGGTGGCCCTAGGAAACCAATGCCATGATGATTCAGATAGAGACACGAAAATAATACCAAATTTATAAGCACCCTATATCTCTTTGATTGGATCTTAACTAGTCAGGAAAAAGCTATAACTATTGGAAAATTGCCCAACACTGTTTCAGTTCTCTGTTTCCATTTCCAGGTGGGGCTGTGGTACAAACAGAACAGACTCCCCAGTTTTGTCACCTCTGATGGGACATCCATTCCAGGTGACACCTGGAGATGTCAAGGCCACAGGGCCACTGCCCGTTACCTATACACACAACCCTCCCTGGAGTCCTGAAGATGGGAACAGATCCATCCGTGATTCTGCCAGAGGTAGTGGTTGGCCACAGATTTATGGGATGAGACTTAGACACCGGGTGCTGCGAGTAGGGGTGGGAGATACTGTCTAAAGGGGACGGGTGTGTATGAGAGACCAAGACTTCTGCAGCTTCTGCTCCCATTTGCTCTTACATGGGTGGGCTGAAGGCCCACGCCAGAGGGCAGGCAGAGGATGGAAGAGCGTTCTCCCTATGAAACATCACCTTCAAGGGGCAGAGTCTGAGCCTGGGGCCAGGGTGGGACAGGAGCCAACAAGTTCAGAATGAATGGGAGGATCACAGTCCCAGTCTTCAGACCTCTGGAAGGCTAGTGGGGACACAGACCATGCAGCTCCTGGAGTGTGCAATGGTACTGCTGTGCACCAAATATCCACCCAAGAGGGCTTCTAGCTTGAGGGAACCACTGTCCTCAGCAATCATTTGCCTTCATTAGCTATGTTTTTGGAGACGAGGAAAAGAAAAGTCCAGCAGATACAATTCTCTGAGACACAAGCATGCCAGACCTGCCCTCAGAGAAGACTAGCGGGGGAAACTGAGTCATAGTCAATCCCACGCTCTGTCATCACTGCCCTGATCAGCGGCCTCGGAGGTACATTCCAGGAGGCAGCTGGCCTAAAGGTGGCATTTTTATTTACTCTGGCATCTGCTGAGATGTGCTCTTTTTTCTCTGCTTTTCTTCATTTGTCCCCATACTGGTCCCTGTGGACAACTTGCAGGTGTGATAATTCCATGGATCTGTCTTAGGTCCATGTGCCTCTGTCTCCTCATAAATATGTCTTCTGCTTTCATCCTATGTCGAATGAGGGAGGACCCTGGAATCTTCCCACTTTGAAAGGAGATGCAGGGATCTATGACTCCTCCTGACCATAACCAGGACTTACTATGGAGCAAGACATTTACACCTTTCCTTTAAAAGGTTCACACTTACATGATACCTGGCCAGAAGCATCCTGGGTTGAACTGTCATTCAGATAAGTAATATCATCTTCAGGTTCAGGGTGCATCTTCTGTGCCAAGGACAAAGCACACTAGAATACAAGAATTATAAGATGTGTCCACTGACCAGAATCAGGTATTCCAGAAGTATTGGACACTTAGAGTTCATACAACAACTAAACAAACAAACAGAAACAGAAACAGACTCATAAATACAGCTAACAAACTGATTGTTAACAGAGGGGAGTAGGCAAAATGGATGAAAGAGAGTGGGCGGTACAAGCTACCAGTTATGGAATGATTAAGTCACAGGGAGGAAAGGCACAGCATAGGGGATAAGGCCAATGGTATTGTAATAGCGTTGCACGGTGACAGGTGGTAGCTACCCTTGTGTGGAGCACAGCACAACATATAGGGCTGTCCAATCACTGTTGTACTCCTGAAACTAATGTTACATTGTGTCAACTAGACTTTAATGTATTAAAAAAAAGTTCCTACAGTAAGCCACCTTATTCTTTCCATCCTTCACTTGACACTCTGAATAAACATGGGCTAATGGAAACAAACCAGGAGATACTGGAATATTCCCAAGCATTTCTCTTCACTAGAGAGGTGATGTTATAGCTTGCTTTAAGAGTGTAACACATGGAAGCAACTGATGTTGCTTTTTCAGGCCACCAGAGACAGCTGTGAGAGCCAGTTTCCCCACAGTGTAACTCAAGGACCCCCAATTCCATCTTCTAGGGTCCCCCTCTTCTTTAATATCCAAACGACAAATCTGAAACTAGAGTTCCCCATGGCAGACTGATAGTACACATGTACCTCCCTCCCCTGCCCACAGCCCCCTATAACGAAAATAAAGGAGTACAAGTAGAATTCAGTCCATCACAACAAAGAGATCTGTGTGATCTCTGTCAGGAAATTTGAGCCAAAGATAAAGTTAACCAAGACAAAAGTAGATGAGAGGATCCTGGTCGAGGGGTATCTGGGTCACTCAGTTGGTTAAGTGGCTGACTCTTGATTTTGGCTCAGGTCATGATCTCGGGGTCGTGATCTCAGCATCATGAGACTGAGCTCCATGTCAGGCTCCTGCTTAGCCAGGAGTCTGCTTAAGATTCTCCCTTTCCTCTGCCCCTCCTCCCTTCCTCCCTCACACCCACCCCGTCACGGTCACGGCTCCTGTGTGCTCTCTCACACAAATAAATAAATAAGTCTTTAAAAAAAAAAAAAAGAGGATCTTGGTAGATAAAACAAAACAATGAATGAAAGACCCATTCCCAGACATATAACAGCTTGGAAGATAAAGAAAACTTTCAGATCAAATTTAAAGAGAAGGAGATTCAGACTGACAGCACCCATTAGTTAGATCTCTTTTCAACAACACCAGATGGCAAAACACAAGGAAAAAAGGCCTTTAAATGAGGAGGGAAAAGTATTTTGAGCCTAAAATGTCACTGTTAATCAAAATATCAATTAAGCACCAGTACAAAATAACTATGTCTTCAGACATACACAGACTCTGAAAGTTAGCCTTCCGGAAACCTTTGTGAGATAAAATGGAGGGTGGGGGGAGAACTAGAAAATAGTGGAGAAATAGTGGAGAAAAAGAGAGAAAGAGCTTTAGGACTATAGTTCTCAGCAGATCTAGAAAAGAACCAATTCGATTGGAGCAGAAATACAGAAGTCTCTAGAAGAAAGTTTTCAGAGAGAAAGTGGATTCCCTGAAGCAGTTAGTATAATTGAAAGTCTGGATATTTCTGAAGATCTGTGACAGTAAATGTGCTTTGCTGACAACACAAACAATAAAAAATAAGGAGGGAAGGAAGGAAGAAAGGAAGGAAGGGAAGGAAGGAAGGGAGGGAGGGAGGAAGGAAGGGAAGAGGGAAGGGATAAAGGAAGGGAGAAGGAAGGAAGGAGGGGAAATTAGAAATTTGGGGAGGGAAAGAACCATTTAAGGAAATAAAGGTTCAAATATGAAGTCAACAGAAATATAGCATGATCATGATTTTGAGGAACTGAAGGGGGTCAAGTAGAAAATTCATTTGACTCTGATGCTAGAATCATCTTGAATGGTGACGTCCGATTCATTAGAGAAGGAAAAGAAATCTTAGCCCATTGTGAGGCTGTAGAGCAAACCCAGGTTATAATGATGTTAATGTGGTTTATTGTCGTTCAGTCTTCAGACTCAACCTGTAAACAAGGTCTAGAAAACTGAGTTATGACTTCAGAGCAGAATGCACAAGCAAAAGTAAAAATGTATCTGATAAAGATGATGGAAGGAAGAGTTCAATCCCAGAGGGAGTCAGAAGAGTCTTGTCCTCTCTGCAACCCCGGCTGTCCCGAATCTACTGAGTCATGTTTGTTGTTTCACAGGCATACGCAACTCCCTTGCTCCGCACCTTTGGCTTTGGGTCCCTCTCTCTTCTTCCAGCCTCCTTGAGTCTGCGTTCAAGCTCCAGCCCACATTTCAGTTTCCCTGGGCTGTCTTCTTTGGCAACCCCGGTCTACAGTGATCTCACTGTACATTTGGGAACTGCTTCACAGACTCCAACTGACTTACCAGACGGAAGAGTTAAAGAATGGTCTCTTCATACTGCTTATAAAATCAAAACACATGCAAAACGTGGTCGCAAAGGGAAATTTCAACTGGCCATTTGGAAAACTTCCCTAAAAACCAAGAATCTGATCAACGTTTGAATTTATATACCTGATGATTTTCAACTTTTGGAGCAAAAGCAATACAGATCCTTGTGCTCTGGCCCCCACTTTTTATTAATTACACTAAAACAGGGCTCCTGGCCTTTTCCTTACTAGGAGGAGAAGAGGACCAAGCTCCATTCTCCATAAGCACCTTGCTATGGCCTTTGCCATAGGCTGCATGCTGGCATCCCCTGGGTGGGGGGCTTTAAAAACACCTGATGCCTGGGGCACACTCCACTTTAATTACATCACAATCTTTGGTGGGGGTGGGTTGTTGGGTGTCAGTGTTTTTTGTTTTCTTTGTTTTTTAATTAAAAGATTATTTATTTATTTGACAGACAGAGATCACAAGTAGGTAGAGAGGCAGGCAGAGGGGGTGGGGGAAGAAGGCTCCCTGCTGAGCAGAGAGCCTGATGCGGGGCTCGATCCCAGGACCCTGGGATCATGACCTGAGCCGAAGGCAGAGGCTTTAACCTACTGAACCACCCAGGCGCCCCTGTCAGTGTTTTTTAAAAAAGCTTCCCAGTGATTCCATGGGGCACCTGGATGGCTCAGTCTGTTAAGCGACTGACCCATGATTTCAACTCAGGTCATGATCTCGGAGTCATGAAATCAAGCCCTGTGTCAGGCTCTCTGCTCAGCATGGAGTCTGCTTGAGATTCTCTCTCTCCTTCTCCTTCTGCCCCTCCCCCCTGCCACTCATGCACTTGCTTTCTCTCTCTCATTCTCTCTCTTTCTCTCTCAAATAAAAAAAAAAATCTTAAAAAAAAAAAAAGGATAAAGCTTCCCAGTGATTCCATTGTGCAACAAGACTGAGAACTGATCTAAAGCCTGCCACTTTCAGAACAGCGATGCTTCGGGGGCTTGTCTACATACTAGAATCATCTGGTAGGTCTAAGGTTGCTCATGCCTGGTCCCACTCTAGAGACCCTAATTTACAGGTAGGGGGTCGGACCTGGGCATCAGGAGTGTATACAACACTCCAGGTGATTGTAATGTACAGCCAAGGTGGAGACCCACAGCCTGGCTCATCCCAACGCATTAACAGTGAGAGAAGATTTGGTGACAGACCCTATTGCGGGAGCCAGAGCTGGAGAATGCCGCACAGAGAGGGATGAGTGGAAGCCCCTTAATCACAGAAATCAGCCACAATAGCCTGAGTGCAGATGTCAGAGATTAACAGGGAAGCACAGAAGCCTGCTTAGGTGAGGGTCAGGGCAAAGAGGGTCCCAGGGATCAATGGCCCCAGGACATTCCTTCCTCCAGATTCCCAGGGCGGTGGAGCAGAGCAAAGGGGAAATAACTTTCCCCCGTGTTGCTCCTCCTGCTGGATTAAAAGTGAAACCTGAGCAGGGGGATGTTGACTGGTGGAAGCCAGTAAATGGGCGTGACCAGCAATCATTTTTCAGGGCCTGGGGAGCTGCTCTTGTGGGGCTCATCCTTTCCTACCATGGTAGGAAGACTCCTATGCTAGATGAAAATGCCCATGATCTCCACCCTTGGAGTTATGTCCTATAATCTCTTCCATTTGGGCAGGACCTGTGATTTGCTTCTAGCCAACAGAGTGTGATAGGTCATCATTCCTGTGATTACATAATGACATGTATATACGATGCCGTCTTACCGGAGTGCATTACAGGGAGAGACATTGCTGACCCTGAAGATGTGAAGTGCCATGTGAGCTCCCTATGGAAAGTGCCACACACCAGGGAGAAGCAGACAGTATCCAGGAGCTGAAAGACTGAACATACAAATGGACAATGACCAGACTGAGTGTAGAAATAGAACTCTGACCCACAGCCTGCAGCAACCAGCCCAGAAAACCAACCCGTCATCTATAGTAACCAGCCCAGGAAGCCAGCTGCTTGCATTTAGAAAGCAGACTCGTAAGAAGTCAGACTACAATCTCTAGCAATGGGTCCAGGAAACCACACAATAGCCTCTATCATGATTGGTCCCAAATAGCCAGCACCTGATTCATAACTGACAGCTTCCTAATTTTGTTCCTCTTTCCAACTTGGGACCAGTGAGAGAGAGCAAACATGTGCCCCTAACCAGTCCCTTAGGACGCTGGCCGCTAGTGAGCCTGCTCTGGCTTCCCGAGGCCAGCAGCCTGCAATCAGGGCATATCTGACCTGAAGCCCTCCCTTGTTCCCACTACAAGCCTTTCCGGCTTTCTTCCTGCCTTTGATTCTTTGCCAAGCACGAATAATGATGACTAAACTCACTTGCTCGAGCAAGTTCTGAATAGACGGACTTTGCCTAGTCTCACTTGGTTGGTCTTAAGTTATTTCCACAGAACTGAGAGCCTCAGTCCCACAGCTGTGAGGAAATGAATTCTGCCAACAACCACAGGAGCTGAGAAGTGAGCCCAGAGGAGTTCAGAGGTCTCAGCTGAAGCCACAGCCCTGGACAATCCTGGGATCGAAGCTCTGTGAGACCCCAGGGCAGAGAACCCAGCCAAGCTATATCCAGAGTCACGACCCACAGAAACTGGAGCTGGTAAACGGGTGCTTTTTTAAGCTACCGCATTTGTGGGCATTTAAGAGAGAACCAGTCCACATATCCTTAAACTCATGAGAAGCCAATAAAGCTTGGAGTTAAGCTTTGGCCCTTCTCCAATACACAGACCAGTTAGAATAGTCAATACCCTCAGAATATCATGGACGCTCAAGTCAAAATATTGTATGCCTGAAGAGTACAACCACGGGAAAAGGGACAAAATGTACCAAGATATACTCATAAAGCAGAATTACAGAATTGGTGATGCCACGAAATGTAAATAAGCATGATAAACATATTAACATTGGGGAAGAAATTAACCGCATGACATAAGAATCAGAGATCACACATAAAGGAAGGAAGTGGGAGTATTAGATATGAAAGATTATTTTAATATGGAAAATGATAAGGGTGCCTGGGTGGCTCATTCAGTTAAGTGTCTGCCTTCAGCTCAGATCATTATCCCAGAGTCCTGGGGTCGAGTCCCTCATCATACTCCCTGCTCAGTGGAGAGTTTGCTTTTCCTTTTCCCTGATCACGTTTCTCTCTCTCTCTCTCTCTCTCTCAAATAAATAAATAAAATATTTTAAATACATATAGCAAATAATAGTGGTTGAATATAGGGGTGGAATAAAGAACAGACCAATAGAGCCCAAGAACTGATGTGTAGGAACGTGGGATCCATGACCTCTCCAAGAAGGCAGCTGAGAAAGATGGGGGAGTTAAAAGGAACAGAAGACAGAAGTAAACAGGCAGATCCAGATCGCAGGAGATCAACAAGGATAGGAGGAAAGACTTGAAATAATGTCCTTAAATTCCCTAGAATTAAAAAAGATTATAGTCTGCAGATGTAAAGAACACCAAGGATACTATTGAAAAGAAAAACCTCTTGGACCCCTTTAAGGGAGAATTAGAAGCACTGAAGGCAAAACTATTATTTTTAAGTTTCCAGATGACCAAAGCAGATCGCCTTTCCTTGCTTCTTGCTTGCAATATAGCAGTAATTAAATTGACCTCAGACTCCTCAACAGCGGTTTTAAGCTCAAGAAGACAACAGAATTACATTTTTGAAGTGTTCATAAATATAACTCAGAACTTAGAACTTTATAATTAGCCAGACCATCGCTGAACTGTGAGGACATAAAAATAATTTCAGGCGTATAAAGTCTCTAAAAGGGTGTTGTTCTGTACCAGAAGTGCAGATATGCAAAGGACCAGAGAGAAAACAGCTAGGGCAGAGGCTCTGGGGCTGGATGGAGCTCTGTATGCTCAAGGAACCAAGGGAAGGCCAGAAGCTGAACAGCAGGAAATGGGGTTAAAGAGCACCCCGAGCTAGTGTATGAGGACTCTAAGAACCATGAGAAAGATTTTGGATTTCTTCTGGGTAGAGTGGGTAGCCAGAGGGGTGAGCAGGAAAAGGGACAGGACTCAATTTCCTTTCAAAATACACCATTCTGCCTGCTATGCGGGAAATAACCAGTAGGGGGCAGGAGTGGATGCCAGATTTCAGCAGAAGGCTTCCTGCGGTAGTGATTGATGGTGGCTTGGCCTACTTTGGTGGCAGCGGAGGAACAATGAAAGTGTAACATTATTGTACCCAAATGTAAAACAGAAGGGATATGTGACGGAGCATGCCCAGTCGGTCCTGCCTTCATAGTGTCCGAGAGGCCAACTGTTCCTCTCTCTTCGTAGAATCTCTGGCTGGGGGGAGAATTAGGTTCACATAAGACAGACCAGCAAGAACAAAGCATACAGGTTCTATTTTATATTTGCAGAGGAACCTTCCCAGGTAAATGAAGACCCCCCAGAGTGGTTGGGTCTAGGTGCTTATATAGTAGATTGAACAAAGCAGTGCTTGTGTAATAGGGGAGTGAGAAGGAGGAGAAGGCTGTTTTCATGAGGTGAGTCTGTCCAGACTCTTCTTGGCCTTGACTGCCCATCTCTGCTGATGACAGTGTCCCTTTTCTCCTGGTACAGTTCTGTGTCCTGTTTTCAGGAAAAGAAGGGGAGCTCAGAGTAGCCTTCTTGCCCCTTTGTCTTTCAAATGCCTTTAGCTCAAATAAGTCAGTATGTCAGTTGGATGTATTTGGAGTGACTTGTTCTGAGCCCCCTTTCAGTAGCTTACGGGGAACCCACCTGCTTAACTCCATCTCAACGCCCACCTAGTCACCGTCCGCACGTCCTCCACAACACTGCCCAGTGCCTGCCAAGCTTCCTCACTTACCGCCTTCCATTCATTGATGTCTCCTTCTGTCCATCCTTGCTCCCTAGGGATGCCTTGGTGGTCATTTAAAAATGGAAGCCAGATCTGGGGCACCTGGGTAGCTCAGTGGGTTAAGCTGCTGCCTTCGGCTCAGGTCATGATCTCAGGGTCCTGGGATCGAGTCCCGCATCGGGCTCTCTGCTCAGCAGGGAGCCTGCTTCTCTCTCTGCCTGCCTCTCTGTCTACTTGTGATCTCTCTGTGTCAAATAAATAAATAAATAAATAAAAATCTAAAAAAAAAAAAAAATTAAAAAAAAAATGGAAGCCAGATCAAGCAATTCCCATTTGGAACCCTCCCAAACTGTCCCTAAACCCCTCACTCCAGTCTTCTCAAAAACTCTTGACTTCCTGAAAAACCTTCACGCCCTAATCTTTGAAGCTCACATTAGGGCCTTGGTTCTGGCTGTTCCCTCTGCTTAGACTGAAACATCCTTCCCCAGAAATTCACCTGACTGGGTCCCTCTTTTGTCATTTGTCTCAGCTTAAATGTAGCCTTGGCAGGGAGGTCTTCTCTGATCCCCAAACAATGTAAGTCCTTGAGCTACTCTCACATCACATGTTTTTATGGCACGCATAATATACCCTGTATATCTTCATTTCTATGTGTTTGTATGTTTATTTTTGTCCCCCCCATTAGATGGCAAGCACCTTGAAAGGAAAATTTTATCTGTCTTATCATATATTCACAGTGCCTAGAAGAGTACCTGCCACCCAGAAAATAATCAAGATTTATGTGTTGAATAAAGAGTGAATGAACCACTCTGGTGGGATTTTTTTTTCTTCAAATGATGGAAGATTTCTATAAAGAAATAAAGTTTAGATCTTTTAACCAAAAAGCATAGAACTTAGGAAATGGTAAGGTTTTATAAAACCCCCAAAGCATAAAACAAGGTGACAGAAATTAAAGCAAATTTACTAGGTGGATTTAAAAAATAAAATTCAATTATGGTATACATTGCTTCAAAAGGACTCATCTATAATAAAATGATGTGGGAAGGTTTACAATACAAGATAGACAAAAATGCATCAGTTGAAGGAAAACACAAAGAAATCAGGGGTCATGATAGGTGTTTCTGACTGACTCAAGGCAAACACATTGAATAGGGCAAAGGACGTTTATAACAAATTACATGGTCCAGGAAGAAACTATAGTAACAGGAGTATTTAGGTACTGGGTGACAGAGTATTTAGGTACTGGGTGACAGTATGAAAATGCTAGAATACAAATAATTGTAAATTATAATAGATCATACAGATTGTATTGTAAATGTAAATAGAATTGTAAATTCTAAGAAAAATATCAGAGCTCCAATTGAAATGAAAGATTTTTTTTTTTTTTTTAGATTATATTTATTTATCTTGGGGGCCTAGATACTCTAAAGCAGACTCCGCACTGAGCATGGAACCCAGGGCAGGGCTTGATCTCACAACCCTAACTCATGGCCTGAACCAAAATCAAGAGTCAGATGTTTAACCAACTAAGCCATCCAGGCGCCTGAAAGGGAAGATCTTAACACATCTGCCCTAAGTCCATAAAGTTCCGGAAGGGGAGAAGGGAAAAAAGCAGGATATAAATTAGGAAACTGGCAAATAAAATAGTAAAAATAAATGACGTCATGAATTAGAATAAATGTAAAAGATGAATTAACATTTAATAAATTGGTGTTCAGTTTCAAAAATAAACAGTTTTTGAGCACCTGCTATATGCTAATTGTAGAATGGGGTTATGGGGGTGTTTAATATGCCTTCTTTTCTGATAAATACAGAAATATTTTTCTAAGTCGATCATATACTAGGTCACGAAGAAAGCCTCTATTAATTTCAAAGAGCAGAAAGTATATAAGGTACATTCTTCATCCACAGTGCAATAAATTAATAACAAAAATTTAAAGAGTAAAAATAAACCTCAATACTTGGACAGTTTTAAATGGTCTAAATCATAAGGTCAAAGGAAAAATTAAAATATCAGGTAATTATATGTAAGTTCACCTTTACACTTGTACTTCTAATTCTTTATGTATATATGATTTTATATATAAAATTAACGCTTTTTTGATTAGCAAAGTAATACACCATCTTAAATACTCAGACAGTTCATAAACATACAACTTGAACAGTTAAAGTCTTAATAATCCCACACTCCAGAGTTAATCACTGACTGCTTTCTTTCAGATTTTTTTTTAATGGTTTTTTTATTTATTTGGGACAGAGAGAGCAAGTGCACATGCACTGGGACAGGCAAGGGGAGGGGCAGAAAGAGAGGGAGAAGCAGACTCCCAGATGAGCAGGGTATCCAGTGCGGGGGCTTGATCCCAGGACCCTTGGATCATGACCTGAGCCACAGACACTCAACCGGATCCCAGGACCCTTGGATCATGACCTGAGCCACAGACACTCAACCGACTGAGCCACCCAGGCACACTTACTTTTAGATTTAAATAAACAAAGACATAACTAAAAATATAAATAAAATACGTATCCCTGCCAAATACCCCCTTCTGCGAAAAACTACCTCCCTCTGCGCGAACTGCATCTTTTGGAAAAGGAATTTCTATCATCTAACTGCTAGATAATTCCTAACACTAGGAATTGGTTAACTGTTCACAGATAACTCCTTTTTTTTCTTTTCTTTTTGAAGGTTTTATTTTCAAGTCATCTCTACACCCAACATAGTGCTTGAACTTACAATCCAAGATCAAGAGTTGAACCTTCTACTTACTGAGCCAGCCAGGCACCCCTTCACGCAGATACTCTTTATTTGTCTCCCAGGGTGGACTTGGGGATGGACCAAGGTAATGTCACCCCATACCAATGCAGACCCATGAATAAAGAATTGCCATCATTATTCTGATGATTATTCTACAGCTCAGACCCTGGGGTACAAAAGTGCTCTTTTTAAGTCATTTTCTGTGCACAAGACACTTCTCCTTCTACAACAGAGAAGAGAAATTGCTGAGCTGCCAGCTCTGGGCAATGCTTTCAGAACCAATGCTGCTGGGTTTACTTTAGAGGAGAAATAGCTTCATTACAAGTGACATTTTCTTGGCTAGCGGGTCCTCAACTGACCGAAGTGCCCCCAGAGCACTTGTGATCTCTGCAGCTGACTGGAGTGGTCCCGTCAGTCCCTAGGTACCCTAGGGTAGGAAGTCAAAACTGCCAAATGTGAGATAAGTCCATGAGAGGGTCCAAAGCTTGTTTTTGTTTAATTTTTTTAAATTTTTTAAAAGAGTTTATTTATTTATCTGAGACAGAGAGAGACAGAGAGAGCACATGGGCTCGAGCATGAGTGGGGGTGAGGGGCAGAGAGAGAGGGAGATACAGGCTGCTGGCTGAACAGGGAGCCCAACACAGGGCTGGATCCCAGGACCCTGAGATCATGACCTGAGCTGAAGGCAGATGCTTAATGGACTGAGCCACCCAGGTGCCCCTAAAATTTGTTATTTTAATGTTGTTACTGCTTTTTCTTTTTTTTTTTTAGTTTTCTCTGACTTTTTTTTTTTAGTTTGTTTAACTTTATTCTTTTTTTTTTCCATTTTATTTATTTTTTCAGCGTAACAGTATTCATTGTTTTTGCACAACACCCAGTGCTCCATGCAAAATGTGCCCTCCCTATTACCCACCACCTGTTCCCCCAACCTCCCACCCCGACCCTTCAAAACCCTCAGGTTGTTTTTCAGAGTCCATAGTCTCTTATGGTTCGCCTCCCCTTCCAAATTTTTTTTTTTTAATAAACATATAATGTATTTTTATCTCCAGGGGTACAGGTCTGTGAATCGTCAGGTTTACACACTTCACAGCACTCACGATAGCACATACCCTCCCCAATGTCCATAGCCCCCTCCCCCTCTCCCAATCCCACCTCCCCCCAGCAACCCCCAGTTTGTTTTGTGAGATTAAGAGTCATTTATGGTTTGTCTCCCTCCCAATCCCATCTTGTTTCATTTATTCTTCTCCTATCCCCCTAACCCCCCACGTTGCTTCTCCATGTCCTCATATCAGGGAGATCATATGATAGTTGTCTTTCTCCGATTGACTTATTTCACTAAGCATGATACGCTCTAGTTCCATCCACGTCGTCGCAAATGGCAAGATTTCATTTCTTTTGATGGTTGCATAGTATTCCATTGTGTATATATACCACCTCTTCTTTATCCATTCATCTGTTGATGGACATCTAGGTTCTTTCCATAGTTTGGCTATTGTAGACATTGCTGCTATAAACATTCGGGTACACGTGCCCTTTCGGATCACTATGTTTGTATCTTTAGGGTAAATACCCAGTAGTGCAATTGCTGGGTCATAGGGTAGTTCTATTTTCAACATTTTGAGGAACCTCCATGCTGTTTTCCAGAGTGGTTGCACCAGCTTGCATTCCCACCAACAGTGTAGGAGGGTTCCCCTTTCTCCGCATCCTGGCAAGCATCTGTCATTTCCTGACTTGTTAATTTTAGCCATTCTGACTGGTGTGAGGTGATATCTCATTGTGGTTTTGATTTGTATTTCCCTGATGCTGAGTGACGTGGAGCACTTTTTCATGTGTCTGTTGGCCATCTGGATGTCTTCTTTGCAGAAATGTCTGTTCATGTCCTCTGCCCATTTCTTGATTGGATTGTTTGTTCTTTGGGTGTTGAGTTTGCTAAGTTCCTTATAGATTTTGGATACTAGCCCTTTATCTGATATGTCGTTTGCAAATATCTTCTCCCATTCTGTCTCTGACTACCTGTTTTAAATTGTAGCCTCCCCACCACCCTCTTTCTCTTCTTGAGTCAGTGTCAGGTATCATTAACCTTGCTACATTATTTTCCTTGTCTGGTTGATTGCCCCTGTCTTCACATTAGAATGTGAGTTCCATGAGAGCATAGCATTTTGTCTGATTTACTGCTCTAGCCTCACTGCCATGCTGGAAGCATAGTAGCTTACTCAATAGATAGGTTTTGTTTTGTTTTGTTTTAGAGAGAGAGAGAGAGAGAGGGAGAGAGAGTGAGAAAGCATGGGACAGGAGGGGAGAGACATGGGACAGAAGCAGAGAGAGAGAGAGAGAATCTTAAGCAGGCTCCATGCCCAGCAAGGAGCTGGATGTGGGGCTCAATCTCATGATACTGAGATCATGATCTGAGCCCCTGATCTGAGATCGAGTTGGATGCTTAAACGACTGAGCCACCCGGGTGCCCCTCAGTAGACAGTTTCAGGTGGATAACCTCCAAATCCATCTCTACAATGAAAGAGGTTTTCCTGAGGGAGGACCGAGCCAAATGAGCTCCAAGTCTTAAAACAGATTGAGCCTGTGGGGCCAACCATGTGGCAATGTCCACAAGATGAAGGAAGTTTTCAAGAGGGTGAATGAAAAGAGAGAAAGGAGGAAAGGAGTGGAGGCCATACACCTTGGACTTCACTGGGGGAGCTTCCTCTATAAAACGGAATCCTTCCAGGGCGGAGGGACCGACGAGGGAAGGATATGAAGCCAAGTCTGCCTCATTCTACCTCTTGTTTTTCCAGTGTATTCAACCTCTTAGGAATTCCTGACAGTTCTACCTTCAATATAAATACGGATCTAACTACTCTCTGTGTGCCCTGCCATGCCCCTGCCCTGTGCAACCTCCCTCTCCAACCAGGATCATTTCAATAGCTCCTAACTTGTTCTAACTTTGCACGCACAGCCAGCTCTCCATGTGGTATCACACTAATCTTTCAGCAACAAAGATCAGGGCGGGTCACCCCCTGCCCACACCCTCAGGAGCTTCTACCTACCACCTCCAAGCCTTTGACCTTAGTGCTCATCCCAGGTATGTACTCCTACCTCACCTCATCCAGGTCCCTGCTCAAATCCCATCTTCTCAGCTAGGCCTACTCTGACCGTCCCATGCATTCAGTTCTACCCTCTGCACAGACACGGGCACTCCTCAGCCTGTGGAGCTCTTCTAACATAGGGCAGGGAGATCTGTTTTGCTCCCCAGAGCATCCCAAACAGTAGTGCCTTGTGGGTATCAGAGGCTTAGTCAATTATGGAATGGGTGACTTTGAACATTAAAAGAAGTAAGGTGGATTATGACTTCCTGGGGACTGAGCTGATTATGAAAGAGAAATCTTGGGGTTTTACAAGACAGGAATCACAAGAACCAAGGCCAATGCAATTCTCCTCTTTGGAGAGGCAGAACAACAATAAAAATAAGGACTTTGTTTCCTTTATCTGCTTCTGTCCCCAACAGGTATCTGAGGCTCCTTCTGAGTCTCTGGCTACTTTGGTAACTCTAACACCATTAGTGATTTCTCCTGAAAGGTGCTCTCCTTGGCAGGGCAGTGGGAAAACACTGCAGCTCACCAGGGTCTGGCCTGGCTGGGAAGGAAAGACCACGGCTGGTTCCTGGTAGAGTCCACTGGCCTGCGGCTCCCACCTCCCCGCCAGTCCATCCTGCCGTCCTTATGATGTAGTTTTGGAATGTTGGTGAGGTCTGGAGCTGAGGGCCAAGAAAGAATTCTTGAGATGTCTTTGGTGCAGAAAGATGATTCCACTGAAGCATGGGGACAGGACTGGTGGACAGAAAACTGTGCGCTGGGGTTGTGAAAAGTGGCTGATTACGTACTTGAGGTGAAGAGTCCAAAAGGACTTTCATATGCTAAAGAAGATTATCCGGATGCTGGGGGCCTGGCTATTGTCAAGCTAAAGTTGTTACTCCAGCTAGTAAGGCACCGAAAGTAAGACAGTCAGAGCTTCCTGTAGAATACTATACTCTGCCTGTCTCAGGTCCTTGCCAGGGGGCTGCAGGTCATTAAGAAATTTGTTTTTATTTTCCCTTCTTTCTCTGTTTTCCACATCACTGCGGAGGGGAGGGTGACCTTAGGGCTCCAGGAAGTTGAGTTATGGGTATCTGAGAGTTAAGACTATGGATAGGAATGTTTTTCCCTTGTGTATCACGTACACATTGGTACAATGATGGAAACTCAAGTCCTGCGGGATTGTGATCTTTATCAGTTAACCATTTGTTTTTCCCTTTCCTTAATTCTAGGGCAGCCAGGAGTGCCTGGGGACTGTCGCAGGTATCCCACCTGGAGTGGGGTGTGGGTGGTGAGGGTGTCGTAGGATGTCAGCTTGTGCTTTGCCCTCAGCTCGCCTTCAGCTCCCTCATCTCCTAGGCGTTCTAAGGGTGGCTCGGAACTGAGCTAAACAACATTCAGCCTCCCAGCTGCTCTGGTTCCCTGGGGTCCTGGCGGAGGGGGGGCGCGGGGCGGGGCTGGGCAGCTCTGCACACTCCGAAACCGACCCTGGCCACGAGCGTCCCAGCGGGGATGCAGCAAAACATCCCCCAGGGAGAGCCCCGCAGCTGCCCGGCTCTGGAGCGCCTCTGAGCCCGAACAAAGGGCCGGAGCCCACCCGGGGCCTCCCTCACAGAGGCTTCCCAGCCCTCGGGGCTGATCCCGGGGTCTGCGCCCGGTGGTGCTGGCGGCTGCCCGGCTCAGCAGTGAGTGCAGAGAAAGGAGACAGAGAAGAATCTCTGAGAACAAAACTCGCGTTCTCCCCAGGGAGCGCAGAAGAGCCGGGCGGCGGCGCCGAGGCGCGTCGGGAGCTGCTCCAGCCAAGTTTGCTTTGGGTTAGATCAACTTTCTCGGTCCCGGCTTCGCCCGGTTGCAGCAGCCAGGGTTTCCGGTCACCCACAGGCGCCTAGGCTGCACGTCCCGAGGGGCGGAGGGGAGCCCGCACGAGGTGAGCGGGCAGCCGGACACCGGGTCGCGCAGGCGCCTTCCTCTACCCCTCGCCTCACCCCCGCCTCGTCCCCTCCGCGGGCGCCGGAGGGTGCTGGGGGAAGGGGAGGAGCAGCACCGCAGCTGGGGGAGGGCCGGAGGCAGACACAAAGCCCGTCCCTCCCCTCCCCGGCTCCTCTTTCTCCTCCTCCCGCTCCGCCCCGGCGGGGAAACCCAGCCCCGCGCGAGTCCGCGGGGCTACCGCTCGCCCCCGCCTCCGAGACCTGCGGGGAGGGCCTGTGCGAGGTAAGGGGCGGCGGCCGCGGAGACCCCACCCCAGGTGCGGTACCCAGCACCTCAGGAGGCTCCGGGGCACGGGCGGGGGCTGAGCGGGGTTCGAGGCGCGGGGTGCTGCTGCCCGCACCGTCTTCCCCTTCGGAGGGGACCTGGAGGGAGAGCGCGAGCGAGCGTCTTCTGGGGGCTGTGGGAACGGGTGGGGGAAGGGGCGCCGGGGAGGGCGATGCTTGGACCCGGGCAGGGTGACCTTCCGGTGCCTCGGGGCGACTGCAGGTCCCGGTAGGGTCGTGGAGTATATATCCTCATGCAACCCCTGCGGGGGTGGGGTGAGGGGCAGCCGGAGGGTGCGGGCGCCGGGGGCTCTAGGTGCACAGTGTATGCGTGCACGCGGGAGGAGGGAGAAGGACCTTTGTAGAGTTCTACCTGCGGGGGCCGCCCGTGGGGTGTCAAGTGCGCCTCATGCCTGCGAGCGCGGGCGGGACTCGGGGTCGCACCGCCCCGATGCCCAGGTCCGCCCCGGTGCGTGCAAGCAGTCCGTGCACTGGGCAGACGCCGGGGTCCGAGGCTTCCTCCTCCCCCGGCAGAAGATCCCGCAGGAAGGTGTGTGAGTCCGACCTGGGAGCGCTGGGCTGTCGCGGGGATTGATGGCTGCATAGCGGGAGAAGGAGGAGCCTGGGGTTCCTGCCGGGAAGGGACGGGGGCCACTTTCCTATCCTCAGGCCTCCCGCCCCCTTGTGGGCTCGGCCTCCACCCTTGGCCTCAGCTTCCACCAGCGAGGCGTCCACCCATCCTGTCACTGGGCCCCCTCCACGTTCGGGGGACAGCAGGATTTGCAGAATTCTGCTTTAAAGCCTGTGATTTGTTGCCAAGAAACACAGGGCGGGACCGGGCCCCTTGGGCCCTAAGAGGCGCCTTTCTTCACAAAGATCTCAAATCCTTTGGGTTTTCCTAATTCAGCAGAGGAGGCTCCACACAAACCGGTCATGCAGTGGAGCCCACTTATTTGTAGGCCTAATGGTTTCTGGAACATTGGGGTTTCTTAGGAATCTATTGTCATCAATAAGGAAACCTCAAAGCAGTCTTCCAGCAACAGGACTTTGACAATATTGAGCAAAAATAAACAATTGGCAGCACTCAGTAATTAACATGGTTATTTTAAGGCAGTATTTTAAAAAATAAAATGTAGTGTAAAAAATCCACGATGAACAAAATAACCAACATTTTAAATGAAGACAGGTTTTGTTATGCCTTGCGTTACTGTGCAGTGGGGACAGTGGTTTCCAGTGACCCTCAGTTTGTCTGGTCCCTGCCTGGGAGTTAATGAGGGTTGACAATGACCTGCAGCAGATTAGGCAATGCTGGCTTTATATACAGTTTTTTTTTTCCCTGATAGTACAGCTTTTTATTAACTTTTCACATCGTCCAAATATGGGAGAATATTTTGATAGGTGTGCAGACATGTATGCACTTTCCTTTTGGCCTCAGGTTCCAGTATGTTTCTAGAACATCTTGACTCCCCTGTGCTGGGGTACTAGGATAGCTCCACAGAGGGCATCAGGGTGTCAGGGATTGGGTGGGGCCTGGAACAGTAAGGGGCCCTTGCATTTGGGACTGGAGAAGAAGGCTGGTGGTTGACAGGAATTGTGGGGGCTTGGGACTGCTCCCAGCAGTTGGAGACTGAGGACATGAGTAGAGAACCTGCTACCAGACCTCCTTTGTCTGCTGGCATTCTGCAGACAGGTTAGGTAAGTAGAGAAGGAGACCTAAAATAACCCACACTTGACCCCCTCGCAGGGGCAGCTGTGAGGAGCTTGACTCCCTCTAGGGCTCTGGTATGTGCTTGTTTGCCAGAGAGAACTTCCCAGCAGCCCTTCTGTCCCCACTTAAGTTTCTAATGGTTTCAGCTGGGAAGGTTTCCTGAGGTCCCTCCTCCTTTCCCTGATAAGACACCCCCTCAGCATCACCACAATTCCTTGTGTATCACTTCTGAGTAGTACGCAGGGGACCCCACTTACCCACTGAGAACAAGGTCAAAAGCCAGATTCTACAACATAGAGGAGTGGGTGTTGAAAAGAATGAACCAAAGTATTCTTTGGTAAACACACAGCAAGATGTACATCCTTAGCAGATTGGCCATATTTTTATAGTGCATTGCAAAATGTTTTTACGGATAGCACCTCAGTTGTTTTTCACCATAGTATGATTAATTCCATTAGTTAGGTGAGAAAACAGAGGTCAGGAGAGGTCAAAGCACCAAAGTGGGCACCAGGGCTCCAAGCACAGTAGGCATTTTGCTGAACCACAGCTCACTTGCTAGAGGTGACTCTGTCCAGAGGTACAAGCCCAGCAGTATCTGTCTAGAGCTGAATTTAACCAGGTTGTGTTTAGGGTACAACTTTATTTAAGAATTACAATAGATACGTAGACAGATAGATACGCACGTGGGTGGCTCAGTTAGTTGAGTGTATGACTCTTGATTTCAGCTCAGGTCATGATTTCAGGGTCTTGAGATTGCACCCCAAGTGGGGCTCTGCACTGGGGGTGGGGCATGGTTAAGATCCTCTCTTTCCCTCTCCCCTTCCCTGCTCGTGTGCGCGCTCTCTCTCTCTAAAAAAAGAGAGAGAGAGAGAGAGAGAGAGAAATTTCTAAAGAATTATAGTGATAGAATACTAGAACGCATTAGAAAAAATGCTAATATTAAGCAGGGTTTCCTCTGCAGGACTTTTTAGTGCCTATGTTACAGTGTACACTGGGACTTTTTAGGATGACGCCGTAACATGGACTGTTTGCCAGTTTCCTTTGGCCGCAGAACACTCTTTCTCATGAAGCATCTTTAGGATCCAGTGTTCCAAGGAGTCCACTTTGGGAAATGTTTAGTTCACCCCAAGTGCTCTTTTAGTTCACCTTCTGACATCTAGGCAGTTTCCAAGGAACACTGGTGCTTCAGATGGCAAAACCTCTATATTCTGGCCTTTAAAAAGGCACAGTAATCCCCCCTCCACCTTGTAAGGTGTTAGTTTGCAGCTGCCGTGCGTCTGATTAACAGGACTCAGTTTTCCAGGGTCTGGTCAGATCTGAGGAAACCAAAGGAGTCGAGTAAACAATGCAAACAAGCGTGTCTTCATGCTGCTTAGAAGCCGGCAGATGTCAGCCAGCTTTGCCTGAGCTTGCCTCCAGTGTGGCTTGTATGTGAAATGGCAGCATAGGGATCTGGAGCTGAGACACATCTTGCTTGATCACCTCCACTGAGTGGGAAGGTGCACCCAGGATTTTCAGTTGTCTTGCTTCCTCTCTCCCTGGGAGCTGGCAGTGTGGATTCTGTAGGATGTCTGCATTTACTCTTGAAAAGGTAACTGCTGGAGCTGGAACCAAGGGCTGCTGATGGGATCCACCAGCCCACAAGCACCCATTGTTGGAAACCTGGTCTTTGTAAGAAAGAGTTTGCCAGAAACCAGCCATTCCATACTTTTCATAGAGGGGTAACCCTGGATGTCCAGCCTTGTTTGCACCGAAGGGAGAAGGTGAACAGGGGAAGCCAGAGTTTGTATTTCAGGGTTTCAGGGGAGGGTGGCGGGCTAGCAGGGCCAGCAGAGGAGCCTTGGGATAGGCGATGCCATCATCAGAGAGGGCACAGCCGCAAGCAGACATTCAGGGATCTCCAGGGTTGAGTGAATTTATCTGAAGATTTGTTTCACAGATGTTTCCAAAGCATGGAGAGGAAGTAGTCTCTGGGACCTGTATTGATCTGTATTGATTAGGGTGATATCACAGAAGTCAGGGAAAGGTGTGTTTTGAGAAAAATGGAACTATCGTGTGTGTGTGTGTGTGTGTGTGTGTGTGTGCGCGCGCGCGCGCGCACGTGTGCCTGTGCATGCCCTTCTGCATTGGAGGCCAAGGAAGAAAATGGGAAGGAAATACTGAGTGTGATTTTTGTCTTGTTTTGTTTTTTAGTTTGAAAGTATTGTGGAGGAAGAATTTCCTCTGCCCTTCAAGGCCCCTCTAGCAGGACTGAGAATCAAATAGATGGGGTTCTAGTGAGCCAAATCAACAGGAGAAAATCAAATTTAATTACATATATACAGGGAATCCACACAGACATGAGATTCCCAGGACAGTTAGGCAGCATGAGGCAAAGGAGAGGGATAGGAGGGTCTGAGGTTGCCCTATTATACAGGTAAGTTTCTTAGGTCCAGAGGCATCTCTGGTACCTGCAGGCAGTTGAGGGGGAGGTAAAGAGCTTTTCCCAAATCTCCTGGGTTTTGATTGCTTGAAGTCAAAATAATCTTCATGCCTTGTGGCCCATCTTGGGGGTGGCCTCTCTTCGCCCCTACAAAAGTCCTGTATGTTACACAGATAGAAATTTTCAATAAGCAGCTGCAGACACAGAGTCACTGGGGCATGGTGGGGACTGAAACATGGGAGCTGATGAATTTAACCACAGAGAGACCACAGGCCCAGCAGAAAGGGGTCAAAGCAGAACCAGGAAGCCCACAACCAGGAGCAGGGGTAGGGTTTATGAAGTCAGGGATGGGGAGGAAGAACCTGCAGCAGTGAGTGGGACTGTCCAGGGTTTTCAACCTGTGACTTTGTGGCCTGCATCTGTTGTCATTGATCTGGGCCTAGTCTGTCCCATGTCATTAAGTATTTTTACTATCATCCCTGAGAAGTGTGGAGTGTCTGCTGAGAGTGTGAACAGAACCACACAAGTTAATGCAGCTGTTAGCAAACCCACTCAAAAGCATTATTATTTTGAATGAATACATGATTAAATGACATTGCTTTTTGTGGTAGAAACAGTTTTTGAACTTTTTTAAAAAAAATATTTATTTATTTGACAGAGATTACAAGCAGGCAGAGAGGCAGGTAGGCATAGAGAGAAAGGGGGAAGCAGGCTCCTCGCTGAGCAGAGACCCCGATGTGGGGCCTGATCCCAGGACCCTGAGATCATGACCCAAGCCAAAGGCAGAGGCTTAACCCACTGAGCCACCCAGGTGCCCCTGAACTTGTTAATGGTTTGGCAAAAGCCTAAACAGAGTCATGTGCTGTAGAAGAGCCTCAGAAAATAAAGTTGGATATGGCCAGGAGGTTGTGTGGACAAGGCTGTAGATACCCCATCCTGTGGAAATGTCTTATTCTGATCAAGAATCTTTGGTGGCGGGGCGTCTGGGTGGCACCATTAATTCTTCCAGGCAAATCTTATTCCATGGGGTTTGTCTGGAATTATCCTCAGCTTGGACACTGATTTAGGAAGACTGGATCATTTTTGCTCCTCGTCTAGTAAATTGCAAACAGAATGTAACCTGCGGGCCTCGGTTGTGCATATTCAGGCCACACTGGTGTCTGGTTTTGGCGCTGCTACCAGGTGTGGGGTCCTGGCTGACTTCCGGGACTCCGTGGTCGCCTTGGGATCAGAGATCTGACAAGTGCAAGTGTTGTGCTATGATTCCTGCCTCACGGGCCCTCCAGCCTAGCAAGGGATGCTTAGAGATGCTAGCGAGTTTAGGACGGTGCAGTCGGTGCTTGACTCAGCAGACAGACTTGTGCCAAATTTGACCCTGAAAACTCCTAATTAAAGTGGTTTGTTATTTTCCTCTGTGATTGTTTTTCCCCTGGCAGTTTGGGGGTCTGAATGAGAACAAAGATAGATGCTCTTTGTCTTTAAAGAAGGGGTTTTCTTTTTTATCAGGTCTTTCTTAAATAAACAAAGGGGTGGGGGAGCATTTCAGGGGCTCCTCTGGATCAGCACCCTGAAGGAAGGAGACTCTGCCCCCATTTTGTGGCTTCTTAACAAAGAAACAGAAGGAGGGAGGAACCAATGAGATGAGCAGATGGGAAGGGCCCCACAAGGTTGATGAAGGGTGCTTTCCTCAAAGCTGCTCACTTCTCACGTGGGTGAGGTCTGATGTCTGAAGGTGCAGTCAGACCTGACAACTTCTTGTCCCTCCCCCAGGGTGGGAGCCCTCCCCTGGCCATCTGCCCTTGGGGTCCAGCACCCACTCTGTCCGTATTCTGGGATTCCTGTCTTGACATAGACTTTACACATACTTGGTATTGCAGTCTTTCTCTGGGCACATCTCATACCTCTTATGCCTAATATTTTCAGCTAATGTCTTCCCCTAAATAGTGTACAGGGTGACCTTGGTCTATGAAGTATTGTAAACAATATAGGTAGCCTATATTATAATGTTGGCTTGGGCGATCCCTTTCTCTTAAACTGAATTTTCACAGGACTCTGGTACCTACCAGAGATGGAGTCATATCAAAGAGCGGGGGCCAGAACAGGGCACAGTGACCTCTTTCTATTAAAGCATGCTGTGGTGGCATACAGAAGGGGCACTTTATCCTGTCCTGGATGTCGGGAGAGGATTCACAGTGAAAGGGAGTAGCTCTGACAGATGGGTTATTTGGTGATGGCTAGTAACCAGTGGGTTTCAGGTAGAGGAGTGTCACATACAAAGAATAAGAATCAAGAGGAGGGAAGTGCTTTTGGAGAAAGAGCTCTCCTGATCATTATGGCTCCACTTAGAATGTGAGGTTCCTGCTTGGGTTCTGGGGAGTGTGGAGGGAAGATGTGTGGCCTCAATCCTCTCCTGGCCTCAGCCTGGGAAGGGCGGTGAGAACTGTATGTGTGGGACTTGTGGAGGACAGTTTAGGACAGTGTCATGTCCTAAAGAATCAAACTAGAGGGATGGGGAGAGTCTGGGTCAGGAAAATGATCATCCACACAGTCTTGTCACAAAGCCCTGCTCAAGCTCTGTGGGGAGTTGTGCCCTATTTTTGATTTAAGGAGAATCTCACCTCCCTTTGTCTCACAGAAAAGTTCTGGAGACTACGTAGGGCCCACCGAGTGGCTAGATCAGAGGCCAGCTGCCTGGAGTAGTTCCATCCTGTGTCAGTCAGTGTTTGGCCAAGGGATGCCCCTCGCACTTCAGCTCTTTCTGCGTGCAGGTGGAGTGGGTCCCATCAGCCTGAAGCCATCCTCCCACAGAAATGGGTGCTGGCCTAGGGAGGGAAAGTGGTAGAGGGGTCTGAGGGGTCATGGGCAGACCACCGGCAGCATCTGTCCCTGTCTGGGATGCTTGTTCTCAACCTGATAGCCAGGGGAGGGCAGACAGTGGGGAAGAATTAGCCCCCTTCACTTCCTGTGATGGTATGAGGAGCAGGAGTTCCTTACTGACCCTCAGCCATGAGGCTTATGCCTCCATGGTCTGTGAGTGGGCACACTGGCCCACCAGAAACCATCTTGGATGCTTCCCAGTTGTATTCACTAACCATGGTTTTACTGCAGACATTTATGTCCTCCGATCATATTGGAAATACTCAGTGTAATCACAGGATGCCTGTTACTATGTAAATATCCTTTTTGGACATAGTAAGCTCATTGTGTCTACCATCATTGGCTCCCGGTTCCTTGAACACTGGTGAGATGTAGGATGGTGGACATCGAGAACCATGGGTCTAAGAAACTGAGAACATTTAGATCTGAAGGAGAATTTCTTAATTGTGTCAGGAAAGGGCAACCTACACCCTCACTGTCCTGGCCAGTCATTTGTCAGATTCTTAATCCATAAATACATGTAAGCATCTGAGAGCACGTACCTGTACCTGTCACCACCATCCTCTCCTCCCATTTCCGGTGGGTGCAGGGCATAAGACAGTGAGATAATATAATTTGTTTCAAACTAGCCAGTCACAGGCAGCCTCAGAAAGGAAGCACCCTGTTACCAGGCGGGTGCAGTCTAACATGGAGATGCTACCAGTGTTTCACCAGTAGGAAATCCATGCATCTGCTCTTCTGAGCCTGTAGCACTTGGAATAATGGTTGAGACAGAGAAGTCAGAATAACATAGCAGGATCCTGTGGAATCTGGTGAGATTTTAAGCATCGTGGTTCAGAATCTCAAGAGATCTGTCATGATAGGGTGTGATTTGGACAATTGATATAAGATGGAAATCAATCTCTTAGGTTTTTTCTAAGGCATTTTTCATTTAGTGTAAGAATCAAGAAACCAGGATGCCTGGGTGGCCCTGCCAGTTAAGTGTCTGCCTTTGGCTCAGGTCATGATCCCAGCGTCCTGGGATTGAGTCCTGCATTGGGCTCCCTGGTCAGCAGGGAGTCTGCCCCCTCTGCTCCTGCTCTCTCTCTCACTCTCTGTCTCTCAGAATAAATAAACAAAATTTTAAAAAAAGAATTAAAAAACCATTAAAATTATAATTGCAAGAGAGAAAGTGATCAGCTCTAAGGATGAAAGAAAATGAATAGTACAAAAGTATAACATTTTAGCTACTATTTTCCCGTGAATCCATGTAAACTTATGAGTCTTAGCTGGTCTTTAATATGGAGGAATTCTTTACACATCCCACAAAGGACGATATAATGAAGGTGTGAAAATCTTTGGGGAAATCTGTACTCGATTGTTCTAGAGAGGAAAGGAACCTGGTATAAGAGCCAAGACTTCATAGTTCTAAAGGATTGTGATGCCTTTATAAAATAAACATCATTCTAGAAATAGTGATAAAAATCATAAACATAGCCAAATGGTTGTTGAAGGCTGATTGAATGGAAGGTACCTTACAACAATATGATTTAGTATTACTTCACGTAACAAAACTATCTTTGAGGGAAATTTTCTTTTGGTGAACGCTGGAAAGACTGACCAAAATAAGATACCACTGGACTTCAAACATTTTTATATCCCATATGAAAAGCCTAGCACAGAAGCCAGGAGAGCGCCCTTTGACCGATAAAACATTTTCTGATAAAGTATTCAACAGAAAATCTCTGGAAATGAATGTTGGTGGGGGAACACAGTTTGCCTTGCCCTCATTCTGAGGAGCAATTAGGAAATCTTGTTTTTCTTGCAGAGTTGCTTTGGTTCAGCGACAAACATACTCTACTGTCCACTGACCCTGCAGCTTGGCTGCTGTCCCTTATCTGCGTCATGTCTGCATCTGTCTCCTTCCAACCTGGATTCCATGGTCTGGGATTAGAGCCCTTTCTCTGCGTATATCTTCTTTGTCTTGTCCTCTCTCTCAGGAGACTCCCCTGCCTAAACCCAACCCTGGCTGAAGCACCCCTTCCCTCGCTGGTGCCTGCTCCAGGCAGGGGGGCTTGGATGTGGACGATCCATTGTTCTTAACCCATCCACTCTCCTGCTTAGATCAGTCTTTGATAAACTTTTTTTTTTTCTTTAAATCACATCCGTATATTATAGGAGAGATATAAAATTTGGGGAACTAACACTTACTATGATATTTCCCTTTCCCTCTGATCCTGTCCTGTTTCATTCACTGAAAATGTTCCAATGGCAACCTTCTAGAATGATATCACACCCCACTAATGGGTTTTGAAAAAAAGATGCATTGGATGATTATTTCAAGATTCCTCCCTTCTCAGACTCCCCAAACCCTTCTTGCTCTCAGTTGATGACCTTACTTATTTCACTGAGAAACTAGAATGAATCTGAAGAACTCCATCAGTCCTAGCTTAAAGCTACCACCAGACCTCCACCTGTGTCCACGTGTGCTGTCCCGTCTTCGTCACAAAGCATTAAACATCGGTGCTCTTCTGGGGGTCCGCCCCTCAGCTGCTATGGCAAATTCTGATTTCTCTTGCATACTCCAGCATTTGTCCCCTGTCTGTCCTGGGTCATCAAGTCTTTCCCCACCCTCTTGGGTCATTTGCATCCAGGCACAATCATCCTGCAATATTGCCCATCTTCAGAGGACCTACCTTGACCCCACATCTGCTACCAGTTCCTGCCTCCTCAACTTGGCCTTACAACAGAACCTTCCATTCTTTCCTACATCTGATCCCATGAAGATGTTGCTGCTGTACTGATCCTGTCAGGTTCCCCCGTGACCTCCCTGCTGGCACATCCAGTGATCAGTTTTTGGTCCCCATCTCCTTCCATTTTCCAGTAGCACCTGACATGGTATTTGTCCTTCCTTGTTATAAATACTTGGCTCTTGCTTCTCCTACTTCACTGGGGGCTTCTCAGCCTCCTTTGCTTCTTCTCATTTCCTTGATCCCTAAACATCAGAGTGCCTTGGGGCTTGGGGCCTGGGTTTCTTCTTCCCACTGATACCTGTGCTAGGTGACCTCAGCCAGCCCCACTGCTTTAAATAACCTGTGTGTGTGAATCGACTCCAGGTCAGGCCCTCCCCTGAACACGGCCACTGCAGCACATCCAGTGGTCTTCGTGGTTTGTCCGCTTGGTGATCTCATAGGAATCACAGACTGAACGTGTCCCAAACAAGCTCCATGTACTGCTCCTTCTCATTTCCCCATCTCCACAAATGGCTCTATTCCAGGTTTTCAGGCTCAGCACCTTGGGCTCCCTCAATCCCCCTGCCACATTCAGCCCATTGGCAGTGTTATCAGCTCTGCCTTCAAAATACATTCCTCTCTGTCCGCTTCTCACCATCCCACTGCTGCTACCTCAAAGCCCATGTCATCTCCTACCTGGAATCTTGTAGTGTCCAACTCACTGATCTTGCTTTGTTCTTGCCTCCCAGCCATGTTTTTCTGATCATGTGCACAGCCATCTTTTAAAAAATGGAATCGCCTCTCTACTGTCCTTTTCCGCCAGGGCAGGGAGCCCTCAGCACCCTCTCAGGAGTGGGGGAATGCCAAGCATGGCGGCTGATGGCTTAAAGAAGTGGGCAAGCAGAATGGGTGGTTCTTGGCCATTGATTTGGGGATGAGTTGTCCATTCCATTTCCATGGCTGATTTCAGTCATCTCCTGATAACCCTGTTAGGTCATCCTGTTCCTGTTAGAACTTCAAAGTTCCTAATAATACAGTGACAGTGATTAAAGTCATTATTAAAATTGACATCATAGACCTCAACTGCAGCAGCTTCTTGCAAGACACATCCCTAAAGGCAAGGGAAACAAAAGGAAAAATGAACTATTGGGACTTCATCAAGATAAAATCTTATGCACAACAAAGGAAACAGGCAATAAAACTAAATGGCAACCTATAGAATGGGAAAAGATATTAGCAAATGACATATCAGATAAAGGGCTAGTATCTAAAATCTATAAAAAAACTTATCAAACTCAACACCTAAAACCCAAAAAATCCAATCAAGAAAATGTGCAGAAGACGTGAACTGACATTTCTCCAAAGAAGGCATACAGATGGCCAACAGACTCATGAAAAAATGTTCCAAATCACTTGTCATCAGAGAAATACAAATCAAAACCACAGTGAGATACTACCTCATACCTCTCAGAATGTCTAAAATGAACAAGACAGGGAACAACAAATTTTGGCAAGGATGCGAGGAAAGGGGAACCCTCTCACACTGTTGGTGGGAATGTAAGCTGGAACAGCCACTCTGGAAAACAGTATGGAGGTTCATCCAGAAGTTAGAAGTAGAACTGTTCTCTAACCCAGCAATTGCACTACTGGATATTTACCCCAAAGATACAGATATAGTGAAAATAAGGGGCATGTGCACCCGAATGTTCATAGCAGCAATGTCTACAATAGCCAAACTGTGGAAGGAGTTGAGATGTCCTCCAACAGATGAATGCATAAAGAAGATGTGGTACATATATACAATGGAATATTACTCAGCCATCAGAAAGGATGAATATCTACCATTTACATCGACATGGATGGAACTGGAGGGTATTGTGCTAATTAAAATAACTTGATTAGAGAAAGACAATTATATGGTTTCACTCAAATGTGGAATATAAGGAATAGTGCAGAGGACAGTAGGGGAAGGGAGGGAAAACCAAATGGGAAGAAGTCAGAGAGGGAAACAAACTATGAGGCTCTTGACTGTGGGAAACAAACTCAAGGTTGTAGAAGGGGAAGTGGGTGGGAGGATGGGATAACTGGGCCATAGGTATTAAGGAGGGCACGTGATGTGATGAGCACTGAGTGTTATATGCAACTAATGAATCATTGGACACTACTGTACTATATGTTGGCTAATTGAATTCAAATAAAATAAAAAAAGAAAGTCATGGAGTGTACAAGAATAAATAAAATATATTCTATAATATTATATAACTCATAATATATTATGTACATACAGTTTAAAAGGGATAAACTTAGTTTTATATAAAACTCATGGTCATGCCCTTGCTTTCCACTCACCAGCACCAGTCACCATGACCTTTGGGGTTCTTTTGTTCTAACCCTAGGGTTCTGTCTGTGGAATAACTACTCTCATACACAAGCAGGATTTGGAGCCCTTTGCAGGTTCCCCTCTTTTTGCTCCTGGACAGCTGGTCAAGGCAAAGCTCAAGTTCCTGAACTCCACTCACATAGTGCATCCAACCCGACTCAAGTGTCACTTCTCCCTCCCAGACCCCAGCCACCACGCACGGTTCACTGAAGCAGGAAAGGGGGATAGCTTGAGGGATAGCCTGGGGATAGCTTGAGAGGATAGAGTCATAGCACAGCAAAGGCTCTCAACCAACTGACTTGGGTTTTCCAGAGGAAGTCAGAGAGGAATGTGGACTGGGCACATCATATTTTTCTTGGAGTAGCAAGTGAGAAAAGCAATATTTTTGCAACTAGAGAAGAAATGGGGAAAAGATCAAGAGCCAGTGAATACAGAGGATGGGAGAGGAATATTAACATAAAATTTTCCCTTGTCTTCTTCCTCTGTGGCATATGAAGGAATTGAAAATGCCTACAGAAAATCATTCTATTATTTTATTTTTACACACTCAGTGATGTTATTTTTAATAGTGACTATAATCACAGTTGCCATATTATTAGGAACTTTGTAGTTCTCTTGTGATCTCCCAAGCACAGTCATCTGGCCTCTGGCACACCCTAAGCCAGCAGGAGGTCAAGCTGTGGCTCATCTAGCACTTGCCTCTCCAGAGGCCCCAGTACCTAACAGAGCCATCAGGAGAGGACCGAAACCAGCCACGGAGAGGGAATGGATAGCTCATCTCCAAATCAATGGTCAAGAACCACCCACTATGCTTGCCCACTTCTTTAAGCCATCAGCTACCATGTTTGGCATTCCCCCACTCCTGAGAGGGCACAGAGGGCTTCCTGCCCTGGTGGCTTTTCATTTTCATTTGCTTCCAGGGTATTTTAAAAAAATTCTTCTTTAATTTCCTGTTTGACCCATTCGTTCTTTAATAGCATACCCTTTAACCTCCATGCATTTGTGGTCCTTCCAAATTTCTTTTTGTGGTTGACTTCAAGTTTCATAACATTGTGGTCTGAAAACATTCATGGCATGATCTCAATCTTTATGTGCTGGTTGAGAACTGATTCTGGAGAATGTTCCATGTGTACTAGAAAAGAATGTGTGTTCTGCTGCTTTAGGGTGAAATGCTCTGATATCTGTTAAGTCCATCTGACCCAGTGTGTCATTCAAAGCCCTTGTTTCCTTTTTGATCTTTTGCTTAGATGACCTGTCGGTTGCTGTGAGTGGGGTGTTAATGTCCCCGAAAGCATTGTTGTTAATGAATTTCTTTAATTTTGTTATTAATTAGTTTATATATTTGGCCACTCCTAAGTTAGGGGCATAAATATTTACAATTGTTAGATCTTCTTGTTGGATAGACCCCTTTATTATGATAATATAGTGTCCTTCTTCATCTCTTAGTACAGTTTTTGGTTTAAAATCTAGTTTGTCTGATATAAGGATGGCTACTTCAGTTTTCTTTTGATGCCCATTAGCATGAGAAATGGTTCTCCATGCCTCCCCCCCACTTTCAATCTAGAGGTGTCTTTCAGTCTAAAATGATTCTCATACTGATGGGTCTCGTTTTGTTTATCCAACCTGATACCCTGTGTCTCTTGATTGGAGTATTTCATCCCCTTACATTCGGAGTAATTATTGAAATATATGAATTGAGTTCCGTGATATTACCTGTAAAGTCGCTGTTTCTGTAGATTGTCTCTGTTCATTTCCAGTCTCTGTTTGTCTTGGAATCTCTTGATCTCTCCTATTCTGAATGACAGTGTTGCTGGATAAAGTATTCATGGCTGCATATTTTTCCCATTTAGCTCATTGAATATACCATGCCAGTTCTTTCTGGCCTGCCAGATCTCTGTGGACTGGTCTGGTGCCAGCCTTATGTGTCTGTGTTGGTAGGTTAAGGGCCTCTTGTCCCAAGCTGCTTTAAGGATTTTCTCTTTATCTTTGTAATTTGCAAGCTATGCTATAATATATTGAGATGTTGATCTATTTCTCTTGATTTTGAGGTGGATTCTCTGTGCCTCCTGGACTTGAATGCCTGTTTTCTGACCCAGATTAGGAAAATTCTCAGTTAAATTTTGTTCAAGTAAACACCTGCCCCTTTCTCCCTTTCACCTACTCCTCATCTTCTAGGACTCCTATAATATGGATATTATTTCTTGTGCTCTAATAGGTGTCTTTCCCTCTTCAGCTTCCTTATTTTCCATCATTTTATCTTTTATATCACTAATTCACTCTTCTGATTTGTTCATCCTCATTTTTTTTAAAAGATTTTGTTTATTTAGTTGACAGACAGAGATCACAAGTAGGCAGAGAGGCAGGCAGAGGGAGAGAGGGGGGAAGCAGGCTCTGGGATCATGACCTGAGCCGAAGGCAGAGGCTTTAACCCACTGAGCCAACCAGGCGCCCCCGTCCTCATTTTTATGACCTTCACTTGGGACTGTATCTCAGTAATAGCATTTTTAGTTTTAGCCTGACTAGATTTCATTTATTTATTTCTACAGTAAGGTATTCTCTAGTGTCTTTTATGCTTTTTTCTAGCCCAGTTAGTATCTTTATAATCATTGTTTTAAATTCTACTTCAGACACCTTACTTATATCCACGTTGATTAAATCCTGGCCGCGAGTACTACCTCCTGTTCTTTCTTTTGGGGTGGATTTCTCCATCTTGTTATTTTGTCGAGAAAAGAAAAAAAAAGGAAGAAAGAGAAAACAACAACAAAAACAGAAAGTCAACAACAAAGAAACCCTAGATCCTGGGTGTATTTTCATCTGCTTGTAAAAAGAAACTAGATCCCAAAATAAGAAAGAAAAACGTGTATGTATAGGTGTGTGTCTGCCTTCGGCTCAGGTCATGATCCTGGGGTCATGGGATCGAGCCCCGAATCAGGCTCTCTGCTCAGCAGGGAGTCTGCTTCCTCCTCTCTCTCTCCCTGCCCTTCTGCCTACTTGTGATTTCTGTCTGTCAAATAAATAAAATCTTTTTTAAAAAAAAAGAAAAGAAAAGAAATGCACCTCCAGTGAGCAGAGAGGCAGGACTGTGTGCAAGCAGCTCCAGATTACAGCAGGTGCTGCTGTTTTGCTCCCTGACTGCTTTCAGCACGGACAGGCAGGATGAATATGGTGATGCCCTGCTCGCTAGCCCTGGAGCTGGAAGTTCACATCTCCTACTCTTCAGTGTGCCCTTATAGAAGAGCAGTTAACCCTTGTCTCCCTCATTTCCATCAGAACTCTGTGTTCACCTGGCTTGTGATTGAGTGTTTTTATCTCAGGCACCCACCAAACTTTACCCACTCCTGTGGCATGGACTGTGCCATTCCACCCTGGGGGAGGAGGTGCTTGCTGTGGTTCTGCTACTAGCTGGGCCCCTGTCCAGAGAGTGTCACCTGACCATGCGTGGGTTTGCAGCTTATGGCAACACAGCAGAAAGCTGGCACCTAGACTCGTTGCTCTCAACCAGCTCCCCTACTGTTATCCTTGGGAGTTCTGCTGCTCTCAGCCTCCCTCCCCGTCCATTCTTTTTGTGACCACCTGAGACCACGCTGTCCCACCTGGAATTCCACCCCACGTCACCGCTTGAGTAGTGTCCCCCACTGTAGGGGACTTCTAAAAGTTCGGATTTTGCTCTCCACTGCTTATAATACTTTGTGGTAGCCTCCTTAACCAGGCTTCCCCCCACCCCCACCATATCCTCAGACATATAGCTCTGGATTCAAGTCTCCACACCTATCTTCCAAATGGTGGTCACTTTTCTACTGGTAGACTTGCTGCATTTATTTTCTCAGATTTCTGGTTGATTTCTCAGATGTTCAGAATGATTTGATATCTAGCTGTAATCCAGGGACCAGAGAAACTTAGGGTCCCCTATTCCTCTACCATCTTTACTGCTCCCCCAAATTCTCATCTTTTATTAACAAATAATTTCAAATAGAAGATGCATTATAGTTTTTCTCTTTATTATTATTTTTTTTTTCAGTTGGCTCCACACCCAGCATGGAGCCCAACATGTGGCTTGAACTCACAACCCTGAGATCAAGACCTGACCCGAGATCAAGAGTCCGATGCCTCACCAACAGAGCCACCTAGCCACCCCTCTTTTTTATTATTTTTAAAAGAGGTAAAATATAACAACATTTACCATCTTAACCATTTCTAAGTGTATGTTTCAGTGGCATTAACATTTGTAATGCCTTACAACCGTCATCGCCACAGAACTCTCTTCACCTTATGAAATGGAAACCCTATACTCCTTAAACATTAGCTCCTCACCTCTTCTCCCCAGCTCCTGGCAACCACCATCCTACTTTCTGTCTCTGTGTATGAGAGTGGGATTAGACTACTCTGTGTCCCTCACCGGTGTGGAATCAGAGTATTTGTCTTGTTGTGAACTGGCTCATTTCACTTAGCATAATGTCCTCAAGATTCAATCATGTTGTAGTGTGTGTTAAAATACCCTCCTTTTTCAAGGCTGAATGATATTCTGTTGTGTATATGTATACATACCACATTTCATTGATCCATTCATTTGTCGATGGGCACGTGGGTTGCTTTCACCTCCTGGCTGCTGTAAAAAATGCTGCTGTGCATGAACATGAGTGTTCAGATATCTCTCTGAGACCTTGTTTGCATTTTTCAGAGAGTATACCCAGAATTGGAAATACTGGATCACATGCTGATTCTGCTTTTATTTTATTTTTTTTTAAAAAGATTTTATTTATTTATTTGACAGAGAGAGATCACAGGTAGATAGAGAGGCAGGCAGAGAGAGAGAGAGGGAAGCAGGCTTGCTGCTGAGCAGAGAGCCCGATGCGGGACTCGATCCCAGGACCCTGAGATCATGACCTGAGCCGAAGGCAGCGGCTTAACCCACTGAGCCACCCAGGCGCCCCTGATTCTGCTTTTAATCTTTTGGGGGAATTGCTCTGCTATTTTCCACAGTAGCTTGCATCATTTTACATTTCCACCAGCAGCTCACAAGGGTTCCAGTTTCTACACATCCTCGCTAACACTCGTTATTTTGGTCTTTTGATAGGAGTCATCCTAATGTCTGTGACGTGTTGTCTCATTGTGGTTTTGATTTGCGTTTCCTTAAAGATTAGTGACGTTGAGCCTCTTTTCATCTCTGTGTTGGCTATTTGTATATCTTCTTTGGAGAAATATTTATTTAAGATCTTTGTCCATTTTTTAATCTAGTTGTTTGTTTTTGCTATTGAGTTGTAGGAGTTCTCTCTATATTTTGGATATTAATCCCTTATTTGCTATATGATTTGCAAATATTTGCTCCCATTCTCTAGGTTGCCTTTTCACTCTATGGTTTGTGTCCTTTGAGGCACAGGTTTTCTTAACTTTGAAGTAGTCCAATTAATTTTTTTCTTTTGTAGCCTGTGCTTTTGATGTTAAACCCAAGAACTCATTGCCAGATCCAATTCGTATTTTCTTTGTAGAGTTTTATGATTTTAGCTCTAATACTTAGGTCTTTAATCCTTTCTGAGTTAATTTTTATATGTGGGCTAAGGTAGGGACCAACACTTTCTTTCGCATGTGGATATCCAGTTTTCCTAACACCACTTGTTGAAAAGACTGTCCTTTGCACATTGAATAGTCCTGGCCCTCATGTTGAAAATCGTTTTACCATATGGATGGGTTTATTTGTGGACTTTTATTCTATTTGTTGGTCTGTATGTCTGTTCTTATGCCAGTACCACACTCTTTTGGTTACTGTAGTTTGGGAGTAAGTTTTGAAATCATGATGTCTTAAGGGTTTTATAAATCATTCATTGAAACTGACCCTCCATAGCCTAGAGGTTCCAGGAAATGACTATTTAAAACCAAACCCTCAAGTAAACTGGAGTGGTCTTTACTCACAGCAGAAACATTCACCAATATTTTTCTCTTACTTTGTATGGTTTTCAGCTGAGAATTGACCCTCCTTTCCATAAGGATTTCCTGTTCATGTAAAATCTTTTCTTTGGTGCAATTTTCATTCCACATGAATTCAGGTGGAGCAAAGCCTTACTTGGTGGCTTCCTTGTGCTTTTACTTTGCTTTTTTTTTTTTTTTAATATTTTATTTATTTATTTGAGAGGTAGAGAGCGACAATGAAAGGAGAGAGCATAAGAGGAGAGAGTCAGCGGTAGAAGCAGACTTCCTGCCGAGCAGGGAGCCCGATGCGGGACTTGAATCCAGGACTCCAGGATCATGACCTGAGCCGAAGGCAGTCGCTTAACCAACTGAGCCACCCAGGCGCCCCTGCTTTTTTTTTTTTTTTTTTTTTTTTTAAGTAAAATTTAACTCTTAGAAACAAAAAAAAAAACCATAATTGGCTATGAGGAGGCTTGGGACCTTTGATTACAGTCAACACGTGTTACAATCCAGTACTACAAGGCGTGATTTTCCTCCAAATCTAATGAAATTCTTAGAAAGGCAAATAATGCTACAGAAGATGTATTTACAATAGATTAAAAAAAAAAATCATGTCTCTGTTTAGGATCTATCTGAATATATCTTCATTTATTGGGAAAGAAAAATAAAGTCTCTTGATACAGAAGTGATTAACTTTGGAAATGCGAAGGCTGTTGCCCCTGGGCATTTATAAGTCTACAGATTAGTCTACAACGCGCTTCACTGCCAGATGTTAAAAAAAAGGGGTAGCATTCAGTGACCAAACAAGATGGTGAATTAAATTTGCATGAGCATTGGGGCGCCTGGGTGGCTCAGTGAGTTAAGCCTCTGCCTTCAGCTCAGGTCATGATCTCAGGATCCTGGGATCAAACCAGGCATCAGGCTCTCTGCTCAGCAGGGAGCCTGCTTCCCCCTCTCTCTCTGCCTGCCTCTCTGACTGCTTGTGATCTCTCTCTGTGTCAAATAAATAAGTAAAATCTTGAAAAAAAAATTTGCATGAGCATCTATGTAGACAAAGAACTTTCGATAACAGAAATACCCTAAAACTCATTGAATCCTACCACCTAACTTTACATAAGGGGAAACTGAGTCCTAGAGTAGTTAAATTATGTGTCCAAGCTCTTATAACTGGCACGCTTATCATTTGGGGCTGCTAGCTTTGCACTGGCGCTGTGCTGTGTGGGTCCTTTATTTAACAGTTGCTGAGATGAATGACAGTTATGTTTGATTTTAATCTCAAATCATTAGTGCCTCTTTATTTTCTTTCAGGGGAGAAACAGTCCGATCTAGAAGGAAAGACATTTTGTGTTTTTATTTATTTTTCTGAGATAATGTAATGTAAATTATACTTTTATAACAGAATTATTGTTAGAGCTTGGATTATTTTAGTTTGTTGCCCCCAATATATTAGCTGCTCTGCTTTCAAACTAATGACTTTCTAATTTTTTCAAATTAAACAAGTAAAAATTTAAGTTAAAAAAAAGACCAATCATCATTTATGTTCTTTTGCTCTTGATGTCACAGAGCATGTTAGATGAATAAACTCTGGCCATAAACCACTCTGTAAAAGAATGATCCAGAAGGACTCTGAATGTAAGGAAGTTTTAAAGATCTCATGCAATTAATTTGGCTTATCAGTTTCTTTCTATGTGTTTTTGTTGATGTATTTTTCTTTTCTTTTTTTTTAAAGATTTTGTTTATTTGACAGAGATCACAAGTAGGCAGAGAGGCAGGCAGAGAGAGAGCGGGAAGTAGGCTCCCCGCCGAGCAGAGAGAGCCCGATGCAGGGCTCAATTCCAGGAACCTGGGATCATGACCTGAGCCGAAGGCAGAGGCTTAACCCACTGATCCACCCAGGTGCTCTGATATATGATTTTTTTTAAATGTCTAACTAAATGGAATGGAGATCTTCTGATGAAAATAAAAAGTGCTGTGATGAAAACTGTAGTTCCCACTATGTTGGGAACTTTATCTGCTTTATTCCATTTGGGTCTACTACACAGTTTGTGAACTAAGTGAAATGAGTTCCATTTTCTAGATAGGTAAACAAAGGCTCTGAGAAGGTAAGTGAACTTGTCCTAAGTCACAAAGATAGTAAGTGGTGCCAGAGCCAGGATTTGCAACCAGGAGTAGCGGATTGCAAAGTGTCGCTAGGACTTTCCGTGACACATCCCCAGCATGGCCCGAAGCCCCATCCCTGATGCTTTTGCTTCCTGCAGATGCTGGGCAGGGAGAACCTGAGCTCCAGGAAATACACATGTCTGGCAACCAGTGCTTAGAACGCACCAAGCAATGGAATATGTGTGCTGTGTACCTTTGGAGGAAAGATATCAATTCAGAAAGCTGGGACCTCAGAGGACCCCTGGGGGTGCAAGGGAAACTGAGGCCCAGAGAAGCCACAGGCATTGCCTGCTAGCATCTGTGAGTGTGTCCCAGGCCTCCCAACTTTTCTGACTCCTGGGGTTTCCCTTCTCCTTCTTCACAGCCGAAGAACAGCAGTGGAAAATCCAGATCTTGGATTAGGGAAAATTAAAAAAGCCAGAAGGTAGGAACAGAAGAAAGAACATTTTAAGTGACTTAAAAGAGAAAATCAGGTCCCACAATTGATCTAGTGAGGGCGCTAATGGGACTATTTTGGAGGATCCACCCACTTGGATTACTGCAAAGCTGTAAAAGGAGAGCTGGATGAGGCACCTGGGTGGCTCAGTGGGTTAAAGCCTCTGCCTTCGGCTCAGGTCATGATCCCAGGGTCCTGGGATCGAGCCCCGCATTGGGCTCTCTGGCCCGCAGGGAACCTGTTTCCTCCTCTCTCTCTGCCTGCCTCTCCGCTGCCTGCCTCTCTGCCTACTTGTGATCTCTGTCTGTCAAATAAATAAAATCTTAACAACAAAAAAGGAGAGCTGGTGATATTCTTTGCGTTTTTTGGGTCTGGAGAAGCAGCGTCATGCCCAGGAGGGCCCTGCATTGAGGATCGGAGAGGGTCTGATTTCTGGCTTAATTCTCATTGAGATCCAGCCACTCCTCATCAGCAAATGGCAGCTCCCCTGTGTCAGGCACCCCAAGCCCAGACAGAAATAACAGCAACAATGACAATAATAATAATGATGATGATAATAGTAACAGTAGTTAATCTTGGTAACTGAGTGTTACCGCACACCCAAGTGTTAGGGGCCACGCAGCTAAGGGCTCTTCTTATATTGTGAAGGATTGGGATAGGTTCGAAACAAAAGAACAGCAAGATCAGATGTTAATTAGGGATCCATGTTCAAGGAAGCTTCCAGGTTGTTTTTCAGATTTGTGTCTAAGCACAGCCTGGCCTACAGTTCATGCATCAGTAGAGCTGAAACTCAGACTGGTGTAATTAACTTGCTCAGGATCCCAGGATTAAAAGACAGGGATGCAGGGATTTGCATAAGAAATGTAATTTCACATTCTAGGACCCCTGTTGTCTCCTAGGATGAAAACCATTTATTGTGGCTGCCCTTGTCAAACTGTAGCCCAACAGGAAGGCTCAGAGAAGAGTCCTCAGACCCAAGCATTAGAAATATGCATATTTTTACATAACCAAACATTTAGAGATTTTGTAAAATAAAATCTGTGCTGGTGAGTAGCCCACCTCTCAAAAGTATCACAGCTGGGGGGCACCTTGGTGGCTCAGTTGGTTCAGAGTCTGACTCTGGTTTTGGCTCAGGTCGTGATTTCAGGGTCCTGAGATTGAACCCTGCAACAGGTTCTGTGCTCAGTGGAGAGTCTGCTTGTCCCTCTCCCTCTCTTTCTTTGCCCCCGCCCCCACTGATGCTCTCTCTCTTTCTCAAATGCCCCTCCCCCTTTTTTAAAGATTTTATTTATTTGACAGAGAGAGAGAGAGAGACAGTGAGAGAGGGAATACAGGCAGGGGAAGTGGGAGAGGGAGAAGCAGGCCCTCCCGAGGAGCAAGGAGCTGGACTCTGGGCTTGATCCCATGACCTGAGCCAAAGACCGTTGCTTAACCAACTGAGCCACCCAGGCGCCCCACAAATGAATAAGTAAATCTTAAAAAAAAACAAAAACAACAAAAACCCTACCACAGCCATTGCTGACTGAACTCAAGTTAATGCAACCGATCTGGGTTTTTATTGGGACCAGCATATTTTGTGCCCCTAGGGAAGGAACACACCCCCATCTGAAGTGTGCGGAAGCACAGCAAAACCAGCTCAATTCCAGAAGTTGGAGAGTTTGTCCCAAGAGGCAGTGACGTGGCTTCTGCGCTAGTAATACTAGCATTACTGGATAATACCTTTTATTCCTGATTACGAAGGTCACCCCAACTTGTGGACCGTTTGAACAACTCAGAAGAAACCCTGAAGCTCATGGGTTGAATCCTTGGACCCAAGGGTCATGTGACTGAGACCATGCCTTGTTCATGGGAGTGAAGTTTTCTTGAGAAATATCACCCACCAGGCTAGCGCTGGATGGCTGGAAAGCTGCATTTGCCTAGAATTCTGTTGAAAGGAGAGCATTAACACAGGTCAGCCTAGGGCTGTGGGCTGAGAGCACTTGGTCATCAAGGTTACACATTTGTGGTTTTTTTTTTTTTTTTTTTTAAGATTTTATTTATTTGACACACAGAGAGAGATCACAAGTAGGCAGAGAGGCAGGCAGAGAGAGAGGAGGAAGCAGGCTTCCTGCCGAGCAGAGAGCCCGATGCGGGGCTCGATCCCAGGACCCTGAGATCATGACCTGAGCTGAAGGCAGCGGCTTAACCCACTGAGCCACCCAGGCGCTCCCACATTTGTGGTTTTGAAGAAGTAGTGCCTTCCTAAGGAGTCACTGGTGGGGTGGGGGGTAGGTGCTGGTGCTTCATCCCTGCTGGGACATCACATGCCCTGCCCTGCTCCTACTCCAAACTCTGCACGTACTCTCTCTTACCACACAGACGACCCAGTGTGAGTGAGGGCTATCACCGTGAGGCCACCATGAATCGGTGCACCGGTGGTGAGGTGTGCAGCACTCCAGGAGATGGTGCTGAACCCAAAGGTTGGGGGAAAGGTGGTAGGGCGTGGGAGCTTAAGTCTACATTCTAGTGGTGGTTGTCTAGGCAAATCAGTGAACCTCTCTGAGCCTCAGTTTCTTCCTAGGTGAAGTGGGGATAAGAAGAGCCCTGCCACAAAGGAGAGTATCCAAAGAGTTATGCACGTTGTAGGACCTCACTTGGAGGGACAGGTTCTCATGCTCGGCCTTTGCCGTAAGGATGATACTAGAGGTCCTGAACGGGGAGGCCGGGACTTCATTCAGTTGACTTTGGGTCTCCTCCTGCTAGGGAGATGGAAGATGGCTGCCTCTTGGTCAGATGGTTGCATTGGTTAGGAGAGACGAGCCAGTAAACCTTCCACTTTCAGGAGCTTAACCCAAAAGTGAATGTCTAGTCAGTGTGTGTATGTGGGGAGGGGGGTGTCACTTCTCTAGCCTGTTCCCACCTTGTAGAATGTCATCTGGAAGACACAGTTTCGAGGATCATAGCAAAAGGGAAGAGGGGTCTGGAGATGGTTGGAATGAATTTTAAATAGTTTGCTGGACAGAACCCAGCCACATAGGCTCTCCCCAAATGCAAGAACCTCAGGAATAAAAGGCACAGGGGGAGCCCCTCTCCCACAGGAGCTGCCCTGTTCTATAACTTGCTTATTGTATTATTGCCGAGAGAGACCACACTGATGGTGATTTTGATTAGGTGGTTTTCTGGAGGTTGGTTTCTGGGGAGAGCGGTGACCTGACTTTGGGGATCTGTTTAAAGAACCGCCATTCTGTAGCACTCTGGACATCTTACATCTGTCCACATACCCCTCACCATGATTTTCGGAGGGGCAGGAGACTACAGAGGAAGAGGATGTGCTGCTTTCCTTTTTCCCCAGGAAAAGTATTTCCTGGTACTCATCTGCAGCAAATCTTCCTTAACCCTATGCTTGCGGGTACGATGCTACTTAGAGCTAGAACACACTAATGCAGGTTATTGATGACCCAGCTCGTCAACAAAGGTTCCATTTCTTCTGATAGGTTGGTTTCTAAGGTAGGACAAAACCACATTTTAAATAAAGCCCTGTGGAAAAAACCTGTTTAATTCTTTGAGGTTTTGATGCCTAAATGGTTAGCCATTCTTTATCTGGAGTCTGCATGTGACCAGAACCCACAGGCCCATGTGAGATAAAGTAGATACAAATCTATAGGAGAATTATTCAGGGGCGCTTGGGTTGCCCAGTTGTTAAGCGTTCGGCTCAGGTCATGATCCCAGGGTCCTGGGATTGAGCCCTGCGTCAGGCTCCCTACATGGCAGGGAGCCTGCTTCTCCCTCTCCCACTCCCCCTGCTTGTGTTCCCTCTCTCGCTGTGTCTCTCTGTCAAATAAATAAGTAAATAAATCTTAAAGGATTATTCATAAAATATCCTATGGATTGATCACACTAGACTGGCTTGTCTTTCCCACTAAACATCTTGAGGGAAGGGTCCAGATGGCACTTGCCTGTTCCTCGCCATGGGCCCAGCTACCTAATTCAATGCTAGGCACGAAATGTATATTTTAGAATGGTGATTATTGTAAAATAACAAAGTTTAAAAATAGCGGTTGATTTGATTCCGGGCTCTCTCCAAGAATTCAAAAAAGCAGTGATCCTTCTTATAAATATTCATCTGTTTCTCCTGCATTCTAAATGCTTCCCTGGTTTCCATTAGGCATGCGCTTTGCATGGCTTCTTCTAAAACATGACGCCGGTTGGCTATCCTTGTCTTAATCATGAAGATGGGCCCCGGCTGGCGCATGGGTGCATTTATTTCATGGTCACTGACAAGTATTTCGTAAGCTGGGATGGCAGCTCCCGGATGTAACAGGAGGGGAACCTGAGTGCCAGCTAGCTTTGTGACATTGTGAGGGAATGATTAGATAACCTTTGGTCATTTCCACTTCTCCACATACGACTACTTCAGTACATGACCTCACCAAGAGCTCACAGCAAAGAGACTACCAGTGGTCTGTGTTCGGTTTTCTAGAACCCCATGATGGCAGTGGAGGGGAATTCTGTAGAATTCAGGTCATCCTGCCTTACTTCTCCATCCCGTCATAAAACAATAACTTAAACCTTCCATGTTTCACAAGGTTTACATTAATGTGGTTTTCTTAACCCGAATTCCTCCGCGTTCATTCACTCCGCAAGTATTTACAGAGAAGCTACTATGTATACAGGCCTTGGCTGTGGAATGTGGATGGAGGGGCATCTGACCACTGTCCCTTTAAATCAGCTCATGGCCACAGTGGTGGCCCTGGGGACAGAGAGTACTCCAGGCTGTGCCCTGCACACTCCCATTAGGACCTTCTTCTGTGCATCCCTGGACGCTTACTTCCAAGTCTCCTCTCCTTCTCACCCTGTTTGCATCAATGACCCAGTTTGGGGCTGTCTTCCTGGCTCTGAGCTGTCTATGTGGAGGCTCTGAGAGGCTGGAGAAGAGGAGCCGAGCTAGGGGGCCCTCTCAGTCTGACTTCCTCCTGAAGCAGGCCTTGAGCAAAGATCTGAATGTAAGTACTTCATTTGGGGGGTGGCCCTGGGAAGCACTGGTAGGGGAGTAGGAGGTGCGTTGTGGGGGAGGCAGCCGGTCCACGGTATATTATCAATCAAATCAGCCCTGCGGATAAGAGTTTATCGTTGCCAGAGCATGAACTCTGACTCAGTTATCCTGCGCATTAGGTGGCGGGCAAGGGGGCTGGGTATTTCTGTCTCTCAGAAGTCATGATGAGGGCTGTTGGGGTGTGGAGGACTAACGCCCAGCTCTTGAGACGTGCTGTGCTCCCGGCTCAGGCAGCGTCTACCCTCTACCATGGGGACCTGGAGTGAAAAGCCATACATATCTGAGTAAAGTTGGCACCTGGAACCAGGAGCGCTTTGCTAGAGCCCAGAGAATTACCTCCGTCCATTTCAAACTTGAAAATCTCAGGGCAACTTGAAGCACAAGTTTGGCTTCTCCAGTGACTTGTGCCTACAATTTCATTCTGGGTGGCAGATGCTGTCAAGGGTTCAACCCTTTGCTGATAGAGTTGGAGAAAGTTTGTCCGTTTTGGTGACGGCTGTTGATATGTAAGAGTAAGAGTTAGCTTTGGTGTACATTAGGGCATCAGAAAGTATTTTAAGCAATCGGTTTCTTGTGTGTGCTTGTTAGTTATTACAGAGTTCCTTGTTTAAAAAATGCACTGCTGTGCTGAGACATTCCTGCGTTGTGGAGAGTACATAGGTCCGGGTAAAATGGGTGTGTGTGTATATATATGTATGTATGTGTGTGTGTGTGTATATATATATATTTAAAATGGGTGTATATTTAATGCAGTGAATTGCATTATTATTTAAACATACAGAACTCTTAAGTCGTAGTAGCATAATGGTGATTGCCTAAATCCAAATTTTTGTATACCTTCTCCCCCAAATCCCTCAAATCAACAAACAGAGCAAATAAAAGCATCTTTTACACATGCCTTTAGTATTATGAGGAGACATCATTTTACAAACTTCAAGTTACCTGTACAGAGGGAGAAAAACACCCAAGTTCAGCTGGACACCTCTGGAGCCCACCCGTAAGGAGCACTGGATAGACAGGAGAACAAGTAAAGAAGAGGCAGGAATTGAGGAGCCTGGGGTGATGCAGCCCATCCAACATCACCTCTAGGAAGTCAAGTCCCATGCCGAGTGTTAATACTTGAATGCTGGTGGGACCCGTAGTGATAGTCCTGGGAATGATGAGGCTTCAAGACAGAAGCAGGAAATTTGGGAGGGCACTTACTGCTTGGAGACTGGGCGATGTGGAGAGAGAACGAGAGGGATAAAATTAAGAGCCCCCCAGAGATAAAAAGGAATCAAAATCAGAAGAGACCCTCCCCCCAAAACCTTGCTGTTCCCTAAGGAAACGGCACTTTACCACGTCAACAGCAGAGGGCGTGTTTGAACCAACAAACTTAGGTACTATCACCCAAAGCCCTGTTTCTGTCTCCACAAACTCATTGCTGGTCCAGAAAGGAAGTATTGTTGGAGGAGCAGAAGACAGCAGACAACATGCAAGCAAAGCTGCAGTCAGAGGAAAACAGTTTCAGAATCAAAACATTTCACAGGATGAATTATCACTCTGTCCAAAAGCACACGAGCATACACACACACACACACACCCCAAAGTAGAAGAAAACGGTATAGTGTTTAGCATTAATTATCCTGAGATAAGCATTCTCACATTTCACATATATATTCATATATATCTTTCCACATACATATCCATATATGTGTCTATGTGTATATATGTGTGTGTATACATATATATTTATATGTATATATATTTATGTGTGTATGTATATATACATTCTGAATCAAAAATTTGAAAAATCAGAACTAAAATGATTAAAACCTTGGAAGATGTGAAATGGGAGTTGGCTGAACTTGAGAGAGGAGATGAATTTTCGGTTTGTAGATACTAACTGGACAGCAGACTGACCAATAACCTAGCACCCTTTGTGAGTTGCCCCTGTCCATCATCCATGGTTCTTTCTTCCTGAGCTCCAGGCCAAAGCAAGTGTTCCTTGCCCGTAACTACTCTCTTCCAATGGGAAACATTTTGTCAGGCCAATTTTGTTGATAGTTTTAACTTTCCAAGTTCTCCATTAAATACCACTCTAGGAAATACCCAAATATTTTCTAAGGGTGATTGGATTCAAGTGGTATTTATTAAATAGATGAAACCTTTGAAGGATAGCATCATCTGTCTTGATGAAATGTCAGATTTTCAGAGATAACAGACTTTTCAGAGATGTTTCTAAATTGCAATGAATGATCACAGTAAATTAGGCCATATTTTACAGTCATTTCTGTAGAGAAAGAAATCACAAAGTAATTTCTGTATACTATGTTTATCTTTAAAGTTGCATGTTTAAACAGATGTGATGGTTTTTTCCCCTCCTCTTTGTAACCAGAAACAGATTAGAAATGCTTTCTCTTGGTTTACATATCTGAAAAATGAGAGTGGCATGGGTTCTGTCATACGTGACATTTGCAGTACATGCTAACTTAAGACTGTGGAACAGATTGTATTTTTCCAGAGATGGCTACATCATTGCCCAACCCACGTGTTCTCTTAGCCAGCTCCTCATCAAGAGGGAAGTCTGATCCCTTCCCTGCGTATCTGGATACATTTGTGTCTCCCTTGTAACAGTAGAATGTGGCAGGAATAATACTGCATTACTTCTGAGGATAATTTGGAAGAGATGAAGCAGGTTCTACTTTGCTTTCTGGAACATGCTTGCTGGAGCCCTGAGCTGCCATTTAAGTAGTTATACCTGTCCACAGTCACCATGCTGTGAGGAAGCCCAAACTAGCTCCTGGGAAGAGACCACATGGTCTGAAACTTTAGGAAGGCCAGTCTCAGGCTGTGCCAGCTGTGCCTCACACACAGCCCACTGCCCTTTGTTCTAGTTCCAACTAACATCTGGCTGCAACCACATTCAGAACTTTGGGCCAGAACTGCCCAGCCAAACCCTGCCTGATTTCCAGATGCTCAGAAACCATAAAGATAATAAAATGATGGTTGTTTTAAGTCAGTAAGTCTTGTGGTGATTTATTATGTTGTAAGAGCTAACGATTATGAACGAAGCCTCAAGGAATAGGACTCTTTCTATGCCTAATACTTTTTGCAGTGGCTTTGTTTTGGATAATTTTTAGAGACAGTTGATAGACTAGAATGTAGACTAGAACCCCTCTTTAGATTTTGCATATGAACTAACCTATCCACTGGGAAACAATTGAGCTCTTTTCAGATAATTATCTTTTGTAGTTGCAGAGCTTCCCCTATTGCTTTTGGTAGAAGTAAGTGATAAGACAGAATGCTGGAGAGAACTGTTTACTTTGTTCTTGAAGGGGATAAAACCTTAAGAATGCAGGAATTAAGAACATGGCAGCCATTTTCAAGGCTTTCTGATGAGGCCCAAGTTCAGTAGCTTTCCTGTTGGCCACATGGTGAGCATACCTATCCAGTGGCTTAGGCAATAGTAAAGAGAAGTGACCTCAAACAGAGGGCTGGGGCAGGAAGATTTGATTCCTAATGATATAGTGGCTGTGTTACGGAGTCAGACTGTCTGGTTTGGATGCTGGCTCCCTTGCATAATGGTGGTGTAGTCATTGGGTAAGTAGTCCATTTTGCTGTGGCCCTGTTACCTCATCTGTGCTACAAAGGTTGTCACAAGGATCGAGTGAAGTAGTACCTGGGAATGGCTAATACAATGTCAGGCATATAGTTAGTATTCAGTGCTTTCAGGATTTTAAACTTCAGATCCATGGACCTAGATCTAGTGAAGGGGAGAATAAAACACAGGAACTAAGAACCATCCAGAGATTAATGTTTGACTCAAATGTGTGGTTAGTGGTGGCCACAGTACTGCCCATGTGGTAGATAGGACAGCTGCTGACCTGCTTGATCTGTCCAAGGTGATGGTCTTTCCCAAACAGAAGAGTGCAGTTCTCCAATCAGCAAAGCAGTGTACTCCCTTCCTGAAATGTCCAAATAAGTTATCAAGGTCCCTTTGTAGAATCGAACATTTAAATTTAAAATATTGAAAGCAAACTAGGATTAAAAGGCAACTGCCTTGGAGTGTCAGTTGAGCATCCGACTCTTGATTTCAGCTCAGGTGGTGATCTTGGGATCATGGGATTGAGTCCTGTGCAGGGCTCCATGCTCAGTACTGAACCTGCTAAGGTTTCTCTCCTTCTCCCTCTGCCCTTCCCCCCCACACTCTTTCTTGCTCTCTCTCTCTCTCAAATAAATAAATCTTTAAAAAAAGAAAGTCAACCACCTTAACCATCCATTTTATAAGAGCACTAAGGCAAGGAAGAAGAAATGAAAGTTATTAAAATTAGAAAAGAATAATTAAAAGTGTCATTCAGCGATTAATATACTAGCAACAGTTAGAAAAGTTAACAAAACATATGGTTTGCCATGTAAAAAGTACCATAAAAAATATCTAGGAAAAAAAATTAACAGCAGGTGTGCATGAATGCCCCACCAAAAAGTAGAAAACATTGGGGAAAATTAAAATTAAGATCTTAAAAAAATAAAAGCATATGCCATGTTCATGGGTTTGGAATACTCAATGTTTTAAAGATGTCAGTTCTCCCTTAAATGACATAAAGATTCTTTGAAATTTTAATTAGTGTTCCAGTAGGGGTTTATCCTATAAAAGTTGACAAGTTGATTACAAAATTTAAATGGAAATGAAAAGTAATTATAATACACAAGGAAATATTTAAGAATAACAACAAATCTGGAGGTTTCATATTACCAGTTTTAAGACTTGCTCTAAGCCTAGGTAATTGAAATTGTAGCATTGAAACAGGGATAGATAAATCAATGGAACAGAAATGAGAGTCCAGAGATAAACCTACAGATATGCAATCACTTGACTTACAAGAAAGGTTACCCTACAATTAAGTGAGGGAGAGGAGAGTCTTTTCCATAATTGATGTGAGGTCGCTTGTAGACTTGTAAAGAAAAAAATTAAGCTTGGTCTCCATGCCATACAGAAAAATTATTTCAAAATGGATTATAAATTTAAAACTATCAACATTCTAGAAGAAAACATAAGAGAATATCTTTGTAACCTTTGAGAAGGCAAAACTTTTTAAAAACAGAACTGTTAATAAAAGAAAAAGTTGGATAAATTTGACTTCATTAAAATTACTTTTGTTCATTCAAAATCCCCTTAAAAGAGTAAAAAATACAAGCCACAAACTTTGAAAAGGTTTTTTTTTTTTTTTTTTTGGCGGGGGAAAAAAAAGATATTTGCAATACATGCATCCAATCAAGGACTCAAATCCAGAAGTATGTATATATGTAGTAGACAACTCCCTTTAAGAATGGACAAGAAGTGGGGCACTTGGGTGGCTCAGTGGGTTGAGCCACTGCCTTCAGCTCAGGTCATGATCTCAGGGTCCTGGGATCGAGCCCCACATCGGGCTCTCTCTCAGCAGAGAGCCTGCTTCCTTTCCTCTCTCTCTGCCTGCCTCTCTTGTGATTTCTCTCTGTCAAATAAATAAATAAAATCTTAGGAAAAAAAAAAAAAAAAAAAAGAATGGACAAGAAGTGTGCCTGCGTGGTTCAGTTGGTTAAGCGGCTGCTTTAGGCTCAGGGCGTGATCCCAGGGTCCTGGGATAGGACTCCACATTGGGCTACCTGCTCAGCGGGGAGTCTGCTTCTCCCTCTCCCTCTGTCTGCTGTTCCCCTTGCTTGTGCTCACTCGCGCTCTCTCTCTCTCTCTCTCTCTCTCTCTCTCTCGCGCGCGCGCTCTCTCACAGTCTCTGTCAAATAAATAAAATCTTAAAAAAAAAAATAGACAAGAGACTTGAGCAGACACTTTCTAAAGGAGGGTATCAGAATGTCTACTAAACACGTGAAAAAATAATGTTCAGCCAGAAAGGGTCTCATCTCAACCAAATGCTATTTTCAGCAGAGAAATCAAAATAGCACAAAGGTAGATCATGACACAGCCACCAAGATGGCTGAAATTAAAATGACTAACAACATACCAAGTGTTAATGACAATGTAGAGAATTTTAACTCTCTTACATTGCAGGAGAGATATAGGTTGGTACAAGATTTCTGAAAGAGCATTTTGCTATAGTGACGAAAGCTGACTATATATCTGTCCTATGGCTGAGAGAGTATACTGTGAAGGTGACCCACAGAAATGAGTGCTTGTGTCCACATGTATTTATTTATGATAGCCAAAGCCTGGAAACTTCCATTACCTACATAATGATGGGAAGGAATGAACTACTGATAGATAACAACGTGGATGAATCTCCCAGACATAATATTGACTTTAAGAAATCATAAAAGTACATATTGTATGGTTCCATTTATATGAAGTTAAAAAACACGCTAATTTACTCTATGCCACAAGTCAGAGTTTGGGGGCTACTGAATATGGAAGACTTGAGAGAACCTTCTGGAATGTTGTGAAAAATCATCAGGCTGTACCCTTAACAGTTGTACGCTTCACTATATGAGAGCTGTATGTACTTCAATAATGTATTTCCTCTTCCTTATCTTTTGTTCTGTGACAGTCTTTGAATTTTCTTCCTATTCTTTTATGACATTCCTGTCTCCAGTAGCTTCTTTTCTCTCATTTTATACAAAACTCTTTCCACAGTTCCATTATTTTCTTTTGCTATAATCTGTCTTGGGCATTTTACCTGTGATATCACCTGTCTGCTTTCTGTAGGGGACCCTTTCCTCATATGTATTTTGCTCCAATCTGCCTCCTCCCATGGCATCCTAGTGTAAGGGTCTATTTAGCCAGAGCGGCCCCACCTCGGTTGAACAGCCATTTTGTTGTTTATGCAGTAAAACTTAAACTGACCCTGCCCCCTTCCCGAAACTTACTTAAAAGCAAGTCCGGGAAACCAGTCCCAGGTAACAAAGCCCAAATACAAGGGTGAGTCAGCTCAGGTGGAGATAACAGCCCGAATGCAGGGATGAGTCGGGTCAGGTGGAGACATCCAATCAGTAAAGCTCGCATACTGTCTCCCTAGCTACCAAGGAGTGTGGGCCCCGCCTTTTGGGCACCAATTCTGACCACGGTGATACGCTAGTTCAAATAGCTACTATAGGGTAAATTGTAATTCAATTGGCCACCCGTGTGTGACCTAGCATGACTGTGCAGCTTTCTCAGTGTGTTACTATCTCATTTGCCACCTGTGTGTGGCCAGGCTCAACCACATGGCCTTTGCTCTATAAAAGTTAGTCTGTGAGGCAGGAAGGGGTCGCCCTCTCTGTAAGGGGCGGCCCCGACCAGTCTGTTTGACAGTCGGTTTGATTCTTGATGCTTGGCGCAAAATAAAGCTTTGCTTGACCTTTGCTTTGTATCAGTCTACCTCCTTTGACCATGGACCCATTATTGGGGGACCCAATAGCCAGGACATCCATTTTGAAGTGATCTGAAGTAATCTAAATTTTCTCTATTACACAAAAGCCTTTGGGAAGGGCATAAAAATATAACAAATTAAATCCTGGTTTTTCATAGGTATTGTAATTTCTGTTACCAAAAAATATTTTTCCAAATGTTGGTATTCCTAGAACTGTCAGCAGGAGGTGTTTTACTGGAAAATGTTAGTATTCTCATGCAAACATCAGCATTTGGAATGACTGATCAGTACAGTTAGGGGTCTTTAGTCTGCTTTTATTGTGCCCTTTTCAGACAACAAATGGGTAAGGGAAGAAGTCATCTAAACTTACCAGAAATGTGATGTTTTGGAATTACCCATGATTACTATCTTAATTCCTTCCCTCCCTCCCCTGTCACTATGGTTGGGGTAGGTCAGGGGCAGGATCCCCTTTAAGGACAAGGTCAGAGCAGAGGACAGGGTCAGCTTGACAGTAAGAGCTGAAAGAGAGAGAGAAACTACTTTTTGTAGGTAGAGGAACGGCGGTAGGAAGGTCTCCAGAGGTTTCCTCCACCAGAGAGGAAACTGGACTTCCAGGTGCTCTCTTTCCCTTTGCTTTAAGATTCTACCTGTCAGTAAGGACCATCCACATCATTTACCCAATTCTAATTTCAACAACAAGATGTACATTTGTAAAAGGCATGAGAGGAGTATGTAATATGTTTAAATATATAGTATGCTATACATTAATTAAATATTGACTGAGGTCTCAAAGTGTTATTTTCCATGAAGATTTAAATAGTAGAATTCATCTTGGTCTTCAGAGAGAATCCTGTGGATTGCACAGATTCATAGTAGTGGTGATACAGTGCAGTAATCCATGCAGTGAAAAAGGTATACAAATTAAGACCCATTAACTAAGTGCAGTGAGGGTTCCTGGCAGCAAGGGCTTTGTGTGTTCAGAAACTCAGAGCAGCCTTGGGGCGTGATGGCAAGGACCAGCAGATGGGGCAGTGATGATCGATGAAGCAAAGATGAGTCTGGGCTTTGTCACTGGCCAGCTGCCGGTGCTGCCCATGAGCACCTCTTGCAGCTATAAAATGAGAATTGAATGCTACCCTCTTCACAAAGCTGCTCTGATGGCTTAGGGGAGTCACATGAAAGGTACTTAACACAGAGCTTTGGCTATAATCAATTCTTAAATGATTAAGAATTCTTAAATGCCTGCTAGAGTTTGAGATGGAGCTTAAAGGATGGGCAGGATTGTAGCAAGAGATAGCAGTAGACGGTGAGGTGTTCTAGGCTGAGCAGCCACCGTGTGTGTGTGTGTGTGTGTGTGTGTGTGTGTGTGTGTGTGTGTGTGTGTGTGTAGCTCACCAGACAAGGGATAGGGGATAGCCATATGGTATTAGTGACCAGTAAGGCTTTGAGGGCTGTTCCATAAGGAAATGCTGTCCAATAGAAATACAATGTGATGGGGCACCTGTGTGGTTCAGTTGGTTAAGTGCCCACCTTCAGCTTAGGTTGTGATCTTGGGGTCCTGGGATCAAGCCCCGATTCAGGCTCCCTCCTCAGTAGGGAGTCTGCTTCTCCATCTCCCTCTGCCCCTTTCCCCTGCTCATGCTTTCTCTCTATCTCTAATAAATAAATAAAATCTTTATAAAAATAAATATAATGTGAACCACATATGTCATTTTAAATTTTCTAGTGACTATATTTTTAATTTTTTTTTAAATAGGTAAAGTTGAATGTTTATTTATTTGCTTGTTTGTTTATTTATTTGACATGAGCACAAGCAGGGGGAGCAGGAGAGGGAGAAGCAGGCTCCCTGCTAAGCAGGAAGCCTGCTGTGGGTCTCTATCCTAGGACCCAAGGATCATGACCTGAGCCAAAGCCAGGTGCTTAACTGACTGAGGCACCCAGCCACCAAAAATTAATTTTAATAATATATTTTCTTTAATCCAGTATATCAGTTTCAACATGTGCAATGTAAAATTTTTTAATGATGGGTTTTACATTTTTTCACTAAGTCTTCAAAACCTGGTGTATATTTTTTACCTAACAACACATCTGAATTTGGACTCCTCACATTATGGGCAATCAATAGCCATGCAGGGCTAGCGGCTGCTGTGTTGGACAGCCCAGCCCTACGGAGTCTTACTCCAATAATAGCAGCACCATTTTCTTTGCGCTCTTTCTCTCTGTCCTCCCCCCAGAGAGATAGATGGCAGTGCCTTTCTCTGATATATTTAATTTAGGGAAATGGAAAAGAGAGGGAGGAAACATGCTCCAGGTCACCATCTTTCACAGTTGGCCTAATCCTGAGATAGTCAGGAATAAGAGCTCTTTGGTTAAAGAATTTGGGGAGATATTGGGACATAAATTAACCCTTCCAGATTAGATTCACATAGAGGCTTTGGAAATCTTGCAGCAACAAGAGCAACAACAACAACAACAACAATAACAACAAGAAACATTGTTTCACTTTGTGTAACTCCACATTTCCCAGTTCCTTAGGATTATAGAACAATGTTTCCTTTTAACACATACTAGCTTAGGTAACATTGTTTGGCAGCCTGTTTTCTTCAATCTGCTTTCCCCTTGAGGGTTTCAGTTTTTAAATATTTCATAAGACTTTAGAACTTCCGATGAGTATTAGGTGTGTGCAGTCATACCTTATAGATGCTTAGTCAGTACTTGTTGATCAGTGAATAGTTGTGATCAAAACACGCCCCCATAAATTTAGCTTTTTTTTTCCATAGAGAAATTAAAATTCTAGATAATTTAAAGTTGTCAAGGTGAGAAACCCTTTAGTATTCCCTGGAGAAAATCTGGTTTGCTAGGCAACCGATGTAAGTTTGAAATGAATTTGCATTTCTCTTAGGAACACGACCATGTTAAAGTTCAATGACCAAGTGAGGACAGACACCCTTTGCTGAGGAAATGCCTCTGTGTGCACTCCATGAGACCAACACAGCAAGACTGGGACAGCTTCCCAGACCCTTATAGCTGCTTCACCCCTACTGATGGAAAGCCTCCATCAGTCAGCTGTTCTTTTTAATGATCAGTTATATTTTTCTTGTATAAAGATCTTTATGTGACTGGTGTTTGACGTTTCTGTATGGAGGATTTTTTTTTAAAGATTTTATTTATTTATTTGACAGACAGAGATCACAAGTAGGCAGAGAGGCAGGCAGAGAGAGAGAGGAGGAAGGAGGCTGTCCGCAGAGCAGAGAGCCCGATGCGGGGCTCGATCCCAGAACCCTGGGATCATGACCGGAGCCGAAGGCAGAGGCTTTAACCCACTGAGCCACCCAGGCGCCCCTCTGTATGGAGGATTTTATAACATATGCCATATATATCCACCCTTAGCTCAGTTTTATATCTGTACTTAAGACTTGTTTGGGTTTACTGAGTTCTTGTCTTTTTGTAAGTCAGAACCCCTTTGGAAGTTGGCTAATTTTATTTTGCCTGGCAGGTTTTTTCCCCTCGGGGGCTCAGAACACTTGTCTTAGGCACTTAGGGATGCTACTGCAGCAACATGGGTGAAAATTGAATATTGGTGGCAACATTGAATTCTCTCTATTTTGTCCGTGTCGTGAGAGCACCAGATACCTGAAACTATGGTCTGGTGTTAGAAGCATGGTAACTAAGAGTCACAGCAAACCCCCTTCTCCCAATGGCCAGATGTGTTTATCAGCCTCCCTAGTGCATTATTTTGCTAAATCAGAATTGGAAGTGTATGCCAGGATGCTAAAACTCAGTCAATAGTATTAATGCAAATACCTGCATCAGGCTCTGTATTGTGTGATAAACGATGGTGCATGAGCAATGGGAAAAGTAAGACCAGAACCCCTAAGCTACATGCATTGAAACAACATCATTGAATTTGAGGAGTGGTTAGTCTGGGTATCCACCAGGAAGTTGTTTACAGATTTTTCAAATAGATGAATACACAGGCATATGTGAGGGAATGTACCTATGAGCTTGACCTTTCCTGTTTCATCAAATGAAAGATTTGGATTATACAGATTTTCAAAATGGGCATCTATAAATATGGATTTATTCTCAGGGGTTCATACATCCTCTTTGGGAATTTTTGAAATATGTGTTTATTCTGAGGATAGTGTTTACTAATTACTTTAACTATTCTGGGTCACCTAAGGCAGTGTTTTTTGAATTGTGGGTCATGACCCCCCTCAGAGATTGTGAAATGGGAAGTTGGGCACATACAGCCTTGTCTTTTTTTTTTTTTAAGATTTATTTATTTATTTATTTATTTATTTATTTAATTTTTTTAAAGATTTATTTATTTATTTATTTATTTGAGAGAGAGAGTGTGTGTGCATATGCAAGTGGGGGGAGGCACAGAGGGAGAGAATCTCAAGCAGACCACCCGCTGAGCACAGAGCCCACAGTGGGGCTCCATCCCACAACCCATGAGGTCATGACCTGGGCCAAAACCAGGAGTCAAAAACATAACTGACTGGGCCACCCAGGTGTCCCCAGCCTTCTTTTCAATAAAAGTGAATGGAATAGAAAACATCTAAGAGCTAAGTACTGTTTTATAAAATGTTTGTTTCTGGGGTGTGTGGGTGACTCAGTCGATAAAGGATCTGACTTTCAGTTTCGTCCCAGGTCATGATCTCAGGGTCCTGGGATCGAGCCTGTATCAGGCTTCATGCTTAGCTTGGAGTCTGCTTGAGGTTTTTCTCTCCCTCTCCTTCCGCCCATCCCACTTATGCTCTCTCTCTCATAAATAAATAAAATCTTAAAAAAAATGTTTCTGTTTTGAATGTATGTATGTATGTCGAATGTATGTATGAATGAATGTATGATATCGGTCATGATGTGAAATGTATTTTTTACTGTGGACCGAAGTCAAAAGAGTTTGAAAGCCATTAATTGCTAGATCTCTGGTTCTTCATCTGCGCTGCACACTGGAATCACCCAGTGGGCTTTGAAAAATAGGGCTACAGGGGTACAACCCCTGGGGATTCTACTGTTGTTGATTTGGGGTGTGACCTAAGCATTGGGCATGCTTCAAACTTCTTAGCTATGTAGGCAGGAAGAAGAGCCCTTGAAGAATGGAGCCTTCTAGACACGTTCTGCTAGGTAATTTCAGTGCCTGCCTTTGGATTTGCATTTATTTAATTTGCCTTGGGACCAAGTGGTCCTGCAAATTGCAATTATGGCAGGGTCCAGGGAAGGACCAGAGTGGGCTTAGGACACAGAGAATGTCTGCCCCAAATGAAAGATTGGTGCAGTCTAGTGGGGTAAAAAATGAAAGCTTCACAGTAGTTCAGCTTGAGAAATGTGGAGGGAGAGTGGAAAAGAGACTGGGATCATTAGAACTGTGTAAGCCTTCCACCCGCCATTCCACTCCGTGAGCACACAGCCCATAGTCAGCATGATAGGGCACCCCAGCCTGCTCTAACCCCAGGTGGTCTGTTTATGGGCGCCTCCCTCTCATGCAAGCCTCTCCACACACCAAATTGCATTTAAGGGTGATTCTTTTTCTTTTTTTCTTTTTAATTTAATTTTTAAAAAAGATTTTATTTATTTATTTGACAGACAGAGATCACAAGTAGGCAGAGAGGCAGGCAGGGCAGGGGGGAAGCGGGGGAAGATGCGGGGCTCGATCCCAGAACCCTGGGATCATGACCCAAGCCGAAGGCAGAGGCTTAACCCACTGAGCCACCCAGGCACCCTAATTTAATTTTTTATAATTTAATTTTTTAAAACTTTGATTCCACTATAGTTAATGTACAATGTTATAGTAGTTTCAGGTGTCCAGTGTAGTGACTCAACAGTTCTGTATATTACTAACCTACCTTGTTGAGGGTTTTTATCATGAATGGATGTTGTCCTTTGTCAAATGCTTTTTCTGCATCTTTTGAAAAGATCACATGACTTTTATCCTTTCTCTGGTTGATGTAATGTATCACATTGATTGATTTCTGAATATTGAACCATCTTTGCATCTGGGAATAAATCCCACTTGATTTGTGGTGAATGATTTCTTCACTTAGTGTTGGATTTGGTTTGCTAATATTTTGTGAGAATTTTTGCATCCACGTTCATCAGGAATATTGGCCTGTAGTTCTCTTTTTTAGGGGAGTCTTTATCTGATTTTGGTTTCAGGGTAATGTTGGCCTCTTATAGAATGAATTTGGAAGTTTTCCTTCCTTTTCTCCTTTTTGGAATAGTTTGAGAAGAATCAGTATCAGTTCTTCATTGTGTGTTTGATAGCATTCCCCTGTGAAGCCCTCTGGTCCTGGACTTTGATTTGTTGGGAGTTTCTTGATGAATGATTCAATATCATTGCTGGGAATCATTCTGTTCACATTTTCTATCTCTTCCTGATTCACTTTTGGGAGGCTGCATGTTTCTAGGAATTTATCGACTTCTTCCAGGTTGTCCAATGTGTTGGCATAAGTTTTTTCATAAAATTCTCTTACAATCCTTTGCATTTCTGTGCTGTTGGTTGTTCTTTCTCCTTTTTCATTTCTAATTGTATTTATTTAAGTGTTTCCTCTCTCTCTCCTCCTCCTCCCTCCTTCCTTCTCTCTCTCCCTTTTTATGAATGTAGCTAAAAGTTTATCAATTTTGTTGATCTTTTCAAAGAACCAGCTTCTGGTTTCATTGACCTGTTTTATTTTTATACTTTGTTTCATGTATCTTCTTCTCTAATTTTATTATGTCCTTCCTCCTGCTGGTTTTGTTTGTCCTTCTCTTTCAAGCTCTTTTAGATGTGAGGTTGACTTGTTTATTTGAGATTTTTCTTGCTTCTTAGGGTACGCCTGTATGAATATGAACTTCCCACTTAGAACAGCTTTTGCTGTATCTCAAAGATTTTGGACTATTTTGTTTTCATTCATTTGTCTCCATGTATTTTTTAATTTATTCTTTGATTTTTTTTTGGTTGCCCCATTCATTGTTTAGTACCGTATTATTTAACCTCCAGATCTTTTCTTTCAGATTGTTATGGTCAGAAAAGATGCATGGTATGACTGGTCTTTTTGAATTTGTTGAGACTTATTTTGTGGCGTAATATGTGATCTGTTCTGGAGAACGTTCCTTGTTCACTTGAAAAGAATGCGTTTTCTGCTGTTTTAGGATTGAATGTTCTGAAAACATTTGTTAAATCCATCTGGTCCAGTGTGTCATTCAAAGCCACTGTTTGTTTTGTTGATTTTCTGTTTGGATGATCTGTCCATTGATGTAACTGGGGTATTAAAATCCCCTACTGTGCTCGCTTCGGCAGCACATATACTAAAATCCCCTACTGTGACTGCATTACTATTAATTACTTCATTTATGTTTGTTATTAAGTTTTATGTATTTATGCACCCATGTTGGGTGCGTAAATATTTACAGTTGTTATATCTCATTGTTCCTTTTATGATTATATGTTTTCCTTCTTTGTCTCTTGTTATAGTCTTTGTTTTAAAATTTTAAGGAAAATTCTTGGTTTATTCTCTCATGAGATAGTCCTTCCCTCACAGAAGAGGAAACTCTGCTATATTCATGTTACAAGGAATGACTGAGTTTTCGCCAAACAACATCATCTAATACTTTAAATTAATCTCATTACTTCTAATTGTATTGGTTTTCATTCTTGTTGTTATATGACTTCCTTTGCTTGGTGTGACTGTGTGGCTTACGCTGAATATAGTGGGTCAGTAAATTAACTCCCAACTCCTTGTATATCTGTTAGCAGAAATTAGAAGACATTGTGAAGTGATGTGAATGGGCCCTAAAGCTTACTTTGACTATTTATCAGTAATCTTACCTTATGTATGTGTGACATAGGAGTCAGAGGAAAACCTGTATTAAAAAGGAAAGTTGGGAGGCGCCCGGGTGGCACAGTTGGTTGAGCATCTGACTCTTGTGTCTGCTTGGGTTATGATCTCAGGGTTCTAGGATGGAACCTCTGGTCAGGCTCTGCACTCAGCAGGGAATCTGCTTGAGGATTCTCTCCTCTCTGCCCCTCCCTCTACTTGCACACTCACGAGCGCACTCTCTCTAAAATAAAAGAATACATCTTTTTCTTTTTTGTTTTTAAGATTTTATTTATTTGACACAGAGAGAGCACAGGAAGGGGAGCAGCAGGCAGAGGGAGAAGGAGAAGCAGACTCCCTGCTGAGCAGAGAGCCCAACATGGGACTCGATCCCAGGACCCTGGGATCATGACCTGAGCCGCAGGCAGATGCTTAACCATCTGAGCCACCCAGGTGCCCCATGAATACATCTTTAAAAAAAAAAAAAGGAAAGTGGGATTTAAATTGTTACGTAAAAAAGGTGATGATGATAATAATGATGGTTGCCACTGATATTGGTGATGGTGGCAGTGAACATTTACTGAGCTGTGTTCACTGAGTAACTAGGAATGGGCCAGTGTTTTCCATGGATTACTTTACTTGATCCCTAAACCTCCTTTGAGGTAGGTGCTGTTATGGTCACCCCATTTCACACAGAAGGAACCCAAGTTAAGTGATTTGCCTGAGACGCAGCTGGGATTCAAGATCAAATGCGTTGCCCCCAGGTCTGAGAACTGAATCTTCTCGAGAATTAGGAGAGGGTCGGGGAGGCTGTTCCAGGCCAGAGGCCAAACTGGAATCCACAGAATGAAAGGACGCAAGTGATGTGATGTGCTGGAGAGGGAGTCAGTCCAGTTACACAGCCTGATGGAGGAGCTGAAACCATGAAGTATTACCGAAGAGCAGCAAAAATAAAATGAGAGGATTTTCTTACACTGATGTAGGGAGTTTGATAGGACATCTCGAGCATGGAATACACAAGGTGTAGGATGACACACAATGAACATTTATTTGGAAAAGAAACACGTGTGTATGTGTGTGGGTAGGGGAGAGAGAAGGAGAGAGAGAGTGAATCTATAACAGTGTTCACTTCAAGGATGTGGGCTCCAGGTGTTAGTGGTTGTGGTCAAAAGAATTTGAGCTCGGGCGCCTGGGTGGCTCAGTGGGTTAAGCCTCTGCCTTCGGCTCGGGTCATGATCCCAGGATTCTGGGATCGAGCCCCACGTCGGGCTCTCTGCTCAGTAGGGAGTCTGCTTCCCCCTCTCTCTCTCTGCCTGCCTCCCTGCCTACTTGTGATCTCTCTTTCTCAAATAAAACCTTAAAAAAAAAAAAAAAGAATTTGAGCTTTGATCTAATAGTTGTGTTTTATTTCTGTTTATGAGTGATTTGACTGCATTTGTGTGCTTAGGTAATTTTGGAAAGGTTAGGGCTTTGATACAAAAAAATGAAATAGGGGGATAAATCAGAATTTCATATTCAGATTGGTCCTATCTCCAAAGTTCTAGACTGGAAGATTGCAAAATTCTATAAATTTGTAGATGCTGATATGATGCAAGGGGATAATGGAAAACAAATTGGCACTTAATTGATAGAAAGACAGCCTGGTTACTAATTGGCTCCTTTTTTTTTTTTTTTAAGTGAAAGACTTTTTGGGGAGTTTCAGAAATCTGAGCATTAGCATAGGGATTTAGAGGACGTTCTGGTAAAGAATGACTGTCTTTACAGGTTGACTGGTCCAGAGGTAGGAATGAGGGCCAGACCTGGAAGGGGAGGCCATTGGCTGCACTCCCAGCCATCACTGCATCCTTCCAGAGCCCAGTGAGACACGTCCTCTATGTGGTTGCACATGATATTTTTAAAATGCTTCCAAAACCCTAAATGGCTAATTCTGTGTGTTGTAGATGGAGGCAAGAGATCCGGACTGCTGAACTTCCACTGGAAAAGATAAAATGTGCAAGCCCTTTGGGACCCTGGAGAGGCTGGGGCTGAACTGAAGAGGGAGACAGGACATGCCGGTGTGAAGGGTATGTAACATCGAAAGGATAAAACCCGGTGTGTGGCAACCTGGGGATGTTTCTCGATTTCCAGTTTGTTCTGTGCCATCAGAGAGACTGTGCACTCTAGCTTGGTTATGTTGACACGGGTGTGACTTCTCTGACGGGCAGCTGCATCCCTGTTTCCAGGTATCTGAGGGAATCAGTGTATGATGGATTGGCTGCAGGGTCGAACCAACGCCAAGGCGGTTGAGGAGAACATAAACCATAGCTCCCATTTATGGAGTACAGACTATGTGCCAGGTGAGGCTCTAAGCACTTTAATGGATTAATTTGTTGAATTCCCACACCACCACCATGAAGGAGGCTCAGCTGCTATCCCCATTATAGAAATGTGGCCATCAGGGAGCACAAAGAACCTGGTTCCTCATGAAGGAGGGTTGCAATGGTGGGACCCCATCCCAGCATAAAAGCCTTACTTTGCTCTCTCTCTCTCTTGTACATTTCTTCCCATCCCCACCTTTCTCTCTCTCTCTCTCTCTCTCTCTCTTTTCCCGTAGCATCATAGGTCTCCATATAACAGGGAAATAGCATCAAAGGGATATCAGTAGACACCACTGGCAGATCTGATTTTCCAAAAGTGGCCACAACAATATTGCTTAGAACCTTGCCATGTTCCCTCAGGCAGGGAAGTCTATTTTCCCTCTCCTGGAGTCTGGGTAGAACTCAGTGATAGAGAGGTGGCAGGAGGGACACAGAGTGGTCTCAGAGCCAGATCATCGAAGATGACATGACTTCTCTCTGGCTCTCTCTCATTCTTTAGGCACACTTGTCTTTTGAGACGAGCTACCATTGGCCCAGTCCCCTTGTAAAGGCCATGTTTCAGGTTTCCAGCTGCCAGTCCCATATAAGGCCACACAGACACGTGAGTGAGAATTTGGGTGGCTCCAGCCACCAGCCTTGGATCTGCCCCCATTGATGCCAGGCAGAGAGGAGACAAGCTGTCCCTGATGAACTGTTCATGTTCAGTCCTGCCCCCACAGCAGATTCATGAACAACACCAACATCCAACATTGTCTTCGTTTCAAGGTCTCTCACTTATACCCACTGCAACACCATTTAAGGTAGAGGACATTGCACTCATTTAGGAGTAAGGAAATAGGAGCCCATTGAGATGATGTGACTCACCCAGGGCCACACAATGAGCTGGGATTTGAGCCCAGGGCTAGTCTACCCAAGCTTATGAGATCTGCCACTGCCCAGACGCCCGCTCCTTCTGGATCAAGAGTTGCGGTGTGGGCTGCCTCTTAGACACCGCTGCTCTCAGAGAAAGCCAACCCATCTGGCATAAGACGACAAGACAATAACATAGGAGAACTGGTTTTACATAATCTGTTGTGATTCTGTTTCATTAATTTGAACCCCAGATCAATGCTGCCAGTCCTGGCCTAGACATACAGTTCTCTCAGGAAGCTAACCACCTTCCCTCCATGAGCTTAGAGAGCTTGGGATCTGCTCATGGCACAGAAGATACTTTTCCCTGTCATGTGAAATAATAGTCATTTGTGTGACCAGATACTTCTGTGTCATCAACATGGCTATTTCTTGTTTGACTTCAGGCTCCCTGAGGCCAGCGGGGGGCCTGTCTCCTGTCTCCTCACCTCACGTCTTCTAGCGCAGGTTCTGGCTCTCAGCAGACAATGAATAAAGACATGAGAAATAAATACCTCAGAGTATCCACTGAGAATTTTCTTAACAGTGATGACAATAGGGTAAGGAAGTGCAAAATTCCAGATATAAATACCGACGTCTTATCTTGCTGCTAAAGATTTGTCTTTTGAGGTCAGAGGTTTCTTTTTTCACTTCCTCGGTCTTTCCTGTGAGATAAAGCATTTTCACATTTGACTTCTGTAAAAAAAAAAACAGCTTCAGTGAAAATCAGTGGTCAGTTAACAATAGTGGGAACAGGCAGGGCTCCGAGATGCTGTTTCACCCCGTTGTTACCCAAATGAAAAATACTTTCAGACGTGCGACATGGGAGAGTTGATCTCGGTGCGAATGTTGAAATATGACACGTAGCTTCTGCATTCATTCCGGGCAGCCTCACTTGTGGGAATGATGGCACGTGGGTCTTTCATCTTGTGTTTAGTTTTGTGAGTGTCATTGCAGCTTCTCAAGAACTGTGAATAACTCCCATCGCTACCTTGTCCAGAGTGTCCACTATTTTACCCTACGCTTGGCAGGTGTAGGGCTCCTGTAATAAAGGAGGTGGCAGCAGGACAAGACTATGAGGATTTTTTTTTATTATGAAGGATAAATAAATGCATGCAAAATGAGAGGCAAGTTTAAGTGTTCCCGCCCAATCCATCAGTTAGCTTTTGCTACCTTAAAAAAAAAAGCCAACCCCACAACGTAGTAGCTTAAAATAATAGCCATTTATTTAGTTAAGGATTGTGCAGGTTGATGGGCTGGGCTGGGCTCTGCTGGTCTGGCTGGTGCAGCTAGGCTGACACATGTGTTTTCAGTTAGTGGCCGGTTTGGCGATGGCGGCCTCGCCTGGGATGGCTCACCTCTGTTCTGCGCGTCTCTCATCTGCCCATGGGTTAGGGCTCCAAGAGAGTGAGCACGCGAGGCTCCTCGAGGCTAGGGCTTGAAATGACACAGGGCTGCATCTGCCAGATTCTTTTGGTCAAAGCAGGTCACAGGCCAATCCAGATTCAAGAGAAGAGAAACCAACTCCAGCCCTTGAAGGGGGGAACTGCAAAGCCGCCTTGCAAAATGCAGGCGTGTAGGAAGAGTGGAGAACTGTGGTTGTCTTTGCAACCCACAATACCACGTGAAATGCCAGTATGGTACAAAGGGAATTAACAACATTACGATAGAGAATGAAAGGAAACCACGTGTGTAGCTGGTAACTTACGAGAAAAATGGCACTGGGCTGAGGAGAGAGGACAGCAAGAAGAAGTTGAGATGGGTATAGCCTAGAAGAGCCACCGCCGTTCTCTCCTTTCCCCTCCCGCCTCACTCTGTAAGAGGGGGATTGAGAGGGAGGGGTGAGACAGAGCAAAGGGGGTGTAATTGGTAGGAAAGATTCTTTTTCTCTCTCCTCCCATTGTCAGTGGGAGGGGATGGCAGGTGATGAAGGTGTGAATCTCTCATGCCTCACTTGGGGGAGCCAGCAGAGAGGGTGGGGAGGGGTCAAATGGTCTGTCTCTCGAATGGCTTTGTTTCCATGGGATCTCAGGAAGGCTTCAGCTACAAACACTTGGCCTTGTGAAACTACCACTGAGTTCACGGTCACATTTCATTTTCTCAACAGCCCTATAAGGGTGGGATCATTATTATCCTCACTTTACAGATGGGGAAACTGAGTGCTAAGAGGTCCAGTAACTTACCCTCGGTCACAATTAGGCATTAGCACAGATAGGGTTCAAAGCCCAGCTATGTGACGGCTTCCACGGTGCACTTGGCTGAATCCTGCCACGCTGATGTCGCCTGCGGGTTCTACAGAAAGGGCGGCCCTCTTGCAGGGGTGATCAGAGCACATGGGATTTACTCCCTCCCCTTCCCCTGACCTCTATTTGGATCTTGGAATGAGGAGCATGCAGTGGAAGGGTAGGGCTGGTGGGATGACTTGACCTGTGGAGAATCTGGCAAGCAGCAAGTAAGCACCTACATTTAGGAAGACCCCCCTGCTTCCCCTGGGTAAGCAGGGATGGGTCATTTTTCAATCCCAACTGAGTGATCCATCTCCTCTCCCTGACTGAGTCCTGAGGCCCCAGCGGCTGGGTTTGAATGTTGTATTTCGCAGTACCCAGAGGGTGCTCTGATAGGGTATAGTGGAAGCGTAGGCCTCACCAGACCAGGATCCTCAGGCCACTATTGGGCCTGTCCGAAACAGCTCCACTAGAAATACCTCTCATGCCTCAGTTAACCGTGCACACAGAGGAGCACAGCCTGACTGATGTCTTTCGTTGGACTCCCCTCGGATGTTCTCTGGTTCCCGGGCTTCTCCTCTTTCTGTGCGGCTGGATCTCACCTATGAAATAGAGTGGAGAATGCTCGTTTTTCCTGTTGCTCTCGCCGCTGCCTGTTTAGTTAAAGGCTAGTGCTGCCATCCACTGGCTGAGAATTTTAAAGGGGTTTCATGAAGAATTTCTCTCTTTTCTCATCATTCTTCTTTTCCCCTCTATAGTTTCCTCAATTTTACTGGTTCTTTCCGACCTGCAGATGCAGCTTAGAAGCCCGATAGCAATAAGGATAAGTGAGTCTTGTTGGAAATGGTAGCATGGCTTTATGGCTCGTGATGTCAAGGCCTCTTCTAGGTCCATTACCCATTCTTTCCTCACGTGGCCCTGAGAAGTAGCGAGGCAGTGTCTCTGTCCCCATTTTACAGATGAGAAAACAGAGAGTGGTGGAGTCAGATGCATGGCATCTGGCACAATTGAGTGCTTGATGAATGTTAGCTTTTATTTGTAAAGATGGGCCGTATCTTAGCTTGTGTCAAGAATTTGTGTGCAGTGACACAATTGGACACTCAGTGAAGGAGGGGGTGGGGTTGGGAAGGCGGGAGGCCATCAGGATGTGACTATGAGCCGTCGACAGTGGGTACCTGAGACTCAATCCCACGGGGGGTCTGTAGGATACATCTTGGAACTGTCCCACCAAGGGACATGGAAGCTGGGGTATTCTTGGAGAAATCACGGGGATCTTTTCAAAGCAATTGCAGACTTCATCATTGTATCCTGTATGTTGCCATCCATTTGTCCTGGGAAAGGAAACAAGGAAAAGCTTTTATGCATCGTTCCTCTTGGCTTCCTGTGTGTCCCCTTTGTTCTCTGGCTTGGCTGTCACCACGCAGCATACTACGCCCATACTTAGTGGAAAATTAACAATGAGCATTTACTTATTAGCTCATGCAACTAAAGGTTGGCTGGGGTTTGACTGATCTGGGTTGAGCTCACCTGGGTGTCTCTGCCTCTGGCATAGGTACAGCTAGGCTTGGCTTCTCTTGGCTGAGATACAGGCTCGGACCAGCTCACCTGAGTGCATTCCGAGTCAGGCTGGTGGGCAGTTGCTACCCAAAGCAGGCTCTTCTCATGACCATGACAGAGGCACAGGGGTACAAGTGGAAACCCAAGAGGGCTCTTCACGGAGACTTCTGTATTATCTTATTGCATAAAGGAAGTCTCATGGCCAAACCCAAGTTAATAGGCAGAGAGGTACATTCGGCCTTCACTGGGGAAGTTTCTACTGCTGACCTTGGCTTAGAATCAATAAGGCACTCTACTGTGCTTCCTTTGCCTGGGCTAACCTATGCAAATACAACATGAAATTTACAAGTTTTACCAGTGCCAGTCTTCATTATCACTTGGGCAAAATCCCAAGTCTTTAATGATATTCTAATTTAGTATTAAATGGGAGATGGTTATTGAAAGCTCCACACCCTCAGGTTCCAGAAACCTCTTTGCTGTCTCAGACCTCAGCTGGGGATCGTTGCCTTATCTCGTACCGCGACGGCTCATCATGGACTCACAAAGTATCTGGAGGTGTTGAGCTCTTCTGTCCCAGTTACGACTGGTCACCGTCTAGGTAGCTGCCTCAGATGGTGAGACTTGGCATCTGCCCCTACCAGTTGCTCAGGCTCCGAGTGAAATAAGAGCAGCAAGTGGAATGAATAAATTGTCAGTTATAGGGGTGTGTGTATTTTCCTACATTTTAGGAGAAGGCTGGAATCCTGTAAAAATCTCATTTCTCTGCTTTTCTCAGTACCTTGGCTCTCTCATCTGGCGTGACGACAATTTGGCTGGAAGGAGAAGAGGGAGAGCTTTTATGTTGGTTGGAATTTGCAGCCATAAATTTACAGGACTTTTTCCAAGTTTGCACGGAAAAGACTTGCCGTTGAATGCTTTTTGTGAGTTATAAGTCATAAAGCATATGCTCAGGGTGGCTTGACTGTCGTGTTCTTGGCCCTGTAAAGAAGGTCTGCGGAAAAAACCTAAGCCTTGAACAATTAAATGTCTTTGCAAACACTCATAAGTTATTTATGTGTCCATATACCGGCCGAGCAAGCAAGCAAGTGAATACAGATCTTGATGATGCTAACGTCTTAACCATGGCACCTCACTTTGTCCCTTTAGAGCATTCTAATTAACACATATACCCTCTTAATACTAAATCCAAATCATATACCCTCTTAATACTAAACCCAAATGCCTGTGAGCTTAGTGGTTCGCTTCTGTCTTTATAAATGCACCAGAGTGGAGGAGACAGAACCAGATGTGTGAGCCAGTAACTAAGTGTCACTTCTTGGTGGGAAGGACAGTGGGGAGTGGGTAAATGAAACAAGGAGGAGAAAACAGTCATTTTCCTAGGCAGATTGCCACTATGGGCAAGGGGGTCTCTGTCTTGCAGGTGAGTTCTGGGAGATGATCAACCTCATCTCAGAGTTGCTTCACCAAGGAGTGAGGTCACTGGGGTATTTTATCCACTGATTTCCATCCATCATCAGTGAGGACCATTTCAAGGGGCAGTAACTCCCTGGTCTTCTGGTCTACCCGTGGGTGAGTCAAGTATGCTGCTGAGTCTTCAGAAGGAGTGCCGCTGGTACTTGCCATGGAAACTCTAGACTTGTTAAGAGGATGGTTAAGTGCAGAGGGGACATGAGTGAGGCCCCAGTAGCATCTGCTACAGGGCATGCCAGAGATTTTCAAGAATGGAAGGAGGGAATTTGTAGCTTTTGAAATGGAGCACAGCAGAGGCTAAATACCTCGAAGGCCTTTAGGACTGAATGGGGATAGGTGAGTATTCCTTTGCTTGGCTATTTAATTTAGTTACATTTTGGCACAGACATACAATGAAACATTATATGACCATGAACAAAAAAGGGAGAGCTAATGAGCTGATATGGAACTCTATTCAAGTTATAGTTTTGAGTAGGAAAAAAGCATAGTGCAGAAAAATATGTAGAATATGCTGGGGTTTTTGGGGGTTTTTTGGTGGTTTTTTTTGGGGGGGGGCAGGCACTTTTATTGGTTTATAACTTACATGTCCTAAAATTTACCCATTTTTAAGGATACAAGTATGAGTATTTGGGTAAATATGTAGTTTTCTAGAAATTTCATGTAAGTGGAATCATAGAATAAGTAGATTTTTATGTCTGACTTTCACTCAGCATAATGTTATTAAAATTATTTACATCACAGCTTATGTCAGTAGTTCCCTTTTTGCTGTGCAGTAGTATTTCATTATCTGTCCTATAGTTGATAGAAATTTGGTTTGTTTCAGTTTTATTTTTCCTAATAATACTGCTTAGGAACATCCAGACGTAGTCTTTATGTGGATATATATTTTAATTTCTCTTGGGTAGGTACTTAACCAGTAAAATTTCTGGGACATAGGGTAAGTATATGTTTAGCTTTTTAAGGAACACCACACTGTTTTCAAAGAGACTACCATTTTATTGCATTCCCCCAACACTGTATGAAGGGTCCAGTTTCTTCATAACCTCACCAACAAGTAGTATTGTGAGTCTTTCTGAAGTTAGTCATTCTGATACAAGCCTAGTGGCATCTTATTTCCGGTTTAGCGTTTCCTAATGACTAGTGATGTCCGATGTCTGTTCATGTGCTTTTTTGCCATTTGCAAATCTTCTTGAGGGAAATATTTGTTCAAATCTTTTCTTTTCTTTTCTTTAAAGATTTTATTTATTTATTTATTTGACAGAGATCACAAGTAGGCAGAGAGGCAGGCAGAGAGAGGGAGGGGAAAGCAGGCTCCCCGCTGAGCAGAGAGCCCAATTCCGGGCTCAATCCCAGGACCCTGAAACCACAACCCGAGCGGAAGGCAGAGGCTTTAACCCACTGAGCCACCCCGGCACCCCTGTTCAAATCTTTTCTCTCTCTCTCTCTCTTTTTCTTTTTTTTTTTGTTATTGATTAAAAAGGTTTTGGACTATTGTAATTTTTCCTGTAAGATCAACGTTATTTCCAAATAAGAAGTTAAAGAAAAACCCCTAGCCCCCATCAGTGCCCCCGCATGCCCCATCTGAATGGTACCCTCTGCAGTTATTTCGTGGTGTGTGTGTTTTTTTTTAAGATTTTATTTATTTATTTTACAGAGAGAGAGATCACAGGTAGGCAGAGAGGCAGGCAGAGAGAGAGGAGGAAGCAGGCTCCCTGCTGAGCAGAGAGCCCGATGCGGAGCTCCATCAGAGGACCCTGAGATCATGACCTGAGCCGAAGGCAGAGGCTTAACCCACTGAGCCACCCAGGTGCCCCTATTTCGTGGCGTTTTATCCTCAGTAAAAAAACTTAAAGGAAAGGGAGAGATCAGATTTTCAATCTTCCAGAACGAGTCGTTGTCTGGTAAAGACATGACGGATCTTTATTAAATCAAGACATACTTCCTTGACAACTTTTTTTTTTCTGTAAATGGGAAATTAATGGTTTAAAAATGCCCAGATGTTAGAGCAAGGAAAAACATGAAAAGGCTTATTATTACTTTTCTTTCTTCAGTCCCTGAGGAAGTTACCCAGCTCCTCAGCCTCCCCCTCCCCCGACCCCCCTGCCCTGAGTATGGGTAAGAGACATTTGGCTATGTGTCTGCCAGCCAGTATAGTGCGGGGCCTGGCCACGGAGCGGTGAGCAGGGCTGGTCCGCGCATGGGCACAGGCGCTTGCATGTTCCCCAACGGCTCTCCCCTCCCACCCGCTCCATACTGACCTTGATTACAGCCGGTGCGTCTGTAGAGTTGCCTCTCTTCCACTTCCCACCAAATCTTCAACTTCTACGATTTCTCCCATAATGAAAGTGAAACAAAGATATAACCGCAAATTTATTAAATTCAAACAGAAATCAATGGGCCAGTTACCTAATAGCAGATGGAGTAAAGAACAATGAGATGGAACAGAAAAATGTTCTAGGTCACCTACCTCCCTTATCTTTGACTTTCAGCAGGTTGGCTTGTACTCACTGGCTTTTGATTTTTCCAATACTTAATGAGTACCAACTATTCATTCTTTCATTCATTGATTGAATCTTTAGGGGATCCTACTATGCATCAGACACTTTGTGAGGCCAGAACCAGCCTGACAAAGTGCTTCCCCAGGAGATTCTCACCCTAGTGGGAGAATTAGACAATACATAATCAAGCAAGTAAATATGCACTATGTCAGATTATAATAAACATTACAAAATGAAATGAAATACAATAAGGAGGTAGAGACAGATGGGTTCATACAAATTCTGGAAGGATGTACTGTACAGGATTAATAGAACTGATCATTTAAATTATTTATTTACTTATTTTAGAATTTATTTTAGAATTTTCCTATAACAAACTTGGATTGCTTTTGTAATAAAACGGTTATGCTAAATTTGCAGAAAAACATTTGATTTGAATGTCTGCATGGTTAATCAGATTACTTGTATCCTCGTTTTATGACTGGAAATATTGAAAAAAGTCAACTGGAAAATAACACATAGTCTTTATTATCTGGGAGTGTGGTTTCTGCATGTTGGGAATTTTGATATTTGGAAATACAAGATAAATAAATTACAGAAAACCAGACATGGTTATAAAATGCCTTCCTGATGGGTAATTGGAAATGATGAACGATCCCTTCAAATCTTGGTAAATTGTAAATTTTGCCAAGTAGGTCAAAATAGAAAATGGTAGCATTAATGAAAGATGCAGGAACCAAAACATCTGAGCTCAAACTGCTGTTTCTGACATTGTTTTGTTTTGTTTTTACGGGCAATTGGAGTGTAAACGTCTGTCTAGGACTTCAGACCATAAAACATAAAGTGGAGATTTCAGTCAGTTAGCTTGGCCCAAGAAAACTCCCGAAGTTGGAAAATTCAGACAACGATAAAGCATTCGAATGCTTTACCCAGGCTGTTTGCTGGAGGCCCAGCTCCCTGGAACAGATGCCTGTGGGTATGGAATATGGGGTGATCATATTGCTGGCTCCTCCTTTCTTCCCTTCCACCCTTCCCAAACCTCAGGGCCCCACATGCCCAACTCTGCCTTTTCACTGATTGGTGCCACTTTTCAGGGGGTGACATTTCATTTCATAACATCACCACTTAGATCATAGCAACTGCTCGAGATAATGAAGCAGGAGAGCAAGGCTCTTCTCTCACGCAGTCAAAGAATGAATCTCATAGACAAAGAAAGTGAGTAAAGCAATAGTTTTATTAAGCAAGGATACAGAAAAAGCTCTCAGGAGTGAGAGGGGTCCCAACACGACTACCCCTGAGGGCTTTTAGGGTTGGTCATTTATAGAAAGCTAACCAGAGAATTTAAATCTTTTTGACTTCTCTACTGGTGGCGCAATTAAGGATGAGTGATAACAATTTTAATGGCTTACTTCTTTTTAGGGTCTGGTTATTTTTGTTGGTTGCAGGTGACTGTCATACAAAAAGACACACACACACACCCTGGACACCTAGGGCAGGGTGGTCTGCTGTGTTCCCTTATCTCTAGTTTCCATGCACCTCTGCATTTCTGTGATTTCTGTGAGCCTGATCACATAGCCCCGCCTCTCTTTCCCTACCTAGCCTCTCCTGTCCCTTACTCAATAATAGTGTGGTCACACAACCCCCTCACCCAGTCGCCCACCCCAAATTTTCCTGCTCCACACTATCAAGTCCTTTGATTTCTGGTCTATACTGATTTCAAAATCCATTTGGCTATCTCTGGTGCCGGAATAAACAAAATCCTATCCAAATATGAACTTCATTTTATGTTTTGTAAACTTCGTCATGTTTTCTTGTAACTAACCAATTCACATTCATCTTTATCTACTTAAGCAGTGGCAAAGAAACTCAAAATTTGTGCCCACATGGATTATTCATTGGCTTGTACTTGAAGTATAAGCTCTATGACTCTACTCATTGTTTCTAGTATTTTCCATTATTTCAAAGTGGTTGATCCCAGTATCTTAGAGGCTTGTTTTTTGTTTTGTTTATTTTTTACTTGCTTATTGATTAATTTCTTAGGGAGCCCAACTTCCACTCCCTAATTTTGCATTCCTAGGCAACTCATTACTGAAAAATTAAATAATGTTACTCCAGAGAATGCTTATAGTAATGAGGCATACATTTTATCTACAAAGATAAAGTGTACTTCAAGAAAAAGTTACCATCTTAAGATTTGATGGTATTCAACAAAAATTACAGAAGGTGTCTAAATGACTATTTGAGATTGAATGAAAAACAATATATTGGCTCCTTTTTTCTTACAACAAATACCATGTTCACTAAAAATAATTCATTTTTTCAATAAAATACTTCGATAAAATGTAGATTTATTAGGCTTTGTTTTGAAAATCTGCCCTCTTTTTCCTTCTTTGGACTTTGAAAAAGCAGAAGTTACGCTGACATGCTCAGTGTGGTATTTGCTGATGTGTGAGTGTGTGTGTGTATGTGGTTTTAATTTTTAGTTTTTTTTTTCTCCCTCAACCTTTTCTTTTACTTAATGTGAATCATATTGTATTTTCCACTCCTGAGCACTGTGATTCATTGCCATCTATTTCCTCTGGAGCTCTCTACCCCACAGAGTCCTCTGGGAAATTGATTAGTCACCCGCCAAGCAAGGCACCTTGTGTGCCGTGCCCATGGTCAACATCCGCTCCAACAGCTGCGTCTTTTGGAGGAAGATGAAAGTTGCTGTAGCATCTTCCTTTGGGGAAGTAATAGGGCATCAGTTTGGGGGTTTGTATGGCTTATTGTACTCCTGGATTCATCTTTACAATTTAACATACAGACAAGTTGGATATCACAAAAGACAAATGTTCCATTCGGTTAAGAAGCTTTTCAGGCAATACTTCTGACCTCAGGAAACAGATGTGAGAGTTGGTCACGGCGCCTTGCCTGTGGCACATGCGTAGAGTGTTTGTGGATGGGCTGAGTCTTAATAAATGAATGTAGTTTTAAAAAAGTTGCAATAGATTCATTTATCTCAAACATATTTTTATCAAACCCACTTGGGTCTAACTTCAGAAAGTTTCGAACTAAAGGATTTTTCTTCATAGGCCAGACTTATGAATACATTCCTAAAGTCATACCTTAATCATATCAATTTTTTTAAAGATTTTATTTATTTATTTGAGAGAGTGAAAGTGAGAGACATCACAGAGGGAGAGGGAGAAGCAGGCTCACCATGAAGCAGGGAGCTCGATGTGGGGCTCAATCCCAGGACCTTGAGATCATGACCTGAGCTGAAGGCAGATGCTCAACCAACTGAGCCACCCAGCTGCCCCAATCATATCAGTTATTGTCTTGAGGTTTCAATGTGCATTTCACATTGGTGACTGATAGTTTTCGACTGCATCAAGCCGTAGGTTACAGTTTGATCTTACCTCCATTTGATACCTAAGAGCACTAGGACTGCTGTCTGTGCAGTTAGAAGAACCCTTTAATTTTGTTAGTCAGAGTAAAGCCTCTTCAAGTTAATGAAACTAGAGCAGCCGAAGAGCAGGGACAAATGGTTAAACAGGTAGGTAGGCTGACCAAGGTGTCAGAAATTCCATTTCTGGGCTGACCCATGGGTGGCATTGGGAAACTACTTTTGCCTTGCTAGGCCCTAGGCTTCTTAAGAGTCTGTTAGCCTGGGGAATTAGAAGTGGGGGATGCAACAGAAAACAGGGCACACACATAAGGGTTAGGCATGGGTGACGTGGAATCAGAACTGGGTCACACAAACAAAAAACCTGACCATATAATAGATGGACACAGAGAAATAGAATGCTTTAACCTTCGCTGTAAAACAGTATTACCGGTTTTAACTCACTGAGACAACGGAGCTCTTGTCTGGATATTCCAGTTTTTGCCTGACCTGTTGATCGTCCGGAAGCTCTGGGGAAATATAGAACATAGTCACCTTCCAACTTGGAATTAGGATGTAAGAGTTGGCCCGCTGTCAGGATGGTGCTGGAGAACCACGTTCCACCCCAGCTTTGACCCTGGCCGACAGTGAGACCTTGGGGTAGGTTGTTTAGCCTTTGAGCCTCACTTTCTTTACTGACAGAGTTAGAGTGGGGCCAACTCTACCTGAAGGCTTGGGGTGCTGTGTGGAAAGCATCCTGAGGTACCCCATTGCGATTTTTCACCACAACCAATGATTGGTGTCTGTGGTGTCAGATAGAGAGGAAGTCTGCTCTCAGCCATCCACACTCAGCCCTCAGTTTCCTCCTCGTGCCAAACACACTCTGAGATGTTGCGACTTATGGCAGGTCCCGACGCCATATTTGTTGCTCACTAGCTAGCCTGAACCTTGCTCGGAAACCTTTACAGACACAGAAACTCAGGCAACCACAAGGGGAGACCCGAGCCTTAGGTTGTTTCTCCTAATGGGATTCAGAGCTTGGTTTCCTGTGTAAACCGCAGTGCCAGGATGTTGCTCCACCCTGGGAGCTAGTGCCTGGTGGGAAACTGGAGTATTCCCTGCTGTTCTGGAATTTGTAGGCCAAGGAAAATACACTCCTTTTTCCACAGGTGCCTTCGATGAGCTTAGAACTAGAAAGAAAGTGAATGGTCTCAAGCGGTGATTCCCATGGATGATGCCCAGGATACTGGGTACCTGACTGTTCCCCTCCACCAACAACCAGCCCATCTAGGGCAACTCCGAAAAAAACCTGTTTTCGTAAAGCCTTCTTGTTTCAGTTTCCATTCCTGCTGCCGTGTTCTGTTTTAATGATTTTGTCACTTCTGGCCTTTAGAATAAGGAAGAATAAGTTTCCATGTGAGTCAAATACTATTTGTTCTCTCCAGCCTTTTCTTTGTTTCATGTTTTAGACATTCCAAAGAACTTGGGTTAGGGAGGGAATTGGACATGGTGTGAGCTAGTCCCAGAACATTGCTGCGGATGGTACTGACAGTGCCTGTCTAGAAGAGCCCTGTGGTCTCTGCCTCAGGCTGCATCCGTGTCATTCACTGGCCATGCTAAAGACCCCCAACAGCTCTGTGTCTCCACTGCCTGCCCGTGTGTCTGAGCTCCAGACTGCTGTCTCTCTCGCGGTCATCTCTGCTTTGGGGACCCACTCCACAAACTCTGATGGTCCAAAATTGAGCTCTTTTGTTTCTCCTGCTACACGTGCTAGTTTTCTAGAGGCCGTGTTTTGGTGAATTGGACCACCTCCACTCGTTTCCTATAGCTGAAACCTGAATGCGATCTTAGACACTTTTCCCTCTTCCTACCGCCCCCACGTATCAAATCCTTATACCCCTAGATTTCACATGAGTATATACCACACCCTTCATATTCATCTCACATATATATTACCTCCTCTTCTCACCCCCGGTGGCCCTCCACATTGTCAGTCTCCTATCCAGAAGTATTCAGAGATGCCTTGTCATGACCCATAGGGTCAAACCTAAATGTGTTTGCATTGCCTACAAGATGATCTGTTCTGGCCAGCCTCAAGTCCCCTTCCTCTGAATACTTGGGGTTCTTAGCACTCATGAGCAACACAGATTTGTGGTTTCTCCAAAGCACGTCCCCCCTTACTTTGCGTGGCATTTCTTGTGTTTTACTCTGTGGCTGGAACCCAGTCCATGTCTACTTACCCTTCCAGGCTCAACTCAGAGGACGCCTTCCTTGTAAAGCTCTTCTGATCTTCTGCAGAGGGACTTAGACTTCTTGTCGTCTGCCGCACAGGTCATGACTCTCAATTTTAGCAATGGCCTTGTAAGTGTCTCGGTGCAGAGGGTAGCATTGTAATACATAAGCTTTCTCCCTTTGACTGCCTGCTATATCGTAGGTGCTCAATCATGCTGCTTAAACAGAAGAATCGTTGAATGACTTATGGGCCCAGATGTACCCATCCTCAGGCCTATGTTGGGAAAGCAAGGCCTAGAAAGGTGAAAAGCAGCATTAGAGCTGGCTCATTCCTCTCTCATGTTTTTGAAGGATATCTTCACACTACACAGGGACATGGCCTCTGGGCCCTTCAGGCCCACAAAATCCATGCTAGTCTGTGTCCCCATCCTTTAGGGCAGACCCAAGTGTATTTTATTTCTAGGTGGCCCAGAGGTCTGCGCTTCCTGGGAGGTTTGTAAATGAGAACTGCTGCAGGATAGATATTGGGCAGGTTGACCAGTTCTCCAAGACCGAGGAGGAGGTTGAGAGCTGCCTAGATCTGATCAGTGGGGGTGGCAGCACTCTTTTTTCCTTCCTGTGTTTTCTCAGAGCTTAAAGATGAATGTCCTGTAATGAATCTGAAGAATGGAAAGAATTTTCAGGGGCTGGATCAGTGGAATAAATGGAAGAGCCCATATTTGTATGAGGTAAAGAGCTCTAAAAGCCTAGAACAGATTCTAAACCGATATCCTGATTTCATCTTTAAAACTCTCTTGCTCAGGGCCTGTCCTTACTCCTGTTCTGATCCTCACTAAGTACCTGTATTCTGTTAGGTGTTAGAATTATATTAACTTACTGTAATGAGCAGCGGGTGTTGTACGGAAATGGTGAATCACTGTTTTGTGCACCCGAAACTGATATCACACTGTATGTTAAGTAACTGGAATTTAAATAAAAACTTAAAAAAAGGAGCACCTGTGTGGCTCAGTGGGTTAAGCCTCTGCCTTCGGCTCAGGTTATGATCCCAGGGTCCTGGGATCGAGCCCTGCATTGGGCTCTCTGCTGGGCAGGGAGCATGCTTCCCCCTCTCTCTCTGCCTGCCTCTCTACCAATTTGTGATCTCTCTCTCTCTCTGTCAAATAAATAAATAAAATATTTAAAAAAAAGAGTTATATTAACTTAGAGCACTAGTAAAGTCTCAGCTCACAGGTACAGTAGATGCCCACTGATTTACACTAATGATAGAGATACACACACACACACACAATTATCAGTCCCAAATGCTGAAGCACTGTATACATCTATATGGATGAGTATAATGAATTTTTAATTATGTATGGTCACTCTTTATTGCTCATGCTAATATATGCATTATTATGGTTACATAATTTTGACAATAATTTAATAATTCAATTTAATAATTGAAAACTGCTTTGCATTTAATATACTATTTCTTCATAATGTACTCTGTCAAAGGAGGTGGCTGTTTTCATAAATCCTTATGTTGGTCTAGCAACTTAGTAAACCAAACTTTTAAAAAATCTTTTAAATAATTTCTAGTGACTGCTAAGAATCATTAGAATAGCTAGCACATATTAAAGATCTACTATATCCCAGGCATTACGCTAAGAAGTACTTTTCCGTAGATTAGTGCATTTCATACCCATTTTACAGATGAGGAAACTAAGGCATAGGGGGACCAACTGCTCAAAGTCTCCCTGAGATGGACCCTTCCCTCTTTTAGTAGTTACAGAGCCATAGCAAGGAGATTTCTTTTTCTTTTTCTTTTCTTTTCTTTTTTTTGAAGATTTATTTGTCAGAGAGAGAGAGAGAGAGAAAGAGCGAGTGTGCACGCGAGCGCACAAGCAGGGGAGTAGCAAGCAGAGGGAGAAGCAGGATCCCTGTTGAGCCAGGAGCCCAATGTGGGACTTGATCCCAGGACTCTGGGATCATGACCAGAGCCAAAGGCAGACACTTAACCAGCTGAGCCACCCAGGTGTCCCACCAGGGGATTTCTTACCTTAAAATCAAAGCTAACTGATAGTGAACATGGTAAAGAAGCAGAAGGTAGTGAAAATATTTACACTTTAAAATCTGAAGGCTGAGTTAAGTTATTTCATCCTTTAGTCTCTGTTTGACCTCTGAGCAAAAATGGGTGAATGGTAGTAACACCTGCTTTGTTCCTTCTACAGCCACCCAGAGACTGGTGTAAGCATCAGAGGAGCTACTCATTGCATAAAAGTGCTTTGAAAGCTGGATCTCAGTAAGGTCCTACTTTGGGGACCTGAACTAGGCCTCCCTCCAGATGACACTTTCCTTCTTGGAAGAGTCCTGGGGCAGAGAAGGAAGCTTTCAAATCTGTGTCTTACCACAACTTATCAAAACTGCAAGAGGAGGAGGTTGTATGCCTACTCTTGGTTGAACATGAGATGATTTTAGACATCAAAAATAAATCATTTTTGAGCTTAGGGATTCATTTTAAAATTATTTAAAATATATTACCTAGCACATCAAATTGCGATATCACCATGTTTATTGCTTAGGGTGAGTTAAATTTATTTGTTTCTTAAATGAATTGAATTTAGGGCGCCTGGGTGGCTCAGTGGTTTAAGCCGCTGCCTTCGGCTCAGGTCATGATCTCAGGGTCCTGGGATCGAGTCCCGCATCAGGCTCCCTCCCTCTCACTCTCTCTGCCTGCCTCTCTGCCCACTTGTATCTCTCTCTGTCAAATAAATAAATAAAATCTTTTAAAAAAAAATTTAAAAAAAAGAATTGAATTTAACCCCCCTCCCCCATGTTGCCTCTCAAATTCCTCATATCAGGGAGATCATATGATAGTTGTCTTTCTCTGACTGACTTATTTCGCTCAGCATAATACCCTCTAGTTCCAGCCACATCATTGCAAATGGCAAGATTTCATTTCTTTTGATGGCTGCACAGTGAGTGTTCCTTCCTATCAGGAAATGATTAGTAGGACCTGAGCTTTTGTACCTTATGTCTTGAGTTCATTTTTTTAAAAACTGCTAAAGACCATTTTTCTTCTTGGTTCCTATTGTGTCTCTAGCCAGAACTTGAAAAAACAACAAATCCCCAAAACAAAAAAACTCTCTTCCTGAGGTTCTAGGAAGCTCCTATAACTGTTATAAAATCCATCCATCCATCCAGGGGGTGGATACAGGTGTTAGGGGGTCTGAGGTTTATTCTATTTGGGGAGCCCCCTTTATAAGAAACGATTCAAAATTTCTAATGCAAAATGCCAGCAGGCCCCTGGAAGGGCTCTGGCCACCATAAGGGCCTTGAAGGACTCTTGAATGTAACTAGATATATTTCAACTCTATATCTGCCTGCATTAATTTTTGCCACATCCACAGACATTATTCTATTATTTATTTACCTTTTAAAGTATGTGCAGCAGCCATGTGTTTTGTACCCCTACTCACAGGATTTCACATTTATTTCAGCCAACTTTCATTCTGTGAGCCTATTATCTCAGGTACTCGAAATGTGTTTTGTATCACAATCACGTTGCCTGGTCCCATTTTTCCGAAGCATGTTACAAATGCCACTAAGGGTAGCCCAGATGTTTAGGTGGTACTCAGATGGACATTTTCTATACTTTTTTGTTGTACCTTTTATTCCTATGAAGTTAATTTATACTGTAAAATATAATTAGCACATCAAATACATAGCTTCTTTTTATATAAATTTAAGTTAAAAATGAGTCCATTTAAAGAAGGTCCTTAAGCCCTTCTGGTATACACGGTGATGGGAACTGTGAGGGCAGTACATGAATGGCGGGTGTTCAGGAAACACTGACTTAGGAGGTCTGACATTTCTCTGTCCTGTAACCCATTTGTCAGCTTACCCTCCACTCAGCCCTTAGCCTAGTTCAGTTTATTAATGAACATTCTGAACAGGACAGGCATGGAGGAACCTAGGAACCTGCTCCGGGATGGTTGGAATCCATCAAGTAGGGCTTCCTATGTATGGTCATTTAATTATTGTACTGTCATCCTCTTAGGCACAATTTTCCATCTTGCTCAAAATGTGTCATTTTTTGTTGGCTCCTTTCATGAAATTCAGCTCCATGGTAACAGGTTCTTCGTAATTTCCTAGTCTTATAGCCCTGCCAAGAACATAACAAGTATGGCTAAGCTGACACAGCTTGCCTTTGGACACCCAAGCTGATCCCTGAGGATGAGCACTTTCTGCCAAACCATTTTGCCAATGATCCCAACCATAGTCATGAGTAAGGTGGCCCACGAGCTCACAGCTGCCTAGCTGGAAGAGTCCACTGTCTTCTCTGTTTCTGAAACTGGAGGTCAACATTGTCCACCAGCCTTGACCAGCACCTCTTCAATTTCCTATGATGCCTTGAAGATAACCACAAATCATCTCCCATGCATTTTATTTTTAACTGTAGCCTGGCATGTGACCCCACCTGATTGGGAAATGGAGGCACCTATGGAATATCCAGATACTTGATTCAGTCTTGAACATTCATGCTGGCTTTCTCTTTCCAGTCTTACAGTCTTACCTCTTTCTTTATTTGTTCATATTATAGGCATTAAATACTCCAGTGGACAAGGAATTGAGTAAGCTTGCTTTTCTTTTATTCTGCTGCCATTGAATCTTATCTTGTTCCAAACCTTTTAAAACTTTCTTTATGGTTTTACTTAGCTTTGTTTTATTTGCAAAACACTCCTTCCTGACATTATTCATATAGATCTGCCTCAGGAGGTGGGATTCAGCTCTGTCCCTGGAACCCCATACCCATATTTTGTCCTTTCTTGCAGAGCTGTCTATGCAAACATATTGTCGTGATTCTTCTCCCTCTACCTATGTACTTACTTGCATTCGTGGTGTCAGAACCCCATTGCCAAGAACTTCCCACCCTACTTGATGAGAAGGAAGACATTTTTTATAAACTGCAAATCACCTTTAAGCTTTTTGAAATCTCTGCTCATAACTACAAAATTCTCTGCCAGACTAGGTTTCTCATGCTGAGCTGAGTTGAGTGTAAGGATGATGTGAGAATTCTCTCTCTTGGTGCCCATGACCGCCACTTCTCCCATCAGTTCCTCCCTGTGATTGGAAGGAAGACAAGAATAGCACGCCCTCCCACCACTTGCTCAACCTTCTGAGGCTTGAATCTGCCAACGTTAAGTCAGGGGTGTGTCATCTGGAGTTATCACAACGATACTGTGAGAATGTGGGTGCGCAGTTGAATTTCCCAGCAGGTCCGTCTTCGATCTCTCTTCCTGATTTCTGTGGCAGGAACTAATCACTCATTTCCTGCATTTGACAGGGGCTGTGGCGTCCTGCCATTACCATAGCACTGGTTTTCATTTATCTTCATTATTTTGCAACATGAAAACTTGTGGATGCATAGATTTGATCTCAACTTACAGAGACAGCTTACTACTCTCCAAAACAAATGAACAAAATCCATTACTTATGAACAAAACACAAGAAAGTATGTCCTACCTTTATCATATTCTGATTAAGAGTCCCATTCCTTGTGGTCTCACTGACTCCTGTGAGGTTCTGTTGAGCTGGCCATTTCCTCCTCTCCCCCTGGATCCGGTTTTGCTTCTCCATGATTCTGCGCTGTGTTGCACCTGAACTGGCCTAGCTATGTTTTCTCTGGCCCCCTTTGATAACTGGCTTCCTGCTGGGTTTGGCCAATGCAAAGCCCTAATGGATACTGTGGGTGGAAGGAAGAGAAAAGACAGGGCAATTCACCAAACTTGGTATATTAGTGACTCAGATTTGTGCCTCAGCAAAATGACAGGTTACCTGGGATCATCACTGGAGAATTAGGCCCACGAATGGAAAGGACTACTGAAATGACCACAGGATAGAAGCAGCATTGGTGAGAGGTTCATGGAGGGTATAATTGGTCTGGGTCTTAGGGGGTATTTTCCTGGCAGTCATGACCACATGCTCAGAAGAGGAAGAGTAGATGAATCGTTATGGAGAAAATGGAGATTCATCAGCTAGAACTGTAGAACAGAGGGCATCAGTCATGAGACATGAAACAGAAGAGAATATTGTGAGTCTGGTGTATGAAGGATCTTCGGGAATAATCTTGCTAAGGAATTTGCACTTTCTCCAATAGGCAAGTTCACTGTAACCCTAGAGTTCTAGGATGAGGAGGAGCAAGAAGACCAAGCTATACAAGGACAACTTCATTCATAATCTGCTTCATGTACCAAGCTTCTACAGAATACTGTATCTGAGAAAATGTGTTGTGGCTTACTAAGTTCCAAGTGCACTGTTGTGGGTGATAGGAATGTATTGGTCGGGTATTCTGATGCATACAACTGAATCGCCTGTAGCTGGCTGGTGTAGAAAGGGATTTTGGGGAATAGAGTTCTCAGAATCATAAAAGGGAATCAAGAGGTGGGCATTAGGCTGAGCTTCACCAGTGACTGAGAGTGACGCAGTAGTCAGCTGTCAAGCATCCGTGAGCTGGCGAATCAGGAGATCCCTCCCCAGCTGCTCTCAGAGCCACACCAGTTCTGCCATGGCCACTGACCCTGTCTCTGTCCCTGCATCACTCTGTTTCCAGCAAAGCTTTGGATGAGCTCTTCCGCTTGGTGAAACCTAAATCACATGATGGCCTCCCAGCAGCAAAGAGGCCAGAAAATGAGAGTTTTGCTTTATTTTCACATTCTATGTTAGAAAAAGACTTATCCTGGCGTGCCTGGGTGGCTCAGTTGGTTCAGTATCTGCCTTTGGCTTGGGTCATGATCCCGGGTTCCTAGGGTTGAGCCCTGCATTGGGCTCCTTACTCAGCAGGGAGTCTGCTTCTCCCTGTGCCCCTCACCCTGCTCGTGGTCTCTCTCTCTCTCTCTCAGATAAATAAATAAAATCTTAAAAAAAAATACATCCTACAGGACATTATCGAAGTTGTAGAGAGTATGGTCAAGAGATTTGAGGTATACACAAATGACAGGTGTTCACTTTAGGAAGGCAGTAATTTTTTTATCTTTTATTTTTTGATTTTTAAAAAGATTTCTTTATTTGAGAGACAGAGAGAGAGAGAGAAAGAGAGAGACAGACAACCTAAGGTTGGGGAGGGGTAGAGGGAGAGAAACTCAAGCAGACTCCCTGCTAAGCAATGAACCCGATGTGGGACTTGATTCCACAACCTGTAGATCGTGACCTGAGCTGAAACCAAGAGTTGCCTGCTTAACTGACTGAGCCCCATGCATTAATTTTTTTAAGGGAAGGCATATAAGATGATGTCTGTTCAGGCTGTTCTGATAAAATGCCACAGTTATATAAATAACAGAAATTCACTCTAACGGTTCTCAAGGGAAGTCTGAGATCTGGTGCCAGGATGGTTGGGTAAGGACCCCTTCTGGGTGGTAGACTTCTGTTGTAGCCTCATGTGGTGGGAAGCATGAGGGAGCTCTGTGAGGCCTCTTATAAGGATGCTTATCCCACTCATGAGGGCTCCACTCATGATCTAATCACCTCCCACCTAACATCATCACCTTGGGCATTAGGTTTTCAATCTATGAATTTGGAGGGGCACAACTAGTCAGACTATAAGAGATGAAATTTTCATTTTAAAATATCATTTTGATGAAATCACTCAATTTTTTAGTCAGAATCAATCCTGATGCCTGTATATAAGGTCTGAGACCACTGGTGTCTTTTGGTAGCCTCACATCTTGTTTTAACAGGTTCTCTGAACCCAAGTTAGCAGTTCATTAACTTTTATGCCAGGGCACAAATTAATTTTCCTTACATGGCACGATCTTAGAATCCTTTCTTGGTCCGTCTCTGACGTGTCCTTCTTGCTCAGTATGGTGAGGACCACCTGCTTCTTGAGATAGAGAACCCTCCTGTGTTACTGGAGGAATATTCTCAGAATGTAACCCTCAGCCATAAATCCTAGCCCTTTGCAATCTTGTTTCCCACTGGCTGTAACATACAAGCACATGTTTATCACAGTGTCCTGAGGCCACGAATTCACTCTCCAGGACCCTAAATGGATCCTGGTATTTCCTGGTATTTGGATGGTATTTCCTGTTGCTGCAGAATAAAGATGCGCAATTGCCATATGATGTGTCTCTGAAGTGAGTGAAGTGTCATCAGTGTTGTGGACACTGTGATGTGCCACCAGACCACCTTCAGGGAAGGACTTGTTCCCAGCTGCTGGACATCCCAACCACAGGCAGCCTTCAATGTCAGGGGTGCCTGGTCCCTGACATCGAGGGGTGCTTCACCTGCAGAGAACTGCCTAGTCCAGTGTCACGGCCATTCCCAAAGGGACCCACCTCCAATGACTGTTGGCTGTAGGGGTACAAAAGCCCAGCCATTGCCGCCCAACTCCAGACAACCGTAGCCAGGATCCTAGTTCCCTGTGGGGTTGGCTGAACCCATCCCCCAACTTCACTTCTCCCTCTGCCTCTTCTGCTTCCTCCACCTGGATTCTACAGGCCTTGGTCCCGTGGGTGCTCCTTAATAAATCTGCACACTAACTTCTGTCTCCGAGTCTGCTTCCTGGGGACCCTAACCTACAGTAATTAGCATCTGCAAGAAACACATAGACAGATGCCCGCGCGTGGCATGTACCAATCAAATGCTCCACCCGCCAAGGGCATTAAATTTCCCTGAAATGTGCAGCTACTGCCAACTCCTCTCAATCAGATAACATCCTGCTGCTCAGAAGTGGTTTCATTCATTTTAAAACTCAGCGTAAATTTTACATCAGAAGAAAAAAACTTCAGAAAATTTTTTGAACTCTAGTTAATGATCCACATGATGAAATGGTAGGAACAAATACAGGTGTCTATAGTTTTCTCTGAAATGCACCAGAAATCAAATGGATTGATAGAGAGATGGACAAATGGACGAATATGTGATAAAACATGCACTGTAAGATGTTAACAGTAGAATCTAGGTGATGTGTGTATGTTCACTGAATAAACCTTTCTGTTTTGCTCTGTTTGAAGTTTTTATTATAAAGTATTGGAAAAACAACTAGGTGTGGTGTTCCTAGGAAAGGCAGAGTAGGAACTTTTTATGAATTTATTTCCAAGATAAGGTTAAGCCTGTCTAGTACTGAAATCCTATCAGTGTAATTTCCCTGATAACTGGATCCATCGTTTATTCACCAAACATTTACCGGGGGTGTTCTATGAGCATGTATACGCAGATGTTCCGGGAAGGATAAAGGAATATAAGAGCTTTATTCTGCAGTTTTGTTACAGTAGATAAAACAAATATGTATAAAATGTTAAGTAATAATAATTCACATCACATCACCCTTGGCATAGATTTTTTTAAATGTGTTTATTGGTTCTACTATAATGTTTCAGGCAGTTAATAATAACAATAATAATAGCCACCACTTACACTGTGCTCACGTCATGCCTGGCCATGTTCCAAGAACTGTATGTGTTTTGATACATTTCATCCTTAATACTTGTGGGGCCATGAGAATGTGCCTCACAGACTTGCAACTAAATGGCCTGTGATTGACCCAAGAGCCAACTGCTGCACTTGGTAATCCAAAGCCCTGCAGGGATGTTAAGGCAGGTCCATTCCTAAGAGACACAGAACCCCTCTGACAACAGTCGCTGCCTCCATGATTCTGGCAGCCATGACTCCATCATGATCAAGGATGATCTTCCACCCTTCCTCATGGCTCTCCCAGCCTCCCCAGGCTCCCATCCCATCTCTTCCACAGGCATTTCCCCTAATAAAATCTTCACACAATTGATCCTGTCTTGGTGTGTACATCTCGAGGACCCGGACTAACACAGTACTGACCTTTGAGCACTACTATTACCATGTCCATTTTGCAGGTCCAGAAACTGAGACACAGGAAAGGAACTTGCACAGAGTCACACAGTTGAACTGGAATTCTGACCTGTGTTTCTGATAAACTATTCCTAAGAAGATGATATTCCAGGGCAGGTCTTGAATGTTCTGAGTTGTACAGGCAGTATCTAGGGTTTATAATTAATAATAGTAAAAAATAATAATATTGATAGGTACGGGCATGGTGCATTGCATACCTCAACCAATTTAATCCACACACCAACGACATCACATACCCACTAGAAGGCAGAGCTGGGTCCTCCCCACTGTGATTCTGCTTCAGGTTTTGCTCTCCACCTGAGGTGCAAGCAATAGATACTCATTTTAGAGGAGTTGGAAGATCTTGGGCACTGTCCTGGCTGCCCTGCTATTTTTACTACCATTTATTGCTTGTTAAATGCAGGTATTTCCCTTAAAGCTTTATTTGTCCCCATTTTATAGATGTGGAAACTGAGCCTCAGAGTGGTTAAGTAATACTGAACACAAAGCTCATGTGCCCACTCAAGTGCACACACACACATGTACACAAGTACACACACAAACACATGTGCACAAATGGTAAATTCCAGAGCTGGGGTTTCAGCCAGTTGGGGCTTCTGACTGAGTCCAAAGCCTTTACATGTAATAGCAGGAAAAAAGAAAATACTTGAGAATGAATTTAACTCAAAAACTGTGAGGAACTGTTCAAAGAAAATTAAAATGCCTCAGGGGAAAATAAAAGCACTGAGAAATCAACAAATTTTAGCATTATCTCTTTCCTAACCTTGGCTGATTTCATAAGTGAGAAACAGCTTTTCATTGTCTGTTTCGTTTGCATTTTTATTACTGGGAAATTTCAACAGTTTCAAATTAACCACATATATTTTCTATCCTGTGGTTTTTTTGTAGGCCTTTTTTTTTTTTCGTGTTCATAACTTGTGCAGATTTCACTGTTGGAATGTTAGAATTCTTTTTTTATTTATCTGAATTAATTATAAGTTAATTATATTATTTTTGTCAGATTCCTAGCAACCGTCAAACCATCCTTTTACTTTGCCTCTTAATTTGTTTATGTTTATGTTTGTGTTGTGTTTATGTGTTATGTTTATGTTTGTGTTGTGTTTATGTGTTATGTTTATGTTTATGTTGATGTACATACTTAATGTTCTAATGTAATTAGGTTTATTGATCTTTTCTTTTTTAATTCTTACCCTTCAAACCCCCGGAAGGGAGTGTATGCTGACAATGATCTTCCCTATTTAGAGATGAGAGAGATAAATGCCTGTATTTTCATATGGTTTTATTATTTATATATTTAATTCTAGTATATTGAGGGGAGGGGGAAGAAAAAGAAAGATATTATTCAGCAGGCTGAAGCAGAAACTTTACAAAAAAAAAAATCAAAGTTTTGTTTTGTTTTGCTTTGCCAAAAAACTTTAAGAGATGTTAGACAAAGACAATTATCATATAATTTCACTGACATGTAGAACATAAGGAATAGCATGGAGGACTTTAGGAAAAGGAAGGGAGAACGGAAGAGGGGGAAATTAAGGAGAGAGGTTAGCCCAGTGATAGGTATTAAGGAGAGCACGGATTGCATGGAGCACTGAGTGATATACGCAAACAATGAATCATGGAATGCGACATCAAAAACTAATGATGTACTGTATGGGGCTAACATAATATAATAAAATAAATAAATAATAAGTAAAATTAAATAATAAAATAAACAAATAAAAATTTTAAAAAGGAAAGGAATCACATCTCTCATTGAGAGGCTATTTTGTTCTTCTTTCAATATGAAATAACTTTCGCTCCTTCTAACTTACTTTTAAAAGAACAGATTCTGCATTGTCAGTCTAATATCAGTTTTATCAGCCTACACGGAGCTGCATTTGCTCTGTGTCTTGAAGAATAGGGGGATGCCCTGGTGGAGTGGGTGCTATGGGGATTTACCTAATTTACTCAATCCAGGGTAAGTAATTTCTTCAATCAAGTGACTTTAATAAAACCATTACTTTTTTTTTTAACTTTCAGAAAATTGAGATATGGTCCACATAGCATAAAATTCGCTCTTTTAAAGCATACAATTTGGTCATTTTCAGCATATACACAAAGTTTGGCAACTTTCTTTTTGTTTCTATCATCCTTAATTTCCTTCAAGGATGTTTTGTAGTTTTCACTATATAAGTCTTACCCTTCTTTTGTGTGGTTTATTCCTAAGAATTTTATTCTTTCTGATACTATTATAAATGGATTTATTTTCTTCATGTCACTTTAATTGCTGGTGCACAGAAATACAGTTAATTTTTGTGTGTTGATACTCTGTCCCACAACTTTGCTAAACTTCTTTTTGGTTTTGATTTGTTTTGTAAACTCCTTAGGATTTTTTGTATACAAGATGATGTCATCTCTGAATAGATACTTTTGCTTCTTCCTTTCCAGTCTAAGCACTTTTTATTTCTTTTTATTAACCAGTTGTTCTAGCTAGAATCTCTTCTACAATGTTGAGTAGAAGTTGCTCTTAAGGGGAAAACTTTTAGTCTTTCACTGTTAAGTATGATGTCAACTGTGGATTCTTCATGGATGTTCTTTATGAGTTGAGGAAATCTCCTTCTATTCCCCTTTTGCTGAGTGTTTTTTTATCATGGATTGGATTTTATCAGTTGCTTTTCTGCATCTATGGAGATGATCATGTATTTTTGTCATTTACTTATATATTAATACACTGACTTTTTTCGGCTTTGTCGAGCCATAATTGACAAGTAAAAGTGTAATATATTTAAAGCATACATCACAATGATTTGATATATGTATACATCCTGAAAGGATTCCTCCCATTTAGTTAATTATCACATCACCTTACATATTTATCTTTTTTTCTTTTTTTGTAGTGAGAATGTTTAAGTTCTGTTCTCTTAGAAAATTTCAGTTATACATTACAGCGTTATCAGGTATAGTCATCATCTTATACATTAGATCTTCAGACCATATCCATCTTATAGCTTCAAGTTTAAATTCTCTTACCAACTTTTAGCTAATTTCCCTAACCCCCAGTCCTTGGCAACTACTGTTGTACTCTGTTTCTATGAGTTTGACTTTTTTTTTTTTAAAGATATCACATATAAGTGATATGGGTTTTTGTCTGTCTCATTTTTTTCTCTTAGTGTAGTGCCCTCAAGGTCCATCCATGTTGTTGTAAACAGTAGGATTTCCTGTTGTCCATGACTAATATTCCATTGCGTAAATATACCACATCTTTATCCATTCATCCACTGATGGAACTTAGGTTGTTTCCCTACCATGGCTGTTGTGAGTAATTCTGCAATAAATGTGGAAGTACAGAGATCTCTTTGATATTCTGTTTTCATTTCCTTTGGATATATACCCAGAAGTTGGATTGCTGGATAATGTGGTAGTTATATTTTTTTTTATTTTTGAGGGACATCCATAGTGTTTTTCATAGTGACTGCACCAATTTACATTCCCGTAAACAGTGCACAACAGTCCCCTTTTCTCCACATCCTTGTCCACACTTGTACTTTGATTTTTGTAGTTGAACTAACCTTGCATTCTGGAGTTGAATCCCCCTTGGTCATGGTGTTTAAACTTTTATATATGTTGCTGGATTTGTTTTGCTGTTATTTTGCTGAAGATTTTTACAGCTATATTAATAAGGGATATTGGTTTATAGTTTTCTTATGAAAACTTCATCTGGTATTGTTACCATATAATGTGGCCTTGTGGAGTGAATTAGACAGTGTTTCTCCTCTTTTTGGAAGAGTTTGTGAAAGGTTGGTCTTAATTCTAATTTAAGCACTTGCTAGAATTCATCAGTGGTCATCAAGTCCTAGGCCTTTCATTGTGGGAAATTTTTATTTTTGTTTTTTTAAAATTACTAATTCAATCTCTTCATTTGTTATGGATCTACTCAGATTTTCTATTTCTTCTTGAGTCCGTTCAGTAATTTGTATCTTCTAGGAGTTTGTCCTTCCATCTAGGTTATCTAACTTGCTGGTATATTGTTGTTCATAGTGTTCTCTTAATAATTCTTTTTATTTCCATAAAGTAGATGGTGATGTCTCCTCTTTCATCCATGATGTTAATAATTTGACACTTTTTTTTCCTAGTTCAACCTAACTAAAGATTTGTCAATTTTATCTTCTTTTTTTTTTAAGCATTTATTTATTTATTTGACACAGAGAGAGATCACAAGTAGGCAGAGAGGCAAGCAGAAAGAGAGGGGGAAGCAGGCTCCCTGCAGAGCAGAGAGCCCGAAGTGGGGCTCAATCCCAGGACCCAGAGATCATGACCTGAGCTGAAGGCAGAGGCTTAACCCACTGAGCCACCCAGGTGCCCCTAATTTATCTTCTTAAAGAAACAACTTTTGTTTTGTTGATTTTTCTCAATTTTTCTATTCTCTGTTTCATTTATTTCCATTCTAATCTTTATTTACTTCTTTCTACTTGTTTTGGGTTTAGTTTGCCATTTAAAAGAAATTCTTAAGGTGAAAGGTTAGGTTTTGGATTTGAAATCATTTATCCTTCAAAAAAAAAAAAGATTTCATTTACTTATTTGAGATAGCATGCGCACGAGTGGGGGGAGGGGCAGAGAGTGAGAGGGAGAAGCAGACTCCCTGCTCACTGGGCTGGATCCCAGGACCCTAGGGATTACAATGACTATATTAACCTGTAATAGTCTAGTTTGAATTAACACCAATTTAGTTTTCATATATATAAAAACTGCTTCTCCTTTGTGTTAATATTGTCATACATATTACATCTTTGTACACTATAAGCCCATCAACATGATTTTACAATTATTGTTTTATGCAATTGTCTTTTAAATCAGGAGGAAAAAAAACTATTTCAAACAAAAAATACATTTGTATGGTCCTTTGTTTTTTTGTTTGCTTCTTTCTTTCTATTATGTTATGTCAGTCAAGTACATCATTTGGTTTTCTCTATATTTTTCTACATAGTTACCTTTAGTGGTGCTCTTTATTTCTTCATATGAATTGAGATTACTGTCTACAGTCCTTTCATTTCAGCCTGAAGAACTTCCCTTAGTATTTTTTTGTAGGGCAGTTCTGGTAATAATGAATTCTCTTAGTTTTTGTCTGTCTGAAAATATTTTAAATTCTCCTTAATTCTTGGAGGACAGTTTTACTGGATGTAGAATGCTTGGATGGCAGTGCTTTCTTTTGGAGCTTTGAATGTGTTATCCTACTGCCTTCTGACCTGCATGGCTCCTGATGAGATCATATTTTCAGGTCAATAGATAAGGTCAGAGGTAGCAGAGCTGGCTGCTTTCTTATTTCAGTTTCCATTTCTTCGTCTTTCACAGAGAAGGGTCATGTTCTTAGTAGCTACAAAAGTCTGGGGCTGCTTTCAAACTTTAGAGGCCTGGAGGAGCCTCAAGTCCTGGAAGAGTTTGCAAGTCTACCAGGGAAAATATAAAAAGAGAGAGAGAGAGAGAATTATACATTAAGAATCCTACAAAGAGGGATAAATTAATATAAAAGATAATAATGTCTACTTCTTTAAGTATATTTAAGGAAGAAAAAAGGGGGAAAGAAAGAAGAAAGAAAGGGAAGGAGGGAGGGAAGGAGGAAGGAAAGAAGGAAGGAGAAAGAAGAAAGAAAGAAAGAACGAACGAAAGAGAGAGAAGGAAAGAAAGAAAGAGAAGGGACGGAAAACAAAATTTGGGCACCAAAGAATACATACCATATGGTTGCATTTGTATGAAGTTCAAGCAGGCAAAGCTGAAATGAGGATAGAAGTCAGGATAGTGTGTCTCTTTGGTGGTGTTATCTGGGATAGTTCAAGATAGAGGGTTTTGGGAGGCAGGTGGTTTTTTAATATTGGTGTGCAGGTGTAGACTTGTATACAAATTTATAGAGCTGTCCACTTAAGATCTGTGCATATGTGTCACATGAACCCCCCAAATTAAGGGAAAAAGTAATTCTGGAAAGATATATTCCAAACTATAAATAGTGAGAGCGTAGGAAAAGTAGAATTATGGGTGGAAACATGTTGAGTAATGTCCCTATGTCTATCTGTTTGGAAAAAAAATTTTTTTGCAATGATTGTGTGTTAGATAAAAGTATTTCTGCTTTGGAAAAATATTAAATGAATAACTAATTGCTGGGGGAGGGAATGCATCTGATGATTAATTTAGTGCTGGGAGAAGATGAAGATGGAGTAACGGGTTTTGGGGGCAGTGGATGTTGTGAAGGGCAGGGAAATTTCACAGCACTTTGGGGAGGATTGTGGTTATGGGCACTCCCTTCCCCACTGGGCATCATTCTGGGGCCTGGAGCTGGCTATTTCCATTCAAGTCTCTTTCCCCTATGGCTAGGGGAAATCACACTCCCAAACATGGAAAAATGTAAACTGATGGCCTGGGCAAATCCATTGCAGACAGGTTTGACAGTTTTCTGGCCTGGGGGATTGGATAACCCAGCAGGTCTTGGCATACCCATATTCCGGCGTTTGTGTTTCCAGCGTGGGATGTGGCTCTGGGTACAGGGCTGATGCTGGGGGCGCCACCCCACCCACCCCATAAACTGGAACCTTGGGGATCTCATATAAGCCTTCTCCTTTAGTCCCTATAACTTCAACCAGTGATGTGACAACTCAAACTGGTCAGCTTTGTCGCCCTGTGAAGCCTTCCCCATCGTTCCTAATCTGGACATGAGTGGATCATCCCATTTATTAAGAGCAGGATTCCAGCGGGAACAGTTGGATAAGATTTGTTCCCAGTGAGATGGACCCAGTTCTGAGTGTGTGCACGTGGCTATACTCATCACCTCATGGATGGACCTCACATTTGTTCTTTTGTGCCCTTGTCTGCTTTAACCTATGTCTCACCACCACCTCGTTTTCACTGGAGGAATAAGATAACAGGTGAGAGGCACCTGGGTGGCTCAGTCCTTAAGTGTCTGCCTTTGGCTCGGGTCATGATCCCAGGGTCCTGGGATCGAGCCACACATCTGGTTCCCTGCTCAGCGGAGAACCTGCTTCTCCCTCTCCCACTCCCCCTGCTTGTGTTCCCTCTCTCGCTGTGTCTCTATCAAATAAAAAAATTTTTTTTAAATCTTAAAAAAAAAAAAAGATAACAGGTGAATAAATCTGCTGTGTACTGGTTGGTATATTACTGCCTAAATGCTTGTGAAGTAATACAATAAGGGAAAAGATGGGGAGGGGCCTCCTTTCTCATGACCATGATAGTAACTGGCTCTGTACACACTATAAGGCTTGCCTACAGCTTTCATGAGCAAGATCCCTTCTATTGTCCCAACTCCGCTTTGAAATAGGAACTATTGTCTAGGTGTTACCTTGAGGAAATGGAAATTCAGGGAGGTTCAGTCATCCACCCAAAGTCACAAAACCAGTTCAGCGATGGAGTGGGACATGTCTCCTGGCTCCTAGCCCAATGCTATACCTCTGGTCAACCTGCTCAGAGTTTGCTGTGCCATAGGGAATTGTTGAGTTAGAGGAGGCCCTGTTCTGTCTTCTCCCTCCATTCAGCTGTTGGAAGGTCTAATTCAACCCTCACCCCAACTTCTCTTCTAGGCCTTTCTTCCTGTGCCTCAGTACCCCCATCCCTCCTGCCCCTCCCACTTCCCGAGGTATGAGGGGGTCAGCAGGGCCCTTCCCTTTGCCATTCATTCTCTGATTGAATCATGTACTGTTAAAACGAACATGTATTATTTCTTAATTAAGGGAGTAAAAACACACCACAAGCTAATACTTCAAGACTGTCAATGTCAATATGTCAACCTCAAATTTCAGAAGGAAAGGCGCTGAAACTCAGACAACATGCCTGGTCCGCGGTCACATGATAGGTCACCAGTGGAACTGGCTGAGTCCAGATTTCATGGCTTTTGTCCCTGTGGTTATTCCTCTGGTGCCATGGTTAGGCAAAAGAGTAGTTAGGCTTATCAGTGCTTACCTGGGCCGGAGTTTGGAGTTGGCTGTTTCTCTGTCCCACATAAGGTACCTGAGCTTCCCCATGTGACAGGGAGCTGGCAATGCCTGGAGGGAGACAAATTAAAACCAAGGGCTACTCCCATTGTACAAACACACATCATCATTCCCTTTCCATAAACAGCCCTTCCCCACAGTTTCCAGGAATGTTTTAATTTTATTTACATATATTTGAAGATTTTATTTATTTGTCAGAGAGAGAGAGAGGAAAGAGCGAGAGAAAGAGCACAAGCAGGGGGAGCAGCAGGCAGAGGGAAAAGGAGGCTCCCCGCTGAGTAATGAGGCCAGTGCCAGACTAGATTCCAGGATCCTGGGATCATGACCTGAGCTGAAGGCAGACGCTTAACCGACTAAGCCACCCAGGCATCCCTCCAGGAATGTTTTTAAACTGTTGACACAACCTTCCCTAGGTTCCTTTCGAGGCTAAGTTGCCTTCCCCCTTAGGCCAACCAAAAATACTTATGAAAATTAAGGAGTTGTTTTTACATGTCCAGTCACATCCTGAATTTCTGGGAGAGCCTCTCCATCTGAGATGGCTAGAAAGTGGTCAAGTCTCAGATCCATATAGCTGCCTTCCCTGGGGCGCAACAGAGCCTCTTCTCTGTAGGTTTCTCAAGGTCCCATTGGGGCCCCCTCACTGTGCTTGGGCTTGTCCAAAGCAATCCATCAACACATACCTTTTTTTCCCCTAGGAACTTTACAGATTTAAAATGTTAAGTTTTAAATTTAAAATCTTAAAATATGGTGGAGGTATTTTTTTTTATTGTCGAGAGTGGACACGTAAGTCAGATTCTAGAGAGTTCCTGTCATCTCCAACATGGGACTTTCATACCACTTTCTTCTTTTCTGGCTCCTCCCATTCCCTACAAGGTCTGTTCTCCACAGGTGTTTGGTCATATGGGCCATATTCAAGCCTTCATACCTACGAGGCAAGGACTTTTCCAAAAGGACTTTATTAGGTTTTTCGGCATTGCCACCTTGAACATGAGTGGGCTTTTGTTCTTTCAGTTTTGTTGATGTGAATTGACTCTGTATCTTCACCTGGAGTTGGGGGTCACAGATGCAGCCCCACAGGCTTTGTTGACGTATGGCACAAGAATGAAATGATGATATGGACTGTATTGCTGGAGTTTCTTTTTCTCTACTAGGAAGTGTTCATATTTATTTTAGATGATTGAGATGTCCTTATTGTGCAGGAGCTTATTACATGACAAAGATGACCTCTTCAAAGATCAGAACATTTGGGAGCCTCCTGCAGTGGAGAATCAGGGGGAGACTCTCTACCTCATGTGGAAAGCAGGGGTCTTAGAATGATAGAAGCACATGGAGCTTAGCTGGTGCTTGTCAGGACCTCCTCTGTCCCTTCTCCGAGGCAGGGTCCTGTCAGGGGTGTTCGTCAATTCAGTAATAAGGTCCCCGTGGTCTAAGTGCTGGCGATGGAGAAGGGACCCTGGGAGAAGCAGGATCGGATAGCAGCGTTTCAGGAAGTTTTCAGAAAGGAAGGCGGGACTGGAGAAGGCTCTTAACTGAATGAGCTTTAGAAAAGCAGAAAGGATTTGGGGAGAGTGGAACACAGTAGAGTCCAGGGCTATGGAGGAACCTGGAGAATTTTTGTGAGGAGAGCATGCCCAGTCTGTATAGTTCTGGAAAGTCTGCCAGGGTACCCAAGGCAATTTTAATGATTGCTTCAGAAACTCTGCAACCTGGAAAAGGAATAAAAGTGTGTCGCTCGGCTGGTTGTGCTCAGACCAGTCAGGGCTGTCTCTGAGTAGACTGGAGGAGTGTCCCAGCTAAGTATCTCACACCCACCCCCTTCGGCCAAGGCAGCGTTGCCTGGATCTGGTGAACTTCTACCCAGAATTTCACTTGAAAAAGGAGATGTGCTGCAAATAAAAATGTTGCATTCTCCAAGGCATCCGCATACCTTAAATATAGGGAAACAGATTCAGAGGAGGGAGACATATATATATATATATATATACATTTTTTTTTTTTAATTTTACTTGAGGGAGAGAGAGTGTGTGCATGAGAGAGAGAAAGATCACAAGTAGGAGGGAAGAGTAGAGGGAGAAGCAGACTCTCTGCTGAGCAGGAGAGTGAGGGACTCGATCCCAGGACCCTGGGATCATGACCTCAGCTGAAGGCAGACGCTTAACCGACTGAGCCACCCAGGAGCCCCACCTCCTTTCTAGTTTATACAACTAGTCAGACACAGCTTCTAGATCACAGCTTCTATATTGTACAGCTAGTCAAAGACAGCTCCTCTTACATCTGATCCAGTAATCTCATACAGCCACACCCCACCAACATGATCAAAAGTAAAATGGCAAGCAACATTAAAGAAGAGAATCACTTTCTTTGAGTTTCTTTTTGGTAAGAACAAGTCTTGTCAGAAGTAAAAAATTACTCTGACAAAATCACTTTCAGTCTTCAACATGTTTTCAAATAAAAGGTGTTGACTTTCTAAAAAATACATTTTTTAGTTCTGTATAACCTGGCAATGAGATGTCATGGCTGGTTTGTAACTTTGTATACAAGAGGATTCCGGTAAATTAACAAGATTCAGCGTACAAATAGCTTAGATGGGGATGCTGAAAGACTAAACTTGGTTTCCTGATTGTCAGTCATGCTTAAATCCTCAAGAGTGTCAACCTCCAACGCCACAGTACTTTAAGAGAGAATAACTCCAGAAATGATGTCGATGGAGGATTTTTCCAGTTTGGCTGGTAGGACTGGAAATAGTTTGTAATTGGAATTCTGTGCTCTTGGGAGCTACCCATTAAACACTTCATCGTCTCAGATATTTAAAGGATAAAAAACATCTCTCGCCTCTGAATCTGGGGTCAAGAATTCTGCCAAGATATAAGCTAAAGGATCAAAGCCCCTCCAGATTGAACAGAAACCCCTAGAATATAATCTGAAACATAATCGTTCTTACTTCTAAGTTTTGTTGTTGTTGTTTTTTTTATCTGTTGTCAATAGCTTGGATCTGTTACTCTCCATATTAGCCTGTCATAATTGCAGAGTTATCTTGGTGTCCCCAAGTTATGTCTACCACAGGGGGCACAAGGTCAAAAATCAGGTAGGCTCGGAAAAAGGTACACGACCAGCGTGTGATAACTGGGACCCCCCGTTCCTTCTGTGGGGGAGGGGACATCTGTGGTTCCATCCAGCTGACTGCTTGTCACATGGGAATGGAGGACCCGTGTTGCCAGCCCTTGTAATTTTTCAAAAGAGGCCAAAAATTCATTTGTTAAGTGTCATGTCTTCATTTGGCAACATTGGCAGCGACTCAGTTTTTTTGTTTTTTTTGTTTTTCTATAGCTGTTCAGCCCAGAATTAGTATTCAGCCATGCAGCCAACCTTCTTTTATTGCTAAACAGAATAATGACATGGCTGAATTGCTGAAGATCTTCTTAAGGGAGGCTTATCAAGTCCTCTTTTTTCTTTCCTCCTTCATCTAAAGCATTATTTGCAGTTTGTTTTAGCTCCTGCGTTAGCATCATTTCCCCACCAACAGAAGTCCAAACGGTCCTGAGGTCCTGAGGCTCCCCACCAACTCCTTCTGCTTTTTCTCATGAAGCTGTGAGGTTAGGCAGTTAGTTCTTCTGTGCTCTTTGTCCAAGAGATAATTTATAAGCATGAGCTGCATGATTTCTGAATGTGATTTTTCATTTCACACATTAAGGAATCAGGAAAGCGTATACGGAAACATGCCTATGGATTTGAGGGGGATGAGCCCAGGCTGGCTGTGGGATCAGCTGAGGGGTAGAGGTGCTGGAGCTCCAGCTTTGGAGAGACTGAGGGTGTTCTAGGACTCTGCTGTCCCACACAGTAGACCCTGGCCACACGCGGGACTGTTGAGCACTTGGAATGTGACTTGCAGAAATTGAGATGTGTTGTAAGTGTAAAATACCAGATTATGGAAAAAATAGAACGTATCTCATTCTTAATATTGATTGCATATTAAGATGATAATATTTTAGATGTATTATCTAAATAAAATACTAAAATCAATTTCACCTGTTTATTTCTATGTTTGAGTCTGGCTGCTAGAAAACGAGACTATTCTATTGGGAAGTGGTGCCCTAGAATAGGGATCTGCAAACCTTTTCAGCAAAGGTCCTGGTAGTAAATATTTTTGGTTTCTCAGGTCATAAGGTTGTAACCATTGACTGCCATTCTAGTGCAGAAGTAGCCAGAGACAATATGTAAATGGATAGGTGTGGCTGTGTTGTAATAAATCTTAATTTATAAAACAGGCAGAGGCAGATTTGCTGACCCCTGCTTGATGAGAAGATGAAGACCGGTGGGCAGGAGGAGATGGGGTGGCTTCTGATGGTCTGATGGCTTGCTTTTTCTTGCTCTGGCTGCTGGTTAAGTGGATCTGCTAGCTTTCTGAAAGTTCATCAGGCTTTTTTGTGCCAAACCTGTATTTTTCCATATATCCACCATACTTCAATAAAAGCTTAAAGACTTAAGAGCCCAGAATGGGTATCTGCTTTTGTCAGTTTAAGAGTCAGTTTAAAAGTGTCAGTTTGCCACTTTAAGAGTGACACCACTTTTCGCATTCTCCACTGGTAGTCAGCCATTTAGTTGCCCCACATCATCTGGCTTTCTCCCCCAGTATCTGTAAATCCTGTCCTACTGTACGTTCGTTCTGTATAACAGTCACTATCTTTGGGAGACTTGTACGGGGACAAAAGTCAAGCTCCTGGCCATCTAGGGAGGTGTAAGGGGACAGAATTCACTGGACTGCAAAAGCTGAAGCTAGCTGGATTAGAGCTGCATATGCATAAGCCACCATATTTTGCCAATTTAAAAAAAAATCTCTGGTTCCCTATGAGCTCATCCTGTCTGCAGAATGAATAAATGGGTTTCATATTTTGTCGTTTAAATATAGACGGTCAGCAAAGTCTGACTTTTCCTTCTGGACCTTGATGCTGACCAATGATCAAGGCACTTGCATGTGCACGCCTGCTCAGATCTAAGGAGAGAGCCGGGAGGACGGGGGCCGGAGTCTGGGCACGGGAACTCAACACACACCCGGGTTCAGTAGCTGAAAGAATGTCTTTCTACCCCCACCTCTTTGCTCCTGCGCTGCCTCGAAGTTGCAGAGAGAGGGCTTCCAGAAGTGGACACATTTTTAAATAAATCTTTTAACTTTTCGCCTGTGGATACAGCTGCGTTGACACAAAGCCACATTTGAGGCATGCTGTCTCGGAAGCCTGGCACCACGGAGTGTTTTTCTACTGGGACCCATAATGGCTGGCTTTTAAGAGTGGTCCTGTGTTCAGTTTTATCAATGTGGTGCTTGAACTGGGCCTTCAGCTGACCTCCAAAAGGAAATAGTTTTAAAAGGAAGAATTTTAAGTCTGCCAAGAGTCAGATAATGGCACAGCAGAGAAAAAAGCAAAGGGTTTTGTGTGTTTTATATTAAAATACGAGTCTCTTAATGCCTCAAAACAGCAGCCTCTAGAAAATGGGCAGCTTAATGTATCAGGCTAGAAATTACAGTTTTAAAGATCAAAAATTTTCCCCTTTGTTCCTTGTGATTTATTGGAAAGAAACAAGTTCTTTCCTCCTGAACCTCCTCCTACCTTTATTTTTGGTTTTGTGCAAGTAGACTGTTCTCCTTAAAGAAAATTTCAGAGCACTCTGAAAAAGTCCCTGCTGTGTTCAGAGCCTCATGCCCAAAGAGCTTTTAGCCTGGAAGTCCTGCAAAAATGTGCCTGGAGCACAAAGGCATTAACATTTGGGTAATTCTGTATGGTCGGTTTCTTTCCCACCTGCGCAGCCTTCTCTTTTCCCAAAGCGTAATCTATTTTTTTTTTTTAAGATTTTATTTATTTGACAGACAGAGATCACAAGTAGGCAGAGAGGCAGGCAGAGAGAGAGGAGGAAGCAGGCTCCCCCCTGAGCAGAGAGCCTGATGCGGGGCTCGATCCCAGGACCGTGGGATCATGACCTGAGCTGAAAGCAGAGGCTTTAACCCTTTGAGCCACCCAGGTGCCCCATCGTAATCTATTTTTTTTTTTTTTAAGATTTTGTTTATTTGAGAGAGAGAAAGAGGACTAGGGAGAGAGTGTGTTAAGCATTAGTGGGGGGCAGAGGGAGAGGGAGGAGCAGACTCCACACTGAGCAGGGAGCCCAACATGGGGCTTGATCCCAGGACCCTGTCATCATGACCTGGGATGAAGGCAGACGCTTAACGACTGGGCCACCCAGACTCTCCCCCTGCCCCCTACCAAGCGGAATCTACTGAGGACCCTGGAAGATGAGGGGGTGGCTCTGTTCACTGTTCACTGTGTCAGTACATGAGGCATGGCTCAGTGGAGTCTGTCCTTTCTCTTCAGGGTGATCATTTCTAAGAAGAAATACTGTGTATTCCCCTCATCGGTATGGACGCTGGCTGGATGCTAGACAGGGGACAAAAGCCAAAACTGCGAATCACTTCAGGGGAAATGCGATCTAGAGTTCTCACAAACCAGCCAGCCATGATGGTCACCTTACTTTCTGTTTGTAGCAGCCCCGTGAATAAGTGGAGCTGCAAGGAACAGCTGACGCTACTTGTAAAGGAGGTCTGGGGACCCTGAATTCAGTGGGATTGCCTTGTGCATTTCATCACCCGACATGTGCCTCTGGTATGGTACGTCTAGTTCCAGAAAGTTCTCAGAGGGTGCACACCGAGGTTAAAAATGCCTGACAGAAGGGAGTTGGCCTGCACTGCTGTCTGACCCTGCACTCCAGGTCTGCTGGGAACCAGGACAGTGAGAGAAGACAGTGAAGCAAGGAGGGCATCGTGCAAGCCCGAGGCAGATGAGATGGAAGTAAGAAAGGGAGCCAGATGGTGTGGGGCTGATACTGGGCCACAGGGTCCGGCCCCAGAGGTAGAAAGGATTTGCTGTTTTGGTAGTTCTAGACACAGGTGAAGTTGGAGCCAGGTAGAGAGGGAGAGGATTGGGGCAAGTTTCCAGCCATGGGGAGGCCTGCACAGGTGCCAGAGATCCAGAGGGACAAAGAACCCTGGGCTCCTGAGAGTTCTGGGGTGGGGTGACTGCATGTAGTTGGTGGACACTATGACAGCTGCAATGAGAATGACTGGGACAATGGGTTAGTGAGCTATTGTCTCAGTAATGCTGCCTAACAAAGCACCCCAAACTCAGAGATGAACAACCGCAAGGATTCCTTCCTTGCTCTCAAGTCTGCAGGTAGGCTGAAGCTTGGCTGATCTGGGCTGGGCTCAGTGGGGCTTGTCTTCAAGATATGCATTGGGTCAGGTCCTCTCCCTTTGTCTCTTATCTACCTGGGCTTTCTCAGATGTGTTCTTCTTATATCCATGCCAGAGGCACTGGAATGCAAACCCAGCTGTATACTCGTTTTCAAAGTGAGTTCAGTTCGCGTCACTCGCCAGTTCATGTCACTTATCCTGTTGGCCAAGACAGGTTACACCACCAGCCCAACACCAAGAGAGCAGGGAAATAGACTCTGCCTCTGCTGAAGGGAACTGCAGTCATATGACAAAGGGTGTGGGTAGAGAGAGGGGTAAAGAGTTGAAGATGGATTACATGATTAAATTGATTTTTTTTCCCCAGCTTGTGTACCTTTTTTTTTTTTTTAAGATTTTATTTTTAAGTAATCTCTCCACCCAGCATGGGTCTCAAACTCATGACCCTTGAGATCAAGAGTTGCACACTCCACCAACTGAGCCAACCAGGCGCCCCAGCATGTGTAGGTTTTGATCACTGCTCAGGATGGATTCCATGAACTGAACTCACACAGCTTGTAATGAAATCAAAATGCCAATTTATTGGTTTGTGATGAGAAACCTAAATATTTTGTGGACTAGGTAACTCCTGTCATCCACTCAGTGTATTTTTTTCTTGTAGGAAAGCTACTTAGAGCATCAAATCATCACTCCAGTTTTGCTTATAAATGTGGGGATAGAACAAGGGGCATTGGTTGGGGAGCTTAATGGCTTGAGTTATCCAGGTCTGGTCTCCAGCAGAGACCTCCATCTCCACTGTAGGAAAAGTCCTGGCAAAGGTGTACTTGGGCAGGTTACCCCCCTTTAAGTGGAGATGTGCCAACTATTTTTTGCACTGCTCTTTTTGAATCTTTTCCCTGATCATTAATAACCTACATTCTTTCTTAGGTACAATGTAACTGACTCCACCATAGCTTTACAGATGATAATGAATTATTCCTCAATAATCAGCTGATATCCATACTGAGAATTAAAGCATTTGTCGAGACTACCCAGCCACTCAAGTACTGATCATTGCTTAGGACAAGGTGCTTTATGTATTCATTAATAAGTCTGAAATTGCAGTGGGCATCTTAGAATCTTTGTTGGCCACATGGTCATGAGGTGGTTGGCATTTCCTGTGCATGTAGAAACTTGCTTGTTATTCTTGGGCCCTCACTGGGTAATGGTAGTCTCAACATTTCAGTCAACAAAGCATTTAAGGACCACTTGAGGAAGAAATAAGAGTCTAGGTTGTCATCTGAAAATCTTCCATTGACCCCTGTGCAAGATCAAGCGTTAGACTTGCACATTTGATGTCAGAAACTGGGGAGAAAATCCAAGGGATAGTAGCAGAGCACTCTTAGAGACTGTGCACAAAAACACTCTTGAAAGATTAGGCTCTAGATATGAAAGAATTTTAGGATTATATCAATCAACCTCTTTGCTTATATTTTCCTTTTAATGCATGCAGAAAATGATATATGATAGCACTATGTGTCTAAATAAGGCTTCTAGCTTTTAAAGGCTCTTTCAGTAAGATTCAAATAAATTCAAAAGAATTGGAAATTATCGCGTCATGGTTTAATTGGCAATGTTTGTCCTACTAGATGGTATATAAAATAATGGTGGTCTTAACTATCGCTGGTGATTTAGATGCTGTCAAATTTGGTATTTTTCCATTGGAGCATACCAGTCATCAAAAATGGAACTAGAACCATGAATGGAATAACTGAAGACCTGCAAGTTGGCCAATAAAGAAACAGGAAGAGAAACCACTCCTTGGCTTTTTAAAGCCTTTACGTATACTGGGGTATTTTAACACTATCCTCATTTTTTATACAAAATGATTTTATTGGGCTTGGGTGTAATTTTCACACAGTAAAAGTAAAATCTTAGATGTACAACTCAGTAAATGTTTTGTAGACCCCACTCTGTAGCATACCAGCACTGTAGCTACCACTCAGATCAAGGTGTAGGACATCTGTATCACCCCAGGTAGTTTGTCAATAACACTCCCAAATGAGAGTGGCCATTATTCCGATATTTGTCATCATAGATTCATTTTAGCTAATCTGTGGCATAAAATACTTTTGTGGCTGACCCCTCCTGCTCACTATGTTTTTGAGATGCACCCATGTTATGATAATGTCAATAATTTTTTTCCTTTTAATTCCTGGGTGTTTATCCATTGTATGAATGTACCATAATTTATTTATCCATTTTCCTATTTCTTATAAAGATTTTTATTTATTTATTTGACAGAGAGAGAGAGAGAGAAAGAGTGAGTGAGTGCACAAACAGGGGAAGTGGCAGGCAGAGGGAGAATGAAAAACAGGCTCTCCAGTTCTCCAGCAGAGGGACCAACACGGGGGCCGATCCCAGGACGCTGGGATCATGACCTGAGCCAAAGGCAGACACTTATTGGACTGAGCTAGCCAGGCATCTCTATCCATTCTCCTATTACTGGATATTTAAGTTGTTCCTAATTTGAGCTACTATGGAGTGAAGTTGCTGTGAATATTCTTGTACATACATCTTTTTGTAGACACATGCACTCATTTATCAAAGTAGCATTCCTTGTGACAGGGTTGGCATAGATATCAGTAGACATTCCAGTTTTCCAAAGTAGTTGCACCAGTTCCTCCCATCTACAGTGTGTGAGTTCCAGTTGCTCCACATCCTTGCTAACCCTTGATGTGGCAGTCTTTTAAATTTTATCTGTTCAGCTGGTTACATGGGTGTATCTCATTATGGTTTTAGTTGAGATTTTCTTGATGAATAACAATATTGAACACCTCTTTTTTTTTTCTTGCTTTAGACTTGTGAAGGGCCCATTCATGTCTTTTGCTCCTTTTAAAAATGTCTTTTCTTTTCCTTATTGGTTTTCAAGTTTAAAAAAAAAAAACAAAACATTCTGACTATAAGTTCCTCATTAGATGTATGCACTTATAATGTCTTTTCCCATCCTATGACTTGTCCATTCACTTTTTAATGAGGTGTTTTGCTGAACAATGTTTCTAATTTTAATGAAGTCTAATTTATCTTTTTTTGCACAGTATAATCTTTTAAAATGTTGTTGTTGTTTTTGAGATAGGTCTTGCTTTTTATGTCCTGGTTAAGAAATCTTTGCCTACCCCTTATTCTCTGGTCCAATAACCCATTTCCTGTGCCAGTTCAGTTGCATGCCAAAGTCAATGTATTTTCTTGAGAATAGAAAACAGGTTGCGCTAAATCTGGGTGAAGCAGGAAATGCCTGAGGTTAAGTTAGGAAGGTGATATCAGCAGATGTGCAGAATATATCGAAACAGAAAGAAGCCCAACACAGTTAAGTTTTTGGTCCAAGGAAAGATGAATTCTAGGGGCTTTGTGGTTGGGTAAGTGGGTAATTAACCGTGTTGCTGTCCAGCCCACATTGTATCTCTGAGTATTTTGAGAGTCTGGTTAGACTCCTTAGTAAAATTAAATTCTTCAATGTTCATGGCTTCTGATTTATTGCCTAGAAACATTAAAAAGTTGACAAATTTCGTGTTTTAGGGACGTGATGTTAATGTCTAGTGGCCATCATTTTTCTTCTAAGTGCTCAAAACCCATTATCTTAATAATGCTTTCTTGACCATATTCAGGAAACAAAACCTCCACTTAGAATAACATTTATCCATCCCAAATCCTCTCAGTCTTCCCCCATTTTTTATAAGTTTTCCTAAAAAAGACCCATGTCAATAATTCCATGATCTCATGTTTTCCTACAGTCCTGGGTAAATGTTTGGGTTTGCTTGTCATAATGAAACCCTGACAGGTCCTGGACAGAACTGCCCAGACAGAGGAGATGCATGCCAAGTGGGAGTTGGCAGGAAGCACAGGAGATGGTAGGGAGTAGGCAGGGCAGCTGTAAAGTCTGTGAGGGGGACAGAAACCTATGTCTCAAGGTAGGGTTGAGATCAGGTAGCAACAGCTGAGTTGAGATCCCACCACTCAAGAGATGAGCTCTGGAGGCCATGGTTCTGTGAGGCTTTCCCGGAAAGGGAGAATAACTGTGCAGTGAGAACATACATCCCTGCCAGCCTGTTCCAAGAGTTTTATTCTTTGAATGTTTAGAAAACAGAAATGGATCCTAATCATTATTACTAAGTGATAGTAATTATCAGGAACGAGATGGGAATAGCCCCTTAACATCTAAGAACGTGAACTGGATGAGGCTGCAGAGATGTCCTTGGCTGTCCACCCTCAAGGCAGGTTTGATGGGCATGTTGTAGTAGAAAGAGAGGACTGTCGGGAGTTGAACATACCTGGTTCTAATACTGGTTTTACTACCTGTTAATTATAGGACACTAGTCAGGATGATACTTCCATCCTGAGATTGGCAAGAAGATTAAATAGGGTAGTATGTAAAGTAGGTAAAATGCTAATTTTCCCATTTTCCTCCTGCTTCTTCCTTATGCTCCACCAATAGATAGCTGTCACTCCTTATCTTTCTTGCCCATTTTGCACCACTGGCTCAATTGAACAGTCATAATATTTTGAAATAAAACCTTCCCTTGGCTCCCAGGTAGATGCCCCCTATTCCATGATGACAGCCACCATGTTGTACAAATCTGCTAGGACTGCCATAACAAGATACCACAACTTAGGTGGTTTAAACAACATAACTCATCTTCTCACATTTCTGGAGGCTGGAAGTCCAAGTTCAAGTTGCTGGCAGGGTAGGATTTTTCTGGAGCTTTTCTCCTGAGTTTGCAGATGACTGTCCTCTTGTTGCCCCTTCAAATGGTCTTTTCCCTATGTGAATGCATTCCTGATGTTTCTCCCTGTATGCCCTAATCTCCTCTTCTTAAAAGGTCAGATGGATTAGGACCCAACCTAACAACCTCATTTTAACTCATTTGCTTCTTTAAAGGCCCTATCTCCAAATGCAGGCACATGCTGAGGTATGGGCTTTCGGGCTTCAATATACAAATTTTGAGAGGCAAAATTCAGTCTATAGCACATATGTGTGCTGACAAATCCCACGCTATTTGTCCAGCATGTGCCCCCCTCTCCTCTCACCCCTTCCTGTATATGAGGATACAACAAGAAGTCTGCAACCAGGAGAGGGCCCTCACCCAACCATGCTGGCAACCTGATTTAGCACTTCCAGCCTCCAGAACTATGAGCAATAAATCTTTTTTTGTTTATAATAGCTATGATACAGTATGTAAAAGCTTGGCTCAGTGCCTAGCATTTACATATGCTCAGAACCATTGTTTCTGCCGTTATCTAGTTGTTGTTCTTCAGTAGGAAGCAAAGACGCCCCTGAGTGGGAAGGCAGTCTTCTCCATACTCCAGGGAGAAACCCTGTGTGGCCATCATGATGCTGTGAGAACCCATTAATAATGGTCAGTTTATAACCTGTGTGTTCTTGTGGGGGCTCTAATAGCCCCAAAGAGCCAAATGTTGTTGGAGGAGCAGGGAATGACAACAAATCTTAGTCTTTCTATGGATAAATCACAGATATCTATGACATATAAACAAATATGCAGTATATCTGTAATATTAAAATTGAGTGGGGGTGGTCATTAGGAGAAAAATGTCAAAAAAGGCTCCCAGGAGGGCAGCAATGACAATAAGGACAAGAACCCCGCTGATTTATTATAGGCAAAAAAAGTTACTGTTGATGTTCCCCTGGCTTTGGACCATCCTGGGTGGTACTGTTAAGTTCGCAAGGTTCATGTCCTCTTTTCTGGAATGGGGAGTTAACAGTTGAACTTGCATAAAGTTGTTTAGTTAGGTTTGCCCAGGGAGGCACCAGGCTTTTGGCAAAATATCCATCTGTTTGTGGTTAAGATTGTCCTGGTTCTTATTACAGCCAGACTTGGTTACATTTTGAGAACCATGAGGCTTGGCTCTGAGGAACAAGACGACCGGTTCATCCAACATGGTGTGCTTTGAATCTTTCCTTCTGACTTCTCCAAAGCTTCTCCTCTTGGCTGAAGGCATTGAACTTGGCAAGAAGAAAAAAGAACTGAATTCCTTCGTTCCAACCCACATTTCTTTTGCCAAAGTATGATTATTAAAGAGTTTTGAAAATATAACTCTCCTACAGGCATAATGAGCCTGGCTTAAAAATTTATTTCACTCATTAGGAAGGCATCGACAGGATGGTCAGGCTAGTTCAAAGTAGGATATGGAAGATGAATATGTATATATGATTCAATTCAAAGCAAGATGGCTGAAATATGCTCATTTAACTTAGGTACAAAACTAGCTACCATTGTGCAGGGAAGTCAAACCATAATCTTTGGAGTTGTTCTCTACTGGATAACTGTAATTTGTGAATTATGTTTGCATGATTGTATCTGGATGTTTTGGGAAGTTTTTCTTAAATTATCATCCAGATTCACCTTGACACTTTCTATACCAGTCTCTATGTCCTATGAAATCTTAACAAGCTTTAGTTTTTCTATTTTTCTTTTTAGTATCTAAAAGCCTACCTGGAAAACTTGAATTAACTTGTCCCTTTTTTTGTCCCTTGCCTTTTACAAAGGCACTTGAAAGCCAACTGCATTCAATGGTTTGCTGTGTTTACAACACCTTTATATGTCTACCTATTTTTGTGGTGTAAATACTCCAGACAGGGGGAATTTTTATCTACCAATGTGATGTCCTTAAAGGCAGAGTTGAGAAGAAGTGTATACAGTTAGTTTTGTGAGCCAGTATTTTCTAGCTCCAGCACATCATTGAGTGTGTGTTCTGATATACATTTCATGGCTTGTGGTCATGGTTTTCAAATTACTTTCCAACAATGTAGAATTATGGTCACTCAGTAAGTATTTCTGAAGAGCCTGAAAGATCAGCTCATCTGATGGTCCTGAAACTATAATCTCTGGAACCCTAATCATATTCCTTGGGGACGCCTCACAGGTTACACAAACCTAATTCAAATTTATTTTTCAAAGTTACATTTTTAAAAATACAGTGAAAGAATACACATGCATACACATGTAGCAGACATATAAAGAAATGCGTGGGCCTGGTGAACACCAAGTGCAGAATTTTTATAACTCCCTGAGATAGAAAAGAGAATATGATGGTGAAGAATTCACAGGGGTTGTGAGTACAGAGGTGTGTGATACTATTTTTATACTTTGTTATATATCTTTTTAAAGAAAGATTTATTTATTTTAGAGAGAGAAAGAGATGTATGCTTGTGCAGGGATGGGGGCAAAGAGCAGAGGGAGAGGGAGAGAGATACTCTGCACTGAGTGTGAATCCTGACGTGGGGCTTGACCTCATGACCCTGAGATTACAACCTGAGCCAGCAAGAGTCAGAAGCTTAACCAACTACATCACCCAGACACCCCAAACTTTGTTGTATATCTTAAATACTGTAACAGTTTCATAAAACATGTACCTATAAATACACTTTGTATCAAGTTTCAAACCTCTAAAAAAGAGTGTCAAATTTGCTACCAGACTAACTTATTTGATGCAAGTGGTGGAATAAAGCTTTCTCTTGCCTTATCTGTTATTACACATTTTCCAATGTTGCATGGGAAGCTTTAATTTTAAAGGTCAAAACATTAAAATGTCACTGAGAATCTTGTTTTATTTTATTTTGTATAATGAGAGTGGAATGAATTTTTAAATTTTGAAATAATTTCACACTTCTTTAAAAAAGATGTATTTATTTATTTTAGAGAGAGAGAGAGAGAGTACACGCATGCCAGTACACTGAGCCAGGGCTGTTGAAGTGCCAGGAACAGAAGGAAAGGGAGAGAATTTCAGGCAGACTCTGCCCTGAGCAGGGCGCCTGATGCAGGGCTCAATCCCATGACCCTGAGATCATGACCTGAGCCGAAATCAAGATTGGGATGCTTTACCAACTGAGCCATCCAGGTGCCCTGAAACAATTTCATGCTGAATAAATGTTGCAAGTAATACAAAGAAACAAATATGCCTTTTATTTATCCAGAGTAGTAAATTGTTAACATATTATCATATTTATTTTATCATTCTCTCTCTCTCTCCCCTACACACTCTCACACACACACACATACACCTTTTTCTAAATGATTAAAGGGTAGTTGCATGCATCATGTCTCAGTACTACTTCATACTTAAGTGTTTACTTCTTAAGAACAAGACATATTCTTAGGTCTACAATACAATTGTAAATTTAGGACATTTAACATTAATGTAATACTCTTATCTAATCTGTGGTCCGTATTCCAGTTTCCCCAATTATCTCAATAATGCCATTTACAGCTATTTTGTCTTTTAGTTTTTAGACTCAGGATCCAGTCCAGGATCATGAGCTGCATTTAGTTGTCATTTCTTCTTAGAGCTTTTCTGTCGGAAGTGGATCGTCAGACTTTGTCTTTTTGTTTTTTAAAGATTGTATTTATTTATTTGAGAGAGAGAGAATGTGTGTATGTGTGAGAAGAGAGAGAGAGAGAGCAAAAGAGTGAGCACAAGCAGGGGGAGCTACAGAGGGAGAAACAGGCTTCCAGCTGAGCAGGGAGCTGCATGCGGGACTTGATCCCAGGACACTGAGATCATGACCTAACCCAAAGGCAGATGCTCAATCGACTGAATCACCCAGATGCCCCAGCCTTTCTCTGTCTTTCAAGACCTTGACATTTTTTTGAGTTCAGCCCTGTTGTTTTTGTAGAGTGACCCTCAGTCTGGCCCATCTACTGTTCTTCACAGGTGGGTCCAGGTTATGTGCCTTTGGTGGGAATGCTACGGAAGTAATGTTGCATCCTCCCCAGTGCCCGATATCTGGAGGCACAAGGGGCACGTACATACTCTGCCAACTGGCTAAGGTGCTGTCCTCCAGGTTTCTCTTTAGTGGGAGATTTTTGAGGCCATGATTTGACTACAGATGAGGAATGATCCAGGGGCGGGGCCTTGTTTAGACTCTCCTGGACCATAGCTCCGCACTTGCTTTGAAAATTTCAGCCAGCGGGGTGAGCCAGCCTGTTTTCTAAGCTGTGTGGCATTTTTGTGGCCCCAGGAAAAGGCAGCATCAGCAGCCTGCTGGGGAGGAGGGGAGGCTGCAAAACCCATCCATGTCTGCGTGTCTGACTTGTGGCACCCTGGTGCTCAAAGAGCTGAATTCAGTTTCACAACAGGAGTCTGCAGCAAGCGGGGCCTTGGGGATGGTTGCTGAGTGTGGTTGTTCCCCTGTCTGGTGATGTCATATGTGTGCAGTGTGGCTTTTCTGAGGTTTTCCTACTTTCCCGTGCACAATAAAGACGGTCTTTTCTCTGAGCCAGGGCTTCCGAAGGCCAGGCCACAAACCTTGCATGGCCTGCCCCAGGCTGGGACAGTGGGCTCTCACAGAAAAACTGAAAATTAGAACTCAGGCGCTGTCCACGTGTTGGCTAAATGATGATTTTCCCAGTGGTTCCATGTGGCTCGAATAACAGCCCCACCACCACCACGGAGGAAAATACTCTAATTAAGATGTATTTTATTGAGTAACGTTTTATTCTAGTGAATTATTTCATGTCCTGCACCATTTCAAGTTCTAGCACAGATTGACTCAGGAATTCATCCCACAGATTGTCACTGGGCCATGGGATCATGGTGGCACAGGCAGGCAGATGGTCTGTAGGTAAGCCTAGCATCCTCTAAATGTTCAGGACCACGTGAGGCCTGAGGTGGTCAATAGAAACATGGAATTGTAGTATCATGGGAGGCTGTTTGAGGGGCTGTGATGTCCAGAGAAGGGAAGGCTTTGTGGTAGGGGCCAGGAAAGTTTGTCCAGATCAGGTGGTCCTCGGGCTGAGTCTTAAGAGGTGGAGAGCATTTACCAGGTGGTGAAGGGAGCATTTTAAACCGAGAGACTTGACGTAATTCAAAGGTGAGGCAGATGAACATGGCCTCATGGGAGGGGTCAGAAATAGGAAAAAAGGTTTGAGTCAGATTGGGGAAGACCCCGAGGTGTAGGGTACATCAAAGAGCTTGGTCAGGTGTCTCATCTCAGTTACTAGATTTTGTGCTTTAGAACAATCAGGGTTTCTTCAAACTTGATGGAAGGCTTTCTGGGAAAGAAGACCATCACTCAGCCTTCTTAGGGACCTGACCTGTCTCTGGATGTATAGATGTAGGGCTCTGAAGATGGTAGGTGCTCCTGTTTTGTCACCGTGGGCCACATTGAGCATGGCCAGCCCCGACCCCTGGAAGCCAGAACTGGGAGATTTCCACGGCCTCGTGGAAATCGTGGAGGTACAGGACTGGTCCACGCCTCGTGACACGTAGACTTCAGTACGTCCTTTAGTCGCTTGTACTGCTTAGTTTTAAGTTTTTATTTTGAAATGATGCCAGACTTCCCAAAAACAGTTTTAGAAGAGTTCAGAGAACTCCAGTTTACACGTATTCGCTGCTCTGTACCTGAGCCACGCTTTGGCTGTATCAGTTGAGGGCAGATTGTAGACTTCACATTCAGTTACCACTTCCTACTTCCATATGCCCTTTTTTTAAAATTTTTTTTAAAATATTATATTTTATTTGACAGAGAGAAATCACAACTAGGCAGAGAGGCAGGCAGAGAGAGAGGAGGAAGCAGGCTCCCTGCAGAGCAGAGAGCTCGATGTGGGGCTCGATCCCAGGACCCTGGGACCATGACCCGAGCCAAAGGCAGAGGCTTTAACCCAATGAGCCACCCAGGCGCCCCCCCATATCCTAAATTGTGCAAGACGGAGGCTTAGTCATTGATGGGAACTACAGATACTAATTTCTGACTGTTGTCATTGGTCTTCTATCGCACGCTCCAGTCAAGAATCACGTGTTTTTCAGAGGTTCAGGTATTTTTAATCTGGAATGATTTTTCAGCCGTTGTCTTTCATGACATTGATCTTTGTGTAGAATCTGGGTGTTTATCTAATGTCCTGCCTTTGGGGTTGTCCGTGCTCTTTCCTTGTGATTGGATTCAAGGTTCCACACGTCCTGTTGGAATGCACTCTGACTGAAGGTGTATTCTTGGGGCATCACGTTAGGAGGAACGTAGCATCTGTAGCCCCCTCACTGGGGATTTTTTTTTTTTTAAGATTTATTTATTTATTTGACAGAGGGAGAGAGCACAAGTAGGCAGAGAGGCAGGCAGAGAGAGAGGGGGAAGCAAGCTCCCTGCTGAGCAGAGAGCCTGATGTGGGGCTCAATCCCAGGAACCTGGCTCACTGGGGATCTTAACTTTGATCATCTGGTCAAGGTCTAATGGAGTTTCTCCACTGCAGAGTTGCTATCATTTCTTATGCAATTAATGAGTGGTCTGTAGGGAGAAATTACTGTTCATTTTTAAGCCAATTTGAATTGGATTTTCTGTTACTTACAATATGAAAGCTCCTTACTTTTTCAAGGGCCTATTTATGTTGTGGGATTAATTGCTGATGGCCATGGGGAAACAAGCAATGGATTATGATGAGAAGAATAGGGAGTTTCTTAAAAGCTTTAATTGTGGGTCAGGTAGGAACAGAGCTGGACCAAAGTGCATGAGTTTTTTGTGAGGATGAATCAAAGTCTTTGAATTTATTTTGGAAAAAAAAGAAAAGAATTTGTATCGATCAAATCACATCCTCTGTAACAAGTCTTTTAATTGTGGGAAATTTGCAACAATTTGAAAATCAATCTTTCATTTTTTTTTTCATTACTCTTAACTGAATAGTGTTAAGTTATACTCACAAAGGATAGTGGTTATTTACAGGAACACACAAACCTTATTCAAAATACGTGTACGTATTTTTCCTGGATTTCACCTTGGCAAAGATGTTTCCATTAATAGCAAATTCTGTACCACCTGAGCAGGATCCCTAAGAGAAGTAGTGAACCAGATTCTAAAATAAGAATTTCGGTACAGGCCATTTCCTGGGAGGCTCTCTCAGGGAACGAAAAAGCAGAAAAGTAGGGACAGAGTGAGGGGAAGGGAAGCAGTCATTAAATTATGTTATTAAGCAAGTGTGTGTGCATGAGTACATATGTTTTGTGCACGTGTGTTCGCATCCATCCACAATTGTCTGTGGTTATCTTGGGGTGGGTGCCTTCAGAAATAGACCCTGAGATAAGGATTCAAGTGCAAATGGTTTTTTCACCATGTGTGGTGTGGTTCAGCATCGTACCCCCGGGATGCCAGCTGAGGCCAACTCGCTTGGTCTGGGAGTGGGGGGGCGCGGTGTGATTGGGAGTGACAGTGTGCAAAGGTCACCTGGGAAAATACTGAGCCAGGATAGGCAGATGCTGGTCAGGAATATTCCCTGTCTCCACTCGTGTGGGATCTCCGAGATCTCTCTTCTGGAGGGGACAGTGTCAAACTACACACACGTCAGTGCTGAGATTAGAAAATTGGGCTGAACACAGATCAAAAGGGGACCCTGAATTCCTAGCCAGGGAATATGGATATTCAGTTCTAAAAACTAGCTTGCGAGCCCTTACTGGGAAGCAGGATGCTGGGAAAGGACAGTCCCTTTGGGGTGGAATGTTCCTGCGGCACAGAAAGGAGCAGACGCAGACGGCGGGGGTGCACAGACATTAGGGAGCTGCTGAAACCATTAAGTTTGCCACAGCCCAAGGTCTGAGTGGTTGTGGAAAAGGGGAAGGAAGACGACAGCCGTTTCAAGAAGACTCTGGGAGCTGGGCGGTGATTGATGTGCGGAGTCAAGCGAGGTTTCAAGCCTGGTGCCCTCATTAACAGAAGGGCGCAGGGACTTGAGAGGAACGGAATGTTAAGTGGAAAGTCAGCATTCAACGTTCAGAGCTGTATTTCAGAGAAAGAAACCAAAATCCAGTGCTTCAACTTTTCATGCTTTTTTGTAGACAGGTATTTTTGAGGTCAGAAAAGCAGGTAGGAAAGCGGGAAGGGGACTCGGCCAAGACTGGGTTTTGTTTAACTTTGCTTTTTTTCTAAATTGGAACCAGACAAAATACATAGTTGCAACCAAGAAATAATGCACACGTCTGCCAACTGAAGGATTCTGTCTGCTCTCTTTGTACACCTCAATGAACTAATAAAGGGGATAGAAAATAATCAGAAACAGGGAGTGGGAAGAAGAAGGAAACACTCAAACCCTAACTGAGAAAAGAAAGCCTTTGGTTAAAATAGAAGCTTCCGGCCAGCGGGGAGCCTCATATTTGTACACAGAAGTGCCATGTAATGTGAGATGTCATAACAGGCAGGAAATGGAGATATATGGGTAAAAGCCCTTTGTAAATCAAAGTGCTATGGGCCGCTGGGTCACAGTTCCCACAACCATGGGCGTTAGCTCTGTTATATCCGGTCCCCACCATTTGGCTGAGGCCAGTGGAGACTGTGAGTGGGGATAGTTTGGCCCAGCATTGAAGCAGACATAAACTACCTTTCCTGCCCTTCACAAAAACACTTTCAGCCTTCTAGAGAAGAGCACGAGGGTAAGGTCTTCAGGGAGATAAAAGCATTAACCAACCTCTAATCTTCCTTTTGGCTGGAGACCTATTACAGTCACCCAAAGAGAGGGAGATCTTGTTTTGCCAAGATAATCAGCTTTGGGGTGATTCTCTGGCATGTTATCCAGTTTCCTATTATCTGCAGTAACTCAAGGTCAGTAGAAGCTGACTGTAGAAGGTCGTAATGTATCCCCAAACCCAAAACAAGTGTGCATTTGGGGGCTTGATTTCAGACATGGGGCTGAAGTATTTTTCAGTGCTTACTGACTGTGTTTTGACCTCCAAGATGATGATGCTGGCAGGGGAAAGGCTACTAGTTTGGGACTGAGACAGGATTGGAGGAGGACTCCAAGATGGTAGACCCATAGTGAGGAGCTGTAGTGTTCTAGAAGAGCCAAAGGGGAGAGAAGGTGGAGGAAGGAGTATAATAGATAGGTTGCTTTTAAGGAGACAGTATGACCTCTTAAAGTGGAATTAAGAGGTAGAGAGAAGTTAGGAAGCCTTAGGGCCATTGAGTGCAAGTCTGTCCCTCTTCCCCAAGTGCCGCCAGGTTGTAACTAGGGCCATTTGGGACTGAACCTTATACTTCTGCAAACCATGATATGGTGAGATTGGGGGAAGACCCAACCTGTAGTGGAACCCGTGTCTTTTCTCTCGTGGGTCCTAACCTGATCCGACCTGTCCTGAGACCTGGGCAAGGGAGGACTCTGTCTTGAGCTGGGCACTTCATTTCACTCTGGCTTCATCAGGCTGCATGGGTGGGGAAGTCCACAGCATCAAGGCTCTGCCAGCCTGGAGCCTACATTTCCCTGCCCTTCTTGCTCCAGACGCATGACGCTCCGGAATCCTGCCCGCATGCCCCAAGCATGGTGGCACAGCCGGGACAGGCTGGAAGTTTGGGGGAGAGACTTCAGGATGGACAGGAAGGCTAGGGTGTCCACAGAGCTGTCCAAAGAAAAGGGTGACAAGCCATGGGATAAATTCAGGATTGTCCCCATGTCCCCACATTCAGCATAGAACTCGGAAGAGTCTGAAAATTTTAAACTGAAGCCCGACCTTCCAAGTCCTGATAAAGGTACATGTCTTGGTAGGAGAATAGAATGCATTGTAGTGAACAGTTTGTGGTTTTGAGTTATAATTAAAAAAAAAAATTCGGACATAAATTATGTGAGCCTCTATTTGTCTTCTTGCCTCATGCAGCTATTCATGCCCACCTAGCATCCCCTGGGGAGGCATGAGGGCCCAGACAAGGGCAACGGCTCAGTGCCTCCACGCTCCACTAATGCCGTCCATCCATGGGCTTGTTTGACCCAGCTCTTCTTTTTCTGGAAGTTGTCAGACTTCTGGAGAAACATCATCATGATAGCCCAAAGCAGTCTCCCTCAGGTGTGAGTTTGTGCTCACCTTCAAGTACTCCCGATGGAAAAGGGCCGATCCAGCGCTTCCCCACCCCTTGACCTCCGTACTAACCATGCCTGCCATTATCATGGGTCAGACACCTGCACAAAAGGACAGGGTTTGGTAAACCTTAGTAAGGAAAATGCTGTGCTTCAAAGAGAACATTCAGGGGCGCCTGTGTGGCTCAGTGGGTTAAGCCTCTGCCTTTGGCTCAGGTCATGATCCCGGGGTCCTGGGATTGAGCCCTGCATTGGGCTCTCTGCTCAGTGGGGAGCCTGCTTCCCCTCCTCTCTCTGCCTGCCTCTGCCTACTTGTGATCTCTGTCTGTGAAATAAATAAATAAAATCTATTAAAAAAAAAAAGAGAGAACATTCAGAGCCTAGCAGAAACTACTTGGTAGTTTGGTAGTAAAATGAGATTGGATTTGTGAAATGCCCCAGTCGTATGTACTTCCTTGTCTCTCTCAGCAAAAGACATGAATGCCATTGGTCAGCCAAGAGAGACTAAAACATGCCTAAACTGCCAGGGCACAATTCTAGATACAAAACCACCTCCTTGGTGATGGCAGCAGATATCATTGAGAGCCTTACCACGAGAGCCGATATGAGTGTCCATGACTGTTTTTGTAGACACATAAAACATTAATTGTTTTGGAGAGCAGCTGTTTCTTTATGCATTATCTTTGATAATTTCTGGATTCTGGCTGTGATGTGGTATTAAAAGATGGCAGTAGAGCATTTCCTATGGATAGGGGGTATCGTGGTATTTTGTTGTTTTGGTATTGGATGTTGTGCTTCTGCTGACCATCCCACATGGAATCTGCAGGCTCAGAAGGAGGGCATTCTTCAGAGGAGGCTCATGTATTCTCCACCCCACTTAAGAGCAAAGATGGGAATTTTAAGCCCCTAATCCCCATAGCACATGGGTGAAGGTACATGCAGAAACACACAGAGAAGGCTATTTGCTCAGTTATATTTCCTTGGGAGTTTTGCATCTGTTCTGGTGGATTTTTTGTTTGCTTTGTGGTTTCCAATGAAGATGCAGTGGTGTGGACACAAACCTGGACACTCCAGAATTCTCATTTGTGCAAAAAATCAGAAAGCCGAGGAACACGATTGGGTAGGGAAATGCGGAGAACAAAGTGAGTCTGTATGTGATAGAAGGGAAAAGCCTCCAGATCACAGAGTCTGTAGGAAAAATCCAGCAACAGACAGAACATGTGGATTGCCTAAACCAACATCCTTGTGTTTCAAAGTGGTATAAAGAAGGATTTTCCCAGCATGTTATGTGGTTTGACAACACGGTATTTGAGCTTATCTTGTCATTCTTGAAGCTTTGGTTCTTCTTATCCTCTTATGCTCTTGATGGAACCATTCCTTAAAAACCCTTCCTTTCAGCCTCGATGACGTCTTTGTAAAATCTCATGCATTTACTTATCCAAGAAACATTTCTTGACCATATATATGCCAGGCACTGTGTCAGGTATTAGAGATACTACCTTGAATAAGGCAAATGGAATCCCCAATGTCTGAGTGGCTAAAGGAAGATCTCTTCTTCCCCTCTTCTTCAACCTGTAAAGAAACAGAACCCACTAAACTTAAAATAACAGACTAAATGTATGGCTTCCTTCAGGTTTTCCTGCTGGGATCACTCAGCTTGGTTGACATATTGCATGTCTTACCAGGAAAAATAATGTGGGTTCATTTCGATCTAGAAATCTAGTTTCTTACTTTGCTTTCTTTTATTACCTCAGTATACAAAGACACAAATAAAACGACCTCTTCAGAGACCTTGGGGTTTAGAATGAGTGAAGGAGTCACTTGTCCCTGCTCAGTAGAGCTGATTGTTAGATTTTCATGAATTTTGCAAGTTTGTTGATGCCCTGTTGGTAGCTTGAAATTGGCCATGATGAGAGGATTTACCCCACAAAATAGGCAAATGATAAAATTGGAGGCTTTTATTACTCAGAGACCAGTTGTTAAGGATTTTCCAGCACATCCCCTGATTAGAGGGGCAGGTAGGTATCCTAATGGTGAAGTGGAAAGTTTGGAAAGACATCAATATGTACATGATCCAAATGAAGGAAAAAAAGAAGCAAATCAGTCCATGAAATTCTAGGCAGTAAGTGACCCAGGGGCTAGTTTAATCTATAGGGATGATGTCCTTTTTGTCTTTTAGAGATGTCATGACATTTTAATCTAGGACTATTTTATTTTATTGTGGCAAGAACACAACATGAGACCTATTTTCTTAAAGAAGACATTTTTATGTAACCCTTTACACTGTGTGTCTGTTCTTTATTTTTTGTCCACTAATGGCAGAGGCTGTTCGTAAACAAAACAAATTAGAAGAATAAAGAAGATTGAGTTTGAAATTACAGTAGTCTATTGCTGGGCAACAGAGTATTCCACAAGTTCTGAGGAGAATTGCTTCTACTTTTCTCACGGATTATCTGAGAAATACAAAGTATGCAGTACTGTAGCCAATTCGTAATGAAATAGGTGACCTGCACTGAACATCACTGGGTTAGATGCAAACCTGACTGATGAGTTGCATTTGTGTGGAGTTTTTGAAAAGGAAATAAACCTTGGTCTGAGAGATAATACACTGGTAGGAGAAAATGTTACAAGAGTTCAAACTATGCAGGTTGTATTTGTTATTTTCTAAAAATATGCAGACTCACAAATTGAATAATTTTGCAAAACATGTATTCAAAATTTCACCCAGGAAAATTGGAACTTGATAGAAATAATGAAAACAATTACCCCCAGCTTATGGGGCAGAGACATTAAGCAGTAGAGTTTCATGAAGACAAAATTCTGTTCATATCTTCAATGTAAAGTTTATAAAGAATAGCATTCATCCCTAAAAACTATTTTCCTTAAAATTAAATTTAAATGGATATCCATTTGGAAAAGTAAAGATTTCCAAACCCCTACCTCACACCATATACAAAAACTTGAGGTGGATCATAGATCTGTGCATAAAAACCAAGATGATAAATCTTTGGGATGAAAGAGAATACTTACTAGTTTTAAATTCTCATATCAGAAAAGGAGAAAGGTACAAAATTAAAAAGAACTGAAGAAAGCTTTAAACAGTTTAACTGTGCTGTGTAAGAAGCTGACCAAGGCCTTAGTGCCTTAATGGAGTGTGATTCAGAAGATATTTTCTCCATGAAAGTGATCAATATTGGTAAAATCCTAATGGGAATATTTGTGCTTGTTAAGCACTGGGTTAAAATTTCCTTGATGACACAAAGACCAGATTAAAATAACAAGTTAAAAACATCTTTACAACAGTCCACAACTCTGTGTCATGATTAGAAAAGCTGAATCCATTCCATTTCATTCAACTCAGGAACTTAAATTTTAAAAAAAGAGAGAGGTAGGTGTGCCTGGATGGTTCAGTCAGTTAAGCATCTGACTCTTGATTTCAGCTCAGGTTATGATCTCAGGGTCATGAGACCTTGCGTCTGGTCCTGCCCTGGGTGTGGAGCCATCTTGAGAGTCTCTCTCCCTCTGCCGCACCCCTAAAGATAAATGAATAGGTAGAGAGAGAGATAAAAATAAAGGAGAGAGATAAATACACAGCAAATGAAATTGGAATGAAACAGAATACTTACTAGTTTTAAATTCTTATATCAGAAAAGAAGAAAGGTACAAAATTAAAAAGAACTGAAGAAAGTTTTAAACAGTTTAACTGCGCTGTGTAAGAAGCTGACCAAGGTGTTTGGGGTGTTGACATAAGAAATAGAAATGTGTCTTCTGTTTGTTCTTTTCACCCCAAATTGAAGCATCTTCCCTTAGATGGTTCAAAGTCTTCCCTATCCTGTGTTCATCTGAAATATCCCCACCAAAGGTGACCCCAGCAAGTTCTGCTCTGGTTTGATGGGAATTTTTCTTTATCAGTGTGTGCTTTACCTTATTCCAAGATGTTTGAATTAAATATGTGATAAGATGATGAAAAACATTTTAAAGTTATACCTGCTTCTGAGAACTCAGGGTTATCCTTCTGAAGCTATTCTGGTCAATGGATATTTGATGGAAGGGAATATAAATCCACCCAAACTATTCAAAAAAAAAAAAAAAAAGGAACATTTATTGGCAAGATACAAGATTCATTGAACCTTGGCACTGCCAGGCCTGGTGGGAACTATAAGGTCAATGGCCTGAGGTGAAGACTCAGTTGCACAAGTACATTCTCCGTTCCTGGCCCACTATGGATTGGTAGCCCCTTGTATCTGCTCTCTCAGGATATATGCTTCCCATAAATTGAACTGGCAAATGGCTCCAAATCCAACGTTCAGGTATAAGCATCTTCCATGTAATTCTTAGCTCAGGATCTTGAAAGGAAGATTCTACTTCATCAGAGAACAGCCAATGAAATACTAGCCTGGGTCAGTTGTAACATGACTGGTCCTATCAGCTGAGGGGGTGGGGTGGGCAGAATCACTCACTTTGCTTATCAGGCACCACATGGCAGGGCAGCTGCTCTACAAGGTGTGTGGGTGGGTCAGACAGGGCATCTGAGTGAGGGGAGCAGACCCATGGGCACTGGAGAATTGAAGGAGCTTATATCCCATCTAAGGAGAACACTGAGTCGTCCAGTTGTGGCCAAGATGTGATCAAGTGATCAAGATGTGATCAAGATAGCCCCGTATGATCAGAGAAGGTACATATTACATTTTATGCAAAATGTCCTGATTTTTAAAAAGTGGCCAGTTGTAGCAGCCCCTGCCAAGCCCTTCCTGTATCCCTTGAGTACTTAACATTTCCATACACACTGACCTGATTTCCAGCTGCCAACTTTGCCTGAGGGTTCTCTTTGGCCACTAGAGCCCATTCGACCCACACTAGGGGCATGGTGGAAATGCTGGTGAATTAAGGCTTCCTGGGGGCAGCTTTCAATTAGTGACTGGGTACAGTTGGATGTTTCCTCAGCTCTCTTGTCCCTAGTTGAGACTACTCTGAGGCATGGTCTATATGGCTTCCAGAGTTCCTCAGAAGGGTTGAAGTCCAATGGCCCAGTGGCATGTGCTTGGTCTTGGACTTTGTATTGGCTGCTCTTCCCCATATCACTTCCCCTGCCCAACTTAGTGTTTCTTGAAAGTACCTCCAATGAATTACTTAGACATGAATTGTTGACTCAGGGGCTCTGGAGACCATTAATTCAAATTTTTTAAAAAATGTATTTCTTGGGAAGCCTGGGTGGCTCAGATGGTTAAGCATCTGCCCTCAGCTCAGGTCATGATCTCCAGGTTTGGGGATCAAGCCCCACATCAGGCTCTGGCTCCCAGCTCAGCAGGGAGTCTGCTTCTCCCTCTCTCTCTGCCTCTCTCCCTGCACATGTTCTCTCTCTTTCTGTATCTCTCTGTCTCAAATGAATAAATAAAATCTTTTAAAAAATAAAGTAAGTGTATTACTTAATCTGTTATATCTGCAGTGTAGACCCAATTTAAGAGCTGCTATGTTATAAACCTCCAATTAAAATTAACCACCTGGGTGCGTAGGTGGCCCAGTGGGTTAAGTGTCTGCCTTCGGTGCCGACCGGGATCGAGTCCCACATCAGGATCCTACTCAGTGGAGAGCCTGCTTCTCCCTCTCCCTGCTGCTCCCCCCGCTTACACTCTCTGTCAAATTAATAAATAAAATCTTTAAAAATAAGATTAAAATAATCACCCACACAAATTTAACCCCCATACACTTTTTACCATCATAGCCTGAGAGCCTTAGAAAAGAAAGTCCTAAACTCAGGTGCTCACATGTTGGCAGGTAAAACGTGAGGAAGACCTGGGCTGTGTGGCTCCCTGTCCCTGGCCTCCTTTGGGTTAAGAGCCAATGTGGCTTATGAGGCTTCCTTATTGTATCCGCGAAGTCACTGTACAAATGTGCAATGTGTGTAACATTTACCACTTGGAGCTTTTTATGTGAGGATGTTGAAAAGACACATACTTTTGAAATGCTGCAAGAGAGCAGCCTGGGGGAGTAGGCAGCCCCTCTCCCTTCTCATCCTTGTTCCAGCTGGGCAGAGTGTACCAGCCTTGAGTCTGGAGCCATGCTCAAGAGAAGAAGTCACTCGAAGGAGGAATAGGGATGTCTTCAGGGATCCAGAAGAGGGGAAAGCAGGAAGCTAATTCTTGAATGGTCCAAGGGATAAAATGAGGGCATTTATCAGGTGGGAGGTGAGAGAGGCAGTTTCCCATCCAAGAAAAGCGGAATTTCTTGCCAGTTGAGCTGCCCATCTGTTGCCCAAGGTGGCATGGATTGCCATTGGTGGAAGTGTCCACACCTTGGCCACGTGGCCACTAGCAAAGCTAATGCAGCATGGATATGGTGAGAGTCTCTATGAGGCACCCGTTTTCCAAGGATGGAAGGGGTAGACTCCAGTGGAATAATTAGCCCCATCGTTGGGCCAGTCTTAGAAATGCACCTTTCTTTAAAAAAAAAAAAAATTATTTTATGATCTTTCATTAATTTGGGGGAAATTGAGGTGTTGAACATTGTTCCCAATTCTATTTAAAAACACAGTTATGAGGGGCACCTGGGTGGCTCATTTGGTGAAGTGTCCAACTCTTGGTTTTGGCTCAGGTCTTGATCTCAGGGTCCTGAGACTGAGTTCCGCTCTCCGAGGGGAGTCTGCTGGAGATTCTCTCTGTCCCTGTCCCTCTGCCCTACCCCATCCCACACTTGTGCGCATGCTCGCTCTCTCTCTTTCTCACTCTCAAATAAATGAATAAATCTTTAAAAAATGAAATAAAGAATAAAAAGTTATTAGTAAGAGAACTGGGAGTACGGTTTTTGCTTCTGATTTCTTCCCAAAAATTAGTTTCTCTTTGCAATGAAACAATTCATAATCCTGAAACTTTTTTTTTTTTTTTTTTTTTTTTTAGATTTTGTTTATTTATTTGACAGAGAGAGAGACCACAAGTAGGCAGAGAGGCAGGCAGAGAGAAAGGAGGAAGCAGGCTCCCCGCAGAGCAGAGAGCCCGATGCGGGGCTTGATCCCCGGACCCAGAGATCATGACCTGAGCCGAAGGCAGCGGCTTAACCCACTGAGCCACCCAGGCGCCCCCTGAAACTTTTTTTAAAAAAAAGTTTGACTACAACTGAGGGAAAATCAGCGCTGGACAGTGATATAAAATGCTTAAAGAAAAACATTTTTTTTAAAAAGTCACATAATTTGGAAAAAAAATTATGTAATTTGAATTGTCAACCCAGAGCCTGGACTATAGTTTTTCTGTCCAGCCTGTAAAATCCCTGGTAATACAGAGATAATTATGGAAATATTCAGAGCCCTTCCCTGGATGCCGACACAGAGCTGTGCCACTGGGTAAAACTCTTAGTAAGAGGTAAAACTCTTAGTAACGATAAAAAGCATTCAAAAAGACAGACCTGCCATCCTCAGAGGCACTTAAGGAACTGGGGAAAAAAGGTGAAGTGCATTTCTTGGGACTGGCCTTGACCTGACAGATTCCCAGGGGTGAGTCACTCTCTCCTTCTTCAGTCAGTTTGGCTATAAAATAATTATAATGAGAGCTTGTTTACTAAGAGCTGAAGTCCACTTTGCCCCGTCTCATTCAGCTGCGAGGAAGGAGAAGAAGAAAGGTAATGATCAGAGAAGACTTCTGTACCCAACTTCTGTCCCAGCAGCTCGGCGTTGAGAACCCATGCCCTGAAGAGGCGAAGTCTCTTATAAATTGGACTTGTGAGTAGCGGTTGCCAGATTAAGTGTCCCTCTGCTTCTCCTCTGGGTCTGCACTTGTGACTTGAGGCAAATAAGTAGGAAGGGTAGTTTGATGAAATTAATGGAGGGGGGTAGGTGGAGGGCAGGGGGAAAAGGAGGCTACACCACGGACCCTCTTGCCAAGATCTGGCCTGTGGCCAAGGAGAGCAAAAGCGGCAAGAGTGCCAGTGACTATACCCAGCCCCACTGATCAGCGAACTGGAAGCTAGGCACTCGGTGTCCCTTTCCCTGTACCCAGCCTGCAGCCAGGGTCCAGGCAGTGGTGCCTCCGTGCCTGTCCTCATCGGCTCCCAGTGGAAGGCGCTGGACAGCCAGCCTGGAGCCCCGCCAGACCACTCAGTGCGTCCTCCACGCTGAAAATTCAGGACCGACCTTTACCTCAGCAATGGTTCTTGGGGCCACATGAAAAGCCACAGCTAGGTTTACTCTCAAGTGGCAGAGTCTGGTGTTTCTGGGAGAGAGGAATATTCACTTCCTGCCTTTGTCCTTTAGCTGAGTGGAGCAACCCGCTTCGTTTACATTCCTTCAGTGGTGTTATTGAAAAGGCTTGGCAGCTCCAAAATGTTTATAGGGTCCCATTAGGGCTTCCCCCCCCCCACTATTATTTATCTTTTATTTTTAAAAATTTTTTTGCTAGCTTTTAGCTAGCCTCTGGAAAGATCCACTGGATGGACATGATGGGCTCGTTTTTCAAGAATCCAGTTTACCCTTCAGGGAATCCAGGAAAGGAGCAAGCTCCCAACATATAAATCTGGAGAAATTTAACAACCTCTCCAACTATTGCATCTTTTTTGTCTAGCCTGTTACTGGGGTAGTTTTAGGACCGAACCCTGGTGTAACCCCTCAGGGTAAGGGAGGGTGGGGAACCATGAATGGAAAGAAGCTATGCTTTTAAGTTAGATTAAATTTCTGTCCATATTGAGTTAAGGTGTTAGAGGTTATGGTTTGGGAAGGAAACTATTGCTACAACAGGAAGGACCTTAAGCCAGAACTTCTTTGAGGCCCTTAAGAACTGATTTTTTTTTTCAATGAGGATAATCAGTGATGTGCTGTCCACTTGGATTCTATTCAATGGGAAGGACCCGCTATTGCGCTTGGCCACCTGCTCTTGTCACCTGCTGTCGTCTCCCTCCTGGAGCAGCCTTTTGAAGAAGGGCGGAGGCGACCTGCATTTTCTTGGAGAAATGTGATAGGTCCATCTGCCCCACATGCACGGAATCCAAACTGGCTATTTTACAGAGAATCGCTGGAATTTGAAGTGCATGCATACGATTTTCAGGCAGCTAATTAAACTGGTAAACTTCTGGAATCCAAACCGCTCCGCTGCTATAGGCAAAATTCCCTGCCTGTCATGGCTCATCAGAAGGGGTTTGTCTGTGGAAATCTTCTGAACGGAACAAAGAGACTTAGGTCTGGATGAGGAATGAAGTCTTGGCTCTCGTCTGCCAGCTCCTTAACTGCTGTACGATGTCAAATCCCTCGCTGAGAAAACGTCTGAAAGGAAAAGAATTTTAGGCTTGGTGTCAAGAAATGTTCTTTTTTTAAATGTGTGTTTCTTTTGCATCGAAACAGTTAATCATTTACTCCCTGGGGTTACAGTGTGGCTCCCATTCCCCTCTTGGTTCTGAACACAGCACTGTGTTTTCATTCTGGAGTTGCTCCAGTCTGTGGATTTTGCTAATAAGTGATGAACTTCAAAGGCCCTGGAGCTGGGGCTCCATTCAGCTGCTGAGTCCGGGAACCTGAAGCTTTGGAGTCAGCAGAATTGCAAAGGAAAGCTCACCAGTCTTCTCAGGAGGTTTTGGAGCCTTGGCCTTCATCCCAGCGGGATTGCAAGTGGAAAGAAACACAGGGAAGGCATCTCCAAACCTTTAAAGAGACCGAGACGTGGAGAAAGGGCTGAAATGGGTGAAGGTTCTGGAAGGAGGGATGGGTGTGCACTGCTTTACTGTCTTCCTAGATGGGATTCTGCAGATCAATGGAGCCCACTATGAATGTGAACACTGAGGCTAAAATGTGAACATTTTGGGGCCAAAGCGAGCCCCTTTACCAAGAGCCTTACTTGCTAAGATGCATGTAGTTCTCTGCTAAGTAATTAAGCTTTTCCACTTGTTAGGAAGGTCCCTTTGGAGCTGCTGGCTCTCTGTTCCCTTGCTAATAATGAAACAGCTTTAGCAAACTAGCAGCAGCGACCTTGGCTTCTGTGTCTCCCCACCCCACCCCAACAGTTGAACCCCTTTTAATATGCCTTAATGTGGTATGACATGTTTTCGTTTTATTGTCCTTACACCAACTGTGTTGGTCATGGTCAGGACGAGATTTATCTTGGGCCAGGTTATGGTGAGCAGGAGAACAGTTTTATATTTGCTCTTGGTCCAGCCTCCTTGGGTAAGGAAGGTTTGGGGATGCGCCCCAAGGTCTTTGATGCCTGCTGGCTGGGATGAGGCCAGCTGCTTGGGTGTGCATGTATTTTACTTAGAAGTGGACACTGTAGGCTTTGTAGCTGACAAGGAGGCTTATTGGGTTTTGATGCTCAAGGGAGGGAAATTCCAAGCTGAAATGGCCAGAGTTATGATTCAGAATCATATCATGCCTTTAAATTTTTCTCTACATTCCAAAGTGCCCCTCCCCCCTCCCCTTGGGTTATCATGGAACTCTTTCCGGGCTGTTTCTTATACAAACTAATCTCTGTAAACAGGGACATGGGATTTCAACCCCATCTTTGATTTCTACCGAGAAAATAAAGGGATTTATTCCCAGTGCCCTTGTGTTGACCTTGCCTGGGGGAGAGGGCTCACAGAGCTGATGATGACCTCATCCCATTCCAGCAGGATTTCCTGGGACATGCAGGGGCCTCATTCTTCTGCCGTCCGTCTGTGTTCAGCCACATTAAGTCCATAAGCTTCAGAGCAGATTACGGTGACATCTAATATCGGTCCCTTTAGGACTCGAGCGTGAGGTCAAGCAAACACACAAAGCAATCATTATACTTTCCGTGGTGCCAGAGACCTTCTGCGTCAGCTGGAGGAGCAGGAGGTGGGGCAGTGAGGTGGGGCACAGACTAGGAACTGTGCTGTCTGGGGCAGGAAATCAGCCTGAAAGAGGATGGAAGGGCTTTGGTGGGAAATAAATGGCACTGTGTTGTTGACGGAAAAAGATCTTGGCAGGACCGTTGTTGTGAGTGTTCTGTGGCTTAGAGAGGAATTTCCTACAGGCTGGACTAACCATTAAAAATGTCTCTACCTTCAGGAGTCCCGGGCGTGCAGTAGAATGTCGCTGGGGGAGATGTCAGCTTGGACCATGGGCGCCCGCGGTCTGGACAAGCGAGGAAGTTTCTTTAAGGTAAAAGGAAGCCTTGATTGGGATTGCTAATGGGCAGGCTCTCTCACTTTGCCCAGGCTGTGTGGGGAGCTGCGGAGGGAAGGCTTCTCTGAGCCAGCTCTGGTAGGGTGGGGGTGGAGGGGCAGCTCGCCTGAACCCAGCTGCAAGCTGTTACCCGGTTTACAGTAGGTTGGAGTTTGGGTGACTTAGGGCTTCCAAGTCAGGGCCAGGACCCAGGAGCTGCGAGATGCCACCCTGTGTAAAACAGTTGAGGCAATCTTTGTTTGTCCACTGCTCAGCTGTTCCTTTTGCAGCTGGATGGTTTTATGATTGAAGCTGGAATTTGCATTCCAGCAAATCGATGCTGTAGGCAAGAGTGTTTCACACTTTGCTTGATTGTATGAGTCCCTTAAGTCCTCATTAAAAAGCAGCAACAACGAACAGATTCCAAGATCTCACCCTAGGCTGGTTGAATGTTATTTGCTGGTGTATTTTATCAAATATCTAGAGGCCCTTTGTGATTAGGCAAGAGAGAACCAAACAAAGCAGCATGATTAAAACTGTACCACTTTCCTATTTGGATATTGATATTAATGGGTTAAAATGACCTTGCTAGCTTAATGAGTGAGACAAGATTCTAAATGGGTGTTTAATAGGCTGTGTGTGTGTATGTTGTCAATTAAGACTTGATGGTCATTTCAAATTCACTCTTGGGGATTCATTTCCTCTTTATAGCTTTTACTTTGTATGCTTTCACTCACCCTCAGAATAACACCCACTCACTGTAGGAAACTTGGAAAACACAGATTCATGTAAACGAGGAGAAAAACGGAGGTAAAATGTGCATTTGAAATCTGTCACAGGCGGGTGTTCAAACACCAGATCTTTTTCCTCAAAGGAGGAATGATATAGGGGCTTCTTAATTACGGAGGAAAACTGACAATGTTTACTAATTATCCCATCCTGATGGGTTGTAAGTATGTATTAACTTGCATGCATATGCTTCCCACTTGCAAAAGGCTAAACCTGATTTATTGTATCAATTTTGGACTCCAAAAAAATCCACCAGAAGAGCCTGTTGATACAGCAAAGCTAAATTCATTAAGCTGAGGACAGTAAGGACAAACATCACCCAGACACAGTTCCACTGGAGTGCAAGTGGAACAGCAGGAGGCATCTTTAATAGGGTTTATAGGTCTGGGGGTGTGCCCTTGGAGCTGCATTTTTCAAGGCAGAGATATGCTCGGGTTTCAGCAGAGTATGTGACATCATAGTTCAGGATTGGGGGATTCAGCAAGACGATGGTCTTGAATAGAATCTTGGCAAGTTAGCTATTGTTTGATAAGCAAGCTTTTCCCAGGTGAACAAACTGTTTGCCAGGACCAATTGTTTTGTAGGAATTTCCTGCAGCAAACAGCAAAGTGATTTATTGGTTTAAAGCCCTAACATCCTGGGCAAGAATATCCTGGACGAAATAGCTGTGTTGACACAGATGGTCTCCATTCTCCGTCCTCCTAGTTCTGTGATGTGGACTTAGCTGTCTCCGATCTTGATCCATTTCCCCAAGTTGGAATCAAACCTGTACGGTGTCCACCCACATGAGCCAGAAGAGGAGCTCTTCCCGTCCCGTATAGACCGGGCACCAAACCCACCAGACTCCTGACTCATCTCCAGTCCCTTGATCCTGTCTTATGCAGAGATGCTTATTTTCATTCTGGTAGAAGGATGAGCCCACCCCACTCCTTAACCCAAGGCTCTGCCTACATCATCCTAACTACTGACTAGTCTGTAACTACCGCCTTGATGCTCAGGAAGGGCGGTGGGCTTGAATCTAACGTAGCAGTTGGATTTTATAGCCAAAGCAAAAGGAGAAAATCAAGTATGGTCAAAATTGCCTTTGAAAATTCCTGAGAGAGCGTCCATATTGGACTCACTCAGTACTACCTGTTAAGTCCATGGTGGTCAGTGTGCCTGTCCTGCAGTCCTGGGGAAGATTTTTTTTTCTTTTTTTTTTTTCAGTTGGACAGCTGGTAAAGTAGTTAACTTCTATTTCTGGGTGTGTCTATGAAAGAATCAACCAGCCAGGAGGTGAAAAGCCTGCCTGACCCCATTGAGGACAAGTCCCGCTTCAGTCTTGACTGAGTCAGATGCCCTTGAGGAAATTGCTGGCAAAGTGGCTTTTATTATTTAACTTGGTATTTGTCTTTCTTCTTCTCCACCCCCGCCCCCCGCCCCAGCTTAAATTGTTTAAGTTACATACTCCAAGTAAATGATATAGTTACTTTGTACTTCTTTCTTTTCTCTTCTTTGTAGACATTGTTATTCTTTACTATATGGCTATTCCATAGTCCAACTAAAGATGGAATACTATTATTATTAGTTATTATAATAGATAAATATTATTGATGATTTCACAATTAAGGCATGGAATTATCTGTAAGGATGAAGTCAGGTTCCCTTCGGACATTTAATGCTGACTCTTTGGAGGTTTGTCTTTAAGATGCTAGGCTAGAGTTCTGTTTGCTGGGATGATTTGTTGCTCAGAATCTTCTGGGACCCTTTGGCTCTTCTTTTACTTTTCACGCTTTATTTCAATTCACATTTTTCTAGCACCTGTGATCATCCAGACTCTGTACTAGTCACTAGGGAGAGAAAAACCAGAAGCTATCCCTGACTCCATGGAGCTTTCAGTCTGGTGGCAAATAAATATATTGATCAAATAATCACAATGCTAAACACATAATATCAAAAGAGAAAACAGTGCTTCGTGTGAGAGGTAAAAGGGGCTCTGAGAATGTACAATTCTGAGAATATTGCAGAGAACTCTTCCCTGAGGAAGTGTCCTTTGATTTGAGAGTTGAGGTTGACTCTGTATCATCTAAGAAGGTGGGGGAAGGCACCCTTGTCTCTTGCAACTTATCTGAGTCATTTCCGTGAGGCAGGACAGATAGGAAACCACAAATCAAAGCTTGCCACCAGTGGTTAGTGACTCTAGTTTAAAAACGCAAGTTGGAGGGGGAAAGATAATGATGAAAAAGAGGTCTGGTGATCGTCTTTCAATTATCTACGCTTCACACACAATCGCAGGAGCCTTAATAACCAAGAAATGGATAATATGCATGTGGAATTCAGCTGTGAGCCAAGAATGTCACCAAGTAGTCTCACACTTCATGAAATTGTCCTATCCAGTTGTAGGGCATTGCTGGTATATGTGAAGAATAGCATGGCAGGAGCCTAAGAGAGTCATACCAAAATTTAGCTCTACCCCAACTCGCTACATAATATGGAGTCGATCTCAGCTTGCAAATCAAAGGCCACTTTCTCAGGAAAGATTTCTCTGGAACTCTGCATTGGATTACATGTTCTCAGAGCTCTGTTTACTTCTCGCATGAAGCACGATTTTGTCTTGTAACTCATTATGTGTTTAGTGTCGTGATTATTCAGTTGGCCACCAAAGATGGTCTGAGCATTCTAGAGTGGTTGACAATGTCCCGTGGTGATTGTTCCTGAGGAATCACATCCCAGAAGCCTGGCCCCAAAAGTCCTTTGCTGGACAAACACATTTTCCACAGTTTGTCTAGTGTCATCGTGAGTTTTCCTCACCCACTGGTGAGAAATGTATCTTCATGCTCTACAAGGTGTCTGTGAAAACCAATAGGAGGAGGCAGGTCATGCCCTAGACAAGGCAGACAAAGGTGTCTGCACCTCACTATAGAAGTTGACACCCATTGCTATCAGATTTCCAGGGTGTGTTGCACGAGAGGGCACATCGTCTAGCCTGGCAAAGCTCTAGGTGGTCCTGCGCTAGCAGAAAAGCTCACAATCAGATCCTTCTTCTCCCTGAATTCCACAGCTTCCGCCAAGGCAGCCCCACTCCTGCCCGGTCCGGGTGTCCAGTACCGGCAGGTTCCTCTCAAGTCACCAAAATCCTCACCCTCCTTCTTCTCCTACCTCCACCTCCCCACTTCCCTTTACCTTTTTTCATTTTGGGGCACTCCAGAGAATACTCATGATCTATCTGCAGCACCACCGAGTGTGTGTGTGTGTGTGTGTGTCTGTTTCTGAACTATTCCATTCATCCACTCTGAGCTGGACCCCCAGCCAGGTCTACAATCTTCACCTTGACATTCGAGATCTTCCGGCTGTGCTTCTCCCCTCTGCCTCCACCGGTCCTGCCACTGTGCCATCCTGGGTCTGCTCCTGTGGTCCACACCTGCTGATGCCCAAACTCCAGGCTTCATCCATCCCCCTCCTGTCCCTGTCCTTCCACCTGTCCCTGCTAGGCTCCCAACTGCCCTTCCAGGCTGACACAGATGCACTTTATCCACTGACGAAGGGACTCACATGGTCCGAGCTGGCGTCTGCCTTTTTTTTTGTCTGAAGGTAAAGTTGTGGTAGAAGGCCTAGGGGTGGCCCCAGGATAGGACCAAGAAGTAAATTTCCATCCATAACTTGACCTCTGCCATGAGCGATTTGCTCTGTCGTTTTGTTGCTGTGTCCCTGACCCCAGCAGGGGAGCCTCCATGGCAGAAAACGATTCCAAAGCTGACCGATGTGTATTGCCCACTCAAAAGTCTGATTTCTTCCAGGGATGCCTGGGCGAGCCTGTCCTATGCCACCTGCAAGTGGTAGAGCTCTCTGTTTCTCAGTGACTGCCTCCCAGCCTCTCTTTGCCTCCGGGACAAGGCAACAGTTGGTCTTCACTGACCAGGAAGAAGATGTGTTTTGACCACAGGGACCCTGCCCTCCTGTGACTCTCAACTGCTCGTTCTGCAGGGAGACGCCCTGAGCCTGGGCTCCCAAACCAGCTGGGGGGTGCGAGGGCCCAGCTCAGTGGCAGAGGCAAAGTTTGAGAAACCCTCTTTGGGTCATTTGGAACAGTTTGGATGACAGGTGTATCACGTGTCCCTTTCACATGGTCCAGAGAAGCCATGGAAGAGAGCTCTGTGGCACCATAAAGAATAGAGTGGGACTAGATTTGAAGGGATCTGATTGCTAAAATCTGACCCTACAAAACAGATAATCCAGGAAAGATCCCTTTCACTCCAACTCCCTTCCCTTCACTATCAAACCCTCCTTAGCATTGGGAAGTTTATTCTATTTTCAAAAATTCTTGTCTGCGGGCTGATTTTCAATCATTCAGAACTGGCACAACCTTACACCTTGGGTGTCAGTGATTTCCCAGCATTCCAGTGCCCAGACGGCTCTCAGTGTGGAAAGTCATTTCTGTGCACGCACAGCCCAGGACAGCAGTTCTCTGTTGCAGGACAGGGGACAGAGAGAGCAGGGGCTTGAAGAATAATGAATGAAACCGAAATCCCATTTTAGTCAGTAATTTCATGGGACAAATCCTCACGAGGATCTGTGGACACTCAAAAGCCAAAGGTATGAGTGCTACGCCCTTGAACTCCTTACGTGTGCCCTGGGCAGTGAACAGACATCACCTCACATGCCAGGCATCCAGGGAGGCACTGTACTGCAGTCTGTAATCAGGAAAAGACTAACACCGGGGGGGGGGGGGGGGGGCAGAGTTTAGATTCAGTCAGAGCAGATGACATATTGATAATTATTCATAATAATACTGCAAAGCAGAGATGATGTCAGTTTTGGTGTATCTTTTATTTTCCACAAATAAATTCTTCTAGGATACTTATACTAGGACTCAGAGCAGGGCTGTCCCATAGAAGTACAAAGCCAGCCACAGGGATTGTTCTAAATGTTCTAGTAGCTACATTTAAAAAAAAAAAAAGTGAAATTGATTTTAGTAATAATTTTATTTAACTTTGTATATCTAAAATATTATCATGTGAGTATGTAATCAATATAAAAATATTAATCAGATATTTTACTTTTTTTTGGTACCATGCCTTTGAAACCCAGTATGTATTTTATCCTGAGCATGTCTCGATTCAGACTAGCCACAGTTCAAGTGCTCAGTCAGAGTTACATTTTATCTTGTCTAAAGTGCCTCCTATTACAGATGGGTAAACTGAGGCCCGGGGAGGTTGAAGGACGGCAGGTTAGTCTATAGGAGGGATGGGAATTGAACCTGGCCTGACTTTCTCCTGAGGCATCCCACCCTCTGGAGCCCCCTGAGGGTTCCACTGTGATCCGTTTTTCACTGTTCCAGTGAGATTTCCCAGGAAATTCTTTCTGGAGAGGTCATGGGGACAGTGACCACTCTCTCTGGAAGAATGATTGGCTTTTTTTTGGATTCACATGCGTGTCTCTCACCATCTGCTCCAGATCCCTCCAGGACAGACATCTGTCCCTCAGGGTGTGACTTTCTAGGAATGTCAGGAACGTACTTACTGGATAGCAGTTCCCATTTGTGTTTTCAAAAAGCGATGGATTTCATAGTTTTATGGGGTCATTTTTCCAGCACGTTTTACCATTCATTTCTGATATTAAATATGGCCTTTGGGACTGCAATACATTCTCACTTTCTTCAAGGAACTTTTTTTTTTTTAAACAATCAGGAGTAAAATAGATTTTGCTGGTTGTCCTCACCCATATAGTTCTCCAGGCTTACTTGTAACTCTTGAGTTTTCATTATTAGGGGGATGCCAAAGAGGGAGATGTAGATGTGAATGTTTAATTTTCAAAAAGTTCAAACAGGACTCTCATGCAATATAGAATGGACATCTGTCAACGCTTTATTCACCCTAAGCATGAAACCAGGAAACCAGCATCAAGCTGGTTCAAAGAACACTTTGACATGTGATATATCCATAGTTGACTTAAAAAGTCCTTCTGTAGTAAGTTTACTGAGGTAAAATCAAAACTGGTTGAAGTCCTACAAGCAACAAAACTCTAACCATTGGTATAATCATGTTTTTCCTCTGAACAGAAGTTCCCAGGCTGACACGTAACCACCCAGTGCTTGAGCCCTTCATTAGTAACACATAGTCAAGTTGAACACAGATGCATCCCTCTGGATCACAAAATAATCTTTAGGCAACTTCGTCAAATAACACCCAAGCATAATGCTCAAAAAAAAGAGGGCTCTTCATCCCAGAACTTTTAAAACTTTCTAATAAAAAAACTCTTGGGTAGAAGGGGAAATGCAAAATGGAACTACAGAATTTCTAAAAAAAATAACAAGACACTATCTGTCAGAATCAATGGCATACACTTAAAGCACAGGTCAGGGGAAAATTCAAAGCATTAAACACTTGATCAAAAAAGATATGCCTTACCAACCTTTTTGCCTTATTTTGAAGTTTTAAGTATTGTTTCTTATTCACACTGAAATGGCTCACTCCCTTTGTCTTCTGCAACCCTCCCTTTCTCCAGTCCCCGGCTTTCGCCAACCAGGAATTGTGCCTTAAAGAGTGAATTTCTTCAGTAAGGTTGTAGAACTATGGGAAAGTATGTTCTGAGTTGATTGATTTAAATACCTTAGAGGAGAAACCTTGTGTTCCCTGTGGAATCATGGATGTATTAATAGCATTGATTTCTGGGGTCTTTTTGATAATGTAAAACCCTCACGATGCTATTTTGGACAGTGCTCTGACACCTCAAGTCAGATCCCCTTGCACACGTGCCTGTCACCAATAAGTTCACCGGACTAAGGCAAAATGTATGAAATCGAATTTCTGAGGATAATAGTCTTTCAAACATCTTTACGTGGTAAGCAGAAAACCACTTTCACAACAAAATTGGAAGCTGTATTATCTATTGCTATGTAACCAATTGCCCCAAACTTAGTAACTTAAAACAACAGGTATCTATACCTCATTGTTTCTGCAGGTCAGAAATCTAAGTTTAACTACTGAGTGTCTCTGATGGTAGGTTGCCAGGAGATTGCAGTCAAGGTGTTGGCTGGGCTGCATTCTCATCAGACTGTTTGAGTGGTGGGGATCCTACTTCAAACCCACTTGGCAAGTTTCTGTTCCTCCCCACTGGGCTGGCCTCAGGATGAGGCCACTGGCTTCTCCCAAGGTGAGTGATACAGGAGAAAACAAGAGAGATGAAAGCGCACCTAATCATGAGAGTGATACACCATCACTTCCGCCATGTTCTGTTCATTGGAAACCAGTCAGGTAGACCAGCCCTCTCTCAAGGAGATGTCACTCCAAAGTATAAATACCAGGATGTGGAGTTCACTGGCCATCTTAGAGACAAAAACATAGAAAAACAGTTTGGTCACAAAGTCAAAAACCTATAGGGCCAGAAAGAATGACAGGAATGGCATGATGGGTGGGCCTGCCTGGCATTGGGCAGGTCATTTTGTTGGGAACATAACTGGCTTGAGAGCACTAGGCCTTGCCAGGAGGGGGATGCTGCTGACTCAGTTCCAACCAGATGCTGATACACAAGAGTGAATGTGAGTCCTCTGATATTTTTCAAGAGTCCAGAAATCCAGATTTTTATATACGAGAACCCCAATTTAAAAAGTATAGTAAGGATGGAAGAAAATGCACTGGAGGGCAGGCTTTAGCCTGGGGGCTGTCAGTTTGAACTCCTACTTAGTTAGCTGGGAGAGGGATTGGCCAGGTGGAAAGTTCAGTCTCCTAACACTGCTGAGCCCCTGGACGCTCTGGGGGTGTGCAAGGGAGATGGATATCATACCTGCTATTTCTCTTGGGGGCTTTAGATACAACAGTGACAGAGCCTTTGCGAGCTCTGAGAGATGGGATCGTCCATGGATGGGCTGAGGAATGCATAGGGAAAGGAGCAGCAAGTTTCTTCAGGCCTTAAGACAGTGCCTCGGGTGGGCTCACGTTCACCAACTATGTAGGGACCCTAAGTTGTAGAGACCCCTCCTCCCACTTTTAGTAACAGCTTCTTGGGTTTAGCTGATGGGGTACTGAGAACCCACTGCCCCAGATATTACAGGTATCAAGAAAGGAACTAATGTGGGATACAGAGTCCTCTTTCTCCTTTGTCTATCTTCTAAAAAGTGGAGAATGGCTTGCCAAAAATATCCCTCCCACCTTCCTGTAATTCCAACTAGAGACTCATTTTGTGTTAATAAGTAACACTTAACTGGCAGAATGTCATATGATTCCTTAGTCATTCACAACGTAGTATAAACTAGGACTTTATGAAGCACTAGCCGTGATCAGCCTAAAGAAGAAAGTTGAGAAGGGGATAGAATAAAGCAAATTGGGATTTCTGAGGGGAAGGATGGACCTCAGGAACCCAGTGTGGGTGGGTCAGTCAACTTGGGCCCCAGGCACCCAGAGTGAAGAAGGTGTCAGGAAGTAGTAGGTGAAGATACAGATGACCATATCTTCTGGACAGTCTCCAAATATCATTGCCCTGAACCTGGAGGCCCCATGGGCCCTTTATTTAGGATACACCTTTCACCACCAAAAGAAAACTCTTTCTCTAATTACAGCGTTCTGACACCAAATGTGTGGGTTTTTTCCCCACACCAACCCACTCTCTAATTCTGTAGTCACCAGCTGGGTATTCAAGTCTGACACTAACCAGCCCGGGTTAGCACAGGCCTCACAGGTTAAGGGCTCAGTCCCACAAGACTGCCCCCACTTCAGACACCAGTCACAAGCTGTGTGTTTCCAGATTATCCAAACTTCTGTCCAACTTGGCTACAAATCAGCGGTTCCCACAACCCCACTTCAGGTTCAGTAATTCACTAGATTGGCTCACAGAACTCAGGGAAACACTTTATTTACTGGTGCCAATGGATTATAAAGGAAACAGATGAACAACTAGATGAGATACATCGGCAAGATCTGGAAGGGTCCTGAGCACAGAGCTTCCAAGCCTGTGGAGTTTGGGATGCACCACTCTCAGCTTCACCAATCAGAAGCTCTCCAAACCCCTGCAGTTAGAGTCTTTACGGAGACTCATTATGTAGGCATTTTTTATTAAATCCTTGGCTATTAGTGCTTAGTTCAATCCCCAGCCCCACTTTCTTCCCCAGGGATGAGGCTGAAAATTCCAATGCTGTAATCATAGGGTTGGGTGACTCGGTCCCCCACCCTGAAGCCATCCAGGGACTACCTGCCACCAGTCATCTCATTAACATAAACTCAGGCAGGATTCAAAGACTTGCAAGTGAATAATAAAAGACACTCCTAATACTGCTTTCGCTTGGGAAATCCAAGTTTTCAGGCTCTGAGTCAGCAGGCCCAAGGAGAACAATAACCATGGTAGACAAAGACAAACCCTATAAGCACAAATCATTCCCCTTAAGGTGGCACCGCTAATGGACAGATAGGAGTTTTCCATGACAAATCCAGTGCTCTACAAGGAGAGTTTAACCCCCTTCACAATGCCCTGGGATATACAAATGGTGACATTATCTTTTCAGGCCAGCGTCAGAGTAAAGGAAAGAAAGTGAAGAAGAAAGAGTCTCCTGTTTAGTTAAAACAGGAAGTCTTGATCCTGGGAGGACGCAGTCTACCTCCCTGTCATCTGCTTCTCTTCTCTGAGAGTTTGATTTGTTGGTTTACATCACCTGTGCAGGGCCAGATGTCCGCTGGAGCCTTCTTTAGCTGTGAGATGCATATCCGAGATTGAAGTCCCTGAAGTGGAGAGGACCTGGGTTAGCTCCTTGCAAGGAGATTCAAGGGCAGTCTCTATTTTTTTTTTCTTTTTCATTCTTCATTTTATTTATTTTTTCAGTGTAACAGTATTCATTCTTTTTGCACAACACCCAGTGCTCCATGCAAAACGTGCCGTCCCCATTACCCACCACCTGTTCCCCCAACCTCCCACCCCTGACCCTTCAAAACCCTCAGGTTGTTTTTCAGAGTACATAGTCTCTTATGGTTCGCCTCCCCTCCCCAATGTCCATAGCCCGCTCCCCCTCTCCCAATCCCACCTCCCCCCAGCAACCCCCAGTTTGTTTTGTGAGATTAAGAGTCATTTATGGTTTGTCTCCCTCCCAATCCTATCTTGTTTCATTTACTCTTCTCCTATCCCCCGACCCCCCCCATGTTGCTTCTCCATGTCCTCATATCAGGGAGATCATATGATAGTTGTCTTTCTCCGATTGACTTATTTCACTAAGCATGATACGCTCTAGTTCCATCCACGTCGTCGCAAATGGCATGATTTCATTTCTTTTGATGGCTGCATAGTATTCCATTGTGTATATATACCACATCTTCTTTATCCATTCATCTGTTGATGGACATCTAGGTTCTTTCCATAGTCTGGCTATTGTAGACATTGCTGCTATAAACATTCGGGTACACGTGCCCCTTCGGATCACTATGTTTGTATCTTTAGGGTAAATACCCAGTAGTGCAATTGCTGGGTCATAGGGTAGTTCTATTTTCAACATTTTGAGGAACCTCCATGCTGTTTTCCAGAGTGGTTGCACCAGCTTGCATTCCCACCAACAGTGGAGGAGGGTTCCCCTTTCTCCACATCCTCGCCAGCATCTGTCATTTCCTGACTTGTTAATTTTAGCCATTCTGACTGGTGTGAGGTGATATCTCATTGTGGTTTTGATTTGTATTTCCCTGATGCCGAGTGACGTGGAGCACTTTTTCATGTGTCTGTTGGCCACCTGGATGTCTTCTTTGCAGAAATGTCTGTTCATGTCCTCTGCCCATTTCTTGATTGGATTGTTTGTTCTTTGGGTGTTGAGTTTGCTAAGTTCCTTATAGATTTTGGATACTAGCCCTTTATCTGATATGTCGTTTGCAAATATCTTCTCCCATTCTGTCAGTTGTCTTTTGGTTTTGTTAACTGTTTCCTTTGCTGTGCAAAAGCTTTTGATCTTGATGAAATCCCAATAGTTCATTTTTGCCCTTGCTTCCCTGCCTTTGCCGTTGTTCCTAGGAAGATGTTGCTGCGGCTGAGGTTGAAGAGGTTGCTGCCTGCATTCTCCTCAAGGATTTGGATGGATTCCTTTCTCACATTGAGGTCCTTCATCCATTTGGAGTCTATTTTCATGTGTGGTGTAAGGAAGTGGTCCAATTTCATTTTTCTGCATGTGGCTGTCCAATTTTCCCAGCACCATTTATTGAAGAGGCTGTCTTTTTTCCATTGGACATTCTTTCCTGCTTTGTCGAAGATTAGTTGACCATAGAGTTGAGGGTCGATTTCTGGGCTCTCTATTCTGTTCCACTGATCTATGTGTCTGTTTTTGTGCCAGTACCATGCTGTCTTGATGATGACAGCTTTGTAATAGAGCTTGAAGTCCGGAATTGTGATGCCACCAACTTTGGCTTTGTTCTTCAATATTCCTTTGGCTATTCGAGGTCTTTTCTGGTTCCATATAAATTTTAGGATTATTTGTTCCATTTCTTTGAAAAAAATGGATGGTATTTTGATAGGGATTGCATTAAATGTGTAGATTGCTTTAGGTAGCATAGACATTTTCACAATATTTATTCTTCCAATCCAGGAGCATGGAACATTTTTCCATTTTTTTGTGTCTTCCTCAATTTCTTTCATGAGTACTTTATAATTTTCTGTGTATAGATTCTTAGTCTCTTTGGTTAGGTTTATTCCTAGGTATCTTATAGTTTTGGGTACAATTGTAAATGGGATTGACTCCTTAATTTCTCTTTCTTCAGTCTTGTTGTTGGTGTACAGAAATGCAACTGATTTCTGTGTATTGATTTTATATCCTGACACTTTACTGAATTCCTGTACAAGTTCTAGCAGTTTTGGAGTGGAGTCTTTTGGGTTTTCCACATATAGTATCATATCATCTGCGAAGAGTGATAGTTTGACTTCTTCTTTACCAATTTGGATGCCTTTAATTTCTTTTTGTTGTCTGATTGCTGAGGCTAGGACTTCTAGTACTCTGTTGAATAGCAGTGGTGATAATGGACATCCCTGCCGTGTTCCTGACCTTAACGGAAAAGCTTTCAATTTTTCTCCATTGAGAATGATATTTGCGGTGGGTTTTTCATAGATGGCTTTGATAATATTGAGGTATGTGCCCTCTATCCCTACACTTTGAAGAGTTTTGATCAGGAAGGGATGCTGTACTTTGTCAAATGCTTTTTCAGCATCTATTGAGAGTATCATATGGTTCTTGTTCTTTCTTTTATTAATGTGTTCTATCACATTGATTGATTTGCGGATGTTGAACCAACCCTGCAGCCCTGGAATAAATCCCACTTGATCGTGGTGAATAATCCTTTTAATGTACTGTTGAATCCTATTGGCTAGTATTTTGGCGAGAATTTTTGCGTCTGTGTTCATCAAGGATATTGGTCTGTAGTTCTCTTTTTTGGTGGGATCCTTGTCTGGTTTTGGGATCAAGGTGATGCTGGCCTCATAAAATGAGTTTGGAAGTTTTCCTTCCGTTTCTATTTTTTGGAACAGTTTCAAGAGAATAGGAATGAGTTCTTCTTTAAATGTTTGGTAGAATTCCCCTGGGAAGCCGTCTGGCCCTGGGCTTTTGTTTGTTTGGAGATTTTGGATGACTGTTTCAATCTCCTTACTGGTTATGGGCCTGTTCAGGTTTTCTATTTCTTCCTGGTTCAGTTGTGGTAGTTTATATGTCTCTAGGAATGCATCCATTTCTTCCAGATTGTCCAATTTGTTGGCGTAGAGTTGCTCATAGTATGTTCTTATAATTGTCTGTATTTCTTTGGTGTTAGTTGTGATCTCTCCTCTTTCATTCATGATTTTATTGATTTGGGTCCTTTCTCTTTTCTTTTTGATGAGTCTGGCCAGGGGTTTATCAATCTTATTGATTCTTTCGAAGAACCAGCTCCTAGTTTCATTGATTTTTTCTATTGTTTTTTTGGTTTCTATTTCATTGATTTCTGCTCTGATCTTTATGATTTCTCTTCTCCTGCTGGGTTTAGGGTTTCTTTCTTGTTCTTTCTCCAGCTCCTTTACGTGTAGGGTTAGGTTGTGTACTTGAGACCTTTCTTGTTTCTTGAGAAAGGCTTGTACTGCTATATATTTTCCTCTCAGGACTGCCTTTGCTGTGTCCCACAGATTTTGAACTGTTGTGTTTTCATTATCATTTGTTTCCATGAATTTTTTCAATTCTTCTTTAATTTCCTGGTTAACCCATTCATTCTTTAGAAGGATGCTGTTTAGTCTCCATGTATTTGGGTTCTTTCCAGCTTTCCTCTTGTGATTGAGTTCTAGCTTCAGAGCATTGTGGTCTGAAAATATGCAGGGAATAATCCTAATCTTTTGATACCGGTTGAGACCTGATTTGTGACCCAGGATGTGATCTATTCTGGAGAAGGTTCCATGTGCACTAGAGAAGAATGTGTATTCTGTTGCTTTGGGATGAAATGTTCTGAATAGATCTGTGATGTCCATCTGGTCCAGTGTGTCATTTAAGGCCTTTATTTCCTTGTTGATCTTTTGCTTGGATGATCTGTCCATTTCAGTGAGGGGAGTGTTAAAGTCCCCTACTATTATTGTATTATTATTGATGTGTTTCTTTGATATTGTTATTAATTGGTTGATATAGTTGGCTGCTCCCACGTTAGGGGCATAGATATTTAAAATTGTTAGATCTTCTTGTTGGACAGACCCTTTGAGTAGGATATAGTGTCCTTCCTCATCTCTTAGGGCAGTCTCTATTTTTACTGCTTCCAAATCAGAAGGGTGGGAGAAAGTTGGAAACGTTGGCTTGAAGAGTTGTAACCAAATTTTCAAGGAAACTAGAAGACTTCAGGGTAGGTTCATACCAGAGCCTTCAAGAAATTTAACAAAATTAGAACTGAATATAGATGATGATGTAAACATAATTTCTGTTCTCTCCAATAACCCTCATTTTTTTTGGTAGTAAAACCAACTTCTTACATTCAGCTTTGCCTGATTATTTCTGTAAGTGTAGCAAGAGTGATTGAGAAAGTTTTTTTAAAGACTGCTTTGCTGGAATCTTGTAAACAGGTTAGCAGGTGAATTTTACATCTGTTTCAAATGTGACAAGCCAGTCAAAGCCTTGGTAATATATACAGCCAACATTTCCAATTGCGTCCTGTTCCAGGGAGAACAGATTCTTACTGAACTTATGTAAATAACTAATTATTTTGTCATGAAAAGAGGACTCAAGAGTTTTTGAATATTGGAGGCATCAGGTAGGGAGAAAAAGTAAATGTTTCATCTTTGATTGCAAAGGTATATCTTAACAAATCATTAATAACTTAAGAGAAAAGAGAATGTGATTTCCTAAAATCTGGGAAAGCAAAACAATAGAAAACCAGCGATGCTTTAAACAGGGAGTCATAAAAAATTATAATCATTTCCCTCAATTTATTTCTTGTTCTGCTTGAATGCAATATTTCTACTAGTTCTGAAAGATCTTACCCAGTTTAACTGTATGATCTGAAAGTTATCAGAAACCTGTATTCTAGAGTACTTGTCAGATTCCTTTCCATGAACCTCTCTGAAGATGAAACACAGTTGCAGGAAGTTTTGTAAAAGCCTCTGAGTACAGCAATAATTGTAAATGACAACAGATTTCAATATGCCCATTATTGCAGATCTGATGAGAATTTATGATGGAATTGACAAGGAAATTTGATTATTTCTGTGACATTCCACATCTTGAAATAATAACTAAAATAACAAGCGATAACACACAAAGACTTATCAGATTTTTGGAACACTTCTATTAATAACATTTACCCTGCAATGTGATCTAAGAAGGTTTATCATCACTTACTTGACATCCTTCCCATGTAATTTAACACATCAAATAAACGTAATTAGTTTAACATCTCTTTTGTAAGGAAAGAGAAAAAATCCTTTTCAGTATTCCAGTAGCCCTCTGGAAAATTCCAAAGTCAGTCCAAGGTCAAAAAGACTTCATTTTGAATTTGATTTTTGGAGAAGTTTGTCAAAATTTCAAAAGCTTCGGACACTTGCCCAAGTGGGATCATAGGTCACTGTGAAACAATACTTAGTTATCCATTTAACCTAAGTGACAATTAAAGACTTCGCAGGCAAATATAGAAAATTAAATAGTCATAAAAATTATTAGCTTTCCTTAGGGGCTCTGTGGTAGCTCAGTTGGTTAAGTGACTCTTGGTTTCAGCCTGGGTCATGATCTCAGGGTCTGGAGACTGAGCCCCACCCAGTCAGGCTCCCACCCAACGGGGAGTCTCTTTTCCCTCTCCCCCTATCTCAGGCAGACTCCCCACTGAGCTCAGAGCCTGTCCTGGGGCTCAAGCTCACCACCCTGAGATCATGATCTGAACTGAAATCAAGAGTCAGATGCTTAACCGACTGAGCCACCTAGTAACCCCTCCCCTTTTTTTTCTTTAACTCTACTCCCTCTGGCAACCGTCAGTTTGTCCTCTGCATTTATGGATCTGTTTCTGCTTTCCATTTGTTTGTTTTCTTTTTTAGATTCCTTACATAAGTGAAATCATACAGTATTTGTCTTTTCTGGCTGACTTATTTCACTTAGCATAATACCCTCTAGGTCCAACCATGTTGCTGCAAATGGTGAGATCTCATTCTTTTATATGATTAAGTAATATTTGTGTGTCTGTGTACCACATTTTCTTTATTCATCTATGGATGGACATTTGGGTTACTTCCATATCTTGACTATTGGAAATAATGCTGAAGTAAGCATAGGGGTACATATATCTTTTTAAATTAGTATTTCCAGTTTGGGGGGTAAATACCCAGTGGTAGAATTACTGGATCATATGGTATTTCTATTTTTCATATTTTGAGGAACCTCCATACTATTTTCCATGTGGTTGTACCAATTTGCATTCCCCCCAGTAGTGCCCAGGTTTTCTCTTTTTTCCACATCCTCACCAACACTTGTTATTTCTAGTCTTTTTGATCTTAGCTATTCTGAGATGTGTGAGGTGGTATCTCACTGTAGTTTTGATTGGCATTTCCCTGATGATGAGTGATGCTGAGCATTTTTTCATGTATCTATTGGTCATCAGTAGGTCTTCTTGAGAGAACCATCCTCTGCTCATTTTCAATTGGATTGTCTATTCTCTCCTCATACATTCTTTTACTGAAAGCATATATCCTACTTTTCTTGCATATGGAGATGTTTCCCTTATTTCTAATAGCTTTAACCACATATATTAATTAGAATCCCTAACCCTTAGCAGCCTTAACCAAGAAGTAAACGGTTGTGAACTGTGTTTTACGTTAGCATTCGATGAACTGGCAAACTAATAAATACTTTTTATTTGATTTTCATAAACATGTTTTTTTTATAGTATAATTTTTTTAAAGTGAAACATGTTTACTAACAGACCCAAATTTATCTTTAGTTTCTCTATGTTAAGGAAGTCAAAAGTAAATAAACATCTGTTCAGTAATTAATGTTTCATTGTTTTATCTTATTTGGAAATTATCTAGATATTCAGTAAATTTAACTTAACTAATCACTTGATGTAGCGAAACTAAGATTTCAGGTTACCAAAATTATTTGGGGAAACTAGTTTTTCTTTTATTATTTTATTTACTTATTTGTCAGAGAGAGCACAGGCAGGGGGAGTGCCAGGCAGAGGGAGAAGCAGACTCCCCGCTGAGCAAGGAGCCTGATGTAGGACTTGATCCCAGGACCCTAAGATCATGACCTGAGCCAAAGGCAGATGCTTAACCAACTGAACCACCCAGGTGCCCCTTGGGCAAACTATCTTAAAAGTTTACTTTAAAACTTTATCTTATTCACATCTATTCATTTTACTTGCTTATAACAATCATGCTTAGATTATGCACAAAAACCTTTATAAAACATTAGACAAAGTCATTATTTCAAGTTATTGTTTGCTGACAACTTTTATAACAGGGATAACATGAATTTATTTGATTAGGAAACCTAGGTAGGATAAAAGCTGTATGTCTAATTTACCAAAAATTATCCTAGATCTCATGAACCTGAAAAACATTTGTATTAGTTTCTATTCTATTTCTGAGATTTAGAAATGCTTTATTTGCAAGTGCTTATTTTTTACCTCAATTAAATAGAGCCGTTTGAAAAATAATTTTAACAATACTATTCAGAGGTAGAAAATGTCACGTATCTACAATAGACACACATAAGCATATAAACGGACACCTTATAGTGATTGTTTTTAAAATTTTTAGACAGGAAACAGGTATGATAATAAAAACTCACTGTTTATAAAAGAACAGTTGTATCCAAACTATTTTCTGATCAGTGGAATAAGCTAAGCCTGCCTCATCAGAAGGCTAAAAAATTTTTTTGCTAGTATTTGTGGAGAAGACACAGGATTTTTTGTTTGTCTAAATTTTGAATGACCTTTCCCCCCTTTTGTTTCACTTCTGATAAGAATTACCTCACAGAGTTTTATGCTCTTAATATTTTTACCTCAAAGTCAGGGGGAAAATGCAGGTTCCTCCAAGAAGGAACTTGGTTTTTTAAGGCTAATAATTTACAAGCCTTTTGAGATAGATAGGGGAGGTTTCGGAATTGGTAAAAGGAATAGGTGAACTTTGAATGGCCTCCAAAGGCGCATTTCTTGTTTTCTAAGATCTTTTAGTAAAGATTTGTAAAGATTCGTAAGATACTTTTACTTCCTCAGAGAACTGGGTTGTAGCTTGGATGTTAAGGACTGCCATACCCATCCATCTATGTTAGAATGCGTTACTGTTTTGGTTTTGCTTTAACGTTGGCTATTACGGGGAAGTGTAACACTTTATCAGTAAAACTCTGAGTCTCATTGACTCTGGGAGGGGCTCACAGAGGGCCCTCCTTCAAAGGTAGATATGGAGGTGGATATAACGTCATTACCTTGGTGGACTTTTGTTTATGATCCCAGAAAAGCAATTCCAACAGAGGACAACTAGAATGAGTATTCAAGTAAAGGAGGATAGATGGAAACAGTAAGAATTATGTCAGTCTTATAGACTTTTCTTTTTTTAAAGATTTTATTTATTTATTTGTGAGAGAGAGAGAGAGAGAGAAAGAAAGAGCAGCAGGCAGAGCAAGAAGCAGACTCCTGCTGAGCAGGGAGCCCGATGCAGAACTCGATTCCAGAACTCCAGGATCATGACCTGAGCTGAAAGCAGATGCTTAACCGACTGAGCCACCCAGGCGTCCTGGTCTTACAGACTTTTGTGTTAGGTACCTCTTGGGTCTTTTTAAGTTTTTTTATCAGCTTTTTGCAACGAAACTTTCAATGAAGCTAGTTTTGGAACTTTGAAGCATTTGCTTTAAGTGACCTTTTTACATGATCTCCTCCAACTGGAGTGTTTCCCATATGGCCACTGTAATTCTAGGTTGTAATTCCCCTGAGGGCTGGCATCCCTTTGGTAGGACCCTACCCACCATTTCTGTCCAGTCAAATCTAGCCTCAAATGGGGTGCAACTCACATTTCTGTCCAGTCTTATTTTGGGGTTCCCAACCTGACAATTACCTAGCCAAGTTCATTAGGACACAAAACAAGCTTAGTAAGATTTTGCCATTTTTATAGATATTTATAGCTTCTGGGTGTATAGTTCTTAGAGATAAAATAAGCAGGTGCACTGGAAGGTGGTACATTTCAATCTTTGGGTTTTAATGGATTTCATTTAAACGAATTTTTTCACCCGAGGTCTGCTGCTGTACCATTCCAGCTCAATTTGGACCTAGTTCAAGTCCTATAGGTAACCACCACCAATTCTCAAAGTGGCAAGGGCTGGGGTTTTCCACTCCAAAACCTGGGAATGGAGGTCTGAAAAGCTAAGGTTTGGCTGAGGCCAGACTGACCTGCCCTGTATGGGAAAGCCAATCAGATCGAGAGGCTCTCAGAAGTGGGAGGAGCTTACCCAAGGTCTTCGGAAGCCTGGAGAGAGACGGGGGACTCAAAGGTCACAGGGTACCACGCCTGCGTTTATCATGGTTCCCTGAGTGCCGCAGGGAGGTTCCCTTGGGATCCCATCACTGTCACCAAACCTATTAAGCAACAGGAACTCAGCTGAGTAATCTAAAAGATCAAATTGGCGGTTTGAATGATTCATAAACCAGGTGGCATCCTAGCTAGCAAATAGAAAGGAGCCCTGTAGAGCTGCAGCAAAGGAAAGGTTTTTAAAGGTAGAGGGAGCAAAAAGGAAGTTATTAGCAAAGAATCCATTGTTTCAGGCCAGGTTGCCCTCCAAAGGGGAACACAAGGGACCTGTCAGTACATTGCCCAGTGCTGACCAGGGAGAATTCCCCGTTGTCTGGCTAACGGTTATGTTTCACCAGGGACGGGGAGGGGAGTGGAGCGGTGCTGAAACTGGGTGAGGTTAGGTTTCAAGTCTTGGTTTGCTGATGTGGGGCCCTTACCATAAATGATTGCATTTTGGACCCTTGGTTTCCTTTTGAAAAGCATGCGTATTGGGAAGCAGGTGATCCTTAAAATGTGGTTCCTGGACGGGCATGCCTGCTCAGAGTTTGTTAGCAAGGCAGTCTTGACGAATGGTTCTCAAGGTGAGGTGTCCGCTTCCAGCATCAGCTTGGGCTGGAAACTTCTTAGAAACGCAGGTGGTTGGATTTTACCCCAGACCTAGTGAATCAGACACTGGGGGTGGCGTCCAGCCATCTGTGTTTTAACAAGCCTGCCAGGGGATTCAAGGTTGAGACCTGCTATATTCTCCATTTGAGTAAGTAGCCAGGATGATACAAAAAGCATGGAAATGTCTGCCTTCCAGAGCTGCTTTCACATTCCTGTCTGGAAAGTGGAGTTTATCACCTTCCCAGCTGGGCTGCAAACATCCATGAGCTCCGGCTCTGCTGTCCGGACGTCAGTCATTTACCCTTTGTAGGTGTTGCTGTGATTGCCACTGCCGGATAGGTGTTCGGGTGTGAGTTCTCTTTTCTGTCTTCTTCCCATGGAATCACCCCATTTTATTGGCTCTCTCAAAAGCGGCTGCACAGACACATACCAGGAAGACCCCCAGGGGCATGATGACTCAGTTGTCCAGAGCCCTGTAACAGAAGCAACATCACCCCACCAAGCCCCCAGCACCTGATGTCACCATTTACCCCCAGGTCCTCACGCTTTCTCTGGGCTCCGATTCACAGATGTGGGCCCCTCCCTTCCTCAACGAAAGCCTGGGGGGAATGAGCGCAAACTGTCTTGGTGTGCGCGGCCATTCGCCAGAGGAGCAGAAGGACACGCAGAAGCACCATGTTCTCTGTTGAACGCCTGGCATTTCAGGGAGAACTTTTGGGGCCACTCAATAGGCACAGCCCAGCCTTCCTCTTCATTCAGTGACTTTTTAAAATTACTGTTTAATTTCAGAAACGGTATTCCAGGTGCTGTTCTGAGCACTTTAAACCATTCACTTATCCTTATGCCCATTTTACAGATGAGGAAACTGAGACACAGATAGGTTAGGATACCTGCCCAGGGCCACACACTTTGCAGATTCTGTAGTGGTTCCATGGTGATGGTGCTCCAGCTTGGAAGGAATTTCCTAGAGATGGGACCCAGCACGTTTGGGGCTTTAAAATGCCGACTCTGTGCCTCGCTGGCCAGGTCTGAAATGAGAAATGGGTCCCCCTCCTTCCCCCACTTTTCATGTCATGGTCCGTGTGTTTGATGCTTTTATTCATTGAGATGTGTGCCTGACTGCTTCCCCTACTTTGCGCCCACAGCTGTCCCTTTCAGTTAGTCGCCACTCAGAGTTTCCTGCCTCAGAAAGTGGGCATTGTTCTTCTCAAAGACCACCCCGAATACATCCTTCATCAGAACTGGGTTTACTAACTTGCTGCAGCCGGGAGCGGGGGGTGGGGGGGACCATGCCAGAAGAAGCATGGCTCTGTGCATGTGTGGTGGGGAGTGGTCTCAGTTAAAAGGGGCTTAGAAAGGGCTTGATATAGGATTTGGGCTTGTGCTGGCTAATTTTTATTTATTTATTTAGAGATAGATGGAGAGAGTGAGCATGAGCTGGGGAGCAGAGGCTGAGGGAAAGGGAGAAGCAAACTCCGTGCAGAGCAGGGAGCCCGATGCAGGGCTTGATCCCAGGATCGATCCCAGGACCGCGAGATCACGACCTGAGCCAAAGGCAGATGCTCAACTGACAGAGCCACCCAGATGCCTCATGTGCTGGCTAATTCTAAGGAGGGAAGGGTTACAGATTTAGGGAGGAAAAATACAGGACGCCCAGCTGAATTTGAATATATATATATATAGCATATATGTAGACAATGCATTCTGTGCAATATTGGGGGCATACTTACACTAAAAATAATATCCATTGTTTATCTAAAATTGAAATTTAACCGGACACTCCGTGTTTTATCTGGCAGCCTGGAGGATTTGAGTGTTCTCGGGAAGCGAAGACAGTTTGGTTGATTGGGTAGCTTAATCATTTTCCTCTAGAAGGCAGGAAGACTAAAGGGAGCCCGAGGTAAGCAGCCAACACTCAGTGTCGGAAGAGGGGGCTCTTTAGTTGTTTTTGTGGTTTGGGCGTCCTGTGTTCTGTCTCATTTCAGACCTGGTGGCTCGTGGCCTTGCTGAATCCGTGTGTTGACATTCTGTGTGCCTTATTAATGCTCACTTGGGAACAAGCCAGAAGCATTGCTTACTTTCACATTTAACTTCCAGATTCAGGGCTTGTTTCAGAGTCTCCCCAGATGCTAATATCTCAAAGATGCAGGTCGTTCGAGGTTCTGGTCCATGAGAGCCAGTTCAGCCTGGGCCACTAGTTCTCTGCAAATATTTTTTGTTACACCATGGGGTGGGGGGGGAGTGTGACTGGCTGACTACAATGCATGGGTTGCGTGCCCCCCCCCATGACAAAGAATTATCTGGCCCCAAATTTCCGTCATGCTGAGGCTGAGAAATCCTGGTCTGCTGCGTAAGTTAGGAAATAACCTTAATTTCTGAGGTCTCCCTAGCTATCTCTGGGGCATGCCTTCCAGAACTGAAGGAAATGAAAGCCAGATAAGTGTGCATGAGTATTTAGGACCACTGTCCTGAATTGGCATCATGTGGGACTAGCTCAGTGATTGACTTTTAATAGGAAGTGTTCAATGAATATGCTGAATACGTGAAAAGTGTATATTATATATGCACTGAATTCATTCAGCCCCTACAGTGGTGGGGCCAGTTCTGGGTGCTGAGTGTGCGGTGATGGGGGAAACAGATAACAGAGAAACGTGAGCTTAAAGGATGGGGAAGAGGAGCAAGGCAGCTTGTGTGAATGATTGGGGAGGGCTGGCATGCCGGCTGGGCGAGGAGTTGGCAGTTAGCGCAGTTGGACACCATGAAGGGTTTGGAGGAAGGGAGCGCTGTGATCCAACATATGTGTAGCCCCAAACCCTTGGGCTTAGGGCCCTGCCTACATTCCATCAACCAAGAAAATGGAAGTGCAGCTCAGATCTTGCCTCAAGATCCCCCCTCAAGGGACCCAGAGCCACCTCTCACCCAACCCCTTAGAGCTGGCTCACTAGTCACTCCTGCACCTTTGTCCATGTCCCGAGGAGCTCCCTCCACTCTTCATTATTTCAGAACTCCTCCCTGAGTCCCCTGGTCCCCTCCTGTTCTGTTTGCCTCACCCCCACCTTCTCATCTTTATCATACACAGCATCTTGGCCTGTCTAGGGTCTTGAGCTTTATTTTTCCTTCTCTGTCCCTTAGTTTAAAAACACAGGGCAAACACAGGGCCAGAGCTGACCCCTCACTTAGAAGACGAGAGAGGGAGGAAGATCGCAAACTCTTATTTAGCTGTTGTTAGACCTGCCCCCACACTTTTGGAAATCACCCCTGTACCTGAAAGATGCTGAGGGCTGGAGAGGAGCAGCAGAGGGAAGGCGACAATCAGGACAAACTGTGACCCTGCAGAGCCCTGTTTCTGTAATTGCAACCCAGCCACGCCCATCCCCCCGTGTATTGTCTACTGCTGCTTCCATCCACAATTGGGGAGCTGAGTTGCTCTAGAGACTATTGCCTGCAAATCCTAAAATATTTACTTTCTGGCTCTCTATAGAAAAGGTTTGCTGACCACTGACTTGGGAGATAATCGCATTTTTTGTCACAGAATTCTCAAAGTCAGTCTTATGGATGCACAGCCGTGTCACCACTCTGCAAATGAACAGACCCATCCCGCTGCCAATGAGAACTTGGTCTCTGAGGGCCGGGATCCTTCTCTTTCCTGAATCATACTGCCTGCTTCCTGTGGGTTGTCAGAAACAGCTAGAATGAATACACCAGAGCTCTCAACCTCAGATGCTTACAGGGGCCAGGTGGATCATGTAAACCAACATAGCCAAGCCAGGTGTAAGTTGATAAATGGCAACGATATTTGACCGCAGTACTGGGGACAATAGGGAATGGAGGGGACTGTAGCACACTGTAGAGCGGATGTCCCACATCAAGAGGGCGACATCACCAAGATAGCACCATGTTTTTAATCTTTAAGAAGCTAAAAGCCTTTGGACTTTTAAACTTGGGTTTTTGTGCAAATCTGACTTTTTGCATGAAATACATTTCATGTTTTGATGTTGAAACTGTTTTAACTATAAAAGTTAGGACAGGCCCATAGGAGGCAAGCGGGGCAAGACATAGCTGAGTGTGTCCAGAGGTCACCAGGGACATTGGAATGATGACCAGAGTTTCCTTGCTGCTCTAGAAAGAGAGCATGGAGTTTTCCTGGGCCCTCAGGAGGAGAAGTTCCCTGTCAGCCATCGTGGCTTCCTGTCAAGCCTTCAGCTGAACACTAAAAACAGCCTCTGACTCCCCTTATCTGCAGAGGGAAGGAAGTGCACAAGAGTCAAGGAGGATACAGAAATGCAGGAAGACTGAGCTCCTGGAGGAGGGGGGTGGCTTCCATGAGAGCCCAGTGTCTGAGAGGAAACTGCTAAGTTCATCCTGGGCATGGCCAATAGGGGTGTCCCAGGGGAGCCCATGTCATCCTTTTCAGAGGTAATAAAGCCCAATTTTACCTTTAGTGAATCAAAGATAGGTGCCCCCCTGAATGCAAGTCAAAATTGCAATGAGATATCACCTCACACCTGTCAGAATGGCTAAAATCAAAAACACAGGAAACAATAGGTGTTGGTGAGGATGTGGAGGAAAAGGAAACCTCCTACACTGTGGTGGGGATGCAAACTGGTGCAGCCGCTGTGGAAAACAGTATGGAGACTCCTTGAGAAGTTAAAAGTTACCTTATGGTCCAGCAGTCTCACTACCGAGGACTTACCCAAGGAATACAAGAACACTAATTCAAAGGGACACATGCACCTTGATGTTTATAGCAGCATTACTTATAATAGTCAAGATAAGGGAGCAGCCCGTGTCCATCAACTGATGAATGGATAAAGAAGATGTGGTGTATATATACAGGGGAATATTACTCAGCTGCAAAAAAAGAATATGATAAAAAAAATCCACATATGATTTCACTCATATATGGATTTAAGAAACAAAAGGACAAGTGGGGGGGGAAAAAAAGAGAGAGACAAACCAAGAAACAGACTCTTGGGATACCTGGCGGGGTCGGTTAGTAGAGCATGTCATTCTTGATCTCGGGGTCGTCAGTTTGAGTCCCATGTCAGGTGTACAGCTTACATTTAAAAAAAAAAGAAAAATGGGTGCGTAGGTGGCTCAGTCGTTAAGCGTCTGCCTTCGGCTCAGGTCATGATCCCAGTGTCCTGGGATGGACCCCCCAGGGCTCCTTGCTTGGTCGGAAGCTTGCTTCTTCCTCTCCAACTCCCCCAGCTTATGTTCCCTCTCTCGCTGTGTGTCTCTCTGTCAAATAAATAGATAATATCTTGAAAGAGAGACAGAGAGAAAGGAAGGAAGGAAAGAGAAAGAAAGAAAGAAGGAAAGAAAGAAAGAAAGGGAAGGAGGGAGGGAGGAAGGAAGGAAGGAAGAAGATAGAAAGAAAGAGACTCTTAACTATAGAGAACAAACTAGTGGTTACCAGAGGGGAGACATGTGGGGGCATGAGTTAATAGGTGATGGGGATTAAAGAGTGTACCTGTCATAAGAACCGAGCGATTAAAATAAGAACTTAAAAAAAAAAAAGTGGGGAAAATTCTTCGGAAAGGTCATGGATTTATAAGTCCGAGAATCCTGGCTACTAATACCTCTTACAACCATCACCAGCTGCTTGCCACAGGAAGAACTCTTGGAGCCTCAGTTTCCTCATCTGCAAAATGGGACCAAAATCCTTGCCTTACCAAAATCACACCATAATGTTGTGAGAATTAAATGATAGGATGTATAGTGTAGTCCCTGCCGCAGAGAAGGCCACCCATTAAATGGTAGCTTTCATTGACTAAAGCTAACAAAGTGTGTTTCTTTACCTGTCCTGTGACATGTGACATGGACTTCCTGAGGTTTCCCCAAAGTTAGGACAGCTTCAGCTTCTCCGCCATCACATCCGTAGCGTGATCTTTTCGAGACTGACTAGGATCCTCCAAGAAGTGTTACGTTAGATTCCGTACGAAGGAACTTTAGAAAGACTTTGGACATCAGAGGGAGGGCAGAAAACATATAACCCACCAGAAACTAGAATGTCACTGTGGAATGAATCTCTCGTTCCCAGCATGCAAGGAAATGAGGGCTAGAAACAATTGAAGTAACCCAAAGACATCATTGATGATTAAGGACAAAGCTTTCCAGAATCAAACTGAAGAGGCAGAAGAAATTACTCCCAGGCGAAAAAGGTGAATGCTCTCTCTCTGAAACTAACAATACATTACATGTTAATTGAATTGAAATAAAAAATTAATTTAAAATAAAATTTAAATAATTTTTTTGAAGAAGACGTGACTGTTCCATCTTCCCTTCCATTTGGAGAGATAGTAGTCATTTATCAAGTATCGAACAGCTCAGGTTTGAACTGTGTGGGTCCACTTACGTGTGGATTTTTTTTCAATAAGTGTAGTACGGTGCTGTAAACGTATGTGCTCTTCCTTTGATTTTCTTTCTTTTTTTTTTAATTAAAGATTTTATTTATTTATTTGACACAGAGAGAGAGACCATAAGTAGGCAGAGGGGCAAACAGAGTCGGGGAGGGTGGGGAGCAGACTCCCTGTTGAGCAGAGAGCCCGATGCGGGACTCGATCCCAGGACCCTGAGATCATGACCTGAGCTGAAGGCAGAGGCTTAACCCACTGAGCCACCCAGGCGCCCCCTTAGGATTTTCTTGATAACATTTTCTTTTCTCTAGCTTACTGTATTGTAAGGATACATTCCATGACACAAAATGTGTCAAATGGCTGTTTATGTTAAGGCCTCCAGTCAACTGCGGGCGATTAATCGAGGTTTGGGGGAGTCCAAAGTTATACTTGGATTTTCAACTGTGTGAGGGGGATCAGTGCGCCTGCCCAGGTGTTCAGGAGTCAGCTGTGTTTGAAGGAGCTGGACTTAGGGAGTGGGTGACAGAAAAACATATAGGGAATACCATGCTTGCTGTCACGTTTTTGCTGAGAATCTACCAAAGGGCATAAAACAAATACACCTGCTACCAGAACAGTCTAGTCTGTAATTTCCTCTGGGCTCCCTTCACTGTCTTCTCCACCCCATCCACTCACCGCAGCCCTTTCCTACTCTACCGCCAAGAACATACTAAAAGCATATGGAGTTTTCCAGATACTGAAAAAATTTTAATTGACCACCCTCAGTATAAAATTAAACTTTTTTTTTTTCCAAGTGACACAAAAGTTAACTCTGATGAAATTTAAATTGTTTCCTTTCTGGAAATGTGACAGCCAAATGCTGGGTGAGTCCATCAATGATGAGCATTTTTTTTCTTTTGAAGTTTATTTATTTATAATCTCTACACCAGTGCAGGGGTCAAATCCATGACCCCAAGATGAAAAGTGGCATGCTCGACCCACTGAGCCTGCCAGACGCCCCAAAGATGAACGTTTTTGTTTATGTGTGTGCTGGCATGGGCTGATTAGGGTTGGGCACCTTCCTTGGGCTATTTCTCTGCTATCCTTCCTCCCACCAAGTTACCCCTACCCCGTTTCCAGATGAGGATTTCCAGATGGATCCCTAGGTCCTGCAGTGGGAGGATCCCTAGCTGGCCTTGCCACCAGGCATGTGTGGTTCAAGGGTTTATCAGGACTGCCTGGTCAGCAGGACTGCCTGGTGGTCAGTGAGCATTGACTGCACTGGGGGCTCTTCTGGGTGTGGCTGGCATGCTCAGGGGCCATGGCTCAGCCAGGTGTCGGGGCAGCCTTGGGCAGGAAGAAGTTCAGTGTGGCCCAACTAACACTTCCCCTGGCTTGCGTTCCAAGGGCACACTGATGCAGATTTTGAGGACAAGGAACATAGCTTACTGAGCTTTCCAAAGGACGGATTTCCCAATAGTAAGAATGTGATAGTGAGCTTTGGAGATGTGCTAGCAAAAATTAAGGAAGTCTGGCAGCTGGGTTTTCATTCTTTTGTGCATCGTTTTAATTTTTTTCCCCCTTGCGGCTGGCAGTAGAGGAGGGAGGTTATTGGTATAATTTACAGAAGAGTTGCAAAACAGCACGAGAGATTCCTTGTATTACATACTTCCATGTATGTTTGTATGTGTAATTTCATGTACATATGTACTATATAATTTCAAATTTCCATAGACGTTGCAAGAATAATACCAGGGACTCCTCTATACCCATTACCCCAGTTCCACATTCCCTAGTTGTTTATATTTTGCCCCATTTGCCTAATTTCTCTCTCCCATTCTTTTTTTTTTTTTTTTTTTTTGAGGAGGCTCTTCCCCTAACGTGGGGCTTGAACTCATGGACCCAAGCTCAAGAGTTGCAAGCTTTACCAACTGAGCCAGCTAAGCACTCTCTTTCTCTCTTTCAACATACACACTTGCACAAGCAATTATATAACTATGTAACTATTCCATAAATATATAAATTTTGCCTCTATGTGTTATCATATATGTGATATTTTCTGAATCATTTGAGAATACAGTGGAGACACCACACCCATTTAAACCCTTCTGTATGTATTTCCTAGGAGTGAGGACTCTGTTTCACATATGCACCGTAAATGATCAAACCCAAAATGATCAAACCCAAGAAATTAAATGTGGCTACACCACTGCTCTAGCCCACAGTCCATCTTCAATGTTTGGTGACTGTCCCGGTTATGTCCTTATGGAATTTCTTCTCCCCTCATTCTGGATCCACCCCAGGCTCACTTGTGCATTTAGGGGTCATGATTCTTGAATCTTCAAACCACATCCTTTTATTCATTTTATTATTATATGTTGAACTTGTTAAAGTGTAACCTGCATACAGAAAGAATATCCAGCCTCCATGTATCCGTCAGTATCCAGCTTGATGATAAAGACATGACAAAGGCAACCTACTTGGTGCTGGTTCTAAATGGTGCTTTGTATATGATGTCAAAAACATTGGTCCCTGGGGCACCTGGGTGGCTCAGTCGGTTAAGCATCTGCCTTCCGCTCAGGTCATGATCCTGGGGTCCTGGGATTGTGCCCCGTGTCCAGCTCCCTGCTCATCAGGGAGCCTGCCAGTCCCCCCCCCATACCCTCTACTTATTCTCTCTCTCTCTCTCTCTCTCAAATAAATATATAAAATCTTTAAAAACAAACAACCAACCAAAAAAACCGCATCAGTCCCTCGGTTATCAGGATGGACAATTCTCAGGATGTAAGTGCAGCACATGGATGTGCGGCCATTGCACATAGCCAAAAAAGCTTCCACCCAGCTCTCCAGTTCTGGGGCCAGCCTCAGACCTGCTGCTCTGGCTGATGCTTCTACTGGTGGGCCAGGTCTAACCTTTTGGAGCATCTCAGCCCAGCCGCCTGATTCCAGGGGGCCATCCAATGTTAGAAAGATTACCAACATCCTTTGCTTGGATGATAATTCCTAATCTTTGTGTGTGAGTTCAGGCCTTTCTTCTCCATCCTGTATCTGATATCATCAGGAAACAGGAGACCCCAAGATGTCAGAGAGGCATGGCGAAGGGGACCGTGTTTTGTCCCCCCCTTCAAGAGGCACCGTCTGAGTGTGCCTGCCCAGGGTTAGCCCTCAGTCCGTCTCTGTATGGACTCAGTGGAAGTGCTGTTGAGAGGGTTACTCTTCTTCCATTTGACGCCTCTCTTGGGCATTGCTTTAGGTGATTGTTACCTTCTTAGGGCAAACCAGAGTTCAAAGGGTGCTGCTGGGTTATTGGAGATCATTTCCTCCAAAGATGGTCTCTACATTTGTAAAAACACAAAACAAAAACTTTGATACCCTCTTTTCTGACTTTTATGGATTCTGAGTTTTTAAAATATGGTAAAACATACACAACATAAAATATACGATTTTAACTATTTTTTAAACATTTTATTTATGTATTTGTTGGGGTGGGGGCAAAGAGAGTACCAACAGGGGGAGTGACAGCCTGAGGAAGAGGGAGAAGCAGGCTCCTCGCTGAGCAGGGAGCCCGAGGCGGGGCTCATCCCAGGACGCTGGGATCGGGATCTGAGCCTAGGGCAGATGCTTAACTGATTGAGCCACTCAGACACCCCAATTTTAACTATTTTTAAGTAAGCAATTTGTGACATGGAACGACTCACAGTGTTGCTTTCACATTGTTGTGCAAACATGACCGCCATCCAGATCTAGAACTTTTTCATCTTCCTGAACTGAAACTCTGACCCCATTAAACACTAATTCCGCATTCCCCTACTCTCAGCGCCTGGTAACCACTTTCCGCTTTCCGTCTCTGTGCATTTGACTCTTCCAGATACCTCATATAAATGGATGCATACACTATTTGTCTTTTTGTGCCTGGGTCATTTAATTTGTTGCAATTTCCATCCAGTTGTAGCAAACGTCAGAGTTTCTTTCCTTTTGGAGGCAGAGAGGTATTCCATTGTCTTTATATACCACATTTTGTTTATCCATTCATCCACTGACGAACATTCGGGTTGCTTCCCGCTTTTTAGCTCTTGTGAGTAATGCTGCCACGAACATGGCTCAGATTCTGTGTTGAAAGATTAAGGAGGGCACATATTGCATGGAGCACTGGGTGTGGTGCATAAACAATGAACTTTGGAACACACAAAAAAAATCAAATTAAATTTTTAAAAAATCACACACACACAAAATAAAGAACATGTTCGTAGTTCTTTTGCCCTGAATCAGAATATTAAAACTTCTCTGATTGGGGCTCACCACCCACAAGGTGCGTGTGCTTTTGCTTGTGCGTGTGTGTGTGTGTGTGTGTGTGTGTGTGTGTGTGTTGTGATGGGTATAGGCTAGGGCTGAAGTGAAACCCAAGTCTGTCTTGCAGAATGCAGCCCCCTGTGTTTGCTGGCTGGAAGGGGCCAACGGTTTTAGTGCAACCTATTTAGTGATCCAAAGGGCGATACTTAGAGCCAGGTGAGTTATGTCAAGTAAATGCAAATTGTCCGTGTTACTAGCATCTATGACCACTCACCAGATACGTGTTCCTGTTTCTTATTTCTGTCCTATCTTCCCGATCACATTGTAAGCCTTTTCTGAGACAGGAAAATATTTTATGGTGTCCATTCAGCCCATTACCCTAAAGGCAGCAGGTCTCCAATAAATGAGTTGACAGTGACTCACATTTTTAGATTTTTTTTTTTTTTTTGACAGAAATCAGAGAGGTAGGCAGAGAGAGTGAGAGGGAAGCAGGCTCCCTGCCGAGCAGAGAGCCCGATGCGGGACTCGATCCCAGGACCCTGAGATCATGACCTGAGCCAAAGGCAGCGGCTTAAACCACTGAGCCACCCAGGCACCCCGTGACTCACATTTTTAAAATTTTATTTAAATCTAAGTTAGTGAACATATATTGTGTTATTAGTTCAGGGGTAGAATTTAGTAGTTCATCAGTCACATTTAACACCCAGCGCTGATTACATCAAGTGCCCTCCTTAATGCCCATCTCCCAGTCATCCCACCCCATCTCCCCTCCAGCAACCCTCAATTTGTTTCCTAGAGTGAAGAGTCTCTTACGGTTTGCCCCCCTCTCTATTTTTATCTTATTTTATTTTTCCTTCCCTTCTCCTATGTTCATCTATTTTGTTTCTTTTATTCCGTGTATGAGTTAGATCATAAGGTATTTGTCTTTTTCTAACTTATTTTGCTTAGCATAATACCCTCTAGTTCCATCTACATTGTTGCAAATGGTAAGATTTCTTCTTTTGATGTATATACACATACATACATATATATACGTATATATATGTGTATATATATGTATATATGTGTATATATGTATATATGTGTATATATATACATATACATAGTGAAATACTACCCAGTATTTATGTATTATTTATATTATTATATTATATATATATGTACACATACATATATATATATATATATATATATATATACACACACACCATGTCTTCTTTATCCATTTGTCCATGGATGGACATCTGGGCTCTCTTTGTATTTTGGCTATTGTGGACATTGTTGCTATGAACATTGGGGTGCAGGTGCCCCTTCGAATCACTATGTTTGTATCCTTTGGATAAATACCCAGTAGTGCGATTGCTGAGTCATGGGGTAGCTCTATTTTTAACCTTTTGAGGAACCTCCATACTGTTTTCCAGAGTGGTTGCACCAGCTTGCGTTCCCACCAACAGTGTAGGAGGGTTCCCCTTTCTCCGCATCCTTGCCAATATCTTTCGTTTCCTGAGTCATTAATTTTAGCCATTCTGACCGGTGTGAGGTGGTACGTCATCGTGATTTTGATTTGTATTTCCCTGATGCCGAGTGATGTGGAGCATTCTTTCATGTGTCTCTTAGCCATCTGGATGTCTTCTTTGGAGAAATGTCTGTTCCTGGACAGTGACTCATGTTTCAGATTTACCTATCTACCCATGCTATGCACTGACATCACCAGCGTCCCAGTATGTACTTTCTCACCACCAGAAAGATTTTTCCTTGTGAATTTTCACTAAATTCTGAATTATACTAGTGGACTGAATTCTTAATGAAACAGTCACAAGAATTGATTTCACCAGTATATGTTGGATATCCATTATGTGGCCAGTTGGACAAGAAGCTGAATCTACTGACATTAAAAGCATGGGTCTTGTCTTCTGGGCTCCCATTAGAACCTTGTTCCATGTGTGAGCTATCAATCAGTCAAGGCTTTTATTAGAAGTGCAGAATCTGAGGCCCTACCTCAGACCCAGGGGTCAGAACCACCATTTTAACGAGCCCCCCACGTGATGCATGTGCACATTCTAGTTTGAGAAACACTAGTCTGGTGGTTATTAGTCTGTTAATTTTATTCATAGTGATAGTCAGAGAGTTTTCAACCTCTTTATCTGTGTGTGTGTGTGTGTGTGTGTGTGTGTGTGTGTGTGTACTGGTTAGCACTGGAATAGTCTCTTCAATTCTGGTCCCATAACCTAAACCAAAGAAGAGTGGTAAGAATACTCCAAGGCACCCCCATATACTCATTACCTGAGAACACTAGGAAGGAATAAAATCCCCGAGGGGTGTTGAAGGCACCTGGATCCCCAAGATGGAGGAAATAGCCTAAGACGTCTTGCTCTGAATTTATAGTAAAAAGAAAAACATTGGTTGGATTTTCCAGTAGCAGATTCAGAAACAGGATGTGAACACCAGTAGTCTATTTGGGAGGAGATCACAGCGGGGCTCAGGCAGGAGAGTAGGGGAGTGGGACAAAGAAGGGAAAGCCGCCTCTGGGTCTTGGTCTTGGGAAATTGTGTAGTGAGTATTGTTGTCCCCCCAAGGGTGAGGGAGCTGGGGTTTTTATGCACCAGGAGTCAGTCACCCTGCTCTGAGCTCTCCTGGCCAGAGCATCTGCAAGCCTTGGGGAAAGACTTCTGGGTGCTTGCAGTATACCGCCATCACAGCTTACGGGAGCGGTGGCCTCCGAGGGTTATGGGCAAGGCACTAACCACATCTGCTAGCGTATCCGATCTGAAATCATGAGGCCAGGGTGCAGACCTCTGCATCAAAGCTTCAGTTCCTGATGAGGAACAAACCAACCCTTTGGATTGTAACAAGTTTCAAAGCCTCAGTGATTCATCCCCTCAGAGTTACTAATCATCTTCACAAGACTGGAATGACCGACCTTCACATTTTCTTCAAGTCCAAATTCCCTTTTCATAATCCCTCTGCCCTCTTCCTTCCCTAAACTAAATATATGTGCTCAGAGGACTTTATCATACTCAACTTACAGAAAACAAGTTTTCAATGGTCTATTTCAAAATTTTCCCTTTAATGTTGCAAGACGTAGTTTCTTGCTTCCTCTTCAGCTCCTTTACCTTTGAATCTTTACTCCATGCATTCCTCGTGGGGTTTTCATGGCTTTGCTTTTGTTTCAGTTAAAACTGAAATGCTGCATACAGCAGCTGTTGCCCCCAGAGGCCGTGTCAGCATCCCCGCAAGTCAGCATTTCTCTAAGAGTTTCTGCAGAACACTGCTTCACTGAAATAGTCATTGGCAAAGGGTGGTAGGGCAGCAGGTCTGTGGAATTCTGCACACCCCGTTGCCTCCCTGGTGACCCATGCTGCACACCAGTATCTCAAAGCTCCCAAAGAGCTCACCGTGACCTTGTTTGAGTGAATGGTTTGCCTGGTTTCACTGGATGCTGCCAGTGTTTTGGGGACAGTCCCCGTCTGGAAATCCCTCCCGCTCACATCTTATATGGCTAGTGTTGAGCAAAAAGCATCTGGGGAAATGCTAATTGGAACACATCCCCGGACTCTCTCATGCCTTTGAACTTGGTAGGCGCTTGGATAGGTTGAGTCAGAAACAGTGGGGCACGGCAACATTACAGCTCCGAGCTTACTCCCTTTTTTGTAACCAGAAAAAAAAAGAAGAGAGAATACTTCCCTAAATACAAAGCAATGTTTTGGAATGAGGAGGGCCTTCTGTTCCATACTGAGGTCAACCCCTGACAGGCAGCTGAGTAGATTCATCAAAAAAGGTGCACTGGCTGGGTGAGACGCCACTCTGCTTGGCATGACCCTGGCTTCAGGGAGTGAGGAATTCCATACCTCGCCCATGGCAGGATGTCTTATTTGCTTTGTTTTGTCAAGGCTTGCACCTACCAGCTGATGTATCTCTGGTCCTAGGTCTGGCAAATAAATGTAAGTCCCTGTTGGTAGAGTGGTAGATCACAGGGCCCCCCCGTGCTCTCAAGAAAACTTGTCTAATTGCTGTGCTCTTAACTCCAGGCTCTGTAAATGAATCCCACTCACCGAACTGCTCTTTTACTTCTGTTTTTCTCAAAATGAAGATAGCTATTTTTCCTATGGGAAAAAAAAATATGCTTATTGCAGAAAAATTGAAAATATAAAGAAGAAAGAGAAGATTACCTATTATTTTACCACCACTAATTGCCCTATCTGGAAATGAGCCCTGGATCTACATGCTGAGGCATCCAGAATTTGGCTCTATCTGCTGTATTCCATAAATACGTAGATAAAGATACTATATAAATGGGCTCAGAGAATACATGCCGTTTTGCATCTTTTCTTCCACTTAATATTTATCACTATATTGATATGTTGACACATATTATACATATCAATAAACATATAATGGAATCACCATTTTAAAATGTATTTTTGAGTTAAAGTTGGCATATAATGTTATGTTAATGTCAGATGTACAACATAGTGATTGGACGTGTCTGTACAGTACTCAGTGCTCATCATGATAAGGGTAGTTATCATCTGTCCTTATACCACGGTATCATAATATTATTGACTCTCTTTCCTATGCAGTGCTTTTATCTTCAGGACCTTTGAATTTTACAACCAGAAGTTTGTATCTCTTAGCCCCCTCTCCACCTGTCCCACCTACCTGCCCACCCACCTCCCCGTGGACCACCGTCAGTTTGTTTTCTGTATTTAAGAGCAGCAGAATCACTATTTCAATGACTGCATAGTATTTTAGTACATTTCTTTGCCATACTTCAACCAGTGCACTGCAGTTAGCCATTTAGTCCTGGTTCACCATCATGAGTGATGCTGCCAAGAACACTCTTTGCTATCTATCGGATTTTTCTTTGGGTCAATTCCTAGAATTAGAAATGCGAAATTCAACAGTTTTTGTACATAAATTGATGATGTATACGTTCAGATTGGCTTCCAGAAAGGGTGAGTCATTATTTCTCCCCCCAGGCTTATAGAAAGCTGGAGGGGGTAAAAGGGAAGTGAGTGTGACCATATTCATGCCACTGCACTCCGAGAGGCAGAGGAGGACAGCTCATGATCAATAAGAGAGTGAGCCCAAAGAGGTGTTAGAAATTCATTGATCTCTCTTTTTTTTTAAGTTTTTATTTAAATCCTAGTTAGTTAACATACAGTGTAATATTAGTTTCAGGTGTACAGTTCAGTGCTTCAGCACTTCATACAACACACTGCGTTCATCACAAGTGTCCTCCTAATCCCCATCACCCATCTAGCCCATCCCCCTGCCCACCTCCCCTCTAGGAACAATCCATTTGTTCTCTCTATGTAGTTAAGAGTCTGTTTCTTGGTTTGTTGCTCCTTCTCTCTTTTTTCCCCCCATGCTCATTTGTTTTATTTCTGGAGATCCCCCATAGGCATGAAATCGTATGGTGTTTGTCTTTCTCTGACCGACTTATTTTGCCTAGCGTTATACTTATTAGCTCCAGCCATGTTGTTGCAAATGGCAAGATATCTTTCTTTTTGATGGTTGAGTAATAGTCTATTGTATATCTATACCTACATCTATTTAATGTTAGAGGAAACTAAAGCTCAGAGAGGTTAAGGAACACCCTTCCCCCCATGCATACACAAGGCCTGGGACCCACAGTTGGCAGGTGTCTTAGAATGGATGACCTTCAAAGATAAAAACTTCGGAGATCATTTTCAAAAGTGAAAACTATAATTCTCATACAACTCCTTAGGGACTGGGTATCGAAGATCAGTTTAACTCATTAAAGGAGAAAGTCAACAGGATGTTAAAACCAATTCCATGTGGCAGAGACTGGTCAGTAGTCACGGGACAAAAGAATCCCATGTTGAACCAGCTCTGACGTCCGCCGTTAGCCAGCTTTGTGTGTCTAACTTTGTAAGGTTTAGGTGTAAGCTTGATACTGCTAATATTCAACTGTCTTTTGACCTTCAAACAATTGTGGTTTCACGCACCTCCATCTAGTACAAAAGTCGCTGAAGTTATCCGGGGCCATAAAATTAAAACCTTTTTTTATCTTTTCTGCTGAACAAATCTATTTGCAACTTACCAATCTTCCATATGTTCTGCATCTGACTGTAAGGAGTCCAGGCTTTAATCCAAAGAAAAGAGCCAAACAAAATGGCATTCCAGGTGACCCTTAGGTAGGTTTATTATACAGTGCCCAACTATGACTTTGAAAGGGAACTTCGTTTGCATCAAGTTCTGCACAGTTTTTGTTAACTGCAGGGACATATCCTTTGTGGCTGAACTGATTTATGGATGGCCAAGATTGATCTCAGTGGTAAATCCACCTAAAACTCCATTGGCTTTGGAGTTCCTCGGAATTCTTGAAGGCCAAAGGGTCCCCTCATTCAGGTCTTATTTCCCATGGCCGTGGGCGTCAAGCTTCATATTTCCCAGGGACCTGGGGCAGAAGTGTCTGCTCAGGGTGCAGGAATTTGCTCTTGCCAGGCTTCCAGCCATGGTCAAGGTAGAATGCCTTCCATGAGAGCCCTGTCGCACCTGGAAAGGATGCTACGTGGAGCCCAGAAGGCCTGAATGCCTGCTGACCATCTTGCCAGACACCAGTTTGTAAACTCCAAGATGCTAGTCCCCACGCAGCAGGTTTGTCACTGACAAGACAGCGAACAAGCCGCTGACAACCCCAGGCCTCTCCAACTTGAGTTCCACAAAGACATAGATCAGCACATTTCAGTTCCAAGATGTACTGATTTCCAAAACGTAATGTCTCTGAAATCATTTGTAGGCTGCAGTCACTGGTGTGTCGTAGTTATAATTGCCAGCTCTTTTTTTCTTGATGATATATAAAATGAGAGGGTGCCTTATAATTAGTAGTGTCTTTAGTTTGATGGGGCACACTGTATTTTTGTTTTTCTTCCCTACTGCAGACCCAGAGCGTGATGCTTAATACGCACTCCATAAACATTTTGTAAAAACCTAAAGAAACAAATGCAACATCAGATTTCAAACACAAATGCTGAAACTAACCAGGGCTTCAGAACTCATCGGGGCCAACTCTTAGAACCCTATCCTTTGTGGCCCTTCTACCATTTAGCTTGTTGCTCGACCTTAAAACTCAAATCCATGAGCAGTAATATGGCGACAATCTGTGACTTCTGAGTCACCGAAGAATTGAACACAATACCGGCCTCAGACAACTGAGCATGTAAATTAGGACCTTGGCAGAATGACTACTCAAGACGCTGCCATACAAGTTGCTTCCATGATTCGTGTATTGAATTACAGACGCGGGGTATCTCTTTAAAAACTTCCCCCACCCCAGGATACACTAAATGTAAAGTTCTATCAGTGTTTACAGAATCATTTCAAATATGGTGAAAAACAAAACTCAAAAAACTCTGGGCTCTGCCTCTAGAAGTTGCATAGAATGAGCAGCATCTGTGCCTGCGTGGTCTTCCCAGGCCCTCACAGCCTATGTGTACTTGGTATTGATTGTCTGGCCAGACAGAGCTCATCCGGGCCTCTCTTATAGGTCAGTGGAAGCAGTTTATAACTTAGTCATTAGAGGGACCATGTTTTAAAGCCAATGGCTTCTGCTCTGTGAGTGTTTAACATTGGATCAGAAGAGAGTACATTCCAATATGCAGCCACATAGGTGGTTGTTGGTGGTAAATAGTTGAAAACTCTTGAGCAGTGGCCTTTAGTAGCCACCACCATGTCAATGATTTCCCTACCCTGTCCAGCTGAGCTTCTCATGGACTGGCTGGAGCTCCACCCACTCCGTGTCCTGATTTAGCCCTGGTCTAGGAGGAAAATGAACAGGGAAGTTACCAAGAGGAAGGCAGAGGAGGAAGAGCACTCATTCATTCAACAACTCATGTATGCCAGGGACTGGCCTGAGCTCCAAAGATACAGCAGGGAGCAAAAAGACAAGGTTCCTACTCTGGGGTTTATATCCTGGTGGGAGCATTTGAGTGAGTCTCTGGATCTAGGAATAACCCACAGGCAGGACCATCCACCTCAAATGGTGAAAAAGGAGAGCCAAGGGTGAAGGTTGGAGGCTATCTTAAGTCAGGTTCCCCAGAAATAGGTACAGAGCTAAAGATTTTTAGCTTATCAGGAAATGCTCAAGAGAAACCATAGTGGAGTACAGCAGGGAAGGAGGTCACACAAGAGTCCAATTTCAAGCAAAGTCCTCTTGAAGATAACTTTGGCTCCATCTTAAAGGGAGCTTGGGGACAGTTTAGATCTTCTCAGATGTCTCCACCAGAGGAGTGGGAACTGGGACACTTATATACCTCAACACCAATCTGTCCTTGGTCAAGAACTGACTCTGAGGGTCCTTCTTGGTTTCCGTGCACCAAACAATGCAGGTTCTGGCTCCCTGAAAGCCATGCTTTGACAGGGGCCTTAGGGCTAACTGTGTAGGGCTGGTTCCTTCTTCTGACCCCTCTTGGGAAGCAGGAGGGGCCCCCTCTGGTGGAAACACTGGTCTTGGGAGAGGCCACTGTGCTGCATGATGTTTGTGGGGGTTTTCAGAGCTGAGGAAGCTCCAAGAGGCTAAACGCCAGGAAAACCTGGTCCATCAGCATCTTGAGGTGTACCCAGAAGGTACCGACGCACACAAAGGATACCAGGTCCTGAATTTTCTGGAAATGTCCTAATTTCAGATGTCTCTATCCACTTTAAGGACACTCATGCTTGTTGTGCCCCAAGAAGCCCCATCGAATTGATGTGCCCTCTAGGGACATAGCATGTGGAGGTCTTTTTCATGGGCATAGTACAAGGGCCTGTCTCTCCCAACAGATACAATGAGCCAACACATCCTGCTACCTTAATCCCACTCTGTACTTCTAGTACCCTCTGAGCCAGGCCTCTGTCTTTCTTGTTATGGGTGGCAATGTAAATTGGTAAGCACGTTCCCCACCAGCAAATAATAAAAACCCATGTGGGCTGTGGACTTTGTCTGCATCACCTCAACACACTCTTAAAGAGGCCCGAGAAGTGGTCCTCAGCATGTTCTCAGGTCACAGATGAGGAAATTTAAGGAGTCAAATGATTTATTTGAGGACTCACTGCTTGAAGCTACAGAGCTGAAGGAATTCCAGGCCAGTCAACTTAGCCAGATTTGGCTTCTAAATATTAGATTTGCCCACTTGTGTTCATTTCCTCTGAATACTGCTGCTTAGGAAACACAATTCAACTGAGTGAACTTGAAGGTCTAATTGGCCAGCAGTTTCTGAATGGGGGAGCGCCTTGTCTAGCAAACAGAAAGGAGCTCCAGGGAGCAGTACAAAGTGGAAGACATGCCTAGGCAGAACGGAGTAGGGACAAGGAAGTCATAAGCAAATGGAAGGTTTGTTTCAGGCTGTGCACCTTCCTCTGGGCGAAGGGCCGGCATCTGTCCTTTAGTTTACATTGTCTATATTGATTAGGAAATTGCAGACTGGTTCAAAATATCACTCCTGGGAGAGGCTGGACGTGCAGCTTGGTTAGGCATTAAGCCCCGGTTTGCAACATGGGTCTTTGCACAAGTGACTCCATTTGGGGCCTAGTATTTCTATTTTTTACACTACTCTTTTCTACTTGGAGCTAAAAACAGAAAGTTATTCACATCAAACCATTCGCTTCACTTCACTCAGAGGGTATGGGGTTGGGTTGCCTATTACCTTTTTCTCTGGGTATGTGGAGGTATTTTTTTCCTCTTAACCCAAAGCAGAAAATAGAACTAAAAGATAGTGAATGTTGTTTTTAGTAAATAGGAAGGTTGTGGCTGTGCTTAGGGGATGTTTTGAATCAGCATGGCTAAGATGGACTATTGAAGAAATGCTCATTTCTTCAGTTGAGTTCATTTGCTCTCCATATGGAATTTAAAACAAAAACAAAAACAAAAAAACAAGGGCAGAGTTCTAACTCCTGCCTCATGGGCCATTCCCAGCCTCTGGGCATGTTTGAAAGTGGCGGCCCTCTGGCACATTCCCTGGCCTGTAGAAGGCACCTTGAGGCAGACAGAGCCATCTCAGAGTGTGGGGTTTAAGGATTTAGGGAACCTAGCATGGGCCGTATTTGAGTTATCACTCCCCTCCTTGTGCTGACTTCATACCACACATAAAATTACACTCCAAATGAATGAAAGGCCTACTTATAAGTAAGTACATTATATGGATATAGGCAAAACTATATGTAAGTGTCAGCAGAAAAAAGAGGAAACTTCATATCTTCAAGATAAAAAATGTCTTCCTACGGGCACCTGGATGACTTAGTTGGTTAAGCTTCCAACTCTTGATTTCAGCTCAGGTCATGATCTTGGGGTCCTGGGATTGAGCCCCACATTGGGCTCCATGCTTAGTGTGAAGTCTGCTTAGGATTCTTTCTCTCCCTCTGTCCCTCCCTCTGCTCGCTCACTCTGCCTTTCTCTCTAAGATAAATAAATAAATTAAAAAAAAAAAAAAGAAAATGTCTTTCTAGGCAAGGGTCAATAAACAAGAGCCACAATAAAAAATTTTTTGATTCTGTCAACATTAAAAGCTTAAGGAAATTTTAAAAAACAGTCTGAGAGAAAATCTCTTAAATATTTGAGACAAGAGATGCAGATCCACAACTCACGCAGTCTAATGAGAGAAACCAGGAGACCCCAAGATGGGCAACATACATGAACAGGCAGTTTCTCAACGGAGGAAATACAAGTACAAATACAAATACAACAAAAAAATGTAATCCGAGCAAAGCACATTAAAACATTAAGGCTCATCAGATTGACCAAAGCTTAAAAGTTTCATAAAATCAAACACTGACAGGGCGCCTGGGTAGCTCAGTTGGTTGAACGATTGCCTTCGGCTCAGGTCATGATCCCGGACTTCCAGGATCGAGTCCCGCATCAGGCTCCCAGCTCCTTGGGGAGTCTGCTTCTCCCTCTGACCTTCTCCTCTCTCATGCTCTCTCTCACTCATTCTCTCTCAAATAAATAAATAAAATCTTTAAAAAAATTTTTTTTAAATAAAAAAAAATCAAACACTGACAAATGAGGGGGTCACTTTCAAAGATGGTGGAGGCAGTCTAGCTTGGCATGGCCACCTGGAGAGCCACATAGTGCCACCTTATAACCTCTTCCATGAATGGAGCTCAGCGTTTTCTGTGAGGTTTCACACAGTACACAGGGGTGTTTAGCACAGTCCTGCTTGTGACAGCAAAACACTAGAAATGACTTAAGTGTCTGTCAAAATAGAACGGATACATGGTTTATCCCTGTGTATATCCCATGTGGCATAGCCCTAGCCCATTTAAAATGAATGAACTAGGCAGAATGGCTAAAACGAATAAGTCAGGAAAAAACAGACGTTGGCAAGGATGCAGAGAAAGGGGAAGCCTCCTACACTGTTGGTGGGAATGCAAGCTGGTGCAGCCACTCTGGAAAACAGTGTGGAGGTTCCTCAAAAAGTTGAAAATAGAGCTACCCTACAACCCAGCAATCGAACTACTGGATATTTACCCTAAAGATACAAATGTAGTGATCCGAAGGGGCACGTGTACCCCAATGTTTATAGCAGCAATGTCCACAATAGCCAAGCTGTGGAAAGAGCCCAGATGTCCATTGACAGATGAATGGATAAATATACCACTGTAGATACACAGTGGAATACTACTCAGCCATTAAAAAAAGAAATCCTGCCATTTGCAACAACATGGTGAACTAGAAGATATTATGCTAAGGGAAATAAGTTAATCAGAGAAAGATAATTATATGATTTTACTCATGTGTGGAATTTAAGAAACAAAACAGAGGATCATAGGGGCAGGGAGAGAAAAATGAAACAAGATGAAACCAGAGAATGAGACAAACCATAAGAGACTCTTAATCTCAGGAAACAAACTGAGGGTTGCTGGAGCAGAGGTGGGTAGGGGGATGGGGTAACTGGGTGACGGGCATTAAGGAGGGCACACTGAACTCTACGCCTGAAACTAATAATACATGTGTGTTAGTTAATTGAATTTAAATAACTTTTTTAAAAATTGTAAAAAAGTGAATGAGCTAGGGTTTCATATATCAATGTAGATAAATCCCACGTTTCATTGAATAAAATAAGGGAACCACAGGACAATGCATCAGTACAATTCCATTGGGTAGAGAAAGCACAGAATGATACCATTCAAGAATGGTGTGCACAAAACTGGTAACAGTGTACCTCTGGGTAGGTGAAAAGGATTATGGGTGATGGTCAAGGCAGATTAGTTTTAATGACAACAATTTATGTTTTTCAATGAGAATGTATTCATGCAATTATAATTAAATTTCAAAAATATAAATGCAAACACCCTCATGGGTGTGGCATACAAAGTTTAGAAAGGGGGAAAAAAAAAAAAAAAGACAGGGTTTTGAGATGCCCTGTCAGCATTTTCTAGACATTCCTCTGCAAGTGGAAGGAAGCCTTCATTATTTTGTTTGTTTCTGTGGTGACAATTCCTTGGAGCAAAGATCCCATTATTTTCCAGACTTCTTCAGAAGAGCCCCAAATATGGGATGTACCCACTAGCCCATGAGGCTCCCCCAGCTCACCAAAATAGACAGGAGAGGGATTGTTTGGGTGATAGGGTTTCTCGTGACCTGGAGGTAGGTCTGCTCCCACAGAGTTGATGGGGCTATCGAGGCCCAACAGACCCCAAGGCCAAGCAGCTACATTAGGGGAATAGAAATTCCGGAGCTGAGAGCAAAACACTTGACTTTTCCCACACCCTAGCTTTCAAGCCTTCACCATATCAGCAACACATCCCCTTTGCAAAGCCTGATAACATTCCGGAGTTTGCCTCACCATTTGAAGACCACCTTATCAGAACTTGCTTTGTAAACACTCTCTCTTGGCCTTCAAGAGATTTTTTTCTCCTTTATCTAACCCTAAAAGAAAGAACACAAAATTTGGAGTCCCTCCAGCATCCCGTGGGAGCAGGGATGGATGGCATCAAGACTTCTGTCCCTGGTCACGGAAAATAGGCATCTAGTGGGCAGATGTTGAGATTAGAGACCTCTGGGCAGCCGTCAGAGGAAGACTGGATACCACAAATGCTGGTCTTTTGTAGATCCGGGTCTGCTCCCAGTAATGAAATGGCCTCTTTCCAGGCTGGCAGGTGTCTGTGTGTATTTGCAGTGTCTTCTAGTATCACTCTGCTTCATGGCAAGGCTCACAATTAGTAACAAGGTTCAGGGCACAACCACCGGGGTGGGGGCATGGGTGAAGGTGGGTCTCTCTGAGCCCCAAGCTGGTGCTCTCAGCACTGTCCATGCTGCCCAAACTACCAGGCAGTTGCTGCAACCAGACATCCTTGAAAGTGTACAGAGCTGCCGCTAGCAGTGTGGCCCCTCGAAGGAGGTTCCCGCCTATGGGGAGATTACCAGAATGATTACAAAGTGGTACAAATTAGTGTAGATTCCCACTCTAGCCTGGGACAAGGCACGCCCAGCCTTCCCTGGGCCGAGCCCTGGGTATGATCTCAGAGGAGAGAACCTGGGCCTTCCTAAGCACTGCTCTTGCCCTTGGCCTGGATGCCAAATGGCATGGAAATCACCTAGGTGAACAGTTCAGTCCCCACCCACCTACTTTATTATGCACAAATGCTCACCTGGGAGGGAGGGGGTGAACAGAGGTTGCTGAGTAGAATGAGGGAGGGGACCCAGAGACCCAATCCCCGGCTTGCCTCCCTCTCTCCTGTTGTGCACAGAAGCCTGGTCTGTCCCTGCATGGGAAAGCAAGCACGCCACCTCTTTGCGGGAGGTAACAAGCACAGATTGATGTCCTGGCTTTATCAGAGTGGACTCTGATGGCCAGTGCTTTCCCGGGTCTGTCTCCTGGTTTGCGCCCTTTGTCACAACTTGGAGTTTTCTGGAAATGATACAGATACTGTGTTTTTGGTAGAACGACTATCTCACGAATTTGGTGGCCTGCACTCTGATGTCCCGTCTTACAAGTAAGAGCAAGAGCCGCTTGGCCCCGTGGATCTTCCCAAGTGTCCCCACGTCCTGGGCAGGCAGACAGGGTAGTGAAGAACGGTGTGCACCTGCCGGATGCTTAAGCAGCCCCTTCCCGGTCTGGTAGGAATTCTAGATGGCTACAGGGATGTGGTGGGGCCTGCTGTTGTGTAAGTGGATTTGGAGAAGTGTTGATTGTGACACCAATTTTGATTAAAGCACTCCTGTAGAAACTGCAGTTGTCTTTAACGTGAGAAAGCTTAAAACTGCCTCCCCCCTTTGTGGGTGGCAGGTTATCTCTGCCTATCCTTAAAGATAAAGAGTATTAAGAGCATAAAAGATGTGAACAAACATCTACTGGTATCAAAAACACAAACACAAATGTGTCTGGGAAAATTTGGGAAACATCCCCAATCCAATCGTTGATACCAGGACAAACACCAGGTGTTTAGGAGGGACAGTCTGGCCAGAGGTGGTCAAGGGCTTTTCCTGGGGTAGGCTATGCTCACGTTCACATTCATATGGTGGCTGTGAAGGTGACTGAGGGTGGAGAGACTGATTTGCCTAGTGACCTCTCTCCTTGCTGGGGATGGGAACTCTTTCTCCCAGATTTCCCCGAGGCCGTGGGTGACTCTCCTGTGTGTGACTTCCTGGCCAGGACAATAGCCATGGCCCAGAATGGGAGGATGGGGGACCAGATTGGGGGACCTTCAGCGCAGACATTCAGACTGCTTTTGCTCACCCCACTCGCACCCGCCTTCTCAATCTTTCCATCTCCTTCCATTTTCATACACAGCACCCCTTTTTCTTCTCCTAATAATTTTGATTATGAATAAAGGTACAAAAACTCACATATACTGCTAAGCACATGTCACTCAGCTCTGTCATATCTTATCATTTTGCCATTTCATTTTAAGAAATAAAATCTCATAGTCATTGAGCCCCTTGACTTGTGAGCATCTTCATCCATTCTCCTCAAGAGGTAACCACTATCGTGGAGTAAGATTATAACCCCCATATCACACATTGGAGTTGTCTATGTGTATATTTATAAACATTATAGTATTATAGAGTTTTGAATGGCCTTAAACTTTATATACTGAATGTAACCCTTTTCAAGTTTTTTTTTTTTTGCTTGTATGAGAAGCTTTTGAGCATTTCTGTTTATATGTGTTGATATTGATAGCTCTGGTTCATTAATTTTAACTGTTGCATAGTATTCTGTACCTCAGTTTACCCATTCTCTTATTGATGGACATTTAAGTACTTATAATTTGGTTTTCTTACAAATAATGGTGCAGCAAATATTCTCATAAAGGTCTCCTCGCACCCACGTGCCTGGATTTCTCTAGAGTGCATATCTAGGAGGTCTGTATGTCTCTGACTCTCTCAGATGTTGCTATATTGCTCTTCAAAGTGGGCTCTGCAAATAAGACTCCTCTAGCAGGACTTGGGCTTCCCGTTTTCTCATATTCTCAAATATTATCAGACTTTTAAATTTTTGCCCGTGGGATATGTATATAAAAGGGATCTCCTGGTCATTTTCTCTTCCGGGTCCTCAGTGCTTCTAGAATGTTCGCCTACAGCTTGCATCCCAGGCGCACACAGCAAGGATGGCTCAAGCATGGAGGATCTGGCTGGCCTCCCTTCTTCTGACCTCCAAGCACTGGGAGCATGCTGAGCTATTTTCAAGGACCCCTGGTCCATGTCCACTTTCCCCTCAGATCATCTCTCCCCGTGACAGGGCTTTGGGATGCCAACACATATGCCGCTGATCCAAATGTGTAATTATCTCCACACTGAATGTCAAAAACTACATGCCAGATTTATTGAATGGCCAATAAGAAAATCAAGACATAACTGACCTAATATCCAACTCAATTTCTTCCTCAGAACTGACCCTTCCTCATGTCCGTCAAGGGCACTGTTATCTATCTGATAATCAAGTCAAAAACTTAGGAGTTCTGTTGAGTCTTCTCTTCCCATTCTCCTACATCAAGTCCACCAATGCCTATCAATTTCTGTGTTAAACTGTTATTAGATATCCCCCCTTCTTTCGAATTCGTCTGCTACCACCTTGGTCCAAGCCACTGGACCTCTCTTGCCTGTATCCAAACTGGTTGCCACCAGACTGGTCTTGCCTCTTCTCCTCTTGCCCTTACAAACCATATCTAGCCAGCAGCCAAAGTGATCTTTTTAGAACCTAAAACAAAGGAAATTTCTTCCCCTCCTAAAGCCCTTTCATGGTTCTTCGCATAGAAAATTCAAATGTATGGGTACTGTGATCTAGAATGCCAATGAGCTCTGGTCCTTCCTCTCCTGCCACGTGCTTCCCCAGCCTCGGGGACTTGCTCTGTATGGGGGGATCTTCCCTTGATCTTTTCATGGCTCCCTTGTCCTTCAGGGCTCCATCGCTTCCTCCAAGATCCACCCTCAACCAGCCCATCCTACCTAGCATGGTGGCCACTTAGCTGCCCTCTACAGCATCACCCTGTTCTGTTTTCATTCTGGCACTTCTCAGTATTCAGGGAAGTGGTCTGTGCTCTACCAGAATATCATCTCTGTGAGAACTGTCCACCTTCATGCTTTTAGCACCTGCCATGAAGTGGGTGCCCATAAAGGTTTGTTGGATTAATGAATGAATAGATGGGGTCAATGTTTGAGCAGCCTGTAAGCTTAGATGAAGTTTCGGCCAGCACTTGGGTGGGATAAATCTGCTGAGGAAAGACAACACGTGTCTTTAGCTAGAATAGTGATTGTCAGAGTTTAGAGCCCTGGGATCCCTTTATCCTATTAATAATTATGGAGGACCCCAAAGAGCTTGCGTTCATTTGGATTATAGCTATAGATGCTTGCTGTGTTGGGAATTAAAATGGAGAAGTTTTTAAAAGATTTTGTTTATTTATTTGACAGAGAGAGAGGTCACCAGTAGGCAGAGAGGCAGGGAGAGAGAGGTGGGGAAGCAGGCTCCCTGCTGAGTAGAGAGCCCGCTGAGGGGCTTGATCCCAGGATCCTGAGATCATGACTTGAGCTAAAGGCAGAAGCTTAACCCACTGAGCCACTTAGGCACCCCTAAAATGGAGAAATTTTTTAAAAAAATATTTCTTTAGAAACTGTTAAATCTATTGCATGATGACATAAATAATAGGTAAAAAATAACTATAATTTTTAAAAATTAATGAGCAGTGACATACTTTGAGAACAGGGCTGGACACAGAGAGTGCCTAGTTAGCACCAGGAAGGATTCTGTTGGCTGAGGAGTTCGGTGGGCTCAAGAGTTTAGACCAGCCTTCAGGGGCTGATGTAGTCTCTTCTCAGTTGTGTGGGTAGAGGGTACAAGCAGCATGAACCTTCTGAAAGAGGAGAGCACATCTCCCTCCCTCTTCTCTTTCTCCAAACAGTCCTCTTTATAAAATAAATAAATAAAAAGCAAAGAATAGGATGAATAACTTAATGTCTAGAGATTGATTGCAAACTATATATGCCTTTTAGATATTTTTATTTCTGGGGCACCTGGGTGGCTTACTCAGTTAAGCATCTGCCTTCGGCTCAGGTCATGATCTCAGGGCCCTGGGATGGAACCCTGCATCAGGCCCTCCTCTCAGTGGGGAGTCTGCTTCTCCCTCTCCCTCTGCCCTTCTCCCCTGACCTACCCCTGCTTATGCTCTCTCTCTCTCAAATAACTAAAATCTTTACCAAAAGAAAAACAAATATGCTTATTTCTGTCACCAGAGGAATGATTGTATAAATTTTAATTCAGGGAATTCCTCTTGAGTTTTGACTTTGACAAAATGAAGCCTGGTTTTTACCAGGATTTGTTTATTCCTCTTTGTATTCATGTTGAGAAACCAAACTGGGTGTCATATCCTTTTTCTTAGGGCAGTACCGAAACCTAAGTTCTTCCTCTTTTTTTTTTTTTTTTTTTTGAGAAAAAGCTGCTTCCACCCTCTTTATTTTCTTTCGTCTGAGCAGAGGAAATTCACACAGCCAGGATTTAAAAAAAAAAAAAAAGGTGGTCTTCTCTGCGCTCCTATGGAAGCGGCTGAAGCTCCCTGGCTCTGGGCACGCCTCTTCCACTGCCTGACGTCACACTATTTTGTCTTTGAATAGCTCATTGATACAATCGTCTCGGAGATCGGAGAACTGAAACAGGAGATGGTGCAGACAGATGTCAGCCTGGAGAATGGACTGGAACCCAGCAAAGCCCACAGGTGACAGAGACGATCAGGTGCCGGGCGTCAGATGGGGGCTAAGTGGACCCTAGCAGCTACAAGGACTGCCGTCTCGGTGGCTTCTCAGAAGTTTGGGAACTGGGAGTGTGGTGGCCTGTCCTGATGAAGCTCTCTGTAGGAGGTGGGAGTGGCCCAGGAACCAGTTGTCTGTTTATTTTAATCACTTTGAAGGCACTTGAACTTTCCACACTCTCAATGCCTCCTGGCACCAGAACCCGGAAACCTAAAGTTCTGTCTGTCGTATCCACCTACTCACAGTGTTGGAAACAATAACGCAGCAGGATCCTCCGCGTGCAAAATAGAATTCAGTGTAGCCCGTGTCAGTCTCCAGAAGGCTTAAAGGGGCGTCCTAAGGAGGATGGACTCATTTTGCGTTCTCAGGTCAGAAAAATACCCCAGTTCTTACCATAGCCATTAGTCTAAGATATGACCCAGTGTGTTAGAGTTGGGATGTGGTTGTAAATAACTAAGAAACATGGGGGGCAACATGCGAAGCTTGTTAAGCTCGACATAATTGTGTTCCTGTCGCACCTGATCTGAGTAAATTGTAAGGGACTGGTCTTTATCAGGGAAATGGGAGTGCAGAGGTCAGGGTGGGTGGGGGTGGTAGGCTGGAGGAGGTCACTCCAACCGCATCTTAGCTCCTGGATACTGCAATTCATTGCTAGCAAAGGCAACAGAATATAGTCACTACAAAAATGATGCAGACACCGGGTGCCTGCGAGAATAGGGTCATTCTTAGCTTTCCCCTCTTTCCCTAGGAAATGGGTCGAGGGAGCCTAATGCAGTGTGAAGGTGAGCTTCACGGAGTGGCTTTTGCTCATGAGTCATGAGACAGGCAGGAATCCTGCAAGGGCAGGGGAACCAGGTTGTGCTGGTTGCCCAGGCAAGTTTCAAACCAGCCCAACTTGTTCCCTGCCCTAGACTGCAGGGAGAGCAGGCAATTGCAAGGAGGCACTTTGCAGCTGGAAGGCGGTAGTTTAACTTTCCTGTGTTTCTGGAGGAACCGTATTCCCCCTTAGCTGTGGAAATGCTACATGCCCTCCATTTCCTTCCCTACTCTACAGGGGAAAAAAAAAAAAAAAAAAGCCAGGGGGTAGACCAGATGGTCCCCATGCTTCTTGCAGCAGTACCCAGGCATTCTGTCTGATTTCCCTGGACCTCAGTGGCTGACCTTTTTTTCTCCATCAACTAAACAAATGTGCAGTGATTTTTGATTAAAGACTCTCCACCTCACACTCAGAATAGCGCCAAACTCAATGGAAGTGGACCTTTAGTCAGGGGATTTCCCTTTCCCCTTTGCGTCGTTGAGCTTGAAGTGGGAGTCCGGATTGGTGCCAAAGGGCAAAGAAGAGAGCTTCAGTGGCTGATTTCTCCTCCATCCAGGGAACATAGCACTGCAGATAGTCCCCAAACTCTGCAGGTGATGGACACCAGTGGCAGTATCCCCCCTCCCTCCGACCCCATCCCATGTGCAAGGCCCAGGGATGCTAGGTTTGCTAGAAGACGTGATGTTGTGTCAGCGGCCATCACATCACGATCTCGATGTCTGACTGCTGTAGGTACCAGGCTGGGAGAGCTGGGCTGCCATCTTGTCATTAACATCGCTGTCTTTTTATTTTCAAATTTAAGAATGACTGTAAGCATTCCATAATAGCAATGTTTTTCCGATTAATGTCACTTACTCTTGAATGCTATGTTGGTTAGCAATGAATTCATGAGATTTCAGATGCATTTTACTTGCTGCTTTTTTCAGTGGGGAAGAAAGAGAAAAGGCAAGATTGTCTTTTTTGAACAATGCATACGGCGTTTACCGTGTTCCGGCCACTGTTCTAAGTGCGTCACGACTGCCAGCTCATTGACTCTCCTAACTACACTCAGAGCTGAACCTCCGGGAGGGCCTTCATTCTACCGATGTGGGACTTTTGTGACTAATGAGGCTATGGGCTTCTGTGCTGGGGTCTCTCGCTGATTTTGCCGAAGCAGGGAGTGGTGACTTTGCTATTAATTCCTCTATTTTGCCTGATGATGTCTGGGTGGTCAGATATTGGAGAGGTAAGATAGAGAGGACCTTCTGTTGTTCCCAAAATGAAAGCAGAGCAGAGCTCTGGCCACAGGGAAACAGCAGGGCAGCCTGGCACAGAGCAGTCCAAATGACAGACGGAAGGAAAGGAGAGGGGTTGGTGAGAGCAGGGGAACCACCACAAGTGAAACCCCTGCAGAGAGAAGGGGGATTGCCCCCCCACCCCCGGGACCTTGGCTGGGCATGTTCTGGTTGCTGCACAGATGCAGGGACGTTGCCTTCCTTTGTGGCATCCTCGGCGAGTGTGAGCTGTGGTAACAGCCTCATCTACCCCAGCCACAGTCACCACAAAGTGTCTTCATGCCTTCATTTGTTGAACACTGGGCTGAGTGCCACACTGGTGCCCTAGGTTAGGAAGGCTGTTCCTCCACCTGCACTGGCTTTCGCTTGCTCCTTTGTGGCTAATATTGAGATAGTCTTTAACCTTTTCATGGCTCATGGACCCCCTTCTCAGATTAATATGTTAAATGCATAAAATAAAATATGCAGGAGGACATAGGGAAAATAATTCTGTTGCAGTGGAATGATCAGAATTCTTAAAATGCATGGTTTCATAGCATGGGTACTTCTTTATTAACACATTAAATAACAAGGTCTAGGAACTACTGTCATCTGGAAGCCAAGATGGCCAGAAATAGTACTTCCTCACCAACAACGAAAATGTTTGGGGGTTCTGCTGGTGACAGAGTCTCAGCTACTGTGCAGACGACTGAGATTTGTTGCCTGCATTCAAAAATGGGAGGAAGTTAATTTCAAAACCAGGCTAGTGGAAAAAAAAGATAGCACTTTTCTATTCAGTGGTTAGTTCTGACCTCCTGACACGTCAGTGTCTTCCAACACAGTTGATCTACCTTCCCTTCCGGGTACCCTCGATTGGCTTGGCTTTGGGAACACCAAACTCCCTGGTTTCCTCTCTCCTCACCTGCGGCTGCTTGTAGTTTCCAGCTTGTTCCCGCTCACCTTCTAACCCCAGAGCACCCAGAGCTCAAGCCTACAGCCTCTCTTCTCCCGAGGGCCTCTTCTCTCTCCCACTAACCTTGAGCAAGATACTTCGAAGTCTCCATGCCTCCATGTACATATCAGTGAAATGAGGATAATAATAGAGCTTGACTTGAGGGTGGCAAGAAAGATTAAGTGAGTTAATAGCTGTAAAGAACTTCGCACAATGCTGGCAGAGAGTGCATACCATATGTTGTTTATAAAAGAGAACTTGGTAATTTCATAGTTAATCCCTTCCAGTCTTGTGGCTTTGATACCCTGTGTGTATTGGTGATTCCCGAATTATATCCCTAGGTTGGTCCTATTTTTCAATCCAGATGTTTCCATCTAGCTGTCTATTCAGCCTGACCTCCGGTATCTCAAACTTACAAAGACCAAGACTGAGTCCTTGGCTTCCTTCCACAACCCTGCTTCCCCCTTGGTCTTCCCCATCCCAGTGACCACGGCTGCAGGTGCTTGGGCCTCACAGCCATCCCTCTTGCCTCTCCATGTCTCATACCTGTGTTCCATCCATCTCCAGACCCTGGCAGTTCTACCGGTTAAGATTCCCCCATTAGCACCACTGCAGGAGACACCTGCCCAGGCCTCTGCTTTCACCCATCCTGCCTTCCCTGGGTTGTTATTTAAGCAGCGTGGAGAAGGATCTGACTTTCGTTAACTCAAATCCAAGTCATGTCATTTTTGTTCAAAGCCCTTCAGTATTTTTCATTCATTGAAACCAAAATCATCACCATGGCTTTTGAGATGCTCCAGGCTCTGACTCCTCACATTCCCACACCCTCCTTTCTTACATCCTCTTCCTTCTCTGTCCCTGGGCTCCAGCCCCACTGGCTACTTGCCCGGAAGGCAAAGGCTTCTTGGCCTTTGCACTTACTGTTCCCTCTGCCTAGAAGGCCCTTCCTCCAGGAAGCATTCACCTTGGGACCCTCATTTCTTCGGTCACCTTAGCTGACTTGATTTTTCTTCATAAAACTTGTACAGATTGACATACATGGTCACTTGCTTAAATTGTGCATTTTCTGCCTCTCAGCACTTGGAGGGAAGCGCACTGAGAGTGTGGGTTTGGCCTTAGAATAGTTTCTGGCGTGTAGCATACACTCAGTAAGTATTTGGATGAATGAATAAATGAATGATGCCAGCCCTTTGGAGATTCTAAAGTTATTAAAGCATCAGAAACCTTTTGCAGAAACAAGACATTACCCTGTAAAGCAGTTAGCTGGTGCATAAAAAATAAATAAATAAATAAATCAGAAGTTGAAAATGTGCAATGGGCCTTAAGCTGGCTCCCTAGCAAAGAAGAGGGCCCAGGGCACCTTCCTGTTATGTGCCAGCCACGCTTCCTCCATCACTTCTGGGTTCTAGCCTGTTGTAAACATCTGCCAATAGAGGAGCATCTGATTAAATCAATTCCATGTCCTCTGCTAACGTTTTACCAAAAAAAGACTAGGAATCCAGGAGAGGGATCAAGGATTTCTTGTTCCTGCTATTTCTTGTTTCCTCTTTCTCTCCACTTCATTGCCCCCCAAGACTAGAGTGTGAGGAAATAAAGGCTTTGTGCTTTTCCTCTCCCTCCCCCATGATTTTGCAGTCTGCCTGTAGTTGGGGCCAGCACAGCAGGCCTGCTGTAGGCAGTGCTCCACCCCCATGGGCCATCTGGACCCATCACCTCTAGGCTAAGACAAGTCTCTGAAGTTCCCTTTGTCCTCAGGTAGAATAGAGGGATTGAGCAACAGGCAACTTCATGAGATGAGGCTCAGGCTGGCTTTGCAGGCTGTGGGGGTGGGGGTAGTTGGTGGGGAACCTGGCTGGACCAGGTCATCAGATTGTTACCTTTGTTTGCCCTCGTCCTCACTTCCCTCACTCTTCTTGTCACCTTGCTGGTGCACTCCAGCCTGAGTAGATCACTGAGGGGGATGCCCAGGGTTTTGAAACTCTACCCCCAACCTGTCCTCCCCCAACCCTGGAATCAGTCGTGCAGAATTCAAAAATACCTTGGCCAGCTCTGCCCACTCCTATAGTGTAGCTGTTGGTCATCACCACTGGAAGGGTCTGTGTGCCCCAGGAAGTTCTCAGCTTGCCAGCGACTATGCATTAATACCCATACCCCAAGAATCTCAGATTGTTGGTCCCTGGTACCACCCTTCACTTTTTCCACTTGACTGATGTTAGAACACAAGGTCAGAAGAAAAGATCAGTGGCTTACAGTTTGGGGAAGAGATGCCCAGTGTTTTATTCCAGTAAGTCTCCCGAAGTACCATGGTGACTATAATAGTTGCTCAATGTCCTTCTGGAGCAACCCATCCTCACTTTGTGCTGCTTTATTTAAAAAAACAAAAACAAAAACAAAACTTTCCACTGAAGTAAAACATGATTAAGAAAAGCACACCAATAAGCATGCAGCTAGATGAATTTTCAATGGTAAACATACCACATAGCAGCACCCAGATCAAGACACAGAACATTCTGAGCAACCCCACAAGTGCTGTGCACCCCAAGAGGAAACACACTCCTCACTTCTATTGCCATAGATTCGTTTCGCCTGTTTTGAGCTTCATATCTCTGGAATCATACAGCATGTGCTCTTTTAACTCTTGACTTCTTTTGTTTGACATCTTGTGTGCTATTCCATTGTGTGAACCCAACACAATTAGTTCATCCATTCTACTATTAATGGATATTTTAATTGTTTCCACGTTGGGGCTATTTTGAGTAATGCTGCTACATACATTCTTGTGCATGATTTTTGGTGACACACCTCACTTAGGAATATAGGAGTGGGGATGTTGGGTTGTTGGATGGTTAAATATTCAATGTCAGTAAATGGTGCTCAAGAATTTTCCAGTCAGCAGTCATTCACACGTCCACCACCACCAGAACATGGGAGCTCCAAATGTTTTGTTCTCCTGGTCTACACTTGGAATTGGCTGCTTTTTCATTTTAGTTATTTGGATGGGTGTGTGGATTTAGAGCTTCTGGAAGCATGATGGGTGAAGACAGGTAAGGGTACCTGTATGTTGTGACTCAAGTATTGATCTCAGTGCTGTGGGAGTCAGGAATGGGAACTCTTTAGTTTTAACAGAACATCATTTTATAGTTCTTGCATGTTTAAGTTCAAGGCTAAAGTCATGAGGCATGTTTACAGCCAGTTCATTGGGTGATATTTATGGAAAGCATGAAGTTATGGAAAGGAATATTTGGGGGGAGGAGATAAAAAGAGAAGACAATCTAGAAATTATGAGTGTAAATAAAAGACATATATGTATCTTTTATTGTTTATGTTTCTGCTTATGAATCTTAGATCATAAACTTGTAACAGGAAAAAAAAAAAACCACCAATGAAATACTCTCCATGTCTTGGATTCTTTTATTCTATGCTTTACTTTGTTCAATACTTACATGCTGAAGTATTCAGCATCTCATGATTTAATTTGACCAGGCCATTAGCCACATCATAACTAAGAAATATATGTGCATAAAACCAGTAGAACTGTAGTGAGAGTTTTAATTCTTCCCTGAAACTCAGGATACATCTGCATCCAATGCTGCTTCCCATGTTTAAAAAAATACATTTTCTTTTCTTTTAAATACATGTTCTCAACTGCAGTGACTTCAGACACAGAATTTAACGTCACTCCCTATTATTCCTGTCCATCGTTCCTCTTGCAAAGTCAGATACAAAGCGATCATTCTTGGTTAATCTATACCTGCTTTTCAAAAGGTTTTTCCAGACTGTATTCCTGAGAGGTCGTCGGGAAGCAAGATTAAGTCTTCAGATGCAAAATCAGTTTGCATTTTGTCTTCTCACAATGCCTGTGTCGTGGGTACTCAGCTAGCAAAGCAAACATTTCCTCTTTTGCCATGTCTGCAGAGCTGCATGGGCCACAGGCCACTGGATCAGGTGCCAGGAGCCCATCCTTAGGTCCCACAGCATCTGAGAGTGGGCCACTGTCCTAGAGCAAGTGGCATCTGTCACAAAGGCTGGTTTTCCTCCTTTCCCAGGAGCTTGTGTCTGGTTCAGCAGAACCTGGGAAGCTCACAGTAATCACTGGCCACAGAGTACTGGGTATATCTTGCAGCATCTAGACCTCTTGAAATGGGTGTTTGGTATTATCAAAATGTAGTTTCTTTGGCCCACCTGGCTGGCTGAGTCAGATGAGCGTGTGACTCTTGATCTCGGGGTCGTGAACTTGAGCCCCGTGTTGGGTGTAGAGATTACTTGAATTTTCCTATCATGCCCATTGAGGATATTCTCCCTTGACTAGTTTCATTCATCCCCAACCCTCCCAAACTGTTTCTTTTCTTTTCTTTTTAAGATTTATTTATTTATTTATTTTGATTTTAAAATTTATTTATTTACCGCGAGAGAGAGAGAGAGAGAGAGAGAGAGAGAGAGAGAGAGAGAGAGAACATAAGCAGGGGGAGTGGGAGAGGGAGAAGCAGACTTCCCACTGAGCAAGGAGCCTGGTGCTCAATCCCAGGACCCTGGGATCATGACCTGAGCCGAAGGCAGTGGCTTAACCCAGTGAGCCACCCAGGCACCCCTGCAAACTATTTCTTGATTTGAAGCCACTGCTGGGTGTTTGGGAAATGGTTTCAAAGAATTCTATGAGGATTGAACCAAGTCTTTGCTTATACTGTTACCAATGTAGCAACAATTAGGTTCAACTTAAAGAAAATATGTATTAAGTAAGTGCTGTTTGTTTAAATACCTGGACAGTGGAGCCTGCAGGGAGGAAGTATTGTAAAGGAGTATAATAGAATGCAATGGATGTAATAGTGGAGTATACTAGATGTTCTGGAACCTGATGGACGAAGCAGGTAATTCCAAGTAAGGGGTGGTTTTAGGAAAGATGAACCCCCACATTAATCTTAAGTAAAGAATGAGGTAAGCCTCCAGATCAAAAATGCCCAAACACCTTTTTAGTCTGTTTTGATTGGTGATATCTATTATATTGGGGAAGGTTTTTAAAAAGAACATTTATGATTTATTTTTTTGATGACCAAGTAGGATATGTACATTATAGAAAAAGCATAATATAAAAAATAAAAAGATTACCATGAATCCCTGAGACGAAATCACTTTTTGATTTTTTTTTGATGGTCACATTTCTTTTCCTTTGTGTGTATCCCTCCAGTGTTTTTCTGTGCATTTATTTTTTATTATGTTACATTTGTCACTGTAGAGTACGTCATTAGTTTGTGATGTAGTATTCCAGGATCATTGTTTCTGTGCATTTAGATGGCAGATCATGCATGATTTTCACAGATTTAACAAGGATGTTTCTGATCATCCTGAAAATGCAGTGTGTCCTAGGAATTGATCCCATTTTTGTCAAAGGATTTCACCTTCCAATTTAGTGGCTGGCTTCAGTGTCCACATAACTCTTGGGCACACAATTTTAATGATGGCCTACTCTAGCTTAGAAACACTTTACCCCTTACAGACCTTACCTTGCTATTACATTGGTAGTTGATTCTGCCGTGAAATATTTGCTTGGTTAAAAGGCAGTGGTGATTTAGCCCAGTTGCGAAATAACACTAGTGTAACCAAAAGCACGTAAACATTACGAACTGCAAATCCATGAAGTGCTTGCCCTTTCTGCGAAGCCTTGTGCATGCCACTGCTCAGGGTCAAAGGTCAGTGGGCCAAGACTTCCAGCCCCTGGCTCCTTCTCCTATTTTCAGCTCCAAGGGCAGCCAGGACAACGTGTTCTTTGTTTCTCTTTCTTAGTTTTACCGGAATCCATGAAGGCCCCTGCCAACATTGGCTCCATATCTATCCTTTTCATCTCTAACTGGAGATTCAATGACAGGAAGTTCATAAGCCATCAAAGTTACCAGTTCTGTCTCCACTCTGAAAATGGCAGTGCTTCCTCCTGCCTGGAGGCAGACAGGCATTTTTGGTCCCGTTTCTGCATTGTTCTCTCCTCCTGCAGATAGAGCTGAAAAATTACCGAAGGCCCTGAACGTTTTTTCACAAAAATCCTCTGTGATATGCTTTTAGCAATCATTTCGAGGAAGCTGAGCCCTTGTCCCTCAGAGAGCAGCAGAGAGAGTCGAGGACAGGAATAAAACTCAGAACCTAGGGGCGCCTGGGTGGCTCAGTGGGTTAAACCTCTGCCTTCAGCTCGGGTCATGATCTCAGGGTCCTGGGATCGAGCCCCACATCGAGCTCTCTGCTCAGCGGGGAGCCTGCTTCCCCCTCTCTCTCTACTTGCCTCTCTATCTACTTGTGATCTCTCTCTATATATCAAATAAATAAAATCTTAAAAAAAAAAAAAACTCAGAACCTACAATATATTAGTCTTTTTCCTTTTGGAGTTTTAAAGGACGAGAAAAGACCTCGAGAAATTAAAATATCAACTTGTATGCTGTAGGAGACCTCCCGAGTCAGAGAGTTGGACCCTGTTCTGCCAGTTTCTAGCATTTTGACCTTTAGTAGGGAGCTGAGCTATAGAGTCTCTAATACCCCTCGGATTCAGATAAATACACAATGATCCTTATGATGAAGTTCTAGAACCTAGGTGAGGTTTGGTGGGCTGAGGTCCAGAGCCGATGACCAAGAAAGAATTCTTGAGACATCTTTGGTGCAAAATGGTGGTTTATTAAAGCACGGGGACAGGACCTGTGGGCAGAAAGAGCTGCTGCCCTGTTATCCTGAGGAGTGATTGATTATATACACAGGAGTTGGGTAGGTGAGAACAAAGGGGGTGATGTTAGTCTCTAAGGAATTTTGGAAGCAAGGTCTCCAGGACCTTGAGGGGCTAACTATTGTTGGGAGAAAGGTTATTTATTACTAGTAGTAAAAATCTTCTTGTGAGACCCTATAGATGTGTATCAGTGGACCATATGCTTGGGAATGATTCTCAACACTATCTTGGAGATCTAGAATAAAGTTTCACATTTCTCCTATCAAGTGTCCTTGTTAGTGAGATTTGGGTTTAGAAGAAATTTAACTTTATTTAGGGCTTGAGGAACTGAGTTATTTGCCTCTAGAAATTGTGCTATTGTTAAAATGGCTTCCTTGTTGTAGATCTCTAGGACATTGGTAAACCAAGGGAGATTCCGGTCTTGCAGGACTGTGATCTCTGCAAGTTAACTATTTGTTTTTCTTTTAGGGCAGTTAGAGGTGCCTGAGGAATGTCACACATATTACCGAGGGGAGCGGGTGGAGAGGGGGATGCAAGGTGCCAGCTTTTGCTTTGTCCTCAGCCAGCCTCCTGCTCCCTCATCAAACTGAGCCATCCAGGTGCCCACTAGTAGGTATTAGTGAAGTGGCAGGTTTTCTGGGAATTTTCCCTTGGCTCTATGTGCATGTATGTGTCTGAAACAGACATCGGAACTGGTCCTTGTACCAGCAACTTTTATCAGATGGATCTCTTCCATGCGAGCAGTTGTTTTCTTATCTTTACACATAAGGGGCCTCTTCTACTCCTATTTTTTCAGAAGCCATTGATGGCAGACCCTTCACTTCTCTCCTCCAAAGATCAAGCAAGCCCTTGATTCATCTCCCACCAAGCCTACCATGTTGGCCACTGCTTGATATTTGGGGTGTATTCGCTTTCTTTTTGATACGTAGACAAGGACCTACTGCTTCACGAGCAAGGCCATGGCAGACGCAAGACTCCGACTTCTGCCTGGTGCTTAATTCTTTTTTTTTTTTTTTAAAGATTTTATTTTTTATTTATTTGACAGACAGAGATCACAAATAGGCAGAGAGAGAGGAAGAAGCAGGCTCTTCGCGGAGCAGAGAGCCCGATGCAGGGCTCGAGCCCAGGACCCTGGGATCATGAGCTGAGCCAAAGGCAGAGGCTTTAACCCACTGAGCCACCAGGCACCCCTGGTGCTTAATTCTTTAAGATGACTCCTGTACTGGTCCTGTGTAGCTGGAAGCCGGAGCCCTTGGGCAGTGCCATGCCCCAGGCTGCAACTTTCTTGCCTTTGAAGCCCACTGAAGTAACATCATGTGAGAAGGCTGAAGCCTTCACATGAGCAGAATAAAGAAGGGAGGCCTCCATTACAGAAATACCAAGAGAGAGGGCTTTTCAGCCTTTCTTTATCCCATCTGTAAGTTGAGGATGGCAAGCTGTAGAGTCCAGGTTGGGACTAGATCCCATTGGTGGATGGAGAATGCTCTAGCTGTGAGGACCTGCCAGGGACCATCCCAAGAAAGCTCCAGAACTGTGTTTATAGAATAATCTTCATGTATCCTAGAATAGAAACACATCACCATGTGCTCTTTTTTTGAATTTCTGGAAATTCTTCTCAACAAAATCTTTACTCATAGTTCCTAGAACAATCCAGACTCTTAGAGTCTGTTTTTAGGCTTTGTCTGTTTTAGTAATAGCTTCTTTTTTCCAATAAGACTCTATCTTTGGAGACAGGGGAAACTGAGTCTGAGTTGCCTATAATAATAGGCCAAGGCCTCACAGGAAGAGTCAACTGAGGCGTTGATTCCAACTCACTGCAGGTGCTCTTTCTACCAAACCACTGGAGAGTGTGAGCCAAGGGGAGGCCAGAATAGGGCTTGCCCAGATTAAACCATGCATGCCTTACAAAATTTAGCACCTTGATCTTGATTCACATGTGCAGGAGAGTCTCACATTGATGCATTCTGACTCCAGGTAAATGAGAACTTTGTTGAGAACCAAATGCTAAAGCCCCCCGTAGGTGTGTGTGTGCAGTTCCCACTCTGGATTTTCCATACCACAACAGAAGACAGCCTTCCTCTTCTACTCTTGTCTTCTCTGTGCTCAACCAGCTGGTACATGTCAACCTCTTTTGTTGGAATTAAATCTCATTCCCAGTGGTGGGGTAAGGCGTTCCGTATTTGGGAACCTTGAACGGAATGCGTACCACTAATGTCCTGTGTTAGTGGATGTCAGCTAAAACTCAGCATTGACTTTTCTATCCAAAGCCCACCCCCTGCCAGCTGGTGGGAGGTTGGAGGGGTTGTCCATGAAGGAAATTCATAAACAGTGAGGAAGGAGCTGCAAACAGTTTGGATTTGTTGCTCTGGAAGGATTTGGGATGCTTCCTTTTCTCGCCCCAGGCCTTCAAATGGCCAGAGGCCAGGGGGATCTTGGTAGCTGTGGTGATTTTTCCACCCATTTCCTGATAAACACAGAGACAAGAACCTTTTGTCTCCAGAGACTGGAGCTGAGCAGCCGGATTCTATTGTTGGCTTGGCTGAGGGAAGGCCTAAATCAGAGGTTATGTATGGGGGACCCAAGAAGACGCTGGTGGAGAGACCCAGTGCCCATGATGTTTCTCGTTGCCACTGGGCTTCTCCTCTTCCTCACTGAAAAGGAATAAACCTGTTGTTTGCAGATGAACCCTACCAGTCTCCCATCATGGAAGTATAAGATCAATGCCTGCCTGGGAGGTGAAGCTAGGCTAGTGAGAGAAGTAAGTGCAATACAGAGTAAAATAGGGTAAGTGCCCCAGAGGTGCACACACAGTAGCTGAAGGAATTGAATGTGCTGAAAGATGACTTGCAGGAGATGGGGAGGGAGCAGGATCTGACCTTGGGTTTGACAAGGGGGTTAGAACCATTGTCCAAGTGGGCACCCCAGAATAGCTTGAACCCAGTCAAGGCGGAAGCTGAACAACGGCAAAGAGATGCTTTTGGGGGGAATCCTCTTCCCCACCTTGAGTCCAAGAGCAAGGTTTATAAGTACTAATACGAGGGAAATATTCTTGTGTTTTAATCCAGATTGTCTCAGCCCAAAACTGTGCCACAGTTTTTCTCTTATTCTTGTATCATCTTGCCTATTATTAACATACGTAACATTTTTTCCTTTAAATTGACTCACCTTTGACATATATTTTACAAAGTAAGTTTGGTAAACCAGTCATAAAAAGACAAACAATGTAGGATCCCACTTAGACGAGGTACGTAGAAGAGTTCAAATCACAGAGACAGAAAGTACAGCAGTGGTTTCTCCAAGTGAAGGGCGTTTTTTTTGTTTTGTTTGTTTTGTGTTGTTTTTTTAACTAGGTATAGATTTCAGTTTTGCAAGAGGAAAAGAGTTCTGGAGATGGATGGTAGTGATGGTTGTACAACGATGTGGATATACACAACCCCACTGAACTGTACATTTAAAAATGGTTAAGATGGTAAATTTTTATGCTGTGTGTATTTTACCACAATAAGAAAAATTGGGGAAAGGGAAGTAAATTTACTATCTCTGCCGTCACAGGGAACTACACTAAATACAGCACCTTTTTATTTTATTTCATTTCATTTTATATTTAAAGATTTTATTTATTTACCTGACAGGGAGAGATACAGCAAGAGAGGGAACACAAGCAGGGGGAGTAGGAGAAGGAGAAGCAGGCTTCTTGCGGAGCAAGGAGCCCAATGCAGGACTGGATCCTGGACCCTAGGATCATGACCTAAGGCGAAGGCAGATGCTTAACGACTGAGCTACCCAGATGCCCCTACAGTAGCTATTTAAATAAGTTAATGAACATGAAAATAAAAACTGTGCCACCATGTGAGACCTTGATATATCTAACTTTCTTTGGGAAATATTGTCAATTTTAATAAACCATAGAGAACTTATAAAATATCAAAAATTTCCTACCAAATACGGTTGGGTTTTTTTTTTTTGAGCGCTTCACTGTGTCTCAGGACTGTAGCTCTTTGTTAGGGAGGCAGGCAATCCGATGAATCTTAAGCTGTAATTAAGCCCCGGACAAAAGCACATTGGAAGACAAGGCTCTGCTTTTATGGTTATTTTTTGGTTTTTTTGTGCTTTATTGATGGGCTCAGCATCCTACTGATGATAATTAACCCCATCAATTTGTCATGATTCATTCTATGATGATGTATTAAACACTAAGTGTGTAAACAAGGAAAAACTATTCGTTTTCTCCAAAGTTGGGAAGGTCCACTAGAGACCTTCAAAGACCCAGGGCACAGGCTGTAGGAAGAGCTCTGAGTCTTCCTCAAGGTTGAGTTATCAGGGAGCATTTTGCTGGAAATCCAGGTAAGACCTGGCTGGAGCCTGCCACTCGCCACCGCAGATCCAAATCTGAGGTGGCCTTTGTGGGTTACTCAGCCCCAAGTGCACTGCCAGGATTGGTCTGGAAGACAGGCAAAGCAAGCAGGGGGTCTCCTTCCAAGAGAGAATCACCTTCCACACCTTCCTAAAGCCTGATATAGGAGGGACTCCTTGTTAAGCATCTGCCTTTGGCTCTGCAGGAAGCCTGCTTCTCCCTTTCCCACTCCCCCTACTTGTGTTCTCTGGCTGGCTGTCTCTCTCTCTCTGTCAAATAAATAAAATATTTAAAAAAAAAAAAAAAGCCTGATATAGGAGACCAGATATAGAGTCTGGAGCCAGGAATTGGAGAGTAGAGAAGAAGACAAAAGTCAAAAGCCAAGCTATATTTTAGGAGGTTGTGATAGTGTTTCCTTCAACCTATCCTGCTGACTTGGTTATCTAAATGTCTCCCGATGTCCCAATTTACAAGGCCTATTGGTTCTATAAATGGAAGCAAAACAGAATATCTAGATAAAATACAAGTGTAGCTTTTCCATGAAGGTAGACTGCATTTGGTAGCACCAAATTCCAAGGCAGAGAAGGTCATGTTTGTGGGGAGGCATGCACACTCACACGTGTAGACATGTTTCTGCATGAGCCAGAGAACCATAAGAAGTGGTTTAGGAGAGCATTACTTTGCCTTATTTAATTCCAGAGGACTTGCCATGGATTCCATGAGAGATTTTTCAAAGTTAGTTAATTAACTAAACTAACTCTTTTTCAGTTGACCTATTATCTAACAGTCTGCTTTAGATTTTTAGAAAGAAAATCTAAATTTCTAAATTTTTCTAAAAAAAATTTTTTAGAAAGAAAAATTTGCAGGACATTTAAAATATTTAACTGAAACTGCTTTTGTCTTTTTTTTTTTTTTTTTTAGATTTTATTTATTTATTTGACAGACAGAGATCACGAGTAGGCAGAGAGGCAGGCAGAGAGAGAGGAGGAAGCAGGCTCTCTGCTGAGCAAAGAGCCCAATGTGGAGCTCCATCCCAGGACCCTGAGATCATGACCTGAGCCAAAGGCAGAGGCTTAACCCACTGAGCCACCCAGGCACCCCTGCTTTTGTCTTTAAAAAATAATCAAGGCTATCTTACCATGGTTGTTGATGTAAATTGTCCAGATATAATTGTTCAGGGGTGCCTGGGTGGGTGGCTCAGTTTGTTAAGTGGCTGCCTTCAGCTCAGGGCTTCAGGTCGTGATCCGGGGCTCCTGGGATACACCCCCATGTGGGGCTCCGTGCTCAGCAGGGAGTCTGCTTCTCTCTCTCTTCCTCTGCCCCTCCCCCCATGTGTATGCTCTTTCTCTCTCTCACATGTCAATAAATAAAATCTTTAAAAATTAAAAAAAAATAAAATCATTCAGCTTAAGGAGGGTTTGGTTTTAATGCACATAGAGAAGGTTTGGCTTTTTATTTTTTGTGTCTACTTGTTTTGTCCCCGTGTCCTGAGCATAGAACCATTCAGAGCACTGCACCTGTGCTGAGACCCGTTAGCCAAATGGGAGCTACCACCTTGTTGGTGGTAAAAAATAATTTGGCGGTATGCCTTGTACCTAGACCCCTAAAGCTTCATTTTTGCTATCCAGTGGCTGAAGTAAGATTCTGATGTATAGAAGGTTGCTAGCTGTATTCACTGCACCATTATTTTTTCCTACAGAGACAACCTACATCTACATTTTAGGTACTTTATATATTGCTTGGTTCTCGATGTCATTTGTTTGAAAAAAGAGTAGTTTATAAAGTCAAAGTCTAGTCCTCCTATGTGATGTTTGGGACCCTGGTCACGGGACGCTGCATTGATGATAGGTCACGTCGTCCTCTGGAGTTGTGGCTTAGGACAAGAAAGAGCATCGTTCGGAAAGAATTGTTCTTCTCTGAGGTGAACTTGATTCTGTAACACTGAATAAAAGTAGACCTAGTGTCTTTTTGCCTGTCTTCTGCAATTTCTTGCTCCTGTCTAGGCTACTAACATGAGGCCCTGGGTATGAACGGAATAGAGCCAAGTGGAAAGCCTGCTCTCATTCCACACTCAAAAGTGCCTTAAATTGGGTGTGACCAGAATGTAGCTATTGCTGGAGAGCCGGGTTCCCAAGAGTGGGTGTGATAGCCACCGAGCTGCTTCCGAGCCATGAGGCCCTGGCCCATTGGCATGGGGCCAGATACAGTATCTGAATTGCCCAGAGTTTGTTCTCTGCTCCTAGAGGCACCTTGATGGGGGCCATTCTGTGGTTTGCCTAGTATTTTCACATGTGGTATAGATCTCACTGAATCCATACCTGAGCTTTATCTCTCCATGGAAGCAGGCCTAGGTGCTTGGAAATAGTAAGAGTAGTTGAATAGTGAATTTTGTACTCATAAACCCAGGGAGATGGTAGATATTTTCCCCAACGTATTATTTTGAGAAATTTCAAACATTATAGGAAAGTTAAGAATAGTACTGTTCACCTAAATTCACCAGTTGTTGAAATTTTGCCACATTTTCTTTACCTCTGTATTCCTCCCCCTTTTTTTATTTTTGTTTGTTTTTATTTTTTTATTATGTTCCGTTAGCCAACATATAGTACATCATTAGTTTTTGATGTGGTGTTCAGTGATTCCTTAGTTACGCGTAATGCCCAGTGCTCATGCTGGCACAGGTGCCCTCCTCAATGTCCATCAGCCCATTACCCCCACGTCCCCCCACTCTGAAAAACAGTGTGGAGGTTCCTCAGGATGTTAAAAATAGGAGCTACCCTACGACCCAGCAATTGCAGTACTGGGTATTTACCCTGAAGATACAGATGTAGTGAAAAGAAGGGGCACATGCACCCCAATGTTCATAGCGGCAATGTCCACAATAGCTTCCCCCACCTTTTTTGGGAGGGGAATGGGAGGCTGACCATTTGACATTTATTTTCCAACATTTTCACACTTTGGCCCTAAATTCTTCAGTTTGCATCTCTTAAGGACAAAAGCATTTTCCTACATAAATAACAGTACTACACTCAGGAAATTTAAACATTAATACAATATTATCTGTTATATGCCCTTATTGGATATCCCCAGTTGTCCCTTATAGCTGTTTTTTATTCTGAATCCACATGCGATCAATTCCATGCACTCAGTGGAGTTACCTCTCTTACATCTCTTTACTCTCCTTTTATCTATAATAATCCCACAACCGTTTAAAAATTTTTCATGACATTGATATTTTGAGGAGTTCAGGCCAGTGGTTTTGCAGGAAGTCCCTGAATTTGGATTTGTCTGGTTGTTGTTTCTTGTGTAGGTTCAGGTTAAACATGTTTGGGGACAGGAAGATGACCTAAATGTTATTATGACCTTCTCAGAGCAAATATTAGGGGGACATGATATCGGGCGCCTGATTATTGGAGGGGTTGATGCTAATGACATGGTTCAGATGGTGTCTCACAGGGGCAACTGGGTGGTTCAGTGGGTTCAATGTCTGCATTCGGCTCAGGTCATGATCTCAGGGTCCTGGGATCGAGCCCCACATCAGGCTCCCTGCTTGGCGGGGAGTCTGCTTCTCTCTCTCTCTCTCTCTCCTCTGTCTCTAGTTTGGCGGGGAGTCTGCTTCTCTCTCTCTCTCTCTCTCCTCTGTCTCTAGTTTGCTCTCTCTCAAGTTAATAAATAAAATCTTTAAAAAATAACGTAACAAGATGGCATCTCACAGATTTCTGTGTTGTCAGGGTACCTTTCCTCTTCCTGAAAAGTAATCTGTGGTCAGAGATTTGAAGACTGTGAATGTTCTATTCCCTCACAACCTTTCACCTGCTGATGATTAGCACCCACTCAGCGTTCTTGCTTATATCAGTTCTACACCATGCTGGAAGGGTTCTGTACCCTGTGCAGATTAGAAAGGCGAAGCTCAAAGGGGGAGGTGGGGCCCATATGGTGGCTGGCCTCCCGCGACCATGTCATCATTAGAACCTCCTGAATTATATCACAACGACTTATCTTTTATAAACCAGTCATTCTTTGCCCCTCCCCCATATATGCGGCAGACATCTGTTTAAAGAATCACTGGTTTCTGTTATTCTCATCAGCTTCTTTTTTAGGTTGAAATCCCTCGATGCAGAGCCCTGTGCTGTGATTTGCTGAGATAGGGTCTCAGGAGCAGCCTGAGAAGGGGTGAGCAGGGCCATCTGGGATGAGTAGGAAACCAGGCAGAGATCCGAGGGCAGCTGGAGGATAACCTCAGCCTGATCCCACAGGGAATTCTGCCCCATGACTAGCACCCGGGGTTTGTCTCACCTTCAGGCAAGAAGGCTATTCCTCTATGCCCTGTCTCAGTATGTCATTAGTGCATCTGCTCCCAGGGGAGCACAGAACTTTTCAGGCATGTGCAGGGCAAGGGGCAGCCAGCACCCACGGCAACAGGGGCACAGGTCCCCTGTCTGGTAAAGGGGAACTAGGCAGGGCACCAACAGGGTCCAATACAGATTCATTTCCCTCGTTAGTTCTTTCCTAAAGGTTGTCTCTAAGACAAGCCAATCTGTCTTTTTTCATTCTTTCTTTTGACCTATCTTATAATAATATACTACCAACCTCAAATGTCTGATGGTGAAAGAAATGCATAGCTTAGTCACTTGCAAAGACAAGATCTAATTTATGGTTGCTCCTTGATGAAGCCCCATGAATCTCATTCACTGTCTTCCTGTCTGGGCCCCGGCTTTTCAGGCTGAGGTTGGTTGTCAGGACAAAGACTCTTTTCCTCTTGAACAGCTGAGGTTGTTCAAGGATGTGCCCGTCTCAGGAAGGAAGAAGTGTCCACATATTAATCACTGCACACGTGAGTGTTAGGATTGGTGTGTTAGAGACGGTAGAATTTGCTCTTGGTAAAAATAGCACCAGACTGGGGCGCCTGGGTGGCTCAGTGGATTAAGCCGCTGCCTTCGGCTCAGGTCATGATCTCAGGGTCCTGGGATCGAGCCCCACATCAGGCTCTCTGCTCCACGGGGAGCCTGCTTCCTCCTCTCTCTCTGCCTGCCTCTCTGCCTACTTGTGATCTCTCTCTCTGTCAAATAAATAAATAAAATCTTAAAAAAAAAAAAAATAGCACCAGACTGAGATGGCAGGAGTGGAGGGTTTACTTAGGTCTGGAGAATTCTTTCGGGGGCATGTTACCACTGTGCACCACCCCCTGCAAAAAAACCACCCCACCTCATTGGTTCTGAGTTCAAGAGCACATTTTGCTCTTCGGTCTCAAGCAAATGCTCCCCAGACTGCTGCATCAGCATCTCCTGGAGCTTGTTAGAAATGCAGGGGGGCCCCACCCCAGGACTGCGGAATCAGACCCTCTGGGGCTGAAACCAGGAATCTGCAGCTTAACAAACCCCAGGAGATTTCTCTGTTTGGTTCAAGCGCCAATCCAATGCCGTGGTTGTAAACTTGGCTGCAAGTTGGAATTGCCTGGGGAAATTTGTAAAATTCTGATGCCTGCATCCCGCCCCAAAAAGTGTCTGATTTATTTGATCTGGGGTGCAGTCTGGCCATCAAAACATGTTTAAGCTCCAGGCAGTTTTTATGGGCAGCCAGCGTTGAGAATCACTGCTCTCAAGTTGCCTCGTTTGCCTCATGGGAAAGGAATTTTAACAGCAGCTTCGTTTTGAAGAGTGCATTCTTATAGCTGCAAAGATTCACTTCAGAATACCTGGAGGCCCAGGGAGCGGAAGGGGGGGGTGTTATTTGTAGAAGGAGAAACTGCTCTTTTTTGGCTCAGACACTCCCATCTGGAAAGTGGTAGCAAAAGGTAAACTTTAAGGGGAAACAAAATGTAAATCTTGAATGGAAGCATGAGATTCTTCAGATCTGTAGAAAGTCAAGAATGTGCAGGGAAGACGTCGGGATGGGGGTCTCTGGCCAGCCGGTGCACTTATCCTTGTGGGAGTTGATACTGAGTCTGCTTCCCCCAAAACGATCGATTGCCTTAGGTTGGCTTCTTCTGTATTCAGTCCCACCTCTTAGGAGCAGAGTGGTACACAGGGGAAGAGCACACTTTTTTTTTTTTTTTTTTTTTACATTTTTCCCACTCTTGCCTACCATTTGGCTTTATCATCATTCGCCATGTTGAAAACTTCATTCAGGCCACACATTTGGGTTTCTTGGGGTTTCGATGTTTGAAAACCATTAGAACCCTAAGCTGAACTTACCCCTTCAAATGTGAGTGAAAAACATCAGATCTGATGTTTTTCACTGGCCACTCCAAGACCGGGATTGATGACCAGCTCACTGAGACCCAGGGCATGGGAGAGGGATAGAGACACTAGAGCCAAGCACTCTTGGATTGGAATTCCCACCTGCTCACTCTCACCAGAGACATATCTTTGCCTTGGCAAGTTAGTTAAGCAGTTTGGGCTTCCCTGTCCACCACACCCACCTTGCTTTTTTTTTTTAAAAAAAAACACTGGATTTCTGATACCTGCTTTGGGGGCTGTTTTCAAGGAAATGAGAGAATGTTTGCAAAGGGCCTGGCCCACAACAGACAGCACATAGATACAAGCTCACCTGTGTTCATTATCTTACTTGTTACCTGCAGAGTTGGAGGAACACCAGACCTCTTGAATTTCTAGCTCTGCCATTTCATGAGCATCCCAATACCTTCTTGGACCCCCGTTTTCTCATTCATAAAAAGGGAATTGCATACTCAGTAACAAGGTTAATTTTGGCACCAAAGGCAACTATGGAAATCAATAACGTTTTTTTAATTGAGATGTCATTCACATAGTGTACCTTACCTAAACTGTATAATTCAGTGTTTTTCAGCACATTCACAGAGTTGTACGGCCATCAGCATGTCTCCCTCCAGAGCATTCTCTTTACCTCAAAAAGGAATTCCATCCTGATGAGCAACCAGTACCCATCCCACCCCTGCCCCCAGTCCCAGCAACCACTAATCTTTCTGTTTCTCTCTTTGTGTCTAGTCTAGAAATTTTGTATAAGTGGAATCACACAATATTTGTGTCTAGCTGCTTCCACTTAGCATGAAGTCGTCACAGTTCATGCCATTTTGGAGTGTGGATCAGTACTCCATTCATAAACAGAATGAATGAATATTATGACTGAATAAAATTCCATTGTATGGGTAGACCACATTTTATTTGTCCATTCATTAGGTGATGGAAGTTTGGGCTGTTTCCACTTTATGGCAATAATGAACTCATGTTAGTATGATTTTATAAATAGCACAACGTTATTCAACTGTGAGGTTTTATTACAAATAATGGTATTAACAAAAGTGCCTCGATGTGTGAAAAGAGATGAAATTCAGTTCATGTGGGTACAAAATGAGTGTGCACGAACGAGTGTGAACGTTTTGTTTTCACTTTTTGAGCATGCCATATATATGATATATGCTTTGGAGCCCTAGAACCTCATGCCATCCTATGGAACATAGCATTTAGGGCTCTGTGCTCAAATTGTGAAATGGTTTATGTCAGCAAACAAACTCGACAGCATTCAGGATGTTTAGAACCTTTTGAAAACTGGGTTAGAAATAGAAGGTCTGTCGGGTCTGTCAAATGTTCTATTTAATGGTAGAGAGATGGAGTGAGAGCTGATATGACACCTGCCCCCAGAAAGCTTTCAGGCTAGAGGGGAAGACAAGCGAGATGGGGATGAAAGAGGGAGTATGTGCCAGGAGAGGTCTAGCCTAGAGACGGTAGGACGATCTCCTTGTCAGAGAAATGGGGCTGCGGCCATTTGACCCCTGCCAATTCTCTTTCTCCTAGCATGGTAAGACACAAGGATGATGGCTATTCCGAAGAAAAGGATGTGAAGACCTGTCTGCGGGACTCCGGCTATGATAGCCTCTCCAACAGGCTCAGCATTTTGGACCGGCTTCTCCACACCCACCCAATATGGCTGCAGCTGAGTCTGAGTGAGGAGGAAGCAGCACAAGTCCTCCAGTCCCAGCCTCCAGGGGTAAGACTCAGAATCTCAGGGAAACAGGTTGAGACAGGCAGGGCTGCTGCTTTCTTCAAGAGAAAGACTTGGAGTTCCAGAAAGTTCTTCCTAGGCTGTAGGGAGCAAGGCTTTCAGTGTGCACCTGGGTCGCAGTGCAAGGGGATTGTGGGATGTATGGAGGCAGCTCTGAGGAGCAGCGCCCTTCACAGTTTGTCTTTCTGTCTTCATCGACTCAGTTACAGAGGAAGGTCCAGGACTGGGCAGGATGACAGGGCATCTGGGTAATGAGGAAGGCCCCTGGCCGAAGGCCCTGGGCTAACTTCTTAGGCCTCAACACTGAGGATGAACCTGGTTTCGGGGTCCTCAGCTGCCCCTATTGTTTTCATTCTGAGCCTGGAAACCCTGCCAGGGCCTAGCCGTCGAACTTGGGACTTCCAAAGTTCCAAAGTTCTGTGTCCATAGACTTGTCTGCTCTGGTTGCTGATGTAATCCTGTTTCTCTTGGGCTTCATCAGTGACTTCCCACAGGGCTCACGGCCCAGTTATATTTCTTCAGCTACTGTCTACCCAACACCAGTCTCTTAATCAAGACCACTCCACGACTCTATAGAGGTTCCTCAAAAAATGTCATTCAGTGGTTGGTGTCCTGTGCTGTTCAGTATGGTAGGCGCTTGCCCTGTGTGGCTATTTAAATTTGCATTAATTAAATTAAATTAGAAATTCAGCTCCTCAGTTGCACTAGCCACATTTGAAGTGCTCACTAGCCACAGACAGCTAGAGGCTACCCCATAGGATGATGGTGTGGAGTATAAAATGTTTCCAGCACAGGAAGTTGTATTGGACAGTGCTTATGCACCATATCTACTTCCCAACAAAGGATAAATACAATAAATCACAGATAAAGTAAGACTCGGAACAACTCATGACAAGAGATAGAAACTAAGAAAAAATGGAGAAGCAAGGGGGAAAAGAAGGGGGGAAACCTCCATCATAGCCGGTTGAGAATGTTGTGGCAATTGGGCACAAAAATAAACTTTCTTGAGTTTCCTATCAGCCAGAGCCTCTCTGTTATCATTTTTTGACTTATAAGTGAGTCTTTGTTTCTCATCAGACAGAAACAGACGGGACTGAGACTAATGTTGGAACATGCTCAGGGTGACTAGGTGCACTATTTGATAATCTTTGTGGGAAATTCCTTGGCCAACATGCCAGGTCGTTGGCTCTAGTCTGGGTCTGTATGATCAGGAACCACGTCGTTGGGGCCCCCTCTTTTTGAGGGTCAAGTTGTCTGTTCCCGCATTTCTGCACAAACGTTCTGAAGAGGGAGGTCACCCTGTTGCTAAGCAACAGTTCCCTTCCCTTCCTGGCTTCCCTCCCAGCGTGGGGCGCGTCCATTCCTGCTGAGACCTGTGGGGAACAAGTCAGGCGGAATGTTCTGTCTGTCTACCTACTTGATCCCTGGACAGGACCTGCCTGTCGAGGTAGGGCAGGCGGAGGGCAGGTGGAGGAAGGGAGCAGCAGGGATCAGAATAGGCCAGAGTGCACCAGAAGCAAGAATGCTGAAGAGAAGGAAAAGCAGATGTGAGAAGAAGGAAGATTTCAAAGTCCAGCCATGGTATCCTGGGTCCTTAATGCATCTCCATCCTAGGAAAGGAATCGGCAGACTTTCTGTAAAAGGCCAAAGTGTAAATATTTTTGGCTTTGTGGGCCATAGAATCTGTCAGAACCTCTCAGCTCTGCCTCATAGTGCAGCTGCAACCACAGACAGCATGTAAGTGAAGGAGTGTGGCTTTGTTTCAATAAAGCTTTATTTATAAAAACAGGCCACTGGATAGATTTGGTCTACAGGCCCAACTTTAACAACCTCTGTTCTAAAGCTACAGACATTCAGGAAATGAGACTTTACTCTTCCTGTCCCCCAGGTTTCAGGGAGATCCCCACCTGCACAAAGGAATGAAACTTCTACTTTGCCAACCAACCGCTGGCTGAAAACCAGCAGGGTGCTGGGCTTTTCTACCCATAGGGATAGTGTTTGAAATCTCTGTTTCAGTTTTAGGGTGTCCCAGAAGCACTGACTCCCAGAACTGGCTATTAGATGTATTCTATCCCATGGTTGCCTCGCTGTGACTGCTGGGAGAGAAGAGAGAACTCAAAGGTCTTCCTAATTCCCTCTCAGCAGACACCCAATCCCCATAGCCGCCCTCCCGCCTCCACCCAGAAGAATTTTCTTGGGAGATACTGACTGGACATATGGAAGGGAGTGAAGATGAGGTGAAATGATAAGAATAAGGGAGCAGAGAGCATAGTGTCCGAATGCAGAGGAGAGAGAAGTAGTTAGAGAAGCAAGACAGGATAGGGTCCTTGGAGAAGAGCCATGTACTCCATCCAGAAGGGAACCAGAACCAGAACTCAACCAGGCTGTCCCACTGCACACTCTATGGGACACCGTTTGATATATAGCCTAGAGAATTGGTACCCCCTGGAGTTGTGCAATGCCTAGCATTAGAGGGCATAGTTGCCTCTGCAGTGTTGGAGGCCAGAATGGCAGCTCGAGTTGGACAGTGGGAGTTGGGTTGGTTGAAAGCACACGCCAGAAGACAATATTAGAACCGGGAGAGAGTGTGTCACAAATTGGGGTGAGTCAGGTGTCAATGGACCTGCAGCTCTGGTGTTGGCTTCAGGGAACCTCAAAGCATTACCTCCCTACCTCCCTAATGGGGCAGCCATTTTTAGCTCCAGCAATTGTTGAACATACCTGATCTTGCCATATCATGCTGTTTTCCAAGATAAGCTAGAAACTCTGATTTTAATTTTAAAAAACTGCTTTTTCACTCTTAGAAATAAGTTTAATTTTCTTTCTCTCTCCCTCTCTCTCTTTTTTTTTTTTTTAAGATTCATCTATTTATTTGAGAGACAGAGTGTGTGTGGGGAGAGGCAGAAGGAGAGCGGGAGAAGCAGACTCCACTAAGCGTGGAGCCCGATTTGGGGCTCGATCCCACAACCACGGGATCATGATCAGGGCTGAAATTAAGAGTGAGATGCTCAACTGAACCACTCAGATGCCCCCCAAATTTAATTTTCTCTCATAAATACACCCCTGAGCCAAATTAGCCAGTGAACTCCCAATTCACCTCCTAGGTGGATCCTAGGTGGGGATCTCCTTGGTTAGCCATGTTACTCCTGTTTAGAATCTGGGTTCATCAACCATGGTGCCCATGGAAGACATGGGCTAGAGAACACATAACAAGAGCTATAAAACAATCACCAAACTGAAATTGCTTCTGCAGACTGAGGGAGCATTAGTCTCCTGGAGAAGATTCTGTCAAAGGGAAAGTAGGATTCTTCTGAAGCCGGTTATCAAAGGAAGGCAGCTGGGGCATGCTTGTTGAGAGTCCCTTTTGCTGGCAGTAGAGTGTCCCCAGTTGAGCCTTGAGGTTTAGTTATGAAGGGCATTCTAGTCATGGACATCGGGTGTGCAGGAAATCACATGCTCAGCTTCTCACCTTCTAGATAATTCCTAAGCTTGAATTTTTTTTCCCTCCACTAGATATTCCTGGTTCGTAAATCCACCAAAATGCAGAAGAAGGTTCTCTCCCTTCGCCTACCCTGTGAATTTGGAGCCCCTCTCAAGGAATTTGCCATAAAGGAAAGCACGTACAGTAAGTGGTCACTGGATGGTGAAGTCCTGGTTGATGGGAGGGCCTCTGGTCACCCAAGCAAGTGGAAGTGGACAGAGCTTGCCCTTCGAGACAGACAGACATGAGTCTGAGTCCTGGCACAGTTACTTCTTCACTCAGTGACTGGGCAGGTAACCTACCCAAGGAGCCTTGGTTTTCTTGTCAGGATAATGGGGTGATGGCAGCATCAGGGAGCTGTTCATGGTTTAAGTAAACAGCCTGTGTGCAGCCCACTGCTTGGCACATGGCAGGTTGGCTTTCTTGCCCCTCTCCGGTTAAGTAGAGCATGGATTTGGTTCCTAGGTTTACTGATGACTAACCCACAGGACAAGCTATAGCGATTGGGCCTTTTTATGGGATGGCGTGCGAAGGCGTGTGTCTGCACATCTTTGTGAATTACCCTTGAGCAGATATGTTCCCTCCAGACAGTCACTGTTCAGTTGTCTATGAAATGCCCCTCATCAGAGGCAGAATCCAGCCCTCTGAAAAGAAATTAGCCGGAAGAAGTTTTGAAGGGAGAAAGGTGGCTTTGGTTTTCTTTCTGCTATTCAGCAATCCCTGAAAATACGAAATCTCGGGAGGTCATGTTTTAAATACAAAAGGGAACACATATAGTGCTGATATATTGGCAGCCTCCGGGAAAGGATCCACTGTGACTCTCTGCCCCAAAGGGGAAGGCTTCATCAGAGTGGGAGGTGAACCATGAGAGACCATGGACTCTGAGAAACAAACTGAGGGTTTTAGAGGGGAGAGGGGTGGGGGGATGGGTTGGCTCAGTGATGGGTATTAAGGAGGGCACGTATTGCATGGAGCACTGGGTGTTACCCACAAACAATGAATCATAGAACACTCCATCAAAACCTAATGATGTACTGTATGGTGACTAATGTAACATAATAAAAACAAAGAAAGAAAGAAAGCATAGGTTAATAAGCTGAAGCAGGAAGGCCAGGAGTGGTGAGTTTGGAAGCCCAGCGATTCTCTCTCTATGGCAAGACTGAGGCCACAATGTTCGCTTGCTCCCCAGTTTCCACCTAAGCAAGCCTCAGTCCCCACTTTTGAAGAAAGTGAAGGTACTGAGGTCAGTTGAAAAGCAGGGAAGGGATTATACTCAGCCTGGAGTTCATGGTCTCCCTGAACCAAATGGCCTTCACGGAGTCTAGAGGAGACATTTCCAGCAGAAGTGAAACTTGCCAGACTCTTTGAGGTCAGCCTCAGGTTCAGTTGTCAACCTGAGCCTTGTGATGTGTTTCCTCCAGTCTTCACAAGGTTACTAATCCCCAGGAAAACCTCCTCGAGCAGTCAGTGACCCTGGTGTGTGGCTCATACCAGTGAATTTGCATGAGGAGGTAATCACAAGATAGATTGCAAACCCTCCATTCTAAAGACAATGGATAAAAATTTAAGTGAGGAAAGTCAACGCTGTAGTAGCTTTTGGAAGTTGGCTAGCCAAGAAGTGATAGATCTAACTGGTTTTTACATCCCTTCTCATATCCAGAGTGAAGCGTGGTAAGTTAGCCTGGAAACCCCCTCCTTGCCCCCTACAGTAAGTACAGTTAGCGTTTGCACTTTAAACGTTTCTTGGTGTTCATCTTAGCTTCCTCCTGGCTGAAGATTTTTCCTCCGTATTGTGTCAAGATTTGTATCAGTTCCCTCTTACCATCCAGAGGATTTACAGTGGTTGAAAAAGTTGGTCTGAGCAAGCATTCCCTTGTGACTAGTTACCACAGGTCTTGGTACCACCATGATGGCCCTTCCTGGCCAGGGCCTAGCTTCTGTGCAAACGGAGGTGGATTGAGAAAGGAAGGACTTGCTAGAAACACAGATACCTTGTCATAATATCTGGACAATATGGTTTAATAGTAAAGACCAGCTCATATTTGTATAGACTGCTTTCACATGAATCACCCCATTCTTAATTTAATTTAATTTTTTAGGTAATAAACAGATTTTACTTGCCTAAATGGTATTATGGCAAGAGGAACACCACATGAGTATGATACTGTAGTTATAAAAGTGGCCTCCCACAGGGAAACAGGTTAACAATTCTGACGCCACTATCCATGGATACTGGACTTGAACAATGAAGTAAATGATGGTGGATGGTGGGAGCCATGTTTTTCACTGTTGGAGGGGGAGGTTATAGATACAAGAGCAGAAGACTAGAATGATCCAAGTGGTAAGGATTAGTGTTGGAGACATCAATAAGAACTCATTTTTCTCTTGATATCGATACAGACGGCTACATGCAGGGAATATCAGTAGTCAAATGTATTTACATAGGTTAGTACACTCATGTATTTCTTTGGTCTGTCAGCTGAGAGAATGACACCTAAGAGAAAGAAGCAACCAGCATACCTAATGCCCAGATCTTGGTGTTTATTTACTTTTTTTTTTTTTTTTATTAAATTTGACTTGGTTAACACACAGTGTAATAATGGTTTCTGGAGTAGAATGTAGTGATTCATCACTTACATAAAATTACTCCATGTTTTAAAATTTCAGTTTCCACTCCTACCTTTCTGAGAGAGAGGGAAAGTGCTCTTCTTGTCCATTGTACAGATGAGAAAACCAAGGCTCGGAGAGGTTAACCTAACCCCCACATCAGCTTCCCCCTACTTAACTAGTCAAATTGTGGTGCACGTGCGTGTTTCTGTTTCTGTCCGTCTGTCATGCTGTATGTGTAGAGGCATAGGTGTGTTTGGGGTGCTACAGAGATACTAAATAAGCAAACTAAAACAACATACACAGATAACAAACAATGTAAGTGAGGATTCGGAGTGTTATAAGAGTGAGAAAAACTGATTGAGGAACAGAGGAAATCTTGACAAGGCTGAGGCTATTTGGAATGTTTTTGGAAGGATGACTGCCTGAGTGGCATTTTGGCCGACACGGCTTGAGGAGTGGTTGGCAAATATGTAAGTATCTAAAGTCAAACCCTCACTGTCCTGCCGTTGGGAACATGTGCAGGATGGTTCGTTGTCTTGCCAGCTCATGGTTGCTGGGAAGCTTGTACACTTGGTGGTGGCAGGGAGGGGCACTCGAAGTAAATGCGTTTTAGAATCTTCCCTGCTGCATTTACCCCAGAGCTAATTTACTGCAACCTTGTGTTTTCCTCCAAGCTTTGTACTCCTTTGCCCTTGTGTCTTAACCAGAGGTGGCCTATTTTAGAAATCTTGGAAAAGAGGAATGTGACCCAGTAGGTGTACCCATCTACCCAAAGGGGGTCAAGGGCAGCGGGGGCTTCGGTGTTTCCCCAGCGCTGTTGTATGCTCATGGTCTTGCAGGCTGGCCTGACCAGCCCCTTGCCCCCTCCTCAACTTCGTGTTTGAATTTTTTTTTTTTTAAGATTTTAATTTATTTGACACAGAAAGAGAACACAAGCGGGGGGGCGGCAGGCAGAGGGAGAGGGAGAAGCAGACACCCTGCTGAGCAGGGAGCCCAATGTGGGACTCATGACCTGAGCTAAAGGCAGATGCTCAATGGACTGAGCCACCCAAGCACCCCATGTGTTTAAATTTAAAAAAAAAGAAAGAAAGAAAAAAGGATAGTTGTGCAATTTGTGCCTGTGCTGGTCTGTTTACCAAGGACTAGAGCATGAGTCAGGGCCTGAACTTCTAGGCCATAGACTCTACTGGTCTGTTTCTGGGTGACACACATCCTCGCCACAGCTGGTTCTGATAAGCTGCACAGTGCTGGTTTGAGAGCACAGAGAGGGTCCTACACATGCAGCAGACAACAGCAGAGGGCTTTTCCTTTCCCAAAACAATTTTCCGGGACACTCAGCTGGTTTCTGAAATCTTCTCTTTTGCAGCCTTTTCCCTGGAAGGCTCAGGAATCAGTTTTGCGGATTTATTCCGGCTCATTGCTTTCTACTGCATCAGCAGGTAAGACTCTACACCTCTTACGATCTCAAGCACCTGCTTAGTGCATGCCGTGTAAATGGCCTCAGGGTTTCTGGATGAAAGCTGGGCAGAGGGGTCTGGGAGGCTTGCTGCCTATGAGATGTCCCGGAGGGGTTGATTACTGAATTAAAACAGTCACCAAGTCCCCTTTCCCAAGTAGTATCAAAATACTACGCTGGCCCATCCAAATTAATATGCCCTTGTCTTCAAGCTATGCCCTTGACTCCTTTCACCTAGACCTGTCAGGCAGAAAAACAGACACACGTGTACACATATGTGCACACAGGCACACACATAAAGGGACCCACAATGAAGACCCCTAACATTTAAGGTCCCAGATAATGTTTCTGCAAACTCTCCAAGGATGCTAGAAATATGGGCTCCATAAACCAGTCCATAATCTTGCATCACTGTTCTCCGGGCTCACTCAGTGCTCATGCCCTCATGCCACTGTGTTAGATTACAAGTAGTTTGGCCCCAAATCCCTGTGTTAGTGTGGGGAATCTGTGAGTCATTGAAGGTGCTCCCTGTTTCTTTCCTTTCTAGCCATCATAGTTTTTCAAATGGAGTGTTCTATTGGTGACTCAGAATCCATAGTCTTCATCTGCAGAGACCCACATGACTTCCACGTAGGCCCCCTTGGCTTCTTTGTATGCCCGTTGCAGCCGATAGAGCGCAGACAGGCATACATTCCCGGGGTCTTTCCAAAGATCATGTCTCACAGCCATCCCAGTCTGAAGTGGAGAAGCTCGTTTGGGGTTCCTTTCCTTGATATTAATTTAAGGGTCAAGTTCGTTCTCAAAGACGGAGTTAGATGTTTGTTGTACCTGTTGGTCTAGACCTGCCCAGGGGCAGTCACTGAGCAGTTGACCCCTAGACATCACCACACAGGTAAAGCCACACAGTCAATGGCCTGAGGGTGGGGAGGCACTTACAGTGGGGACCTGCAGGGCTGATCACCCAGGGGAGGAAGCCAAGGGGCTTGAAGTGGGCAAGAAGCTCTTGGCCTGTGTGAGGATGAATATCTGCTGCCCAGAAAGAAGAAAAAGCCAGTGTAGGAGCCCCCACTGGCTCCAGGAATCCACACCTGGTCTGGTTTGAGGCCAACCAGCTCCCGAAAGTGAATTTCGATACTAGCATGTTGAACAGAGGTGGAGTTGGCTTACTCTGCAGAGTTGGCTTGTTGACTGTCCTCTTGTGAAAAATCGTTACACCTATAACATAGTATTTGGCAGCATATGAAGGATACCATCTCTCCCCTCAGTATTCATAAGAGGCTGATTAACCTGATGTCCGGGGCTGTTTGATGGTTGAAGGAGATAAAGCACATGAAAGCCTTCCCTACACTACAAAGCATGGTCCCAATATAAGGTGCCGATGGAAAAATCCCCACATTGACATTTTGTGATCAGAGAGCCCTGAGATTTGTTTTCCTTTTTTTTCCCCCTCCAAATGCAAAAGTTCTTCATGTTTTTATTTCTCCTCTAGTGCTTTACGTTACTCGTTTACCTGAATCAGTGTTCTTAGGCAACAGTACCTGATTGGACCCAGTCTGACCACAATATTTTTGAAATGCTCTAGTTTGTTACTGGTACGTCAGCCCTGGTGTCCCTCCACCCCCCAGAATGCATATGCACAGGTAGACTAGGCTAGAGAATTCATGAATCAGTCAGCATGTGGCTGGTCACATCAGGAAGGTGGCTGAAGAGTTCGGCTGAGGACACAAATGAGATGCACACCTTGGCCACGAATGCCTGGGAGCTTGCTGTCAGTTCAGCAACCTCAGTGTCATGGAGAGCACCGCCCCACAAAGATTTATGCACACTAGAGTCACCTGGAATCTTGTTAGAAGGCAGATTCCCATTCAGGGGGTCCAGAGCAGCGTTGGCTGTTCCAACAGTCTCCCGGGTCACGAGGCCGATGCTGCTGGTCCCACAATTACACTTCGAGTTGCAAAGAGCTAGAGGAAATAATAGTTCTTAATTATCGTTGATTAAGGTTAATGGTATTTTCAGGGGCTTTCTATATAGGTGCTAGGCACCATACATATATCATTTCTAATCCTCATGGCAACCCCAAAATTAGGATCGTGAAGACACCATGACTCAGAGAGTGGGACACTTACCACAATTGTTCAATTAATATGTGGCAGAAATTGGATTTAAACCCAGGCCCGCCATGATGCCAGAGCTCATATCTTGCCACTGTACAGCACCCCTCCATGGACCTTGGGGTCCAGTGTAACTGGGTTCCTGGCCCCACTTAATTCCACATCAGCTCTGTGAATGGGTACAGAGACCTCTGCATCTATGCTTTCCTATGCTCCTGACCCACAGAATGTGGGATCTCAGAGTTTCTTCCTAGGGGCTTGAGTGGGTACAACATGAGTTACAGTGCTTGGTGCCGTAGTAAGTACTCAAGAGTTAGTCTCCTCCACTTTAGAAACATGACATACAGAGCAAAGGTTCAAAAGTAAATTCTGTGTGTCCTAAAACTCTTGAGTGAAACATTTATACCTAAGCTGGCTTTATTTTGTCTGCTACATAGGTTTTAGAATTAGGGCTCCTTTTCTTAACAGGATAAAGAGAGGGAAGCGACTGTGTGTGTGTGTGTGTGTAGATGCTCTCTTGTGCCCTTAGCTGGTGCCGTGGAAAAGGACTCACAGGCAACATCTAATTTTCCAGTAGATCAAAGCTGAAAACCACCCATTAGTGAAATACAGGTGTGGTTTCCTGTCATACGTGCCCTTAAGAAAAACCAGCCATGTGATGTTTAGGCTCCAGGTACTGTGCTGGGCTCGATAAAAGCTTAAAATAAACAGAGGTTGGTTTTGTTGTATGTGGCTTTCCCCAAATTGTCTAAAGAAGGAAGATTTTCATTAAGTTTTTGCAGCCGTAGAAACATATATTTATATGATGCTCTGGCGTTACAAAGCTCTGCTTCCCATTAATCTTCCTTTAAGATTGTAATCTGAGTCATTGCCTGTCCCCAGTTGGGCAGCAACGATTACAGACTCTGTCATCCCCCCACAAGGCTCCGCCTGCTTCATCCAGAAAAGATGCAAGTGGACAAGAAGAAGCAGGTGCTCACACCATTGGAAGGGAGAGAAAAGGGTCCCTGGAGACAGGGGGTGACCCAGGCTTGACAGCTCAGGAAAGAGCCGCCTCCTGACTGCCACCCCCTAGTGTTTATGTGAACGCTATATTGGAGGCAATGCGACAAATGACATTGTGTTTGTGTTTTGCTCTTTTCATTGACCTTACTAATTTGTTATTCATTGTCAACAGCTTCAGGGGTTCCAGAATTCTCTGGTCATCCACATTTAATCTGAGTCAGTTTAGAATGTTGCCTAATCTTAGTGTAAACAAGTTGTTTGGGATAGTTATTCTCTCCAGCGGAGGTTTTCAGTCTCTTGTGTAGACAAAATACAGGTGAAAGCTCTACATTTTGTCCCTCACTTACTGCACCTCAGCCATGATGGCCTCCTTGCTGTTCTTCATATATACCAGACCCTCTCCCACCACAGGGCCTTTGCACCTGCTGCTCCCTATGCCTAAGAAGTTCTTTGTTTCATGGTTTGCACCCTGATCCCTTTCAATCTTCACTCAAATGCTACCTGCTCATGGGACCCTCTCTGGCCAACTGTCACTCTTGAATACTCTTTGTTATTCCCCTTTTGCATGTATTTTAAAATCTGTGACACACATCCCCTTCTCCTGTTCTATAAACTGCATATTTGTTCATTGTCTTTTGGTGTTCACTGGAGTGAAACTCCATGTAGGCAGGCAGGGTCTTTTGTCTGTTATCAGCACCTGCAATAGTGTCTGGCACATCACAGATGATCATAAACATTTGTTGAATGAATGAGTGAATTCCTTTTTTTAAAAAGATTTATTTATTTATTTGAGAGAGAGCATGAGCAGAGGGAGGGGCAGAGGGAGAGGAAGAGAGAACCCATAAGCAGACTCCCCACTGAGCGTGGAGCCTGATGCAGGGATTGATCCCAGGACCCTGAGATCATGACCTGAGCCAAGACCCCAATGCTGAACCAACTGAGCCCACCCAGGTGCCCCCGAGTTCTTTTTTGTAAGACCAATGCCACCACTGAAACAAAGAATTTCTTTTTGGATAAGTCACCATTATTATGCATATTCATTCATTCATTTATTCAAAACACACTTTCTCCCTGTCAGTATCAGGCATGGCATTGTGTGAGCCCTGAGGAGTGGAGTGCCTCCAATGCTTCTCCCTTGTATATGAAAATGAGCAGATGTTTGTTAGATCTGCTTTTGCCCTTTCAGAGAAAGAAGGAGTTCGTGGTCCATGCATTTACTCGTGGTGGCACTATTTGCTGGCCATGGAAGGACCCTTGTGCCAGCTCAGTTCAGCTTCTTCCTGTTGGGCCTGTTGGTCTGTGATGTTGGGTGCTTGTGTTTGCTGGTGCACACATGGTGCCATGCTGCTTGGGGCCAAGGTTGTTGCATGAAGTCCTTTCCATTTGCCTCCCTGCTCAGAGCGTGGTGCAGGGGTGGCAACAGCAGCAACATTGGCTGTGAGCATGCCAGAAATGCCAGATCACCAGCCTCACCCAGACCTCCTGAATCAGAGCGTGCAATAAAACAAGACTCCCAGGGATTCGTCTGTACATTACAGATAGAGAAGCATTACCTTAAAACAGGAGGAAGTTTTGTATCCAGCATACAACCCCCAATGCGTGGACTCTAGCTGGAAGATGTCCGAGTAAAACTGACAGATAGTGGTGGAGAATCTGCCATGTGTAAGGACATGAGATCATAAATCTTGGTTTTGGATTACACAGTCCTGCTCAATGAGTTGGGGCCAATGTTCAGAACATGTAGCAAATTAGTACGTAATGTTTTATGTATGTATATATGTAAGATTCACCAACATAGGGATTCTGATATTAATACTAGATACATGTCAGCTACCTCATGGAGGAAATTTTATCCTCATTACAGATACCAAACCAGTCAGTCTCTCTCTCAGTCTGTCCCCAGTGTGTCACTAGAGGCAAGAATAGTAATCTTGCTGTTCCGTCCCCAGTAAAGACAAGGTCTGGTTAGGTATGATATAGTGTGTCCTTAGGACATTGCAATCGAAGCGAAAACATCTCTAGGATGAAATGCAAACAAGAGACAGAAACAAGACACTTAATTACAAATATTCTCTTTTTTGAAAAATCAGGGACGTTCTGCCGTTTACCTTGAAGTTGCCTTATGCCATTTCAACAGCCATGACTGAGGCTCGGCTTGAAGAACTAGCCCAGCTGGGACTAAGTAAGTGGGTGCCCCTGCCCAGTTCTCTCCTGAAATGATCTGTGGAGCAGAGCCAATGTTGACTGGTGATATACTGTTCCATCAAAAATTAATCCCCATCTCCGTGGCAAAACTTGGCTCACAGGGCCGTGAGGTCCCAGAATCAAACGTACTGAGAGTCTTTTTTCTAAGTCAGACACTGAACTAACTCTCAGAGGCAAGCCCTCTGCTGGCCCGGGAAACCCCGACATCTCCCAGTGTCTCCCGTCGATGAATTGAAGCTACCCCAAAAGTCCATGTCCTGATGGAACAGAACCTTCTGTCATGGGCCCTATCTTTCCTTTCTGCGGTGTCTTACTGGGGAAAGGCAGTGCTTGGCAGAAAAGGAAACAGCACAGCACATCTCACGTGCATGCGTTTTGTTCTAGAAGAACACATGGGCATTGACGGCACTTCTGTGCTTTGGGGAATTTGACCATGTAGGCATCTCGAGTAACATCTGTCTCACTTCCTCTGTTGTTGTTCAGTGTCAGTCCTGGTGTCCTGGGCCGTGTCCCCGATCCTGCCATGCATCCTTGCTCTGACCAGCTGGGCACTGGCTTCCCTCTCCTGCCCCTTTGCCAACACCCCTAAATGCAACACCATGCTTTTGGACATTGGTTGTCAATGGATCGGGACATACAGTTCACCTAATTTCACTTCCTTGTCCCATTGCCCTGAAGAATTTGTGTGGGTTTAACTTTGGGGGGAGGGGAAACTTCCCCCCCAGATTGGAAGGGGGAGATTCTTTTTAGATTTTTAGGGCTTCAGTCTTCTAAAAGATTAACGACCAGGACATAGTATTGGAATGGAAATTTGAGATGCTGAAACGCAAGTACCAGGGCTCCTAACTCCTATAAAAAGCCTAGAGACAGATTCAAACTCTTTCTCAAGCTGCGATTGCTTCAAAAGAATTGCTCCATCTGTCTGAGACCTATCTGATGGGTAATTAGGTAGTGGGATTGGGAAACTGATTCCTGGTAAAAATACCAGGGTAGGATAAATGTCCCTGCTGAAAAGTTATACCATCTCTTGCATTGGAGTTTCAGACACCTTTGGAGAGAGTTTAAGACATTTCCGAATTTAAGTGAATTTAACCAACTAGATCGCTGGCCTCTTGAAGACCAGCACCAGGTCTGTTTTCACAGCTGACCTCCAGCCACAGAACTCCTGGTTCTGTGGGCAGTGGGCAGTGCCTGCTTCATGCCAGGGCTGAAGGACTGAAGGTCAGCATGTGTAATGAGGAGATAAACACAAAAATACCTTGTCCTAGTGGCCACTGACTGGGAGCGAATGAGGCCTAATTAATACATACCCAGCTTGTAATTTTCAGTGTACACATTATTCATTTTGTGAAGAGACAGCACTTTCTACAACTCTGTTCTTCATTTATTTGTCCTTCCAACAAACGTTTCTAGAGGTCTGCTATGTGATAGGCCCCGCATCAAGGGGTCAAAGTTAATAGCGTCCGTCCCTTCCCCTCCCCCACCACCCACGTCCATAATCCATATGGGAGGAAACACATTCGTGGGAGCTATATGTACTAAGTCTTATAAAGTCTAGGAGTGGTGGCAGCACTAAGACCAAAGGTGGTGAAAGCCATTCCACCCAGACCTACACTGGGCAAGAGAAATGCATATAACGCAAGCCAGTGTGTAATTTAAAATTTTCTGGTAGTCCCGTTAAAGAAAACTTAAAAGGCAGAGGTGAAATTAATTTTTATGATTTATTTTATTTTTTGTACTAGATCTGAAATATTTCAACATGGAAACAATGTTTTTAAATTATTGATGCAATAAAAGCAGTACTTCAAAGGCATTAATGAGATATTTTACATTCTTTTTTTTTTTACACTAAGTGTTGGAATCCAGCATGTGTTTTATCCTTATAGCACATCTCTCTATGGGCATTAAATTTTCATCAGAAACATGTGAACTGTATTCAGGTCTCATTAAATTTACAGTTGAAAAACTGCATTCACGTAACATACCCTAGTTCCGAAACTACTTCAACGTTTGCCGGTAATCGAACTGCGTGCCTGTTTTTAAATTTAATTGATTGACATGAAGCAAAATTTAAAATTGAATGCCTCTGTGGCAGTGGCTCTTGCGTTGGACAGCACAGAGCCAGAGAGAAGGAAAGGAAGGGCTAGAGGAAGCAGGTGACACTCTCAGGTGTGTTTAGGACACAGAGAGGACAGGACAAAGGGCTCCCAGTGATAGCCTCCCCGCTGTCCCCCGTGGTCAGCCATTTTGGGCCCATAGGAAAGAAACAGCATTTTCGGCAATCACAGCAAGGCAAAGTTGTAGAGAGAGAATAAACCTAATCCGAATGGAAATCACAACAGGCGACAATTACCACCATCCCCGTCTCCCACGATTTGCGTGGAAACCCGAGCCCCATATGTAAGTGACATAGGGCCGTTTAGCTGCAGTAAGCAATGTGCGCTGCTCCAAAGAGTGTTGAGTGCATGTAGCCATAGTGGTAAGGAGGGCTCCGATTTAGGGAGTGTGGGCAGCTAACCACTAAGATAAAGATAAAGGGTTGAACTTGCACTTAGCGTTTGCATAGGTCTGCTGTCCTTTTTTTCTGCTGATGGGTTCCATGTGCGTATTTTTCCTCCTTTTGGGGTTTTAATGCTGAACACGTAAAACCCCAAGCAGATTGTGTAACATCCCCCAGGCCCAGCTGCTGGTCCAGCCCATTAAAGGGGAACTGCCAGGTCCTCCGGAGGGCACCTCCAGGAGAAGTGATTTGGAAAGGGTGGCTTGCTCTGCGAGTAAGCTTAGTTTTTATAAAGCAAGTTGGGGAGCTCCATGGCGTTCTCCAGCCTTATCCTGTAACAATTCCAGTCCTTTCCTCACCTGTGCAAAGGCTGGGCTGGCTTTGTATGCTGGCCAAGCCATTTCTCAAGGGCTTTGAAGGTAAAAAGGCCCTGGAGCCTTCCTGGGAGCCCACAGCTGGGCCTGGCACCACTTCTACCCTTTCCAGGAAGGGAATGCTGTTAAAGCAAAAAAGAAAAACAAAACAAAACAAAACAAAAAAAGAAAAACAAAACACCCAAGTGTGGCGCCTCCCCCTTCAAAGACGTGTGTTGTCATGCAAGTGTGTTTTTTTTTAATTTGTGAAGGAATGGCCCGAGAGTACTGTATTTACATTCTTGTGTTCACTGATAATGACTTTCAGATTTTTGGAGCTCTCCAGCTGACAACAAACCCCCAAACCCTCCACCTCCCCATAGGCCTCTCTCCTCAGACGGTGTTTGCCCTGCCTCTCGTCAGCTCTGCCTTATAAATGGAGTGCATTCTATAAAAACCAGGACGCCTTCGGAGCTGGAGTGCAGCCAGACCAACGGAGCCCTGTGTTTTATTAATCCTCTTTTCTTGAAAGTGCACAGCCAGGACCTCAGTGGAGGCCTGAAACGGCCCTGCACCAGGACTCCCAACGCGAATGGCACCGAGAGGCCTCGGTCCCCCCCACCCAGGCCCCCGCCACCCGCTATTAATAGTCTCCACACAAGCTCTCAGCTGTCCAGGACCGAAGCCCAGGCGAGCATGCCAGAAACAGTCAACCATAACAAACATGGGAACGTAGCTCTGCTTGGAACGAAACCAACCCCCATCCCTCCACCCCGGCTGAAGAAGCAGGCTTCTTTTCTAGAGGCGGAAGGCAGCGCAAAGACCTTGACCGGTGGCCGGCCTCGTCCGAGCCAGGAACGGGAGCCGGAGGAGCCGGAGGAGCCGGAGCCCCGCACAGCTGGCAGGCCAGGTGGGGCCCCGCCTGCGGAGGCCCCGGGGGATTGCACAAGGGCCACCGGCCCTGAATCACGGCCCCCGTGGCATGGAGGCAGACAGAGGCTGAGCGACATGAGCATTTCCACTTCCTCCTCCGACTCGCTGGAGTTCGACCGCAGCATGCCCCTGTTCGGCTATGAGGCAGACACCAACAGCAGCCTGGAGGACTGCGAAGAAGAGAGTGACCAGGAGACCATGCCCCCCCCCATCAAGTCCAAAAAGAAGAGGAACAGCTCCTTCGTGCTGCCCAAGCTCGTCAAGTCCCAGCTGCGCAAGATGAGCGGGGTGTTCAGCTCCTTCATGACGCCCGAGAAGCGCATGGTCCGGAGGATCGCGGAGCTGTCCCGGGACAAGTGCACCTATTTTGGCTGCCTGGTGCAGGACTACGTGAGTTTTCTGCAGGAGAATAAGGAGTGCCACGTGTCCAGCACCGACATGCTGCAGACCATCCGGCAGTTCATGACCCAGGTGAAGAACTATTTGGCTCAGAGCTCAGAGCTGGACCCCCCCATCGAATCGCTGATCCCCGAAGACCAAATCGGTAAGTCCCCACTTGGCCTTTTTTTTTTTTTTTTTTCTTTTTAAACAGAAATTGTCCGGTAACCTTATAGAACAGTGCATCCCCGTGGCAGGGCTCTTGGCTGAAGTTTTCTCTGGGGTTCAAAACAACAACATGCTCCATGCCCTCTGCCCACTGGAATGGCACCCCAGCCTCTTAAAGCAGCCTCACCGTAGAGCTGAGTCGTGGGCTGCAAGCCAGGTTTGCAACTGTTTTGGGGAGCTGCGGATGGGAACCGCTGAATGGTTCTGTTCAGGGGGAGAGTGTGCCTTCTGAGGGTCCAGTGACCCACCTGATTTCGGGCTGTGTGTCTGGCACAGCCGTGACATGTTGTGTGTCACACAACATGAAAGTGTGTCTCTGCAGGCAGCACCTGAGTAGAAAGGGATTTGTACTGTCTTCTGGAGGGTGTTTCCCTCTGCTTTCTTTGGAAAGGACTGTTTTCACTGAGGGATGGCGTGTGTTCGCAAGGGTGCAGCCGTCACGGCTGTGCCGCTGCATGAGTTTCCATAGTGACCACACCTGTGTGACAAGCGACAGCTCAGTAACCAGGACAGCCCCAATTCCAGAAGCCCCCTGGGACCACCACCCTGTCACCCTTTTACTGAAAGGGAAACTGCCCTGCTGGCTTTTGATGCTGCAGAATTCCTTAAGCAACACGGTTTTGGAGTAAGCAAAAAAAAAAAAAAAAAAGGAAAAGACAAGTTTATTTTGTGTGCTTTTCAAATAAGTAACATATTTGGAGGTCACATGAAAGGTGTTTTCTCCAAAGTCAAGGGGAAATATTTTCTTTATAACCTCATCGAAGGGCTGATTGTTAATACTTACTTGGGCCAAGGAAAATTTGAATTTGGCAAGGCGTCTTTTTTTCCAGGGCAAGAGTGTTGCAAGGACTTTTCTCTCTCTCACTCTCTCTCTCTCTCTCTCTTTTTTTTTTTTTTTTTTTTAAATTTCAGAAGATTGACTCTAAAAGGCTAATTTCAGAAACCTCATTCACTGGGCAGCCACAGCCGAAAGAGCTACCAGATATTTCTAGGCAGTTCATAAAGCTAAACCCAGATTTCTTCTTTCTGGTTGTGTCTCTTTGTTGAAAGTAGTAAACAGTATGTGGTAGAGAGTAGTCTCTCTCTCTCTCTCCCCCCCTCCCTCTCTCTCTCCCTTCCTCTCTCTCTCTCTCTCTTTCTCTCTCTCTCTTTCCCTCTGTCTCTGTCTCTTTCTCCTTTAAGTAAGTTTCAGCAGCTCTTTGATTTTCTCACAAAGGAATCAAAGCCTTGTTTGTTTTCTCATGGTTTGAGCCTGGTTGATGGGGCGGGGTTAGAGTCGGGTGTTGCTGAGGAGAGAAGCTGGAAGGAATGTGCCCTCGTGGTGTGCTTCAAACTGGAAAAGGTTTCTTGGGGAAGGCAGAAAATAGCCACCCAGGCCACCCTGTCCCCTGTCCCACCGGGAGCCCACCCCTCAGGGGAGACCAGCTCCCCTGCCATAGTCACAGGCACGCTGAACATGGGGGAAGAAGCTTCCTCTGGGGGAGTCCCGTGGGGGGAGCCAGGCGGGCACTGATGTCAGCACCAAGCTATGTGGGCCACAGCGCCAACCAGCCCACAGGGACAAGGTTCCCGAGGGAACAGGGGCCTTCCTTTCCTTCTCTACAGAGACTCTGGTAAGCACCCACCAGAGTGCTGTTCCCCGGGAGGCCCTTCTGCCAGCTTCTTTTGAAGGGAAGTTCAGATATGGTACCCGCTCTCCGAGCGCAAGGGCTCATTTTCTCCAAAAACAGACATATACTTTGCTGCTCTGGAAGGAAACAGCTTTTAATTTAAAATCTAAGGTCATGGCAAGAAGGGATGTTGACATCTTTGGAGCCTCTCCTATGAGCCAGGGTTCCGACCAAGTGATGTCAACAGGGCCTGGCCTCACCCCTGTGAAGCAGGCATGGGCATCCCCAGTGGGGTGGAGGACGCAGGGCTTTGCCAGGTGGAGCCCTTTGTCCCCAGGCTACACTAGCTAGTAACCAGCAGGTGCAGCATTTGGGAGAGGCAGCTCAGACTACAGTTCTGTAAGGAGGTGTGGGTGTGGCCAACTAAACATTGCCTCACTTTTTTTTTTTTTTTAAGATTTTATTCATTTACTTGACAGACAGAGATCACAAGTAGACAGAGAGGCAGGCAGAGAGAGAGAGAAAGGGAAGCAGGCTCCATGTTGAGCAGAGAGCCCGATGCGGGGCTTGATCCCAGGACCCTGAGATCATGACCTGAGCTGAAGGCAGAGGCCTTAACCCACCGAGCCACCCAGGCGCCCCTTGCCTCACTTTTTGATTGGCTTGTTTGTTTTGGTTTTTAAAACCTTTGCATGAAAGCAAGCACCTCCTGGCATGTTGCTTCCCCCATGAAAGCATCGTTCTGTGTTGAAAGTACAATGAATGGGCTGGGCTTTTGAAATTAAGAGGAAGGTGAACCAGAGCAGAGGTCAACCTGAGAAACTAAACACTTGCCCAACTGGAGAGGAAAGATGATTAGAAAACCGACCCCCTTCAGTGTGTAAGTCACTTGGTTAGGACTCTGACAAACAATGGGACTTAATCTGATAGTCTTTGACATCTTCGTGAGCGAAGTGCTCACTAGTTTACTCTAGACTGGTTGATACAGTCACTCCTTTGAGCCTCATTAACCAACTCAAGGTTGGTACATTTACATAGACATTATTCATCTTTTGCAAATTCAAGAACGGAGGCCAAGATATAAGAAGTGACTTGTAGAGGGTTTCAGTGCTGGTAAGTAGGGTAGCTTGGATCCTACCAAGATCTTTTCTCAATTGTTTGCATATTCCTACTGTATCTCACTTCCCAGAAGGAAGTAATTCACTTTTAATGGATTCATTCTGAATGGATTCACTTTGAATGCCATCTCCAGAATACCAAGCCTCAAGCGGGTTCTGAACAGGTATCTGCTAATGCTCCTTAGTCTGTTCAAGAATGCCAGTCTAGTCCTGTCCTCCTTTCCCACAACTTTGGAAGGAGATCGCTCTGAATCAAGAGGTGGGAATTGACATAGAAAGCCTGCACTTACAGAACGTCTGTCCTGGAATCAAGGGAGGTGGAGGAGGCATTTCACTGGCTTAACCCACGTCGAATTAGAGCTGTCATTCATATGTGAAAAATGACTGTACGAACGCATGCGTGTCTACAGTTAGGATCTAGAGGTGGTGCTAATCTGTCTTCTTCAGAGAGTGGCTCTTCGGTTGTCTAGAGAAAAGCCAATGAAAACACCAAGCAGCTCTCACTCAGTGCCACTCCATATATCTTGTCACAGCCCTTCCGGACAGCACTTTCTAGGTGAGTGTAAAATGATAAGTAATCAACCTCAAAAATGAAGAAAATGGCCACTCTAAATAGTTGTGTCCTAGTATGGAGAATTTACATTCTATTTAGACTACCCTTTAAAGTACCATCACCAGGAAGCCCTGCCATTTTGAGGGTCTTGAATCAATGTCAGTGGTTTGACATCAGCTTCACTCTCCTGGCTGGGAATAAGGGATAAGACATGGTGAGTTCCCATGTGAGTCAAGCCCCCACATGTTGTTTCCCTTCTGGAGAGCTCTCTGCTCACCCTCATTCCCCCATACCCTACAAAGTGGTACAAGAAAGGACAAACAGATGCTTTTACAAAAACCGTACACAATTTCGGGTCCTTTGAGAAAGTCCTGGGATCGGTAACTTCATCTGCGGCAAGGTATACTCAGGACTGGCCTGTTCTACACTGTAAAATAGAGACAGGTTGTGACATTTCTCATTTTTCTATCATGTGTGTTCCTCTTTGGTGAGCTTGCCCATCATACCAGTCTTGCTCTGGTCTTTTTTAGCCGATGGGAGATATCCGTTCAAAATTTCTGATCATGAAACTTCCACTCTGCAGAACTTGTTACATTTTTGTGGTCAGTTTTTTTTTTTTTTATTCAAGCAAAAGAATTTTCATTTCTGATCTGACATTAATCTTGGGAAATCCCTGTTTTCAAGGTTTGTTTCAAGAAAAACAAAATTACTCCAACTCTAAAAATTTTACTCATCTCAAGTTTTCTATTTTGTTTGAACTGCCCACCATGGACTGTCAACAACCATGGGGGGAAGAGGGGCACAGGTATTCGTAGTCCTAAAACTCAGTAGCAAAAAAAGCAATGCAATAATGTTCTGCTTTACTTAATTGCTATGTACTAAAACTTGTATTTTCTCTGAACATTTTAATTATTTAAAGAAAACTTATCTTTAAACTCAATTTGTAAATATGTGATTTTTGTTTTTTTAATAGCGAACAATACCGAGAAGTGGTTAGACACCAGAGAGCATAGCACGAATAAGAAAGGGGGTTTGAAGTGACTCCCTAGTAGTTAAACAAGTACTACCGCTTTGCTTCCTCAAGCTTCAGTATCCAGTGTGAATTGTTTTTTAATTTGTATTTCACAGTTTCATTCAAGCCCTTGAGTAATTATCTTCTCTCTTTTAGATTAAGGGTCATTCTGAGAGATTTGACCAGAGGAGCATATTGGTCTAAGATGAAATTAGAACCTTGAGTCTGACTTCTAATCTAGACCATGTGATCCTAACACCTGCAAGGAGGGAATGTCCTTGTACAGCTGGCAAAGGGTAGAGAGAAAGGAGAAAAATTGACCTCTTGCAAGATATAAAAAGAATGCTTACGTTAGTTTTGAAAATTAAAGAGCGGACACCAGCTGGAAGCACCTCTTTTGTTCCCCATGGGGCATTAATTTGTTGTATAGTTTTTGCATTGGGACATCAAAAATTGGGTTAATCATAGCAACTAAAAGAAGGGTCACAACTCTGGAGTTAAGGATCTCTGTGAGGAGTCCCCAACCCCACGATACGCTGTGCAAGGAGATGGGTAGCTCAGGAATTCAGAGAAAGAGAGCCCTTGCTAACAAGGTGGGAACTGGGATGGCAGCACAAAATAAGGTTTGTGCTGAAGTGTTTTCTGACTACATCCCGAGAATCTCCCATCTCAAGAGAGTCATCAGCACCTGCTGGACAGGAAACATCATCAGGCAAAAGAGGAATCTGACAGTGACTGAGAGCGTGAGCAAGGGGACGTCTGAAAGGATGTGTTGATTGAAATGGAGGCATCAGCATCTTAAAGAGTTGGACACGTCCACCGCTACTTTACTTCCGCCAACAGAATGGCCCCAATTGGCTGTCTTACCTATAGACGGAGCCCTCACCATCCCGGCACCCACCTCCAGGCTTGCCTCGCTCTCCCAGTCTGTCTCCAGGCCAGGGCAGGAACACCCCCCCACCTTACCTCTCAGGGACAATGTCCCCTTTGGAGACCCTCACTTACTGGCCAAGCTCAAGGGCTTCTTTTAGAAACCAGAGTCGTAGCCCGCCCCTCCGTCAAATCCAAGAGTATGTGTTAAATGCATACTGTGTTTTTAATAGAAGCAAGTGAAAGCCCCCATAATCCCTCTCCAGTGTGTGGTTCTTGATGGTTTACGGAGCAATTTTATGCATAGAAGCCCCTTAAGTCCCCTTAATGCCTTGGGGGGGGGTCCCCTTATCCTCATTTTTAGAGATGAGGAAACAAAAGCGTAGCGAGGTCAAGCCCAGATGCAAATGGGACTGAACCAAATCCTGTAGCAGGCTTTTCACGTCACTGCTTTTGTGGGCCCTTTTATGAGGAGGGAGGAAGATGGCAGTGGCGAAGTCACCATACCAGAGGCAGCCTGCTCTCCATAGGACTTAGCATTGACTCATCAAGTTCTGCTGGGTAAGATGCCGCCTCTTCCCTCCACCCTCTCCATACTCGAGGAAGCAGGCCAGGAAGCACCGCCCAGAACCCAGGGATGCGGCTAGAATTCAGCTCTGCCTCCCCGAGGCCAGGGGAGCTACATAAATCATTTGGAATTTTTCTTTCTTAACCTTTTTTTAAAAGGTTATTTATTTATTTATTTATTTGTCAGAGAGAGAGAGCACGCACGCAGTCGTACAGCAGGAGCGGCAGGTAGAGGGAGAAACAGGCTCCCAGCTGAGCAGGGAGCCTGATGTGGGACTCGATCCAGAACCCCAGGATCATGACCTGAACCGAAAGCAAGTGCTTAACTGACTGAGCCCTTCAGGCTCCCTAGAATTTTTCTGTAAGGAAGATTGGGCTCTTCTCCCTTGCATTGTTTTGTTTTTAGTATTTATTTATTTATTTGAGAGAGAGAAAGCAGGGGTAGAGGGAGATGGAAAGGGAGAGAGACTCTCTAGCACACTCCCCGCTATGCACAGAGCCCGTCATGGGGCTCGAACCCAGGACCCTGACATCATGACCTGAGCCCAAACCAAGAGTTCGATGCTTAACCAACTGAGCCACCCAGATGCCCCCTCCACTGCTTTGGTTTTTACTGGCTTTTATTTTTACTAGAAGGTCCTGAAATCAGTGTGATGGATTCCATACATAAACTATGACATGAATATACCTATACTTTCCATAATGCCTTTCCTCAAAGGCCACCAAAATGAACAAAACTATGAGTAAATCACCACGCTATCCGGCGCTCCCCATCTTTATTTTGGTGCGATCTTCCTTTATCATTTGATAAAGCGCCCGCTATTATTTATGGACTAAAGCAGGCTTTGCTCACAAAATGTAAAGCAAACCAGGTTACAGGACATCCCCGTGGGAGGACAGGATGCTGCAGGAATGGGGGTGACTGCCCCACATCATTGCCAGAGTCACGCTTCCTGTGTTCTGCACGGGTAAGAAGAAACATAATTTTCATGTAGCCACCCAAAGAAAGCATTTTCGGTTCTACTCAGAAGTCACGTTTGGAGCCCATGCTACCTGTGGGCCTCTGGCCACGGACTGCCACTGGCTCTCGTGAGCCCCCCCAAGTCTGGCATCAAGAGAGAGGTCTAGTTTGCTCTGTGCCAACGCAGAGGTCACACACAGGGACCCAGGGAGTGGAGAGGAGGTGGGCAGACAAGGCTGCATGGGAATCCATGTTGGGAAAAGCAAGGAACCCATCAGCCACAGGGAACAGCATGTGAAAATGTGCACAGGCACAGAGGGGCCACAGAGCTGTTGCCTTCAGTGAGAGCATGGGTTGCTTCTTCACGAAGATATGGAGCAAAGAAGGGAGGGCAAAGCAGGGGTGCACCCCCAGAAGCTGTCTTGAGGGTGGTGGGAAGCATTTTTAGAAAAATCACTCCTGGCAGGGTAAGAGTTGAACTCTTTAACCATCTCTGTAGCCCAGGTACCAACCAATTGAATTAGATACTGGCCACGAATACCTGCAGGCCAGTGTGACAAGCCAGGAGGCCAGGGACGTGGGAGACAAAACGCAGAGCAAGGACAGCAGTGTGACCCTGGCCTTTCCAATTAGTAGACCAAAAACTGTCAGCGATGAACCAAATCCACCCTTCATCTCTTGTCCCAAATGGGGTTGGGGGCTGTCCACCTATCAGGTGGAAAGACACATCACTGTCCAGGGCACTCAGCTCGTCTGGGAGTCTGAGCTGTTAGACGGGGACAGAATGAGGCTGTGAGGAAACACTGGCAAGTTCCAGGCAAGATAACCCAGAGCGCCAGACTGCGGCTCTGCTGCCTTCTTTTTTTTTTTTTTTTTTCTTAAAGATTTTATTTATTTATTTGACAGATAGAGATCACAAGTAGGGAGAGAGGCAGGCAGAGAGAGAGAGAGAGAGGAGGAAGCAGGCTCCCTGCCAAGCAGAGAGCCCGATGCGGGGCTCGATCCCAGGACCCTGGGATCATGACCTGAGCTGAAGGCAGAGGCTTTAACCCACTGAGCCACCCAGGCGCCCCGGCTCTGCTGCCTTCTTAACTGTGGGTGGGAGGGGCTGAGGAAGAGTAGGGGGGCACAAGGGAGCAAGATGGCCAGAAAGCCAAGTGGCTTTTCAGTTGATTTATCGAAGCACTTTCAGTTCCCATTTCAAACCAAGTAAACCACAGTTAACACAGAAGATGACAGAACCAAACAGGCCTGAATGATTAAACCTGGAGTCCCTAACCCAAGGTACACACCCGTATTCCAAAGGAACAGAGGGGAACCAGTGATCCTTGCCCATTGCCTAGGGGACAGGTGGATAGGAAGTGCTCACCCTGTGGGATCTCACCGGGGCTGACAGTCCCACTGGGAAGCTGTGAGTAATCCCATTTTATAGATGTGGAAGCTGAGGCCTGGAAAGGTTACCTTCTTCCCTCCAGGTTGCAAAGTAGGAAATGGCTCAGGTGGACTTCACATGTAGCCCGAGAGCCACTTGAATACCAAGTGGTCCGCTTTTTAGTAGTTGGTACAGAGGATTATTAGCAGAATTCTGTTGTGGCCGTCTGGTTGTCCCATCCCAGCACTGCTAGGACCGGATAGATACATTTCTCAGCTGAAAGGCAAAAGCATGTGGTGGTTCAGAGTCCATGCTCAGGTGGCACTGTTGAGTTTGAAGTCCCAGCTCTGCTGCTGATGAGCTGTGTGTGCTTGGTCATGTGTCTTAACATCTCTGTGCCTCCATTTCTTCATATGTTATATGGGCTAGACACCATTGTGCCTGCCCCACTGATGCTCACTTACTTGTTTGATTCCCAGCTGCAGGTGCCTAAGACATCTTGCCTGACATTTTCACATGCCCTCAGAGCTCTTGCCCAGGGCAGATGGAACAGCTGGGAGGTGAATGCCCTCTCTACCCTCCCGGAGCCTGAAAGGAGCAGGTGTATAAATACCCCAGCTGCCTCCCCTCTGGTGGGACCACCCTTGAGGCATGCCCTGCATTGTGTCCCAAACGTCCCACAAGGTTGAGCTGGTTGAGCTCCAGCTGCCCCCAATAATAACCTGCTTAACAGAGCACACAGCGTTGGCAACCTTCTCTCCCATCCCACTCTCCTCATCTGCCACGGGTGCTTCCCGGGCTCACCTCCCAAGTGAACTACTCACCCTCAAGTCCCTGTCTCAAGGTTGGCCTCTGGGAGAACCCAAGCTAAAACAAATAGGAATTATGTACTGGTTTCAATCAAAGGGTGGTTTAAATCCTGAATCTGAGTAAAGTGCAAAACAGTGCTGGCCACACATGGATGCACAGTGTCAGTTCTAATCCTTAATCCAATGAAGCAGTCAAAGGAAGATAGATTAGCACATAAAGAAAAGCCCAGCTCATGTTGTTGTTCTGGTCCAGGGGCAGGCCCGTCATGCCAGCAGACTTGTTGGCAGCCCGGACAGGCTTGCAGCGTGTCTCCACCACCCTGGGAGAGACATTTGACTTTGACGCTGCGTAGGCACCTGCGCAGTGAGATGCCCTAATGCCCACTTCCCACCGCTGAAATGAGGGTTAACAGACAAGGGGGGCCATATGTAGAGCCCCCTTGGAATTAGAACTGCTCAGAGGAAGCCCAGGACGTTATAAATTACACAGGTAGAAATTCACCATTAAAATTTAGCTTCGATTTCTGTCGCTTTCCTATTACAAAAAAGTAACCAGAATGCCAGAACTCAAATAAACCAAGAGGCCACGTGACCTCATCTTTTATCTTTGTCAGCTAACTCCAGGTTGCAGCCTGCACATTCTGGACGTTATGTCGCTTAGATTCTGGGTACTGCGAGAGTCTCCCGGAGAATGTCAGTGGTGATTTTGTTTTGTTTGGGCCACCATTCAGGGTGCCAGTTCCGTCTCGCCTTCCTTGGGCCAGGAGATGGCAGTTCAGTAGTTGGAGGCAATGACCGAGAGGTGAAGCGACTTGGCCAAAGCCGCGTAGAAAGATAGAGTCCGGCTGGTTGCCAGGCTGCCTGCGCCTCGTGCTCTTTGTAAGGCACGCGCCTTCTCTGGATTTCACCTTCACCTCCCAGGCTCTCACTTCCCCCTAGGCAGCAGCAGATAAGCAGAAAGTGCTCAAGCTGATGCATGAGCCAGTCTTGTGATGCTTCCCTGTCCGAGCTCTGACCTTCTCTGGTATCTGTGCTGTCGGTCAGAGTGAAGCTACAGACAGAGCTCTCTGTTTCATTCCTGGAAGACACCAGAGGTCAACACATCGAAGGCTTCCTAATCGTTACTACACCAGGGCTTATTAAGCCAAGGAGCATCTAAGTCTCCGCCATGCTCTTAACCATTCCCCCCTTGCATATGAGCCTGGGGAGCGATTGATAGGATCTATCTAAATATTTTCAGAAAATTGGCTTCCAGTTTGGGTCATTCAGCTAACAATTGGTTTTGAAAATTCAAAACATTGTAGTTCAGACAGTTCTCTTAATATTTTCTTGTCCTTTGCATGTTTGTTTGCAGATAAATGCAATTGACATGATCAGGTTTCTTGGGTTCGAATCCTGGCTTGACTTCTTGCTAGTTGTGTGGCACTTATCTCCTTGGGTCTATTTCCTCATCTAGAAAATGAAAAACATAACAGTCTTCCCTCCATGGGGTTTGTTTGAGTATTTGAAGAGTTGGTGTATATAAGATGTCTAGAATAGTATAATTATTCTTACAGTTTAAAGGATTTTTTTCTTGGACTTTAAGCAACCACAGATAGTAGAAAACAACAGGTAGTAGTAATTTATAAGAAATGTGGCCAATCCTTTCGTTCTTTCTTCCTTTTCTTTCTTTCTTTCTTTTTTTCCTGGACTAGTCCATATTCTGAAAGATTTTCTGTTCCTTTTGTTTCTCCAAATCATTTTTCCCTCTTGCTTTGTGAGCAGAATCTGTTTTTCCTATTGGAGAGAACCAGGTGGGTTCCAAATCTCTGTTATTTGGACTTTATTTTTTCCTATTCTTTATGCTTATTAAGGACTTTAGGAGGGCAAGGTTTAGGAGTAAAGTCCTGGAAAAGAATGCAAAGAGACCAGTCCTATTTCTAAATTATGATCTTTAAAAAGTATACTTTTAAAAAATCGGACATTGTTGTGTTTTTTTTGTTTGTTTGTTTCCAATTTTGGATTTTAAGAGAATGGGCACTAGGCAATGGATCTCAGATTTTAACTATCCTAACAAAAGATTTCCATAGCACCATTCCTGAGGGTGGGAGTCTATAGCACAGAGACCCGTGTCCCTTCCCTGGTGGTGAGGATGAGTTGCATGAGGGTCCCTGGTAATGGGCTTTGTGCCGTTGTCCCCCAGGAACAGCACAGAACCTTGTGTAGATGATTCGTGTCAATTCGTGTCAACGCTCTGGCTCAGAGATGACTAGGCTCACCCTGACGTTAAAACTTGCCCTTGGGTTCAAGGTGAAAATCTCAAGCTGGTCTGCAGTTGTTTTCTGTTGGTTTGATTTATGCAGAATTATTGTAACTTACATTCATAAGATGTGCAGATCTTAACTGCTCAGCTTGACAGATTTTCACATACAAGCACACACAGGTAGCCCCGCCCAGATCCAGACTTAGAACATCTCCATCTCCCACAGCCTCATGTATTCCTGGAGTTAATTGCCATTCTGACTTCTGTCACCATAGATTCAATTGTGCCTGCTTTTGAGCTTTATATAAATGAAATGTTAAAGGAGATACTCTTTTATGTCTGGCTTTTTTTTTTTTTAAGAAATTATTTATTTATTGACAGACAGAGATCACAAGTAGGCAGAGAGGCAGGCAGAGAGAGGAGGGAAGCAGGCTCCCCGCTGAGCAGAGAGCCCAATGTGGGGCTCGATTCCAGGACCCTGAGAACATGACCTGAGCCGAAGGCAGAGGCTTAACCCACTGAGCCACCCAGGCGCCCCATATGTCTGGCTTTTTCCACACGCATTGTATCTATGAGATTCATCCCATTGCATCTGGAGTGGCAGGGCACTTTTCATGGAATGAATCTTCCATTGTCTGAATTCCATTTTCTGAATTCCATTCTACAAATATATCCTTGTCTCCATTCCATTGGGATGGGCCTTTGGATGGCTTCTAGTTTGGGGTGATTACAAATCACGCCACTCTCCATGTTCATGTACAGTCCTAATTAATGATTGGACCCCCTTGGTGACCTCATTCTAATGGGGTGGTGGTTGCTTATAACCATGAATGGGGCTTGTGTGACCTTTAGATAGCAATAAACCCGCGAATGTTTATAAAGCCTCGAACTAAATTAAGAGATCGTTTACTTTAGAAAGCAAGGTGATCGTTGAAACTAGTTGTGCAGCTTCAAGCAAGCCATTAGATACCTCCAAACCTCTGCCTCCTCATTTGTAAAATAATATTAATATTTTGCAAAAGTAAGAGAGTTGTCATAAGAATTAGAGGAGCTAATAAAGTAAATCACATAGAGCCTAGCCCAACTGGATGCTTAGTGTCAATTACTATTGTTGACTTTTCAATGTAATGGTCATTTAGGGTAAAGTCAAAGATGCTTTGAAGTCACACAGGCTTATTAACACAACAGAACCAGCATAGACCAGGTAGTTTGTTTCAATGCCAGATGCCAAGTGAAAATGTTGTTCTGTTTTTCTTCTTACTTTATAATCTCTTTTGCTTCAACCTTGACTTCTATAGCCATATAAGGTCTAAATTTAAGCAAAGATACATCTAGCTCCTGGATATAGAGGCAGAGGGGGAAAAAATGAGCGGGAGAAGCAGGTCATTGTGGGGTCAGCATCAACTTTGGCATGAGTTTTAACTCTTGGTTATGGAAAAACTGTTTTTGGTGTTTGGGCATCCGGCTTAGATTTCTCTTTGTTTCTGACTTCCTAATTATAGGTGATAATTTCGATACATTGTGATCTGATCCAATGTCAGGAATTCCCAAGGCCAGAGAGAGAACTCAACGATTTCCAGTTTTATACGGAAGTAGATTCTTGAGCTTCCAAAATGGAATCACGTAAAAGTCTCATAGATAAGGTCTGGCTACCCAGGTAGCTTTGATGAGAATGGGCAAACATTTGAGATTAGAAGGCTGATGTTGAGAAAGCAGAAAGCTAATGATTATATAAGTCATCTTCAGTCTGGATCTCCAGATTTATGATCACTTTACGGTCAGCCAAGAAAGCTACTTCATTGGGCAACCATTCAAAGAAAGAGGGAAAAATAATGCCATCCACACCTAAATGTATTTCCAAACTCTGGCCAGAAACACATTTCAAAATTTTTAGAACTTTTATTTTGAAATCATTTCAGACATACAGAAAAGTTGCAATCATGTCTGCCCTTTATCATGATTCCCTGAATGTTAGCCGTTTGTCCTGTTTCATCCTTCCACTTTTTCTTTGCTTACACGCACAAGTGTGCACATACACACACACGTACACATATACACCCGCCTTTTTTCTGAGCCATATCAGAGCTAGTTGCAGGTGTTGTGTTCCTTTACCCCTAAATCCTCAGTGTGTATTTCCTAAAAACAGAGACATCTTGTTACAAATATAGGAAAATTCATCACAAATCCAGTGTTTATACTAGGAACTAACCTGCAGACTTTATTCAGATCTTATCCACTGTCCCACTAATGTTCTTTATAGCAAATGAAGTAAAGAATTTGGGGTCCAAAATTCAATCCAAGATAACATGTGTATTTAGGTGAACTTATTTTCTCTGGCAATATTTGAAGAAGTCTTGGATCTCCTCTCTTAGCCAGTCTTCCCTTGTAAAATAACATATTTACTTACCTGTCCACCAGATGACCAGTGGAGGGACTGGATCAGAAGAATGTCTTCTAGAATATTCACCTGGACACATGGGGGAGGGGCCATAAAAATAGTTAAAACAAATCTATTTCATTGTATTGACTCTCTGCAAACAAACAAACAAATAAAAAACCTGTAAGAGTTTATTAGGGAAGATTCACGTTCTGCGGCTTTCCAGAAAATGTGCTGGAGCATGAGGAGTGGTGGTGCTGCTAAGTTTTATTGGCTCAGCAGGTGTGAAGTGGTCACCTGTCCACCCTGTAGCCAGTGCAGAGTTGCAGAAGTCCTTTCTCAGAAAGCAGACCTTGCGTTTCTTCTTCCTTCAGACAATGGTCACAGTTGCTGCACTTTCTTTGGCAGATGTGGTGCTGGAAAAAGCCATGCACAAGTGCATCTTAAAGCCCCTCAAGGGGCACGTGGAGGCCATGCTTAGGGACTTCCACATGGCCGACGGCTCGTGGAAACAACTCAAGGAGAATCTGCAGCTCGTGCGGCAGAGGAACCCCCAGGAGCTGGGGGTCTTCGCGCCAACTCCTGATATTGTGGACGTGGAGAAAATCAAAGTCAAGTTCATGACCATGCAGAAGATGTATTCGCCGGAGAAGAAGGTCATGCTGCTGCTGAGGGTCTGCAAGCTGATTTACACTGTCATGGAGAACAACTCAGGTACGTTGTCCGGGCTGCTTGCATTTCCCGCCAGGGCCAGGGACGTGGCCAGGGACACATCAGGCTCTCTGATTCCCATTGCTCTTTGTTTCAATCTCTTCATTTCACCAAGCAGCTCGCAAAAAATACAAGCGTCACGCTGGTGTCTGGCAAATTGGCCACTTGGAACAGGTGGGTAATACCAAGAAAAGCAAGCGGTTGAGACAACAAGACTCTTATATGATACCAGTTTATTAAAGATTTAGTTCAGGGAAGTGGACGCAGCTTCAGTCTCTGGAGAGTGACATCAAATCTCGCTCTGTGATGGAGTTCATTAACTATGGGGCTTTGGCTACCTTAGTCTGCTTCTAAAGTGAAGTTTCTGTACCTGACACTGAATCTGACCCTGTCCTTTGTAAGGCAGGGATTAGATGAGGCAATGCAGACATCGCTCCAAGCACGATGGGAATATTAGCAATTATCATTACTACATTTTGGCCATTGAGGGTTTGTGTCAGTGATCTATGTCTGGCATGGGTCAAACATGGAGCATTCAATAATAATTCGGCTTCAGTACAACCATTTCATTGGTTCTCCCTTTTTTTGCTGAAGCAATGTAATTGAATTCACAAAAGAATTACGTAGCTTGAAAGTAAGTCCTTGGGTGTCCTCAGTTCTGCTTCTAATAGACCCAGACCCAGGAGTCACCATGATTCGTGGCTAGTGATTGGGTTTGGCGTAGTACCGGGGCTTCAGTGAGCCTGTGATCAACTTTTCCTGTAAGTAAAATTGTTCCATGGGGAAGCAACAGAGACAAAACACAGGCTGTATTAAACACAGTATTAAAACACTGTATGAAATACAAAACACTGTATTAACCACCACTTGTGTAGATGGGAATGTGTGTGCCCTTTGGACATTGTTGAGCAAAGACATGAAAATGTGAGCTCTTGAGCCAGTCCTGATAACGTGTGAACAATGCCTCTGAAATTTGCAACCATATTGCATGTACAGGAAGTATATTTTCTGTACTTCAGAAAAGCCCTCATGTAAGTCCTAAAATGGTGTCTGCCCAGGATTATGTTCTTCTGATGCAGTTTCTCAACCTTAGCACTAATGACATTTAAAATGGATAATTCTTTATTGTGGGGGCTGCTTCCTGTTTGGAGTTTATCGGTATTCCGGATGTCATTTGCGTCCCACCCTCTAATCATGACAAAGAAAAATGTCTCCAGACAATGCCAAATTCGGGGTGGGGGGGCGGCAGGAAGCGGGGAGGGCGGGAGGGGGCAGGGAGGCACAGTCTTCGGAGTTGAGACTCACTTATATAATGAAAAGTAGCAATAAGGACTAAAAAAAAAAAATTGCAATGTATTAATCATACGTATCTATTTGACATATGCTGAATTTGCACATTTCAATAAATTAAGCGTGTGCTCACATTGAACAGAGAGCAAAGTGTCGTCCCCGTCCCCCCACCCCCTCAGAGTTTGGTCCTGTCATTATGTTGATGATTAATTTCCACAGAAGGCAGTAAGGAACACAGTAGAATTCACAAAGGATTAACATAATAAGTAGATACTTAGTAAATGTTTTATAATACTCCTTGCTGAAAGTTAAACCATTTGCAAGTACTCTGTTCTGTTGCATAACTTGATGCATATCATGAAAGTGTGGAGAATATCTTTCATGTGTTCATTGAGTCGCAGACATTTCATTCTGAAATTGTAATGTTAAAGCTGGTCTCTGACATGAGCAGCCAGGAGGGTCAGAGGCTGCACAGGATTCCAGAAACACCCACCTCTGTTTATGAATAACACATTTCCCCCAGATGACTCCTAGCTATCTAATAAAAGCAGTATGCGTAGGATATGAAAGAAAGAAGTGTTGGTAAAAATATTCCCATCTTCCCCTTTCTTCCGATCCCAGGGAGGATGTATGGAGCTGACGATTTTTTACCAGTCCTGACCTACGTCATAGCTCAATGTGACATGTTGGAACTGGACACGGAAATCGAGTACATGATGGAGCTCTTGGACCCATCGCTGTTACACGGAGAAGGTAACCATCGCTTGATGACATGGGAGGAACTGGGATGCCCTTTTTTGGTTTTGTTTTCGTTTTTTTTCTTGAAGTGAGATTCACATAGCAGCAGATTAACTACTTTAAAGTGAGTTGTTCAGCGACATTTGGTACCGTCACAGTTCTGTGCACTCCACTACCTCTGTTTTGCCCCAAATAAATAATAGATTTTCATCACCCCAAGATAAAACCTCATGCCTAGGGGCACCTGGGTGGCTCAGTCATTAGGTGTCTGCCTTTGGCTCAGGTCATGATCCCAGGGTCCTGGGATCAAGCCCCACATTCGACTTCCCGCTTGGCAGGAAACCTGCTTCTCCCTCTCCCACTCCCCCTACTTGTGTTCCCTCTCTGGCTGTGTCTCTCATTGCCTAATAAATAAAATCTTTAAAAACAAAATAAACGAACAACAACAAAAAAAAACCCCCATGCCCATTCAACAGTCATGTGGGTGCTTTTTTGACATTGTAAGGGTTAGCTATGGTTTTAATTTCTGTTTAAAAGAATGTGCTGACTCTTTTCTAATTATAAAAGTAATCCATATTCACTATAGAAAATATGGAAAAGTCAGAAAACCACAAAAATAGAATCCGGTGATAAATATACTTCCCTGAGATTGGTTAATTGCAATTAAAAAAAAAAATTCAAAAGGAAAAAAAAATGCCATTTTAAAAAAAGAAATGGTTTCCTTAAGGAAGAAGGAAGGTATAATATCCTGCTGTTCTATCAGTGAAACGGATGAAGGCTGGCCTTTTATTTTCATCTGTACAAAAAATGTTGTTCTCAGCATGAAAACAACATTGATTTTCTTTTCTATTTAAATAATTGTTTCTTGGTTAATTAATTAATTAATAATTGTTTTCTATTTAAATAATTGTACTGCTGTTAAAATACAAATGCCGTTGGATAAAATCTGCGCAGTTTGCTCTCAACTCACCTTGTCAGTTCAGTCTCCTTGTAGCTGCCTGACCCCAGCACGTCTTAGCAGAAATTCCTTCTTGCATATCGGTTAGGTATTTCATCCTGGAAATAATTGGGAGGTTTGTCCTTGTGGTGCACAGCCTTGAAAAGCAGAAATAACTGAGGCTCTTATGGGAGCTTGTCTTTTTGAAAGAAAACGAATTAGGGTCTTTGCATTGTGAATCCCATTAATCCATTTTCATGAGCCCAGATGGTCCCTGAGTGGTAAATTGTTGCGTAGAACTGTTTTCGTTTTTGTTCTTTCTTTTCTCCACTGAGTTTTAGTCTGGCCTTAAGTAAAAAGGTCCATGTGCTGATTGGATTCTGCAGGGAATGTGTCATACTGGGATTTTCCCCGGAGGGAAACTGAAATGCATTGTCACCCCCAGAATGTGTCCCTTAGTCCCCTAAGTCCTCAGTGCTTAGCCTTTTTTTCAGAGGGTCTGTCCTCCCTAGAGCCCCCAGGGTACGAGGTATACCCTTCCCAGCCCTTGAGGGACAGTGCTGACTCAGGATGAGTGATAAGTATCTTTTCATCCTGTTCCCCCACCCCAGAGAGACAAGAATGAAACTGTGATCCCATTAGCCTCTCCCCCATTTACCCCTCCCCTCTCTAATACTCATCATCCTGGAACCAGACATTCCATGATGATCCCCCAAGATCCTGCCGGGAGCTTTCCTCGCCTGCCCTGGGACTTAACAGGAGAGGAGAAAGCAGGTAGTTTTATTCAAGACCAACAGAAGCATACCTTTGTCTCCATGCCCTGCTTTCCTTTCTTCTGCTGCATTGTTATTACAATTTCACAGGCTTCTGGGCGGTGTTTTAGTTTTAGTTGTTTGGAGCTGTAATCGTGCTTAATTCTAGAAATGAGTTTGTCAAACTTTTGGGACTTTGGGGAAAGGGCATGTCAGTTTCACTTAGAAAATCACCATTCTGTTGCTGACAGTGTATACTTAGGACACACACAAGCTTACATCTTGTGGCCCGAGGACTGAGACAGCCACTTCCTGCCACCCTTCCCAGCATTTCCCCAGAGCGAGGCCCTGCCCTGGGCACCAAGCTGGTGACAGATGGACAGGTGGCTGTCCTTACCTCCAGGAATCACTTAGGAGAGAAGGACAGGGCCCAGAGGGTGAATATTTGGAGCAGCCAATGAGCCTGCACTTAAACGAGAGCCTGCCTCTGCTTAACTGTCTCTCAGGCTTCTTGGCTCCTTTCCTTGGGAAAACAGGCCAGCCCAATCAGGCTGGCAGTGGTTACAGACCAGGCCTGGACGTCAGGGACATGAAGCTATGCAGACCGGGAGGAAGACATGCATTACCAACCCAGCCCTCTGCGGCCTGCCCAAGGCTGCCTTTGGTTTTCGGGGCTGCAGCCCACATCTCTTTTCTGCTGTTTAAGCAGGTAGTTTCGTTTACGGAAAAGGCGTCACAGAATCCCTCTTAAGTGCACAGCTCTAGAGGGAGGGTTATAGTTTTGCTGAAATGTAACCCTTCCTCTAATTGCATCCACATGTTTCAGAGTGTGGTCATCATTGGGCTTCCAGAATTTTGAGCTTTCTCTTTAGCGCCCTGGACAGATCAGAGCTATGGAGTCTAAAATTTGACATCCAGGGGCACCTGGGTGGCTCAGTGGGTTAAAGCCTCTGCCTTCGGCCCAGGTCATGGTCCCGGGGTCCTGGGATCGAGCCCCGTGTCGGACTCTCTGCTCAGCGGGGAGCCTGCTTCCCTTCCTCTCGCTCTCTCTGGCTGCCTCTCTACCTACCTGTGATCTCTGTCTGTCAAATAAATAAATAAAATCTTTTAAAAAAATAAATAAATAAATAAATAAAATAAAATAAAATTTGACATCCAGAGGGAACACCCTCCCTCCCAAACTTGACCATAACGGTCCCCCAGGCCCCAGCTCTGAAACTGACACCTCTGTACAGCCTCACATGAACACTTACGTCCCTGCTGATTGCTCGGACTCCGTGTAGCATTTAAATTCTCTACCACCGAGTTTCACACTCAGCCGTGTGCTGATTTGCTCACGGGGCAAATGTTTAGTAAAAGTCAGCTACTCAGAACTCTGGACGAGCTTGGGGAAACTTGCACCCTGGTGGCAGGACCATTAAGCTGTTCAGGAAACTTGAAACAAGTATCCTCTTGTGTGTGCATGGGACCTGTGTTGCCCACAGTGGGTTAGGTGATGCTACGGGAAAACATAACCCCCCATATCTCCCCTTCAGTGACCTAAAAACCACAAAGGTGTATTCCTTTCTAAGTTACATGTCCCATGCAGTTTGCGGGTGTGGGTGGGTGGGAGGGACTGTGCTCATTTCTGGGATGGTAGACCCGTTGCCACCTCAAACATTGTCACTTGTTGACAAGAGAGTTCTTCAGAGTCTTGCATTAGCAGCTAAACACTTTGGCCAAGAACAAAGCTCATTTAACCACAACTATCTTGGAATCCTGCATGAATAAACCCACCATACTTGTTTTCTTGAATAAATTCATAAACTTCTGTAAAGCAGGGGCTCAGATTTTGTTTCTTACAAACCTGCCCCTTGCTGTATTCCTGGCTTGGGCTCACAGCAGAAATTCAACAGATACTTTGACCAAGGTGTCTCTCAAGTTTAAATATGCTGAGCCCAATTAGGGACTTTTTAATAAATATTCAGGACGCCCCCTAGTGGTTCGTTAGCATGGAGCTTACAAGTTCACCAAAGCTGCCTAATTATAGTCCAGGACCAAGCTATAAACCCACTTACATGCATCTCACCCTGTTGCGAGTCTTTTAACACTCACTAAACAAGAAATCATTCGTAAGTGCACCCACTTGCCTTCACTTGTGAATTCGTTTTTCCTAAATGTCGTGTTACATTAGTCCCCAAGTAAGGGTGAAAAGGGGAATCAGGAAGGAAGAAGTTTGAAGAACCCATTTTGTTATTACATGCACAGTTGTATCCTGTGCAGTTCTCTCAAAGTGTATAGTTTATTTAAAATTTAGGGGGTGCCTGGGTGACTCAGTGGGTTAAAGCCTCTGCTTTCGGCTCAGGTCATGATCCCAGGGTCCTGGGATCGAGCCCCGCATCGGGCTCTCTGCTCAGCGGGGAGCCTGCTTCCTCCTCTCTCCCTGCCTGCCTCTCTGCCTACTTGTGATCTTTGTCTGTCAAATAAATAAATAAAATCTTTACTAAATAAATAAATAAAAATAAAATAAAATTTAGAAAAATGTTAATTTCTAAAAGAAAAACCTGGAAGCAAATATTGCCAAGAGATGTGTGGACTCCTGCTCAAGAAGTAAATGATTCTAGGCCTGGAGTGAGTGCTTGACCCCCCGATCCTCATGTGTCTCCCTGCCCCTGTCAGGCCTCAGTGCCCTGACCTTTCCGGACAAAGCACTTTCACAACTGCGCTGAAATAATCTAGAGATTTTGCATGTCTCACCCATCAGAATGGAAGTTCCCGCAGTGAAAACAGGGCGCTGTCAGCCTGACCCGACTGTGCCCCCTAGCGCTGGCACAGGCTGGGGGGGCGTGGGGGTGTAGTATATCCACAGGATGGATGAATGAATGAATGAATGGATGGATGGATGAATGAATGAGCGGAGGAAGGTCGGAAGGGCATGCGCTCTTGGACACGAGCCTCTGGTCCCACAAGGAAATGCCTGTGGAGACAGTAAGCATGACCTCTGATCCCGTTGTCCCCATCTATTACCACCAGAATATAAATCCCTGGACAGCTCGTTCTCTCTGCCCTTTCCAGGAGGTTATTACTTGACAAGCGCTTATGGGGCACTTTCCCTGATAAAGAACTTCCAAGAAGAACAAGCTGCTCGACTGCTCAGCTCTGAGACCAGGGACACCCTGAGGCAGTGGCACAAACGGAGAACCACCAACCGGACCATCCCCTCAGTGGACGACTTTCAGGTATGTGGCTGGCGGCGGCAGCTCGGGTTCCCAATGTCACCCTGCCCTCTGGGGAGGCAACACCGGTTCACACAGCTCCTGGCGCCTGAGGTCCCCCCTTTGTCAGATCATCCGGCGGAAAATGGATATTTTAAAACACCTCTGACCTTGTTGTTTCACTTCTCTGTTTTCTTTGAATTAAACAAAACATGTGGGTTTGGCCCAAGTTTTGCTGCCCCTAAGAAAACAAAGTCAGATGAAGTCGAGGTTTCTCCCAGAATGTTCCTCCTGGATGCGGAGCACCTGAGCAGACAGGAAGTCAAAAAGAAGGAAGCCCTTGGCACAGGCAGTGGGTATTTCATTTTATCAGATCGGCCAAGTGGGCGTAACAGTGTTAGGCACTGCAGTTGACCTGGTCTCCTTGAGAGGAGGAATTGGTGCGGTGATGTCTTCCCTATTCTTCCTTTTTTTCTCCCCGCCCCCTCAAGATGGAAGCCTCCAGAATCTCACCGGCAGCCTCAGCTCTGGCAGCCAGTTGGGCCCGAGTAAGCATGAGTAAGCATCAGAGTAAGCATCCAAGCCAGATCCTGCCTGAATTCCCATCAGAGTTTTCCATGGCCATGAGCTGAAGGGTAGGGTTCCCAAAATGCCGGTTTCTAAGAGAGGAAAGGCAGATTAAGGCGGTAGACTTCTTGCCTAGCACAACTCTTGATTTGCTCGTAGTCAGTGACATTATGAATAAGTCTGCAAGTGTCTTTGAGTAGTGTTTTCAGGGTTTCGAACCGAATTATAAAACCTGACTAGGTGTTGTTTCTGCGTGTCACGTGGTGAATTTCTAAGCAAGACAGATTAGTTTCTATGTCCAGAATCACCTTCCTTGCCTTTTTGTCTTCCCAGTGCTCTGAAACTACTCAGAGGTTCAAAGTCAGCCCATTGTGGAAAGGCAAGATCAGCAATTCTTTCTCCAAGATAGCGCTATTCTCAGAAATACATTCCCAAGCACATAAATCTAAAAAGAACACCTACTGTCCTCCCAAGCACATAAATCTAAAAAGAACACCTACTGTCCTCCCTTCCCCCACCCCCTTGAAGGACTTGTTGAAGAACAATCCAGGTGTTAAATGATTTAGCATCTGTAGGCTCTTGGGATACTGTGATATTAGCTGGGTGCCAGGAGGATTCCTGAGGTCCCACAGCCTCTGAGGAGAAAAACAGAAGAGATGAGAAAAGCTCATGTTTCCATCTTCCCACCTGCTAACAGCCCCTCACTCCATCTGGAGCTTCTAACCCAGAGACCCCCAGATTCTGCAGAGCTCCTCCCCACTGGCCTTTTTCACCTGGGATATACACACCTTCTTAGAATATAACCCAAGAGAGGAATTGTCCGTCAGTGCTCAGCTCAGCTGTAAAAGCAAAAACACAGAACCAAAGCTCCACTTGGAACTCCTAAATCAGGATCATGGACGCACACAATGGTCTCCACACAGTGGAGAAACGGCACACCACAGTATTGAGGATTCTAGAACCCTGACTTTCCCACTCACGAGCTATGTGGCCTGAAGCAAGTTACTTAGCTCTTCTGTGCCTCAGTTTCTTCCCTGGTCAAATAGGGATGGTGTGGACTTCCTTACCAAGTTCTCTTCAGGCGTCAGTGGATTAATGCCTACCAAGAGTGTGAGCCAGGTATTGGGGGCAGTAGGATAGGAGAGGAGGGTGTTGGTAAAATGGAACATGTGTGTACTCTAGTGGTCAAATTCAAGATCGCCAGAGCTCTCTTACATGTGCAGAGCTCACTGTCCTTCCCAAGGGCTTTTCCTTCCATCCACCCAGGAAACCCTCAAGGTAACCACGTGGGACTCCAGGCCAAGACCACCATTTCCTTTCACTCCTGAGCTGGGGTGCCAGATTTAAAAAAGGGAAACGTATGTGTTTTCTGTCTGGGCATTCTCAGTTTTATCTGGTCACTTCAGTCCTGACGAAGTGGAAAATGAGAACCCTCCCGGAAAGCCTGGGATGAGCGTAGGGTTCTTACAGCTCAGCTGGGCTTTGCCTGTGTGAAGTCACAGGGTGTCTCAATGGCAGGTGCCTGGCACTGTTTGCAGAGCCCAGCCGGCAAGAGTTCCCTTCCATCTCCCTGCAGCCACACCCAGCTCTCCCCAGAGCCTTGTGGCCGGCTTTTTCCACATCGCCCTCCCCCTGGAGCCTTGGATGAGGTTGAACCACAAGAAGCTGCCACTTGGGGAGGTGAATGGTCAAGCAGTAGCAGTCTCTTGTCCAGTGTTCCGTGCTTGCCTTTGTTTAGACGTGATGAAACGTAGCCCAAAGTGAGCCCAGCACGTGCTCTTGTGTCCTTGTCTTTTTAACTTGACTTCTGGGCCTGGCTCTTCTGCTGGGGTTTACTTTTCAAGCTGGGAATACACCCAGCACCGGATCGGGTTCCCACCCTGAACCGGAGCTTTCCTAGCCAGGCTTTCTGAGGGATGCTGAAAGATCAGAGCAGAATACAGCCTCTTGGTCTATAGAGTTGTTCCCTCCCTGGTCCAGATTCAGAGCAGCCACTTTCCTCCCATGCGAGGTCTCATGTCCTGCTGGGACCGTCCTGCTGGGGCAGAGCCGGTGCGGCTCACAAGTGAGACCTTGTCCTTGCATTATCGCTCTGGTTTATTGGTCTCTCTCATTTTCTCTTCTGATTGGTCTCCCACATCTCTCTTTCCGCCTGCAGAATTACCTCCGAGTTGCGTTCCAGGAGGTCAACAGTGGGTGCACGGGAAAGACCCTCCTTGTGAGACCTTACGTTACCACCGAGGACGTATGCCAGCTCTGTGCTGAGAAGTTCAAGGTGGGGGACCCTGAGGAGTACAGCCTCTTTCTCTTTGTTGACGAAACATGGCAGCAGCTAGCAGAGGACACTTACCCTCAGAAGATCAAGGCTGAGTTGCACAGCCGGCCGCAACCGCACATCTTCCACTTCGTCTACAAGCGCATCAAGAATGATCCTTATGGCGTCATTTTCCAGAATGGGGAAGAAGATCTCACCACCTCATAGAAGAGACGGGACTCCCCCGTGGTGTCAAGGGGGGTTAGGAACCTTGCCTTCTGGCTTCCACATGTTTGTGCTTGAAAAGCAGTCAGTCACCTCCTAGGGGACCCCTCGGTTCAGTGACTAAGCCATCCACAGGCTGACTTGGCCAAGGGCATCCTTAGCATGTTGCCCAGGCGAGGGAGCAGAGGTTCATGAGACGGTAGGCTTCTCCTTCGGAGATGGAAGAATTGCATTGGATAGTTGAGGTATCCCGAGGCTGTTTGCTACTGACCCCACAGCCAGGTTCCAGGTTGGCTCGCATGTACGTATATGTCCTGAGTAAACATTTGGGGGCAAGCTCTTCCCTTCCGTTCAACAGCAGGTGTGTACCAAGCCTGTCTGATGTGGTGCATCAGGAATGTCTCAGTTCTGTGGATGGCTCTTCCTTCCTTTCCCTTTCTTTTCTTTCTGTCTTCTTCTTCTTCTTCTTTTTTTTTTTTTTTTTTTTACAAAGAGACTTTGTGTTTTTATATATTTCATAGAAATTTTTATAGCAGTTGCAGGTAAACTGTCAGGATTGGTTTTTAAAATATTTTTGTAACTTTAAAATATTCTATAATTATGCATGTGATTTTAACATTTAATATTCGAAAAGAAATCTCTTGCTGGATTTGAGAGTATCACATTTTTTTTAAATGTCTCTCTTCTGTAACTGGATGTTTTGGCAACTTTGTGGGGAAAGACTGCTGGATTTCTTAAACAATGTATTACTGACACTGGCCACAGAATGCCTTTGGAAATCTGGCGTACTGTTACCTTGTTTGTGCTCAGTGGCTATTGTGCTCTTTTGTGTTTTAACCAAGTGATGCCGAGGATCAGGAAAGAAATGAATGTAGAGAGAGGTCGAGAGAGAAAAACAGACTCTAACAAAGGACTAAGGGGTGTAGTCTGCTGGTTCAGACTCCTTGAAGGAAGCGATAGAAGGAAATGGAAGGATCCACTTATGCTGAAAATACTGTAAATATGCAGTGAGATTTGGCAAAATCTATCCAACGTTATTTGCTTTTGGAAACAATTTTGAAAACCCCGGGGGGGGGGGGGGGGAATAAGGCTAGCGCTCCCCCCACCTTTTCCACATAAATCAAAACTAACAGCATCAAATTATTTGGGGGCAGAAACCATGTGTGTATAATGTGACTTCCATTAACCTGAAATAAGACGCTATTTGGAAAAGAGGTCGCGATGCCACCAAAAAGCCCATCTTTGTAATGAGAATGTATGGTGAAGTTCACTTCACGTTTGATGAGACCTGTTTGGGGTTGCACAGAGTGTGAGGGTCCTGTATCAACGTGAAACAGGTAGTCACGAGAACATGTTATTGTACTGTGTAAAGATGCGTTGTCATCTAATTTGGTTGGCTTTGTACCTTGTACCGTGTTTAGCTTTTCCTGTACATCTAGAACCCTCAACACATACCGTGTTGTACTTCCTTTTGTAAATGATTTTTTTAAATGGAATTTTGCACATAATACATTGTAATACTGTATGAAAATCATGTGTGAAGATTTTTGAAATGCTGAGTTGTCCCTTTTTTTCTTCAAAAAGCAGAGGCTAATTACGTGCCACCAAGGGTTTTGGTAATAATTATGCAAATCTGAAATGCACACCAGGGTTTGAGGTTAGATAATCCCCGTAGAGAGGAAATGGAGAAGTTTGCATTTTTGCAGGAGCCCATATACTGATTGGAGGCAAAAATCTAGGAGCGGAAGCAGAAGAATAGTGTTCTGGTCTGAAAGGATTTCCGGTGTTATCTAGGACAGCAGGAGGCTTTGTTGGACCTAGAGAAAAATCACTGTTAATCAGAAAGTCCCCTCAGACAACCCCCCCACCATTCTTATGTGACCTCACAAGGCGCGGTCTGAGAGTTGAGTGCCCTTTCAAAAGTCAGCAGGGCGGGTGCTCTTTTTTGCTGCCATTTTCCTGTTCTTGGAACTATCCTAGCAAGTGGTTGGTAAATCCTTGTCGACCCAGCCATCTTTTCTAACCCATCAGTAGGATGGATACTTAAAAATCAGGACAACAGCTGAATGTACTTACAATGAATTAAAAATGGGGACAGCCATCATAGCTGCCTTCCCCACCCTCCAAATTCAGGTCATTGTTCTGGTCCTTAGAAATCAGGGCACAGCGAATTTAAAGCAAACCCCAATGTCTGAATGGGAGGCAGCCTTGAGTGAGATGAGAGAGAGATCAAAATAGGACACATTCGTGTGAGCAGAAGAAAACATCACAAGACAGCCCCTGGTTTTGTCATTGGGCAATGCTTCCCTGCTAAAATTACAACATAACATGTGTCTTGACTTTTTTCCCCCCACGCAGACATTTCTCACTTCTCAAATTGCCAGGAAACAGATTTTGGTGAAGTTTGGAAGGAATAAGAGGAGAGTAAAAATACACATGATGGGTGGAGGGAGACGAGAATGTATTTCCAAATCTGAAATTATGTTATAAAACTTGAATGCAAGCCAGAAGTAAAGTTTTGGGTTTTTGTTTTGTTTTGTTTTGTTTTGTTTTTAATGTTGTGGGCACTGCCAAAGATTTCCCCCCTCAGGGACACAGAATAGAAATAGAAACTTAATAAAGTAGTCAGTATTATGTGGAAGTTACAAGTTTAGATCTAGAAGAAAACAAAAGGCAGGAAACCCAACCATGAATGCATTCATTCATAAATGTGACTTCACTTCCATTGAGCAGCGCCTACCTCCATCTCTAAGAGACTAGAAAACGAGAGCTTTCTGGTTATGGATAGCACTGCCTGGTTACTGCTGGAGAGTTGGAGAGAAATGGCTCAGTACCTGGAACACAGGTTTTTTAATCACCTAGCCGTATCTGATAGTAAAATCCTAAAAATTATCATTTTTTCAGACCATGTTCATGATGGTGAATTTGAAACCAAACGTGCTATTAGTTATTTAGTTTGCCCAAACCAAGTTGGGAATGTGAAAAATGTATATAATGTTTCAGATTCATAAGCAGACTATAAGAACAAAAGGAAGAGATGGAGGGAGGAAGAGACTCTCTGGTATTTGTGTCAGAGAACAGGTTTTTACTTGAAAAAGATCTATTTTTCTCCAGTATCAGGATGGGTGGCAGATGGCACCAACTTTTCTCACGTGAACACAGACTTTGCCAGGAGAATGGGCACGGGAAGGTTTAAAAGTACTCAGAAAATCTAGTGGAGTTTTAACAGTGTACCCATGGTCTGCCCTCAAACCCCCAACCCAGTGGGAAAATCTCCATTTTTGATTGAACCCAGGCATCTGGGGGAATGTGGGCATATTCTTGTCTGGATTGTAAGATACTCTCCCAAGGAGGAAGATGCCTGAATTCTGAGACACTGCACACAACAAACATTTATAATTGCATTCCAGAAGTGAATCTGTATTGCCCTTGACCAAACACAGCTCTCCTGGCCCTCATTTCCAGTCTAGAGCCGACAGACCAGGGTGGTCCAGGCTGAGGCTGACCTCTGCTCAGGGCTGAGGTTTTCCTGTGGGCTGTGTGGTGGACATGAGGAGGACCTGCCCCTCTGTAAGGAGCCCTCAGGCTCCCCCTGGGGAAGTATCACCTCCCATAAGTGAAGGCGGTTCCCTCCCATTTAGCTCTGCTTCTCTCCTTTCGTCCCATTTCTGTCCCCCATGGCTCGGGAGGGCACGTTTTCCTCCTCCAGTGGACTTCAGTGAGGGCTATTACAAGGCTCTTGGCCAACAGGGGCTCTGGCTGGGCACCTCCTTTCCCCACTTTCTCCCAGATCCTCAGAGTAGGACCCAGGCCCCCTGCAAACATCGGCTGCCTACCCCATCTGGCACTAGGACCTGGGGGCCACTAGTCCTATTGGGGTCAGGTTCTCAGCCTCTGCTGCTTATTCAGATCACCTGAGGGGCCTTTAAAACTTCTGATGCCTTGGCTGCCCAGGCCATCAGAATCTCTGCAGATGGGGCCCAGGCAGCCATTCTTACTGAAACTCCCAAGGTGACTGTACTGTGAAGTCAGGCCGGAGAAACACCAGTTCAGATCAAGATGCAGGTCTGAGGATACAGACACACCTGGGAGAGGTAAGACCTTGTCTGTGGCCATGAGCACCTCACCAAGGGGAGGTTCTCCATCTTATCTTTTCTGCAGACTGTGGGATAGGTACTTCCGGTTTGGCATGGTTCTAGAGAAATATGAAGCAAACCACATGGGTAACTGTAAATTTTCTAGTAGCCACATGTTAAAAAAGGAGAAAGAGGGCACCTCGGTGGCTCCGTCAGTTAAGTGTCCACTGTTGGCTCAGGTCATGATCTCAAGGTCCTGGGATTGAGTCCCGCATAGGGCTCTCTGCTCAGGGGGAGCCTGCTTCTCCCTCTCCATCTGTCTGCTGCTGCTCTGCTTACTGTGATCTCTCTCTCTCTCTCTCTGTGTCAAATAAATAAAATCTTAAAAAACAAAAAGGAAAAAGAAATAGGTAAAATTAATAGTAATATATTACCAGGCTCCTAATAATTTATTTTAGTAAGATGGTAATAAGATATTTTATTTAACTCATATCCCAAAGATCATACATACTTCAATGATAATTTAAATATTAATGGTGCATTTTCTTTTTACAGTGTCTTCAAAATCTTGCGTACATTTGGCACTCATTCCCCAGCTCACTTCACACCAGTCACCTGTCACATGCTCAAAAGCCACACGTGGCTAGTGGATACCGTGCTGGGTAGTGCAGTTCTAGCATGTTAACTAAGATGAGTTTGAAAAGTTAAAAAACAATGCTTGTATGTGTATATAAAATTTAAAAAGCATCCACCGCTTATCTCCATTAGACAACACACGTGCAGGGCGCCTGGGAGGCTCAGTCAGTTAAGCATCTGCTTTCAGCTCAGGTCATGATCTCAGGGTCCTGGGATCAAGTCTTGCATCAGGATCCTTTCTCAGTGGGGAGCCTGCTTATCCCTCTGCCTGCCACCCCCCCTGCTGAGGCTCTCTCTCACTCCCTCTCTGTCAAATAAATAAATAAAATATTTTCAAAATGAAAAGAACACCCATGTGCACATTCTCAAACACATGCTCCTTACTGACTGAGGTCATTACAGCATCTTGGCTCCTCTGAGTGCCACTGGCCAGCAAGAATTCATCCGTGCCATGTGTATTAAATATTAGTTGCTATTATCATGACGCAATCAGTGTCTTCGAAATTTTTCCACTACAGTTTTTTGTTCTTCTCTGTTTCAGTTATCACCTGCTGATGAGTGTCTGGTGCAATAGAAGAAAGGCAGTAAGCAGGTCTCAGAAGCTTAAGCAAAATATATTGGGGTGAGCTGCCTAGAGTGGGAGGAAAAAAATGAAGTGAATGTCAAACTTTAACTCTTTTGGTGGTGGTGAGGGTGGCGGTGGTGGCGGTGGCCGTGTGTGTGCATGTGTGTGTGTGTGTGTGTACGCATGTGTGTGTGAGAATTGGGAATATTTTCTCAGTATTCTCTACTGGCCTAGAGTATCAGCAGGGCCCATAGCCAGCGGGGATTGGTGCTGAGAAGGGCAAAGGGGAGGAAGGGAGGTTGCAAAGACAAGGTTTTTGTCCATGTAAGGACCTATTTTAGCCAGAGCACTTCCATCCAGGTTAAAACAATAACCTTGTTGTTTAACCCTTAAACTGTCCCTGTCCCCCTTCCCCAGGAGACTTACTTAAAAACAAGTTCTGGAAACCAGTCCCAGGTAACAAAGCCCAAATACAAGGGTGGGTCAGGCCAGGTGGAGACATCCAATCAGTGGAGGGGATGCATGTCTCCCTAGTTACCAAGTAGTGTGGGCCCCGCCCTTTGGGAGCCTTTTGGGTGCCAATTCTGACCAAGGTGATAGGCTAATTCAAATATCTACTAGGGTAAATTGTAATTCAATTGGTCACTTATGTATGACCTAACATGACTGTGCAGCTTTCTCTGTGTGTTACAATTTCATTGGCCACCTGTGCATGGCCAGGCCCAACCACATGGCCTTTGCCCTTAAAAGCTAGTCTGTGAAGCAGAGAAAGGTCTCTCTCTCTGTAAGAGGCAGGGCCCTGGACGGTCAATCTGATTCTTGATGCTTGGTGCGAAATAAAGCTTTGCTTGACCTTCGCTTTGTATCAGTCTCGCTCCTTTGATCACGGACCCATTATTGGGGGACTTAACAGTCCACTTCCCAGCCTGAGTGAGATGCTGAGAGGAACCATCTCTACCCCCAACCGAGCCTACGGCAGCCCTTGCCTTATTACCTCAGTAGAAGTATAACTCTAGTCAGGAATGATTTTGACAGCTTTTCCACTTTTAGTTTTATTTATTATATTCACTTGCTTATTGAGATATTTATATAAGCTTTATAACATTTAACAGGACTATACCTAATAGCATTACGTTTTATCCAAAAGATAAGCATCTGACCGGAAGCTCTGTATCTCTGGTGATCGTGCTCTTGCCCATCCTACAAATCATGAGAAAATGCACTCGCTTTTTCCGATGGCGCTTCCAGTTCATTCTCTCTTCTTCACTTGCTTTCACCTTGGCAGTCAGCAGACCTGCACCTGCTCTGAACGGAAAGAACAAAAATCGGCAAAGAACAATACAGTGAGGAAGGCTCCTTAGCCAGTCAGAAGGGAATATATGCAAACTAGCCAGGGCATTGGAAAGCCTGGGGTTTTTACCAGCACCACACTTGGCAAATTGCAAAATCTCATTATGCAGACAGCTTAACAGTTTGCAGCAAAATACAGTTCATGGGCCAAGCATCGCATCTCCCCAGCGATGAAGTTCTAGAACCTAGGTGAGGTTCGGTGGGCTGAGATCCGGAGCTGATGACCAAGAAAAAATTCCTGAGACATCTTTGGTGCAAAATGGTGGTTTATTAAAGCACGGGGACAGGACCCCTGGGCAGAAAGAGCTGCTGTCCCGGGTTGTGAGGGATGGCAGGTTATGTACCCTGCGGTTGGGGGAAGGTGAGGGAAAGGAGGTTTCAACGGAGTTTTCATATGCTAAAGAGGGCCTACAAGGTGCGGGGAGTATCCTGGAGGTCTTCCAGCTTGATCAATGTGGTCTTGTGGCAAGCCATTAACATCAAGATAGTTGGGAGATTCCTGTCTTGCAGGCAAGTTAACTATTTGTTTCGCGTTTATGGCGGTCAGGGGTGCCTGAGGAATGCTACACATATTACCGAGGGGAGCGGATGGAGAGGGGGTGCAAGGTGCCAGCTTTTGCTTTGTCCTCAGCCAGCCTCCTGCTCCCTCATCACCCAGCGCTGGTGTGACTCTTGGGTCCCTCCCAGACCTGCTGAAGCAGGGGCTGCTTTCTAGCAAAATCTGCAGATGACACTCGGGCACCCCGTGCTTTGGTTGGGAAGTATTTGTTCCAGGTGGGTCTGGGGGCAATGGCATTTGTGCCGCCAATGCAAAGGAACAATTTGCAGGCCTGCGCTGTCACAACACTGGAGGGAAGGAAGAAATGGCTGCGAAGCTTCCTTTGCTTATTTCCTTTTAAAGATTTGTTTATTTATTTAAAGAGAGAGCACAGGAGTTGGGGGAGGTGCCCCTGCAAGGCTCACTTTCTAAAAAGGCGTTATAACCTCCCTCAAATCCCCTGCATTATCACAAAAGGTTTGAAATGCAGCTGCCAGGAAGTAAGTATTTATCTCAAGGTTGGTGATTTGTCACGTTCTTGCTTTTGTGGGGAAGAGACTTGAAGGGTCTTGGGGGAAAAACCCAAAACGAGATGGGTTGATGAAGTCAGATTTCCTAGTTTTGCTGGTTTGGGTGGGTGCTGTCTTCTTTTACCTCTGACTGCGTGAGGGCAAACAGAAACTAGGAGAGTTCTTCCTGCCTGGGCCAGCTGCTCGAAGGTGCGTGTGGGCATGCGCGTGGGCGCGCACATGTGCTTGCAGGGACATCGTCATGTAGTCCAGAGAATTTAGTTGCACTGTCTGCATGTGAAGTGGGAAGTTTATGAGCTTTTTTATTCCCTGAAAGGACAGCCATATTTCTGTTAAAGGGATTTCATTCCCTGAGGACGCGTTCCTCAAGAGGACCATCTTACTCAGAGATTTTGAAAAACACGGAAGATAGGTTTAAAGAAATGTATTTGGTGGCCAAGGAGTGAATTATGCAAAGTGTCTTTGGACGGTTCCTTTGGCCTCACCAGCCAGCGACTGCAAAGGGAAAGGGTCAGAAGACTTAGAGGAGAAATGTTTGAGGTCTTTCAAATCCTTCAGATTCTTCTGATCTTCATTTTCCTGGGCCCATCATTGCCAACAACACTGAGCCCTCCTGCCCTTTTCTCCATGATGTTGGTTCACTTGCATGATTTTGCCCTGGCTTTTCTGGGAGAAAGGGAAGTTTTTTGTTTTTTTGTTTTTAAATAAACACAATGCACAGTTTATGATGCAAATATTCACTGGTACATAATGAAGCAGCTCTCCACAACCTGTTTCTGATTCCTCCTCCCCTAAACGACTTCTTCAGCTGTGTCTTCCCTTCCTTGACTCCCTGTTTCTAAAAGCACAGATATTAATTACTAAGTCCCTATTATGGAAGGTGAGGATTTAATCTCCTTATAATGTTCTCTTCTTACCACGTGTGTATACATGTACATGTTTTCTTCTCCATCCTCCCCAAATAATTACTGACACTTTGGATAAATTAATTTTTTTATTATTACGACAATGTAAACATTGTTTAGAGCTAACGTACAATGCAGTGGTATTTCTTTTCTGCACAAATTTTTGTTTTTCTCCGAGTTGTTTCCTTTGTCTCCCTTTGGCTTGCTTACTTTTCATGTACCTACCACTAATTCCTCCTTAACCTCTACTCCACAGCTGAGAAATTCCTTGCAATATGACCAAAGGATTTGGAATAATCCATTATTTCCTGTTTTGTTTTTTTTTTGTTTTTTTTTTCATGGCGATATCTTCCTAGAACTGAGCTTCTGTTGTAATATGGACCAGCCGGTCTCCAGGACTTGATAGAGCTGTCATCCTGGGAATTCTCCTTACCATTCTACAGAATTAAACATCTTATTTTCTATATCCAGATCTCCCCACCCCCTTTTTTTGGTCTTTTCTTTCTTCACTCACTTTTTTGTTTTCTTGAAGCACACCATTCAGAAGAATCGGAGGTGAGGTATTTGAGGCCTACATACTCCTCTGATTCTTCTATCTTTATTATGCTTGATCGTTTGGCTGGGTAGAAAATTCTATGTCAGAAATTGTCTCTCAGAATTTTGAAGGTTAGAAATCATTTTCCTTCATTTGACTTCTGGCTTTCAGAGATACTGTTGACAAGTCTGATACCATTTGATTTCTAACCCTTGCTTCTATCAAGATATACCCTGTGTGTACCTTACATAGTTGTCAGAATGACCTCCAAAATATCATATCTCACTTTAACTATAACACTGGATAACCTCCTTCCACTTTGACTTTGACTATGGGCCCAGCCATATGACCTACTTTGATCGAAAGGACAATAGCAAATATGAGGCAAGTAAATGTTTGAAAGGGCATTGGACAGGTTCTCCTGCTACTAAGAGCCCTCTCATCGCCCTTGTGAACAAATCCAGACTAGTTTCTTAGAAGACAAGAAACCGCGGGGAGAGCAGTTGCCCCATTCTGGGAAGTTCCAGACATGTGAGAAGGCAGTCTTAAGACATGCCTCCAGTTTGGACCAGAAGAATTACCCAACCGACCTACAAATTGTTTTAAGTCACAAATTTGGGTGGTATGATAACTAGCAAAAGTGAACTAATATGCCTCCCTTCCATTTTTTAAATTTAAATTCAAGTTAATGAGCATATAGTGTGGTATTGATTTCAGGAGTACGATTTAGTACTTCATCCCTTACATATAACACCCAGGGCTCGTCTCAACAAGTGCACTCCTTAATGCTTGTCACCCATTTAGCTCACGCCCCACCCACCTCCTGTCCAGCAAGCCTCAGTTTGTTCTTCTTATTTAAGAGTTTCTTATGGTTTGCCTCCCTCTCGATTTTTATCTTTCATTTTCCTTCCCTTCCCCTATGTTCGTCAGTTTTGCTTCTTAAATTCCTTGTATCAGTGAGATAATATGATAATTGTCTTTCTCTGGCTGACTTATTTCACTTAGCATAATACCCTCTAGTTGTATCTACATTGTTGCAAATGGTAAGGTCTCATTTTTTCTTGTGGCTGGGTAGTACTCCATTGTGGATGTATACCACATCTTCTTGATCAGTTCATCAGCCGATGGACAGTTGGGCTGTTTCAATCACTTGACTATTGTTGCTGCTATAAACATTGGAGTACATTTTCCCCTTTTGCTTTATTTTTATTTATTTTTTTTTAAGATTTTATTTATTTATTTGACAGAGAGAAATCACAACAAGGCAGAGAGGCAGGCAGAGAGAGAGAGAGAGGGAAGCAGGCTCCCTGCTGAGCAGAGAGCCTGATGCGGGACTCGATCCCAGGACCCTGAGATCATGACCTGAGCCGAAGGCAGCGGCTTAACCCACTGAGCCACCCAGGCGCCCCTATTTTTATTTTTTAAAGGATTTTATTTATTCATTTGAGAGAGAGAGAGAGAGAGAACAAGCAAGGGGAATGGAAGAAGGAGAAAAGCAGGCTCCCTGTTGAGCAGGCAGCCTGACGGAGGGGCTTGACCCCAGGACCCTGAGATCATGACCTGAGCTTCCGGAGGCAGATGCTTAACTCACTGAGCCACCCAGGAGTCCCTCATTCCCCCCTTTAATCAGCATTTTTGTATCCTTTGTATAAATACCTGCTAGTTCAATTGCTGGGTTGTAGGGTAGTTCTATTTTTAACTTTTTGAGGAACCTCCATACTGTTTTCCACTTTTTGTACTTTCCACTGCACCACTTATCATTCCCACCAACAGTGTGAGAAGGTTCCCCTTTCTCTGCATCCTTGCCACCAACTGTTGCTTCCTAAGTTGTTCATTTTAACCATGCTGACAGGCCTGAGGTGGTATCTAGTTGTGGTTTTGGTTTGCATTTCCCCAATGATGAGTGATGTTGAACTTCTTTTCATGTGTCTGTTAGCCATCTTGATGTCTCTGGAAAAGTGTCCAATCTGTCTTCTGCCCATTTCCTAACTGGATTATGTGTTTTTTGGGTGTTGGATTTGATAAGTCTTTATCTGATACGTCATTTGCAAATGTCTTCTCCCATTCCATTGGTTGCCATTAAGTTTTGTTGATTGTTTCCTTCTTTGTGCAAAATCTTTTTATCTTGGGGCACCTGAGTGGCTCAGTTGGTTGGGCATCATCTCTTGATTTCAGCTCAGGTCATGATCTTGGGGCATGCAGGGTCATCGAGCCCAGGGTCATCCGTGCCCAGCACGGAGCCTGCTTAGGGTTCTCTCTCCCTCTTCTCCTCCCTCTCACCCCTCCCCCAATTTGCATGCATGCTCTCTCTCTTGAAAGAAGAAGAAGGAGAAGAAGAAGCTTTTTATCCTGATGAAATCCCAATCATTCATTTTTGCTCATTTCCCTTGCCCCTGGAGATATGTCTAGCAAGAAGCTGCTGTGGCCGAGGTCAAAGAGGTTGTTTCTGTGTTCTCTTCTAGGATTTTGATGGATTCCTGTCTTTAATTTAGCTCTCATCATTTTGAATTTATTTTTGTGAATGGTGTAAGAAAGTGATCCAGTTTCATTCTTCTGCGTGTGGCTGTCCACATGCAGTTTCCCTAGCACCATTTGTTGAAGAGACTGTCTTTTTTCCATTAGGTATTCTTTCTTGCTTTGTCAAAGATTAGTTGGCCATACAGTTGAAGGTCCATTTCTGGGTTCTCTGTTCTGTTCCATTGATGTATGTGTCTGTTTTTGTGCCAGTACCATACTGTCTTGATGATTACAGCTTTGTAATAGAGCTTGAAATCCAGAATTTTGATGTCTCCTGCTTTGCTTCTCTTTTTCAGCAATACTTTGGCTATTCAGGGTCTTTTCTGGTTTCATAAAAGTTTTAGAATTGTTTATTTTAGATCTGTGAAAAGTGCTGGTGTCATTTTGACAGGGATTTCATTGAATGTATAGTATAGACATTTCAATAATATTTGTTCTTCCAGTCCAAGAGCATGGAATGTGTTTCCATTTCTTTGTGTCTTCAATTTCTTTCATAAGTGTTTTATAGTTTTCAGAGTACAGACCTTTTAACTCTGGTTAGGTTTATTCCTAGGTATCTTACAGTTTTAGGTACAATTATAAATGGCATTGATTCCTTGATTTCTTTTTCTGCCACTTCATTATTGGCAATACATTTTCTAGAATCTTTTTAAGAACTTTTAGAGTCTTCTCCTTATCCCTACTCTTTGGAAATGTCAGTGATGAGCTTTGATGCGGATTTTTTTTTTTTTTTTTTTTGCATCAACTTTGTTGGATATTCTGTGGTCTCTTTCACTCTGGAGACTTTTTTTTTTTTTTTTTTTTAGCTTTAATCCCTACTTTCCATCTCTGTATTTATTTCTTATACTTTGGGGGACGTTACTTCAATTATTAATTTTTAAAAATATAATAACATATTTGTAATTTCTAAATTTTTTGTTTCTGTAATTTTTATAATATTTTGTTCTTTCTTTCCATAGATACAGTATCTTCTTATTTCTCTGTGGATATTATAGTGAGAGATAATTTAGTGTATGTTTTTCTGCTTATGCAGTTCTATTTTTGTTTGATTATTTTGATCTCTGTCTTTTGGGTTAGAGGCTCTCCTCAAGTACTCAGTGACTTTTAACTACTCATAACTAAATGTAAAGCACTAAATGTATAGTAATTAGTGTTACTAAATGTAGTAATAACTAAATGTAAAACTTGTAGGAAATCCTGTATATTGGACAGAGTTTGAGTTGGTGTCCCTTCTCTTAGAATGACTACGTGTAGTCTGCTCATTATGTCATAGGGCTAAAAAAATGTGAACATCTGTGGGGCTTTCCTCTTGGGTCAGGCAGTTTCCCCACAAAAAACTCTCTATTATCCTATGAGGGGTGGCAGAGTGGGGTTCAGTCTAGCTGCCAACATTTTGGGAGTAGAGCAGGTAAAGGGTTTGCAGATGTTCATCATCCAGGATGACAGCTTCCCCATCGTCCGGAGGGTGTCTTAACCTCACCCTTCATGCTTGTGCTCTGAAGTCAAGGACACAGCTTCTGTGTCTCTCCAGGGAGTAAGGATCTCATCTTCTCCCTTTCTGGTTCCTGGCTCGTCTAATTCCCCAAGCCTCCCCAGATTCTGCCCCTGGAATTAATTGCCTTGCCTCTTGGTTTTTCCTCTTGCAGTCACTGACCTTTTGGCTTTATTCTATCTGCTAAATGAGTTTATTAGCATCCATAATTTTGTTGCTAATTCTCACTGTTCCTGGCTCTTCCTTCATTCTCTTTGTTCCTGTGAATTTTTAAGTTGAAAAAAAAATTTTTTTTAATTCTATTTTAGTGAGGTATTGGTGGGGGATGATTGTATGCAGTCTGTCTTGATTCATGGAAATCAAGTAGTGAGCTTTTTTTTTTTTTTAAGATTTTATTTATTTATTTGACAGACAGAGATCACAAGTAGGCAGAGGCAGGCAGAGAGATCCGAGGAAGCAGGCTCCCTGCTGAGCAGAGAGCCCGATGCGGGGCTCGATCCCAGGACCCTGAGATCATGACCTGAGCAGAAGGCAGAGGTTTAACCAACTGAGCCACCCAGGCGCCCCTGTAGTGAGCTCTTGCTATGAGTGGTGAGCGCAGTTGAAAGCCTATGATTAGCAGAATTTGAGCATAGATTATTACGCTGATGGTCAGAGTCAATGCATCTACCCTGCTCAGTTATTACTTTATAAAAAAAATAAATTTGTTATCTGAAGGTAACCGCCCACCCCAGCTGTTTTATTGTAAAGCACATTGCCTAGGATTTGTCAATATATATATATTTACTGTGCTCTTTGTCCTTTCCACATGAGCTGAAGGAAAAGAAATGGAGCAACGACAGATGAAACAGCACGCTGTTTGCTTGTTTGAATGTGGAATTCTGCCATGGTGGACACGAACCCAGGTCAGCACTATTTACAGAAGAGCACATGGTGTTTTGTCTCAATGAGCAGGAATATGTTTTGTGATAAAATGTGGTAAAAGCTTGTAGTTTTTTCCCAACTAAGCAGTAAAAGGAATTACACAATGCAAAATGATAAATAAAAAGTTCTATGAGTCATCTTTAATGCGGGGAAAATGTGCAGCCAGCACAGAAAACAGTGTTTTTCCTGCATGTTAAAAATAAAATTGAATGCACTGCAACCAAAATCAATAACAGCATGTCCCAGGAGCTCAAAAAACCGTGAGAATTTATGGAGTTCAAAGGAGTTCATGCTTTTTATCGAAATGGTGGGGATGATAATGTAAAAACTGTTGATTTTATTCTTCACAAAGTCAGGTTTGTCGAGGCATAACTGGCAGTAAAATTCACTGTCTTTAGTGTATGTTCTATGAATTTTGACAGAAACACTCAGTGATGATCCGTCACATAAAACTTTCCCATAATTCCCTTCTGCTCCCCCTACCCCAGTCCCTGGCAACCACTAATCTGTCTTCTGTTCTTATAATTCTGCCTTTTCCAGAACATCACAAAAATGGAACCATACCATACACAGAATTTGGACTCTGGCTTCAACATTTGTATACAGGTTTTTTATGTGAACATAAGTTTTCGTTTCTCTGGGATAAATGCCCAGGAGTGCAATTGCCAGGTTAAATGGTAGTTGGTTATTTGGGTTGTAAAGAAACCACCAAACTCTTTTCCAGAGAGGCTGCACTATTTCACATTCTCACTGGCTATGTGGGAGTGGTGCAGCTTTGATTTATTTATTTATTTATATTTTAATTTCAGTGTTTAAATTGCTGAAATTCACTAGGAGATACACTCCAGAGACTCACTAGGTTTGAAATGTATGGGCTGTGGGGCGCCTGGGTGGCTCAGTGGGTTAAGCCTCTGCCTTCGGCTCAGGTCATGGTCTCAGGGTCCTGGGATCGAGCCCCACATCGGGTTCTCTGCTCAGCGGGGAGCCTGCTTCCCTTCCTCTCTCTCTGCTTGCCTCTCTGTCTGCTTGTGATTTCTCTCTGTCAAATAAATAAATAAAATCTTAAAAAAAATTAAAAAAAAAAAAGAAATGTATGGGCTGTTAAGAATGTTTTACTTTTGGAAGTGTTATGACAAATGACACTCCAACATAAACTAAGTCACCCACAAAGGGGAAAACAAAAATCATGCTGGCCTACTCTTTCCCCCTAGAAACTTTAAACAGAAAACAAGGGAGTAATGAGGTTTACAAAGTCTTCAGCTTTAAAGGAAACCTTTAAGTACCCATATTTCTATGGTGCTCAACAAGCTCTTTGATTTTAATTCAGTGTTAAAGGACCAAAAAAGAAAAAGAGAAAGAGAGATGGCTAGGTATTCTGTCGGGGATACCCTTCCAGGTTAGCTCTGGAAGCAGCAGAAAACATAGTAAAGAAACTGTTTCTTGTCCACAGAAATAGAAACACATTGTACACAACCAGATGATGCAACAGATTACTGCTCTGTGGATATCAACCAGTTTCACATCTATTTGTGCATACATTTCAGCATTCCTGGTTGCCTTGTGCACTTCAGTTTTTAAAAAATATTTATTAGAGAAAGCTCCGGTGCACAAGTGGGGGGAGGAGCAGAGGGAGAGAGAATCCTCAAGCAGACTCCCCACTGCACATGGAGGCCAGTCCTAGGACCCTGAGATCATGACCTGAGCCAAAACCAAGAGTCGGTCGCTTGACCGACTGAGCCACCCAGACACCCTGCCTTGTGCACTTTAAATTCTCCCTTAAAGTGAGCTGTAACAACTTACTGCTTCTTTCATTAATTAGTGGATTATGATCTTCACCATGTGCTCATTTTATATTTGTATGAAAATCACCATTTTACCTTTTCTAAAAATTATCCTTTAACATTCACTCAAACTGACACCTTAAATTTGCTGAAAGGAAAATGCCTCTAAAATGTTGCCCTGTTTAAGCACCTGGCAGGCAATAGCTGAGCTCATGAGGTCATATTCTGTCCTCGGGGTGCATTTCTAGGTTTCTAGGGACAATTACCTAGATTGTTGAGATTTTTGGAAACAGTGGAAACAATGGAGATTTTTGGAAACAATGCCTGGTGATGAGCTTGGACCTTGGGAGATCCTTCTTATAGGCCTATTTCTTCAGTCTTCTGCTGTCTCCTTCCATGCCTAACCTGCATATTTGGTCAGGGGGGCCGTTGAAGATCCCTATGGAGACTGAGGGTCCCCAGGTAGTCAGATGTGAGGGCCTTGGAATTCAGCCCTTTTCCCTGAAGAGTTATGTGGGTTAGTTTGACCTCTGCAGTGTGTCCCTCAAGACCACCTCAGTACTTGCCTAACAAAGGACTGAGGGGAAAGAACCTCCAAAAGCAGGCAGCACATTTTTAGCCTCTGGACCTATGCTGTCTGATATGGTGGGGCAGCCACTACCTGTGGGGCTATTGAGTGCTAGAAATGTGACTTATGCAACTGAAGAATGGAATTTTTTTTTTTTAAGATTTTATTTATTTATTTGACAGAGAGAGATCACAAGTAGGGGAGGAAGCAGGTTCCCTGCCAAGCAGAGAACCCGATGCGGGGCTTGATCCCAGGACCCTGAGATCATGACCTGAGCTGAAGGCTTAACCCCCTGAGCCATCCAGGCGCCCCTGAAGAATGGAATTTTTTTTTTCATTTTATTTATTTTTCCAGCGTAACAGTATTCATTCTTTTTGCACAACACCCAGTGCTCCATGCAAAACGTGCCCTCCCCATTACCCACCACCTGTTCCCCCGACCTCCCACCCCTGACCCTTCAAAACCCTCAGGTTGTTTTTCAGAGTCCATAGTCTCTTATGGTTCGCCTCCCCTTCCAAATTTTTTTTTTAAATAAACATATAATGTAAGAATGGAATTTTTAACTTCATTTAACTTTAACCAATTTAAGTTTACATGTGAAAACTGATGATCCTTTCAGGTATTTGAAAGCTTGTATGATTGGAATCATTTGAGAAGGCAAATCTACTTTTCTTTTTTTTTTTTTTGCAAATCTACTCTTTAACTATACATTTTATGTATACATTTGATGAAATCTTAATGCAGAATAAGTATTTTTTTTTAAAAGATTTTATTTATTTGACAGACAGAGATCTCAAGTAGGCAGAGGCAGAGAGAGAGGGAGAAGCAGGCTCCCTGCTGAGCAGACAGCCCGATGTGGGGCTCGAAGCCAGGACCCTGAGATCGTGACCTGAGCCAAAGGCAGAGGCTTTAACCCACTGAGCCATCCAGGCGCCCCAGAACAAGTATTTCTGATGACAGATCACCTGCTGGATTGAATACGCTGCAAATGTAAAATATACACCATATTTTGAAGACAGTCCAAAAAAAGTAAAACATTCTGTTAGTATTTTTTTAATTGATTACATGTAAAGTAATAATATTTTTTTATGTATGGAGTAAAATAACATATACTGTTACAATTCATTTCACCTTTGTAAACGTGACAGTAGAATATTTGAGATCACATACTGGGCTGGCATCAGTGGGACGGGCAGCTCTGGACCATGAATTTTCCCATTTTGGTCCACATTTTTTCTCATTTATTACGGACCACGCAGGTGTTCCTGCATCCCTCTTTTCCGCTGTGATTTCCTAACCCCGGGCAGCTTTCTGTCTCTTTTCTAGCAGATCACACTATTTACTTCCATTAGAAACTCCCAGGGAGGAGTTTTTTTGTTTGTTTAAGATTTTATTTATTTGAGAGAGAGAGGGGCAGTGAGAGAGAGCATGAGCATGGAGAATGTCAGAGGGAGAAGCAGACTCCCCGTGGAGCTGGGAGCCCAATCCGGGACTCAATCCCAGGACTCCGGGATCATGACCTGAGCCGAAGGCAGTCGTCCAACCAACTGAGCCACCCAGGCGTCCCTCCCACCAGTTTTGAGGCTCTGACGGATAAGACCCGCGTGACTTTACAAGAATGATCCTGCAATTTCAGACGCCGCCGCCAGAGAGAGCCTGGTCGCTGCCGTGGTTGCCGAGCAACTCGTGGCCCGGAAGCAGTTCTCCGCCCCGCCCCCGCAGCTACTGCGCGCAGGACAACTTCCGGCGGGGCGGGCGCCCGGGGTCTCCTAAGCCGGCTTCCGCGGCGGCCGCGCAATGACTACGCTCCGGGCCTTCACGTGCGATGACCTGTTCCGCTTCAACAACATGTGAGTGAGGCGCCCGGGGCTGGCGTGGGTGGCCGCGTCCCTTGTCCCGGGCCGGGCCCGCAGACCTACCCCGCGCCGGCCGCCCCTGGCGCGTCTCTGGGAGCCGCCGGGTCGGAGCCGGAGCCTGGGCCGGGGTGGACGTGCGGACCTCCCTGCTGACCTCGGCTGAGGCGCGGCAGCTTCTTCCCGCGTCCTTGCGTGCTCGTCGGAGTCGGGGCAGCGCGCGGGCGTCTTGTCGCAGCGGCTGTCCCGAAGCGCCGGGGCGGGCGGGAGGCGGTGGGGGAGCGGCCCGAGGGCAGCGGTGGACTGCCGCCTGCGGCCAGTGTCCGGGCAGGTCCGGAGGTCGTTGCGAGGTCCACAGCCAAGTGTTTGGTGAGCCCAGCGGCCGCTGGTTCATTTGTATCGGAGTGAGAGCTTGTGAGTGTGGCACCGGCCGCCGTTTCTTTCTTGGCCCGGGTTCGTTTTCTGTTTCTGTTTCGCTGCTGAAGCGGTCTGGACAACAACTTTCAGGTGTGAGTAGTCGGGGCGGGCACATGCTGATGGAGGCCCACTGTGTGTCCTCCTTTAAGTCCGAGTTAAGGCAGGATTGTGACTTGCAGGTACTTAAACAGGCAAGCATTTTATTACATAAGTTCCTGAACGTTTAAAAAGTTGACAGAATTTTACCCTGAACACTCAGAGACATTTCGGCCGGATTCTACAGTTGACATTTTGGTATGTTGACTTCCTCACATATCTGTCCGTCCGTCCATCCATCCATCTATCCACCCGCCCACTCCAAAATCCACTTTAAAGACAGCTGGGCAGTGTGTGAAAACTAAGGATCGAGTGATTCGGATTGATTCAAGTGTTAGGAGAATGGGAAGCACTTGAGGTGGCTAGAAACCTTTCAAAGGGGGGATGAGCCTTGAAGGGTGGATAAAATGTTAACAGTGATGAGGAAGTTCTGGAGAAGAAAGCAGGTGTGAAGGCGAGAAAGCTTGCGGCCAGACAGGTGGGAGGCAAGTGTGACTGGAGTAGTGGGTTTCTCTAACTGCACCATCAGATCAGCTGGTGAAATTGGACTTTCGCTTTGTCGTTGGAAGTTTCAGGCTTGATTGTTGGGAAGAATTTTCTAATGGGCCTCTTTCAATCAGAGCAGTATAACTAAAGTGGCTTGTGTTGAGCTCCCCCTGTGCTTACTGGGCTCTGGCACTGTAATAATCCATTTACTCCTCACAGTTCTCTGAAGCAGGTGCTCTCATTATCCCCATGTTTTGTATGAGTAAAACTAAGGTACGGAGAGCGCCAGAGAATTGCCCCAGGTCCTAGAGCCCTGTGGTGGGAGTGGGTGAAGCAAGGAATCTAATCCACAAAAATATTGGCCCTGGAACAGTGGTTCTTTAAAGAGTGGTCCCAGACCATCAGGGAATACTTTGGAAATGCATATTCTGTTTAAGGCTGCTTTAAGGACCAGTGCTCTGGGGCCGGAGCACTTCATCACAGACTTATGTGGAATGTGAGAAAATTGGAGGAGGTATACCAGGCAGATAAGCCATTTAGGACATCTTGGCAACAGGCCCGAAATGATGACAAAGGTATGGGTTTGGGAGTTGCAAGCCCGGGAAGGGACAGTATGCCTGGAAGCTTTACGAGTAGTTGGCAAAACCTATGTATGTGTGTGTGTATTTTAAGAGAGCATGTGCACACACATTAGGGGCCGGTGGTGGGTGTGGAGAGAGAGGAAGAGAGGGAATCTTGAACAAGCTCCACAGTCAGCTCAGAGCCCGATAAGGGCCTCTGTGTCACAACCCAGAGATCGTGCATGACCTGAGCTGAAATCAAGAGTCGGACAGTTGACCGAGTGAGCCATTCAGGCTCCTGCAAAACCTTGTTTTAACTGAAAGAGGTGAGGAGTTGAGTCCTGTGGATATTGGGAGCAGGAGAACTTCGAGGCAGAGAGAGTAGTAAGGGCACAGGTACCTGTTTCTGACAGGGTGGGGGGCAGTTGATGTGGATAGAGCAGAGTGAGAGAGTGGGAACAGGACTAGATCTTGGAGAGGACCTCCTATGAGTTGGGCTTCTCCACTAAGTGCTTTGAGATTCCCAGATGGAGAAATCAGGTAAGTGTCTGGGCTAAAGATAGCAATTTGGGGGGCCCACACTATGTAGATGGTATTAAAACCAAGATGCTAGGTGACATCAGTGGTGGAGTGAGTATGGATAGGAAAAAAGAGGCTCCGGGTGTTGTAGGAGACCTAATGGCCCTCTGAGTTGGGAGGAGAAGCTGATGGTGGGTCTTGGAAGCTCTGTGAGGAGAGCATTTCAGGTGCAGGAAGTGGGGAGCCATGTCAGGAGCTGCTGATGGCCCAGTGTGCAGCATGTCTGTACTTTTATCCCAGGAGGGGAGAATTTTGGGAGCAGGGGGCTGGGCAGTGAAAGGGGGTGGATCTGCCCACCAGCACTCCAGGCATGGTTACAGGAGAGTGAGTAGAGGGGACTGCAGACGCTGTAGGTGTGGGGGTGCCATGGTGCGACCTTGGTGAAGGCTTCTTCCTATTGTGTATTTTCTGTTGTGAAATAGGAAGCAGCTGATACTGAGAAGGAGGTGGCCTGTTGTGGAGAGTTGAGGCAAGGCTATAAAGCAGTCGTTGAGAAGTGTGGGAGACTGTATTCCCACACTGGAACAGTGATTCTCCAGGTGTGGCTGATGCTCTTCAGGCTCCTTTTTGCAAGGTCAGAGTGATTTTCAGGAAAGCACCAAGATGGGTTTTTTTGGCCTTTTTCATTCTCTCACAAGTGCACAGTGGAGTTTTCAGCTGTGTGGCTTGCAATACCGAGTGTTAACAGACACAGATGTGAGACTCCAGCTGCCCCCCCACCTTTTTAAAGATTTTACTTATTTATTTGACCGAGAGATTACAAGTAGGCGGAAAGGGTGAAGCAGGCTCTCTGCTCAGCATGTGAGGCTCAATCCCAGGACCCGCAGACCATGACCCATGCTGAAGGCAGAGGCTTACCCCATTGAGCCACCCAGGCGCCCCCAAGCTGTCTTAAGCCAGACATTAACAAAGACTTGTAAAATTGTTAAAACAAAGCCTTTTTTTGTCGATAAATTATGTTCCTGAAAGGAGTCACTTTTGGTTTTAAAAAAAAGTTATTAACATGTAATTGATTTATTTTAAAATGAATGTTTTAGAAAATGTAATTATTAGTAGATATAACCCACTTGAGTTCTTTGGGCGGTCCTCAATAATTTTGAGTGTAAACAGGTTCTGAAACCAAAAGTTTGAGAACTACTGGCCTGGAGAAGTGCCTTGGTAAGGGTCCCAAGGAAGAATCTGGCTAGGTATACAAGAGGAAGTTATGGGTGGCTCGTTTTGAGCCTGGCAAAATAGTGGTTCCATTAATTGAATAGGAAAGTGAGGGGCAGAGCTCTTTGCAGCCAGCTGCAGAGGTGCGTTTTAAGAACTGTTGACTCAGGAGTATTGTGATTAGTTGGGACAGGTGCTGGGTAGCACCAGAGCCAGATCCGGGAGTCTTCCTCCAAAAGTTAAGGGATGGGATGGTGGGGAAGAGGAGGTAAGAATGTAGAAGAGTGGGAAGGAAACACCGAGTGGTGAGAAGGCCCACACTGAGCAGCTGAAGGCCCAGAGACAGGCGGGAGGGACTGCTGTCAGATGCTGCAGGGAGCTAGTTCTACTTTCTCTGACTTTCATGCCTGGTTGGGCCCCAGTTCCATTGATGATTTACAGCCATTTAGAAAATGGAAGGTTTTGATGCAGGTGTATTAACTATAAATTAACTTTTAAGGAAGAAACCGTTAAATAAATATTTATAGATATCATTATAGTGGCTGTGATGGCTTAGTTTGGCCTTTGGTAGCTTCCTTAGCCCTAAAGTTGGTTTTAAAGTTGTGGATTTGGCATGTTTTGTTTTTCTGGTGCATGTTTTTAGTTTCAGTGGCTTATTTAAACTGGTTTTGTCAACACTGCTTACTACTGACATTTCTTTTCTTTCTTTTAGTAACTTGGATCCACTTACAGAAACTGTATCCTTTAAAAAAAAAAAAAAGTTAAATGAAGGCTAAGAGTAAGGAACATGGAGAAACAAAAGAAAAAATGACTTGAGTACTGAAAAACTTTAAAACTTGCAGGCCAGGAAACATAAGCAACATTGAAAGCAATTTAAAAAACCAAACAAACTGGGACTAAGAGTTGTCTTAAATCTGCCTGGCAAGCTACTAGAAAAATGACCTCATAACTAAAGCAGTGCAGCTCCCCTGGGTGGTAAGTATGGCTCCATACAACTGAAAGCAGTGACTTCAGGATGGGTTATTACTCTCTGTGAATGAAGCTTGGTGGTGACGAGCAGTCTGTAGTGGTTCCATGAAGTCATTGGCAACCAGGCTGTGCACTTTAACCACCGTCTCACTCCCAGGGTGGCCTTGGCTTTCTCGGGCATCAGGTCCATGTTCCTGGCAGGAGGATCAACAGAGGGGAAGGTGAGAGTGACCTTCCCTTTCAGGAGTACCTGTAGGAAGTACCACACAGGCTTCTGTATCCCACTGACCAGCAGCTGCCTCCTGCCACACTCACCAAGCTCAAACAGTCCAGGAATGAACCCAGCTTCCCATTTGGGCTTATTACTAAGAAAGGATTTAGGGGTAATAATTAGCCATATCTATGATGTTCCCCAATGAAAGTGGGCAAAGATGTGTGAAGTTGGGGTGCTGTGGGTTATGTTGCACTAAGAGACAACCCCACATTCTCGGTGGCTTTCTACCTTCTACTCCATGTCCACTGCAGAGTAGGAGGGTAATATTAACTGATAATTTAACAAAAAAGAGTGAAGAAGCTAATGACGTATATTAAGGGTTCAGTCTCACCAGTCAAAAGATATGTGGATTAAAACCAAAATGATATGCTGTTCTTTACCTATCAGATTATCAGGGATTAAAAAATAATTAAACTCATGCTGATGAGGGTAAGAGGAACATTCTCATAAATTGCTAGTGACAGTATAAACTGAGAGTCTTTCTGGAAGGCACTTTGGCAGTGTAATACATACTAAGTAATTCCACTTCCCAGAAGCTAAAAATAACAGGTGAGGAATTGGCAAACTAAGGTGCGTAGGCCAAATTTGGTCCACTGCCTATTTTTATTTTTGTAAATACAGTTTATAAAACTGTATTGTGTCTAGTAAGACACAACCATGCTGAAAAATTTATATATTATCTGTAGCTTTGTCCATGGCTTTCACAGAGTAGTTGCATCAGAGAGCATATGGTCACCCAGCCCTGAATATTTACTGTCCTATTATAGGAAATGTTTGTTAACCCCTGAGTTATGTCATTACCAACATTTTTATTACAGTTAGAATATTAAAAATTTAGAATAGCATTCACAAACAAGGAAATGGTTAGAAAAAATATACTGTATTCGTGAGGAATTTAATAAGATTTTCAAGACACTGAAAATAACCCACATGTCCCTTGGCAGCAGATAGGTGATTTAAATTGATCACCCGATGGAGTATACTATACATTATTAAAAATTAACTATAGGTATAGATAACAACAGGGCTACATATCAGAAACAAAGCTGAGTGAAAAAGCAGAAAAATCACTGAAGTTTTCATTTTGTATTTCAAAAAATTAAGACTTTTTAGAGACCTCCATGTTAAAAAGATTTTTGAATAACACAAAAAATTTTCACTGTATAAGGTGAAGTATTAGGGTACAAATCAACTTACATGGTGTGTGTCTAGTGACACTTCAGATTTACAGTAAAAATCCCATAATCCAGGTGAGGCTATGTGTGCAAGTAACCTGCCAGGTATTGGTGGTTGCTGAGCCGATATCCGGCCTCCTGACGCTGGTTGAGAGGTAGTAATGGTGTGTGTCGGCGGCTGACCAGCAAGAAGACTGGCTGGCGTGCTGTGTTATGGGTTATGTTTGAAGAGTGCTCAAAATAGTGGCTGTTGTTCAGAGGAGAATCTGAAGAATTTATGACTGAGCAGATTTTACAGAAATTTTTAAAAAAGAGTTGTGTGATTTGTGGTGGCCCCTCATAGAATTGTATCTGCGAGCTTACACTAAGAAGAAACAGAATGAGCACGTGTCAGTAAGGATGCCAGCGTTGAAGTGTCATAATGAGCAAATTATTCAGGCTTTTACTCTTAAGTCGGCATTTATTTGTAGTACCAGAAAGGGAGAATTTTAATCAGTGCAGGGGAAACACTAGGTAATTGATGACTCTGGAAATACTTAACTTTTAGCTATTTTCACAGCCACACAGTTCAAGTAGGAACTAGTCATTAATTTTCTAGTGCAATTATGGATAAACAAATGTATTGAGCATCTACTTTGTGCTCAGCACCAGGGATAGAGTGAACATGACATTCATATCCAAAAGGGAGAGAGAGAGTGAACAATATCACTGTGCTGGTAAGTGCTGTGCAGAGATTTAGATACAATGTGATCAGTATGGACACAGATGATAGAACTTCAGACTCCTGGTTCTCTGCTGTCAGATGGTATTGTCTCCACTCCTATTTTTGAACTTATATATTCGGGCAATTTTGTTATAAATTATTAGTGCTAACCTAAATAATGTACTGACATGAATATACAGATCACACATATATTGAGCTAAGGATAAAGTAACAATATATTTTCAAAGGAACCTTTCTTCACAATGTTTCTTTTATGAAGAACTTTGTACTGTCCATTACTTTCCACACTCCTTAACGAGACTCTAGTATGGGATTCCTTTTTACTTACAGTACCTCGCCCACTGGCCAGAGTACTTCATTGTTGCAGAGGCACCTGGTGGAGAGTTAATGGGTTATAGTAAGTATAATACCACTACAACTTTTTTTGAGTAGGCAGTTGCGATTTTAATGTAGGTTTCAACTGATTGTTTTAGATTGATTGCAGAAGTGGAAATATAATCATGCTGCCTAGAATTTTATTTCCTTTAACCACTGACAGCTCACCAATGCTTTCTACATTTTAAGCATTGTGCTCTAGGCCCCAGGGGACACAGACAGACATTGTCTCAGGCTTCATGGATCTTTCATTCTGTGCTTATGTTATATTTCTGCATGGTTTTTTGGTATATAACACAGGAATTATAGCATCTTCATTGAATTAGTGGCATTACTAACAAAAACTTGAGCTGTGGGCTCCCAAGTTTTGTGTACACATACATACCTACATGAAATGTAGATATTTTAAAAAATAGATTTTCTGATTGTGTTCAAAATTAGTTGTGTTTTTAGTGTATCATTCCTTTTTTAGGGAAAAAAAAACCTTTCTCTAAGTGAAAGTCAAGAGCACTCCATAACCATTCGCTAGATGACTATGTGTTTACTTAAAAATTAAAACTTCATCATTAGTGTCCTTTATAATAAAAATGTACCAACAGTCATTCTGTATTCATGTATAAATACATGTGTTTAATTACTGAGTGCAATCTTTTATTGGCAGTCATGGGTAAAGCAGAAGGCTCAGTAGCTAGGGAAGAATGGCACGGGCACGTCACTGCTCTCTCTGTCGCCCCAGAATTTCGACGCCTTGGTTTGGCTGCTAAACTTATGGAGTTATTAGAGGAGATTTCAGAAAGGTGAGATCCTGCTTTTCAAGTAATAATTTATGAACCCTATTTGGTTTTTTTCATGGTGAAAATTTCTAAGTTTTTCTGTTCAGGCTGAATATTGTGCTTCAGTTTGCAGGATTTTCATTTTCATCAGTAGTTGTGTATTCACATATTCAGAGTAGTAGCATTGTCCCTATTTTGCCATTGAGGAAAATCCAGGCAAAGTAAGTGACCTGCCATGGGCTTATATGCTGGGTAATAAATGCAATCCAAGACTAGCCCTTAAGTTTTGTTTGTTTGTTTGGTTGGTTGGTGTTCTTGACACTGTTGCAGATGTTTCCAATTCTCTGTCAACATCGCCCTTTGCATCTCAGTGATTTTTTTCCTAGTGCCCCTATGGCCCAAAAAAAAAAAAAAAAAAAAAAAAATCCCTCAGTTTAGACTTAACCAGTTATGTCCCTACTGCTTAGTAAATATTTATGGGCTAACAAACTAGTAGCTGTTTGGGAAACATAAACAAATTGAGAGAAAAAATATTATTTCATTGTTAAATAACTGCAGCTACCTATTAATGAAATGTGTGCCTTTTGGGCATTTCATGACTTCTTAAGCTTGGAAACAGATTTGACACAACCACCTGCATTCTTATTTCATACTGATTTTCTTGTAGTACTGGGTTTTTGGTTTTTTTTTAGTCACAGGAACTGCCCAAACCTGGCTTCATAAAACCTTTTGATGACCTTTGTCATTAGAAGCTTAACACCATGTAATGCTGCATTTGTGATTATATCAAACTAGTAGTTTGCGAGTGTCTGACATGTAAGGTTTATCTGTGTTTCCCCCAAACATCTAAAATATCCTGTAGCACCTCTAAGAGTTTGAGCCACCTTAGAGCACTCTGGAGCAGTTTGGGTACACATTAAAAACACAACTGCCGGCATTAGGGCTTTTTTTAAAAAGACCTATTGTGTATGTCAAACACCCTCATTACATGAGATAAAAGTAATATAATTAAAAGACTCCTGCCAGCTCCCATTCTAAAAGAGGTAAGACATGTGATGTGTGTTTAAGTTTTATCAGTTGTCAAGCTGCCATTTATTTTTTTCCTCTACTTTTAAATGCCCAGAAGTACAATTTACCTGTAGTAAAAGAATAAAGTACATTTAAAATTTATTAAAAGGGAAAAACCTCACGTTAAAATGTTCTTACAACAGGAAAAGACAGAGTGTCAGAACTGTATTTACAGGAAATATATGTAAAGATTAAAGATTCAAAAAAATTTTAAAAATTATGCAAATTCTAACCAAAAGACAGTTGGTATACTTTTTTTTTAAGTTTTTATTTATTTTATTTATTTATTTATAGTTTTTATTTATTTGATATTTATTTATTTTTATTTATTTATTTTATTTATTTATTTGATATTTATTTGATTTATTTATTTGATTTATTTATGTATTCCAACCTATCACAAGTAGGCAGAGAGGCAGGCAGAGAGACAGAAGGGGGAAGCAGACTCCCTGCCGATCAAGGAGCCAGATGTGGGGCTCGATCCCAGGACCCTGGGATCATGACCTGAGCCGAAGGCAGAGGCTTAACCCACTGAGCCACCCAGGCACCCCAGACAGTTGGTATACTTATTAACAAGAGTCACATAATCGTTCAATAATTTTTGAGAGTAAAAAAAAAAGGGTCACTGCTTATATGTAAAAAGATTTAATGCATCCGGAAGATGCAAAAATTGATAGAAGTACAAGGAGAAATAAGTAAACATCATAATGAGAGATTTGAACATCCTTTTTCTAACTGATAGAACAATTAGAGAAATTGATTAAGGGCACAGAATAGGGGTGATTACTTTTCCTAGGCCAGATACTTAGGCTTTACAGGCCAGCTAATCTAGTGTGTGTGTGTGTATTAAACACCCTTTCAAAGTTTTAAAAACTGTCCTTACCTGGAGAGAAGTACAAAAGTAGGTTGCAGGTAGGACCCCCTTCCTCAACAGATCACCATCAGTAGCTAAAAATCTTTCCAGAAGCTACGACTTCTCTGGCAAAATTTTACCAACTATTTTAAGAAGAAGTAAAGATTTTAAGTTCACTTTTACACAAACTAAAACAGTTTTCAACTCTTTTTTTAAGGCTAGAGTAATACGTAAGAAAGCCCAACAAGAAATATGAGGAATGGAAATTTAAAGAAAATGTCAGTCTTTATAGACGCAAAAGTCCTAGAAAAATCTTAGCAAAATGGGACTCAGCAGTTAATAAAAAGGATGATATATCAGGGGGAAGGAAGGTTGTTTTAACATGAGAAAACCTATAAATGTATTCCAACCTATTAATAAATTAAAGGAGAACAACTGTTAGTAAGTGCAGAAAATGCTTTGATAAAATCCTATTGATTAAAAATGGTTAACAATGTAGGAAATAGAAAGGGAGAACTTCCTTAACCTAAGAAAAGAATATTTACCAAAAATCTGTAGTAAATATTAGCAGTGATGCAGTGAATGCTTTCTCTTTGAAGAAAGGGCTGAGACAAGGAAGGATGCCTACAGTCAGCCCATCTTCCGTAATTTACTGGAAATCCTAGACAGCATGGTACAGCAAGAAAAATAAAAGATACAAGGATTGAGAAGAAACAAAGCTCTTATTTTGTACACACAAGACTGTACAAACAAAACCACAAGAAGCTACAAACAAATGTTTAGAATAAAAGTTAAGCAGAGTTGTTGGACAATCAGTATTAAAATCAATTTCATTTCTACACAAAAAGTAAAATTTAAAAAAAGATGCCAGGTACAGTGGCATCAGAATAAATTAAGCCCTTTGAGAAAAATCTAACAAGAGCTATGCAAGACTTCTCTGAAGTTTCTAACACTTTCCTGAGAAACAGAAAAGATGACCTCTCTTAGTGGAGAGAGAACTATGTCAGTGGCAGGGAGGGCTAAACTGGTGTTTGATCCATGGAGCCAAACTGTAACTGCGACCCACATCTCCAGTCTTTTTTGTGAGACTTGCTCAATGGATTCTGAAGCTTACAGGGGAATGGAAAGAGACAGATCATTTGAACAACAAGGTGGGCAGGTTTGCCTCTCCAGATATGAAGCTGTAATGAGTGCGCTCTGTGTCAGTGCTGGAGTACTTGTCTAGACCAGTGGAACGGAGCTGAGGAACAGATGCAGGCATACGTGAATTCTGACATAACTCTGAGGAAGCAACTACAGAGCAGCAGTGGAGGGATACAGTCCTCAGTAAGGACAGTGGCATGACTGGATAACCACATGGGAGAAACATTTCCCAGATTACTGCCTTACCATACACAAATCAATTCCAGATTTATTAAAAACCTACATGTGAGAAAACGAAACTCAAAAAGCCCTTTTAAGTAATATAGGAGAGCATATCCATGACCTCAGGGTAGAAAAGAGCTTTTACTTAAATAAGCCATAAAAAGTCTGATTGTAAAGGAGGCTCATATGCAACTTAAGTGAAGTGAAGCTGTTCGTCAGAAGTTACATGAGGATAATAACAAGTCAAGCCACAAACTGGGAAAAGATTTGCAACAGTCCTTTACAAAATGTCAACTACCCAGAATACATGGAGGACCATAGCTGGGGGGAAGATAAAAATTGTGAAAGACCAATAAGGACTGAAAAAGTGAGAAATCTAGATGACCTACAAAAATGTATTTAGCCTCATTAGTAATGAGAAATGCCAATTAAAATTACCCCGAGATACTTAGATTTTCAAAAAAAAAAAAAAAAAAATGCACCAAGCCTTGTCACTATGGGAATGTAGTCTTACCCTCCATTGGGAAATGGGTACTACCTAAAAAAGGTGAAGATGCCCCTATAAGCCAGTGATCACACTCTTGGTTGTAGACCTTAGATATTGTACCTTGAGACATACAATAAAAATATTCATAGCAGCACAGTTTTTAATCATAACCCAAAATGTTTATCTGTGGGACTATGGACAACTTGTAGTGTATTCATCCATACAAGGGAGCACTAAAAAGAGGGAAAATGAACAAAATCCAGCTACACCAGCCTGACTTGCACATTACTGAGAGGGGCAAATCACCAAAGGATATGCAAAGTACAATAATATTTATGTAAAATTCATCAATAGGAAACACTGTACTAGGTGGTGAATCTACGGCAAAACCCGAGGAGCTAATGAGAGTGAGTTGGGACTTGGAGACCTCTGGGAAAGGGGGATGGGTGTCACTGCCCAGAGAGACCTAATGGCTTTAGGGATGCCAGTGTCAGGCAGCTCATGTCCTGTCGTTACGTGTGGGCCATGGCCACATGGGTGCTTGTTATTGCTCAAATCCTTACTTTGCACATATGGGTGAAAATAATTGTATTACTAGTTGATAATGAGCATGTCATTTACTGTGATGTAAAATAAAATATACAGTAATTAAAGACAGAATTATGGTTTTAAAAAAATGTTCTAGAAGTTTATCTTTTAAAGAAAATACAGGTTTTTAAATGTTAGTATGCTAACAGAAAGTACCTCTTTGTACCTCAAAGTAATTGTCATAAATCCTCAGAAATAAAAATGGATACAAGGTAACCAGCTGCAAAGTCCTATTATTTCCATTCTTTGAATATTAGTCAAAGCCAACTGAAAACAAGTGTTGTTTCAAAACATGTAAGTATTTTCTAGAACTCCCCACATTTTAACATTTCCCCCCTTTTCTTTCTGATTTAAAGAAAGGGTGGATTTTTCGTCGATCTCTTTGTAAGAGTGTCTAACCAAGTTGCAGTCAACATGTATAAGCAGCTGGGCTACAGCGTGTACAGGACAGTCATAGAATACTACTCGGCCAGCAACGGGGAGCCCGATGAGGATGCCTATGGTGAGCTCCCTTCTGTGGCAGTATCCCCCTAAAAAGCCAAAACATTTACATTCATTCTATACACTAGTCATTTTAATAAGTTTTGAACCGTATTTGTTGGACTTAAGTTTTTAAAATTGAGCTATAATTAAATCTTTAACCTGCCTTCATGAACCTACCACTGGTTAACTTACATTAACCAGTGGTTAATTAACTGTCAGTTGTTTAATTATGTTACATACACACATGTTAATTTTACTAAGATTTTGTCAAAAGAACACTGGTACACAGAGCTCAGTACTTGTGACTAGGAGTCTCACTCAACCCCATTTTCTGAGGACCTAGTAAATGGGAGTGGTAGCAGAAAAACCTCTTATGGGAACTTTACATATACACTTCCACATAAGATATTTTGGTATTTGTATACTTACATTAAATTTTGCTTCCTAACAGATATGAGGAAAGCACTTTCCAGAGACACTGAGAAGAAATCCATCATACCATTACCTCATCCTGTGAGGCCTGAAGACATTGAATAACCATGGGCAGTGGTTCTTAGGCTGATGCTCCAGATATTTTATGGACAATATTATTTTCATTAGATGATCTTGGAGCTCTATTAGGAGAAAAGTAATCATTTAGGTCTTACAGACTTCAAGAAAATACAGGCTATAAACTTCAGTCTCATTGTTTCCAATTAGCAATATCATACCTACTAAAGCTGTTCACGGTAATAAAATTCAATCAAAAAGGCAGCTAGGTCAGACGGAAACATTCCACTATTTTGGGTCATAATATTCACTTATGCTAGGGAAAAAACTTGCTCCAGTCTCCTCCTAAATTCCGTGCCTGAGAACCACTGCTGCATATATATTTTTTATTTTGTATTGAACTGCTAATTGAAGCTTTAAAAGCATATATGAAATGTATAAATCTAAGATGTATAATAAAATGCACTGTAGACTATGAATGTGTTCTAGAAGCTTGATACTTGTTTTCATACTGTTAATCCCAGGTTTTTTCCTTGTTTAATCTCACACCACTTTGCTTAAATCCTGCCTTTGAAAATATAAAAAGACACTAAGGTTTCTTTAAAGGGGAAAAAGAACCTAATTCCGAAAGAAAGGCCATAAAACTAGGTCATGGACCACCCATGTAGTTTCAAGTATAGTTTTCTTTACTCGTAAAAATATCCAGTGAGTAAAAGTGGCTAAAGAAAACCCCACAGACAATTAATAAAAAGCTTTTGCCTGTGAAAGGACTTACCTCTGGTGGAGTTGAGGGTAAGAGGTATCTTTCATGTTCTCCCATGAGAGGGTAAACTTTTCCTTCACGCACTGCATGCTGGCACTAGCCAGAACATGGTGGTAGGAGTTTACATTGGGAATCTGACCATTAATTTTTGTTCTTATGCAGCATAAACAGGACAAAATTGTAGGAAGACCCTGAATAGTCACTTATATTAGCATTTTGTCCTGCTTTCATCTCACCCCTTGACTCTGCACTTAGCCAAAGGGTATTAAAATCAGAAATACTCCTCTTGGCCAACCAGACAGACCTCAGTACTCCATCGTCAGGACCCATGTGACACCCAGCAGCTGGGGTGACAATGGTTCAGAGCCTGAAGCACCAAGGCTGAACACAGGTATGCCTTTGATCCTGGCTGTCCTAGTTGCCTCTGCCCTCAAACACTAGCTTACTTTTAAGACACAATTTAGTACCATACTGACTAGCTTTTTAAAATCCCTTTTACTATTTTTTATTACTTTTTTAATTCCTTACTATATTTGTAAATTTAGTAAGTTTTACACAATTAAATCTGGAAATACTAAATTTGGTAGTTGCCCTTCCAGGTGAAAAAATACTCTTGAAGATGATAGTTCGAGTCAAATAGTTTGCACAGTGAACAAAACAAGAATAAAAAGGCTTGAGAAATCAGGCAAGTATTTTTTGCTTGAGGATATGAGCAATGTGTCAACAAATGTGTTATCTCTGTGCTAAAGTTTTCTTTTTGGGCATTATAGTTGGGTACCTTTAGTTTGTCACATGTTCTAAACCAAGTGTAAAATGTATCCTGGATTATGGTAGCTACTTTCTGCTGTCACACACTAGGGGATGTTTATCGGTACTCCAGGTAGAGAGGACGCCCTCATCCAGTAAGACTGGGACATACTCGAGCATTGCTATGGGGGTTCATCTTGTACAGTAATATATCCAAGGCTCTCAGAAGCTGAACTGTAAAGAGATTTGATTAACAAGGCTCAACTCAATCTGGGGTTTCCCAAATTACTGCAGCAGGGAGCAATGTTATTCACAGCACATGTTTTACTATTCTTTAAGCCATTATAGAGTTCAACCACTTGGGGAAACTAATTACAGCATAAATGAAATTTGACTAAAACATCTTGGTAACAAAAACACCTTGTTCAGAAATACAGTAACTATAAATTACTTCCCAATTAGTGTTTTCAAAAGCATATGGCTACTATATTTAGAAGTTAAATAAATCCAAGCACATTCAATTCTACAAAGATTGAACTTGTTTAGGAAAGTGGCTGGGGCTGAACATTTTACTGAGCAGTCACAATGTGCCAGATATATTCTGTTTCAAATGTAATCCTCAAAATGAGTCGGCAGAAGCCCATATGAATGAAGCGCTGAAAGATAAGTTATAGATAACCAAGTGGCAGCTGGGAATGGAACTCGAGCCTGTGACTGAAGATGTGAAGAAGTCAGAAGTTTCAGGTGAGTACACTAAGTATCTTTATGAAGACGACAAACATGAAAAAAACCACTTTAAAAGTTACTGTAGAATGTAACTTGAATACTTCTCAAAAAACACTTTCAAAAGTGCAGGTCCATCTAAAATAGTTGAAAGCATTACCTCAATTAGATTTCCTAATGCGTGATGTGGACAAAATAAAGGTCTGGACTCAGATAAATCCAGTGGTTAAAAAAGTTTACTTGCAACCCCCACTTCTCACTAACGCAAGAGCATTTTAAAAATAATTCAGAAAGTAGCTATCAAAGACTCCAATGCTGAAATATACAAAAACTTATGGAGTCACAAGAGTTCTGAACGATTAATTTATAAAAATAATAAAACATTTATCAATATGAACAAGAACATCAGGATTCACTCGCATCAATGTCCTTATCTGGGTCTTGCTCAGCAGCCTCCTTTTCCTGTTGCTGTTTCTTCCAAAGTTTGGCCATGGCCAGGAGCTTGAGGTTGGGTTGGTTGGCAGCATCTTCTGGAAAGATGTAATCATAGTACTCTTCCCAGCCTGCATCAGACTATGGAATAAAAGTAAAACAAAAGATAAGCCAAAGGCTGAAATACACTATAGTTAAAATGGAGAATTTTCACTGCAAAACCCCAGAGAGTTCAAGACACATTCAACTTACGTTCATTTATAAAACATCAAAGCCCATCACAGAAAGAAAAAAGGCTGGGCCTGCAAGACTGGGGTGAACAAGTAGCTGCTGAGTAACTGGGTGATGGACATTAACAAGGGCATGGGATATACTGAGCACTGGGTGTTACATAAGACTGATGACTCACTGAGCTCTACCACTGAAACTAACAGTATACTATATGTTAATTAATTGAATAAAAAAAAGTAGCTGTTGGGGTTGGTGTTACTGCAAGTGGAGCTCACAGAGAGCTAAAAACCAGGGAAAAAGAGCCTAAAGATTAAAGCACAGGTCCTCTCCAGCCAACCAAGATACTCTGTATCTCCACCTCCATCTTGTAGTTTTCTAAGATTTTAAATTTTTGAAGACTTATACTTAGTAGCAAAAGTCATAAATCTGTGCACTAGTATTCTGACTCCATGCCCTTAATAGCCCCACCTCAAACTGGTCACTGATTTGGCTTCCTAAACACTGCTCTAATTCCAGCTTCCACCATCATTTGCTCTGCTTACAACAGCTTCCTGACAGGTCCTCCTCCGATCTAAGCCCCTTGAGTATGCCTGCAGATGCCAACCTCCGGGTCATGTCATTTTGTGTATAAGAGCCTCCCTATAGCTTACAAAGTCTCTAGCTTGGGTCCTACCTAAAAGCTGAGTTTCATTTCCCTCTATTCTGACCTCCTGCTTAATGCTCCAGAAATACCACGCTTTATATAGCTCCTGGAATCAACCACCTCCCAGAAGCCTTTGCTAATCGTCTCCCATCTCCACCCCTGGGTGGACTATACACCCTTGCTCTGTTTCCATGGTAGCCAGGCTCTGCTCCGATGCTTAGATTGTATATATGGCACAAGTAGAAAGTGCAAAGTCAGGTGCCTTTCTGCTCATCTGACATGAGATGACCAGCTCCAGAGTCTCAGTTCTTACCCCATCATCAGCCTGGACCTTTCTTCTCTTCTTGACTTTCTCTGGCATGAGTTTGTCTACTCTCTCCTTATCTGATACTGTTCCAAATTCATCTTCAAAGCTTCGCCATGATTCCAGCAACATAAGTCTCTCTTCCTTTTCTTCACAGTTCCTCATGGTTTTGTTAGCCTCTTCATAAATTTGTCTGCATTTAGCCAAACTTCCTTCTTTCCCTGAAGACAGCTCAAACTGTGCAAAGCTGATCCATACCTTAAGAAAAATTATTATAGAAGCAAATTAACCATGATCCAGAAAATGATCGTGTAATAATGCTAATTTCTAGTAAGGACATCTGAACATACTAATGTGTTCATCTGTAGTATTCCAAAGAAAGTAATGATTATATGTTTCAATAATGTTGAATTATCGAATTATAGTCTGTTTCTATATCCAATTAGGTATTTGAAATGGTCTTAAAATCCTGAAAAGAGTTTAACTTTTTACTCAATCCTGTGATACTCAAGTTACTCCTATGCAGTATAAATACTGACCTGGTATAAGCTTTATATTCCAAAGTCCTCTGAGACTCATGGGCTCTTTTCTAAAAGCAGGAAAAGCACTGAAATACACACACACACACACACACACACACACACACACAAACCGAAACACTTAAAATACAGAAATATGGTATTTCCTTCAGGACTGCTCATTTAGGCAAAATCAAAGATCATCAACAGAGTGCAGGGTACCTTGACATGTTGTGTTCGCTGAAGCAATCTTCGGTAAAGATTTCGTGTTCTCTCAGTTTCTTCCTGTTCAATTTCAAAATCGATATACGATTTCCAAAGCACCTAAGAAAAAGAACTTAATAAATCAGGCTTGACATTTAAAGAGTAACATGTCCCTATCCAAAGCTGAGCTTAACTACCATTCTAACCCAGGACATCCAGGAACCTAGGACTTCTATGAACAATTAAACAACAGGCAAAATCTGGATAGAGTAAACACACTGGCATTTACAAGCTGGCTAAAACTTGGCTACCATTCTACATTATAAGATAAATCTCTGGATTCATCTTTGGATTTTCTTTCAGAGTTTTTCAATGCTGGACTTATCAAGAAAAGCTCAGAAACTTGCCAAATCTCCCAGACACTGCCATGATCCTATCACACACAACTGACTTTGCCAGGAGAAGACATGCCTAGATTAGCCAGGATATGCTCTTCCTACCTCTACTCTAAATTCCTTGATAGGAATGAGTTCACCTCAACAATTCAGTAAACAGCACACCAGTTAGGTACTGCCTGTCAGGGAACAAGGATGGAGTAACATGTGGCCCGGATGCCTGGGAGCTGAGGCCAACTGATAGAACCATTTCACATAAACACCAGCCCTAATGCAGCCCGTGGGATCCAAGCCATAGATGCAGTCACATTAGGTCAAGACTAATAAAAAGGCTAGGGGAGTTCAGTGGCTCTCAAACAGGTCTTAGCTGTGGTTTGGCGCCACCTTGTGGCTTAAGTTTAAATAGGGAAGGGACAATTTCAGGTCTTAGGTCAGGCCAGGACAGTGGCAGTTTAATTTCGGGAATATGCTAGTTTAGGTAGAGCTTCTTTTGCTGACCCTATCTGGGAAAAACTGTGCCAGGAGAATCTGGGGATGTGCAGTCTCAGCCTTCATCCGCCCTGTTCTCCAGTCAGAGCTGCCTGCTGCCTATTTCCTTGCCTGTCCCATCCCCTTTAGGTTAGCCTTCCATTTGAAGAAGGGAGGAAGAGAGCCAGTCACTCACCCCATTATATCCCAACTCATCCTGGTATCATCATCGGGCTTTGCTGGGCTCTGGTATCCTATTAGAGGGCTGCTTCTCCCACTCCCATCCTTCTTCTATCCCCCCAACAGTAAAGTACTAATCTGATTAGACAAGCCTGCAGGTGAGTTTATCTTTATACTCGAAAATGCCCAACATGTAGATGGTCATCTAAAGCAATACTAGGGAAATATCTAAAACAAAATATTCATCTCGAGATTCTCACCTCTGGCATGTCTAAGCGTGGCTGACTGATGGCTAACTCGTAGATTGCCCGTGCTCTCTCAATATCACCGAGGATCGTTTCTAATTCCGCAAATTTAATCCAAGAAGTACAATTTTCAGGTCCAAATTCCAAGAACTTTTCATAAAGCTTCCGGCATCTGTCAAATTCTCGAAGCTGCAGTTCCAATTCTATGTAACCTTTAAATAACTTGTTTTTTGGACATTTGCCTATGGAAGTTCCCTGGAAAATAAAGGGACCAAACCACTGTGTGATACGTAGATTCAACCTGTGTACTGATGTCGCCGACCTATCCCAACAGCTGTTCTCTGCTGAGGAAGAACCTGGCAAGCCATTCTTTCCATCTGTGGTATCGCACTGTCCACACTGGTTCTTGATGGAAGGCCAAGGGAACTCTCTGCTGCACCCAGCTGTCAAGAGGGCCTGTGCCCACTGGTGCCTGCCCAGCAAGAGAGGGCTGCAGAACTGTCTGCACAAGTCCTCTGGATTTTACTTAGTTTCTCAGGAGCACCTAGGGAATATGGATGTCAGATGGATGAAACCTCCCATAAAGTGGTGATCACAGAACGAAAGCTGCCTCACTGCCCACAGCCAGGGCAAGAGTGGCTTACAGAAGGACACCTGCTTTTAAACAGCACTTGATCCATTAAGTTAGAACAGCTGTTAAGGGGAAGGTGCATGTAATACCCCCAGGGTTTGCACAAGATGAGTCTACTCAAGAGCGGACTTAGATCTAATGTGATCTAATGTCAGATCTTTCCAGTCTGAGAAAAGATCTGGTAACTGGCAGCTACAGATAAAGCTTCCAATGTTAAAATAGAGTAATTTAAATATTATCACCCGTTTTTTCTTCAAAGGCTGTGCGTTTTCTGACACATCTCAGGTTATAAAGGCAGAATACTTCTGTCGCATTCTTAGTAGGAACTGTCCAACTTGTAAACACTAAGAATTAATTTCCTTCTCAGACGTCAGTGATGATCTTGATCCTTCCTTTTTCCTCCCAAGATTTTATTTATTTAAGAGCGAGAGAATGAGAGCATGCATATGCAAGCACAGGGAGAGGGGCAGAGAAGAGACTTCCAAGCAGACTCTGTGCTTAGTGGGGAGCCCAACGAGGGGCTGGATCTCACGACCCTGAGATCATGACCTGAGCTGAAATCAAGAGTCAGACGTTCAACTGACCAAGCCACCGAGGCACCCTGTGGTCCTTCCTTTACTTACCAAAGCTCTTCTGGCAAATGGTAAATTTTTCTGTCTTATTTCAAATTGTGCATATAGTAACCACATCTTGGCAAATGTGAACTAGAAAACAAAAGCACAAAACACATCTAAAAGAGTTGTTCCAATTACACTAAAGCTAAAAATTTAATGATGCAATTAGCCACATGCAATTAGATTTCCCTAAATATTCAGAACTAGGACAGATATATTTTCTTGTTTTTAAGCAAGTATGAGGTTGTTTATTTCACAAAAGTTACCAACAGTAATCCAAATACTTTATTGTACTGCATGGCCCTGCAGCCCCTACTGAGAATTGGTTTTGTTTTTCGGGTATGCTTGTAAGCAAGCAAAACACACCGTCTCAGTTCGTTCAACATCTCTACTTGTTTCTCATGGTGGAAAATAGGGCAGAGATAATGTCTCAACCATTTCCAGAACCTGCACACAAGTTCACCCATGCATGGATCTGTTCACTCAGATGCCAACAAACCCGTTTGTTGTTTCCTGCACATGCTGTGGCTCTCTGATGTGCATCTTCTTTCTTCCACTCAGTCTATTCCAGTTACCCACACGCCTCTGAATTTCTGCATTATTATCTATATTGTTCATTTGTCAATACAGGCTGTCCTCGCAACCAGACCATGAGGTGTTTTCAGAGGCAAAGAGACAGTTTGTTCTCACTTAGGTTTTCCAGGGTGCCGTGCAGAGCGAACTATTCAAACAGTTAAGTATTATTTCACAAGTAATAGAAGCAGGATTCTGACACTTTGGAACAGAACACTTAAAGCAAACATACCTTTTTATGAGGAATTAATTCCAAAGACGCTTGATATACCTGTCTTGTCCTCTCGGGATCCTGTATTAGGATAAGAAATTTTCACCAAATACTGGTCTGTTACTGATGCTGGTTTTGCTAGCACTAGAAAAAAGGTACACTCCCACCCTGAATGTTTTCACAGGGTTCTATTCTCAAACTCTGATTTCATCACTTATGATCAAACATGAACTACCTGTGGCCATCAGACTTCGGTTAAAGTACCAACAAGATAGCCATCAATCTCTGAGAGCTTGTCTGTAGAAAGGCTTCTGGCATGATAGCAGAAAGAAAAAAGATGTTTTATAGTTTCAGACTGACAGCAGAAAGATAGTCTTTCCCAACTAATTTATACACAACCAATTTCTGAAAATCCCACCTGATCTTTACTCGAAGCAAAGATGTGTCATCCAGCTTGAGCCCTACTTAGGAGGCAGCCCAGAAAACGATACAAAATAAGCTAAAGACTGCCTCTTCGTTCCAAGTTCCAAGTGATATTCTTGTGCCTCAAGTTTAAACACAAAATGCAATAAAACAAAAACACCTCGCCTGGACCAGTGACAGGTAAGCCAAGTTTAAAAGGCTGCAGAGAGAATAGGTAACTGCCAAATCAAGAACTAGGCTCCTGTTTCCCGGACTGCATGTGTCAGTACCCACCACCACCACCCGTGACGGCCGAGGTGTACATGCGAGTGTGAGGCAGCTGGGGAGGAGGCAGCCATCAAGAGCTGAGCATTTCCTTTTTCACCTTGGCCTCCAATTCTTCATAGAGTGCGTAGTTGACCCACAGGTAGATATAGCGCTTCCAGTGTCGCTTCTCCTGAATGGGTGGCACATTGGCAATGGCTCTTTCGTAGACTTCTCGAACAGTTTCTGCTTCTGCATCACTTTCCACCAAGCGCAGGTAATCAAACCAGGCATCATAATTGTGTGGATTAGCCTAGAAAGACCACAGTTTAATGACTGGAAACCAAACCAAGAGCTACACTTGCTGGACTCAGTGAGGTCTTAAAAAAAAAAAAAAGACACTAGATCGACTTTCTGTATTTTAGCAACTGTTTAGCACCTATTTCATTTAAAAATACCATTCCTGGGGCACCTGGGTGGCTCAGTTAAGCGACTGCCTTTGGCTCAGGTCATGATCCCAGAGCCCTAGGATCCAGCCCCTCCACTGGGCTCCCTGCTCAGCAGGGAGTCTACTTCTCTTTCTGCCCCACCCCCCACTCATGCTAGGGCACATTGTCTCTCTCTCTCAAGTAAATAAATGAAATCTTAAAAAATACTATTCCTGAGATTCTAAAAATAGAGAAGGAACATAGAAGACAGACTATTTGTCAGGCGTCCCACAGCAAAGCCGCTTTCATATACAACCCCCCCCCCCGCAAGGTAATTACTAAATAATTAGATGCCTACTTTAATTAATCTATTTGTTAATATACCTGATTGCATATCATTATGTCTAGATTTGAAATTATAGTGGATGATGGGCATTAAGGAGGGCATGTGATGTGATGAGCACTGGGTGTTATATGCAACTAGTGCATCGTTGAACATTATGTTAACTGAATTTAAATAAAAAAAAGGAAAATAAATAAAATTTTAAAAATAAAGAATAAAATAAAATTACAGTGGAATTAGAACCATAGTCACAAATATGAAACCTGTCTTCTCAATTAATAGTCACTTCTCTTGAATGTTATCTTGCTGACCCCATTTAACACCAGACTCGGTCCTTTGGTGATATCCTAATTCATCTGACTAAGCAAAAGTTTTTAGATGCACAGCAGACCAGTGAAGGAAAATGCTACTATCTTTGAGCTCAAATCAAAGCAGTACATCAAATAAAGAGATGAGAATGAAACCATATCTACAGTATGTGTTTTGTTCACTACCTTTTAGCTTAAAAGGCAGTGTATGAAAACTGCTGGGCTCAATCTCTGACTCTTCCACCTTCAGAGACGAATTTACATGGATTCCCGGTTTCTGCTCAAGTTCTACGGCACCCCATCAGCAACCAACACAGTGACCTTCAACATGTGGGTGGAAGAGCAAACCCAAGCTCTGCTTCCTGGCTTTCCTACAAGCCCTGCTGACTGCTGTTGCGCCGGCTGCCAATCACGGCAGATGCGTCAACGAGAGCATGATCCCTGGGAGCCCTCACTTGCTATCCTCACTTCACCGTTGCTGCTGCTGGCCAGCACATTTCTGTCACTTGCAGGGTTCGGCGTCTGCACCAATGCTCACCTTCACCTCTTCCTCATACTGGAATCTTCGCTTGCTCACAATGATGTCTTCAATACCCCGTCGATCACCGAACTTCTTCTCAAAGATGGTATAGTTTTTAAAGAGTTCTTGGGCCTCCTGCTTTGAAATTCTATCCAGAGCATACTTGTAGATTACTCGTACCCTTTCAAACTAAAAGCAGACAGGAGGATTACTTGTACAACACAATACTCTCACTTGAGCCACGACTTAAAAGGTAATTAGGACATAATATATTACTTGTTAGATTCTGTGGTCTCAAAGTGTCCAAAATAAGACTTTTCTTCTCCCTTTGCTGAGGTATTTGTCAGGGCGCACTGACACTCTCCTTTGAGCTCCATACTATCTACCTGATGCTGCCAGTGCGGTGTCATCTGTGCATCTCAGACTAAATGAGTCCACAACTGACCTGTTCCCACCCCCAAACCTGGATCTCTCTGTCTTCCCGGTCTTAGTAAGCAACAGCTACTGTCATGCACCTGCTCAAGCCCCAAGCCTCAAGCCCCAGGAGTCCTCCTTGATTCCTCTATCCTCATCCCCCACCTTCACTACTTCAAAGAGCCCTGCCACCACTCCCTCTTCAGCATAGCCCTTCTCTTCTCCCCATCTCTCCCACCCCTGCAACCATCTCCATTTCTTCCACGGCCATGTCAACAGTCCCCCTGCTTCCACTTTTGCCATGTTCTTCACAATACAGTCTCCACAGATTAGCTAGAGGCTGTCTTTAGAATGTAAATCCCATCCTACTGCTCTTCTGCTTAGAACCCTTTGTACTTCCCTTTGGTCTTGGAATAGTATCTGTAATCCTTACCATGGTAAAGGCAAGACCCTGTATTTGGACCTCAGCCTACCTCTCTCAATTCCATAGTATCTAAGTTACTTTAAGGGATTATTTCTACATATATTACGGAAGACCAGAACCGACTCATTTGTGGGGCAATCTGTTTCCATTTCAAATTCTGTTCTCTGTTCTAAGGGCTCTGGAATTCTGTTTTCCAGTTTTATTACCTGTAAAACCCTTTAATGAGGAGACCAAATGATGAACTCTCAGTTTATACACAATATTCTCATCATAGATATAAAGGCTTAGTTTTCAAGTAAAGCACAACACAATTAGGAAACTTCAGTACAACCTATAATCACTCAGTTCCCAATCTGCAGCTAAGCCACAAATGTATGATGTTTTCCTTGAGAGATTTTGGAAACGTTTTTTCTAAGGTTAAGCAGGTAAGAAAATCGAATGAACTCAACATGTACAACAAGTAATCTTTCCTAAGCTGTTATGCAATGTAACTGAGTTCTTCAAGGGTACTTACCTCTTTCTGATTTTCTTCAAATTTGGCAAAAGCAACATAAAGGTGTTCATCCATATGTTCGTCTCCAAAGAATTCGACAGCTCTTTCATACACTTTCCGTGCGTGGGCAAAATAACCATGTTTTTCTTCAAAGCGGGCATACTTGATCCAGTTCTTAACATCAGGGTGCACGAGGACAAGTTCAGGGGAATTAAGGAAATATCACACAAGACAACAAAGCTTTAAAAAAAACAAAAACAAAAACCCCAAATCAAAACCACCAACAATGCAAACTACGACTATAGGGTTGATAAAATACATGCAAAGGTGAAGAACCGCTGAACTGTGACCTCTGAAGGGGGCCGTGACTTGTTCATCATCTTCCCCCAGGGCTTACTCAGTATCTCCATAGTGGGTACGAACGGGAGTCTGGAGAAATGAAAAAGCTGAAGACTGTTACTGACCATGCTATCCTGGACAAGTCATTTAACTTGTCTAGGAAGCAGTTTTATCATCTGTAAACAGAGAAAAAGAATACCAACCCAACCTCAGTGGCCTGAAAGGAAGGAAATGTGTGTAAAGCTCTTAGCAGTTTGGGGCCAAAGGAATGTGCTCAATAAATGCCACCTACATATTACAGGTTCAAGAACATCAGTATTTCAATTAATGATTAAGAAAAAAAGTTACAAAAACAAAACTGCTAATTGGCAGTAGAAGAAAAAAGTTTTTTTAGGTTTTTTTCTTTTTACTGAAATATAGCTGACATAGGGAAAAAAAGTTTTTAATTACCATTTTATTTCTTAATAAACGAAATCTATTTTTCACCTACCTCGCTTAAGGAAATCATTAATTCCAAAGTAGTAATACATTCGAAAATGGCAATGAAGTTAAGAGCAAAGGCTCTGAGGCTGCTGCTGGGTTCAAGGCCCATCTCCATCACGACCAGAGAGACCCTGGCCACGCTGCCTCTCACTCATGCCTGTGTCTCCCATTCCACAGACTGGAGTAGCTCCCGCACTGCAGGGCTATCCCGAGGATTAAGTGTTGATATCTGTAAAGTGTTAACAACAATGTCCAGCACATAACAAAGCGTTATAAAAAGTTTCTGTTAAACTAATCATATTAATAATGGGCAGAGGTCATAGAGACCTTAAAACTGCATAATAAAGTTGATGCTTGTTTTTCCTGGTAGTTATGTTCTATGAAGTCACTTAATTAGCAAATACCAAATCATTGCTCCTAAGGGAGATATGTGTACGTACACCCATCCACCCACCCATACAGATTATTTTAAATCCTAAAAACAGCTCTTCTTGGGAGATTCGATTTTGTTTTATAAAGGTATAAACAAGGTTCAGAAGTGTGAAGGAATCTGTCCGAGGCTGCTCCTCAACAGGTGCCACAGAATGGACTCACACCCATCCAACTGGCCCTGGAGCCTGTTGCACTACACTATGCTGCCCTCCTAACTCCATCCTTTGGATGCAGTCCAGTAATGGTGCTAATGACCAACACCCTAGAAAAACATAGGGAAAAAAAAACCCAGAGAAAGAGGACTGGCTACAGAAGCCAAAGCGCTGGTATGTCACTTTCCACAAGGAGCACCAAAATACAAATAAACCCAAAGTTTCACTAGAAAAAGCTCAATTACCTAGACCACAAACTTATTCTGACCACCTATGTCTCTAGGAAATACTTAAGTAGTGCATGAAGCAGATGAAACTTGTATCTTTGTCCTCTTGGCGTACTTAATGGCTGTTCCTACGTCCAAACCATGACCATACCTCCCTGGGAGGAGTAGCACCCAGCACAGTAACGGCACCAGTCAGACTCACTCAAAGGATATAGCGTTCATAAATGGTGCGGGCCCGGTCCACCTCTTTGTATCGCAGCTCGAAGTTGATGTAGGAGTGCCAGGCTTGCTCCTCAGGCTGCCATTCCATCCAGCGCTCAAACACCTGCCGGGCACCGGCAATGTTTCCCAACATCTCCTCCATGTACGTGTACTTGTACCTTTAACAAAATCATCCCCAAACATTTGTTATGGTCAAAATGACTTAGGGGAAAAAGTGATCTTTGGCACTATATAGTTCTAACTTTGTTAAATGTGAAGACTTTGGGCTTTATCTTCCCCAAAGGTTAAATCGAGCATGTTTTCTTATCAAATAGAAGGATCAACCACAGGAAATAAAGATATATTTTTCTTAAAAATTGCTTGTTCAACAATAAGTTTCCTATGCAAAAAAGATTGTAACCCAAACCTTAGTTTTGATTGCACAGCTAGTACACGTAGTGATTATGACTCAACATACTACTGGACATTAAGAACTACTTACAGTACGTTTAAAGAAAAAGTAAAATGTAAATTAAATATATGTGACAGCAACAATATGTGTATAATATGTGCATAAAATAAATGCAAAAAATGCAGAACTTTCCTAGCCTACAGAAAGCTGCTTTGGTAGATCAGAAACTTACCAGAACTGGTTGACTCGAGGCAGAGTTGTTATGGCCCGGTCCCAGATATTTCGGGCATGGTTGACCTGGCGATTCTTCATTTCCATTTCTGCATATTTCAGCCAGAGTGTAATATTTCGGTAGTCTACATCTAAAGCACGTTCGTATATGGATCGAGCCCTTAAAAAGCCAGAATTGGAGGCTATCAAAAGCAGTACATACCACACCTGGGGCAACTATCTCAAACCATCTTCAGTGCCCTATTTTATCATGTGTCCACCATAAGCCAGGTTCTGGGCATAAGAAAAGTCATGTTTTCAAGAAGCTTACAAACTCTCACAGAAAGCTAGACATGCACGTATTTCACTGAGATACGGTAAACGTTAGTCAACATTTACACAAGGAAGCGAAAGGGAAGAAATAATGTCTGGTGCAAACAGCTAAGCAGGCGGTAACTCCAGAGTTATGAAGGTGAGGAAAGCTCCAGAGGCCACGGTGGGGAGGGACGAGTTCTCACTGCAGGCAGTGTAGAGTAAGGAGACACGATGTGTTCAGGGAGTGGCTGGTACACACGCCCAGCTGGGGCAGTGGGTACCCCGGGAAAATGCAGAAGGCCTGGGCAATAGGAAGGGCCAGGATGTGACCTTTATCTTGTTAGCCACTGGTTTCCAGGGAACAATTTTTTATTCAAAAAAAAAAAAAAAATCCCAATATAGAGAAAGCAGGTGAAAGTTGGCTTCTCTGTCTGTAGTGTGTGATGCAGGCAAGACCCACCTGCAGCGTCTCCCCTGCCGCTCCCCGTAGGACTCACCTACCAGTGCCGGTGGGGCTCCTCAAGGGAACCCTAGGCTTCCATGGAACAACTTGGAAAATTCCTAACAGGGGCACACTCTTTCACTTGTGCTTTAACTTCTACTTCTTTTGTCTCTTAACTTAGGACATCTTTACATATGAAATCATACACTCAGCAATTTTACCTCTGAATCTCCTTTAGACTCTCTTCCCATTGTGCATATTTTATCCAGTTACTAATCACAGTCCTGTTTTTTCTTATGTTATCTTCAAAAGTCTGGAGGAAGGGAAAATGGGTCAAATTGAAGGGGAAAGTAAGTAAAAATGACAGCATCCTTTATCTATTAATCCTGCTCTAAAAGGTTTATTCATTTTGTTTTCATTTAGGAGAAATTACATCCTAGAATTCTTGAGCAACAAGACACTCACCAATGTAGGTTACAATCTCAGGTATTTCTTTAAAGTCTTACATGCAAACAAAGAGAAAAACTTTAGATATGAAGAATTACTAGCAGACTTGTTGATATTTTCTCTTATTGCTAATAACTGATACTTTAATACACTCAGTACTTGTTCCTAGTAGGAAGATGTTTTTGACTATTTCAGTCCTCTTGTTAATGTCTCAGAATTTCACACATCACTGAATTACTAGCAGACTTGCTGATATTTTCTCTTATTGCTAATAACTAACTGATACTTTAATACACGCTATACTTGTTCCTAGTAGGAAGATGTTTTTGACAATTTCAGTTCTCTTGTTAATGTCTCAGAATTTCACACATCACTCTTTGAACATCACTGTTAAGTAGATACAACAGCGCTAGTGGTTTAAAATTGCCCTAGGGGCACCTGGATAGCTAAGTCGGTTAAGCATCCGATTCTTGATTTCGGCTCAGGTTGTGACCTCACGATCCTAAGACTGAGCCCCATGAGCCTCGATAAGTGTAGAGACCGCTTAAGATTCTCTCTCCCTCTGCCCCTCCCCCTAACATACACATGTGTGCGCGCTCTCTCTCTCAAAATAATAAATAAAATCTTTAAAGAAAAAAAAATTGCCCTAGAGTGATGATCCTAGGGTCAAGAGGTCAGATTCCCAAGTCCTCTCACGGCTCTTTTCCAAGTGGTAGAGAGACAGTACATAACAAGTGGCCTTGTTAGTCCGGCCCCTTCCAGTTGCAAGACATTCCACTTGTTAAACTTCCATCCATCTTTGATTCAGCACCAAAAATGAGATCTCTGGATGGTTTAATTTTTTTTATACTTTCAAAGATAACTCCTGGCATGTTTTCTAAAGTTCAGTAAAATGCAGTTATCTGGTAACCAGAAGTTGCAGTACTCATCTGGCTAGAGACACTAACCTATTCTCATCTTTTCCAGCCTCTCTAACCAATGAGGAACTTTGCAAATTCTGACCTATAAATTCCTAGCAATGTTATTAACAGAGTGGAAAATAACTGACTCACCTTCCTTTTTCTTAGCTTGTAATCATTTAGCTCTTCTTCATCTGTGATCTTCTGTTGAGGTGGAGGTGGAAGAAGCTCAAGCTCTCTTTCTTTAGCTTCTCTTAAGAGTTGCTCAGCAGTTATCTGGACCTCAGCTGGGGCTTTGTTTTTCACCTTTTAAGACAGAAGACATTTTCATTTTTAGTAGATGCTCATCACACAAGGTTTAGGAAGCAAAGAAACATTTTTTAGGATGTAAACTTTGTAAGTATTATTACAAGATGCCCTCTTTGTAGAACAGGTTTTCCTTTCTCTATGAAGCTAAAAAAAATCTTATTCATGGTATTTATTATAAAGCCATAGCTAAGTATTAAGAGAAAAGGTAGCAAAAATAGTAAGTGTTCCTTTTTAGATTAGTGTAACAATAAACTCTGAAGCTGGTTAGGTAAAATTCTCACTAGAGGTTCTGTTTTATCAAGATGTGTGCTGTATCTCTTCTAGTGTTGCAACTTGTATTTACAGAATTTTTCAATAATGCCTCAGATTGCGTTTGTTTTTTCCATGGCATGTCAAGTCAAAGACAATATTCAGTAAATTCCCATAGTAGGCCATAAGCTTCTTTAAGACTTAGGGCTATGCTGTCCTCTGCTGCTCCCCCTGCTTGTGTGCTCTCTCTCAAATAAATAATAAGTAAAATCTTAAAAAAAATTATGGAATTGAATTATAAGAAATATTAATTGTTCAATGCTATGTGTGGGATGAGTTTGTTAATGATGATGATGGCTCACATGTAATCACAGATATTGTGCTATGTGACTTATATAAATAATCTCTGGGAGTCATCTAAGTGGATATGACAAGGACAAGTTCAAGAGAGTCACCTGGCCTGGAGAAACACACTAGAGTGTAGGCGTCTGAAAAGGTTTGGGACAAAACCTGTCACATATAAAATACTAAGTATCAGCCACCTATGGAAATATCAGATAAGGTCAAATTTATTGTTTAATTAAATTAATGCCACTACACAACCCATGCCCCCTCATTCCTTCCACTCTCAGCTGGGCTAACTCCTAGTCAGCCATCAAGTGTCAGTTTAAACATCACTTCCTCAGCAAAGTTTACTCTGCAGGGAGCCCTCGCATAACCCTCATTAATCCACGACATATTCTACGCTGCCTCACTAGCATTTGGCAGGACTGCAATTTCATATGGACTCGTGTCTTAAGTGAACGCCGCACATCGCCCGCATTAGACCATAGCTCCCCAGCGCCTAGCGCACTGCCTAATTTCTGCCGCGTGACCCCACTTCTCCCCCAGCAAAAACACTTCCTAGGACGAAGGCCACGTCAACGCGGGGGTTGCCCCGGGGTGACACACCACCACTGGCTGACCCTTCCCCTCCTCCTTCTCCTTGGCCCACATGGGGTAGAACGGCTCCTGGCACTACACTTTCTCGCCGCGAGCCCAAAGCAGGCTGGGACAAGCCCCTCTCCAGGGCCTCCTCCCTCAAAGCCGCTCGCGGTCTCCTACCTTGGCTACTTTGGGAATCCTCTGCTTCCCAGCCGCGGTAGAAGCTGCCATGGCTGCAGCAGCGGACCTCGCGCCAATCTGGACTCCAGAAAAAGGCCCCGAGTACTGGCCGGAACCCCGAAAGCTTTCCGACAACAAGAGAGATCCCGGAACAGGAAGCGGAATTGGCTGGTATGACCTTTGACTTCCCGCACTCAGGCAACTTCGTTTCTGTGGTAACCGGGCTGAGCGTCCTCCTCTGAGCGCCGCGTCTCGGAGTTGCAGGTGAGGTGGGGTAGCGCTGCCCCGGCCGAGAGGGACGCGGGGACAGGGTCCGGGGCATCAGGGGCTCATCCCCAGGTCAGTCTCCGGAACTAGGAGGACCTGTGTGGACGGGTGGGTCAGTCGAACCGTGGCGCCAGGGAAGGGGAATAGGAACAAAGCTCGGATCCGGAGGACGGGGGCGCGGTGGGGGGTGGGGGGTGGGGTGGAGAAGCAGGCCAAAAAACTACCTTTCCCAGCATGCTAAGGACGGAGCTGCAGTGTCCCTAGGTGTCCCGGCGACGCGTTGCATTCTGGGCTTTTTAGTCTCTGCGGTCTTCCTTTCTGGACAGTTTTGCACAAATAAACCCTTAAGGCTTTTAATTAAAAATAACTGAAGGTATTTTAAAGCCAGATAATAGAAAAAAGTGAAAAGAAAATATCAGAGTACTAGCAAATAAGCCATCCTTGTGGTCAGATAAACAGATGTTTAAATATTCTGTGAATGTGCCGTAATTACGTAAATTCTGTTAGCCCTGATGTCCTTAGTTATAAGACCAAAATAATAGTACCTATTTCATCAGCATAAAAGAGAAGATCTATGTAAAGTGCTCCGTAAATGTGAGCTGGTGTAATTCTTGACCTGTCTTCAAAACAAAAGTTAATTATATGCAAGCAAATGGTTAAGCGAATTTAAAAAAAAAAAAAGACTTTTTAAAATGGTACTTTTAGGCTCACAGAGAAGTTGAATGAAGGTACAGAGAATTCCTGTTTCTCACGCCTGTCATTCCCCTTTCTCCAGTATTTCTCACATTTATTATAGTTGATGAACCTACAGTAAAACATTATCACCCAAAGTTCACAAGTTAACATTAGCGTTCACTCTTGGTGTTACACATTCTGTGGAATTTAATGACCTGTATCTACCACCAAAGTATGGTAAAGAATGGTTTCACTCCGAAAATTCCTCTGTGCTCCACCTATTTATTCCTCTTTCCCCTTTCGCCTCCTGCAACCACTGGTTTTTAAAACTTGCCTGATAGTTTTACCTTTCCCAGAATGTCGTATCATTGGCGTCATATAGTGTGTAGGTTTTTCAGGTTGGTTTCTTTCACTCGTAGTCTGCATTTAAGATTCCTCCATGTCTTCATGGCATGAAAGCTCATTGGTTAAGAAATGACAGTTGCAAGTCTCTTGGTGTTTAGAAGAAAAAATATTTATAAATATGCTCTCTGTATTTTATGCATTTAGAAAAATCACTTCTATCTCTGTGAACAGTGCTTTTGGGAAAACTTTAACTGAAGTCATTTGCAACCAGTGTAGAAATATTTGTCATAGCTCTCTAGTACCAATTTTATTATTTAAATATTTCTAAGTCATCTCAGTTTTCAAATTTTAAATAACTTGAATGAGATTTTATATCACCAAAATAAAATCACCTAATAAAATAAATAAATACCTATTAAAATAAAAAGGTGCTTCCGTTATGTGATGTCCTTTAAACTTGTAACTATGCATAACTGATTTAACAAAGTTTAATGTTAATCATCTTTGGTCACCTTCCAGAGATGCAGACACTTTGAATGTTTTATTTCTAGTTGTCCTCCTTCCATCTTAACAAGTTCTTATTGTCTGGTAATTCAGTGCTGTTTTTGTTTTTAAACAAAAGTTATCATCATTATTTTTGTTGTTGTTGTTTGTTTTGCCATCAGTGCTTTTTTAGATACACCTGCTTGTTTACTTCTTTTTCTTCAGCATTTTATCTTATATTTCACTCTCTTCTGATTTTAATTTTATTTTTCCAGATTTACACCTTTTAGGAGTTCTTTTAGCCACATTCTTTGAGTGGTAATTTCTTTCCATCTTTGTGGTGAATTGTCTTTTTATAGCTTTCATCTTTTAGTGATTGTTTAGCTAGGCATAGAATTCTGGGTTAATGGCTGTTTTTACCTTTACTATTCTGGTGATTGGGAAACTATAGCACAGAGGTCAAATTCAGCCCATAGGCTATTTTTGTAGAGCACATAAGCTAAGAATTTCTTTTAAAATATTTTTAAACAACTGAAAAAATCCAATGAATATTTCAGGACACACTAAAATATATAAATATTAAACTTAAAATATAAAGGTCAAATTTCAAGTGTCCATGAGTAGAATTTTTTAAATGATTTTATTTATTTGAGAGAGAGAGCAAGAGCCGGTGCACAAGTCAGGGGAGGGGCAGAGGGAGAAGCAGACTTCCTTTGAGCCTGGAGCCCGACTTGGGCTCAATCCCAGCACCGCGAGATCATGACCTAGCTAAAGACAGATGCTTAACCAACTGAGCCACCCAGGTGCCCCTAGAATTTTATCAGAATACAATTATGCTCATTTGTGTTCATATCATTTCTGGCTGTTATGCTGTATTAGCAGAGTTGGGTAGTTACACAAAGAACATGAGGCTCATGAAGCCTAAAATATTTATCATCTGGCCATTTACAGAGGGACTTTGCCAATCCCCGTATTACTGGCTCCTATTGTTGCTGATGTGAAATATACTTTTAGTCTAATTCTTATTCTCTCATAGGCACTTTGTCTTTTATCTGGTTGCTTTCAGGCTTTCTGTTATTAGCATTTCTTAATTTCACTACTATATATTTAGGATTTATTTTTATTTTTTATCTTTATTTACTTTCATTTTCCTGCTCTTGAGGATTCACGTCTTTCATCATTTCGAAAAAAAATCATTAGCCATTATTTTCAAACAACATTTTATTATTTTTGAAATTACTATAAGACATAGGTATTCTTTCTATTCTGTCTTACATGTCTCTTAACTGCTTTCTATATTTTCTTTCTATCTTTGTGTGCTTCTTTCTAGAAAATTTCTTCATGGCTGCCTTCCCAGTTCATTAATTCTTTTTAATTGTGTCTAATGTGTTTTTAACCCATCTAGTTAAAGTTTAATAATTATATTTTACATTTTTAAAGTTTTGTTCCTTTTCATAATTACCTGTTTTCATGACTTTTCTCTTTCTCTGTTTCCAATAATTGTAAGCATACTTATTTCATCATCTCTTTCGCAGTCTATTATCTGAAGTTTTGGGGAAATGCACACTATATGGGTAGTGTGGGTTGGGATCCATACCTAATTGGGCTAGGATTTGTACTCCTCACAAGTAGCTTTGTTTTCTACCCAGAGAAAACTTCCAGGGGCTGGTAGGTTCAGTTCTTTTAGTCTCCTCATTTATCAAGAGGTTCATTCCTCCAAAGTCCATGTTGGGCACATGGCTTTGGTTTCAGTTCTTGGTTTTGCATGAGGTCCCTGTTCTCCCCACGGAGGGTGCAAACTCTTGTCCTGAGGGCCTGCATCACATTTGATCACTCCCTGAGCCACTGCACACAAGGTCATTGCCTGAGTGGGGGAATTTCCCTTTGCTTGTTCTTTTGTTTCCTCTTTTCCCCAAAGCTCAACTCTTTAATTATGCTTTCTTATTTTATTTTATTCAAAATTTATATGTATTTGTAGCATTAGCCTACAACATCATGTTTCACAAACAGGATGTCTCCTTCCAGTTTTGCTTTAAAATTAAAACCAAAACCAGGAATGACAACATTTATGGCTAGCTTTGACAAGAATGTAGACATTACTAATGTCCATTTCTACCCAAAGTAGGTAAAAGATATTTGCAAATATGAAAATTTATTGTCTCTGCTAATGCCATGTCTTTGTAGCAGGCACCAATTTTCACATTCACAGGGACTGTGGAAATTAGTAGAGTATTTAATTGCTCAGATGGTAGTCAGCCAGGTTCTGATTGGCCTCCTTTGAAATAATACTGTCATTTTGTTGCTTGGTATTGCTTCTCCCTGATTGGGAGTGAGAAGGCCTTCAGGGGAGACATCCTCCAGTGGATTATCTCCCTCCTGGGTCATCGTGCCCAGCCAGCATGTATTGTGTTTCCCCTAACATAGAAGGTACTGTCCGGAAGCCCAAAAGAGATAGGACTTCAGTTGAGAAATCATACATACGAGCATTTCAGATGAAAAAATCCTGGGTGTGGGTAGTAGTGATGGTTGCATAGTGATATGAATGTACTTAATGCCATTGAACCATACACTTAAAATGGTAAACATGGCAAATTTTATGTATGTGTATTTTGCCACAAAAAAAGTCATGACCTCAGCCTTATATGTAAAGTTTTTTGTTTTTCACACTGAGAGGGTATTTTGCATTGAGAAGGTGTAATGAAGTATGCATTTCTGTATTTTAAAATGCTTTTAAAAAATTAAATGTTAAGGAAGATTAACTTTAGAATTAGAACTTGGAATCAGCTCATACTGCAGCTGGGCTGTATAAAGCCATCTTAGGAAGGACATGTCATCAGGTCATCAGAACTGACGGCCACTTTACTAGGGCTATGTTCATTTATTCAAGAAAGAATGCAGAAAGAAAAAATTTGTTTATTGCAAAGGGGATTGATTGGTCCTGTCATTGTCAGCAATGTAGAGACACCCAGGAAACTGTGAAGGTGCCATCTAAGAAGTTGCCGTCTCTGGTTTCCTTGGCTTGGCATCTCTGCAGTAGATGAAGTTCCCCAGACCTCAGGAACTTTGTGTGCTTTCTTCATGTCCACTGTTTTGAATCCTGAGAGTGTCCATGCTCAACAGTAATAACAGTAATGATGATATGGCCAATATTTACTGAGCACATGTCAAACACGGCTTTTAGTGTTTTGCATGTAACAACTCATTTTTAAGCCTTTTACAGTATGCCTATGATCTCTAATTTGCAGATGAGAAAACTGAGGCACAGAGAGTTTAAATAACTTGCTCAAGGTTACACAGCTACTAAGGGCTAGAAACTGGGTCTCATCTCCAGTACTCTGATTCCACAGCCCGTGTTCTTGGCCATGGCCCTGTGTAATCAACCTTCTGATAGCCACGCTTTCATAGCCGTGCAGTTAGTTCTTCTGTAAAGAGAGTGCAGGGAAGGCTTTTGCCACGGCAGGTGTGGTGGTTAAGCCCGCTTAAAGAAATGTTTGCTTATTTACATCTGCAGAATGTGAAGTAAATTTTGAGCCACCATTTCCAAGTTGGGCGATGTTATTCTAAATAGCAAGGTTTTCTTCCTTTGCGGAATGTGAAGATCTGAGTTCACATTTTCACAAGACAACATGAGGCTGGAGTTGAGAGCACATGCACTCCCCAGTTCACCTCAGTTCCCCTGAAAACACCTAAGCTGTGGGGCAGTGGCCACATAGCACACCTTGTTCTATCAAAGGAGAGGAAGTCAGGCTTGTATTCAGCCTGCGTGACTTGTTTGTTAACTGAGCTGCAGAAACATCTGGACTGTCTGACTGTTAATCTTCCCACTGTGAATGAAAAATTGGCATGCTGGGCTCCTCTTTTCAGTTTCTGAGAGCTTGGACAATGCAGGGCATCTGCAAGCGCTGGGTCTGCTCGGCAGGCGCTAGTGGAGGCCTGCGGAAATGGAGGGTGGTGTGAATTCACCAAGGAAAAGGCCACCAGGTGAGGATTCTTGGCTGCCACCTCCCATCTTTCTAAGTCCCCCTGCATGACCCTGCACCTCTCACCCTTAACATCCCAGTGTGGATGGTTAAGAGCAGTCAAACCACAGTTAATGTGAACACCAGTGGACTGGGATGATAGGGCACCCTTACCCACAGAGGCAGCCCACAGGCTACTTTAACGGGGGAGGGACAGGGGATTGGACTAGAAGGCCAGGCCCAGGGTTCAGTTTCTGACTAAATATGGGTGTCCTGAGACAAGTCACTTCATTTCATGGACCTCAGTTTGCTCATCTGATGAAGGAGGACCTTGGTCCAGTGCTGTCTCAGACCCCTGTGGTGCTCAAGTTTTGGTACTTCGGCACATTGGAAATTATGCAAGGGTGCATCTAAACAACAATGATAAAAGCAAAAAGCCAAATGGTAGAATATTGGGTTTTGAAAGAAAACTATATGCACTATATAATTCCACTTATGTGATACTCAACATTTAGCAAAGTTCATCTATGTGATAGAAGTCAGAATTGTTGTTACCTTTAAAGGGGTGAATGAACTGGGGGGGGGGGCATGAGACAGTGTTCCAGGGTGCTGGAAATCATCCATATTGTTCCTAGGGTCAGTGCAGTGGTGAGTATTAATGTGCCTGTTTCAGGTGTACGGGCTAATACATAATAAAACGATTATCCCAAAGATGGAGAGAAGAAGTGAGTTGGGGGAAATTGGAGAGGAAATGAACCATGAGAGACTGTGGACTCTGAGAAACAAACTGAGGGTTTTGGAGGGGAGGGTGGTGGAGTGTTGGGTGAGCCTGGTGATGGGTATTAAGGAGGGCACATATTGCATGGAGCACTGGGTATGGTGCACAAACAATGAATTCTGGAACACTAAAAAGAAATTTAAAAAATAAATAAAAATTAGAAAAAATGATTATCCCGAGGAAAAAGGAAAGGAGGAAAAAGGAGGGAATGGAGGGACAGACAGAGGGAGGAGGAAAATAGACACACACATATATTAAGACATTAAGAGAGAGATTGAAATCCGTCTGTGGCCTGCTGTTCCTGTCAGCAGCATTCCCCAAAGTGTCTTTTTGGAACATGAGATTCTCCACTGTTGCTGTCTTTGGAAACTCTCCTCAGTAAGGGTGTGGGAAAGGCTGGGTTATACAAAGAAAGGAGGCACTTTATTTGGAACTTCTCAAGGACTTTAATGGGCATGGTGGCCCCTCAGGAAGGCCATCATAAACAACATTTCCTACACTTAATTGACCGCAGTAATTTTTTTTTCTTTTCTGTCTCAGAATGTCTCTCAGGACTGTTGCTTTTCAGGGCTCCAGTCTGGGGAACTCTATTTGGGACATGGGTAGAAGCTGCCAGTATTTCCCCTATAACTCTTGACCACATGCCATGGTAGCCAACTAAATAAAAAGGATTCTGAATCAGTAAATAACTCCTTTCAATGTTTTTCAATCCTATTGTTAGAATATTAAAGCAGCTTTGTTGGGAACAAAGAGTACAGTTGCAGAAATTTCGAGATGGGCCACTTCTCAGAAGCATCATCCTCCTGGAGAGAAACATGTAGCTAGTTTGTGATGACCGTCATCACAGCCGACCCCCGGGGGAACATGTGTACCACCAGCACTCCATACCGTGTTCACTCTGACCGTACGGAAATTGAATTCATGTCGGATTTTGTAAGTACTGTAACCAGACAGGCTTGTCATCTCAGATTAATGGTGGACTGTTTTCTCTCTTTTTGGGACAGGATAAAAAAATGTCAGTGCTCACTTCTCCAAGAGGAAAGGTAGAAGTGGTTCATTGCCGAAGAACAGAATCACAGGATATTTATTGTATCAAAAACCTCATTAGAAAATTTACCCAGAAGCTGTTTGGGAGGCTTAATATCATCTATCTTCTGTAAGTATGCAGCTAAGTAGGCCAAGAATGTTTATCAACTCTTTTTTTAACTGGGAAAATAACTTCACTTTCTTTGGGGGTATGATGTCTAGTCTCAGAACTTCTAGAACTTCTAGAATTGCTTCTTGATGCCAGCAGCCTTCAGGACTTTGAGCACAGTGAAGTGAAGCACACAGTCTTGCTCAAGGGCCAGCACTCACCCACTGCGACTGTGTTGCCGATCTGGAAATCCTGTGTCCCCCTGAAGCAGGGGTACAGGACCACAGATCTGTTCTTGTGGCATTTCTCCAAGCAGTTGTACATTTGGATGTCGTGGAGGTAATCCCAGCTAATGACAGTGGTTCTGTGTATCTTCATCTTGGTCATGATACCAGACAGAATCCACCTTTGGATGGAGACATAATCAGTAAAGAGGCATTTCTTGTCAATATAGGTGCCCTCTGTGGCCTCCTTAGGCATCCTGAAGCCCAGACTGATGTCTTGGTATTATGATGGTGGGAGCTTCTCCTTGCCGGTTTCTCCAAGCAGGACTCTCTTCTTATTTTGAAAGATGGTTGGCTGCTTTTGACAGACACCTCAGTCTGAATGTCTGCCATTTTCCTGGCCACCTGAGAAAAAGGCTTTTTTATCAGTTTTATCACACACGAGGAAGGGATCCCACTCCTTATCTTATGGGGCTTTATGGTGAGGAAATGGGCAGCAAGAAAATCTGTCCTGCTGAGCAGGAGATCTCCAGGAGCAATCAATCTCTAAGTCTCATAACAACCACAAATTGAAAGGGTTTTGAATTCAGGCAAATTTGAGTTCAAATCTCAACTGCCCCACCCACTAGTAGAGTGGGGTAAGGTAATAATATCTGCTGCTAGTTTTGAGAATTTATTTTCTGTCAGGTGCTGTGCTTTATCCAGTCCATTTTGCAGTTAAAATGGAGGCCTGCCCAAGGTCAAACAGTTAGTAAGTGACGAAGCCCAGATTTGCTCTTAACCATTGCTATTAAAATGGTCTTCTAAACTTCAAAATATGCACAGATTTTTTCCCTTGTTTTTTTTTTTTTGGACACTAGGATGTATGCATTTTATAATCTGTTTCTTATTATTTTTATTGAAAAAGATAAAAGATAGCTCAGTATTTTGGGTTTTATAAAGCTTCATATTAAATATAATTGAAATGTTTAAAGTAAGGCCAGTCTAAGACATTAAAATTTGTAGTTTCTGATTATCGCACTGATGAATGTAATGCAAATGTTCAAAATTTTGTGGGAGAACAGCAGGGCAACATGTATAAAATGCTTTAAAAATGTGTATATCAATGAAATGATTCCACTTTTTGGCATTGTGCTGGGTTAAACACCGTAATGATGTCCTCTGGATAGAAATATGTACACACACACAGACACACAGACATGAACACAAAAGTTAAGGACTGTGCAGAGAACATTAACAACATGAAATCAGAAACTTTAAGAAAACAGCAGGAACCAGTGCCACCTATTCCTTGAGGATTTTTGCTACATTCTAGAAACCTCCAGCTTCTGTTTTGACAGCTTTGCAAAGAAGAGAAGATAAACACTCCCTCCACCTAAGGAGGGAAGTATTAGATCCTTTTGTATAAAACTGGGTTGCTCATTGTAAGGATGAATGAGACATAAACCCACTGCTGAAGCTGGGACAGTAAGGAAAGTAGCCTTTTCAACCTCAGCATGGAATGAAGGGGGACAAAGCCTTTAAGAATTTGTAAGCATGTGTTGATTTAAGGTCCATGCTGATTATCTTTATGGTCCCAAAAAGCGTCAAAACTTCCTAAATAATGAGTGCATTTTCAGAGAAAAACTGTGTTCGTTTACCATTAGACAGAATAAAGCAAATAAAATGGAGAATTTGATTAAAAGTGGTTGCAGATTAGTAGTGTGTCCAGGAAACTGGCTGAAATAACACAAATCAGGTCTGAAGGATGGAGCTTCAACTCAGACTTCAAATAATGCACCCAGATAGAATTCCAAGCAAAATGCACTTACAGTCAAAAGTCACAAATATATAAGGAAACATGCACCATTAGGAAGAACCAAAAACAAAAAATATACACCAGAATCACACCCTCAAAGACTTCAGATGTTAAGTCAGTCAAAGAATAGAAAACAACTGTGCTTACTATGTCTACAGTGAAAAGATACATTTTTAAAAAAACCATAAAAATGAATAATGAGATTTGAAAAAAAAGTCAAATAAACTATCCAGAAATGAAAATACATTTAAAAGCTCATTGGGTGAATTAAACATCATAACCAACACAGTTGAAGACAGAGGTAGCAAGTAGCAAACTGGAGGACCGATACCAATGAATTATCCAGAATTCAGCACAAAGAGACAGGCAAAAAAGTAAGAAGGGAATAGTTAACAGTTACAGTTGGGTCTAATCAGATTTCTAGAAGGAGATAACAGGAAGTAAAAGAGGCAATATTTGAAGAGATCATGGCTGACAGTTTTCCAGGATAGTTGAAAAACACCAATTCTTAGATCTGGAAAACTCAGTGAAACCCAAATAGGATAAACTCACAGAGAAATCCCCAACTAAGCACATCATAATGAAACAGAAAAATGCCAAAGCTGGAGAGAAGATCTGGAAAATTATCAGAAAGAAAAGACGACTTGCCTGCAAACAGTTGAAGATTAGACTAATATTGATTTCTCACTCACAACCATGATAGCCAGAGATAGTAGAATATCTTCAGTATTGGAGAGAAAATAGCACCAAACTAAAATTGTATACCGAGGGAAACAGGTTTTCAATACCTGCAGGAAAACGAATGCATTTTGAGGCCAACAAAAACTGAGTTAGTTTATCAATGAATCCTGAATAAAGGGAATTCCTCAGAATATACTGTAGGCAGAAATAATATCTCAGCTGGAAAGCCAAGGATACAAGAAAGTAAATATATGTGCAAATATGTTAATTCTAAGATAAAAAAATCAAACTTGCATAAATTATTAAGAAAAATGACTAATATAGATACTAAATATAAATAGTAAGTTTTAAGATATAAATAATGACAAGTAAAATACAGAACAAAAATAGAAGATAAATTGGCAAGAGCATAATTAGAATGAAAGTACTCTTAAAGTATTATCCAAGAGGAGGGTAGGATTCAAAGGTACTTCCTTCCTTCCCAGAAACCACACGTCCAAGCCTATGATGGGGTAAATTATTAATTTTTGCTGAAAGACATCAAGGGAGACCTAAATAAATGAAGAGGTATACACATTCTTGAATAGGAATATTTGATAATGTAAAGAAGTCAGTTCTCCTCCAGTTAAAATGCTACTAGGATTACCTGTTGAAGTTGATAATATGGGTGTGAATTTATATGGGAGAGCAAGGGGCCAGAGTAACTTGAAAGAAGAAAAATAAGGTGGGGAGATTTGCCCAACTAAAGAGTCATTATAGGTGTAGTAATCTGGATGGTGTGGTAATGGCCAAGGAATTAGAGATCCCAGAAAGAGGCCCACACTTATATGAAAACTTGATGACCAAGCCAGTGGGGAAAGGATGTACCATTCAATAAATGGTGCTGGGACAATTTGTTATCCATATGGAAAAGAGAATAAATGTAAAGAACAACCTCCTGTCAAAGAAAGAAGGAAAGGGAAGGAGGGAGGGAAAAAAGGAAGAAAAGACTCAATTCTGGATTAATTTATTATGTAAATGTGAAAAACAGCTAACATTGTTGATGGAATCTCCTAGATTCCAAATTCATTTATCCAGTTTCCTGATGGATGTCCTCCCTCAAATACCTAGTAGGTACTTTACACCCAGCATGATCACCACCTGCCTCTGGACTACTCTGTCTGTTCTTTCCCCATCTCGGTAACTCCAGCAGCTCCAAAGTTTCACTTGCTGGGATCAAAAACCTTGGTGTCACCTTCACTCTTGCTCTTAACCTCCCACACCAGCAGCGCTGTCGGCTCCACCTTCAGAACACATCCAGAACCTGGCCTCTTCTTTCCACCTCACTTCTCCTGCTGAGATGAGGTACGAGGCACCAGCATTCCCACTTGAGTACTTCAACAGCCCCTCTCTGGTCTCTGCTTCCACCTTGGCATCAGCCCTTGCTGCCCGACACCCCCCTCCAACCCCCAATCCTAGCAAATTATTCTCAACATAGTAGCCAGAGCAACACTGTTCACACCAGCCAGATCCTGTTGTGCTCTGCTCAGTACCCTCCATTGGTCTGCCACATGCCTGCCATGATCTGGTGTGGAGCCCACCCTTTTCCCTCTGACCGCACCTCCCTTGAGCTCCACTGAGTTCCTTTATTTCTCCTGGAGCACCCCAGGCATAGGTATGCCTCATCCTACAGTTACAGAGGCGTTTCCATCACACCTCAAATGCTGCCTTCTCCTGGAAGCGCACCTGCATGCACCTGCGCGGTTCATCCTCTTCCCCCAATATTTCTTCATAGCACTTGTCCCTCTGGACATTCTGTGCATTTTAGTTTAGTTTTTTTTTTTTTAATTGTCTTGTCTCCAGTTACTAGAACATTGGCTCTATGAGGGGAGGGATTTTTGCCTGTTCTCTGCTGTGTGCCCAGAACCTAGAAAAAAGCTTAGCCCTTGGTCTGTATTCAACAAATGTTTATTGCATTAATGAATAAATCATGTCTAAGCCCCAGCATCCTCATCTGTGAAATGGACAGTTATACCTAATTTACAGGATGAATGGGACAGTGAGAATAGTTTTTAAATACAGGGTAGAGCCTCGCTCCTAGGAGGTGCTCATAGCTGCTTTCCCCCTTCCCTCTGGTTTTGCCTATAAGGGAGCAGGGACTAGGGTCAGAAAGCAGCAGGCTTTTCTATCATTTTCCTCTCTTCCTTTCTCAGCAACCAGGCAGCCATAGAATAGGATAAAGCACTGCTTTATGAGTATGATGGAATTCTCTTCCATATATATTGTTAAAAGAAATCAACAAGCCACAGAACATGATACAAAGTGAGGCATGATTGCCTCTGAGATGGAAAAGCAAGTGGCAGGGGGCCACTGTATACCTTAATGAGTCTTGAATCTTTCCCACGCGGATAAATTTCTGGATGCAAATAAATTACAAACCCCCAGCTTGGTAGCAAATATGCGCTTGTGACTTGCCCCTCCTGGAGTGAAATGTGTCACCATTGGCCTGAGCAGGAGGGGACATGGTTGGGCTGTGCAGGTGATCACCAGTGACCCATGAGATCATTTGTCAAGGGCCCATCCTTTTAGGGCGTATTCAGAACATGGCATGGGGCATGGGGGCGGGTTACAACTGGTGACTTCTGCAGATTTTTTTTCAAAAACCTGCAAATCTCAAATCCTGTACACGGTCACATACTAATTACCTGAAAGTCCTTAACAGCCTGTTGTTTCTGAAGGTGAGCTTCACACTGCTGCTGGACCTTGGCTGTCAGGGTACCTCGAATCCACACGTCTCATGTTTTTATATATTTTCTGAATCAGCAGATATGAAAAGCATAATTTTTGCCATATGGGAGTGGAGTAGTGAAAGGGTTTTTTTTTTTTTTAATGTTAAAATGGGATCCTAATAACTAAAAAGGATGTGACCTACCTCAGAAGGCAGCATATCTTCAGAAGTAAAAGCAAATTTACATTTTCATCAGTGTGTACCCAGCCTATACAACCTTTCATTTTTCCTGTTAGGCAACTCCCAACCCCTTGCCAGGCCAACGTTAAGGCTCAGAGATCCATTTTACAAGCATTTCTAAAACTGGAGGTTTCTTCCCCGGTTTTATTGCATTTCATTATATTACGTACTGGCTCAGTCACAGATATAGGAATGAATACAACTGACCTCACCTAAAAACCCTGCTAAATCGTAGGGGAGAAAATGAGCAGATTGGGCATAGCAGATGAGTGGGGATAGGGCCAAAGGAATAGGCCACATCAAGTGCACGTGTCACAGTGCAGGGGGCTGGGAAGGGGGAGGGAATGTGACAGGCTCTGGGAACACCCGGATCTGTGCCATTCGTGCTGCTTAATAAAGCAGAAAATGGGGATACTGTTTCACCCAAGATTTCCATCAAGTGTAGTTAAATAAAATGAGTTTTGGCTGAACTTGGAAAATTCGCTAAACCAAGTGAACAAATGAGACATTACTTTAATGAAAACAACTCTGATTTCGCTTGCTGGAAAATATCCTTGAGCTTTAACATATTTTGTGTGAAATATATACATGTGTGTATATTTTTTTTGATTTGGCTTATTCCATAGAAAAATTCTAAATTCAACTTTTAAAAATAAGACTCTCCTTCTACCTTTTTATTCCTCTCCCTTCTTTTCTCCTACAATGATTTTTTAAAAAATCTGTCCCATATAGGACTAATGTTAAGAGGTAATAAGAAGTGGAAATTATAGATACAAAAGGATAATGCTACAAAAGTTACTTTTTTGCACTCAGCCATTTGGAAATTGAAGTGCATTTTCCCATTGAAACGACGTTATTCATGGCTGGCTTCCCAGGCCAACCCACAAAAGTCTATTTAATCTATAATGTCTGTGTGGTATAGTACTGTGCTAATTATACTATGGAACCCAACCACCACCCTAGGTTCCCATGGATAAATGTGTTTCAAGTTCAAATTAGGATTCCAGTAACACATTTCCCTTGTTTCCCTAAGGGGATGGCAATTGCCTTGTCCCAGCTCTTGCCCACTTCCTCCTCCACCACCACCACCATCATTACTGGGTCCTGTGCCCTGGGCATTTTCACATCTGAATTAGAGTGAGGACTATCACTGTGAAGCAGTAGGTCATGGCTCTGGGAGCCTGGGGCAGATGAGCCCAGAGGATCAAAAGCCAGAGGGAGCCAGTGCAGTAATGGGAAGAGGGGCAGAGCTGCAGTGAATCAGAGCGGAGAGGTTGGGGACTGCATCCTTTTGCTAATGAGCCCCCTGTGAGGATAATGTATTCTTGGGACCGGAGGGCAGTCTGCTGTCTTCTTTCCATGATAGCCAGTGCTAGGGTGGGGCCTTTGTGGCAGGTGCACCCAGAGGAGGTCCCCCATGGCTGAGGAGTGGCTGAGGAGGGACAGTGGCTGTAGGTACTGAGATCAACATGCCTAGCACAGTGTTTCCCAAAGATGTCTGTACCTTTTTTTTTTTTTTTTGGAGGAGCATTTTAATCTTTTTTCCTCCAACTTAAGATATCAGTAGATTCCACTCAGCTGAAAAAGTGAAAATGGCATCTCAATTTCTATACAAATGGTTCTCCGTGTGGTAAACTATATCCTGTCTCTAAGTCAGAGCTCTTACTGTCATGCCAGGCTGCATGGCAGGGGAGCAGTTGGGGAGGACCATCAAGATGTCCCTTTGGGGGGCACCTGGGTGGCTCAGTGGGTTAAGCCGCTGCCTTCGGCTCAGGTCATGATCTCAGGGTCCTGGGATTGAGTCCCGCATCGGGCTCTCTGCTCAGTAGGGGGCCTGCTTCCCTTTCTCTCTCTGCCTGCCTCTCTGCCTACTTGTGATCTCTTTCTGTCAAGTAAATAAATAAAAAATCTTTAAAAAAAAAAGATGTCCCTTTGGGACAACCACCAGAATAAGAGTTGGAAGACCTGCTTCTCCACCCCTGTCTTTTTTTAACTTGCCAGGTTGCCTTGGCTTAAGCCAGACCCCTTAGGGTCTCCATTTCTGCAGCTGGATCAGGTGATAGATATTCACATCCTGTTAGAATCCATCAGCCCAAGGACCTGGGCTCAGGGTTTGGAGAAATTGGTTGAGAGAGACCCAGAGGTGGGTCTAAACTCTCAGCTTCACTGCTTTGCATAGGTGACCAGCTCACTCCGGTTTTCTCAGGCCCTGTAGCCCTGATGGTCCCATATCCTGGGAACCTTCTCAGTCTCAGGTAAGTGGGGACAGTTGGCCGCTCTAACTTTACAAGTTTAGGCCAACACAGTGGAATTGGCAACGTGGGAAGTATAGGGAAAATGACAGTCAAACAATTTCCCCAGCCAGTCTCCAAGGGAAGGGTACTGGATGCTTCACATAAATATAACACCTTTCTAACAAAATGTAATTTTCAGTCAAAATTTAGTTGGTAGTCCCAGATGTCCTGGAAGATGTTGTTCTCTCAGAGTTGCTGCCACACTGTTCCCACCTCTTTCAAAGGTTATGCAGTGGTTGGTAGAATTCGGTAGCCAAAGGAGGAGGGGGGAAATGACACCTCGTCCTCTCCCTTTTGGTAATCTTGGTCATGTGTGCAGTTTTAATCCTTTCTATAGGGAAAAGGCAAACCTTGCTGTTACCCTCTGCAATGACAAGGAGGAGATCATGGCTCAGGCTACCTTCGTGGACTATCCCAACTGGAATGTCTCCAATCAGGACAGCTGGGTATCCGTGTTCCGGGAGCTTGACAGTGAAATCCCATGCACAGTAAGCAATTACACACAGTTCTTATTAGAACAGCCTTAATTTTGAAGGGAAGTCCTATGTTTGCACATATGCCCTTCCAGTTTTGAGACTGAGCAGTTCAAGACTCACAATAGAAAGTGACATCATGATAGTTAGAAACAAAGTTAGCTAGTGGGGAAGAAGAGTGAGTCTAAGAGCAAGAGGCCAGAGAGGATACAGAAGGGAAGGAAATAGCCAGATTAGTCATCTGGTGGCAAGGCCTCGCTCACCTCTGCTGGCGAAGACTAGGATGGAGCAGGGAATTAGCGGAAATGTCAGATATGTGCTTCTCAGGTCTTCACACTGTGCCCCCGGATCAATGTTCAAAGTCTTTTTTTTTTAATTGTTTTTTTTTTTAACTGAAGTATATTTGATACATAATGTTATATTAGTTTCAGGTGTACAACAGTGATTGGACAGCTGTATGTGTTATGCTAGCTCACCCCAAGTATAGGCATTGACTGTATTCCCTATGCGGTACCTTTAATCCCTGTGACTTATTCATTCCATAACTGGAACTGCACTTCCGACTCCCTTTCATCTATTTTGCCTCCCACCCTCCCTCCCTTCTAGCAACCACCAGTTCTCTGTGTTTATGGGTCTGTTTCTGGTTTGTTGTTTGTTTTTTCATCTATTTGTTCATTTGTGTTTTAGATTCTACATATGAGTGAAATCATTTGGTATTTATCTTTTATTGCCTGACTTATTTCACTTAACTTAATTCCTTCTAGGTCCATCTATCTTGTCACAGATAACAAGATCTCATTTTTTATGGCTGAGTAATAGTCCATTGTACATGTATATATGTGCACGCATGTGTGTGTTTGTATGTATGTATGTATACCACAGCTTCTTTATCCATCAGTGGACACTTAGGCTCAGTGTCTGAAGCCTTTGATATATTGGGAGGGCACCTGCCTTTACACCGTTGCTCCCATAACAGTGATAATAGAGCCTCAGATTCCTGTTGCACTCTGTAATTTTCAAGGTACCTTGGTGGACTCTGGCTCATTTGATGTTTTCTAGCTGTGGGCACTTTACAACCTGTTGGCAACCTGACTTGGTAGCTGGTGCTAAGTCTGAGCTTTCTCTGACCTCGGCCTCCCAGAGCCAGGCCTGCATATGGCCTTAGACTCGTGGAGAGCTAGAGGCTATGACCAGGGGTAGCATGCTTGTCTGTCAGTGGAATCCAAGAGTGTGTCCCCAGAGCCCTAGGGAATGCCGATGGCGTGAATGAGTGAGTTCACCTCCCCATATACACTTGTGTGCGCACACACACACACACACATGCCCATGTGCACTCCCAACACATCATTTGGCATTTATTCAGCGAAATAATGTCTTTCCTTTGTCCTTTGCTTCTCACTTCCTCATCACTCTATACATCCAGTTACCATTTTTAGAAAAATTATCTTAAACTTGGAAATAGGCCAAAAAGGTGCTTTTGGTCCCATGCTTGTATCTTTGATCGATTATCTATTGACCGGGCTATGGTACAGTTCTACAGGAACAGTGATTAACTTTGTAGATTTTTGTCCATGCGAGATGTAAATAATTTCTGTCTGATGGAAGAGATCCTCTCAGAAGTTACGGTTGGTGGCCTTGCAGGACATTAACTCTTTTGTTTCTAGCCCAGCAATCTTATTCTAGCATTCCCTCATTAAAATACCTAAGGTAGCCAGCTTCTCAGGTGCTGCAAATTGTTTCTGTCATCCCACTAACCGAATGAATCCTTAATAGACGGGTTGACTAAATCTCCAACATGTGCTTATTTGGATGTTTGTGTTAGGACCACGATTTTACCTTTTCCAACATCCTAAGTCAACATCTTTATTCATAAATTCTTTCCCCTTTGGTTCCTTTGTTCATTCTCTTAAGGTTGTTTCTCTTTGAACGCATTTTAAACTCCTTCAGCAGTGCAGAGCTCCGCCATCCCGTATGGTGGCCACCAGCCATGTGTAGCTGTTGTGTACTTGAAGTGCGCCAGTCTGAGTTAAGGTGTGCTGTAAGTGTAATAAGATAGACACTGAACTTCAAATATTTAGTAGGAAAAAACAGGGTAGAATGTCTCACAATTCTTAATTTGTCAAAATGATAATTTCAGTATGTTAGGTTAAATGAAATATATTGAAGATGAATTTTACGTATCTGTGTTCTTTTTTTATACGTCCACTAGGAAATTGCATATGCAGCTTCTGTTTGTGGCTCAAGTTATTTTGTTACTGGACAGCATTGGTATAAAGCTTCAAGGCTTAATGTCTTAGCCCAGGGGTATTTGCAACTGAAGTAATGCTTTTTATCATAAAACTAAAGAATAAATGTTGAATTATTATATTTTTGATGGAAGAGAGAATTTGGAAGATAAATCAGTCAAATAATAAACTGTGTACTCCCAGGACTAGTCCTGTTTAGAATCCGAAGCACGTGTTAAGTCAGGTGGTCGTGGGGTAAGCCGGTAACACACGGGAGGGCTCACAGTGGTGTTGTGGCTATTGCTATCGCAATGATAGTATTTCTCTTATTTGCCTGAACCAAACTATGATTCTTCTCTTGCCATTTTATGTCTGATAAACACCCCTTCTGAGTATTTCTAAGGTATGCATTATCCAACAGGAGGGGCACACAGCTGTGTGGGTGGTAACCCTAGGCCGCCTAAAAAAATTGCTCAGAAGACGAGAAACATGGAAAGCACTTCTGTTGTCCTGATCTAAGTGCAAGCAGCCCCCTCACCGGTTAACCCCCTCACATTTGCATTAGCTCTGAAAATGGAAGATTTGTCTGTAAACACTGGGGTACCGAGTTGAGCGGACCCATGGCTGGATGTACGGAATAACTGCTCATTATTGAGGCCACTTTAAATGTCTTCAGAAGTAGGAGACAAAGCTCTTTAAAAACTGGAAATATTTAACCTGAAGTCCAGTTCCAATCTTGCTACTTTGAGTTTCCAGCTCTCAGGTTTTCTGGATCCCAAGAGTAATATTTGATTCTGACTCTGGGAATGTTGAACAAAACAAGCCATTGGATTCATAACGTGGCATCTGCCTCCCATCCTTCAAATTTATAAGAGAATCTTTCTCTTGTGTCACTTGAATAGAGCAGCAGCTGCTGACTCAAGAGCCCCAGGGAATGGGTGATTGTCTTTCACTTGGCATAGACACCCCCGAGGACAAGACTACTGAGTTAATAATCGATTTCACTCCCCTGCAGGCACTTCCCTGCCCCAAGCCCCATTCGTGAGGGCAGGACTAAGGGCTGGATGCATTGGACTCATTTACAATCCCCGTTTCCTTGAATAATTCTAAGGTACAAGGACAGAAGGCAGCAAATGGAATCAGTGAGATAGCTTGAACGCTGCCTGAGTGTCTCATCACTATACACATAAAATCTCACCCCCAAAACCAGGCAGCTCCAAGCCTGTAGCTACCCCAAAATTGTCCCCACCCCGACCACCCCCGAGGCGGCCCGAATGCTGACTCAGCCTTTAATCCTGTTCTCTTTCTTGTGCAGCCTCTGAACACGTTGTTCCTGCACCTCTTTGTGGCCGTGGACGAGTACTCTGTTGGCTGCTGCAGAGAGATTATTCAGTGAGTGGCTGGGATCTTGCAGAGGAGGACGTCAGGGGGGCCGGCCAACACACCGCAGACAAGTCCCGTTGGTGCCAAAATGACAGGAAAGAGACCATGTGCCTCGTTTTAAAATATTTTCAAAAACATGAGATCCTTTGAGGTGTTTAATTTGCTTGTAACCCATGGCTGTATGAAGCCTCTATGTTGAACAGCCGTGCTATTTCTGAAAGAAAACCATAGACATTTCTTTGAGTCAACACTCCCTTTGACACACATCTTTCAGGATCATCCCTGAGGCAAACAGGTAGTACAGTCACTTAAAAAAAAAAAAAAAATTGGATTTGTGGGGAGGGAGAGTCAAGCATCACAGGTTTGGATGTTTCTAAAAATAGTTCTCCCCCATCTTATCTTTAGAAACCTTTATTAACCTGACAGACTGCGGAAGTATCCGCAATAATCTGGCGTGGCGAAACGTGATCCGTCAGGCTACCCGGTGATGGTGCTGGGCCTCTGACAGCCTGCTCCGACATTTGGGGGTGGTGGCCTCCGCTTTCAAGTCACTTTGTAATGTCACACCAGACCATCCAGATGCCAGGTCAAAGGTTAATGTCAGCAGAAATCTGGTGTGCCCCATGAATGTGGCACTCTTTCTTCACTGCCTCCATAGAACAGACAGAAAAGAGGCCAGTTGGAATTTCAGGACGCATAGAGAAGGAAGAGAAATTCCCTTGAAGGTGTTCTTGCCTTTGCAGGCAAGGAGCAGGGGGCCCAGGTGGACTGATGAACAGCTGATGTTTTTAGTGAAGGCCTGTGTCTCGCACGGTGCCAGCTAGTAGAATTGCTTTGGTCCTAACACCTGTGCCGCCCTCTCTTCCCCTCACCAGGAGCGTGTTTAAGGCAGTGCCGGAGCTGCATTTCATATTCCTCATTGTGCCGTCCTATATGAGCCTAGGTAAGGTCTACGCAACCACCTCCTGTCCCCAGTCGCCAACATGGGAAACTCATGCTGAAAGTGGTGCTCTGGGGGAACGGCGATAAGCTGGGTCTCCAGGCCCTAAGTGTATCATGTGCCTGTTTGATCATAGAACAATTAAAATACCACTTAGCACAGAAGTTACACTTTGTTCTGAAGTCCAAAAGTTATCCCTTGGTAAAATGAGGCCACATTTCTTTGTCTGCATGATTTAGGCTCAACTCTCATAACCGTGTTTGAGCAAGTGGGAAACATTCCAAGTCTGACATACGATGAGGACTTCGCTGTGCACATATGTCACAGGCAGAAGCATTACCCCCAGCTGCACATCCGCAAGGCCAGGTAAGCCTGGAGCAGCGCCTTTTCTAACCTCAGGTTAACCTGGACACTTACCGTACAAAGAGTCGCTAAGTTGCCAATTCTTACGTGAGTGTGCATAGCTTGGATTAAATTATTTTATGATGCCCGTAGGTATCACTTCCTTTGGAGATGTTTCCAGTTCCCCTTGCTGACATAATTTACAGGACTAAATATCTGATGAGACTCATTTGGTGCTGTGTGGCTGGCAAAGTTGCACATTTACTACTGAAGGGGTTTCTGAAAACACGCACTCCTCAGTCCCACACTGGGTTAAATAACTTTCAAATATACGTAAAAATAAATCCGCCTGTTTAGTTTTCCCAATAAGCCCACCTGCTTTCTGAGATTGACCCCAAAGAGGAGTTTTGGAAGTTGAAGATCTTTACTGTCAGTGGGCCCAAAGACATGCCCCGAAGTTTAGCAGCCTTAAGGAGATGGCTCTGGCACATTCTGTTTTCCAGAAATGGCTGCAACACCATCTTCCATCCCACAAGCTGTCCTACAAGGTGATCTTGGGAGACCATTGTGCTGGAGAGGCTGCATGTTGGCCCTGGGGTCGACAGCCCCAGCATGGCTCCCACTGACAGTCTGCATAGACCGTCAGCCATGAGAATGAGCCATTGTGGCCGTCCAGCCAGGGACAGCCCCTCCATATCTGGAGCCCAGCTGACATGGGACTGCAGCCATAGGAGAGACCCCAAGCAAGGACTGACCAGTTGAGTCCTCCCAGATTTCTGACTCATAAAATTGTGACCAAAATAAAAGGGCTTTTTTGAAATAAAAGTGCATATGAAATCATTTTACAAGGGTGATTGCTTGGTTTTATCAGTGAAGAATAAGTTATGTTTTACTGGGTCAACTGTTGCCATGAATGCTGGATTTCTTTAGAAAGTATTAAATTTTTAAGAAGTGAGAGCCTACTCTGTGCCAGTCATATGGTATTATGGCATAATTGTTAAGAATTTGCAATAGTGGCATGAGATATAGATTCTGGTCTTGATTTGACTACTGACCAAATGGGTTAACTTAAAAAAGGAACTTGGCCTCTTCAGGCCTCAGTTTTCTCCCAGTCAGTGGGTACTGGGGCATTGTCAACTGCATGGGATCATTGCAATGATTGGATGAGCTGACGGATCATCTAAGTAGTTAGAACAAGTACTTAGCACACTTCCAGTCACGTGTAAGTGCTCAAGGAAATGAAATATTATTAACATTAAGTTAAATAGGGGTGCCTGATTGGCTCAGTAGGTTAGTGTCTGCCTTTGGGTCAGGTCATGATCCCAGTGTCCTGGGATTGAGCCCTGCTCAGCGTGAATCCTGCTTCTCGGTCTCCACCCCCCCCCCACCTCTCTCTCTCTCTCTCTCAAATAAATAAATAAAACCTTTAAAAAATATTAAATAGGGAAGACAGACCCAGCTACAATAAACTTTAATGTTGGGTGGCTTAGAAAAGGAAAGGACAGAGAAGGAGGAAGACAGCTTCATACAGAACCTCTGTGGCCCACCCCCACCCCGAGATCTAAATACCCATCAATAAGTAGATGTTTACATTTACAAACCAGAGTGCATCCATGCAGTGGTTGCTTCTCAGCAATGAAATGCAATGAACTTCTTATAGACACAGTAGGGCCGATCAATCTCCGTTCATGCTGAGTGAAAGAAGGCAGACACGGAAACAAAGACCATAAACTATTGACTCCTCTCGTGTGATGTGCAAATGGCTAATCTGGAGGGAGAGAGAGCAGGTCAGTGGTTGTCTCTGGTGGAGGAAAGAGTGTACCTGGGAGGAACACACTGGTATTTGGGGCAGTGGCCATGCTCTGTGTATTGATTGGAGGGTATGCAGTTCCCAGAACTCACCCAATTTAAACCCTGTGCATTTGACTTTATGTTACTATGCCTCAGTTTAAAAAAAAATAATTTAAAATAAGGCTTCACAGAGAAGGGAGCTTCTGAATCCGGTCAGAAAGGATGAGCCAGAGTATAGTCAGAGGGACAGATTGGGCGAAACTGTGGAGGCAGGGGAGCACCTGGAATGTCTGTTCGCAGGCAGTAGACAAGTGTGGCTGCTGTAGGAGGTGTGGAGAGGAAGAGCAGGCCACTGGATGGCAAAGAAAGAATTATGATGAGAAGGCTTTATCCTGAGCCAGCAGGCAACACTGATGAAGAAAGGCATGATATGGACTGGGTGTGAAAGATAACTGACTTTCATTTGGTTTGTGGCTTATAAGGGAGGAGCACAGAACAGTCTGGCCAAGAAATGATCCTAGTTGGAATTCAAGCAGTGACAAGTCAAAGAGATTCAGGTGAGGGCCAAGGGGTGCAGGGATGCAAGGAAATGTCTGAGGGGGAAAGTGCAGTTTGGTTGCCAGCTGGGTGGGGAAGTTGAAGGATGAGAACAGGTTAACCGTGACTTGGGTTTTCAAGTATGTGTGTGGGGCTGATGGTGAGTTCATTAGCTGAGAGTAGAAATAATAGCATTAGATGGTTATGTGGGAGGTGTTAATACAGATCTGTCCTCTCATGAGTGAGGAGGTCATGAAAATAAAGGAGGTTGTCTAGTTGAGGAGGAGGTTTTAAGGAGAAAAAGCAGAGGTCTAGGGCAGAATTTTGAAAGGTGAAAAATGAGCTGTTCAGGATAATAAGGAAGAAAACTGCAAGAGAGGGAGAGAAGTCTTAGAGAAGTCAGACTCTTAAGTCTGGCAAATAATGTGAGGAAATCAAATAATTTGAGTCTAAAGAAGAGGTTTTTGGATTTACGAATTTAAAAAGATACAGATGAGTTGAGTAAAACTGATGAACTTCTAGCCAAACTGACCAAGAAAAAAGACAAATTACCAATACCAGAAATGAAAGAGGTGATACTGCTATAGATCTCATAGACCTAAAAGGATAAGGACTTTGTAAATTCAATAATTTAGATGAAATGGGCCAATTCCTTGAAAAACCCAATCTGCCAAAACTCATTTAAGAAAAAAATGTATAATAACTTGGGAGAATTCTGTATCTATTAAAAGTTGAATGAACTTTGGGTGAGAGGGAGGGTGGCTGCCCACCCCCACACTGACCTCTTCCCCAGTCTCCAGCCCTAACCCTGCTCCATCCTGATTTGCTTCTCTCCTTTTTCTCCTGTCCTCATGACTCTGAACTCTGTCTTCCTAGGACCTGGGTCTCAGCTTTCTCTCAAGCTCATCCCATTGGCTCCTCTCTGCCAACAGTGGGCACATAGTCACCAGTGACCTACATTCAGCCCCTGGTTTGGGGTCTGGTCTTGTCCCTCCTTGAAGGGCAGAGTTGGGTTTTAGAAATCACATTGCAGGGTGCCTGGGTGGCTCAGTTGGTTAAGTAACTGCCTTCAGCTCAGGTCATGATCCCTCTCACGCTCTCTCTCACTGTCTCTCTCTCAAATAAGTAAATAAAATCTTAAAAAAAAAAAAAAGAAATTACATTGCAGTGAGCTGAATAAATGAGAGGTAAGGACGAGAAAGCAAGGGGTTATCCACTGGTCTTTAGAGAAGTTTGGTGATGAAGGAAAACAAAGAGAAGAAGGCAGATGATGAACATTATGCAAACAATGTAAGGTGAGGGGCACCTGGGTGGCTCAGTGAGTTAAAGCCTCTGCCTTCGGCTTGGGTCATGATCCCAGGGTCCTGGGATCGAGCCCAGAATCGGGCTCTCTGCTCAGCGGGGAGCCTGCTTCCTCCTCTCTCTCTCTCTCTCTGCCTGCCTCTCTGCTACTTGTGATCTCTGTCTGTCAAATAAATAAATAAAATCTTAAAAAACAAAAACAAAAAACAAAGTAAGGTGATTCCATTTTTACTATCCACGTAGAGAATGTGCTTTGTATTCTGAGATCCAGACAGCATGTGTCTAAAGAAACATTACCGAGCAGTAAAATAAAGCGATATAAATTATCCACCTAATTTAGGACAAGAGAGAAGAAAATTCCTTGTAGAAAACCGTTTTCCTTTCCTTTTTTTTTTTTTAAATCCATAGCTAAATACACGCATCATAATTCTCTTTGTAAAACCCCTTTGGTCAGGATACAAATGCTAATACAAGTCAAATGCATTCTGAAGAAAAGGAATTCTTCGAGTGAAGTATATATATATTTTTTAATATTTTATTTATTTATTTGACAGAGAGAGAGGTCACAAGTAGGCAGAGAGGCAGGCAGAGAGAGAGGGAGAAACAGGCTCCTCACTGAGCAGAGAGCCGGATGCGGGGCTCCATCCCAGGACCCTGAGATCATGACCCGAGCCAAAGACAGAGGCTTAAACCACTGAGCCACCCATGCACCCCGAAGTATATTTTTTAATAACATTTTTAATTGATTCTCTCACCTTTCAAATCCTTCTTCCTGATTTATGAAGTTTGTCTTGTTAGTATCAGCATAGGAAAATAGGTCCTCCTGCCCTTCATGAAATATAGTCTTTAAGGAAGTCTTATTGTAAAAGTATTCACAAGGAGGCAGTTTCTTTATTATGTTAGGAGAAATTTACATAAATTTATTGCTTAGGATCTTGTAAGTAGTCTGATAATTGCTGAATTTTTGTCTTCATTTCATTAAAAAATCTCTCCTTTTATTCTACTCTTTGCTAATTAGCTTGAGGGATGGGTTCATTTAATAAAATGAATTATATTTTCAAATTAGAACAATTTTTTAGAGTAAAATTACTTGTTGCATTCTGCTATGTGAGCATATAGCTACGCACACATGTGCCAGTGTATGTATATTCACTCTTTATCTTTTTGTCTGTATACAGTAATGATCATATGTTCTGTTAATTGTATTTTTCATTTAATGTAACAGTTCATCATCCTTCCAGATCAGTTGTATTCTTTTGAACGGCTGCATGGTATTTCAACATGTGGCTCTAATATTCATATAATTATTCCGTATTTATGGAAATTTGTCCTTATTTTTTTTTCTCCTGTAACAAGTAGTACTGCAGCCTTGTACATATATCTTCGGGTACTCATGCTATTTTCTTTTCTTTAGTGTAGGTACCAGAAGTGGAATTTCTGGGTAAGAGTACATTAAATACTAAGATTTAAGAATAGGTGGTACCAAATTATTCAACCAAAATATTCATAATAATTTATATTCTAACCAGTGGAGTCTAGTTTCCTTACACTTCACCAATGCTGGATGTTTTCAGTTACTGTTTCCAATCTCTTAGGTCAAGCCAATAACTTATTATTTTGATTTACATTTATCTAAATATCTGTGGGTTTGAGTGCCATTTTACAGGCTTTGTTTGAAATAAAATAGTTGAATTTTAAATAATTTCCAATTTAGAAATTATCAGGATGGATGATTAAATGTATGTTTACAAAGTAGACGATCTTGGGCGGGAGGGTAGAGAGGAACAGCAGGTGAGGGAGGAACATTTCCAAAAGTATCTTCTTTTCTTTTAACTTACTAGGTCACCAGCCTATTATAAGAGGACATAAGTCAGGAACAGTCAGATGGGAGAGATGCACAGGGTGAGGTGTGGGAAAGAGAGCAGAGCTTCTGGCCTCTCCATGTGGGCCACTCTCGCCAAATTTCGCATTCACCAACCCAGAAGCTCCATATTTTCTCTAAATGTGTAGGCAGTATACCAGATTTGGATCTTGGCAGTTGGCATTTTCTTGAGGAATTTTATTTTATTTTATTTTATTTTTTAAAGATTTTATTTATTTATTTGACAGACAGAGATCACAAGTAGGCAGAGAGGCAGGCAGAGAGAAAGGAGGAAGGAAGCAGGCTCCCCGCTGAGCAGAGAGCCCGATGTGGGGCTTGATCCCAGAACCCTGGGATCATGACCTGAGCCGAAGGCAGAGGCTTTAACCCACTGAGCCACCCAGGCGCCCCTCTTGAGGAATTTTAAAGCTTAATTACTTCCAGCATAGATATTTGGCAAGACGTTATGGTATTATTATCTATTACTGTAAAAGATAATCCTGTAGAATCAGATAATTTTATATATTCTATTATTGTAATAGAAAAATGTATATAAATCTATACTGGAACTGACATATACAGAGGTAGCATATTTAAAAATGACCTGTTTCACTTTTTAGTAAGGTGACATCTTTGCTAATCTACTCACTGATGCCCCACTTGGCTTTCGGGATGTATGCTGCTCGAGAAAATGTATAGACTGTGCCCTACCCAGTGCTGGCTCCTAGTAAGCACATGGTAAACTGATGTTTTTGAGTTAGCTTCTTTCCTTCTTCCTTTCCATCCCAGGCCTTCCTTCCTTTCCTCCTTTGCCCTTGAAAACTTTAGAGTTATGGACTATAAACTTCAAGTGGACAAGCCTGTCCTGGCCTGAACTAAACCTTCCTGATTCTTGACCTTGAGGTCTTCTTCCTTCAGCCTCTGAGGGTGAAATGTCCTGCTTGCCCAGCCCACAGAAAATCTGCAAGTAGCAAGCCCCACGAGGAATAAAGTCCTGATGGCAAAGAGATGACAGTGGGTACTTTGTAAGGGGGAAGAGGCATTTATAAAAAGACAATTTAGAAAAAAAAAAAAAAGACAATTTAGCATACAGTAGTGAATTCATGAGCGAATGGTAATGCTATGACAATTTATGGTTTTGCTTGCTGGAAGGTAAAGGAATATGGCACATTTTAAGAAGCCCTCTGTCCGGGTTTTGAAGGGTCAGGGGTGGGAGGTTGGGGGAACAGGTGGTGGGTGATGGGGAGGGCACGTTTTGCATGGAGCACTGGGTGTTGTGCAAAAAGAATGAATACTGCTACGCTGAAAAAAAAAAATAAATAAAATAAAACATTTTCAAGTAAAAAAAAAAAAAAAGAAAAAAAAGAAGCCCTCTGTCCAAAATGTTCACATTCAAGTTTTGATAGTAGCAGGTGTAGAATTTCAGGTAGCCAGAGAATGCATTTACATAGATCACGTCCCTACCTTAAGGATACACGAAAAAAGATTTTTCAGAAGGTCAGATGAGCAAGGCCCTGTATTCTCTTAGGCTGCTGCTTTTCTCTTATTTCCCTCACATTGATTTTTTGACATCTGTCTCATCAATAGTTACTTGCTCTGATAATTAACAGTGAAGAACACAGTTCTTAAAACACTAGACCAGAGAAGGGTTTGGGATGTAATTATCCTGCCCTGTTTACCTAGCAACATGTTCAGAACCAGGGAATTAACACTGTAATACCCAGTCCTGGTTCTTCGATGTACCCATGTGGAAAATTGTGCTGTAATCTGCCCCTCCACTTAGACAGTAATTACTACAGTTACTGTTCTATATTTTGCATAATATTTGAGAGAAAGTGTAACTCCTTCTGGACATAACTTTATTATCTATAGTGGGCTTGATTAATACTCAACGGTGGGTTTGAGATGCTCTCAGACTGAGAAACTGTTAGAATAGTCTTTCTAGGGGGGAGCCTACCCTTTTCAATTCTTTCATGGGGGTAGGGAGAGTCCTGGGAAGAACTCGCCAGGAAAGGGTTATGTGCTATCAGTCAGTGTTGTAAAATAACTAAAATGGACTGCTGTTTTTCTGCTGACAATAAAGGTTAACCAGATTGTGTCAACATTATTGCTATGTAAAATAGATGAAAGACAATTGAGGGCTTTAAAACGTTAAGATTGGTGGTTTTTAAACATGAACTTTCCACCTTTTAAAGCAATTGCTTTTTTGGATTTGCTTAAATTGGACTTCTGAGCAATTTCATAGAAATGAACGTTCTGAGGCTTAAGTTATTAGAATCCTAAAGCATTAAAAAAAGGGGGGGGGATAGCGCAATTAGGAGCTTCACCGTTGCTCTTCTTGAGTCCTGGTAAGTGACCCAGCCAATAAAATCTGGTTAACAATCCAGCTGGAGTGACAGCGTGCCAAGATGGACTTTTGGATCTGATCCTGGTGGTATAAACGGCAGGGGCCTCTTACTGGCCTTGCATGTGTTTTGAAGTCATTTAGGGCTTGAAATCCTCCGTCATTTTAAAAAATCATGACATTTTCCAAGGAGGAGAAACTAAACGGTTCCAAAATCCATCTCCAAATTCTAAAATGGAATTATGTGGTTAGGAAAGATGGATTTGATTTTCTTAAGGAAGACCACTAGAGGTCACAAGAGATCTTGGAAAGAAACAGGTGCTTTGTTTTCCGCATCTGAAAGAAAAAAGACTGACTTTAGAATCTCCTACCTCAAGTTGAAACAGTGTTCATGGCAAAAGGTTGGTTTAACTCAAACACACCGCTTTCTTTAGGACTATCACTAAATTAGATTCTCTGTGAGGTTTTTTTTCCCCCTCATTCATTGATTTCTTATAGCACAGGCACACACACACACTCTTGGACTTGAAGAAATACAGTATTTATGGCATTTCAAGTAACATCAGAATCACTTTTTCAACAGTACATGTTTAAGACTAGCTAATGAAATGCAAATCCTCTCTGGATGTGGAAAATACCGTCAGACAGGAGAGGAGAGGCTGTGCCAATATTCTGACTGCAGAGGTGGCTCGCCCCTGCTGCCTCTGTCGTTCCAGTCCTAAGTTTGAATTTTCCATCCGTGAATTCGCAGTGCTTCTTTACTGGCAAGGAAACAATATGTATCCCCTGCCCTGTGGAGGGAAGCTAGCCTGTAGCTTTCCTCTAGGATTGTAATTATACAGAAGAGTGGTCAGTATGCTGACGCTGTGAAACAATCTGAGGGTCTCCCTGTCACCAAGAGACCATGCCAGTCAACTGGGAAAGTTCTGCAGGTTCCAGGCATCATGGTGTTCCTTGAAAGCCCAGCTAACTGACATAGTGGAAATGATGACAGCGTGTCCTCCCAGGAAGCAAGGGAGAGCCATTCTGTTCCTGTCATCCTCCACCTTCCCTTCCGCTGGGTTTAGAGGACACCCACACCCCAAGGATGTGTCCTAGAGAGGCTGTTGATTTCCTCATGCTTTGGATTCTACTTCCATTTGCATCTGGCACATTTGTCAGAGTCTGATAGACATTTAGGTACCTGAACAATCAATCGGTCTTTATGGGATGGACCTCTTGTTTCCTCCAAACAAGGTAAAATGAAATATTCTGTAACTGATTACATTAATAAGCACATTGTTGCCTCTTCCAAGCCACTTCCCGAGTGGAACATATAAAATAATGTTGCTTTTCACCCAGGAAATGGTATCATTCCCATTGCATGTTATGTTGATGAATTATAACCTGACATAGGCATTAGCCCTGAAATACTGTGGGTCACAGAGGTGCTGGACACGTGGCTGTACCGTGCCAAACGAATTCACACTGAGTCGCCACTCTCCTGTCCCCGAGGCAGGCAGTGCTCATCACCTCAAAGTGCTTGAATTGAAACATTTTACTGGATGAATTGTTTTTCGTAGCTGGGGTGTTTTGTTTCTGTAGGGCTGGACTTTTTGTATGCCATTTGAGACTCTGCAAGGCTGATGTCATACTTTATCATTAACACTGGGGCTGATGCAAGATCATAAATTATCAATTACCCCAAGGAATGAATTTGGCAGAACAAGTTCCACTTTATCCATTTTAGGGAAGAGCTGAAAGGAGAGACTCTGTAGAATGCCACAATTTGGATATTTTCTTCCTATTTTTCCCAAAAGAATTAGTAGTGAGGCATGAGTATGGATAACTGTTATAGGCTGCAGAGGGCTCATGATTGGGTGTACGGATGGCCTTGGGTCTCTTTGAGCCTTTATCTCAGACTTTCATATCCATGAAGTATTATTTTTATATCCACTGTATGTAGACCAAAACCCATGGTACACAGTTGATTTTAGAGTTTTCTATATGATAGGTGTCTAAATTCACTTAAAAGGATTAGGATATGGAATTATTTTCCCATTATTTACAACAATTATCTCTATTAATATCAATGTGTAGTTGTGTTTTTGGCAAAGTGTTTAAAAATGGATTTATTGGCTATTCTCTTTTAGAATCGTTTTTGTTTTGTTTTGTTTTGTTTTTTCTTTCCAAACAAGTATCATTCAGGGCTCTTTATAGAGAAAAGCCCTCCTCTGTTAAGGAGAAAAGCCCTCAGCACCCTTTTGGCAGTGTAAGTGGGGAAGTGGGTTCTGAAATGCAGTCGGTGTTGTATGTTCTTTGAGCAGAGGTCCTGAGTGCTGGGGCAGGGTGGGTTGGGAAGAGCCAGTCGGCGGGGGTTTCTGGGTGGTGTGGGATGTGGCAGGGGAATGTGAAGTCTTCCCAGAGCACATGCTGCTGAGGGCTTACTGCCTGCAGGGAGTCCCTTGTATCACTACCTTGTACCCTCCGTGCTGTCCTTGTCCCTACCTGTTTAGTAGAGGAGAAACCAAGGCTTAGCACTGAAGTGCTGGGCAGGTTTCCCCATCAGTACAGCGCTGTGGTCTTCCCTCAGGCCACACATCCCTCACCTAGAAAACTGGGCTTCACAATTGCACCCCACAGTGCCCTCAGTGCCTGTCGGATCCCCATATATCCTGGTGATGGGGAGGGCCCTGCCCATGTTGGCTGCTGCAGTTGCTCTCGTGAGGCCTACGGGGGATGCAGATGTCAAAGGTCAACAAAGCCAGACTGGTTAAAGTGGTAAGCACAGATTTTAATTGGTAATAACTATTACAATAGGGAAAAACGTGCAGTGTCAACCGAACTCAGCTTTGGTTTGTACAGTGGTGACGGCCTTTTAAAGAGAAAATGAGGATATTGGGAGGGAGCAAGGAGAGTCTCAGTGGTCAGGGAATGAAAAATTACAAGACACAGGAAGTGTGCTCATTCCTCGGAAAAGCCATCTGAGTTTGCTAGCTGGAGCTCATTGAAGTTAGGCTCCTGCCCTCCCACAGAGACTGGGAGACAAGGGCCCCACCCTCAGGTGTGGGCTGGAACAAGTAGGAAGTTGTTTTGGCAGCCTTGCTTTCTCAGGAAAGCACTTCAAGAGGGGCTGGGGTCATTGTGGCGTTGAGCTCAGAGAAGCTATGTGGGTTTTTTCAAGTCTTTATAGACCAAGGTTGAAGTCTAGTCAAGAAGTGGGTTCAGAGTGTCTTGGTTAACCTTTGTTATGGAGAAGAACAGGACTCGCCTTCTCTGTCCCCAAAGAGCATATTCCTTGTCTGGGAACATGCCCTGCTTTGACATTAACACAAAAATGAACAATAGATATCCAGTTTTAACCCTTCATTAGGTTCCTGGGAAAGGAGTCTGGGAAAATGAACCACTGGAGGGTGTGTGTGTGTGTGTGTGTGTGTGTGTGTGTGTGTGTGTGTGTGTTGGGGGGGGTGGGGGGGAGGACTAAGCCTTGAAGGATGCTGGGATTTGGAATAACTGAGGGACTCACAGTGCTGAATTAGGGACAGAGGCAGAAGGAGGGAAAATGTTGAGGTTCCCTTCTAGGGACAATGAGTAGATCAACTTGTGTTGTTGTTGGTTCATAATGAAGGAAAGAGGCTTTAAAAATGAGACTAAGGGCTCTAGGCTCATCTCAGAAACAGCAGGGGATAGCCAAAGTTTTTTAGTAAGGGAATGAGGTAAGGAAAGCAAAGGTTGTTTTTTTTCCCCCCTAATCAAGAAGTAATATATATTATCTTAATATTATTAAAGAAATTAAAATTATGGTTTAAGAACCTCTGGAACAAAAATCTCTAGGCCTCGATGCTTTCACTGCAGAATTTTACCAAACATTTAAAGGGATTCCAGGATTCTGGGGTTGAACCCCACATCAGGCTCCCTGCTTGGTGGGGAGCCTGCTTCTCCCTCTCCTGCTCTCTCTCTCTGTCAAATAAATAAAATCTTAAAAAAAATTTTTTACGGGGCACCTGGGTGGCTCAGTGGATTAAGCCTCTGCCTTCAGCTCAGGTCGTGATCCCAGGATCCTGGGATCGAGCCCCACATCAGGCTCTCTGCTCGGCGGAGAGCCTGCTTCCAACTCTCTCTCTGCCTACCTGTGATCTCTCTCTCTCTCTGTCAAATAAATTTAGAAAAAAAAAAAAATTTTTTTTACCAAATGTTTAAAGAAATAATACCATTCTACATAATCAAGAAAGTAGAGTTTTGTTTTTTTTTTTTTAATTAACATATGATATATTATTTGCTTCAGGGGTACAGATCTGTGAATCATCAGTCTTACACAATTCACAGCACTCTCCATAGCACATACCCTCCCCAATGTCCATAGCCCAGCAACCTTATCCCTCCCCTCGACCCCCCAGCAACCCTCAGTTTGTTTCCTGAGATTGAGTCTCTTGTGCTTTGTCTCCCTCCCCGCCCATCTTGTTTCATTTTTCCCTTCCCTACCCCTACGGCCCCATGCCATGCCTCTCAAATTCCTCATATTAGAGATATCATATGATAATTTTCTTTGATTAACTTATTTTGCTTAACATAATACCCTCTAGTTCCATCCTCGTCATTGCAAATGGCAAGACTTCCTTTTCTGATGGTTGCATAGTATTCCATTATATATGTATACCACATCTTCTTTCTCCATTCATCTGTTGATGACATCTATGTTCTTTCCATAGTTTGGCTATTGTGGACATTGCTGCTATAAACATTCGGATGCACGTGCCCCTTCAGATCACTACGTTTCTATCTTTGGAGTAAATACCCAGTAGTGCAATTGCTGGATATAGTATTCTTGACTGCATATTTTTCTTATTTAGTGCTCTGAATATATCATGTCAGTCCTTTCTGGCCTGCCAGGTCTCTCTGCACAGGTCTGCTGCCAATCTAATATTTCTACCATTGTATGTTACAGACCTCTTGTCCGAAGCTGCTTTCAGGATTTTCTCTTTGTCACTGAGATTTGTAAATTTTACTATTAGGTGATGGGGTGTGGACCTATTTTTATTGATTTTGAGAGGAGTTCTCTGTGCCTCCTGGATTTTGATGCTTGTTCCCTTTGCCAATTTAGGGAAATTCTCTGCTATAATTTGCTCCAATATACCATCTGCCCCTCTCTCTCTTTCTTCTTCTTCTTCTGGGATCCCAATTATTCTAATACTGTTTCATCTTATGGTATCACTTATCTCTCAATTCTCCCCTTGTGGTCCAGTAGTTGTTCATCTCTCTTTTTCTCAGCTTCTTTATTCTCCACCATTTGGTCTTCTATATCACTAATTCTCTCTTCTGCCTCATATATCTTAGCAGCAAGAGCCTCCATTTTTTTTTATTGCACCTCATTAATAGCTTTTTTTATTTCAACTTGGTTTGCTTTTAGTTATTTTATTTCTCCAGAAAGGGATTTTATTTCTCGAGAAAGGGAGTCTCTTGTATCTTCCATGCTTTTCTTGAACCCAGCTAGCACCTTGATAATCATCATTCTGAACTCTAGTTCTGACACCTTACCAATGTCCGTATTGATTAGGTCCCTAGCTGTTGATACCGCCGCTTGTTCTTTTTTTTTTTTTTTTTTTTTTGAGGTGGATTTTCCCTCTTTGTCATTTTATCCAGATAAGAATAGATGAATGAGAGAACAAAATACTAAAAAGGTAGCAATGCCCCCTCCCCCAAATATATACTAACCAAATCAGAAGAGCCCTGAAACTAAGGGGAGAAGAAAGGAGGAAAAAAACCAAACACACACGCATACACATATATTGGACTGTTGAATAGAACAGAGCCACACACTTGATTTTTGGTGTATTTTGGACTGTTAGAAGAAACTACCTCCCAAAATTTTAAAGAAAGAAAAACTTATATATATACAAAAATAAGGGTAAGCACAATGAAGGGATGGAATATGACTTTAAAGATGAAAATTTAAAAAGATTATAAAAGAATTGATAAGATAAGAAGTTGGTTGAAAAAAGGGGAAAAAAAGAGGAAAGAATGTGATCAGGCTGGAGACTAGAACAAAGCCATGTGCTAGATTTAGGGTATATTTTGATCTGTGAGAAGAAACTGTACCCCAAAATTTTAAAGAAAGAATAACCTATATGTATATAAAAAATAAGGTTAAATACAATGAAGGGATAGAATTTAACTACAATAATGAAAATTTAAAAAGATTTTTAAAAAGGTATTGATAAGATAAAATAGTTAAAAAAAACATTAAAATAGAAAAAATTTTAAAAATAGAATAAGGCAAAATAAAATTTTTAAAAAAATTAACTTTGAAAGACTAAAGAATCATGGGGGAAAAGCCATGAATTCTATGTGTTGCTTTTCCCTAGCTCTGGAGTTCTGCAGTTCTTATTGATTGGTGAACTTGATCTTGGCTGGGTGATCTTGCTGATCTTCTGGGGGAGGGGTCTGTTACAGTGATTCTCAAATGTCTGCGGAGGTGGAATTGCACCACCATTACTAGGGGTCAGTCTAGGCAATCTGCTGGGGTTCACTCTTGGAGCTTTTGTTCCCTAAATGCTTTCCTTAGGGCTTTGAAGGACGAGAGTGAAAATGGCAGCCTCCCAGTCTCCAGCCCATAGTAACTGAGGGCTTGGGGCCCCACTCCTCAGTGTGCCCTCATAGAAATGCAGCCAATCACTCCCATCTTCCTGATCTCTGGCCACACTCTGAGCTCACCTGGCCTGTGACCGAGTGTTTCTATCTCTGGTGCACGGCCCTGCTTGGAATCTCCAAACCCAGCAGATTCCTGCCATGTGCTCCCATACTGCTGCTTCTGGAGGAGGAAGGAGAGTCTCCCCAGATCTGCCACTTGTGGGGTCCCTGCTCAAAGACCAATGGCTGGACTGTGCCTTGGATCACGGTTTAAGGTAACCCCGAGCTGAGAGCCCCTCCTTGGCTCCATCTCTGTAGCTGGCTTCCCCACTCTGATATCTGGCAGCTCTGCTGCCCTCAGACACACCTGGGCTTTCTGTGACCCCACAGGTCCTGAGACCATCTTGTCCCTGTGAGGGCTCCACCCCCCACTTAGTCTCTGGAGCAATGTCCCTCAGTGGAGCAGACTTTTGAAAGTTCTGATTTTGTGCTCCACTGCTCTCCTGCTTGCTGGGAGCTGGCCCCTCCCCCCATAGTCTCTCATCCCGTGTGTCACCTCAGATTCACTTCTCTGCATGTCCTACCTTCCAGAATGTAGTTGCTTTTCTGTTCCTAGAATTGCTGCTCTTCAATCTTCTGTTCAGTTTGTAGATGTTCAGAATGGTTTGATAATTATCTAGCTGGATTCCTGGGACCTGATGATATTTAGGTCTCCTTCTCCTCCGCCATTTTGCTCCTCCCTCAGGAAAGTAGAGTTTTAAACAGACTAGTGACATTGGACAGAATGGGAGAGTTTATATCTACAGTGGCCAGTGGACAACCAGCACAATGATTCAAGCATTTATGGTGATAACCTCTCCCATTCCATGCATTGATTATAAATGTTCTTTGGTTGTTCTTTTGACCCTTCCTTCCTAAGTAGTAGTAATATTAATAAGAGTAGCACATCATGCATTATTATCTCACCATTTAATTTATTGTCTTTATGACAGATGGGAAAACTCTGGCACAGAGACGTTAAGTGATTTGCCCAAGGTCACAGTTATGAAATCCGGACATAGGCATTCTGGCTCTCAGCCCAGACTTTGGCCACTACACAGTATCATTTATTCTCCAATCTTTTCAAAAGAGAACTGTGAGCCTTCAGTGCCTTTATTGTGGATCTTCGGTACACCTAGCCACAGGTGGCCACTGGGAGTTCTCACAGTGATTGTGTTTCCACAAACATAGATGGGCAGGTAGGCAAAGACTACTTTAAAAAATTAGCGTGGAGCTGAAATAGCTTATGAAATGGCTATGGTGTCAGATACAGTCCCGTCCATCCTAAAGACACAGCTGGTGAGCCACCCAGGCTCAGATGGTTAAGCATCTGCCTTCAGCTCAGGTCATGATCTCCAGGTCCTGGGATCAAGCCCCGTGTTGGGCTCTCTGCTCAGAAGGAAGCCTGCTTCTCCCTCTCCCTCTGCCCCTCCCCCCATCCTTCTGCCTTTCCCCTTACTTATACTCTCTCTGTTTCTCTCAAGTAAATAAAATCTTAAAAAGAAAAAGATCAAATAGGATGATAAAGATGGCATGGTAAGGAAGTAAAGGTAAGAAGAGATAGAAGTTAGTAGCCAGATCAGATATATTACAGGGAAACAAACAAACAAAAAGGTAGAACATTTTTTTTAAAGATTTTATTTATTTATTTGACAGAGATCACAAGTAGGCAGAGAGGCAGGCAGAGAGAGAGAGAGAGGAGGAAGTAGGCTGTCTGCAGAGCAAAGAGCCGGATGTGGAGCTCAATCCCAGGACTCTGGGATCATGACCTGAGCCGAAGGCAGAGGCTTTAACCCATGGAGCCATCCAGGCACCCCAAGGTAGAATATTTGAATAAGAGAAGTACCAGGAATTAAGTCTCAGAACATCCTAGATAGGTAAAATAGATATAACGAAGAGTGTACTAAATATAAATATAACTAAGAGTATACTAAAAAGAAGAAAAGACTATTACTGGGGTCCAAAGGCCAGCATCACCATGCTACCATAAGCCTGGTTCTTGGTTTCCTCTCTCCTCCCACACTGGTCATTTTGTACACTGGTGCAGAATCCTGACAATGGAAATTTGAGGTGAATATTTCCAAGATGGTGAGCAGAGCTTCATTATTTTTAAACCAGCATTCCCCCTTTATGGGAAATGGAGATTCCCATAAATTCCCATAAATTCCTTGTCTCAAGGAATAAAGGGTAGACTTCTGTCCAAGATGGCCATGTAGGAAGACCCCGAACTTACCTCACTCCATGGACACCCCAAATCAGTGGCTATATCAGAACAGTTCCTCCTGAAGAAGGACTGAGGACTGACTGAACAGCTTCTGAACAGCACAACGAGCAACAGAGGGACCATAAAGAGAATGGCGAGAGAGACAGAGACACAGGAATAAAGGGAGCCCCCACCCTGGATGCTGTGAATTTAGGTGGGCAGAGATAGTACCAGGGACCATGAGCAGACTCGTCTGCCCACAGGAAAAAAGCCTCATTTTAAAAGGGCAACTAGAATATAAAGGAATCAGCCCCAGGACCCTGCCAAATGGCAGGGGAGCTGCTGGAACCTTCTCTGAGTCAGAAGAGCTGACGAGCATGATGGTTTCTGCTCCCCATCTACCTTGATAGGAATAAAGGGTACCATGGGCCAGTGCTGGGTAAATGCATAAATAAGGTTAAATATTCTTTATGCTGGTACTTCTCAAGTCTTTAATACAGAACTGTGTCACTCCAGAGGCACCTATAATAGGAAATTGTCTTTAGACAGTGGAATTCTTTTTGGGGGAGGAAGAGGATGCTGAGGACAAGGTCATAGAAGTAGTGTTCCTTGAAACACAATTGGGAAATGCTGTCCCCAGCTTTTTGTTCTGTCTCATGACAAATGCTGCCTTATATTCCATATCCAAATAGCTGAATGTGTTCCCTTTGCCTGGAATTTTCTAACTCCAGGTCTCTTGACATAGCTCTCTGGCTTTCTCTTCATTCAGGTCTCAGCTCAGATGTTCTTGCTCAGAGAGGTCTTCCCTGACCACTTGACCCTGTCACTCCATCCCAGAGCTCTTACCCCTATTTGAAATGTTTGAAATGATGTCATAATGTCATTCTGTTTCTCCTATTTGAGGGCAACTTCATGTTGTGAGTGTGTTGCTGTGTCCCTGGCGTTTAGAATTGCCTCTGGCACATAGTAGGTGCTCCACCGAAGGAATGAACACCCAACCTAATGAAGCCTTTGCGTTAAACAGGGTAGAAGATCATGATGATCTCATGCCGATCTTTCTGCGCCATGACATGCTTCTTAAGGAAACTTACGGCGAGTACTTCCTGGCTGAACTGATAGAAGCCCAAGATGAAGAGAATCATGCCATCGTGTGTGAGGTTGGTGACTAATCCGCCTGGGGATGCACTTAGTGAGGGAAATGAAAGAAACAAGCACCATTTCTCCTGGTTTTTGCTCAGCTTCTCCAGAGCTGCCATCCCCTCCCTGCTTCCTGAAGCCCTTCCAGGTGGCTTGCCAGGCCCCCTTCAGAGCAGCGACATCACCCTCCTCCCCATGTGACCTGGCTTTAGGTTTGTAGGTTTTTGTGAGATGCTTCCAGAGACTAGGCTGCTGTGGACTCTGTGCCCTGCCCCTAAAGGTAGGGATGAAGGTTGGGGTGAAAGGGAGAGATTCTTGAGGGCACCTGGGGAATCCAAGACCCCCAAGATCCCAGAGATCACAGACCAGCATCCTGCTGGCACATGGATTTTGTTTGACTTGGAAAATAATTCTTTTTTTGTTTTACCAAAATTTCACACTTATAGAAAACTTCTAGAGACAAACCATGAGACTTTTAATCTCAGGAAACAAACTGAGGGTTCTTAGAGTAGAGGAGGTAGGAGGAATAGGGTGGCTAGGTGATGGACATTAGAGAGGGTATGTGTTATGGTGAGCACTGTGAATTGTGTAAGACTGATGACTCACAGATCTGTACCCCTGAAGCAAATAATACGTTATATGTTAATAAAAAAAAAGAAGGAAAAAAAAAGAAAGAAAACTTCTAGGCACTCAAATTCCCAAAATGGTAACATTTGTACACATTTGCTTTATCATTCATTCTCTTTGCTTGCTTTTTCTCTCTCTATATTTGTCAGTTTTATATATATAAACATATATTTATATTACTTATGTTACCTGGTAACATAAATGTATGTACACTGTAATATGAATATTTTATATATATATATTTATTTACTTACTTACTTATTTTATAACTATTTATTTATATATTTTTCTGAACCATTCAAGAATGAGTTGTGGGGCACCCGGGTGGCTCAGTGGGTTAAAGCCTCTGCCTTTGGCTCAGGTCCTGATCCCAGAGTCCTGGGATCGAGTCCCGCATCGGGCTCTCTGCTCGGCAGGGAGCCTGCTTCCTCCTCTCTCTCTCTCTCTCTCTCTCTCTCTCTGCCTACTTGTGATCTCTGTCTGTCAAATAAATAAATAAAATCTTAAAAAAAAAAAAAAGAATGAGTTGTGGATGCCACGCCCCCTTCACCACTAAATACCTCAGTGTGTATTTCCTAAAAACAAGAATGTGACACTCTGACATAACTGTGGTACAGCGTTCAGGTGGAGCACCCCATTATTCTAACGACAGACCTTACTCCAATTGTATTCACAGTCCTTTTTAGCAGAAGTGATTCGTCATCATCTGCTGCACTCAGGTGCCCTGTGTCTTCAGTCTCCTGTAATCGAAACAACTTCCCAGTCTGACTTTGTTTTTCAGGACAATGACGGTTTTGAAGAGCGCCGGTCTGTCATTTTGTGCAGTGTCTCTCAATTTGGATTTGTCCATCGTTTTCTCATGATTTGATTTAGGGTATAGATGATTAAATTTCATTGTATGAGTGGCCAGCATTTCAAAATTAGGAAAGTGTATGTAACAATTGGAATTTCTAGCTTCTCTGGAAAAATTGGAAGGCCTGCTGTTGGACACCAGTGAGTTGGCACTTTGGGGCAGCTGCCACTGTAGACAGTGCAGGTAGGTGCCCTCAAGCCCATCACCATTCCCCATGTGCCCTGGGGGTTCGTGACCCTCCTGCCCCTGAAGGGGCAGCCATCTTTCCCAGTTTATATCAGCGTGGCCTTTGTGAGCATGGTGGTTGTGACCACTGTTTCAGAACATGCTTCACAAGGGTCCTAATTCCACAGCATCCATCCCGGAAGGCTTTACTGAGATGGGAGGTAGGGATGGCAGTAAAGAAAGATGGAACCCACCCTCTCTGGTTTGACAGCTGTAGACCTGGGGTCTACCTATACCCAAGAGAGGGGGGGAGAAGAGATCCAGGTGAGAGCTGGCAAGATAGCTAGCTTTAGTGTGTCTCAGCTCAAAGCAGCAAGCAGGCTGACCTGGCCCCGTGGGCAGCCACTGTGGGCAACTCTGAAACTCTTGAGACCGTCACTCATCCTTGCCCTGTCCCCAGAGCATTCATGGAGGGACACTCCTCCCTTACAGAATTTTAGCTAGCTGTGGCTTCCTTCTCTGCATCTGTCCCCACAAGATTTGATAATGAGGATCCGATCCCAGTTCTGATACCTAAATATCGGTGTGCAGAGGTATCTTTAGCCCTTTGTGTCAGTTGGAGTGTGCTGAAATAGGCCCTCCTGAAAAATACAGTGATAGCATTCTACTTCATTCCCTACTCCGTCTGAAGCTTTGGGCATTCTTAAGGGTTGAAAATGCTGAACTAGGGATATTCACAGCATCTGCTCAGTGGTATGAAGGAATTGTCTGACTGGAAAAAAAAAAACCTGAGACTTAGTGCCTTAGGGTAATTAGGGAATGTGTGGTGACTGTTCATCTTTAGGAAGGATAGGGCCATGACCCATGGCATCTGCTTTATGTATATAAGAAATGCGAGGAAAAGATTTTAAAGAAGTAAGTACTCAAACTTGAGCATGTGTTGAAATGACTTCTTGGGGTAATTAGAACACAGATTCTGGGGACCCACCCTCCGTGTGATCTTGTAAGTCTGGGATAGGCCTGAGAATGTGCATTTTTCACTAGTTCCTGGGTGATATTGATGCTGCTGTTTCAGGAACCACATTTGTGCACTCAGTTTTAAAGGATTGAAGCTCTCCTCCAAATGACTCACTGTTGACTTGTATACAGGGATCTCACAAGGGCAGCTTTTTGTTGATGATTTTAGTAATCAAGAAAAGAAAGCAATTGAAATGTGAGTGAAGATGTTCTCTTTGCATCACATGAGAAATATAGAGGCAGCTTCTGTAAAGGCCTTTAAAAGAGGTTTATATAAGCTTGCACTGAAGATTGTTTTGACAGCAAAATAATCTTATTTTGAATGAATTTTTATGTTGCCTTTTGCATATCATAATAATCAACAAACATGGATAGAACCCTTGGGTACCCAGCCCTATATCTGAATACTTCATAGAATCCCAGGGTTCAGGCAAAGATGACCACAAATTAGTTTGTTTTTGTTTTTGTTTTTCAAGTGGATATTTGAGCTTTGCTTTGTGCCAGTTTATTGAAAAGTACTTAAAGGTGGAATTCAGCAATTTTACTTCTAGGATGATCATTCAGGGATTCTTCATATGCTGATTTCTCTATTTGACAAAACTGTAAGAGCTATTTAAAGAATATTACTTTTCTTGGGAAACTTGGAATCAAAGTTCTTTTATTCTGGTAACATGATCTGTTTGAGGCTTGGTTCTACATTAGCGGTTCCCAAGCTCAGTTTGTATGAGAACCACCTGGGAGACTTTTAGACTATCCCCATGCCAACAAACTTGTATCCAGAAGGTATAATGAACTCATATAGTAATAAAGAGAAAAATGATCTAAATGAAATGTGGACAAAGGATCTGAATAGACATTTCTCCAAAAAAAGATATACAAATGGCCAATAAGCTCATGAAATGGTGCTCAACACCATTAGTCATCAGGAAAATACAAACCAACACCACAATGAGATACCACTTCACACTTGCTAGGATGGTTGTAATAAAAGAGAGGGACGATAACAAGTGTTGGTGAGGATGTGGAGAAAGTAGAAGGAACCTTCATAGACTGATGGTGGGATTATAATATAGCACAGCCACTTTAGAAAACAATCTGGCATTTTCTCAAAAGGTTAAACATAAAATTATCATTTAACCCAGGAGTTCCACCCCTAAATTAAAAATACATGTCCACACAAAAACATGTACACAAACATTCATAGCAGCATTATTCATAATAGCCAAAAAGTGGAAACGACCCAAATGTCCATCTTCTGATGAATGAATAAACAAAAGGTGGTATAGCCACACAATGGAATATTATTAGGAGATAAAAGGGAACGAAGGACTATGCATGCTACAACATGTTTGAACCTTGAAAACATTATGCCAGGTGAAAGCATCCAGACTTCAAAGACCACGTATTGTATGATTATTTATATGAAAGCCTAGGAAGAACAAGTCCATAGAAACAGAAAATAGATCAGTGGCTGGAGAAAGAGGTGGATGGGGAATAATTAATAAAGGGTATGGGGGGCAGGGGACAAAAAGGTTTTGGAATTAGTGGTTGAAAGTGTCTATCTTTGTGAATATATTAAAGCTACTGAATTGTATATTCTTTAAAGGTTGATTTTTATGGTAGGTGAATTATATCTCAATTAAAAATCCTGATGCTGGGGGGCACCTGGGTGGCTCAGTGGGTTAAAGCCTCTGCCTTCGGCTCAGGTCATGATCCCAGGGTCCTGGGATCAAGCCCCGCATCGGGCTCTCTGCTCAGCGGGGAGCCTGCTTCCTTCTCTCTCTCTGCCTGCCTCTCTGCCTACTTGTCATCTCTGTCTGTCAAATGAATAAATAAAATCTTAAAAATAAAAAAAAAAAGAAGAATCTGTGAAGTTTAAAAAAAAAATCCTGATACTGGGATGCACTTAGACCAATTAGATCAGTTGTTCACGGTGAGATGTAATCAGCATTTCTAAAACACTCCCCATATGGTACCAGTGTGCAGTCTAAGTGGTGAAACAGTTATCTACCTGCCGGAAAACAAAAACGTATCTGATGAAGGACAGGATGACCTTAGAGAGATAAAGTCATTAGTTTCTTAAGGTGAGAACTGGCCCTAAGTACTAGATTCTGAGGTCCTATCCATAATATTTGTTTCTTTGCCATTGAAGGGGTTTTATTTTTCATATTTAGGTTTTTGCATTCTCCTTTAAGGACTTCCATATGTTTTCATTTGACCTCTACCTTCAGGCTAATGAAAAAAGGAAAAGTCAAGGAATATTTGGGTCCAGCAGCAGCATTTTGAAGACTATGTCTTTACATGATGAGACAAAACTACTGAGAAGTAATGATTCATGCAGACCCCAGTCAGGCCTTTTAATGACCAAAAGGGACAGTCCAGTTTAGTCAGGCCTTTGTTTTTTTAGAGAAGGCTTTTATTTATTTGTCCCAGCTTTATTGAGATGTAATTGACATACACGATTATGTAAGTTTAAGGTGTACACCATGTTGATTTGATACATTTATATATTGTAAAATGATCACACTATAGCATTAGCTAACACCTCCATTGCATCACATAATTACCAGTACCTTTTTGTGGTGAGAATGTTTAAGATACATTCTTTTAGCAACTTTCAAATATCTAATTCAATATTGTTCACTAAAATCACCATGCTGTATAGTAGATCCCCAGAACTTACTCATTTTACAACTGGAAGTTTGTGCCCTTTGACCAACACCCCCTACCCCTTTCACTCACCTCCCAATCCCTGGTAACCATAATTTTACTGTTTCTATGTGTTCTTTTTTAGATTCCAGATTTAGATATAAGTGATATCATATAGTATTTGCCCTTCTGTGACTTAAGCTTAGCATAATGCCATCACAGACCATCCATGTTGTTGCAAATGTTGCAAATGCAAATTTCCTTCTTTTCTTGTGGCTGAATAATATTCCATTGTATGCATATCTTTTAATTCATTCATCTGTTAAAAGACACTTAGGTTGTTTCCATTTCTTTCCATATGTGAATAATGCTACCATGAAAACGGGAGTGCAAATATCTGTTTGAGATCCTGTTTTTGTTTCTTTTGGATATATAACTAAAAGTAGTATTGCTAGGTTATATGGCAGTTCTATTTTTAATAGTTTGAGAAACCTCCATACTGTTTTCCATACTGGCTGTAGCAAATTACATCCCTATGAACAATGCATGAGGGTTACTTTTTTTTTTTTTTAAGATTTTGTGTTTAAGTAATCTCTACACGTAACATGGGGCTTGAACTCACAACCCCTGAGATTAAGAATTGGGTGCCCTACCAACTGAGTCAGCCATGGGCCCCATGAGTGTTACTTTTTCTTCGCAATCTTGCCAATGCTTGTTATCCCTTGTCTTTGTGATGGTAACCATTCTAGTAGATATAAGGAAATATCTCATTGTGGTATTGCTTTTCATCTCCTCATGATTAGTGAAGTTGAACATCTTTTAATGTACCTTTGATCATTTATATGTATTCTTTGGAAAAAAATTTCTATTCAGATTCTCTGTCCATTTTTAAATTGGATCTTTTTTTTCCCCGTTGAGTTGTAGGGAAGTTTATGCATTTCGATTATCAACCCCCTATCTAATATTCCAGCATATGGTTTACAAATACTTTCTCTCACTGTGCAGATTGCCTTTTCATTGTGTTGATTTTTCCTTTTGCTGTGCTTAGTGCTTTTTGCTTTTGTTGCTTAGTGTAGTTTTGGTGTTAGATCAAAAAAAATTGTTGCCAAGAACAATGTCAAGGAGCTTCTTCCCTGCATCTTCCAGGAGTCATACAGTTTCAGGTCTTATGTTTAAGTCTTTAATCCATTTTGAGTTAATTTTTGTGAGCGGTGTGAGTTGGAGTCCAGTTTTAGTCTTCTGCATTTGGATATCAGTTTTCCCAATACCGTTTATTGAAGAGAGGGTCATTTCCCCATTGAGTATTCTTGGCTCCCTTGTTAAATATTGGTTGCTTATTTATGGGTGTTTATTTCTGGGCTCCTGATTCTGTTCCACTGGTTTCTGTGTCTGCTTTTATCTTAGTACTATACTGTTTTGATTATTATAGCCTTGTAATATGATTTGAAATCAGTAAGTGTGATGCCTCAGCTTTGTTCTTTTTAAAAAACATTTATTTATTTCAATTTTTGAAGATCTGTTTATTTAAGAGAGAGAGAGCACATGCAGGTGGAAGGGGCAGGGAGTGGGAGAGAGAATCTGAAGCAGACTCAGTGCTAAGTGTGGAGACAACACGGGGCTGGATCTCATGACCTGGAGCTCAAGACTTGAGGCTAAATCAAGGGTTGGTTGCTTAACTGACTGAGCCACCCAGGGGTCCCTCCAGTTTTGTTCTTTTGGTGTCTTCTAGGGTTCTATACAAATTTTAGGATAGTTTTTTTCTATTTCTGTGAAAAATGCCATTGGCATTTTGATAGGGATTGTAGTGAATCTAGAGATGGCTTTAGGTAATATGAACATTTTAACAATGTTAATTCTTCTAATCTAATTGTTTTTGAAACTATTGTGAATAGGATTGTTTTCTTTATTTCTTTTTCAGGTATTTCATTGTTAATGTATAGAAATGCAACCGATTTCTGTGCATTGGTTTCATATTGTGCCACTTTACTGAATTCATTTATCAGTTCTAACAGTTTTTTGGTGGAGTTCTTAGAATTTTCTATATATAAGATTATATATCATTTTCCAAACAAAACCAGTTCTACTACTTTACTTATTACTACTTTACTGCTTCCTTTCTGAAAATTTTTTTTCTTTTTCTTGACTGATTTCTCTGGCTAAGACTTACAGTCCTATGTTGAATAGGAGGAGTGAGAGTAGGCACCCTTATCCTTTTGCTGATCTTAGAAGGAAATCTTTCAACCATTCACTGTTGAGTGTGATGTGCTATGGGCTTGTCATAAATGCCCTTACTCAAGTAAAATGTTTTTCTACTATATTTATTGAGCATTCTTCTCATAAAGGGATGTGATATTGTCAAATGCTTTCTCTGCATCTTTTGAGATGATGATATGATTTTTATTTTTCTAATAATGTTATCATTTTTGTTGATTTGTGTATATTGAACCATCCTTGCATCACAGGGATAAATCCTGCTTGATCATAGTGTATGATCCTTTTAATGTGCTGTTGAATTCACTTTGCTAATATTTTATTGAGAGTTTTGTGTTTGTATTTGTCAGGGATATTGGTCTATAATTTTCTTGTAATATCCTTATCTGGCTTTGGTATCAGAGTAATGCTGGCCTCATAAAATATTCAATTTTTAAGGAAAGTTTGAGAAGTATTGGTGTCAATTCTTCTTTAAGTATTTGGTAGAATTTACCAGTGAAACCATCTGGTCTGGGGCTTTTCTTTGGCAGGAGGTTTTTGATTGCTGATTCAATCTCTTTACTTATTATTCATCTGTTCATATTCTCTATTTCTTCATGTTTCTTTCTAGGTAGGTTGTATTTTTCTAGGAATTGATCCATTTATTTTAGATTGTTCAATTTGTTGCCATACGTTTGTTCCTAGTAGTCTCTTATGATCCTTTATGTTTCTGTATTACCAGTTGCAATGTCTTCTCTTTCATTTCTGATTTTGAGTCTCCTCTCTTTTTTCTTAGTTTACGTAAAGGTTTGTCAATTTTGTTTATCTTTATAAAAGTCAACTCTTAGTTTCATTGAAATTTTGTGCTGTTTTTCTATTTCATTTATTTTGCTCCGATCTTTGTATTTCCTACCTTCTGCTAACTTTGGGCTTAATTTCGTCTCATTTTCCAAGTTCCTTGAAAATTTAGTTGTAGATTTATTTTAGATTTTTTTTTCTTGATGTAGGCATTTATTGCTATACATTTACTTCCTAGAACTGCTTTTTCTTTATCTTTTTAATTTTAGTTAACAAAAATGCAATATTGGTTTCAGGAATAGAACTCAGTGATTCCTCACTTATATACAACACCCAGTGCTCATCACAACAAATGCCCTTCTTAATACCCATCACCCATCTAACCCATCCCCCAGCCACATCCCTCCATCAACCCTCAGTTTGTTCTCTATCATTAAGAGTCTCATATGGTTTGTTTCCTTCTCTCCTTTTTTTTCTCTGTCCCATATGTTTAGTTGTAGAACTGCATTTTCAACATCCCATAGGTTTTGGTATTTTGTCTTTCCATTTCTGTTTGTTTGAAGATTTTTTTAATTTCCTTTTTTATTTCTTCTTTGGAACTTTTTTTTTTTTTTTTTTTTTACTTTCCACATATTTGTGAATTGTTCAGGTTCCCTACTGTTACTGATTTTTTGTTTTAGAACATATAAAAGATACTTGGTATGATTTCAGTCTTCTTCAATTTGCTAAGACTTGTTTTGTGGCCTAATATATGATCTATCCTGGAGAGAGTTCTGTGTATGCTGGAGAAGAATGTATAGTCTGCTGCCATTGGATGGCATGTTCTATGCTTGTGTGTTAGGTCCATTGGTCTAAAAATACTGTTCAAGCCCAACATTTCCTTGTAGATTTTCTGCTTTGGATGTTCTATCCATTGTTGAAAGTGGGTTGAAGTCCCTTACTATTATTGTATTATCTATTTCTCCCTTCATATCTTTTAGTATTTGCTTGTTATATTTAGGTGGTCTGAGATTGAGTTTATATATATTTATGATTGTTCTATCTTCTTGACAAATTGACCCATTTATCATTAATATAATGACCTTCTTTGTCTCTTGTTTCTATTTTTGGCTTCAAGTCTTTTTTGGCTTCCACTTGTATGGAATATCTTTTTCCTTCTCTTCACTTTGAGCCTATGTGTTTCCTTAAAGCTGAAGTGAGTCTCTTTTAGGCAGCAAATAGTTGGGTCTTTGTTTTCCTTTCTTTTTTTTCTTTTCTTTTCTTTTCCTTTCCTTTCTTTTCTTTTCTTTCTTTTTTCCTGAGAGAGAGAGAGAGAGAACATGAGTGGTGGGGGAGGGGCAGAGAGAGAGAGAGAGAGAATCCCAAGCAGGCCCCATGCCTAACATAGAGCCCATGGGGCTTAACCCCACAACCCTGAGATCATGACCTGAGCCAAAGTCAAGAGTCAGTCACTTAACTGACTGAGCAGATGCCCCTGCCATCTTGAATTCTTTATCTGTTAACTTAAAAGTCTCAATGTCTTTGGGTTTGGTTACCAGGAAATTATGGTGTTCTTTTGGTGATATCATTTTCTTGATTTTCTCATGTTTCTTGGAATTTTTCATTACTGTCTTCACATTTGAAGTAGCAGTTACCTCTTCCAGTCTTTACTTTATTCAGAGGAGACATATCTCTGTCAGGCCTGCTAGAGATCCTGAAGAGTTCTCAGGCGTTCAATGGATAAATTGGCTCCACTTTTCTTGCTTCCTCTTGTGGCAGACTTCTTAAGCTCATATGCACTCTCTGGCTCTTACAAAACACCAGGCCAAGTGCTGACAACCTCTTTTATTTCCCCAGAGGTAGCTGCTCAAGTTTGTATTCTCTCTCTGGTCACAGACTGATTTTCTGCAGTCCTCACTAACCATCTGCTAAAGCCTGCTTGTGGTGCTGTTGGGAGTGTGCATAGGAGCTGGCCACGGGGTGGGATGATGTGTGGGTAAGGCACACAGGTTGCTAGGAGTTCTTGTGGGCCAGTTGAGGGGTTTCATGACAAGATATTCCTAGCCATTTGTAGACAGGCTTCTGATGCAATCCACAATGCAGTTAGGAACTGGGTCCCTTTATTGCCCTCCAAGAGTACTATTTGCTACTCTCCCTAACCTCTTTCTGTGTCCCTTATCATAGAGCTCCCAATTAAGTACTCTGGTTGAAGCAAAAGAGAAATGGGCCTCTTTGGAAGAATCCCACACAGCTGGGGAAGCTAGGTGCTCACTCACACTCACACACTCTCCCTTTCTCCCATTGGATAAATCATGGGCCAAGGAAGATCTTTCTTGCCCCTAAGCTGTGCCTCACTGGGGATGTGTGAGATGGGTAAAGCCAGACTGTTCCTCTTATTCATTTCAGTGAATCCAAACTCATAATTTTTGCTCCGGCGGAGTCCTGGAACTTCTCTGGAAACTATACTTTTTACAAAGACTCTTTCCTCTGCAAATGACTATCTAAGTCTATATTCTCCAAGGGCTTCTGGACCATGCCCAAGACAGGCTAGAGCCAGTTCATAGTCAAGATCGAGGTGTGTCTGCCTATTTCCTCATGCGCAGTGATCAAAACTCTTCCAGATCCCTTGGTGTATGGTGTTGCATGCCACAGCTCCTTCAGAGGCTCTTTTGTTCATGGCTGGATGCCAGATGTTTACTGTTGAGCTTGGGGACAACAACGATGGACATCTTTATGCCACCTTGATGCTGATGTCACTCTGGAGAACGCCTTTAATACTTTCATTTTAAGGTGCCCGTTTCAACCCAAATCACTTGTGTTAGTTTATGAAAAGCAGCTGTGGTGACTGTCTCCACGTGTTTTCCTTTCCAGTCACATGTTACACATTTTCAGTGTATGTAACATCAGAGGAAAGTTGCAGGCTGAAAATTGTGGTCCCAACCCTGCAAGGATCCTTTAGTGTCTCTAAAGAGGTCAATGGAGTCCGGCCCAGTTTCTGAGAGGCCGTGTTACCTCAGACATCAGACACTTCCCATTCTGTGCAGAAGCGACCATGGACCCTGGACCTTGATCTTTAAATGGAAGAGCAGAAGCAGGACCCCCTTAACGGGAAGGAAGCCAGTCCAGGACGTGGGAGCACATCTCCAGTTTCTACTGAACTATATCTGGTGTTGTTTTTGTTTTTGTTTTTGTTGTATCTGGTGTCTTAAGCCTTTTTGAGTACAAGATCAGTGCTGTCACTCCCCTCCCACCTGCCTCCTGAACCCTTCTCCCAGCCACTGGACTTGCTTTGGCTGGCCCTATAAGCAGAGATATGCAGGAACGAGTTCATTCTGCCTCACAGAATGTTCAGTCCCGAGGAACTTTGCAAGCTGGTTGTTAAACATAGCCTTGGATTAAAAATTAAATTACATAAACTTGTAGTACAGTCATACTAAAAAACAAAGTTAATACTCAACATTCATCACTTCCTAATTATTTTATTATTATCTTTGCCCTTGAGATTATTTATGTCTATCGTCTACTTTATAATAGTGGCTACTGGGCATCCCTTCCCAACTCCCTGTTCAGTAACATCACATTGGTAGCTTAAAATTGGCCACAATGGGAATATTTACACCACAGAGATTGGCAAATTACTAAATCAGGGCTTTCCCCGCAGTTGCTGATGAAGCATTTATGGGCAGCACACCGTGCTTACAGGTGACTGATGCTGACCAGAGATCACAGAACAGAGTGCATCAAATCTGTCTCTTCCCACACTGGCCCCTGGTAGTTACAGGCCATCCACATAGAATGCCTGGGACCTATGCCTGTACCAAGTAGGAAACTCTTGACTAGTTAAAGGTTTTTAACTGGGCAAACTTTCTTTGGCTTGATAGCTACTTGGGAGGAGTTTTGAGCCCAAATTACTTCTCATAACTTTATCCTGGCTTACCTTGACATCTGGTGTTTACTCCAAACTGAGATTTTGGGGAAGGGTGGTTGGAGGCCAAGGGTGGCTCCTAGAGACAGATGGGCAGAACGTCTGCTCTGGCATCATCCACAGCATGGGCAGCAGTGGTCCGAATGGACACACTGACCTGCGGGTGGGCAGAGCCTGCCAACTCAGCCCTGCCACTGGCATGAGGCAGAGGGGATCAAAGCTGCCAGTGGTCACAATAAAGGCCCCCTCATTGTGGAGTATGGTCAGCCAAAAGGGGTGAGTGACTATAGGGCTTTTTCGAAGGAAGCGCAAATGATACAGGGCACACATGTCTCTTGATGGACCTGTGTGTGAAGGCAAGGCCACACATGTATGGATTTCTGGCAACCAGAGCTTAATATATCCTAATATATATCCTCACAGGAAAAACCAAAACAAAAAGCAAAACTTTCAGTTTTGCTCTTAGTATCAGAGAACAGAAGACATCTTTGTGGTGGAAAGACAACAGTCAACAATCAATGCCTTTTGATTATTCAAGTAAAGAAAGTTTGCTGACTCTGTTTTTCCAGAAAACACACACATACACAAAGATGAATTTGAATACTCCCACAAATTCATATTTCAGAACGGTGGTTCTCAACTCTGAATAGTTATTTGAAAGAAACTCAAAGGAAAAAGCAGACATTTCCACAATATGTCCTTGCTCTGTTGCAGTTGATAATTGTGAACTTTTGTGAATTGTCACAACCCAGGATGAATGATGGGAATATAACAGGTTGTAGAATTGGAGAACGTTGCATCTTTGTTCCTAATGGCAAAACATGTTTTTTCTCATTTTCATCAGAATGTGTGATCCATGCCATTTGAAATCAAATTCCAAACACAATGAGCCATTAGTGTAATAGCTCATTACTAACAGCGGTCTTATAAATAATACATTCTTACCATGCACATGCAGCTTGCCGTGAAGCCAGCAAAAGGTATTTCGGGCCATCAAAGTTTCGTTGCGCCAGCGTGGCTGTAGATTAGAAGGACATCTCCATGTGAACCAAGATGGTTGCCAATTTTCCCTGCCGAGAGTGAGGCTGGCCGTCTCTTTCTGCACATATGGTAGATGGATTGGTTAATCAGCGTCTGCTGAGTCTTGGGCCTAAAATTACAGAGAAGCCAGACAACTGTGGCTACGCAGCCTTTGTTCATGAGTACAAACAAGACAAACAATCACTTGTTATTTGGGAAAAAAATTAAAATGTTTATTTTGGACTTTTATTAAAGTGTCAATGGCTTTATAAAACAGCTGTGTAAGTCCTGCCTCGTACAGCCAGTGTCTTTGTGGGGTGGGAGCAGGGGGCTGTAAAGAAAAGAGTATGCGTGGAAAAATTAATTTTTAAGAATTCCTCTTGTATTCCAGTATTAGGGAGAAAACAAAGGGAGTCTCACAGCTATTTTTCAAACCTATGTTTGGAAACAAATGACTTTCAACTACAAGACACATTTGAGAACAAATACTTTAATGCCTAATTTTTCTATGTGTCATGTAAAAAACTGAGTATTGTTGTAGCTTAATTTTGTGCTTCAGTAGGTTAAAATATTAACCGCTTCCTCTGACTGACATTTATGGGATGATGCTGCATTCTTGGGGTTAGGGAATGCCTATGATGAGTTCTTCTGCTTTCTGTACAGAATGGTCGTCTCAAGAAATGCAGCCTGAATACTTGAAGAGTAGAACCTAGTAATGCTGGTTTCTAACAGGAGCTGTCAGTCAAATCAATCAACCAGAATTTGCTTAAAACCCATGTTATAATTCACAGGAGGAGTTATTTATGCACAATTTAGTTTGCTCTCTTCTAATTTTAGTGAAATATAATTGTATAACATTGCATAAATTTAAGGATTACAACATAGCAACTTGATATATATATATGGATGATATGCATATACATATGTATGTTATTTGATATATATAAAAGTGTGTACTTGCACAATAATTACTATAGGAAGATTAGTTAACTAAAGAACTAAGCATTCTTTGTTGCTCTCTTTTAAAATTTTAAATGCTTTCCTTGCAGGAAAGAATGACATACAGAATTATTGAAGGGACATCATAAAGAATTTCAATCACAGATATCTGTCAGTGTGGACTATGATGGAGTTAAATTTTGTTGCTTTGTACCACTACCAATAATAGTTGTAGATCTGCAAATTACTCGTTACAAGATAACTTGTTTTCTCAACTTCTGACATTTCTGACACCAAATGTGTAGGGTTTTGCTTACACCAACCAAATTTTCAGCTCCCTAGAAACCAACTGGGTGTCCCGCAATTCAGTGCTTTCGCTCCCTGGAGGTAGTGTGGCCCTCTCAGGGTAAGGGCTCAGGCCCCCCAAGACTGCCCCCACTTCAGGTGCCAGTCATAAGTCTCAGGTGGTCACCTGTACTTCTAATTGAATGGCTATGAATCAGAGGTTCCCACAGCCCCCTCCTTTGGGGTTGATACTTTGTTAGAATGGTTCACAGAGCTCAGGCAAGCACTTGACTTATTGTTGCCAGTTTATTATAAAGAATACAACTCAGGAACAGCTACGTGGAAGGGATGCATATAGCAAGGTACAGGGGAAAGGCCCTGAACTTCCATGTCCTCTCTGGGCATATTTCCTCCCAGCATCTCCATTTGTTCACCAACCCAGAAACTCCTGATTTCCCTTGTTGAGGGGTTTTTATGGTGGTTCCATTAATGATTCATTGTCTCATTGGCCATTGGTGACTGAAGTCAATCTCAAGCCCCTCCCCCCTCTCCAGAGGTCAGGGGGAGATGCCGAAAGAGCCAACCCCCTAATTAATCACATGTTTGGTTTCCCTGACAATCAGCTCCCATTCTCCAGGAGTCACCTCATTAGCATAAACATAGGTATTACCAAAAGGAGCTTATTAGGAAAAACAAAAGATGTTCCTCTCAGGAAATTACAAGTGCCAGAAACCAGGAATGAAGACCAAACATGTATTTCTCATTGTATCACTCTGTCCCACGTATCTTCCTCTCTGTGTATCCTTCGTCAGAGGCCTAAAATCATGGGACTGTTGTAAGAGGTTCAGAGCCAGGTATCCCTTCGGATGCTAAGAGGTGATGTATTTGTAAATCATACCCACATGGTGAACCAGTGTTGCGAGTTTACTTCGCTCAAACATCCCCACCAAACCTCTTTGCTCACATCTTTTCCCCATAAGACCATCCAATCAAATAAATGAATGAATTCAAGAAAATCAAAGTTCTCTTCTGAAAGAGTAGGTGACCATGAACATCTCTGAATCCAGGGTCAATAGGAAAGATCGATGGCTGGTCTTACCAAGACTGTGCATGCTAGAGGGGAAGAAAGTGGACAGGAAGGATGGGCTCGCCGTGGGATAATCAAAAGGATATGGGGCAGGTCTGGGCAAAGAGGGCACATGTTCTTTCCCTCCGGAACTCTAGCAACTTCCCCAAGTTACGTATCCACGTCTAGGATTGTTCACAGAGATCATTCACTGGGCATTTTTTGGAGCATGTTGTATGTTCTATGCATAGTGCTGGAAACTAGAGCTTCTACCTTAAATATCTCAAGGTGCCTGCCAAGCTACCAACTGCCTGCATGCTGTAGGCTCCTGGAAGTGTCGTGATGAGAATTCATTTGGAGTCTGATAGAGTAATGAGATGTTTTGGGTGTTTCAGGTGGAAGGTGTAGCTGTCGGGTTCATGAGTGTGTGCTCAAGAGTGAACCTGCAGCTCCTGCATGAATGCTTTGACCTGGGGCCCTTCCATGGACTCTGTTCCCCACACCCCGATGATGTTCTGCAGCCACCAGAAGAGCAGAGCGTTAAAGGAAATCAAGGTACAGTGGCTATCACAGGAACACATCAGCAGTTACATCCATGCCTTCTACACCATTGTGCGTTTTGAGGAGTGGGGGAACTAGATGGCTTATTTTATGTCTCCTTCTCCAATTCCCTTGAAGGTATAGTTTCCATGGTTAATCATATCAGATGCACCCATCTGTGAGCACATATGGCCAAAAGCACACAGGTGTACTGAATGATGGCTCTACAGCTTAAGGTTCCCTAAATTCGGAATTCCTGCCTCAGAACAGTCATTGTGAATAATCGATAGTATTTTGGCATTTTTACACACACACACATCAAAATAGAATGTGCTTTTTTCAAGTCAATAAGTTGAGAAGTTTTGTATGGTTTTAAGGTTCAATCTCACCAATTAATGCTTTTGTGTTTATGTCTTTGACAAATGATATAGTACAAGTCTACTGCAAGTATAGTCATTTTAAACTTGCTTTAAATTATTTCTAGCCATATGAAATAATAAAAAAAAATTAGGTAATCTCAGACTTTGGTATTTTGATGAAATCTTCCTACACTATGGATACCTTTCCAGGTAAAGTGTTTCCATCTTAAACCAGACAGAGGCAGGATATGTTAATTCACTTCTCTAAACCTGGGTTTCTCTCTTTGTAAAATAGGAATAATAATAATACCTCCCACATAAGGGAGTTGTGAAGTTTCACTGAGATTACTCATGTCAAGGGCTTTACTCTGTGTCTTTTTTTTTTTTTTTAAGACTTTATTTTGAGAGAGAGCATGAGCAAGGGGGAAGGGCAGAGGGAGAGGAGAAGGAGAAGCAGGCTCTGAGCCTGCTGCTGAGCAGGGATCCCAATGGATGCAGGGCTCAATCCCAGGACCACGGGATCATGACCTGAGCTAAAGGCAGTGCTTAACCAACTGAGCCACCCAGGTATCCCTTTATTCTGTGTCTTTTTTTTTTTTTAAAGATTTTATTTATTTGAGAAAGAGAGATCACAAGTAGATAGGCAGGTAGAGAGAGAGAGAGAGGGAACAGGCTCCATGCTGAGCAGAGAGCCCGATGTGGGACTCGATCCCAGGACCCCGAGATCATGACCTGAGCTGAAGGCAGTGGCTTAACCCACTGAGCCACCCAGGCACCCCCTTTATTCTGTGTCTTGAGCAGACTTAGTGCTCATTAAATTTTGACCATCATTGTTAGTGATAGTTACTTGTTTGCAATTGGCGTTTTACCTGTTTGAGCTTTCTTTCTTTTTTTTTTTTTTAAGATTTATTTATTTGACAGAGAGAGATCACAAGTAGGCAGAGAGGCAGGCAGAGAGAGGGGAAGGAAGCAGGCTCCCTGCTGAGCAGAGAGCCCGATGCGGGGCTCGATCCCAGGACCCTGAGATCATGACCTGAGCCGAAGGCAAAGGCTTAACCACTGAGCCACCCAGGCGCCCCCTGTTTGAGCTTTCTAGGGTTAAAATCAGGCATTTTGAATTGCTCTGCTTTCTCATGTCTGAAGGATGATGTCAAGATTGTTCAAAAATAGGAAGAGGAACACACTAGGCACTGGCAAAGCACTTGTCAGTATAAGCAATGGCAGGTGTCTGTCTGGCTGATCTTATCCCCTCAGTGGGAAACCACGGGCATAGATGTACACACTGAATGTTCACACTCATTACAGAGAACTTACAGAGCCACAGATGGAGAGGTGTTTCGTTTTTGTACTGATGACCACACTTTTGCTAAAAGAAAGGTTTGAAGTCATTATTTTTTAAGAGTGAAAGTTGGCTTGCCATGCGTCTCAATGAATAGATACTGGAGTGTTCTAAAGAGCCTTTCAGGGGCACCTGGGTGGCTCAGTTGGTTAAGCGGGTGCCTTTGGCTCAGGTCATGATCCCAGTGCCCTGGGATCAAGTCCCACATCAGGCTCCTTGCTCGGCAGGGAGCCTGCTTCTCCATCTGCCTACCACTCTGCCTGCCTGTGCTCATGCTCTCTCTCTCTCCCTCTCTCTAACAAATAAATAAATAAATATATAAATAAATAAATAAATAATCTTAAAAAAAAAAGAACCTTTCAGCATGACACAATCCTGAACCATAAGTTATCTGTGTCACTTTCGAGTGCATAGATTCTTCTTGAAGGCAGCATTATATAGGATTTATGGCTCAATCTTTTTCATGCATAAAATGGAGATGAAAACAGCATCTAACCCAAAAAGTTGTTGGGAAGACTAACTGTTAGAATCTACATGGTGTGCTCAGCTCAGTGCCAAAAAGAGAGTAAGGCCTCAAAAAATTCTTTTGTATCTCCGCCTGTGACTTTGGTTGTAATAAACAAGTTGAAAAGTTGAAGTTCTTTCCAGTGTGTTTCTGAGTAACCCTGAGACTACTATGATGTTCCATACATACAAAGAATGGAAAATTCCAATCTTAGAAACAATATGGGGAAACAGAGTTCAAAATTGAGGCGGAACCCTGGACTTTAAAACACATACTTCACAGCCCAGATATGGGAGCTGAAGGAAGTCCTACCTCTCTCTACCACCTTTAATATTTTTACTTAAAATTCCTTTTCTAGGACAAAATGGGAAGTAAGGGAAATAGGAAAGCTCTTGTTATCTTCTGTGCCTTGTTTATTTTTGAAAATCCAGCTTTATGTTCACTGATACAAAGATGATTATGAAATTGTCATCAGGGAGCACTATTATAGGCTTCCAAATAACTCAGGGATGGATTCACAAATCATCAACAGCTTATTATATCTAAGAAAAGAGTCATCAACACATTTTGCTGCCATCTTCCTTCAACAACAACAAAGAATGAGACTCTAGAGAAAATTCTAAATGTGCTATTATCTACTGTTCATTGTTTTTCTGATGAAAGTCTCAAGTTAAAAAAAATATAATTCTCTAAAATATGAACTAAAATTCCTGTTTCAAATGAGCAGACATCATTGTGCTTTATACCTTGTATTTTGTTTAGCACTTTCTACTCTTCAAAGGATTATTGTATATGTTATCTCATTTTATCCTCATAACTTGATACAGGAGAGTAGGACAGGTGACATTATTTCTCTTTTATACCCATCCAAGCTCATGCAAGGTTTTCAAGCTCATCAGGGGTGGATGGCCCTGGAGCCCAGCCCCAGCCCTCTCTGCTTGGCAAGGTGACTTTTTATCTTGGATGGCTTTGTAAACTCCAGTGGTGTGTCTACTATATCGGATACTTGATCAGCTTTCTTCACGTCAATAAGTTGTGTAATGAGTTACCACTTTAAGGAGTTCTCAGTGGCCCACCCATTTTCTTCAAGCTTTTGTGTGCATGTGTATGTGTGTGCGTGCACGTACACCCTCTGGACAACTTCCATGTGCTGGAATCTTCACCTCTGTGTCTGTGGGATTTGCCAGAACTGTGGAAGACCTCTCTGCCCCATGCAGGAGGCAGGCTGGAAGGGCCAGGAAATGAGCACTCCATGACCAGTCTCTGCTTCCCTGTCTTATGTCCTTGTCCCCCTATGCCTCTTTCTCAATCAACTCCCAAATAAATGGTTGTACTGGAGTCCCTGACTCAAGGTCTACTCAAGACTTGACACTGCCTGTCTAGTCTTTTCCCATCAGCTGTGGAAGCATTTATTTTTACACACCTGTTAGGAGTCCACGTATAAATACCCCAGCTCCCTCACTTCTTAGGTGGGATAACTCTGTGACATTAGTTTTGTACTGTCTCCCAGAGTTCTTTCTTCCCTCTATGGGATTGGGTTCCAGCTAGTCCAGTGGTAATCTGTGTAATGACACATTGCTTACTAGCTGCCTTTTCTTCCCTTTCTCTCTTCCTCACCCCCCTGCTTATGTTTTCTGGAATCACCTCCCAAATAAACCACTTGTTCTCAGATCCTTGGCTCAAGGTCTACACTTTCCCCACCAGCTGTGAAACTTGCAATATCACACCAATCTCAAGCCTTCTGAGCAGATTAATGTCAAGGCTCAACATTCTTAAGCCAATATAGTGGCCCTCCCTCTTTAGCTACTTACCCACATTCTAATCAGCCTACTAGCTATTTGTTATTTCAGCCATATCACAAGTTTTCATTGGATTTGAAAAGTTTAACTATGCACCTTCAATTTGCATTTTACTTCCATTTTTCAGTCACTCATTTTGCATATATAACCTTTTGCACACACTCATAAACTTTAGTTTTTATCTACTAAACCCTGGGACTAAATTGGGACCAATAGGAACAAAATTTGAGGAGGCAGATTTTGTCCCAATATAAAGAAACTCTAGTAAAAGTTTATTTACTTATTTTTTTGTGTGTAGTGAAAAGCCTAGTTTAGAAGTAGCAGTTTCTCCCAATTTTAGAAGAATTCATTAAGAAAGAGTCATAGATGCTTAGGAAAGATTTTCTTGTTGTGTGGGAGATTGTACCAAATGATATTTAAGATCCCCTAAGAGGCTAAGACTCTGTAAAAACTTAGTAAACATACATTAGGATATTGCATATGCCTGGTAGTTTATGTGTATTTTCTTCCAATAACAATAAAATGGCTCAAAACGGTATTATTTTTCCAGTTGGCCCCACTGCTGGCCCTGCCCAGTGTTTGAAAATCACGCTGTGTCTTTTGTCTGCTGCATCATCACAGTAAAGACTTTGGATTCGGAATCTAGCTGGCAAGTTTCTTGGTAGTACATAAGGCAAAATAGGGCACAGTCTGCGTTTCTGCAGCTGTAGTGGCATTGCCACATTTACTGGTTAAAAAAAAAAAAAAAAGCCAAGAGCAACTTTTGTTTGTCATGCAGGCTGGTGTGACCTGGGGAGCAGAAGTCTCAGGCTCAGATCTGTGAATGTCATTATGTATGCAGGGCCCACTGTGCAGAATCTCTGTGGTACTGATGTGCCCTTGGCAGGAAGAAACTTGGTTCTATATAACAGAGTTGTGGACATTCAAAAGAAGAATCAGTGTAGCTCCTTATAACCAAACCACTCAGAAAAAGTGTTGCTTACTGTATATTTAGAAGGCCCTTCAAATGTGATTTTCTTAATGTGTCCATATAAAACATAGCATTGTTGCCTTTTAAATTTTAAAATTAAATTAAATTAAATTTTAATTTTAATTTTAAAAAATTACTTTCTGTCGGGACATATTTCTTTATCTCTTATTTAAATTTCTTTGGACTTCCATTTTCTTCTTACCTCCAATTCTCTCTGTAGGAGGAAGAAACATCTGAAACTAGTTTCCAGTGCCAGAGTTAAAAAACAATAGCTAAATCAAATCTTATTGTGTCTCAAAGAGCCTTTTAGCTTTTCTTCCTAAGGTTCCATTTTATATGTCTGGGTTGCCTTCTGTTTCACTTTATTTATTTATTTATTATTTATTTATTAACATGGGTACCAAATATGGATGAAACGCTTGTGTTTAGAGCATAGCAGTATTTTGCCAAAATATTTGCATTATATATCTCAGAACACGATTTTAACACCCAGTACATTCTGTAGTTATTAAGTGACCCACTTAATTCGCTGGGGTTGCCCTAACAAAATACCAGCTTAAAGAATAGAAATTAATTTTCTCACAGTTCTGGAGGCTTAAAGTCCAAGATCAAGGTGTAGGCGAGATCAGTTTCTCCTGAGGCCTCTCCTCTTGGCTTGTCGATGTGTCTTTTCCCTGTGTCTCTCACATGGTCTTCTCTTTTTCTTTAATTTGTATCCTAATCTTCTTATAAGGACTCCAGTAATACTGGAGGAGACCCATTCATATGGCCTCATTTAACTTGAATTATCTTTTTAAAAAAGACACTATCTCCTGGGGTGCCTGGGTGGCCCAGTGGGTTAGGCCTCAGCCTTCTGCACAGGTCATGATCTCAGGGTCCTGGAATCTAGCCTCGCATTGGGCCTTCTGCTCAGTGGGGAGCCTGCTTCCCCCTCTCTCTCTGCCTGCCTCTCTGCCTACTTGTGATCTCTGTCTGCCAAATAAATAAGTAAAATCTTAAAAAAAAAAAAAAGATACTATCTCCAAATATAGTCACTTTTTGAGGTGCTGGGGGTGAAGACTTCAATATATGAATTTTGTGGGGACACAATTCAGCCATAACACTTAGGGTCCTGTGTTAACCGTCCGTATCCTGGAGCCCTGTGGACAAGACTACAAGGTCATGGTAGTTACGCAGATAGTGGCAAGAAAGTCCACTCTACATGTTGCTCATACAAAGCCTGAGACACCAACTCATACTTATCACAATCTGAATGTTGTGTTTTTGTAGCCACTAAATTTGTTTTTGGTATATGAAGGTAACAAAATTGCATTCTTTCAAAGCTTTAGCCACTCTTGGCAACTTTGCTTTTCTAAAATTAACCGTGTGAGTTCTCATGCTTTGCCAAAAAGTGTTGATAAAATAATTATAGAATACCAGACCTATGCCCAGCTTGTGTGATTATCTCCAGGGTTGACAGCATGAACTCTTACAGGGGTTTTTAAGGTGGAGCCTTTGGACTCGAAACCTACCAGGAAGATGATGCAGACTTGAAACCCAGTTTTGTTGTCAGGGACACTGCCTCAAAAGTCTTGGTGAGCCTTTTGATATCAATTGATCCTTCGACAACGTGGTGGTTAGGGTCTCTGTGTGCCCTCTCCCCACCCCTACCCCAACCCCTGGGAAAACTTTTGACTCTCCAGAAACTTAGCTACTAATAGACTACTGTTGACCAGAAGTCTTCCAGATAACATAAATAGTCAATTAATACATATTTTGTATGTTGTATATATTATCTACTATATTCGTACAGTGAAGTAAGCTAGAGAAAAGAAAGTATTATGAAAATTGTAAGGAAGAGAAAATACATTTACAGCACTGTACCATATTTATATACATATTTTAAAAATCCGTGTGTACCTGGACCCGCACAGTTCACACCCCTGTTCAAGGATCAGCTGTATTTAACAAAATCTCTTGCTGATTTTTCCATCTTAATTCAAGTACTGATTTCTGCGTCCTTTCGAATGCTTTTAAAAACAGCGGCAACAAATGATGGCACCCAGATAAGAATGTTATTTTGCAGAGAGCAAGGTGACTGGGGACCATATTCATATTCTACTGTTCAACACTAGGAAGGACTTGTGTTATGACTGGCGTGCTTGCTACCAGTCATTTCACCATGGTAGAAATACAAACACATTTTTATATAGGGCCCCGAGGTCTTTGAAAGAAAAGTGTCTTTATTTATGTTCGTTATGATCATTATGTGCTGGGATTATTTTCTCAGTAGGTGATGTCTGTTTTGCCCATATTTATGATGCAGGGGAGAAGGCATTTAATGAATTTCAAGAGTGTATTTGCCTGTAAAACACATCTCTCTTAGTATATTCACATGTAAATAGCCCTTTCATTTGTTCTCTTTGGTGACCTTTCTTCTTTGGGAGGTAGATCACAGTTTGTTGTTGTTTGCCATTTCCAAATGGGAGGATGAATGATAATAATGAGAGATTATGCAAAAAATCCACGTTTAAGATAATGTTGATATGCCACTTGTGTTGCAGGATAATTATAGTAATTTGGCTATTACTCTATATGGAGTCAGGAGTTAGTTGCTAGAAAACACGGTGATAGGGGTGATTCAGGGGGATTTTCATCCCAACAGGCTGTTTGATCCTGCTGACTTTTCTCTTGAAAATCAATTGCTTGCGGTGAATACTCTGAATTCCCCCTTGATTAAATTGGCTGCCGGTGGGCTGCACCCATTTGCACTGGGGTCACTGTGAGCTCTGTGTCTGTTTACACAGGGTTTTTGACAACTCTTAAAGTATCATGGACCAAATTTAATCTGAGCAAAGCAACTAAGGAAGCAATTACTAAAAATCACAGTCTTTGCAGATGACAACAAACAAAGGAAAATGTACTAATTCTAAGCCCAACATGAAGCCAGTTATTTTGCTCCTGGGTTGCAAGCCCTTTATTCACTGCATATTGCTCTGGCTTTTGGTGTTTTCAGTCTTCAAGGAATGCAAAGCTAGCTCAGTGGAAGACCTGGGACAGTCACCTTGGAAGCTGGCTCTGACTTCAGGTTTTTTGACGTTCCCTTCCCCCCTCCAAGTTATGAATATATTCAGATTTTCTATTTTTTTTTTGAATCAGCTTTAAGAGATTAGATTTTCCTAGGAAAGCATCACTTCATATAAGAAGATTTTAAAAATTATTAGAATAAGTTATGTGTGTGTGTGTTTATCTCCAGTGTCTATGTACATGTGATGTAGGAAAGACCTTAGGGTTTGAAGCCGACGGCCGAGAAAGAATTCTTGAGACATCTTTGATGCAAAAAGGACAGGACCCGTGGGCAGAAAGAGCTGCAGTGGGGTCATGAGGGGTGGTGGTTATATACCTATGAGTTGGGAGGGGAGTTAGGGATAGTTAAAGTCCCTAAGGAATTTTGGAAAACAGGTCTTAGGACCTTGAGGGGATTTAGCTATTGTTGGGAAAAGGTCATTTATTACTGTCTAATAAAACCTTGATCATGAGACCTTAATCATTAAGACCTTAATCATGAGATGTGTATTGGTGGGCCATATGCTTGGGGGATGATTGCCAACATGTATCTTGGGGGTGGTTTGAGATGAAGGAAATTTCTAAAGGAACTTTTATATGCTAAAGTAGACTTACAGGATCCTCAGGGAAGAGGGGTTCAGGCTAAGATTGCCTTTGCCCTTAGCAAAGTATTAAAACCAAGGCATTTGAGTCGCTGGAGGAATGTCCCTCTGCCTGTTTCAAGGACTTGTCAGTGGGCTCTAAATAGTAAAGAAATTTAATAATTTTTTATTCTGCCTTTGTTTCCCACATCGCAGACATATATATATACACACACGTATACATATGTATGTATGCCAGACATATATTTGTACACGTGCATACTACTAAAAATTATGAAATAAAACAAAGTTTATTTAACACTTCATGAAGTGGATCATCTTCTTTCGGAGAACTATAAAATGGGGCAGTAGCTTTTATAGAATAAAGAATAAGGAAAAAGAAAAACAAAGTATATCTGATGGGTTGGGATGGACCACACAGCCTTGTTTGGGGTAAGAAAACCCAGAGTTGGTTTGGCTTTTGAGGATTGACTGACTGGATATACTTCCTTTTTGGTCAAGTGGAACACTTTAGGGACAAGAAGGTTATATAAGTTTCAGTTTGCTGAGGGGGCACCCCAGGCAGGAGTGTATATATATATATATATATATATATGTATATATACACACACACACAATATTCTATGTTATATATAATTATTATAATTATTAAGTTATAAATCGCTTATATTTATATTTACTTGGTTTTTCAGTTTCTATTTATATATGTCTAACTCCATGTGAGAAAGACTTCCTTTTTTTACTGAGTACTGATTTCAATCTTGAAATAGTTTAGAGAAAAGAGAAACATAAACAAATCACAAAGCAAACTATGAAAAAAATTATTTTTCATAGGCGTGAGAAAATATTCAGCTTCCCTAAAACTGAAATGTGCATAAAAATCCGAGATCTTTTTCTCCCCCTTTTTTGCATACTAAGTTATAAGTATGTGTTATAATTAAGATACTTCCTCCTGGGCAAGGAGCTTGTCAACTAGCACTTCAGATTTCTGGCAGATAGAAAGCTTGGCTGATAGAATACTCTGGAATACAGTGTAGAAGTGGTTTCTGGGGGCACCTGGGTGGCTCAGTGGGTTAAGCCTCTGCCTTCCGCTCAGGTCATGATCTCAGGGTCCTTGGATCGAGTCCTGCATCGGGCTCTCTGCTCAGCGGGGAGCTTGCTTCCCCCTGTCTCTCTCTGCCTGCCTCTCTGCCTACTTGTGATCTCTCTCCCTCTCTCTCTCTCTCTGTCAAATAAATAAATAAAATCTTAAAAAAAAAAAAAAGTAATGGTGTCTGTTCTTTGACTTCAGCTGTAGAAAGTCTGAGGAAAGAATCCTCACTCTATAAAGAGATACACATTCAGGACTATTCGCTAAGCTTAATCAGAATACTAAAAATGGACAAACAAATATCCAAATAAATAAGCAAATAAGTTTGTAAAACCCCAAATCTCCCACAGGAGAGGGATGGTTAAACTTGTGGGTAGCCATGGGAAGGCTGTACAGCAGCCTTTTAAAAGGTTACAAGAGTGAAGGGAAATGATATCATCTCATGTGAAAAAAATCAATGCAAAATGAATTGAAATCTGAATAAAACTGCCTAAGAAACACATGCTATGAAGAGCCCTGGGAGAGAATGAATTCAAATGACAAAATTAACTGAGTCACAGAAATAAGGGCAATGCTTTTATTTCCTCCATTTTTTAAAATGTGAAAACAATCTTAAATTTACATAAAAGTTGCCCATACTTTTTTTTCTTCTAAACCATCTGAAAATAAGATGCTGATGTCCTGCTGAGTCATTTGTGAATACTTCAGTGTGTTTTTCCTACAGAGGGACAGTCTCCTTTACAGCCCCAAACATCCATCAAGATCAAAGAATTAACTTGAACACGTTACTCCCAACTAATCGACAGTCCACAAACCTTATTCAAGTTCCCGCATTTGTCCCAATAATATCCTTCTTGGCAGAAAGATCCAGTCCAGAATGACAAACTACACTGAGTTGCTCTGTTATCTTTCATTCTGAAACTGTTCCTCTGAGTTGCCTCTAATATGATGCCCTAAATACTTTTGGAGATGAATAGGCCCCTGCTTCTGTAGATTGTACTTGAATCTGTGTGTGTCTGCTGTCTTCTCTCGATGAGATTCAAGTTGTGCACACCTGGGAAGACTATCATAGAAGCGACTGGGTTCTCACTGCTGCCATATCTGGTATGACACACTTTTGGTCTGTCCCGTTACTAATGGTGTGTGGTCTATTTGATCACTTGATTGAAGTGACTCTTGTAGGTAAAGAATTAGATTGTTTTAGCTTTTTCTAGCTTGTACAGAGACCTATAATAATTTCACCATTCCTGATCTCTATTTTGATTCTGCCCTAATTCACATTTGGAATTAGCAGCTTTTGCTGATGCTATTTTAGCCCTCTCATGGAATTTCAGCTTTGCTCTGCCCAGCACCCCAGCACAGGCACTTGCTGCTGCTACAGATGTCTCCTGGGGTAGATAATGCTCTTGGTGTCCCAGTGAGTCCGTCCCTCTGTGAAGCATCTGTGTCTAGCCTCCAATACTGGCTGCTGTGCGGTCCATTGCAGGGAAATCGTTCTTGACTCTGCTTGTAGCCAAGATAGACTTCACCCTGTTGGGCACTACTGTCACCTCTAACTAGGGCAATTGAAATCTACATGGACCCAGCTTCCCCGTGCCCACTCTGGAGCTTGACCTATGATGTCTTCTCTACTGTAGCTGGTTATAGCTCCCGCTTCTCCTCTTTCCTGTTTTACCCTCTCTTTAAAAAAAAAAAAAAAAAAAAAAAAAAAAGATTATATTTTTTTATTTTTTTCAAAGAGCTAGCTCTTAGATTTACCTACTAAGTCTTTGGCTTTCTTTTTGAATTTATTAATATTGGTTTTTATTCCTATGACCTCCTTTCTCTTAATTTCTTTGGATTGGTTTTGGTGTTCCTATTCTAGTTGCTTGATTAATTAATGAATTTTCTCATTTGATGTAAAAAGCATTTGTTGTGAAGAAAACTTTTCTTCTACCAACTCAAGTTTGGGTGCAAATTCACAGACAATAGACAGGTTAACAGGAAAAAAGTTTAGTGTGCATGCAGAAATGCTCTGTAGTGGTGAACAACTCACCGAATAGCCAGAGGTAAAGACGTATGTATCAATTTAACAATGGGGGGAGGGTTAGAGTTTCAATAGGAAGGTATAGAAGGTTCACTTGGCTTTTTAATGTTAATGGGATTGTGCCATTGAACTTGGCCATGGATGGAATCATACTGGAACATGTAGACTGTGTAGTTGAGGTCAGTGAAAGTGTCATCAATGGTGACAGTATCCACTTTGCCAGAGTTAAAAGGAGCTCTGGTGGGGTGTCTGGGTGGCGCAGTCAGTTAAGTGACCAACTATTGGTTCCAGCTCAGGTTGTGATCTCAGGGTCCTGAGATTAAGCCCTGTGTCAGGCTCTGCACTCAATGCAGAGTCTGGTTCATATTCTCGCTCCCTCTCCCTTTGTCCCTCCCGCTCATGCTCTCTCTCTCACAAATAAGATCTTTAAAAGGAAAAAAAAAAAAAAAGGAGCACTGGTAACTAGGCACTCAGTGTGACTGAGAACTCAGTTTTCTCTGACCTTCACCATTGTGTCTTAGAGTGCTGCTGGCACTGCAGAAGAAATGCAGCTCTCTGTTGACTTGGAGAGAGCAGAGAGTCTGCTTTGCCAGAATGTTATAAGAAAGTTTAAATTAGACCTTTAAGTGTTTCTTGAGGCTAGAATGCCAAGCCAAGAACTTACTGCTAGATTTTACTGTAGTACCTATAGGTTTGAGTGAGTTCCTTTCTTCTCAAAATCCCCTGAAAGATCCTTCCTTTCTCACCTGTAATGCTGGGAAACTTGTAAGCCAGTGGCAGATACCAAGAGGGCTTTATAATTATTAGATCCATAAAATCAACCTTATTTCCTTAAAACTATCTAGTTGTATTTGATTCTATACATGTCATTCTTTAACTATGATGTTCCAATCAAGCCTTGATCATATAACAAGTGTTTCCAGTTATGTCCTATTTAAAAAGAAAACAGATTTTTATTGAACCTATGGAAATAACTATATTGCCATGAAAATTAGGATATTCAACGAGAGTTTCCAAATTCTGGAGGTATGAGGCAGGGAGAAAAAAAATAAGTGTTTTCAAAAGTATGATCTACTACATTGTTGAAAGTTAATGATACCTTAAGAGCAAAAAGAAAGTAGTTCCTAAAGGCCGGAGCAATATTTAAAAGATATGATGTAAAATCCTTCATCAGTTCATTTTGCACCAGATAATTAATTTTTGTTCTCCTTGATCTGATCTTGGGCTAGCAATTTCATGAACCCATCAGCTTGCCTACTACAAATCCTTCAGGCCAATGACATGCTCTCAATGTTAGTCAGTGCTACCAGAAGCCTATACTCCAGAGTGCCTTGCATAGTCCCTTTTCCATGGGTCTTTGAGACAGTTGCTCAGGTTGAAGACAAGCATCCTGGATTGTAGTTGATTGTAAGAGCTTCCAGGGAAGCATCAAGACAACCAATAACTCTCTGCGGATGGCGAAGACTTAACTATCTGTGGCTAAACATCTCATGAGAGTTCATTATGAAATTAGCATAACTGGCAGGAAACTTTTGTTGTTTCTCTGGACTGCTGCATTTGAGAATAATAAACTGGAATGTTGATAACATTATAGTATTGTTGTGTCTAATATGAGGCAAAGCAGTACCAGGACATAAGGACAGTGAGGACGTTGATAAATTTCTAGGAGCTTCATATAATCCCAGAAATATTTATGTTAATAACATTTACCCACACAAATATAACCTAATGAAAGTTAGACATCTCTTCTTATTTGACAGCACTTTTTACTATTATGCTATTCAATGTATCTAATTAATTTTTGATATCTCTCACTTTACAAGGAAAAGAACAAATCTCTTGAGATTTTCCAGGAACCCTCTGGGAAGTCAGTTAAGGATCAAGATTTTACTTAGGATTCGATTTTGGGAAGGCATAATGCCAAAAGTTGTCAAATATCTTAAAAGGTTTGAACTCCTGATTTTATAGGATCACAGGTTGCTGTGAAAACATACTGAATTACTGTGAAAACATACTGAATTACTGTGATACCTTGGGTCAGTTGGTTAAATGTCGACATTGTGCTCAGGTCCTAAACCCACAGTCCTGGGAGTGAGCCCTAAGTCGGACTCCCTCCTCAATGGGAAATCTGTTTCTCCCTCTCCCTGCAACCTCCGGTTTGTGTTCTCTCTTGCTCTCTCTCAAATAAATAAATAAGATCTTTAAAAAATACTTAATTACCTATTTAAGCGAAGTAACCACAAATAACTCAAAAGAAACTACAAGAGGTAACATAATTATAACAAACAAACAAATAAACAAACTTGCCTTAAGACATTTTAAAACCAGTTTATCTGTGGGGCACCTGGCTGGCTCAGTCTGTGGAGCATGAATCTCTTGATCTTGGGTTGTGAGTTTAGGTCCCATGTTGGGTGTAGGGATTATCCAAAAAAATAAAATCTTTAAAAAAATTTTAAAAACCCAGTTTAGGGGCGCCTGGGTGGCTCAGTGGGTTAAGCCTCTGCCTTCGGCTCGGGTCATGATCTCAGGGTCCTGGGATCGGGCTCTCTGCTCAGTGGGGAGCCTGCTTCCTCCTCTCTCTCTGCCTGCTCTCTGCCTACTTGTGATCTCTCTATCTCTCTCTGTCAAATAAATATTAAAAAACAAAAACAAAACCCAGTTTATCTGATTTCTCACATAAGCTTCCAAGTCAGCTCAAGAATAATAATTTTAAAGATTTTTTAAAACAATTTATTTGGCAGAGAGAAAAAACACAAGCAGGGGGAGTGGCAGGCAGAGGCAGAGGGAGAGGGAGAAGCATGCTCCTCACTGAGCCGGGAGCCTGATGTGATACAGGGCTCCATCCCAGGACCCTGGGATCATGACCTGAGCCTAAGGCAGACACTTAGCTGATTCAGCCACTCAGGCACCCCCAAAATAATAATTTGAGATCTTGAATGAGATTGCTTTGAACTTATAGATCAGTGTGTGTGTGGGGGGGGATTTGACATCTTTACAATGTAGTAAGATAACTAATCTATGAACATAGTACATTCCTCAATTTATTTCTGTCCCCTTTTCACAATGTTTTATACTTTCTGCAACATATGCTTTTCACATCTGTTGTTAGATTCATTCCTAGGTATTTAATATTTTCGCACTTTTGGAAATTTTATCTTTAAAATTTTTTGTTTTCAAATTGTTTATTGGTATTACATAGAAATGCAGTTTGTTTTGGATATTGACTTTATATCCATTAATCTTTCTACACTGATTTGTTAATTCTGTGAATTTATCTGCAGATTCTTTAGGATTTTTTTTTTTTTTTGGATAATATAAATTTTTAGTTCTTATTTTCCAATCCTTATTCTTTTTATTTCTTTTTCAGGCACTGATTAGTACCTTAAATAGAAATGGTGTTAGCAGGCATCCTTTTGTTGTTCTTGATATGAAATGGAAGGTTCTGAACATATTACCATTAAGGATGACTTTGTGAATACTCATTATCAGATTAATAAAGTTTCTGTATTTATGGTTTGCTAAGAAATTTATCAAGAATGGTTGCTGTTGTTTTTTTAATGGAATTGAATTCTATAAAATACTTTTTCTGTATTTTCTGAGTTGATCATATGATTCTTTATTCTGTTAATGAGGTAAATTACATTGATTAATTTTTTACGTTAACTATTTTGTTAGTAATAGACTCCTTATTCTTTTTACGAAGTGCTGGATTCTTTGCTAATGTTTTATCGAAGATTTTTGCAGCTATGTTTCATGAGTGAGGGTGGTCTGTAACTTTCAGTTCATGAGATGTCCTTGCCAGACTTTGAAAATGAGGCTCTTTTGACCTCATAAAACAATTTGAGGAGTATTCTTCCTTCTTCTATTTTTGGAAGTTTATGCAAGGCTAGAGGTATTTATTCTTTAAATGTTTTGTAGGATTTGCCAGGGAAGCTGTCTAAACCTGGTGGGCTTTGGGGGGGAAGGTTTTTTTATTGCGGTTTCAATTTTTTGAATTGTTGTAGAACTTCTTTGTCTGTTTGGTAGTTTGTAATTTTTTTATCAGAACTTGTACATTTCTTTTACATTTTCAAATACAGTAGGATAACATTGAAGCCATTCTTCATTTTTTTTCCTATTACACTTTTACTATTCATAAGCTCTGTAGTGACACTGCCTTTTTCAAAATTGCTGACCTTGATTATGTGTACTCTCCTGTCTCAAACAGTCTTGCTAGTGGTTTGTCAGTTTTATTAGTCTTTCCAAAGAAAATTATTAGCTTGTTTGGTCCTCCCTATATTGTGTTTGTTACTTATTTTATTTCTGCTCTTTCTTCGTTTCCTCCTTTTTATTTTTGGTCTTATTTTGATGTTTCTTTTCCTCTCTCTTAAGATGGAGCCTTAACTCATTGAGTTTCAGGGTTTTTTTCCTTTGCTTTTTTCTTTTCTTATATGAGTGTTTAAATTATAAACATTCTTCTCTGCTTGGATTTAGCTGCAGCTCACAAGCTATGTACTATATTCATTATCAATATTTTTGAAATTTCACTTTATTTTACTCTCTGGCCAAGTTGTTTAAGACAAATATTAATTCTCAAACATGGGGATATCTTTTATCTTTTTATTTAGTTTTATTGTGGTAAGAACACTTAACATGAGAACTGCCTTCTTAAGTTTAAGTACACCATACAGTTTTGTTAACTACAGGCACAGTATTGTTCAGCAGATGTCTAACACGTATTCATTTTGTAGAACTGAAACTTTATACCTGTTGGATAGCAGCTCCCCATGATCCCCGTCTCCCAGCTCCTAGCTACCACCATTCTGTTCTGTGCTTCTATGAGTGACTATTGTAGATACCTCCTATAAGTACAGTCACATAGTATTTGTCCTTGTGTGACTGCCTTATTTCATTTAGGAAAATGTGTTCTAGGTTTATCCGTATTGTTACATATTACAGGATTTCCTTCTTTTTCAAGGTTGAATAATATTCCAGGGTGTGTGTGTTTGTGTGTATGTGTGTGTGTGTGTGTGTGTATGCAGCTTTTCTTTATCTATTTGAGATGTTCCAGTTATCTTTTTATTACTGTGTGTTAGCTTACTGCATTGAAGTCAGAGAACCTAACCTGTGTGATTTTAATCCTTTAAACTTTGTCGAACATGTGGTCAAGTTTTGAAAACGTTCCTTGAGTCCATGAAAAGAGTATATATCCTACAGTTGTTAGGTGCAGGGTTTTTTATAAATTAGTCACATGTGATAATGAAGTCCAATATTTTATCCTTATTGACGGCATCACTTATTTGATCAATTAATGAGAGATGTGTTAAAATCTCCTGCTTTGATTGTGGATGTACTGATTTTTACTCATAGCCTATTATTTTTCATTATATATTTTGAATCTGTGTTATAGGCATATAATTTTTAAATCATTATATCTTCTTTGGACTTTAAAAAAATCAGTTATGAAGTATCCTCTTCATCTTTAGTGATTTTTTTTGCCTTAAAGTCTAATTTTTCTGATTTTAATATGGCCGTACCTACTTTCTTTGATTCATATTTGCATACCTTATCTTTTTCCATTCTTTTATTTTCATTCTTCCTATTTCCTTATATCTTAGGTGTATAAACAGCATAGAGTTTAATTGTTGTTTTTAATCCAGAGTGACAACTGCTGTCTTTTAATTAGAATATTTAATTAGAACATTCATATTTAATGTCCTTATGGGTTTATATCTACCACTTTACTTTATAGATGTCTCCTATTTTTTATGTTTCATTACTGGCATTATTTATTTGTGTCTTTTCCTTTATTAATCTCACTAGTGTCAATTTAATCAGTATTTTTAAAGAACCAGACTTAGGATTTGCTTGATTTTCTCTGTTATCTTTTGTGATTGCATCAGTAATCCATTACCACAATAGTGCTACCAACAAACAGCCACAAAACCACAGTGGCCTGCCACAATAAGCATGTTTAGCTGATAAAGCTGGGTTCAGTTAGGCAGCTCTCCTGATCTTAGCTGGGTCTTCTCACATGTCTTGGGGTCGGTTGCCTTTTGGCTGATTTCGGCTGGCCTTGACTCTGCTCCATGTGCCTCTCATCCTTTTAGTAGGCTAGATTAGGCATGTTCTTATGGTGACCACAAAGGTGCAGGAGACCAAATAAAAACACACATGGCCTCTTGAGGTCTAGGCTTTGAACTAACACTCTTGAGGTCTAGGCTTTTATTTATCTAAAAGGAGGTCACATGGCTGAGCCCAGAATCAAAAGGATAAGATACTACATAGCAAAGGGCTACATCCAGGGAGCGTGAAAAATCAGCATCATCAATTCAACTCTCATTCACACAAAAAAAGGGATAATGCTGATGATTTTTATCATGGCCTTTCTCCTGTCTAATTGGAGACACAAACTCCAATTTAGCCTGGAGAAGGCTAAAACCTATAGTCTCATCTCAAGACAAGTGATATGGGAATCACCAGGGCACGAAGCTCAATTTGATCATACTGTATAGCTTGGAGTCTGCACTGCAGACCAGTGGGGAGGAGTTTCCTTGAACAACAAGAAAAAATCCCCCTTTATCCTCCTTTCATGCAGCCTGCCTAGTGTTTTCCTTTGTATCATTGTGAACTTTATCATCAGCCTCTTGCTGTTCATTCCGCCACTCAGTAAATACTGAGTACTTCCCATATACCAGATTTTAGGAGTCTAGTCTAGTACTGGTGAGTCTAGTACTGTCTAATGGCAGGATAAATAAGCAAGACAAATTAATTTACAATAAGAGAAGTGTTTTGAAGGCTAGAAAATTGTGGTGGGACCAGAGCAGAATTATATGTAAGTCATCTTGAGAGCATCAACTTTGAATTCACAGGAAAAAAAGCTTTTGAATCAAAACTTCCAAAACAAATTGGGTCTTTCTAGGTGAATAAGCAGAAAGATTTTCCTAACAGAGGGAACAAAATGTGCAAAATAAGGAGGTATTAGAAACCATCGCTTATTAAGGGAAAGTACAAGTTCAGGGTTGCTAGAGCATGAAGTGAGGGATTGACAAGAGATGAAGCAGGACAGGAGATTAAGGTGATGTAATCAAGATTTCGTGCCTTGCAAAATAGTTTAGATTAATCTATTCCCAACATAATGGATGGAGTTCTATTGGGAATCTCTAATTAGAAAGGGAGGCATGATCAACTTCTAGTTCACGGGAAGACTTTCCAATGGCCACTACAGTGTCCAGGAAAGAGGTGAGGAGGAACTGAATCAAAAAAAGAGATTATGGAGGAATCTGAGAGATATTTTGGAGAATTAATGGAATTTCATGTTTTACTGCATATGGAGAAAAGGAGGTTTATGGAAAAGGGAAAAATCAAGGATGACTGCAAAATGCAGGTGGATGGTAGAACCATTTTGCAAAGTGGGAATAATAAGAGTGAATGAATTATATGGGGAGATGCTGTGTATTTGGATGAGTTGAGTTTTATCTTCCTAATAAGTATTTGAATGGGTACACAGCACTCCTTCAGGGACAGGTGCCTTTTGAGGTAGAGTGAAACATTACCTCTCAAAAGTTGTCCACATTCTAATCTCTGGAACCTATAAATATTACCTTAGTTCTGGAAAAAGGGTATTTGTTGGTGTGATAAAGGATCTCTAGATGAGATTATCCTGGGTTATCAGGGACCCTACATGCCATCAAAAATGTCCTTATGAGAGAGAGACAGAGGGAGGTAACACAGACAGGAGGAGACTGTGACCACTAAGAGGTTGGAGTGATGGCCATCTGGCAAGGAATGCTGGCAGTCACCATAAGCTGGAAGAGACAGAAACAGCCTCTCTCCTAGAGCTTCTGGAAGGAGTGTGTCCCTGCCAACACCTTGATTGCTGCTCAGGGTTACTGATTTTGGACTCTGGCTTCCTGAATCATGAGAGAATACACTTGTATCATTAAGCCACCAAGTGAGTGGTAATTTGTGACAGCAGCCCCAGCAAAGTAACACAATTGCAAAGAAGACCACAGAGCCAGAGAAAAACCAAGGAAGGAAAACATACCAAGAAATAAGGATGTCTTCACTCTTCAGCAGAACTCCTAGTAAGAGTTGCCTGCTCATTATTTCCATTCTCTTTTATTGTCTCAAGGCTTCTTCTTAGCCTTCAGGTCTCAAACTAAATGTTTGGAAAGACTTTGACCAATCAATCTAAAGCAGATCCTGGGATACTTTCTTTTTTCTTTTTCTTTCTTTTTTTTTTTTTTTTAAGATTTTTATTTATTTATTTGACAGACAGAGATCACAAGTTGGCAGAGAGTCAGGCAGAGAGAGAGAGGGGAAGCAGACTCCCTGCTGAGCAGGGAGCCTGATGTGAGGCTCAATCCCAGGACCCGGAGATCATGACCTGAGCTGAAGGCAGAGGCTTAACCCACTGAATCACACAGGTGCCCCAGATCCTGGGATATTTTCTATATGCCATCTATCATAACTTAGTATTTTCTTGTTCATTTACTCACTTGCTTTAGGTGGTGTAAGATCGTCTTGTTCGTTGCTGAAATCCCTAGAATGTTAATGTCTAACAGATGGTAGGTGTGAAATATAAATTTTTAAATGAATGAATGAATAAACGAGCACTCACTGTGCTTTGTTCATATGTCTGCTTTAGCACCTTTCACACTGTGAGATAGGGGTGTGTGTGTGTGTGTGTGTGTGTGTGTGTGTACTCTGATCACTTGTGAGCATAGAATAAGAGGGGCTACATCTTATTCATTATTTACTTTTGAGTATCTCAGAGTGCTTGCTGCTCATTGTTCTCCATTGAAGTTTAGTTGAATGAATGATTTAACTTGAACCTCTCGTCTTTCCCCTTCTTAAAGTTGCATGACTTAAATTCATTCAGCAGGCTTTTTTGAAATCATCCATGATATGCTAATAATGTACAAGAATGGCTACTTTGTAGTATTTTGGAGATAGACATTTTTACTTTTATAATTGGACATTTTAAAAATCCTGATTGCATTAGTAACACATGAAACTGTCCTCCTTTAAAAAATTAAAATAAGGTCGTAAAAGTTGAGTTCCCATTGAACCACGTCTAAGCCTGATTCTTCCTCTCCCCCCCAGAAATAGCCATTGTAATAACTTTAGTATGTGTCTACCCAGACCAGTTGTTTATACTTTTATGTAAAGTCCATGTATTCATAGAAAAAATGCTACCATTTTGTGATAGTGGTTTTTGTTGTTGTTGTTAGTATAATGGTGCCTTTGGGAATATGTGATGTTTTGAAATTTACTTCTTAACTCTTTGAGATTTAGTAATGTTGGCACCCTGAGCTCTAGGACACTCCTTTTACCTTCCGGGCAGTGTTCCACCACGTGGAATGTGTCACACTTGTCCTTAGATGGACATGAATGTTCTTTCTGTCATTTTGTTATTGTAAGAACTGCTGCAGTAAACAGCCCAGTGCATGTCTCCTTGGACCCCTTGCAAGGTTTCCCCAGGCTCTGTTCCTGGAGTTGTTCTTGCTGGGCTTGGAAATACTCACATGTCACCATGGTTGGGACAAACCAGTGGTCTTCCTCCAGACCTTTTCACAGCTCTCTCACAGTATCTTTTCACATACTCAGTGTCAGCATTTTAAGCTTCTGCCTGTATGATAGGTCTGAAAGGAGATACCGTTTTAATTTTATTTCTCTGAGTATTATTGAGGACGAACACTTTTATATGTTTATTGGTCGTTTACATTTCCTGGATATTCATGGCCTTTGCCTAATGGGTTATTTCTCCTTTCTGTAATTAGATTGTTAGTCTATTTTCTGTGTTGCCAATATTTTCTCCATGTATCTAATTTTTTTTAAATTTCTTTTTAGGGCACTTTTGACAGAATTTTTAGGTTTTGATGTGGTTGAGTAGTTTTGGTAACTAATTAGAATTAAAATAAAAACAAAAAAAGTCTGGCACACACACAAGTAAATAAATAAAAAATATTTTGCTTTTATGACTTCTGCCCTTTTTCAGATGGATTTTTAAGGAAAAATTTCTTCACCCTCAAGATCATAGAGGTAGTATCCTATAATTTCAACGTTAAAAAAAACTTTAGGCTGTTAACGTATTTGCAAGCGGTTTTTGTGTATTATATGAAACAGGGGCCCAAATTAACTTTATCCCATATGGTGAGCCAGCACTATTTATTTATTTGTATGATTTATTTTTTTCTCCCCCAATTCAAAATGCCACCTTTAACATATATCAATAATTTTATAATTGTCTGGCTTTTTTCTGGATTCCGTTCCATTTTATTACTTGAATAATCCACAATTTTAGTAACTATGGCTTTATGTCTTAATATTCATTAGGAAATTTGGCTCACTCTTTGTTCTTATTTCTTAAAATTCTGTTATTGACTATTTCTTAAAATGTCTTAAAAACTATTCCTCCATATTTATGCTTTTAGAATCACTTTATTTCATTTCACAAAAAAAATCTTGTTGGGAGTTTTGATCTATATTTAAAAAAATGTTAAACCCCACCAGATTGTTTACTATTATTTATTCCTAAAACCATCAAAATGTATTCGTTAGCTTTTCCTGTGTATTGCCGCAATCAGATAGAGCAGGGCAGACCCAGGTCTTGTGGGACCTGGAGTAGATACAATCTGAGAGCCCTCTTTAAGAAAACAAATGAAAAATTATCAATGCAATCATAGGTGCTGTGTCTTGGGAGGGGCCTGTACTGGGGAGTGGGGGAGGTACCTGAATCTCTAGCATTATTAGCATCATAGTAAACCCATGCCATGTAAGCAATCTCAAAAACAGGGAAAGTCCTAGCAAATGGTGCCTCTACCCCAACTCATTCGTAACTTCTAATCTATATAGGTAGTGTAAGGAATAAAATAACAATTAAATTTGCAGCCTCAGTCATGTTTTCAGTTGTGTGTTATATAATACCAGTGCCTTGACTTTTCCCTGGGATAGCACCTCACGTTTGAGGATCTCAGCACACACTATGAACATTAACTAATTAAACCTCACAAAACCCTAGAGACATGAGAAAGAGAGATACAGCATCACCTCGCCCAGTTCTGAAATGCAGCCGCCTCTGGGGACAAGCATGGCAGCTGCTTACTAATAAACTGCAATAAACCCATGACCGTTTAGCCAAGACAATTAGCTGTTGCAGTTGGTAATTGTCTCATGGACATTAGACTGTCAAACAGTGACGTCAGCAGGATTATCCGTTCATTACCAATCAAATCCATTTCTTAAGGTCTCTTACTTTTTTAGTTAAGTTTGTCCTAATTATAAAAGAAATATATGCACAGAGAAGGTCTAGTGTTTTTCTTTTAGTTGTTTTTTTTTTGGATAGTTCTTTAAATTTAAGACAAAATGGAAAATCTATGTTAAAAAAATAAAGTAGAACTTAAGAGTAGGGAGTTATTGACAGTTTTGTTTTTTTTTTTTTTAATTCAAAAAGTTTGCTGTTGAGCAAAACACATCAATGATGGCAGGAGACAGAAGAGCACCTGCCTTTAAATGGTATATTGGCTGGACAGAGAGATGGGGGAAACATCTGGGTGCTGGGAATGCTTTAGGTATTTATTTGAGTGATCGATACATGGGAGTAAATATATGTAGAAGTCCATGCATTTTTATTGAATACATGTTATATCAACAGAGTAAATTAACATTGAAAGCACATGGCTATTCTCATCATGAGGACATCAGAAACCCCATATAGACTTTCTGAAAAGTTTTGCAGGGAGCAGGACATATTCAGGAACTAAGACACAATACATTCCCTCAAGCATGTTTCTTCAGGAGAGGAATTCTAGGTCCTTTGCTCCTCTCACCAGACATTTTCTCCCCTTGCCAAAAGAGCTACCCATTTCCCAGGGAAGTGATTCTCTCTCCTTGTACCTTCAGCATTATGGACCTCTTCATCTATGCCCTTTCCATGTCCCTGGCCGTCCAGTTTTTTTCTTACAATTTCATTCTGTTTCACTTGGCTCCATCTTTGCCAGAAGCAGGCATAGGGCATGCATAATCTGTGAACTTGGGGTGGAGAGATATCTGCAGGAGTCTTTGCCCTGTCTGGCACAGTGGGAGAAGAAGAAGCCCAAAGGATAGGCCAGCTCTGGCCTCTCCATAGCATCTGCTCCACAGCAGACGAGCCAATAGATCCAGTCCTGTGTTCCAGCTCTGCCAACTTCTGACCGCTGATGGGTTTGCAGGGGCCTGAACACCAGAGAAAAGAAGACAGAGGGGCAGGCCTATGCTGGCAGTGTGCAGGGGCAGCCCCTGGGCAAGAGCATCCTCGTGTGGGGGCAGCTGTGAACAGTTGTCACCGCTGAGAATCCTCCAGCAGAGCAGGGCAACCAGAAGGAAGAGGTGGGAGAGAGGAGGGAGAGGGAACAGGGAAGCAAAGAGAGACTGATAAGATAGAAGGGAGGGGGTAGAAAGACAGGAAGAAAAATAAGAAGGCCCAGAAGGACAAGAATGCAAAAGGAGAAAGGAGGATAAGGAGGAGGGGGAGAAAGAGCTTTGTGGACCAAAGGGGGAAAGTTTTGTTTCTACTGTAATTTTTACTGAAAGTTAAAGATGTGAACACTATCCTGATTATTGACTTTCCAGAACATAGTAAAACAGTAATGCTCAGCTCCAGTTCCTCTTGCTTAGAAAGTAGAGAAGTAAAAAGAGCAGTCACTGTCAGATTGCTTGCTAGAATATTTTCAAACGAAGGAAAAGCAGCCCTTGTGCTAACCGAGCTTCAGTGTCCAGAGAGCACTGACATCGCTAATTGTGGTCTTTCCCACCTTTGGTCTTTAAATCATTTCAAAGTCTGTGGCCCAGAAAGTTGCTAATCAGTTGTTTGTAGACTTTAAAGGGGACTCCTATGAAAGGAGCACTGGCTCAGGAGCTGCAGAGGGTGAGGGCCCCCCTGTGGGCCAAGCCAGGCCCCAGACCATGACTGGCATCATGTTTCCCCCATAACTCTATAGGGATGGGTACCAGTTTATCTCCGTCACATGCCTAAGGGCCCTAACAGGTCAGAATTAGGGTGCGCTCCCCACCTTGTGTTACTGCCCTCTGTTCTGTAGTTCTTCAGATATGCCCTAGGTGAGAAACACACCAATTTACCATGCTGTCTTCTGTGTCCTGTGGCTCTGCAGATGTTTATCATCTATTTTCTGTCCTTATGCCATTCTCTCTCTCAAAGATGCTGAGCTCGGTACTAGCAACCACAGTTCCCCGGAAATAGTTGAGGAGCCATGGGAACCTGTTTCTCCACAGGCCATGGAAGGCACTCAGGTAACAGAGGTCACTCACCCATACCTGGGGCCCTGGGGCAGGCGTGGGGGCTGCTTGTGTTGTGGGGGGCTGGCTCACGACTGAGTTCTGATGTCTGCAGTGGACAGGGCCTCACTAGTCCTCAGACCGGGGAGACAGCAGGCTCGGAGGGTGTTTATAACAGAGAGGGTGGCCTGGGGAGTGTGTTTATAACAGACAGATCAGAGCTGCATCGCTGGCTTCAAGAATATGGGTCAGAACGGAATTTCATCCCTTCTCCTCCTTCTTTCTCACCCATTCCTGATTCCAGGAGGCTGAGGCAGATAAAACTGCTCATTTAAAGCCAGGTAGACAATCCAGACCTACTGAAGAGCCTTACATGCTGCCCGAATACTCACACAAGGATGTATTTCCCTATTTTCCTTCCTGCCTGATCGGGCTTGGAAGCTAGCAAGATGCCCTCCACAGCTTCCTGGAGAGCCGCTGGCTCCACTTGTCTCTGCCTGGCCTCAGCAGGAGCCCCACCACCACCTGCACCTTCCTGTTGCCAGGACTCTGCAGGTGCTGCTACTGCCCTCACCGAAAGAAGGGGTAAACCCACAGCAACAGGGGCCACAGTCAGCCGTGTAATAGATTATGTAGGATTTGGCAGACGAGCCAATAAATCCAGTCCTGTGTTCCAGCTCTGCCAACTTCTGACCGCTGATGGGTTTGCAGTAATATGAATGCCCACATCTGCTGGGCTCTGGGTGCTCACATGCTCCTGCAGAACCTCAGAGCATGTCTTTTGTGTCCTTAGGAACAAGGCCTCATGCAGACAGGAAAACAGGCTCACCTCCAGGCTAATATTGTTGGCCTGGTCCTATATCTGTGTGTGGCCAGAATCCCAAGATGTGTTTCTCTACACACCTCCTTCAGCTTCTGGTCTGCCTGACTTCTCCACCCAGCTGGGCCCAGAGCCCCTCCCTGAGCCCAGGATCGGGGGCAAGGGGGCAGGTGCTGAGCCATTGCTTCTGGACTCTAACCTTGGACAAAACAGTGTTCTTCCTTGCCCATAAACTCATGCAAATAAAATCTTGGGGAAAAGAGGATGGAGGGAAGACCTTTATCTCAACACTAGTCCACCTGGCTTGTCCTCCCAGATTTCCACACTGTCTCTATGAAAAATGTATTCTTACACCCCAAACCACAAAAGGTTCCAACCTGTAGCTGGTTGGCTATTATATTTCAAGTGCTGATTTAGTCTGTGCATGGAGACTGGGCATGCACAATGGCCAGGCACTCTGCTGTGTCAGAGGATACTCATGAGACCAAAACACAACCCCAGCCTTCAAGAGGTAGTGATTTGCTATGGGAGAGGAGAGCCTAATTCAGTATGTGGAAAGGAGGATGGGAAGCATCCCAGAGAAGGGGACTTTTTAAAGAAGGTTGTATGACATGGATTAAGTTGAGGGAAATGAAGCTGATGAATGAAGTTAATGAAAAAGAAAAACTTAGTGCTCAGGGCTTCTGCTTTCAGCAAAGACAGAGTAACAGAGACTAGATTTATTCTCCTGCTGGAAAAACCAAAAAGTGGCCAAAATGTAAGAGATAGCAGTTTTTAAGACACTGCTTATCAGGTAACCAAGTAGAATGATGGGAAAGATGGGAAACAAGCCAGGCAAGTCCTCCAATTGCCCTGGCTTCCTGCCTTGAGAGAGCTTCAGACCACGGCATGGGGCAGGAGAACCCAGTGGGAACCCAGTGGACTCCCTGAATTGAGGAGGCAGATCTGTATGTCTGTGGAGACTAGAGCTGGTAAGGTCTACGGGACAGATTATCAGAGAGGAGAGAGAGCTGCACAGAGAGAGGTGTGAGACATCAACAGAGGGTTGTTCTTGAGTATTGAACTGAAGACCCATCATCATGTGAGGAACTAGTGAAGGTCAGGCTGAGGACAGAAAGGATTCAAGTTCACAGTTGCCCAGTGCTTATCCAAAGCTGGAACCTCTGCCTGTGCCCATCAGCCAGACTGGAGAACCTTAGGGCTCACAAGGCATTGGAAGAGTGCACAGAAGAGTCTTGCATCAGTAGTAGGAAATAATTAGCTCTAGAGAGAGCACTGCACCAGTTGTGTCTAACATATCTGTAGAGCAAGAACCAAAAGGATCAAACTCCTCCCAAGTGGCTGAGTTCTAGAGCCAAGTTCAAGAATGAGTATAGGAGCACAAAATTAACTAGCACCCAACTAGGTTAAATTACAAGGTTTAGAATCCAAGAAGATATAACCAGGCACTGAAAAAAGCTGAGAATGAATGATGCATAAGATAGGAGATAACCAGTTGAAACTATCCTAGATCTGAAGCAGATATTAGAATTAGTGGATGAGAATGTTGAAACAGTTGTTAGAACTACGTAAGTTCCAAAGTTCAAAGAGAGACATGAAAGCAATAAAAACACCCCAAATAAAAACCCTAGACATAAAAACTGCAATTCATGAGATGAAAAATACGTGGAAGGATTAACCATAAATTAAACATTATAGAAAAAAAGGTTAGTAAACCTGAAATAGAAATGAGAATTAAAAAATAAAGATATTGTATCAGTGAGCTGTGGGATAATATCTAGTAGCTAATATGTGCACAAGTGGAGTCTATAAAGAAGAGGAGGGAGAGGTTGGAATGGAAAAAATATTTGAAGAAATGATGACTATAAAGAAATTCTAGTTTTTATGAAAACAGTAAACCCACAGACACAAGCTCAATAAACAGCAAGCACAGGAAACAGGAAGACACTGTACCAAAACCCATCATAATCAAATAGTGGAAAACCAGTGATAAAGAGAGAATCTTAAAAGCAGTCAGAAGGGAGGAAAAGGCAAGCTGGGAATAGAGGAACTAAGATCATAGTTGCAGTAGATTTCTCATTGGAAACAGTGTAAGCAGCAAGACAGTGCAGTTGCATCTTTAAAGACCTGGAAGAAGATAAACTATCAATCTAGAATTTATACCCATTGAGTGTCTTGCAAAAATGAGAGTAAAATTTTGATCTGCACACAAAAGGTGAACAAATTCATTACCAGCCGACACATACTACAAGAAATGTTGGAAGTCGTTCAGGGAGAAGAGAAATGATACCAGATGGAACTTTGGATCTACATAGAGGAATGAGGAATGGTAGTGGGATGGGTACACATGTAAGATTTTGTTCTTATTATTTATATCTCTTTAAAAGATAGTTGATTGCTTAAATAAAATAAAAATAACATAGTGTGGGGCTTCTGGCAAATGTTAAAATGAAGTGTATGACAAGAACAGTATAAAAACCAGGAGAGAAGTATAAATATACTACTTGAAGTCTCTTCTGCCATATCTGATGTGGCATAGTATAACCTGAAGATAGATGTGGTAAGTTAAAGATGTATATCATAAACCCTAAAAAATATTGAAGTTACAAATCAAATTCAGAGAGTTATACTTAATAAAAATACAGGAGAGAGAAAGTGGAACTATAAAAATATACAGCTTGGGCACCTGGCTGGCTTAGTTGGCAGAGCATGTGACTCTTGATCTCAGGGTTGTGGGTTCAAGCCCCATGTTGGGTATAGAGATTACTTAAAAATAAAATCTTTTATGAAATATATATAACTAATCCAAAAGAAGGCAAAAAGATGTAAAAAGGGTTTAAAGAACAGAGGGACAAATATAAAACAAATAGCAGGATGGCAGACTTAAACCTAACAATATTGATAATTACATTAAATGTAATGTACTTTGAATGTCCCAAAGATTATATAAGATCAAGATAGATTGGATGAAAAAGAAAGACTCAATTATATGCAAACAACAAAAATGCATTTTTTTAAAAAAATTATTTTTTATTTGAGAGAGAGAGAAAGAGAGAGCACAAGCAGGGGGAGGGGCAGAGGAAGAGGAAGAGGGAGAAGCCGACTCCTTAATGAGGTTTGTAGGCTGACTTGGGGCTTGTTCCCAGCACCCTGGGATTATGACCCAAGCCAAAGTCAGATACTTAACCAACTGAGACACCCAGGGACCCCAAAAATGAACTTTAAATACAAAGATGCAATAGTTTCAAATTTAAAAGATATAAAAAGATACAGCGTGTTAACACTAATGAAAAGAAAGCTGGAGTAGCTTTATTAATTTCAGACAAAGTGGATTTCAGAACAAAGAATATTACCAGAAGTAACAAAGATCAAGAGAACATAACATCCTAAATATTTATGCATCTAATAGAATTTTAAAACACATGAAGCAAAAACTGGTAGAACTGCAAATACAAACAAATAAATGACTCTATTTGGAGATTTCAGTATCCTTCCCTTAATAATTAATGGAACAAGTAGAAAATCCATAACAATATAGATACTAAGAACACTATCAACAACGTTGACCTAATTGACACTTAATAGAACACTCTACCCCCCAAATGACAGAATATACATTCTTCTGTGCACATGGAGCATTTACCAAGGTATACATATTCTGGGCCACAAGATAAATCTAAATAAAGTTAAAAGAATTTAAGTCATCTAAAGTATGTCTTCTCACAACAAAGACATTACAAGAAGATGAAATTCCAGGTTGATAGCTCTCATGAACATTAATGGAAAAATCCTTATAAAAACCTTAGTAATCTGAATTAATATATAAAAAGGACAGTACATCATGACAAAGTAGGGTTTATTCTGGGAATGCAAGGTTGGTTTAACATAAAAAATCAAGGGTGCCTGGGTGGCTCAGTCAGCTAAACATAGTAACTCTTTTTTTTTTTTTTTTAGATTTTATTTATTTGACAGAGATCACAAGTAGGCAGAGAGGCAGGCAGAGAGAGAGAGAGGAAGGGAAGCAGGCTCCCTGCTGAGCAGAAAGTCCGACACGGGGCTCGATCCCAGGACCCTGGGATTATGACCTGAGCCGAAGGCAGTGGCTTAACCCACTGAGCCACCCAGGTGCCCCCATAGTAACTCTTGATCTCAGCTCTGGTCTTGATCTCAGGGTCATGGGTTTAAACCTTTCCCTGGGCTCCACGCTCAGCATGGAACCTATTTAAAAAAAAATAATCAGTTTAATTCACCATATTAACAAGCTAAAAGATTACCTAATGTTTCTCTCAAAAATACAGGGAAGGCATTTGAAAATTCAACATTAATTCCTCATTAAAACTCTCAGAAAATTAGGGGGCGCCTGGGTGGCTCAGTGAGTTAAGCCGCTGCCTTCGGCTCAGGTCATGATCTCAGGGTCCTGGGATCGAGTCCCACATCGGGCTCTCTGCTCAACAGGGGGCCTGCTTCCCCCTCTCTCTCTCTGCCTGCCTCTCTGGCTACTTGTGATCTCTTTCTGTCAAGTAAATAAATAAAATCTTTAAAAAAAAAAAAACTCTCAGAAAATTAGGAATCAGAAAGAACTTCTTCAATTTGTTAGAGCTATTTTTGAAAACACTGTAGCTAACATCATACTTAATAGTAGAAGACTAAATGCTTTCCCACCATGGTCAGAAGCAATGCAAGAATGTCTGCTCTCACCTCTTCTATTTAAATTATACTGGAAGTTCAATCCAGCACAACAAGACAACAGAAGTAAAAGGCATCCAGATTGGAAAGGAAGAATTAAAACTGTCCTTTATTTGCAGGTATAACATAGTCATCTAGAATCTACAAAACAGCTACTAGAACTAGTAAATAATTTAGCCTTTTGCTCAATATGTACAAAATTAATATGCAAAGTTCAATTTTATTTCTATGTAGTAGCAATTAAAACCAGACATTGAAATAAATACCATTTACCTGGTACAAGTATATAAAATATGAAGAGATAAGCCTGACAAAAGATGTTCAAGACTTGTATGCTGAAGATCACAAAACATTTCTGAGAGAAATGAAATAAGACCTAAATAAATGGAGAGATATCCCATGTTCCTGGTTTTGAAGACTGGATATTGTCAAGGTGTCAGATCTGACTCAATTGATCAATGCATTCTCAGTCAAAATTTCAGGAGGAATTTTTCTAGAAACTGAAAAATTGATTCCAAAATTCATATGGAAAATGGAAAGGACCTTGAATAACTGAAACAATTTTGGAACAGAACAGTTGTTGGACTAATACTACTGATTGCAAGGTTTGCTGTATAGTTCCTGTCATTAGGTCCCTGTGATAACAATGCCAAGGGCAACAGATAGATTAATGGAACAGAATAGAAGATCCAGAAATAGACTCAGCCTATAATCTATAGTGACAAAAAGCAGATAGTCGTTTGCGTGTGGTTGACCAAGTGGCACGGGGCAGGGAGGGTACTAGAAACACAAAAGCTTTGGGAAGTGATGTGTATGTTCATTATTTTTATTATGGTGATATTTTTACAGAGGCATACATAGGTTAAAACTTTTCAAAAGATATAATTCAAATATATACGGTTTATTGTCAATTATACCTCAATAAAACAGCTGGAAAAAAAAAACTGAGTGCAGCTTTCAAGTTACACAGAAGACTAAGAATAATGAAGTAATAACTTACATCTACAGGGAACTAGGGGGAACCGTCAGTGTGCTAGCATCGCTCTATCTACCTGTCCTTATTTTATTCTCCTAACAACCTGGTCAGGTGGGTGCTGCTTTTTGCCCCTTTTTACAGATGACTGTCCCAAGCCAGTAAGCTGTGGAGGCAGGATCTGAACCCAAGGCAGCTGGTTCCAGAGCTGGGGCTCTGAACCCCTCTAGGTGTTGATTAAATATCTTGCCTTTGTCATCCACAGGGGAGAATCACAGAAGAAGCCACAGCTGAGGAACTTTTGTCAGCAGTCCACAGCGGAAACAGTAGTGAAACGGAGGTAGGACTTGAGCACCGGCTGGTTGGCCCCACAAGGGTCACTATTGATTGAGTGTTGGTGGGCTTGCTCCTCCTCCAGGCCTCCCTGCCCCTCTCTACCAGCTCAGAGCTGCCACTTCTTTAGCACTGACTCCCCAAAGCCTCCCTCAGTGAAGTCTTCCTCCACCGAGATATCCTTTGTTCTGTATCCTTTGTACAGCTTGGTCCTAGAAGCTATACTGTTAGAGATTCAGGCCAAGGGGTGGTAGAATCTTCTGCCAGCTGGCACCTGTGGGGCACATCTTCATCCTTTGCTGGCTGCCCTTCTCCCTGCCCACACCATCCTTTGTTGAACCTCCTTGGCCCGCTTTGCTGGGGTGTGTCCTCTGTTTCCTGCTAGAAACTCAAGGATTCAGGTCATTTGACTGGGCTCTGTGGACCCTGCTCGGGATTTCAAAGTTTTCCTAAGGAGCAGAGGAGGGCTTTGAAAGTTGTAAGTGGGAGATTCACATGATGAGATACTCTCATGCCCCAGTGGTGAGCCCAGTTCTGAGCTTTCAGTGGGTTCCCCGGTGCCTCTTCTGGGCTTGTGAGTCAACCTAAGAAGTCTGGAGAGCCCTTGAACAAACACAAAGTCAGGTCATCTCTGCAGAGGTCCTGGGAGGACCACATTAATGGCGCTAATCCCAGACATTGGAATTCTGAGAGAGGGCCAGATTTTGGTACCCTTTTCTTCTCCAGATTCTGAGCCATTAGGAAGTCTACATGAAAGTCAGCTAGGGGTAAAGGTGCCACTTGATGTTGGCCAAAGCTGAACTGGAGAAAAAAGGTTGGCCCTGTAACAGGTGGATTTCCTAGTTCCCCACCACTGAATTCAGTGTACACGCCTGGCTGGAGGTGTCTTCACTGTTGGAGAGGGGTCTGCCCTCCTAGGCAGAGTGTGTGGAGGTCAGGGGAACTCATGCAGTCAGGAGCCAGATATGCTGCTAGGAATAGAGTGCATCAGGCAGGCAAGGGTCCATTTTCCGAATCTCACTTTAGCACCTGCCATGGGACCCCACCCATGTCTTTCTGGCACTGGTCATTCTTCAGCACCCGAGGATGAGAACTTCAGGTGCCTGGTCTTTCTCAGGCGCCATGCCTGCAAGCAGATCAGAATCTTTGGGGAACAGCCATCAGATAATGACGGAATGTAGTTGGAGAAGCAGTACCCCAGTTTCTTTGCCTCTTAGGTGAGACAGCTCTGAGATGTATTCTCCAGGGTCTCCCAGGGATCTCAGTGGGATCAAGCAGGGCACTCTGCATTGCTGTCCTGTCCTTCTTGCCTCCCTTCCCCACTCTCCCTGCGGAATTTCCTCTCATCCCTCCCCAAATAAACTTAGCTCAGAGTTTGCTTCTGGGGGCACCCACACCAGGGCTCTGACTCCTCAGGCTCTGGGGAGGAGAGAAGTAGGCATGGAGTAGAGGGTGAGGCATGCTATGCTTCTAAGAGGTCGCTATTCCTGTAGGAACCCAAACCAGAATGTGGATGTGGAGGAGGGGACAGGGTGGTCCCTGCTGCGTTAGACATACTGTACCCCCAGAGGGCCCCTGGGTCAACAAGGTAGATTGATGTCCTATGTTTATCTCCTCTCCCTTCTGGAAAAAAGCCACAGAAATGACAGTAAAGCAATAAGAAGGGGGGCACAAATCCACAAAGACAACATGACAAGGAAAGAAGATATTGGAAGGTGAGCCCTTTCAAAATGTTGAGAATGAAGAAAATCAATGGAGGAGTTTACACTGGCTTAGCACAGTGGAGAAAGGAGAAGGTCCAGCACCACTGTGAGGGGAGGGACTAGCAGAAAGCGGGCGCCTTTTCCTCCTGTGTCCACAAAAGGCCTGGGACTTCTGGAAGGAAGGGTGAAGACTGGGCTGAAGTGAGGGGTCTGACAGTCTGCTAGCAGACAGCTCCTGGCCTGTCCACCATGCTCTAGTGAAATAACTAAATGACCATTCTCTAGATAGATGGGATGGAAACAGCTCCAAATTCAGGTTCAGGCTGCACTGTGTGAGGCTGTGTAATGGAGAAGAACAGAACAGACAAGTAAGTGGAACTCTCCATTTCAAAGGTAGAAACCTCTGTCCTCTCCTCCCACCATGTTCTCTGAATGCCAGAAGCCAAGTCTTTGTATTAGTTTTTTCTTATCACTATGGTAACAAATTACCATGAATGTAGTGGCTTAAAACAACATAAATTTATTATTATATAGTTCTGGAGGCCAGAAACCCCAAACGATCCATGTGCAGGCAGGACTCTGTTCCTTCTGAGGCTCTGGGAGAATCCCTCCCTTGCTTTGCCAGCTTCTGGAAGCAACTTGCATTCCTTGACATGTGATACCCTCATCTTCAAAGCTGGTAGCATCTTCCAGTCTCTTGACTCTGACCCTCCTGCCTTTTTTAAAATAAGGACCCTTCTGCTTATATTGGGCCCACCTAGATAATCCACGATAATCTCCGTGTTAAAATCTTGTGTTAAACTCTTCTCTTGTGTTAACATCTTCACTTGTGTTAAAGTTAAAATCTTGTATTAAAATCTTCACTTAATGACCTCTGCAAAGTCCCTGTTGCTTTGTAAAATGCACAGGTTCCGGGGATCGGGTCATGTACAGTTTTGGGGGGGCCACTGTTCTGCCTATCACAGTCTCCAAGAGATTGAGCACATATTCAGAAACTTGGGAGTAAATACCAAAGAAATGAGAAAGTTGAAAGGGCTAGCCAATAGGAAGAGGGATCAGTGGGACAGGTTTTTGTGCTGATATTATTTTAATGTTTGATGCATTACTTTGATTTAAAAGAACTCTGAGAAGGATCTCAGTATGAATCATTTTCCTCTAACTGAGCTGTAACACCTTCTTAGACAACCCTAAAATGAGACTGGAAGGTCTAATGCCAACTTTCTAGGTGGCTCCTGCCAATTGGACTTCTCTGGGCTTCACCTCATCACCAAATCACCCAAACAGTCCTAAGATCCAAAAATTCTTGTAGCACAAAATCACAGTGAAAACACTTTGGGAGACAGGTGATTTGCTTACAGAATTGAGAGGTATATAACCCTACCACACTCTAACTTCTACCCAGTGTTATAGTTGAAATGTGGATCCAGTGGGAAAGACCAGTGGAAACCATTCATTTCCTGAGCTTCACATGAGGACATCTTTCAATCCCGTTATGAATCTTGAATATCTCTTTAAGAACATCTCATTAAAACTAGGCCTGGCTCAGGATGATTTGTTTCAGGTGAGACTGTCAAATCCGGCCTAGGGAAACCAGATAATGTGGACACAACGCCACCACGAGCCCACTAAATTGCAGAAAATGAATAGGATTCCTGCTTGGTCCCTCTTGTCTCCTTGCTGTAGGACGTAGAAAACCTCAGTCAGCAGTCCACTGTGAGCGATACAGATGGCCGTGTCAGCGGTCTGAGCTTGGCATCCATTTCCCTGCCCAAGGAGACCAGTGACTTCCGCCCCATCTACAAGGGAGCCTCAGCTGCTTTTTGTATTCAACTCTTTTGTATCAAGGAGAAATACGAAGCAAGGCAAGTACCGATCCCGGGGTTGTCTGTTACATAGTAAGACTTTTCTTAAGGCAGTGGTGGCCTCGCATCTTATTCGTATGGAGCCCGTGGTTTCCAAACGTGGCCTCACATCCTAATCCCGTTGGTTTTTGTTTGTTTGTTTTTTTGCTTTCTGTTTTTTGTTTTTTTAAGCCCAGATATCTGGGCCCAAGTCCCTGAGGTTTCAGTGCATAAAATTTGGGCAAGGCCCACAGAATTGGTGTGCCCAGGTTTTGGCTCACCTGTGTAACAACAGTTGGGGATCTGGAAAATCATCACTTATGTAATTCACGGGCTGCTCTCCATTCTCTAAAGTTTGCATTGGCGCAGAAGGGGAAGGCTTTGGATTTAGGTGGTTGCTTGTCTGGAGTCTTTTGGTTGCAAGTATCAGAAAATCCGACCCAAACGGGCTTTTAAAAAATGGAATAATTGCTTCATATCACAAAGGGTAAGTCTACTGGTGGGATTGATTTTTAATGTGGCTTGATTCAAGATGAGCCCATCAAGTTCCAGTTTTCTCTCTCTGCCTCCTGCCTCTGGTTCCCTGCTGCTGGCCCCATTCTCAGAGCAGTGTCTCTTCTTGGAACCAAAGAAATGGACAGTGGGCTGAGGCTTTATACCAGAAGCTAGTGAGGACGGCTTTGAGCCTGGCTTTCTAGCTAAAGCCCCATCGGACCTGATCAGTCTGGGCTCATTCCTGAGCTGATGGATGGGGCCAGGCCAGGACCTAATGACAGTTTAGCCCTTTGCCTCATGTTTCCCTCCCTCACCACCATCCCCAAATTTGGGGCTGGAGCCTTACACAAATGTAATCTGAGGGTGGTTAGTAGAACACCAAACAACATTCCAGGAGAGCTGCCAGAAGGAGGAGGCATGGTCCAGACAAAGCCTTGGTGCCCACCAGACCACTCATTCACCCCACTTCCTATCCCTGTGTGTTCAGTACTTCTGCTGTCTATAGTCTAGAAGTGGACCTTTGACCTTGATGCCCAGATTCCACATCTTCTTTAGAATTCCCACTGACTCCACCATTTTATTGCACAGAACAATCTGGAAGAAGAAAAGATCGGCCCATTTTGATAGACCAGAAGGTTCAGCGTATCCTTTAGATGACCAAGAGTGCTGCTAGACATTTCCTTCTTAGAGAATGTGTTCAAACATACTCCCAGTCTCCCAATCTCACTTAAAATGTTTTACTCGTACTTTTTTCCTCTTAAGTTTTCAATTTCTTTGGAAATCTTAGAAGTTGAAAAGGGAAGTCTTTATTTTACTTATATTGTAGACATCTGAAAAGCCTATAAGCCCTTCTAGACTTGTTGTGTATATTTATTTTTCTCTGTGTATTCAGATATGATTGTGCTTAGAATGTGACTTTTGAATTTTCAGACAGCATTTTGATGAACCATTATGGTTTACCTGTGAGTGTAGAAGCACAGGTGGTAAGAAAATCTTTTGCATGTAAAAGAGAAAAAGATCAGAATTGCTTATAATAAACCCACATCTCTCTGACAGCTCTAACAAAAAAGGGAGGGATGATGTCACAGAATGACTACTGAACCTCTTTGAATGCACAGATTATTAATTGTTACAGTAATGTCTTTAGCTATCGAAAAAATACTTTACTACTGAAATATGAAGCTTATGATTTTCTGCAAGTTGATTAATGTTCAGCTAGACACAAATTTTGACTAGTGGTTGGCTATCACCGCCTGACAGGAAGAGAGCCATAAATCTCTTTAAATATATACTGATACTGCTTTTGCTTGTGGGTCAGTGACAATGCTTACTGTCTTGTTTACAGGTCACTGGACTTCATGAATTTTGTCTTCAGTCTTTTCCCTGTAAGTACATGCTGAATTTTGAGTAATATAATTGGTTTTGTAAGCTAGAAAATTTATAGAAAAGCAAAATGCCATATTCACTGTCCAAAAATGTACATCGCCATGAATGTTAAGGTTTGAATTGCTTCTGTGTTCTGAAAATAAGGTTGAATGACATACATGAACTCTTCAAAATCTTGACGTTGCTGTGCTAATAGTTCCCTTTAAATGTCCAGTTTCTTTTAAGGATAGCTTTAACGGTGTTTTGTTAGAATCAGATCATTAATAGCATGCTGCAAGTACATGAAAATGTCAGAAATGACACAAAAGTGTATTAGACCGCCATATTACTTTATAGTTTACAGTAGCTCAGAGAATTCTGAAACCGTTAGATTGCTTTTCTGACAGTAGGCAAGTAGGACTCTGTGGCCGATTTTTTGGTTGGCGTCGCCTGACACAGTGTCTGACATGGAGGAGGCACTCAACCCACTATGACATGTTTGGCGGATGGGCCTCGGGCAAACAGACCAGTGCAGGCAACATACTCCATTCCTGTCCTCTGCCTCCATTTTTGAGTCACTGTTGTCAAGGGGCGGAGATTCTTTTTTTTTTTTTTTTAATATTTTATGTATTTGACAGAGAGAGATCACAACTAGGCAAAGAGGCAGACAGAGAGAGAGGAGGAAGCAGGCTCCCCGTGGAGCAGAGAGCCCGATGTGGAGCTCGATCCCAGGACCCTGGGATCATGACCTGAGCCGAGGCAGAGGCTTTAACCCACTGAGCCACTCAGGCGCCCAAGGGGTGGAGATTCGAATCAATGTCTCACTTTATTGGAGGGAAGAAAGTGGAGAAGGAAGATGATTGAGGAAAAAATGGATTTTTTCAAAGATGTTTTCCCTCCCTCACCTATCAGTTAAGTCAATAACTAGATTTCTTCACTTGGTGAATTAGAAAGTATCTTTTGTCTTATTTTTCCTGATACTCTTTCTACTGAGGCAAAAAACAAATATGGTTTAATTATGTTTCCTGAAGCCTATGTGATTATAGGTTGTATTTCCTCATTATGTTAATATAATGAAGGCTTTGTAGTAATGTTCTCCATTGTTCTCGTAACTTTTGGGGATTAATTTTTAAGGCATTTTGAAGCTCATAAAGCAATGTAGATTATACTAAGGTAGGATTTACAAAGCCAATTTCCCTCAGACATGCCCCAAAATAATTTTCCTGCATTTAAATTCACTCCTACTTTGAAGTCCAAATAAAGACAGAGCTCCAGCATTACAAAAGCAATGCTGGCTTTAAAAAAGCAAAAGACACTTTTACAGTTTAATTGTATTGTCTTTCAGGCTATGTGGAAAGAGGAACAAAATACTTTTATTATGCATCTTTAAATCCTTCAAATATAAGTCAAAGCAGTTCATTGTAGTCTCCTCCTCCCAGAGGAAGTCCACTGAGACTTGGCACCCATTCCTTACTTTCAGCTTGAGTTTTTCAACAACTCGACTTTCAAGTTCCCCAAAAGGAACTGGGTTATTTTGCTAGAAAGAAGGAAGATAAGGTCAAACAATGATTCACTCCTTTGGTTTGCACTAACATCCCCAGGGTTTTGGATTAGCACAAGTAATGCCTTCACAGGGTTCAGGAGGAGGCGAGATCCCAAAGGGACAAATTAGCTCTGGGAAGAGCAAGCCACTCCTGCAGGCACCTGGCAGAGGGTCAAGTGGGTTGTGTGGGACACAGATGGTCTAGGGCAGCTCTGTCTGATAGAAAACAAATTCTAGCCAAATAAGTAATCTAAATACTCTAGCAGCCACATTAAAAAACAAAACAAAACAAAACAAAAAAGACACAGGTGAATTCAATTTTAATACTATATTTTATTTAACTGAATATGCCCCAAATTTAATCATTTTCACATGTAATCAGTATGAAAAGCTATTGAGATATTTTACAGTCTTTTCCCCAGTGTTTGAAGTCTAAAACATATCATTACACCTGTAGCACATTTCAATGAAAACACTACGTTTTTATCAGAAATACTTGATCTGTGCTTAGATTTCATATAATTTACAGTTGAAAAAGTAGATTCATATACCCAAGTTGTTCCAACATAAAACTTTCCCAATAGCTGAGTATCAGTTTTTTAATTTAAATTTTAAATTAATGAAAATGAAATAAAATTTAAAACTCAGTTCCCCACTCACACTAGCCACATTCCCAAAAACCCACTGTCCAGACGTGGCTGCTGGTTCCCATACTGGGCAGTGCAGATCTCAGGGATAAGTGGCAGCTCTGAGGACATCTGGTTCCTCCTACACCGGCTAACTAAACACACTTCCCAGGTTAAACACATCCTTAGCTCTGTTTGCCTAAATGGGATCATGTCATGATAAAATACAGATGTCCATTCATGTATAATACAAGATTTTAAAAAAGAAAAGTCCAGGATCACCACCTTCTTTTTTTTTTTTTAAGATTTTTATTTATTTATTTGACAGAGAGAGATCACAAGTAGGCAGAGAGGCAGGCAGAGAGAGAGAAGAGGAAGCAGCAATGCGGGACTCGATCCCAGGACCCCGAGATCATGACCTGAGCCGAAGGCAGAGGCTTAGCCCACTGAGCCACCCAGGCGCCCTCATCACCCTCTCATCTTAGAGGAGGGAACCAGGGCTAGTGTTCTATCACTTAGCAAGCCTGGAGCCTTTGCTATGCTACCCGTGCTGCTTCATTGCCTCCAGGGTGCAAGCGAATTTGCCAGCACAAAGAACCTTACTTTCGAAACTGACTTCCACAGAAGAGCTGTGCAAATGGGTCCCATGGTTTATAATGTTCATTCATGTAGATTTTAGCCGGACTTGCAGAGATTTTCTCAGTGTGTTTGTAGTTCCTCATCCTCTTGAATTTCATATGATTACTCTCCAAATTACAGGAAAGTTGAACTTGAATACTCTGTCTTTTACACATTTTACCCCCTATTTTCTATACTGTTTGGCAGCAGGAATTTGTTTAGTGATGAATGGTTTCCAAATCTCTCCCTGTGTGTCCTGGTCGCCAATCGCGTTAGGACAAGAACTTCTGCATCATTTCCCTGCCACACCTCACGCCTGAGTTTGCCCTCATTCAGAACTTCGTGAAGATTGTCCCCTTCAACAACTGTACGCTGGAGCAGGATCTCTATGTCTTCCATCGGGCTGGACTGCTCAAGTAAGTGATCATACCTTCGGCCAAAAGACAATCCATGAAATTAAACAAAGAGAATGGAACAAGGAACTTGCTACCATTTTAACTTAATGGTTTCTTTCAAAAATTGTTTTTTTTATTGGTGGAGAGCTTGATCGAGTGATTTTAACCTTGGGTTAGGGAAAAAGTCATATTAAAAAGTTACCTGTCCAGTCAGATATTTTATTGTCAATAAAAGACCATATGACACCAAAATAGAAAAACTGAACAACAACAACAAAAAAAGACCAGACTGTTTGTGTATGAAGAAAAACAAACAAAAAACAATGGATATTTAAAATCTTCAAACATATTCATCAGGGGAAGGGAAACCCAGGCAAGAAATGAGACATCATTTTTGATCATATTGGTAAGATCTAAAATAGAGAAATAATGAAACAATGTAGCAGTGGTCAGAATGTAATTGACATGAAATTTCCAAGGGCAGTCTGGCCAGAATTGCTGTAGTGGTTCATATCCTTCAACTCCTTAATTCCACTCCTATAAATATATCCTAAAAACTGGTTGCAGAGATGCAAAGAAAAATTTATATATAAGGACTAAAGATATTGGAAATACTCTAAATGTCCAAAAGTAGGAGAATGTTTAAATACTTTATGTCACTATGTGAAGGAATTATAACTCTGTTTGCAATTCATTTAAAGAACATTTAATGAATGGAAAATGCTCAGAATGTAACCCTAGGCTCATACCATTATATAAAACAGCAGTTAAACATGACCTAAATTTCTAAAGAAAGACAAAACATGGCTAAACTAGAGTAAGGGGGAACATGAAGATGTGCTACTATGCTGTGCCACCTGACTCCTCTTGTTCAGGACTAAAGAACTCACTTTCTAACTGAACAGTTTGAAGCTGGGTCGCACTTGAAAGAGATCACCCTGGACTGAATAGAAGGGCTTCACCCAAGTTTGCGCCTCTCAAAGGACAGCCTGCATCCAGTGACTAGTCTTGCATGTGGGGGATGGTGGGGAGGAGATGCAGTATAAAAGGTCAGCAGCTCCCTGCCTCAAAGGAGGGACAACTCTGAAGGGTCTTCCCAGAACTCCCAGCAGGATCAGCCGGGTGTTTGTTGTGACCCTACTGCTTGCAGTCTGACTTCTCCCTCTGCCCTGTCCTGCTTTTGTCAGTTCTTTCAGAGGGGGAGGGTCTTAAGAGCTCACCCCCCAAATCCCAGCCTGTAGAGTTCTGTGTGAGGATGCCTCCCAGGGAACCTGGCCTGCAACACTAGAGGGGGTCAATGGTTGCCCCGGGTGGTAGTAAGAACATCCGGGATGATTTTTAATTCCTTTCTTTACATTGCCTTAAATTTGGAATTCTACACCCAGCTTGAGTACTGCCTAGGATTCTTGTGCTGGCAAGTAGCAGAAACCCATCCAACTGGCTTAAGTGACTGGAGAATTTATTACCACACAGAGTCAAGTGAAGAATCCATCCATCCTATCAATGGTGATGCTGGTTTCACAGAGGGTTTAGTTAGCCCTATTTGATCTGTCTCTTCTAGGCTGACCCTTTCTAGCCCAGGGCTTCCTCTTTGGTTGCAGGATGGGTGAGGTAGCTTTAGACAGTTTTTTCACTTCAAGTCCAATGGGCAAAGAGTGGTGGGTAGGCTTCTTTTCAGAAGCCCCAAAACAAAAGTCTATTTACCTCTCATTGGCTCAGATTGTGTCCTATGCTGACCCATCACTGGGCCAGAGGCTGCTGGTTGGCATCACTTAGGTGCATTCCCAGAGCTCAAGAGTTAGAGGTGTGCATTGCCAGACACAAATCTGGGGGCATCGCTGAAGAAACGGGCAGTTGAGCTGCTCCCCACAGCTCTGTTTCAGGACAGGACCATCTTGAATCAATAGAAAATAAACAGTATATGTGTGATAGAAACAATATCAATACTTCATATTTCCTGTAATTTACCTTTTTCAAGCTACTGTCATATACATGTAGTTTATTCTTATAAGATATTATAGAGTTCATCAAACTGTGCGTTTAAAATACATACATTTTATAGAATATAGATGAGACCTTAGTAAAGTTGCTGCAAAATCTTATGACAAAGGGGTTGGGGGAGTAGTTCCAGAGAACTTTCTCTATAATTGATGTATTAGCTTTTTAAGTGAAACTTGGAGAAACATCCTAAATGATCACTTTATGTTTGGGGGCTGGCTAAATGAGTTTTGGCATATTCACTCAGCACATTGCTATGCAGATTTTGAAAAAAATAGAAACAGATCTATGGAATGATGTCTAGGATGGTGAAAAAACAAGTAGTCAAACAGTCATAGTAATAGTACTGATAGCTTACATGTATGGAAGGTTTATAGTATTTTGGTCACTTTCTTAATCACTATCCATGTATCAATACGTGCAGTGACTTTATTAGCTAGGAATCATTATTATTATCCCCATCTTACAGGTAAGGAAACTGAGACGGAGAGAGGTTTAGTAATTAGTTCAAAGTGAATCAGCAGGACGTGGCAGAGCTCGTACTAGAACTAAGGCAGTTCGGGGCACCTGGGTGGCTCAGTCGGTTAAGCATCCAACTCTTAATTTCGGCTAAGGTCATGATCTCAGGGTCCTGGTATCAAGCCTCCCATGAGGCTCCCTGCTCAGGGCAGAGTCTGCTTGAGATTCTCTCCCTCTCTCTTAGCCCCTGTCCACCCTGCTCACACCGGCACTATCTCTCTCTCTCTTAAAAAAAAAAAAAAAAAAAAAAAAACTAAAGCAGTTAGCTTCTAGAGTCAGCTCATCACCCCTTCACATACTACTTCACTTTACTGTGTTTTCAGGTAAAGCTACTGTAACAGAGAGACCCCAAAGCCCCAAAATACAGTGACTTGAACCAGATAGAAATTCCACCTCTATCCCCCAGAAGGGCAGACCTGGACAGAAGAGCAGTCTTTTCCCCACGAAATTGTGTGGAGACCCAGGTTCCGTCTCTTACTGCTTCCATCTGGTAGAGTAAGGGTGTTTACCTAACATCTGCGTAATGAGGCACAGGGTCTGTGAATTTGGATGGAAAGAAAAACTACATCTTTATTTTACTAACCTCTAACCAAAATTTAGCATGTGCTTCCATGGTGAGGCAGCAAGCCTCAGAAGTGTTCCCAAAGCCATGACTTTGTAACAAGCAGAAATCATGGATATTTTTATATCAGGTTAAGTTGTTTCAGATATCTCAAAATATGTATGCTCATCTTACTTTGAAATTTTACTAAGTTTATTCTAACTAGAACATGTTACTAGTGTATTAATTAGGAAGCATAGATATTACTTAAACACACATTTTAAAACATTTTGGTAACTCTATTTCAGCATAATTCATTGTCTTTTATTTTACACAGTTAAAGACATTAGTCTGAGCAGGAGCCCCAGCATCACCAGACTGTCAGAGGGGTCCATGATACCCAGAATTTCTAGACCACTGCCAGAGTGGTCTCTTTTCCTTCTCATGCTTCGAGCTGGCCCAGAGCATGGCCACATTCCAGCCCATGAATTAGGGTAGGAAGAGAAATGAAAAAGCAGTCCCTTTTATGGAACTTACATCACTTCTGTGCATAGTCTGTGGTCAGAAAGTTGGTTGCCTGCCCCCCCCCCTAGCTGCGAGGGAGGCTGGGGGTCTGTCACTGATAGGTTAGGTGTGCCCTCAGAGTTGGTTCTGTTATTAAAAAGAAGAAGGGAGGAAAGGATACCATGGACCCATCATGTCTAGGTTTTATCTTGCATATATATAGAAGTTCTAGCAGGTACATAGGACTTTATTAACCTTATTAACCTTGTGTATGTAAGACTTCATTAACCTGAGGAGCAAAGCCCTGAGGTTGGGACACAGCCAGTGACTTACTTTTTGCTTTATGTTTATCAGTGTTGTTTGATTTTTGTGTCATTAATGAATTCTTCCTTCCTTCCTTCCTTCCTTCCTTCCTTCCTTCCTTCCTTCCTTCCTTCCTTTCCTTCCTTCCTTCCTTCTTCTCTTTCTTTCTTTCTTTTAGGAGCAGGTTGAGGTTTATAGCAGCACTGAGCAGAAATTAGAGGATTCCTGCATACCTTTTCCCCACCACCCCCACAGACAGACTCTCCCCCAGTTTACATCTCACACCAGAGTTCTACCAGTTGTTACCATTGATGAACCAAAATCAACACATCAAGGGCTTAGTCTTCCTGTTGTGTCTTCTGTGGGTTTTGACAAATGCATAAAGACATGGATCCACTATTTTAGTATCCTACAGAGTAGTTCCTATAAATCCTCTGTGCTCCACCTCTTTTGTCTCTCTCCTTCCCCACAACCCCTGACAACCACTGATCTTTTTACTGTTTCCAGTAAAAAGTTTTGTTCCCAGTTTTGCCTTTTCTAGAATGTCCTATAGTTGGGGTCATACAGTATGTAGCCTTTACAGATTGGCCTTTTCCACTTAGTAATACGCATTTTAAAGTTCCTCTGTGGCTTGATTGTTCATTTCTTTTCAGTGCTGAATAATATTCCATTGTCTGGATGTAGCATAGTTTATTTACCCATCCATTTATTGAAAAACATCTTACTTCTAAGTTTGGGCAATTATGAATAAAGCTTCTGGAACCATTTGTGTGCAGGTTTTTGTATGGGTGTAAGTTTTTACCTCATTTGAGTGTATACGAAGGAGCACAAGTTTGGGTCCTATGGTAGGAGTGTTTTTTGTTTTGTTTTGCTTTTTGTTTTTTAAAGATTTTATTTGTTTATTTGAGAGAGAGAGCGTGCACAGAGGGAGAGGGAGATGCAGGCTTCCCTCTGAGCAAGAAGCCCAATGCAGGACTTGATCCCAGGACCCCAAGACCATGACCTGAGCTGAAGGCAGACAATTAACCGCCTGAGCCACCCAGGCACCCAAGAGTGTTGAGTTTCGTAGAAACTACCAAACTGTCTAACAACATAGCTATACCATTCTGCATTCCCATCAGCAGTGACTGAGAGTTCCTGTTGCTCCCCATCCTCACCAGCACTGGCACTGTCAGAGTCTTAAATTCCGCTGTTCTAATAGGTGTGTAGGGTTATCTTGTTTTGATTTGTAATTCCATAATAATGTATGGTACTGAGCATCTTTTCAGATACTACTTGCCGTTTGTATGTCTATGTTGGTAACATATCTTTTATGCATTTTTAATTGGGTTAATCATGTTCGTTTGATTTTTAAAAATCATGGGCATGCATTACTTCTATCATAGAAAATCTAGTTATTTTTGTATATACTGATATTTAAAATTTTTATAATGTCTCGAGTAGAACTTTTATTAAAATGTACTTTATGGGGCGCCTGGGTGGCTCAGTGGGTTAAAG